>NC_092312.1:20000000-22400000 GCF_036785885.1 Coffea arabica | reverse complement strand
CACTAATGTGTCGGCAAGTGACATTGTTAGAGCAATTATTTTTCTGCTAGAGCGTATTTTATTCAAATGCCAAGATTACCCTCCTCAATCAATCAACTTTTTATATGTTTATTGACTTTTCTAGGATCCATCATGCATTAATTACTCATCTTTTCTCTCTCTAATTAAGTATTTTTCCATTAGGGTCTCTCACTCTTCTTCTTATTATTCTCACTTTTTTCTTTCTTACTCACACACACTAATAGATCTACTATTTTATAATTAAAAAACATGTTTTTTTTCTTAATCTTTTCTTGAATCTTTTTTGGTTCTATTCGCTCTTGCTTTTTTTATTCAATTCTAAAACTTTGATTTATTCATTTATTTTCTTTTACAAATAGAACCTCATTTAACTCCAACAAATTTCAGTTTAAATTAATTATTATAATGATGTCATTGTAACTCAATACTTTAGCACCAAAAAAAAATTTCATGCAACATGCCTCTTTCCTTTGAATTTTTGTTCATTTATCATGCCTCTAAGAAACTAATACTGTTAAAGTTTTACCATCTTTTTCTCATTGAAAATCTTGATTTTTTTCTTGTATCAAGTATTCACATTTATCATGTAAGACTTGATTTCTATCAAGTATTCATATCTCTAATAATTAGATGATGATAAGTTTAAATTACATTATCAAGTTTTCATATTCTCTAACAATTAAATGCAACTAAGCTTAAATTACATTACATTATATATCCCATGAATATCGAAGGAAAATTAAGGTTATTTTTTGGTATCATTTTCATTTTAAACATTATTTAGTTTGACTTAAATTACATTGTGTTTGAAAAAAGAACCTTTTGAGTAAAATTTAAAAAAAAAACATGTAGAATTAATATACAAGAAATTATCAAAGCCGAAACCAATTTAGTAAATCATGAAAATAATTGATGAATTAATGTGACAAAGAGAGAGAGAGAGAGAGAGAGAGAGAGATACAAAGAAGAATGTAATTGAGTAGAAAAAAAACTTTAATTGAAAAGAGAAGAAGACGAGTAAATAGTATTTAATGGATCTAAAAAATATGAAAAAAGAATATATGGAGTTGACTGATTGAGAGTAATCTTGACTCATGAGGAAATTTTGATTTGGCATTATTGCTTTGAAAATATCGCCAGTCCAAATGCATCTGATCTGTTTTGAAAAATTAAAGCTGTTCTAATAAGAAATAACTAAAAATCATCCAAAAAATAGGCTGTATAAATTTGGTGCATTATTAATTATACATTCTTATACCTTGATAACTAACGTCATTGGCATGTCTTGCTAATTCACGCGCCATTGTATTGCCTTTTCTAAACATTCAGTTCAAATCATCGCCTTGATATGCTGGAGAGTTCAATTCGACCACTCAAATTTGGTTTAAAGAATCGTACACATGCATTAATCATGGGATTACAATGAGATTGAATGATTGACTTGTATGTCGATTCTAGTATTCTTAATAATTAAAAAGTTGGACTTAGTTCAATCATTAAATTTGGTTTTAGAAATAACTGTCGGTTCTCAGTATGTCTATTTCCTTAACCTTCCAGCTGCTTCTTCTTTTCCCGAACGGGCCAAACCTCCCATGCTAACAAATCTAAAATCAACAATGAAGAAAGAAATAAATTGATAATGAACGAGATTAAATCAAAATTAATTGCAAATTAAGATGCATGTACGTAAACTGCTCTAAGGCTACTATAGATCGGAAGGATAGATAATCATGCTGGGCAGGACTTTACAGTAAAAAACACATTATGAACATGCTTGAAGACTAAATAATTTCGGACTTTCCAAGCAAAAAGGAATACTAGACTATCTCGATCTATTTTCCATACTTGAATTTGGGCTCATTACTGTCTGACTCAAGTCTTTAGTTCTTGCGAACGTGTGAGCGAAAGCAAGTTTAAAATGATTAAGTTTCAACATACTTTAATTTTTTGGTGAATAGTGTTTGGATTAGGTTAGTTTGAGTCTAGAAATTTTGCTGCAAAACACCATATCGATCTGCTTTTCTCGTTTTAAATGAACATTTTACGTGGGCTTGAAAGATGGCGTGTTCTCAATTAAGCCAAACGACACACTTCATGTCATGCTCCACATCCACATGGTTAATTATCGCCATCAACACTGCTGGGGATCGAAGAAGGTGACCAAATAAAAAAGATGAACCCGTGGAGGATACGTTAACTTTTTGTTCCATCAAATTTTAAGACATTTGTTTCATTTGACAACGTCAAAGTGACTGAAGATGTAGCATGTGGTTTTACTCATTTCAGCCTAGGCACAGAATAACTGTTTACAATTCATTCAACTACGAATTAACCTCCTCAGCCAAGGCTGAATAGTTTCGTTGCTTTACTCCATTAAATTTTTTGACTTATCGTTTATGATTTGCTTGAGATGGTAGAATTACACATTTCCTTTTGGACTAGGATTTATGTCCATTTCTTAGTTACAAAACTACTAAGTTGTTGGCGGAAAAAGAAGGTAGATGATATGAAATAGCATACTGCTACGCCATTTTTTGGATTAAGAAGGAAAATAAGTATGCGGGGTTTTTCTTTTTTCTTTTTTAATTCATAAAGAAAAGCATATCTTTTTTATTCTTTTTATCATGTGTTGTCAAACATGCCCGCGGAGGGGAGGGGGAGGGAAAGGAGAGGAGGGTTGGATTGAATGTAAGACTATCAGTGGGGTTGGACCGACTCTGAAATCGACCCGTTCTATCCGAAAAAAGCTCACTGTGTCTAAATTTTAATTGAGGTGGACAAAGATTGGGGCTAAATATTATATCCGAACTAAATATGAGTCAAGTTTGGGCCATACGAGACTCAAACACGATTAAAGGTCATATGTGTATAATTAGATATGTAATATATACAATAATAATATCCATAATTTATAATTATCTGTACTACATATAAAGGGAGAGGAGGAGATTTGGAGTAAACAAAAATTTGTCACTATATATACTTCCTAAACTGCCATTGGTGATAAGGAAACTTTTGGTATAAACAAAAATATATCTTTCTTTGACAACTGCCAACTACCAACATGATTTTTTACCAAGTAATATGTATTATTTCATATTCTATTTTTCAACTTATTTTATAAATCTTAATTTTAATTAGCAACTACCAATTATGGTTATGAAGAACTACCAAATAATTATTTTTATAACTTTTATTTTGTTGAATGTTTTACATATGTTTTTTCAAAACATAAAACCAATTTTTTTGAAAATGATTTCAATAAATATGCTCAAAATATTTCACAAATATTTTTTTTTCTATTAGTTGCATACACATTAGTGTGTGCCTTGAATACTAGTAAATATTATGACATACAATGTTAATAATTTGTATGTAAATTTGTATTAATTCATAAGTATAAAATATATATTATCTATAATTGTGTATTTAATTGTGAATTTGGGCCAAGGCCCAATTTGAAGTCGAAACTCGTATAATAGTATGGGTTGAGTTTGACCCTTTTTAATATGAACTTGAAGGCCAAAAGCCAGAAACCCCACAATCCATGTAACTTGCGGGTCGAGTTTGAACTTGCTCAAATTTGGCTCAAAAAATCCGATTGAACCCCTAATTGATTGATAGGTTCTACTTTTAAAACCTCCCCACTTACCCTAGAAAATATATATATATTCCCACAAAAGCCTGCAAGGGCCTTTTGGGTCAAGAGAAATGTGGTGTTTCGTGGGCTGTCTTTTGTTTGTTTTGGAGGATTTTATACGGGAAAAGTCCTCTTCACTTATTTGTGCTCAAATGGGATCGAAGTACTTCTTGTGTATGAACCTACGAGGCATGGTCTGTGAACACTAACGTGTGGGCCGGCCTATTCGAGGTCCAAAAAATATATGCTGATCTTGGGAATTCACGAGGAATCTCGGCTCCACTATTCTTCCAAGTCCTTGGCCTTGGGATGTCTTTTGATGGTCTTTCTAATTTGGTCTTCACCAGGATACATTTCATCCCCGCAGTGAAATTGCTGGAGCTATATACCTTTGAAGTAAAAGTTTCTCGAGTAAAAACCTGCTGAACAAAAATGTTGATGTAGCAGAATATAAGCTATCAGGGGAAGGAGGCAAAAGAACTTGAATAGACTCATCTTCATGAGTTTTTTCAGCACCTGGAACTCTCTTCCACAACAAAAGGCAAAAATGACAACAGACAGAACTGATATTTTAACAATCCAAACTTGTTCAGTTCAATCGTCGTGCGGTATGAACACAATTGAATCGAACACTGGAAACCATATCTTGCATTGCTTGTCGTTTTTCAACCCTAGGGCACTCAACCAGTAACAATCATCATGCCATCTAAGCTTAACTTGACAAAAAAAATAATACTACTTCTGATGATCTTCGCATTAACAATAATACTACAGTTAGGTGCATGTCGCTTAAGTGACGTACCAAAACATGATTAAAGTTAAAAGTAGATCCTACACACAAGATATATTTATATGATTCTAAAGCATGAGAAACATAATGCCCGGATGAGGATTAGTCTGGACTCCAAAGCCAGCAGAATGATTAATTTGTTCAAGTCTTCTTTTCGAAAAGGACAAAGTTTGACGAATTTGTATATGATTGATTGAAACAAATGGCTTGGAGATGGTCATTATTCGTTCGATGAAGTTAATTAAAGAATTCATTGCTTGTCGTTTTATGATACTTCTAGACTAGAGACGTATGAACAACGCAGACAACCAAGGATTAATTAAATATATGCCTTGGTGAAGACTTGTTCCATTAATTAAGGCAACCTAACAAGTTCTCCACGGTCGGAGCTGGAAGTGGAGAGGGTGATTAGGGTGTTTTTTGGGGGGGGGGGGGGGGGGGAGAGAGGAGGGAGAGGAGGGCACGGAATGTATTACATCTGCTGCCAATTAGACTTCTTGTAATTAGGTGGTTAACGAAGCTGAGGTGTGGAAGGAAAAACGTAAAAGCCTAAAACATCATCAAGGGGTTGACAAGGTGATCAGGGGTCAAATATCAACAAAATAATACTGCAAAACTAGAGCTTGATCTTACTATATATTATATAGTTAGATGACTAACATTCAAAATTTTCCTTAATTTCTAGAATTCAAGTGCTTGATGTTCATGAACTACCAACAATCAAATTTTGGTGAAAAAACTGGAAGAATTTATAGTTGTTGAAGAAGTTATGTAATCTCTGACTATCAAATGTTACACCAAGAAAAGGGCTTGTGAAGCCACTGAGGACCTTGATACTTGGAGCCTTGCTGATTTTGAAGGCTAGTTGACGATGTATGAGATGTGCCTAAATCAGAGGTCTAGACACACATATAGTGTGGAGTCAGCGTTACAGGTGAAGATAAACCAACCCAAAGAAAAAAGGGGAGGCATCAAATATTGCAGATACAAAACAACGGACCCAGGATTTTTGAGGCCGTGGTAGAGGTAGTTATTTTTTACCGGTGAAGAAATAAAAATTTTAATAGAAAACAACAAAATATAGAGCAAAATAATCAGCAAAATAATTTTAAAAGGCGAGATAGATCTAAAATTTAGAGCCATAATTATGGTATAAGGTAGGTCATCATCAATGTGAATGTTAGTCTATCAGATGTAACAATAGATATGTGCATGTTAAGGTGGTTGAAAATAATAGCAATAAGCAGGAGCCTTTGTTGTGTTCTAGTTCTACAACTTAAAAACATTGATTGATTGATTTATTAACTCTAGTTGTAGCAACCAAATGTGTGGGAAAAAGTAGCTCTGATTTGGATGAATATTTTCGTATTTTTGTGAAATTTCAGAATAATGAAAGGATATCTGTTCCCGAAAAGAAAAGATTCAAATTATTCAGCAAAATGGATTTTCTACTTTGATATTTGATTCCAAAGGTGCATCGTAATTGTTGAGCTTGGGAGGGTTGTCTGCAAAAAAGGTATGATATGCACTTTTAAATATGGTAATGGTCCTATCAATGATCATAAGTTGGGATTAATAGTTGTAGAAAGAATGAACCGCAGTCCGATGTAAATGAGAATGCAAAAACATCCAGTTAATTTTCCGTCTTTCTTTATGTACAACTTTTTTGTCAATTTCATCTTTCTTGTTTTGACCATAATTGAATATTCCCCTTACAACAAAAACTGGGCACAGATAGAACGAGTAAATCTTATATACACTGATCGACAGTGTATACACTATCATCGTTTGATTCATAACATGTATGCAAAAGTTAAATTTCAAATTCAAATTTTACATAATTGCCATCCATACAACGCTGACAGTATATACACTGTCAATATAGCAAAGATTAGTCCAAATAGTTATATACTTTCTTTTTTTTTATGAATTCAATAATGATTGAGACACTTAAATCCCAGTTATTGAGCTATTTCAATGCGTGTGCTTGTAAATGCATTTGACAGCTCATAAACCGGTTCTCTTCTTTTGAATGGTAAGCTACACATCAAAGAGTCAAAACTGCTTAATTATGTTCAATATAAATGACAATAACAGGTGGAGGAATTCAAATTGATTCAATAATTAGGCTTTATTGTCTATCAATTCGTTTGGAGAGACATCCAAGCTAACAAATCAAATTTGCCACTTTAACAACCATCCGACTTTTTTCTCCTATAATGATTGTAATGTAATAACTACACATAAAGCGAAAGCAAAGCGGTTATGATTACTATGATTGGAGCGTATGCTCATTGTATCAATTAAAATTCAAAAAAATTAAGTATCACTCTGTTATGGCTTATTAACCGATCTTCAATATGTTGAGGTCGTTTTAGTTGACCTCAAAATCATTCTACAATCTGATTCTCAACTTATTAGTGAATAGAATATGCAGCCCTCCACCGTCAATCAAGTGAGAAGAAAAATAGCCTGCTCGAGGATTGCCAGATCTTGTTGCAAATAATCCCGACTTGTCACTTAGGTGATCGAGCCAAGAAATTATGTAGTAATTTTGTAATATCTATTCCCTCAAACCATGCTTTGTTAATTCACTTAACTGTGTGTTTTTCCTTTCTTTTCAGAGTATGTGTGATCTAAAACAACATCATGACGTATAAATATAATGCTGAGTACTGACTAATGGTCTTAGGACCTTGCAAATTTAAAGGGCTATGTTTTCTCCAAAGATTAATTCATGTAGAACTCGTGTTTGAAGTATACAATACAAAGCTGGAGATGTCAAGAATGAAAGAAAACCTATAAAAGTAGCTTCTGATTTTTGAAGACAAAGTTAATTAGTTCTATAATAACTAGGCAAATTATTATCCTCCAGAAGTTTTATTCCCTGCTAAGATGTCAATTGATACACGGTACAGCCGCAAGATCAAGAAGATCAAAGTCTATTATTTCGCCTTGATCAGACATGTCAAAAAAAAAAAAAAGACAAAACAAACAATTGACGGTACTTAATCTGGATTTTTTTAACCTGAATTTAAGATTTATAGGAGTCTTGTTTTATCATCAATTGAGTGAATGTGAATTTTTTGTGAGTTTCTTTTAGACTACTCTCGCGGGCGGGTCGTTTAACTAATGACTTTCTGAGTGCTTTTTTAATCTAATTGTGTACGTGTTTCTTTGTACTGGAAGAAAAATAATTGACGCTACTGAAGAAGCTGATTTTTTTTTTTTGTTTTAAAAGTTAAAACCAGTGTAAAATCTTGCTCGCTTACTCGATCTATTAGCTAGGCCTCCAAATAGGCCTGCAACTCTGTATTGGCCCCCTCTCCTTCTTGCATTCAATTAATTTCTCATTTGTCGAGGAGGGCTGTCTGTCCCCACGCCGGTCTAATGAGCAATGCCCCGGTAAAAGGTGAAAAACGTCAAAACCAGTTAGCTTTCTAGATGGAGCTAAATAGGCTAATCCTCGTGGGCATCTAATGACACAGAAATTATTAAATTGGAGGATCTTTTCTTTAAGTAATTTTTTTTTTCAAATATAAATCTCTCACTTACACTTTCCTTTCCTGTACTCATCCTACCCAAATTGAGAATGGGCTGATCTTGCCTATTCAAAAATTTTCGCAAAAAAAATGTTCGATGAATTGAGAATTGGCTGATCTTGCCTATTCAAAATTTTTTGCGAAAAAAGGTTAGATTATCCTAAGAGGTAGATTTTGCGTTCAAGTCCTCCTCTCCCTCACTCTCAAAAGAAAAATTTTCCAATTGGACCGACGTACGGCTCTTCTGACTGCACTCCTTGGCCTTAGTTGTTGGCTGGCAGCTAATCATTCAGCATCTTTAATTTCAACATCTGTCGCACCCTAACCAAACATTAAAGTGAGGTCAAACCGATGACGTTTCCCAAAACTGGTAACATGTGAAGGTAAAAAGATAGAAATAGCCCACAAGCTTTAATTGCTAATTGTACCGCACCAAGCTACATAAATGCTGGGCACAACAGTTTTAAGCATTAAAAGGAAAATTCTTCTATACAATTTTGTACCCCCAAAACAAAAAAAAAACAAAAAAAAAAAAAATTTACAGCAACAGGCGGTAATAAATTAAAATTGCAGCATGAATTACTCTCTCTATTGGTGATCTTCTATAACAAAACTCTAGCAATTTGACTGTAGCCTCTTTGTTCTCTTTGCTTTGACTTGATTTCTTCGGCACATCGGATTGTCCTCTCAATTTGATACCCTCCTCCGATGCTCACTTCTCTTTCCAAATGGCAGCAGTAACTCTCGAAAACACTTACATTTACGTGCAACTTGAACCCCATCAAGAACAAGAATTCCAGCTCCAATTTGTTAATTTCCTTTGTTGTCAATCCCCCAACTCGTGCAAAATAAGAATTCCTATAATTCCTGCGTACAACGAAAGAAAAGTTTCATTAGACAAAATATTCATGGCTTCATACTACTAGAATTTTAGGGGAAAAAATAAAGGCACTGAAGAGTAAAATCAGAAGGAAAAAAAAGCCTAACGTTAGGGAGTTTGTTAAGCTGCAAAAATAGGAATTATTATCTTAAACTACTGCAGTTTCAAAGAAAAATTGATTACTGAAACTGAAATTCCAGAAAGAAAGAAAGAACTTACATGTCTTCCACATATTTGGATGCGACCAAAATAGTTGTGATAAGAAGCCTATGTACATTCCGGGGACTGATTCGGAATTCGGAGTATAACTGGCAAAATCGATCGATATACACATATGCAACAACATAGACCGAAGGTCCAGCTCTGGTGTACCTGAAAATTCTCTCCAGGTAGGACTGAATAGTCATATCCGGCGACTCGTGGCAGTCGAAAACCCTGGTTCTAACATCTTTGGACAACGTTGTCGAGGTCCACGTACATTTCTTGGCAATTCTCTCGTTTCTTGCCAGGGTTCTTTCAATCAGAGAAGAAAGAACGGAAATGACCAATGGGATGTTGGAATCTTCTTGATACGAATGTGAGTAGAGATCATTTCTGAGCTTTCTTGGTGATATGGATATTGATGAAGACAGGGCCATTTCAATTAGCCGATAATTGAAGGGAAGGAGAAAGTGAGGGAAATTTACTCTTTTATCAGCTTTATGTTAAAGAAGGCTGGTGGGAAGGATTTATATAAGAGTAAGTAGAGTTGGAACGAGTGCAAAAGAGGATGTGGAAATGGAAAGTGGGAACTGGGAGTGGCAGTGGCAGTGGGAGGAGGAGAGGCTTAGCTGTGTTTTTTGCGTATAAATAAAACTAAAGAAAGTAAACATGGCCAATTGGAAGGTGGGTAGGAAAGCAGACTGATATCAAATTACAAGATTTTTGCCTCCGTTCGTATGAGGCAACGTCCCAACATGCCAGCCATTTTTCAGCTTTAAATAAATGCAGCATCAAATCAATTATAATATGTGATGCAGTACGCACTCACCAAATATTCTACTCTCGTATTTAAAAATTAAAATTAAAAATTAAAAAAAGAAGAATGCCACAACCAGGGCTTGTTGGCGTTTACTGTTTAGGGCTCAGGGTGGTGTTTGGAAGCATCCTGATGAATATTAAAGTCCCCTCCTCATTATACTAAGAAAAATACCCATCTCTTAGTCCTCCTTTCAAGTTTAAAGTACGCCCAATGAAGAATATAGGTAATGACGCTGCTATAAGAAACTTGTAATTATGCTTGTTTGGATTGCCAATTCTCCCAAAAGAATTTTTACGCTTTTTATGAACATTTTTTTATCTTAAGTATACTAAATCATTAGAGTATATTTATCTACAAAAAATTTTCAAAAAAAAATAGCAATCCAAACAAACTGCGAATTTTTTAGTTCGATACACAACAATGGCAGGCATAATTGATTTAACCTTTTTCTTGATCGTGAACATTGCTGTTAGAACACAACTAATCACTTCCTTTTTTTTTTTGTGTGTGTGAGTGTGTGTAAGCTCTGTAACTTTTCATCGATCAGCAAGATACGAGTACACAATTAAAAGGGCATATATGCCTTAATTCAATTACATCACAAGAAAACAGATAAATGCAGTAAGCAAAACTCCAGAACCAAACAAAGCCAAACAGAAAAACCAGCTTTCAAAAACTGATAGTGGACCTTATTCTAGGCACAACTGCACATTCACCAGTTACAATCTACTTTCTCACCCTAAACAATAATATATGTTTTGCTATTATGGATTGGATAAAAGCTAGAAACTAAAGCAGCAAGCTAAGGTAATTAATGTCGAATTAGATCCGCATGAGGCGGCCTTTGCTAAATTTGAAGTGACATTGCAAATTGGGATTGCCATCATTAAATGATTGAGTCTATAAAAAAAAAAAAAAAAGAAGTAGGAAATAGTAAAATTTTAGAGGTCTTTTTAGGGTTTTGATACATTTTTCACGCTAGTAAAACTTGTAGTACAATTGTTAAAAGCACTCCGTTTTCAGATGTGTCGCCGACAGTGAGTGGGATGAAGACGAAAATAGGGGTAGGTCTCGGATTGGGTCCACGAGGGAAGACGGCATTCAAGATGAAGACTTTGTCTAGAGATTTGTGTCAAAATTCAATCCTACTATTTAGACAGCGACTCATGACTGGTACAAGTTACACGTGCAGTGAATCCCATAATTCCCATTCAAATCAATTTCTTTATACTAACAAAAAAATGCAATTCCTAGTGACAAAAGATGGAATCCTGTTGAATGAAACACAAACATTGTGGACAGTCTTGAGACTTGACAGTTCAAGACGGATAAAATCAACAGTAAATTAGACAATGTGCAGCTTCACTTGTCTTCGCTTTCCGTAATTCAAGAATATTATGAGGTGACAAAACAAATAAAAGCATTTTGCGAGTGGCCAAAATTAAAGTGCTTGTTTAATTTTGAATTATTTGAAAAGAAATCAAAACATAAGCTTCATCAATCGCTGCGGTTGGCCCAGTGATTAAGAAATAGAGGTTTCTCATCGTTCGTTTCACCGTCAAGTTTACAATTAAAATCTTGAGTCTTACAGTTGAAAGTAGAAAGAGTGAGAAAAAGAGTGGAAGGTCAAAAAAAATTTAAAAACATAACAATTTACCGGCGATCCTTTAAAAAAGTGATCATTTCCTTTCCTTATACTATATAAGATTGAGTTTTAGTCAAACAATAAGTTGAATTTCAACCGCATAGGTGGGGATTTTTTTTGGAATGTGAAATATTGTGTATTAGTTTAAAAGTTTTAAGTACAAGTTAAGGAAACATGTATTAGGGTATGTTTACTGAAATGATCCCATTTTAATACATTTAAAGTTGTCATTGATGAGTCATGTGAGTATTGAAGGAATGTGTAATTAATGTGCAACCGTTTTTTGCATTTTGTACAACCCATATATGCTTGTATGTTTGTGTAATTACCGGAATATCCCTTAACTACCAATAATTCCCCTTTTCAATCGCAGATAACCGTTTGAAATGTTGTTTTGTCTGAAACGTTTGAATGGCAATTGCATTTAGGAAATGAACCAATGATTTCTCCATCAATGGTAGGAACCCATTTATCTATCATTTATAATCTGCATTTATGAGCCACAAACATTGGTCAGTTTATCCCCTTTCAGTTTCAGGAGTTAAGTTTTCCCTTTTTGCCTTTTGTCTACAACGATTTGCCTAATCGTTTTCTCTTCCATCCGAGCTCAATTCTGAAATTAACTATTATTTCGTCATCAATTACACCCAATTCAATTGCCAAACCGTTGGTATGTTAATGTCTAAACAGTTGATTATCAGTTTCTCCCTGTTCGCATTGTAGGATTGGGATAATTCTACCTGGTTTCATACCAATCAGCTTAGAATGCTCTTCAGTCCCAGCTACTCCTGGTGGTTCAGCGTGAGGTTAAATTTCACCCCCCCAATTTTTCAGTTCTTCCCTTAATTTTATCAGTGTATTCTTAGTACCTACAATTAGCGATTCTTATCGCGTTACCTAGCTACAAGATAGCATTTTTCACGTTGTCTAACTCCAATTGGTCTGGTTGGTTATAATCTTATAGGTTTAGAGCAACAGTAAGAAAGAGCTCTCGGTGAGAATTCTAGAATAAGATTAGTTTTTTATGTTGTTCTGCCTTTCTGCATTATTGTTAGTTTTCGGTGACGAATTGATTGATTATATCATTTATCTTTTCATACTAAGTTTTATTTCTTCTCACAATGTACTATTGTTTGTTTAACAAAAAAAACCTCTTTCCCCACAGGCATTATCGCGCGGGCACTCCCCCCTAGTTTACATTATGCAAATCACACATATCGAAGACGAATGGTGTTAACATCACAAACACGACAGTGGACTTCCAAATTATATGTCCCTCAAATTTATGGCTCGTTTTTAAGGGAATGTAATTTGAGACCAATTTGAACCTAATCTAGTGTCTTTCCATGCGCTTT
Source organism: Coffea arabica (assembly GCF_036785885.1). Taxonomy (NCBI): domain Eukaryota; kingdom Viridiplantae; phylum Streptophyta; class Magnoliopsida; order Gentianales; family Rubiaceae; genus Coffea; species Coffea arabica. The sequence continues at coordinate 22,387,106 of NC_092312.1, read as the reverse complement.
GAGCATCATCTATACATTTCTCTTTAACTTCGTATGCAAAATTCTGCTGCATAAATTGGTGGTTCGCGATCTAGATAACCCAGAAATTAAATTAAATTAGTTCAGTAAGCAGAGACCAAAAAAAAAAAATTAAACTGACCGCAAGATTCATTTCATCCCAACTTACAATTTACAAGTACTTCAATTCAAGGATTTGCATTTGGTGGGAATAGAAAATTACATCTCTTTGTTAATAAGGAAAATTTTTGCAACCTTTGACTTCATCGCCATATAAGCTTTATTTTATTTTCAGCGCTATATTGGTTCGAATTACCCAAAAGAGAATGAGTAAAAAAATCATATTAAAGATATTCCTGTGGGTTCCATGAATTATTCTGGAAATAATAAGAGATCCCTGGTGTTATAATTGATGTACGATTTTGTACAATATCATGAGTACCAAAACGTAGATGGGGAAAAGCGCTTTGGACCTACTCACGTCTTTCCCATAAGTTCCTCTGTGTGGCCGCGATCATCATAATGACATAAAACAATTTCCAGCTATATCATCAATTTTTTGCTAACAAAAATCTTCTCCTTTCCTCCCATCAGTCAACAGAAATTTCAACGTTTGTTCCAAGTTTTTGTACATGGAATAAGTAACAGTTATCATGCTGTTGATTTTGTCCATGAATCATTGCACTGGGAACCTGAGCTTATGTCGGGCATCCACAACACACCGTCCTTGCTTTCTCCTTACCTGCACTATTTCTTGGCATAGTCGCTAGCTTCGTTTTAGGTTTGATAATATATATAATACACTATATGGCAGTTAAGAGTTTTGAACGAGAAACCAATAACTTATAAATTCTAATTTTTTTTTTCAATAAGCAATTGAGTTCTGTTAAGCAAACATGTGCTCGTTTTTTGTGATAATGTGACAAGTTAGAACAGTCACCAATGTAGCATACATGCCAAGGTCAAGCTTATAATAATCAGTTGAAATAAAAATAAAAAAAATGATACAGTGATGATTTTAATGTGGATATGGGGACTACGACCAAACGAAGCTGTACAATTAGCTATAGGATAATTTTTTCATACACTGTTAGTGTGTAATTTTATTTTACACTAGTAGGTTTAGATCATACTATATAACATGACATCAAATTATATATATGTGGCATACATTCAAAACTGTTAGCGTTAAAACAATCTTAGTGCATAATAAATTAATCCTCATCTATATTTGACACTCTAATTATGGCAAAATCCTACCATCTCTTTTGGGTGTCATACCAATATGATTGTAATCCAACAAACTCTCGTCACATCATTCAATAATTTAAACTCTTAAAACCATTTAAGTGCTGATATCTCTTTTCGTTACATCTAATAGTAAATTAATATGTAATGGCATGGCACTCAAAAGGTACAGTAGAACTCCCTCTAATTATGATAGTGCAACTTTTTCTTTTCTTTTTTTTTTTTTGTAACATACAAGGGAAAAAAAACTAAAATTTACAACTTTTCTGGTGGTAAGCTTTTACCTTTTAGAAAAGAAACTCTAGAGGAGATGAGACAACATTAATCTTTTTTGTTTTTTTAAAAGAGACTCCAAACCTTATAAAGGAGAAAACTTAAGAGTTAAATCAAAGATGTCACACGATCACCCAACTAATATCCTTGTTGGTTAAGAGTGCGTTTGATAAAACAAATTTTGAAAATTAAAATCTGAAATATGAATTTATTAAATTATTAAGTACTAAACCTAATACATTTGAGTATATATCACATTAAGTGATAAACTTATTTTGGGAGTAAGTTTTACTTAGAAAATTCAACATCAATTAATTTAAATGTTCAATTTTTTATTATCAAATGCTTGTGAACATATTAAGATTTGAATCCATTAAATTTAAAATATGTTAAAATTTGAATTCATTAAATTTAAATCCTGAATCTGTTTATCAGGTAGGACCTAAGTTGAGACTTGGGATTGACAACATTAATCTCTTATTAGCACTAATACAAAAAAGGACACTACACTCTTGGGCTCTGATCCTCATAAAACATTTTGATTGTCCTTAACGAATAGCTACTGACAAGAAAGTTGTGGGAGCCCATTTTTCCATTGTATGGAAACTGAAAGACTGAACTCGCTCCATCCCAAATTCATGTCCGCCAACTGCAGTTAAAGGCCTCCTCATACTGGACTACAGGCTAGACTTTTGGTCCATAAGTTGCATTGCAAAAAGTAATGCCTTCATTTCCAGAAGGAATCAACAAAATTTTCTGGGTTCTTTAAGCGCGAATGATTAATTCAATCACTTCTTGGTGCCTTCCTAGTTCCTACCCTGTTTGCTGCATGTCTATATGGTGATTTATGAGTCAGAGGTGAATAATTCTGATAACCAAAAGCATTATGTAGGAGGACACCAAGAAGCTGAATATGGCAAAACAAGTAAACAACTCCTTAACCAAAAAAGACTTGTTATTTAGGAGGAAAAAGATTTGAGGAAATTCAGTGAAATGTATTTTTACACCATTTTACACTGTTTGCAAGATGGGGATATATAGTTCCCATATTTGCTACTAATGGAGAGTTTTAGATATTTTGAGTCCTAAATGCTCACCAACCAGAACAAGACAGTTGATAAAATATTCATACATAGGACGAATACAGTCAAATAGGCCAATTCCATTCATCAATCCTGCAAAAAGATGTCGCCAGAAACAACTACTGTATAGCAGCAGCCAGAAATGAGAAATCTATGGTGTGGCGAATCCAGATACAAATGCAATCCAGGATTTAATGGCACCAAAATATCTTTAGGTTCTTAATGGAATACCAACTTTGAAATTTCCTAGTTCAACCAAGTCATTCCCATAGGCAAGGGGGAGTAATTCAACGATGGGATATGCCGCATTATGCCAGGTCTAGTATGCATAATGCTGGAAAATTATTCTAGATCATGTATTCTTTTTTACTCTTTAAAAGGGATTCTGTTAATGCTTGCTATGTAAGTACACGCAACTACACTTTTCATGTCTTTTTTGTTAAAACCCTAACGTTAACGGATGCTCAAATGGGTTCCCGTTAGCCAAACAGTTAAAGAAAAATCCCAATTGGAAAATGACAATTCTTTTGACCATGTAGATTACAAAAAAGAAAAGAAATGCATCTAGTTTTCATTAAATTTACAAGTATCTCTATTTATGGAGTTATAATTCGAATAAATAACGGGACATTTTCATCATGTCATACTATAAATCAACAAAAAAGTCTATACACAGATAAAGAAGCAGTACCATTAACATTTCCCAAACAAGAAATAGCATCACACACACACAGAGAGAGAGTAGCAGACTGCGTAGTACTAAGGCACAAAGTATCGTAGATGGATACGAATCATGGCATTCCTCAGCCGATTCTACAATTAAGGCAAAGCAAATGGTCCCGCAAGCAAACGCTGGCAAGGAGGGCAATAAATGTTGGAAGAGAAATGTGATAATAATAACAAGGTCCAAACTCCAACACGACGATTAATAGCAGTGAACTGGGACAGGAAGGATTTGCGCAGAGCGGTTCACAAGAGGAGCAAGTATGTGGTTATCCGAATGAACAAGCGTTCCCTTGATTCTCCAATCATTTGTGTTATAGCTTCCGCGTCTATTGCTATTGCACTGAAAGCGATGAACTTGTAAGGTTGGGGAAACATCAAAATCATATGGCAGTACATATCCCTTGTGTTTTCAACGAGTCCTTTCGGAAAGGGAAATTACTCCGTTCTTTTATACACATAACCAAAATGATAACTCTGGAAAAATTTCGAAAAATACAATGAAGGGAAAGCTCTTTTCTAAAAAAAAAATTTTTTTTTGAGTTATTCTCTTGAATTTCCTATCCCAGAAGGAAAAAGAGAATCAGTGAAGGGATTAATACAGAAACACAACTATAAAGCAAATGGCAACGGTGATACGAGCCAAAGTTCCAAAGGTGTAAAAGCCTATTTCCTTTTTTTTTTTTTAATTTTTCTCTAAGTTTTCTGCAGTTAGATAAGATTGCATAATTGTCTTCCATCGTTGACTCATTTTAGCAAGACGATTAACTTTTTGCCACATTTACTTTACATCCTAATTCTAGCCCTAGTTAGTGACATCTCTGCAGTATCCTTCTTTTTGCTAATAGGATGATGCATGGGTGATGGTGGGTTGTTCCAAGTAGTAGGTCTACTGTTATACTTTTTGATAAAACAGATAAATTCTTTACAAAAAAGTTGTTGCAATTCTGGAGGTGAATGATACTTTTAAATTATTAATACTTGATTCACTCTATTTTTTTTTAGTGTGCTTATTTGGTGCCCTCAAATTTTAAAAACAAAAAGGATATAGGAGAAGCTTAATATATATATATATATATATATATACACACACATATTACACATTGTCAGCGTAGAAATTCCTTTACATTAATAAGTTTTAGATCATGTCATATGTATAAAAAGTAGATCTTAAATCGTCTAAACTTGCTAACTTAAAAATATTCTTACACTAACAGAATATAAAAGATTAATTCTATATATATACATATAAATAAAACTTACTTGCCAAATAAAAAACAATTACCCTAGGGCTCGTTAATGAAATTTACAGAAGGATAGTTCCCTAAGGCATTCCAAGGGCTTATTTGGGATTGTGGTAATTTATTGAAAAGTACTTCATCAATATGTAGTACTTCATCAACATGTTTGCAATTCTACGGCCCTTTTTGTTTGGATTGCACATTATACACCTTATTTAGGTACATTAATTTTGTTTATATCATCAACACATTTTTATCTCATATATATATGACAGCAAAAAAGTGTTACAACATATTTTTGATAGGGAAAAACACCTCGAGAGAATCCACTAAAGAGTCCAATCTGTAAGTTAGGAACTCAACTCTGATTCAAAAATTTTAATTATTAGGTTTCGAACCCTTATTTACATATTAACTGCTTTTTTTCTATCTTTTGAACCAATGTAAAACATAATTCTTTACTCATGAACCTAATAATTTTTTTCAAAAAATTATCTTAAATAATCCCCCATCCAAGCACAGGCCCAAAAGATAAGTAGGTTGCTTGGTTTTTATCCGTGTGATGCTTTAATGAGTGACTCTTCCTAGACATCGACTTTTCAACATTTGTCAAATCAGATTGAAAGACATGTTAACCCATTGTAGCCGTTTAGGTGACAATATCGGCTCTATCAACATTGAAAGATTGGTACCCAAACGGGAAGGAATCACACTTTGCGACTCCAAAGTCATTGACCTTATGAAAACACGTATCCAAGTTCATATCCTGTAGCCATCGTGTGGCGATTGGTTAAGCTTAACTTCAGTTCACAATCTTTTGAGCAAACACAGCATGTTATGCAGGTTTGTCTCTATAGGACAGCCTTGGTAAAGGTTTACCTAGTAGCTAGATGATGGGGATGGATTTTGTTACTATATTTGAAAACCCATTGACAAGATTTGAAGAAAATGGATAATTACGCGTCATTTATTAATCACATTCTTTTACCTCAGTTGAAAACCCATTGATAAGATTTAAGAAAAAAGGGATAGTTACACAGCATTTGTCAATCACATTAATCAATCGCCTTTTTTTTACGACGGGTTATACATTGTAAATCTCAGCAAAAGTTACAACTTCTTGCTTGGTTTAGTTTATCTAATTTTTTTCATAATCTTCACCTTGCAGCTTTATTAATTCGTATAAATATAAATGCAAATTCTGATTACCTCTAGCTAGTTGTCAAGAAGACCGTTTCAATTGAAAAAGAAATTCAGCTACACAATTAAAATGCATAAGGTGGAACGAAGTGTCGAGCTATTTATTTGTAAAGCTTGAAACCAGGTTCAGGTTTTCTACAACAAGTTTATTTATTTGGCGACTTTGTTAGACTTGTTTTGTGATCCCAGCTGCTACATTTTGTCGGAAACAAAAAATTTGCAGTCTTTCTTCATTCTTTACTACGTCATCATTATGTCTACTGAAATTCTTTATTGCTGCATGATTGCATCTCCAATTCTCCAGTCAATTACGTGCTTTCACATTTTGACTCCAACTTAGGCTACTTGATTGATCTACTTTTGAAAGCAGTAGCTTTTCATTCCCAAGCAAGCAATGATGAAGTAATCCCTCGAATAGCTGAAGCAGAGCTCAACTTGGAAACATTGAACATGACACTTCACCAAATATATATACAAGAATCCATCCATTTTTTGCAACTTGCAAGCAACTGTATCGTGAAGCTTGATTCAATGGTCATTTCTATTGCATGCAGCGAAAGGCAGCGGCCTGGGCAAATTGTTGTCAGGGACGCAGATGAAGGGAAAACTGGGGAAAAAAATAAGAGAAAATTGAACTCCGAAACTGGGAAAACAAGAGTATATAGCACATCGGAAAAAGGTTGGAAGGCTCTTTTGCCTCGTGCTCTTAGTGGGAGGGGTAATGATTTCTCAACAAAGTTAATTCTCTCAAGGTTGTTGGACTAACGGATTCAGCAAAAATCTGCAAGTACTTCTTCTTTTCGTGCAGCTTAATTTCTCAATGGGAAGGAAAATTAATTGTGCGCTAGCTCTCGCATGCATTAACTAACAAAGACACTGTTTTCAATACAAATTAATTTCGTCGATTTGGATATATATATATATATATATATATATATATCACACTTGTTGAATAGGGTATCATCCAGGAGTTTGAGAAAAAGCTATATATCATTTATTTTTCGAAGCAGGGCCTGGAGGCTGTTGAAATTGCTGGTACAATGCTGCCATCCTAGAATAAGCATCCATAGTCATAGGCTGCATTAAGAGATTGACAGCAAAATTGTCAATCCTGATTATGTATATTACATATGTGCACCAAGGTTCAAGTTCCTTATATGTGACAAAAGACAAACTATCAAGGGTTTACCTGAGATTGGCATGCTAGGAATGCAGCCAGAGGATCTGGCATTGCCTGAGAAGTTGAAGCGGCTAGACGATCCGCCAGGCCATCCCAGGCCGAGGTTGCCGGCATGTAAGCGGTGGGGTGAAGCAATGGAGGTAGTCCGGCAATGTTGGAGCGACCGATTGAGTTCAAGTCCATGACACCCATTCCCATACCCATGTTCATTCCCATGCCCATGGAAGCCATCATAGACATTTGAAGTTGCTGTTGCAATGCCAGTGGCAACATCATCGGTGACATGTTCATTCTGCTCATTATATTCACTTGAGCTTGCAATTGTTTCAGGTATTCTATGACTTCATCCAGCATTGATGCTTTATCCGTCTGAAATACCCATCAACCAACCATGCATAAAAAGGATATCAGAGTCTAATTGTGATATCAAACCTTGCCAGTTGAAGTCACTTACAATGAATGTATAATACATCAGTAGATGTGAATGTCTATCGCATTAGCAAAACTTAAATTTCAAAATCAAATTGAAATTATTTAACACCATGCATCCAAATGCTCTAACACGCTGCTGTATACCCTATTGAAGCTTCCCGTATCATTGACTGTGCCAGCGATGGATGAATAAATTCTTCCATGTAGGACTTGGCGGGTAAGATGGTGAAAAAGCCCTTATGTGGAATGCATTACCAAATTTAGTGAATGAATAAAGAAGGGATATACAGCAATCATTGATTTCACAAAAGCACAGAGAGTAGTTGCTGTTTCCCGTAGATACGGTCCTACCCTGTGGAGATTTTATCAATTTTGTGGTAAACATATCATTGTCTTCACAACCAACAACTCTCTGTCGGATTGTCTCAAGAGTAGATGTGTGTGTGGATTAGGATTATTATCCTGTGCCAGAAATTCACACCACCATATGAAATGTATCAGAGTAGTGGACCACGTCCTTGCACTACTGTTAATCGTCTGTAACACATTATCAGCAGCAGCAGCATTTTCTTGGCTGAATCTTGCCTTTGCTTCTCTGGGTCCAAAACCCCTTTTTACTCCTTTGATAGGATAATACTTGCTCTTTTGCTTCTCGATAATGGAGCTAAAATTAATTTATAACATTTTGCATTGTTTTTCAAAATAAACGTGGCTAGAGTACTCTTATTATATGGATGACTAATAAATTTTCAGTGCATTCGGTACAGTATAATACTCCAATCAATTTCCAAAAATGCCCGGCTGAAATGTTCCCAGAAAAAAAAAAGAAAAAAAAAAAGAGTACCACTACCATGCAAGAAATAGAAACACGATGTCTTGTACCTCATCAGACATCTCCTACCATAAAATCAAAGAGGATCAATGAAGTGTGATATAGTAGAAGAATGCTCGAACATCATTCGTACCTTACTTGAATTTGGGACCAACTTCTGCAATGTCTTCATTCTTTGATTAATCTTGTCTCTTCTTTTCTAAGACATCAATTTGTAAGATACGTTAAGATTAATCTCGTATCCCATTTCAGAATTATCATTACCCTTTCAAGATTTGGCTGAAAAAAGAAGATACAAAATTTGGAGAGCTCACACGTTCAGACTGGTTATGTACAGCTGCTGCCCTGCTCCTTTTGGTTGAGACAGAAGATTTCCCGTTACCCTTTTTCTTTTGCTCCTCATTCCCTGCCTCCCTCTACAATCACAAATAAAGCACAATAAATACAACAAAGCAAAACTAAAAATTCCATTTCTATGCATACATTCAAACTTGGGATTATTCACACGTTAGGACATGCAAGCACTTGTACCAATCCACAAGAAAAATGCATGCAAAGCATTGATAGTCAAGAGAAACACAAGCACCTCAAACTCACTCCAAGATTGCTAGTACTATTACTTGCCTCATATCGGCTCTGACAAGGAGAGTCCTGGTCGTCCACCGTCTTGGTGCATTGTTTGCCGGAACTGGTGTTTTCCGGCGACCCGAAAGAGGTGGAGGTGTAAGCCGCCGTACCAAACTCCCTGTCGCACGTGTCAAGCGTCACCTGGCGGCTATCCCTCCCACACGTGGCACTCCAACTTGCACTCTGGTCTGCCTTGCTACCCCACTCCATGGGAGCAGCCGCCGCCGCCGCACTCATCCTTCGCAACCAGGCATTCCCAGCGGCAGCGCTGCAGGACCCCACACAAGTGGAGGAGCAGCCCACCGGGCAGGCGCTGATTTTAGGCACGTGGGTGGAGGGTTCTCGATGATCATTTCTAGTGCTGTTGCTGCATGGAACCAAAGCATCCATAGTCAAGGTGAGCGAAGCTGCTGCCGGAGCTCTTGCTGCACGGCGGTGGTCTTCAAACCACGGCACGAGCTCGTCTCCGCAATCGCGGCAGCCACTCTGGGCAGCCGATTTTCGGTGGGTGGCGATGATGGCTGCCGGGTTGACTATAGACTCCAGAGTTCCACCAACTGGTGGCTGCTTCTCCCAGCTATTGTACTTAGCGGGAGGCGGGGCAGCTAAGCTCTTACCATTTGGCAAGCGTGGAAGGCCCAAACCATGCATTGCCAGCTGCCCATTTTCCCACGTTAACTCCGCCACTTCATAGTCTAACCTGCAAAAAACTTCCGCCCAACCCATAAACAACCACAGACGATAAAAGATTTATTTTGTTTATTTCTTCCCTAGTGAAAATTTACAAGCCTGTACAATTTGGTAGTTTTTTTTTCGTTGCGAAAAATATATGCAAAGTGCTAATGGTACAGGAAGTAACATGAACATGACATATCATGATCTCTTTGTAGAAAAGAATATGAAAAGCCAAAACATATTACAAAGTAAATTATGAGGAAAAATCTTACGTGGGCACATCAGGAGCTAAGGAACTGGAGTTGGAATGAGCTCGAAGAGTTTGCTTAGGATCAGCAGGAGGAGGAGGAGGGAGAGGGGCATGGTGATTTTCTTCGAGTTCCCAACTGGGAACGCACTGATTCATTTTGTTAATTGCAAAACTAAGCTACACAAGTCCTTGACGAGAAGAAATATGTATGATGAAAATAATTTATTACTGGAGCTGGCTTTAATGGTGATTTCTTTTGGTAGTATAATTTATACATATATGTGGATGTGGGAGTTTGGTGAAGAAGGCAGACTAGACTAGACTAGACAGAGCAAGAGTGGATTTCTGGTATTTATTTGTTGTGTACGTAGAGATAAGAAGAATTCAATTTTGGGACATAGGGGAGGGGAAGCATGGGCCATAATAAGACAGGGAAAGGTATTTTCTGATTGGGGACTATAAATATAGGATAATCTTAAGAGACTTTTTTTGTTTTGGAGGGGGGGTGGGGGTGGGAAGAGATTTTGGCTTTCGGGGAATAATTTTTTTTAACTAGCTTTGTCACATTTCAACTTTTAACGTCAAAAAGTGTAAACCACCACAGAAAGCACATTAATTGAAGTAACTTTCACCCGTCTTATTCATCCTTTTTCTTTTGCCAAATGGTTATTTTGCTACTCTTTTTTTTTGGTTATTTTGTTAGTTGTAGATATTGTTCTCTGTTAATCCCAAAAAAAAAAAATCTTCTATTTCTTTTAAGGGGGAAAAGAATAGATTATTTGAATGATTATCATATTGTATAATTTGTAATTCGAAAAGAATAATTTGTTATAGTATAGACATATATATATATATATATATGTTTGCATTTTGAAAAAAGTAATCAAAGGCACAAAGGCCTAATTTTGACTTTATACGAGAAACTAAAGACAAGAGAAACTGAAGATATGACAGATAACAATCAAAGAGGTTAGAAACAACTTTCCCTTGCGTAATTTGGGAGATTTGACACAGCGAAAGAGAAAAAAGAATCATCATTTTGTGTGTTTTTTGAAATAGTGAATCATTTTTACGGATTCAGAAATCTAATTCCCATCCCCATCATTTTACTCCATCTAATGTTCTGAAGTATAGAAATTGTTGTTTCTCTCTTCGAAACCATCTTGTTCTTCATTTCCGTTCCACCCAAACAAAGTGAAATTGATAAAACCTAAAGCAAATTATATTATTGTCTTTCTTGACATTATTTGAGGTTTGATACATATCACATGTGCAAAAATTTTATTCAAAATTTAAGATTTTTATGGACATTATATGTCAAGCATTTAAACTTTGTCAGCATTTATCCATATTAGAAAAAGATCTTTTCGACTTTTGAAGGTTCCATTGACCTCCCATCTCAAGTTTATGAACAATGATAGTAAGTTCTTGAAACTAAAATGACTTGGAAGCATGCGAATGTAGTCTGAACCCTACCTCAAACTCTTGAATAAATTGTTAGGCCGGCCACTAAACTATTACTTTTGTACTCATTTAGCCCCTAAACTGTATTAGTTTAAGCCCTGAAACAGATTAATGTGTAAGTTTTTGACCCTTTTATTAATTTCTGCTATTTGACCTAATGGAATGAAGGGACAAAATTATCCTCCTGAAAAAAAAAAAAGGAATGATGAGACGATGAGTGAAAGGATCAAATCAGCATTTTTCTTCTTATTTTTCTTGAATCTCCTAAGAAATAGAACTACAGGATGCAATAACCCTTGAAGAAGAAGAGGAAGAAGAGACAAAAGCTCGTCAACCCTTTTGTTTTTGTTTTTGTTTTTTTTTTCTCTTTTTAGAAACAAAATCATCCCTTCACTCCGTTAGTTCAAATAATGAAAATTGATAGAAGGGTCAAAAGCTTACATATTAACTTGTTTAACGGCTTAAACAATACATAGTATAGCTTAGAAGTTAAAATTTGTATGAATATAATAATTTAGGAACCGACCGGACAATTTACAACCTGAACTCTCCATTGCCTCAGCAAGACACAATTGGCACTGAAACAACATTGGGGGACATCAAAACGGCATCGACTATCAAGGAAAAAAAAAAAAAGAAAAGAAAACTCATGAAATGTTTAAAGACGGTGTAAGCCCGCAGTAGGTCATACCAATAAGCCACGCCCTTCTGTCCAACGGCAGGCCCAATTAATAAAACCAATCTACGAGGATCCACTGAAAACGCCCAAATCCAATCTTGGTAGTATGTCCTCAGACCATTGGGTTCGTTTAGATGGAGTATTATTTGAAATAATTACTATAACATTCTTTATAATGTAATATATGTGAGATAAAAAAATTGGTTAAAAATATAAAAATATGAGTTAAAAAATATATTTATGATACAAGCAAATATCATTTAAAATAATATGATATCGAAACAAACCCAAATATTATCTATATGAATGTTGGGTTTGATGTTTAAAATCAAGAATGAATCCATGAAAAGTTATCCATGTTTAAAATCAAAATGTTTATTCCAGATCCTAGACAGTAAGGGATACACTTGCCAACAGCCTCTTGGCATTATAGGCGTCAGATCAAGGGTTCAACCCCTCCGACCTTGCCACTTAATTATGGCTGCTTTCGACAGGGTTTTCTGTCAGTTAGGCTCTCCCTCCTCCTATACTAGTTTAGAATAGGTTATACTGATACTATCATTGCGACAAAAAAAAAAATAAGGGATCCGATCCTCTGAAGAACCGGATTTGGTAATTTGGCTCTAGATTATTACACTATCACATAACTAGGAAGAATATGAGGAAAGTACTTTGCCTTTGCAATTATGGTGTTATTAGTTGCTCCTTACGGCACCCAACAAAACTAATATTATGAAAAAAAGAAAAGGAAAGGGCTTTTGAAAAAATGGAAAACCCACGCAGAAAATGACAACAAATGGGTGTGAACTGGCAAAAATTATGCAATCATGATTTGTGGCTAATGTAACTGTACGTGCAACAACAAATTGTCAAAACTTCAGTTTGCGCGTGGGGAAATGAATTTTGGTGGGGAGAAAGTGACATGGGACATGGACGCGTGTGACTCAATTAACAAGCCAGTTGAGGTGTGCAGTAGACACCGTAGAATTTTGTGAGTCCACATGTCAGCTCCACGCGCTATGCATGAAAACTGACAAACCACGCTCCTGCTTCCCAGATCACATGCGCCGCTACATTACGAATCCATGCAGGGCGAACGTCAGAAATTTGAGCGCCATTTTCTCCGGCAATTCTTAGCAAACCTAACCTCCCAATTCGTTGTAATTCATCTTTTCTTGTCCTTTCAACTAATCTCTATTTTTGAAACCGTAATGAAATTAAAAAAATATATAAATACCTATTTGATTCTATACAATTAAATATTAAGAGAAATGAATGGTACATTAGGGTTAAAAAGAATTGATGTATTATGGCCTACAAAGGTTTAATTTATTTTTTGAATTTTTAGCCGTATTTTCATTTTAAGCTCATCGAGATCAAAATCAAATAACAAAAAGTGATTCATTCAATCATATATAAAAATTTCTAAATAATCTTTACTATTACTATATTTTAACAAAGTATGAAATTATTGACGAAAAAAAAAGGAAATGTTATTTGCACTTCTATTCTTATTAATCACACTCCATTATCATTTTAATCGTATAGTTTTGGCTTGTTAGACTATGTGATAAAACAAATGTTGAGAATGTAAATAACAAAAAATGAAATGTAAATAATGTTTTCCAAGAGAAAAGACTTCTCCCTATTATTGAGATACAAATACGAGGAGATAGATGAGTTGTTTTTTTTTTAGTTTAAGTGGAAAATTTTGAACTTAAGACCTCTCTAACTTATACTTTCTTCCCGTACCACCCAATCCATCTCTCTCTCTCTCTTTGAGGTTATCAATCCTTACGTGCGAGTTGACGACGTATCTTTTGGCGGCTTAGCCGTAAAGATTTTGCACATTTTCAGGAAAAAAAATACTACTACTTCTTGAATTTTTGTGGTACTAAATACTAATCTATAGGTGTTGGCTATATGATTAATTTGGTTTAGGTTGTGACACGATTTTTATTTATGATTTTTTTTTGTACGAAGACTCTATGTTAATAAATTCGATACTGAACCATTTGCCCCCTCGAATTTGTCCGCGCATATGCAGATAAATTGTTTTGAATGAGCCATTTAAAATGTGAATTGTGGATGCAGGAAGAGAGTCGAGGGCCTCAAAGAGCTTGGGCTTGCTTCTATAACTTCTTGAATCAAGAAAGACAGAAGGGACGGCCCATTGGATGTTTGTTTACCAGTAATTTGTCCGGAATGTGCCCAAGGAAAATAGAATTGTTACTTTTAGTTACTAAAATTTTCGACCCCCTCATATTATCTTGTTTGTCTCCATACTTTTACTAATTTTTAATATTTTTTCACCCTTGAATTTTAAACACTTTCACAGATATTTAACATCCCAAGTAATGATTGAGAAAATTTTATATATGTTTGTAATTTTTAAAAAAATACAATGTCTGTAATACCATTGGAATCCTATGCTAAACACGAAATATATGTGTTTAAGTCTCAATTTCAAAATTGGAAATGATTTGCTTGCACTAAGAAAGAATTTCCAAAATCTTTAGCGGCTTTTTCTATGCATTAAGTTATGAAATGGCTAACAAGGCCCTGGAGCATTTGTTAAGTCCTGGGAAAATATCTAAATGCAAGAGAGACAAATTGGTTACATAGGTTTTGGATATATCATGGCCGGGTAACTTTTTATTAGAAAGAACAAAATGAGCTTGTGAAAAACAAGCGATAAATGAAGAGAAAGGTGGACTGTTTTCCAACACAATACCAAGTTCAATTTAATCTGTAAACGGTCCTCAAGACCAAACTTGTTAATCGGAATATTAGTCAAATAAGTATAAGATTTCTAGCTCGATTCTCATGCTCTTTATTTTCCTCCTTTTCTCTTTGTAAAGTTTGGAATCTTCCATGAGACAAAAATAAACAAAAATCCACAAACGAATCCCCGCAATTAAGTAAAATATTAAGTTTGCTATAATACAAAAAGTAAACTTTCTAATTACTGACTAAAGAACCAATTTGGATTACTATTTTTTGAAATTTTTATTAAAAAAAAATATTGTAGCGATTTAATATAGGTGAGATAAAAAAGGAGATAATTAGGAGATATATTCATGAAAATGTGAAATTTTTTTTGGAGAAAAAATGACTATCCAAACAAGGCCTTGTTTCTAGCCAACACCATGAACGCATTAATTAGAGGAGTGTGTTTTCGTACCGGTAGGAGTGTGCAAAATCCAAAATTTTCAATTTATCGACTGAATTCTAATTGAATTTGAAATTTTTGAAATCGGTAATTGGAAATTCGGAACTGAAATCAGGTTTTCCGATTTCGAATTCTGTGAATTTGGTTCGAATTCGGTAATGCAACTTTTCAAATAGGAAATTCCGATTTCGAATTGTGAGTTCGAAATCGGAATTCCTATTTCGATTTCAAATTTATTTTTCATATATATATATATATATATATAATATTTTTATGTATATGTAATATAACATTTTTATTATAATAATACTTTTATAATCCTGAATTTGGTGATTCGGAATTTCTATTTCAATTTTAAATTCATTTTTCATATATATATATATAATATTTTTATACATATGTAATATAACATTTATATAATAATAATTTTTATATTCATGAATCCGGAATGAATTTAAATTAGGAGTTGGTGAATTCAAAATCGAATTCAATCGAAAATTCTGATACCAAAATTTCAAAAATTTTAATTTTAAAGTTTCAAATTATCGATCTCGATTCCGATTCACATCCCTGCATACTGGACATGCATTCCTACCAAGGGTAATGAGATCTTTTTGAGACTGATATTGTATTCGTCTTTGTCGTTGAGATTTGATTGTATAGTCCAAGGAATCTATTTTGTTTTGCTAGGTCCGAAGCACTACTTTCTACCAACTGCTTATGAGTTGAATGCTCAACTCGTATTTGAGCCTTAGAAATAAGTTCTCAAACAGAATGAACCATTTAAAAAAGTTATCAAATTGCAACTTATTAACCGGCGAGAATATCTTGAAGTTCTAATTCAATTCGTTCACGTGGTGCGGTGCACTAAAACCAATAGTATGTTTAGGAAAGAGTGATCTAAATTATGAATCATTTCCTAATAGGATTCAAAGCATGTAATCTCACAACCATTCAGTAATTATTGATTAATATTACGATACTATACAACATGTCACGTGACGCACATAAGCATGCAATACACTCTTCATTCTTGTGTACACTAGTTAACTAGAAAGAATGTCCTGTGATAATCTGACTGATTCTGTAGTCTGATAATTACCGTCAAGTTCTGTGATCAACTCTTATATGCAATCTCGCTGTGTATTCTTAGAGTAAAGTTCTATATAGTTTTAGTGAATTAGTTTGATCGAGAGATTGAGATACCTCGAGCCAAAAAAAAAAGAAGTTAACTAGGAACGGTAACGAGACCTTTATTTTAACTCCCAAAAAAGTTTGCTACTATTGCCCTTTCCCACGTCTCTTTCCAATTGGCAATCATAGTACCAGCAACTCAACTTCCCAAAAATTGCCCTTTTCCCATTTCAAACTTCGAAGGCTCTGCTCCTGTGCTTGACTTAACCCCATCATCAAATCTTACTCACAGGAAAACGTAAAATCACTTGCACAACAAGACAATTTTGCAATGCAGGGGGACCTGCTTGACCTTAAAATAATAATTTCCCAATTAATACAAGTGACAAAAGTTTTAAAAAGGTGTATCCCATTCTACGTGCATCCCACTACCACACCATACACACCAACCCTCTCTACCACACAAAAAGGACCACGTCAGCAGAAGCACCCACATCGTCCCACGCGTCATGATTTTAGCAGGTGACGAATAGAGGCACACCATAAGGGCATAAACCCTCCCACCTGGTAGCACCTTCCCTGCTCCAGATTATGCTATACCAACCTGGAAATTCAACTGGAAGATTGTGCGCCCCACAAATCTCATCTACTTTTAAATTACGTATTTGTGTAGAAATCCAACATTAAAAAAAAATTCTTTTTCCAATAGTAATTATAGTACTAGTAAATTGATAAGACTAACAAAAAGAAAAAGAAATAAAGCACTGAACCTTTTTTTTTAATTATTATTATTTCCATCCCAAAAACCTCTCCAACAGGACCACCACGCCCCCCCTCCCCCCGGGGGAAAAAATTTATGAGAACCCTAACCCCAATCCCAGCTTTTATACTTTCATTATTAACAACCCACTACCGGAAAAAATGTCATCACCTGAGCGAAACAGAACGACACCGTTGAAGAAGAAAAACCGTCACACTCACACGGCCAGCTTGCCAGAGTTCTGGTTCACAAAAGATCCCAAATCCCATCCCCTAAAAAATGCGGTCCTCAAAATGCGTCTCCATGCTCTCTCCAACTCCGCTTCCGCCTCCGAGACCGAACCCGAGTCCGAGTCCGATTCCCAGGCCCGCCCGCCGCAGCGTCTTTCTTCCGCTGCTCGCTCCTGCCCGGATTTTACTGCCCGACTCTCCGACGAGCTGTTGATGAACATCTTCTCCAAGCTTCAGAATAGTCAGCTCGTCTCCAACACGCTGGTTTGCAAGAGATGGTGCAGGCTGAATGGGAAGCTGGTGAGGTCGGTGAAGATTTTGGATTGGGATTTCATCGAGTCGGGTCGGGTCATTTTTAGGTTCCCGAATTTAATTGACGTTGATATTGTTCAAGCTTGCGTGAAGTCTTGTCGGAATTCTGGGATTTTGTTGAGTAATAAATTGGTTTCGGTTCATTTGGATTCGGCTAGGGTTTCGGGACGAGGGTTTTTGAAGAAAGGGGATTTTTTGGATCCCCAAGTGATTGATAGAGGGGTTAGGGCACTGGCTGAAGGGTGTGGGAATTTGAGGAGGGTTGTTTTAATTAACGTTAGTGAAGAAGGGTTGAATTATGTAGCTGAGGAATGCGAAACGTTGCAGGAAATGGAACTGCACAACTGCGATGATTTTGCACTGAAAGGGGTTTCTGGGTGCAAGAATTTGCAGATATTGAGACTGATTGGTTGCGTTGATGGGTTTTATGAATCATTGATATCGGATATTGGGCTAACGATTTTAGCTCAAGGCTGTAGACGGCTAGTTAAGCTTGAGCTAGTGGGTTGCGAGGGGAGTTATGATGGGATTAAGGCCATAGGGCAGTGTTGCTTCATGTTAGAGGAGTTAACTTTGTGCGATCATAGGATGGAGGGGGGATGGTTGGCGGCTTTATCATATTGTGGGAATTTGAAAACTTTGAAGCTTCAATCTTTTAAGAGCATTGATGCGAGTCCAGGGCCAGATGAGCATTTGGGGTCTTGTCCTACTCTTGAAGAGTTGCATTTAAAGAAGGGCCAGTTGCGTGATAAGCAGGGTGCAAGAGCATTGTTCTTGGTGTGTCAAGCTGTTAGGGAGCTTGTTTTTGAGGATTGTTGGGGATTGGATGACAGTACATTTGCTGCAACAAGTATTTGTAGGTATGACCGTATCAATGTTCTGCTTCTTGTGATGCTAATGGAAGTTGAACTTGTACCTTTTCACTTCTTTAGAAAATGTTAATGCCGAGTGAAAGTCAAGTTAATGTTGGTATGGTCTGATTCAACTGTTTCTTTATCTGCACTATCAATAGTTTTAATGGTCCAAAAGATTTTACATTAAGAAAAGAAGTTTTTTGGGTGGCTTCTTACTTTCCACCTTTTGTTGAGGGTGGGAGCAAGCAATAATATGAGTGGGCCGTAAGATATTTATTTTGCTTTTGCTCTTAACTTTCTGTGTTTTGGTTGAGGTATCGAGTAATCTTTGTTCTTGGCAGTATGAGATTTGCAAATTAACTCCCTGACCAAAATTTAGCTGAAAATACGACAGTGTTCATTTGCATCATTGAAGGATCATATGCTCTTGATGTTAAGTTCACTTTACAATTAGACATCATATTTTGGTCTAAATTTTGGATCCATCGTCATCATAATTGGAAAAGGCTGATACTTTTTGGCATAGCAATGACTTGTCTGATTGTCTGTCTGTCTGCAAATATGATCTATTTAGAAGAATCTGGTTTGGTAAATAAGACTTTCTGGGTACTGATTGATGCTTTGTTTCGTTTCGTTTCTAGGAGTATAAGATTCCTTTCTTTAGAAGGATGCTCATTGCTTACTACAGAAGGTTTAGAATCGATAATCCTCTCTTGGAAGCACTTAACAAGGCTTAGAGTAGTTTCCTGCAACAATATAAAGGACAGTGACATCACCCCAGAACTGGCAACCTTGTTTTCTGTTCTTAAAGAGTTGAAGTGGCGGCCCGATTCCCGGTCTCTCTTGGCATCAGGTCTTGCAGGGACAGGAGTGGGACAGAATGGTGGTAGATCCTTCAGATTGTAATGAAGGGCAGGCTTGACAGTTGATGCTGATCAACTGAGTTTGCTCTTAATATATACTTTAGATGACTCGGGATGGAATCGGCGGAAGTCTTAATATACAGAGTTTGACAGTGTTATGTCTTCAGATAAACTGTCTTCTTTTCCTACGAATGTATCATCTCTTCAACTTACAGAGACAATTAGGCATTTTAGGTTTATTGATTTCATTGACCCTGTATGTATGCCGCATTACCTGTTTGCCCA
Source organism: Coffea arabica (assembly GCF_036785885.1). Classification (NCBI taxonomy): domain Eukaryota; kingdom Viridiplantae; phylum Streptophyta; class Magnoliopsida; order Gentianales; family Rubiaceae; genus Coffea; species Coffea arabica. The sequence continues at coordinate 22,367,593 of NC_092312.1, read as the reverse complement.
AACTATACAGTTGACTCTCTCTCACTGTACTTTAGTTGATCTGTAACCTTGACTTTCTGTAACAGAAGCTTAGCTGTATTGACTAATTGTACTCAGTTCCTTGGAAAAAGAATAAAACGAACGTTACACTTCAATTTATACATTTTTAATCCTTCTATGCTTGATATACATATAATTGCAAGCAGATGTTTCATCTCCACGAGAGGTTCAATGAGCTTATTTCCCTTCAAATGTAAGATGCCGATTTTTGCCTGATATTTCATTTTTGCTTGCATGTGACTGTAGTATGCCGACTTCAAACTAGGTTGTGGGTTTGTGCATTGATCGAATTATTCAAACATCGGAAGAGCAGTTTACATGGATTTTACTTCATTAGGACCTCAAAGCATGTCGAAGGTAGTAATCTGCAAGTGGAAGGGAATGATTTGTCGTTCGCAGGAAAACATTTGTGTAGCCTTAGTTCAATGTCATTAAAGAATTGAGCTCTTTTCTTCTACCTTACAGTTTGTGTCCTGAGTCTCGAATTTCTCCAGCAATTATTATTCTCTCGAGTTTCTTCTACCTTACAATTTGCTCAGTACGGGTTTCAAAGAATTGCGTGCCGTGTGATACGCCTGAAGTTCTCCCTCCCAGTTGTAGAGGCATGAAGATAAAGCCGGACTACACCTTTTCACCCCCCTTCAAGAATGGCCACAAATTTGGCTGGTTTTTACCTCATACATGACACATCCTCTTTTGTCTATTTTGCCTATCATATGCTTGGAGGCATCTTTACCAACCTTTCCACAAGTACTCCATCCATAGCACTTGTGCGAGCATTTTTGAACTACAATTGGCTATTTAAAATCATATCCATGCATCTTTCCATCACGAAGAGTTGGGGAAAAGTTTTGCAAATTAGACTTTGTTATTACTAAAATAAACTATGAAAACGTTTGGAATTGAGAATGAAATACTAAGGAACATGCGTACAATCTCCTGTCCAAACACACTCTCAGAAGCATATTTTGCTCTTTCTTTCTTTGATGATGCTGACAAGGGAAAAGATCAGCAGAGCTGAAGTGAAAGTAGCTTTATAATCCCGAAAGAAAGTTTGAGGGAAACTGCAGCAGTTCCTCCTCGGACATTCTTAAAACCAAAAAAATTTTCTCAAATAACAAATTTTACATTACATTTTTATCTCATATATATATCATATTATTAAAAAAAAAAAAAAACAAAAATGCTAGTACAGTACTATTTGCTTAACTTCTCACGTATTCTGTTATAACGTCCGGTCCAAGTAGATGAGAGAAGCCCCCAATCTGACGTGGAGAGTTCTGATTGGGGAAGCCTATGCGGCCTGGGTGTGTGTGTATATATATATATGTACACACACGTAAAGTTGTATAGTTGTGCGCAATTCCAGTCAACAGAATCTGGGATTATTTCCGACCAAAAAACCCTAAAATCGACAGCATCATCGTCTTCCACCCTATTCTTCTCCGGAAATTCTCCAGAAGCTGAGGTCAGTCTAAATTTTTAAAATTTACATCTCGCGAATGCATCTACATCAGCTTTGTTCCTTGTTCTTGTCGGATCTGATTTATTTTTGTTTTCTAATTAATATGAGATCTTAATATGCTATCTGCGGAATCTTTGCTTTGTGAATTGGGGTGTTTTTAGATGTTCTGATTTGTGGAGTGTCTTGTTGATAGATCTGCTTGCTATGTTTTTTCCCCACTTAATCTATTTTCTTCGATTTCCTTCTTAATTATCTATCCTCCCGTGTGTTTAGCTGAATTTCATTTTTATTGGGGTAGAATTTATGAACGAGGGGAGGCTAAATAATTTAAGTTTAATTTCTCGTGTTGAGAAAGATCATGGGAAACTGAAGTGTTATGGTTGTAATGAAGAATTGATACACTGATTTGTTGACAAGAATGGCTCGATTATGGTTGTTGATCAGGTGAAATGGATAAGAATAGGTTAGAATGGACTCTGGCTTCACGCCTTACAAGTTATAAGGTTCCTATGCCAACTGAGCTGTGTAACTTTGCTTCATTGGATTTAGAACGAGTGCGATTAGAATTGTATTTTATGGAATTTGATTTGTGAATTAATAGAATACAATTTCAGTTTTATTGAACAATGTAGTGTACCTTTGTTTGACTGGTTTGCACAAAAGCATTGCTGAATGCAGCAATGCGTGGTATGGGGAATGGTTTGCCTGGAATTCGATGTCTGTTGTGTTTGACCTAGTTTCCAGCTAGACCAGTGAAAGGGTAATGGTTTGCTTTGGAGAGATGATACAGATTTTGGTGCAATTGGTGGGGATCTTTTATATCATTACACCAGAATTTCTTTTGCTTAGGACACTGGTTCAGTTTCCCTTCTCATCAAGAATAAAGTTTCTAACCATGAGTGAAATAAATTGCTTGGCTTTTTGTGGTAATCAATCTGCGTTTTAGTCTTCTTCCTTTGATGATCTCTGGGAGGCAAGTACAGGTCTGTAATGAAATCCTCCTGCCTTAATGTGGACTTCGATAGATGTGTCCTGCCTTCTGATCCCTTTCATCTGCGACCATTCCACTATAAGCACTTTATGTTTTTACCTATCATTTTAGCTGGACTTTTGTAGACTGCTGGAAATTACTGAAAATTGCTTGGTTATAAATGTCTCAAATGTTTCCTATGCAGATGGCATTGGGTGGGGCAGCTCCACAAAGAGGAACTGCAGCAGCTGCTGCTGCAAACACGCGTCGGAGGAGGCCAAGCAGCAGCGGGGCTGCAGGAGGAGCAGGTGGTACCATGCTTCAATTTTACACAGATGATGCTCCAGGGCTCAAGATTTCTCCCAATGTTGTGCTTGTCATGAGCATTGGTTTCATAGCGTTTGTTGCAATTCTTCATGTGATGGGTAAGCTGTACTTTGTCCGCAGGGAGGCTTAACTATGATGTGATACCCATTAACATCTGGCGTGAACAAGAAAAGTTACTAGTTGAAGTTGAGACAGTTTTAATTATAGTTTTTTTTTTACTTTGTTTTGTATTTCAAAACTTAGAGTGGAAGTGGGAGTTTTGGGTCATTTTAATGTTGAATTAAGGGAGATGTATTCATCAACTGACATTGTTTTGTTCATGATGTGTTCGTTCTGGCCAAATATAAACAAGACAGAGTGCTACGCTACTATTTCTGTTTAGGATAATAGTACTAGTTTCCGTCATTTTTTATGGAAAAATTACTGTAGCGATTTGATGTATGTGAGGGAAAAAGGTAATAGGGAAATGTGATCACGGAAAACGGCGTAATTTTTCGGCGGAAAACGGCAATCCAAACGGTGCTCTTTGGGAGTAGTAAGAATTTTCCTACTCCAGTTATCACCAGAATGATGGTAAACCAACTCACAACTATCAACTAGATAATGCATAACCCTGATTAAATTTAAAATTTAAAAATTAAAAAATAAAAAATAAAGGCAGCAAAGATTTTTTCCCCCTCAACGTTGGTTGGAGGCTTGGATTTTCTCCTTACTAAATACTTCGATTGCCAGCATTATTGCTTGGGCTTGTCTTAATGTTGTTTATTGCAGTCTGAACTCGATAGTACTAGCTTAGCAATTCAAGTCTAGATGTTTGACAGGAACCGGCATATTACTCGATTCTTACTTGTAGGTGTAAGTTGCAGTCACTTGGTTGTAAGGAATTATGACCAAGGTCGGTTAGGAAAATGCAACTCGAAGGACTACAAGCGATTCACCACACAGTCTTCGTCTGAAAGGAGAAGATTTCGGAAGAGCATTTTTTTTTTTTTGGGGTGTGGGGGAGGGGGGGGGGGGGTGGAGGGCAGTGGTTTAATAAATGTGGGATCAATTTATGCATTTTAATGTTTAAATGGTAAACACATGGAAATTCAATGATATACGAGATGAGATTTAATGAATGTATGTGGGTCAAGTACGAGCAATCAGTTGTAGATCTTCATTTGCTAATTGGAATCAGAATGGTAATCAAGATCTAGATTTGATCCCATCTTCGGGCGTTTAAGGCGGTGAACGGTCATATTCGCGGATCATTCTTCAATCTCCGGAAATGTAATGGGTTTGGAGAGTACTCGATGTAGGATTGCCTGAGATTCGTGGTACACACGCAGAGATGAGCTTTTAGTGCATCACCAATCCGAGGGCCTATTGGTGGACGATGAAAGCTATGTGGTCTACCGTCAACCAATGTTTTTAAATTCGGACCGGTCAGTGAACCGGAGAGGGGTCCGGTTCACGGTCTGACCGGCCGATTCAACTGTTCAACGGAATTTTTATTTTTTTTTGCAACTTTAATACTGAGTACTTCCCAGGTCTTCACTCTATAGTCTATACTGAAACTTGACTGCTAATGTACAATTTAACATGATTATTAATAACTTAAGTCCATAAAATACATTTATCAATATAACTTAAAATTAAATTTAAGTTGAGATAATAATAAATTTTTTAAAAGTTATACATAAAACCAGGAATGATAAATACAACTAAAATATCATAATTCATCGCAAATTTTCATAATTCATTACAAACATAAATAGATATAGTCCAAATGTTCATCAATTATCACAAACAAAAACACAAAAATAAATAACATAAATGTTGACGTTCTTCCACAATTCTAAAAAAGTTCATAGAAAAGTCCAACTCATAGTCAAGGCAAATAATTTGGATAATAAACTTCCATCATTGGCATGACAAAGCAACGGCACCCACTTCACAATTTCATCAATTTAACCTGAAAAAATTTAAAAGTTTATTACAAAAAATATAAATCTAATTGGTGAAACTAAAAAAAAAGCCAAAAAATTTTGAAAAACAAAGATACAACCAAACAAAAAAAGAATCAATTGCTACTAAACATCACTAATTAACATGTTATATTCCAATCATTATCTTCATCACCATCCAAAAGATGCCTACGCTGAAATGCTTCCAAGTCAATATGATTATCTTCCCCAACTTGACTTTCATCATCTAAATAAATAAATAAAGCAACAATTAAGGATTTATCCATATTTATAATAAAATTCAAATTAAAAAAAATACACTTTTAGCACTTCATATTACAAGTTAAAAATATATTTATTTTAATATTAAAACCAACCTTCAACTAGTTGAGAATCATCTCCTACTAATAGACAAACTAATATTACTTATAGCACCAAGACAAAACAACAAGGACAAACTTATATCTTCAAATAATTTACTTGCGCTGCATCCTTTATTTCCTCAAGTATACTCGACTAGAAGAACCAATTTAGACAAATATACATCTCTTACTTTATTTTTATTTATTTCCCTAGCAGTTGGTGAAACAAACTATTTTGGATATAATTAACATGGTTAATCAAAAACATCTTATTGCACATTTCAAATTATTGTCTAGTAAGCATTCCATCGTAGTACGAGAGGAAAGCAAATGAACAATGTAGTACTAGATATTTTCCAATTCCTATTATTCCTGTTCCACTATTCAAACGAAAAATACTTTGTTGTTAGGCATGATCCTTTTGGTTATCTTTAGGCAAGATTTTTGATTTAACTATAAATTAAATCAGGACATATACACAAGTTACGGCAAATATTTATGGACGGAACAAATGTCATGATGTATTGTCACAAAAACTAAATAAGTGCTCTAATCTCTACATAGAAAACAAAAATCAATAAAACGTAAAAATCAACTAAACATAATATAGAAAACAAAAATCAAGAAAAGGCAAAAATTAAACTCACAAGATGGAAAAGCTCTGGAGTCTTGTCTAAAGATAATAGTGTGATGATCTTGTCGTGGGTATTAGGAAGTGGAAGGATTATGAAGAAAAATTAAGAAAAAAAATCAAGAGGAGAACTGGAGATTGGAGAATCTGAGGAGCGGAGGAAGTGAAGCCGAGGCAACTGAAATGAAATGTGCCGTCTGCACTTTGCTAGGTCTTTAGGGTTTTTTTTATTTAATCTGATTTTAGTTTTTTAGATAAGTCAAGTAACATTCTACACGTTCTCTGGCTATGATTTAGGGGTAAGTGCACCTTATTATGGCCATGGAGACCAGAGTTCAAACCTAGCAGCTTCCATTTTTTTTGTTTTGAATTTGAGGCATATTTGAAAATTTGAGAACCGCCGGTTTGCGGTTCAGTGGGGTTTTAATCGTCCGGTTCATCCGGTTCGTAGCGATTTTACATTAGGCTTCGGGTTTGATACTGGACCGGACCGGTGACATGGCCGGTTCGCGATCGAACCAGTCGAACCGGCCAGTCCGGTCCGGTTCTGAAAACATTGCCGTCAACAAGCAATACAATGTTAAGACTTCTGCTTGAACGACTCAGTGAGCGATAAAGAGTTCAGCTCTCGTTTGCTGATTTCAAGCTTTGGTAGCTTCTAAAACGTTGGACTCTAATTTTACATAGGATACGTTTCTGAAAATCAAGAGGATATTTTATATGGTCTGCTACACCAGTTTACAAAAATGAAGAGAGAGATGAGATCAGAATGTTTGGAAAGGTTTTTATTTAACATTATAGTTTTGCTATTATTTTAACTTTTTATGACTATTTACTTCACTTGAAATTTGCAGAGGGCATACCATATTGTTATCACGTAATTCAGTCATTTTAAAGGTTGTCATATTTGACTACTCTCAAATATAGACTGAGAAAAAGAATGTTAAGATGCTCATTGTGGTAATAACCATATCTAATATTATGAATTTTGACCATGTTTCTTATAACAATGGTTGCACAATTTGAAGCGATCTGTTGGACGACAGTGAAGAACACCTTTCTTGATTTATTAGGAGTTGGTCTAGTCATTTAACAAAAGCTCGTTTCATCTTCCTGCTATGTTAATAGAAATGAAAATAATCCACCTTTGTGCAACCAGAACAATAGACTGAATAGTTCATGGTACATTTATCATAATTTGATGATGCTTTCAATTGCTAACAATTACCATTATATAATCTTTATCACTTCATCTGAACATTGAATTTCTGGTTAAAGATATATTACATGTGGACCTTTCTCTAATAGCAGGCATTCAATCACCAATTTCCTTTGGATGAATTTTATTCTGCTATTGCAAGTCTGCCATTAGGTGTTGTTTTTAGGTTGAAATAAATAGTAGGCAATGGTGGCTTAGTTTTTGTGCTTTTTAATAAATGTTCAAGTTTCGCTCGGAGCCCCACACATTTCTGGTCAATAGTGAGGCAATCTATCATTTTTACCCTTTAAAAATTGGCATGTAGCTTGGGCATGACTTAATCCATTCAAAATTTGCTCGAAAAGCAAAAAAGGACCAGGCGATCATTTTTATGTTGTTAAGAGCTAAAATTGATCATTTTCGTTTTGAGAGACTAGATTTTCACATCAGCCGATATATGAGAGACAATTGATGCAATTATACCTTCTTTTTTTCATAGAGCAACAATTGAATTTGAGGTAGTAGTGATTTGCTACATTGAGAAGGCAAAGAACAATGCACAAGAGCCCACGCTAATACATCAGATTGATTATTCGCAGAACATGTAGCAATAGAGCTAAAATAATAATAATAACATTTACAGTGCAAACGTATAAAACATATAGATGCCTTTCCCTAAAATGGTACAAATTTCATTTAGTTACAAAAGGCCATGGCAACATCACAGGGCTTAATGCATGTTGTCAGGTATCCCACCAGAAACTACACTTTCATCGACAGGTTTAGGACCACCACAAGATCTCGAAACAGATTCAAAGAGTTTCTCAATCTCTGGTGCACATCTAGTGAAAGTACGGCTCCAGAAGTTGTACCTAGGATTCTGGATATGAAACAGAAAATGTTTGAAACAGTTGCAATGTGTAAAAGAACAAACATCTATTTATAAATAAGCAGAAACGTCACCTTAATAAGCTCAATAAAAGTAATCAGCAAACCCCAAGGATGTGGCCTATTGACAATTAGGCGCTCCAACAATACCCTAGTGATTTGCTCCTGAATCATCTCCTACAGGCATGACAAATACGTAATAAAGCGTGAAGTTAAATCCCATTCAATTCCACAGAAGTAATGGAAAGCATTGGAGCAAGTCTAGAACATATCAAAGAGAGCAATTTAGATTTATAACTACAACTAAGGTATACCAAAGATAGGAGCTTGTCAAAAGAGAAGAGAAATAGAACCACCCATGACGCACAACTCAGAATTGAACAGTTTTGGAACACAAGTGCTTTTCTAAAATAAGCCCAAAAAGAGTATTGAATGAAAAGCATACTTGAACTATATAAAACAAGACATCAGTTAACATCCAAATTCTTTATGCGATCACACAAAAACCTTTTCCAGGTTTCGTACCACTAGAAAATGTTGGAGTATGACAAAACAGTAGAAGGCCTACATATGTCTAGCTTCTTTACATCTTTTCAGTCTAATATTTGTAGCTTTCTCATGTCTAATCAAAACTAAATGACACCAAATCCGCTCAATAAGGTCCCTACAGGCCCCCCACATTCCCAAGGTTAACATCAATGTCAGTTCCTGATGGCAGCAAGTACCACACTATCCATTCAGCACAAATTTCCTAATACCACAAGTCAACAGAAGGCAGGAATACTTTACCTGGTTTGATTCTGCAAATAGGTAGAGCAAGATGAAAGAGAAGTAGTGTGTGTGGTTGTTTGGATAACGCAACTGGTTAGCAACCGCATTCAAGAAGAGATAACGTCCCTCAGTGTCTAGATCCATTATTAATGTCTGGAAGATATCCAGAGCAGCACCAACCAGATAAACAGCAAGTGGAACACTACTGGCCATTGACTGTGCATGAGGTGGGGTTCTTGCCTGCAGCTGCTGTATAGCCTGCAGCAGTGTTCGGCAACATTTCATTTGCAAACCACACAATACAGTAAACCAACAGACAGGTCTAAAAATGGCTCCTCATAACAAATAAAGCAGCAGGAATCAGACCAAAAAGTAGGAAATAACAGCCGCAAAAGGAGTGAATTTGAGCTTACCTGCATCCCAACATACAGCACAAGGGAATTGATGAGCGGTGCATTGTAACGAGTTCCAGCTCTGGCAGCATCATTTGGAGAAAGCAGAAGTTTCTGCTTTAAATCAGTGAGAAATGTAGACCCTTGTTGCCTTGTCTGCAGCATATACAAACATAAGAAAAAGCTAAAAACAGAACATAATAAAGAACTAAAAAGGAGACAGCAGCTAAAATAAAATTGTCACCTGTTTCTTATTAGACCTAATTTTTCTGCACTTGGCCACTTTACACATGCCAAAAATGAAGGGAAGTAATTTGAGGATTACCTTTAGGTATTCATCTACATCATTCTTCATCTGCTTTGCTTTAAGTGCAGCATCAACCTCCGATAGAATCCGTGGTGATTGACTAATCTCCGCCAGAAGATCAATCTTATATATGAAACAATCAAGTTAAAAAAAAAAAACACTTTCGTGTAAAAAGATTACAATAACTTCTTAAATCAAGTTAAAAACCTTTAAGTTTGGAGTTGAGGGATCAGGTAGCCTCATATTGCGAGGAAATGCACTCAGGATAATGTTTCGCATCTGTATGCAACTAGGAGGGATGACATCACAGAAGCTAAAGTGATAATCACATAGGAATTCGGGAAAATCATGAAGCAGCACCAGCAACACCCTTAGTGTCCCTTTATAGAGAAAATGGATCTAAAAATTGACAAAGGGTTGGTCAGTAATAAGAGAAGAATAGAAGAAAAAAACAATGAGTTGATGATGCAAACCGGTTCTCCAAGCTCAGCATTTCTCAAAAATGGCTCCATGAACTGAAACATGTCAACTAAGAGGCGCTGGATGTATGGCCACCCTTTCTGAGCGTTTCCGGCAAGTAATTTTGGCATGAAGCTTCTATGACTCACCAGCTCAAGCCACACAAAGCTGCAAATAAATTCACAAATTACCAAGGTAAGTACTTAAGTGTATATACCTGGTTAATCTAAGGGATAGAAGAAACTCGTTACTTGACCATACAGATTACCACAAGGTAGTAGGTTTCAAATTTTTCTAGATCTAGCGTGCTTTTGCAACGAGGCTAAACAAGCTTCATCATGAAATATTTGACAAAAATCACAACATTAGAAAAGGAGTAAAAACAGGACCACAAAATGCAGTCATATGTGAACCAGCCCAGAAAAGGATACGGGTGGATGGCATGTGGACTTTTGGATAGAAATAAGTCAGAACAGAAATTATAAAACAGTATCTGTAAATATAGAGGCTTCAAAAATTGGTACAGACCTGAACCCTGGAACTTTAAGGGGCTGGAGAGCATGGAAGGCATTTGCTAAAGCAGTCAATACCTGACAAAGACCAATCACAGATTAGCTCATGAAGAAGCTGCAGCCATCACATACATACCATATTTCAGTACCTGAAAGTTCGCGCCATCAAAAACAGGTTCCAGAGAACACAAATCCAAGATCCAGTTAATGAAGAGCCTAAAATATGGTCTTGGATTAAAGGATGTTTTCTTCTCCTCAGCATCCTTCTGAATGAACTTCACGGTCACCGCAAGAACCTGCCCAAATATTATTTGAAAGGCATACTCAGCTTCCAAAACCGATAATCAGAATTTGAGAAAACATTTAGGAGGGATACAAACCTTAGGAAGAAGAAATAATTTGCTAGATCCCTGGTCTACAGAACAAAACTACAAGTAATGGAAAGCCAAGAAAAAAAATTGTTAAGGCCAAATATTCAAGTATTTATTTTCAGATCCAAAGACATCCTATCAGATAATGTTGGATAAAATAACCTACCTTCAGAACTGAGTATACTAATTTGGCGTAGATATCAATAGCAAGGAATGATAAAGGTTGTGTTTGATGTGATTGGGAAGGACCAGATCCAATCACCTCAGAAGTTAGGCAATGTGAAACTGAAAGATCCTGACACATTAACGAAAGAATAGTGAAATTCATATTCAGGCAAAGGGGAAAAAATCTAAGAAAAAGAACAAAAATTTACTGTTAGGCGGCGGAAAAAGCGATCTGAGGTATCATCTCCTTTAAGTAGGCCATTGTGCTGTAATTGTAAAACATAATGTGCACAAGCTCCATCATTAGCCCCAGGAAGTTCACAAATTCGATACCACTCCGCAAATAGCATGGAAACCTACCAAGTCCAAAAGAACATGATAAAATATATTACTAACCCACATGCATAACAACAACTAAAATATATTCAACCAGACATCTAATGAATCCATGAGCTACTGAAATTAATATCCTCAAAACTGATTGCCTAGAACCTGATACCCACCCCCCCCCCCCACCAAAAAAAAGTAAAAAAGTAAATAAGAAGAAAGAAAGTTACTAAATAAAACATAATGTAAAGAAACTGAATAATGGAAATATATAGCAGAGGAAATGCAAAAACAGATGTATTTTCAAATGAATTATATTTGTTTAAAGATCTCAAGTTAACTCTCCGTTCACTGGGGCTAATAGTATCCAATATACCACCCTTAGTTACATTCTCTGCCACCATGATCGCTCTTGCACAACCCAACCTGATTATTGGTGTCCCACCAACCCACAAAAGAGGAGAAACAGTAAAGAAGGCATGGTGAGAAAGTAATAAATGAAGTTATACACTTCATTCTTGACTGCATAGACCAACAGCTAAAGCGATGAACTTCTGATAATGAGCAATTGTACTGTCTACAAGAGCTTGGGCTCCAAACCATCACAAATAAAAAATATCAGAAGCTTTAGTCAAAACATAAAGATTCTTAGTTGCTTATACAGCAAGCAACACAGCCTTCCTTATTTTTGGAATTATGTCAACTTGGCTAAAGAGAGCAGGCAACACAGTCTTCCTTGTTTTTGGAATTATGTCAACTTGGCTAAAAAAGTTGGAGAGGAGCCAGTATTTGTAAAGAACGATCTTATCATTGATTGAATCTCATTTATTTAATTGTATTCTAAGATGTCTGCGATCTATCAATCTAGACCGCAGGCACTGGCCATGAGAAAGGCATTTGAAAGAATCTTGGTTACTTGATATAAAGATGATGGAAGGCATCGCTTGCTGGATAATATAGTTAGCACTATACATCATCAATAGAGGAACATAATGCACTCAATCCTTGCTTCCTTGAATAGTCTCTGTGCAACTATATAGACAATGTCATCAAAAAACTTACCAAACACCACCACAACAATCACCACTACAATAATCCACTTCGGCAGAGAGGCTGGATGAACTAGCTCGGGGACCAATAACCAAAATAAAAAATTTGCGTCCTAATTTAATCGGACTGATAATCCAACAATTTGACGAAATCTCCACGTTCAACATCTTAGTCGCTATGATTAGTAAACAAGTCAACCGTTAAGAAAATTCCGTCTTCTTACCTCCAGATCCTCTGAGAAACCTAATACCAGGTCATGATTACACATACTTGGCATGGGACAAATGGTGATTAACGTGAAACAACCAACATAAGCTCGATTGATTGAGACTCAAAATGTAACTGGTCCACCAAAATATAAGCACTATACATGTTAAAGCCTCACGCCAATGACAAACAAACACCATACAAGCATTATATGTATTAATCTCAAAATCCAGAGCCAATCTCATAAATGTCCAGAAAGTCATCGAGTCACCCTCCCCCCAAATTTAAAATCCTAGGATAACTTCCCTCCTTCCCCCCGCCATCAGGTTCTTCAACCAAAGCAGCCATGATCATTCAGATACTTACAAAGCAAAGCACGAGTATAATAACTAAGTTTCACACATCCACTAATCCATAAAAGCTGTATAATAATCAAGTCATCCAAATGTAACAGTCTAGTAGAGGATTTTCCATCGAGTCATCATCAAATTGTAGGATAATAAATAATACATATAAATTAAAGAATAGCATGTACCTGCTCACGAAAGCCAGCAGGATCTGGTTCAACAGAATCTGCTCCTGCACCATACTCTTCCCTGCTTGCTGCAGAGAGCACTGCCCCCTGTTGAAGAGTTAAGCAAATATATAAACATTTGAAGAATAAGTAGCAAACAATGATGAGTGAAAGGACAATCTTCAGTAACCTTTTTGTCTTTGACCTGTCGGGTGGCATCATCCTTCCCAATAGCAATACCAGACAAAGCAGCTGTAGATGGATTCTTCACAATCTCAACAAGCTGCTGTAAAGACTCGGGAGATCCTGGTCTAGCAGCAAGCTGCATTATTACAGTATGTTAGTCTACCATATGGACTAATAGCATTATTTGAAAAAATAAGATGAGAAAAAGCATGCCTTAGCCAATGCATCAACCAGGTTATGCAGCTCTGATATGACTCTGGTATCACCAATAACCAAGGTTTGAATAAGAGAAATAGCAAATTCAGTAGCAGCCTCTGCATTCATACATCATAGTTAGTCATGTAACTTAATTCCAAGAAAATATCTTAAAACAAGCTTTCATTGCACATACTATTCCTTCCACCATCAATAAGTTTGGCCATATGCACATTGTACTCAGCAAGGTTTAGTAGTTCACTTCGTACGAGACCAACTGTTATATCTTTGTTAAACTTGCGCTCCTCTTCAGAGTAAATCACCTGCAGAAGGATGAGAAATTGATTACCACACTAGCCCAAGGAAATTTCTTGCCCTTCCTACTACCTTAAGGATTTTTTGTTGCTTATGGTTCATATAAGCACCTAAACTATGTAGTATGTACTACTTCTGAAGAGAAGCACTTCGGACATACCCAACTAGTGAGCTCCTTAACAACAAGCTTGCTGACATCACGCATGGCAGCCAAGATAGCAAGATGAGCACTGACATGTGCCATATTTGATGCATTTTCATACAAAGCCTTGAAAGCCTAAAAATAAAATAGAAAAGCAGGCTTCAGATATGATTTCAGACATTGATAAAAAAAAAAAAAATTAAGGAAAATGCCACACCTTTTGAGCCACAGCCAATGCAGCTTCATCTCGACTTATACATCTTAAAATTATTGCTGGAACTTCAGCAATTACTCCCTTGAAAAAGAAAACAAAAAAGTACTTGAAGAAATATAGCATGTATTTTGGGAAGCAACATGATAGATTCATCCTCACAGTAAAGCAAGCAAAGAATGCAAGCATGCAGAAGCTAATATTGCCATCAGCAATTAATATCGATGTGAAACAAAAGAAAAATAGCAGAGGGTATCTTTTTAGCAGAATTTTGAATCCCCTACTAAGATGGGAAGAAATATACCTGAATCTCTGCTTCTTTGGCATCACCAGTCAACAGATTTTCAAGCTGACAATTTCAAGTAAATCATAGAAAAAAAATATGTTAAGAGTCAAACAAAAATAAAAAATGTTCTCTCTAGAAACTGCTAGCACAGATGTGCGCCAGTAAGATGAGGAACACCATTAGCTAAAAGTGTAGGAGGAGCAGGAGAAGAAAAAGAAGAGGAGGAAAAACACAAGGTAAATGAAGGCATATGCACGTATAATAGACTTGTTTCTGTGTATTATACTTGTTTTGCTTTTGTTTCACCACATGCCTTGAGGGAAAGACGATATAGTATGCGACAATCACAAACTATGCGCATGCTGAATATTCTAAGCTAGATTATACATCACATAAACCATGTACAAGCCTGAACGAAACCCTGACTTACATACGACAAGTTACTCTTACCTTTTCCTCACGAAGTAAACAAATCAGACAGGAAAATAAAAGGCGATTCAATACCTTCTCAGCAAAAACCTGATACTTATCCAGTGCATCACCAGTGGTAGATAATGGTTCTGGTACACTGCTTCCAGAGCGCTCTGAAGCTGATGACTGATTGAGTTGCTGCATTGCTGTTCCTGGTTCCTGTAAGAAAGGAAGATGTCACATGATAGGTTGCAAATGTCTATTGTACACACAAACCACCACTAGCACATATGACCAAAAGAATTTGCTTACTTTCACAACAGATTCAACTGACTGTAGTTCAGTAGGCACTGAAGAAAATGATGCAACTACATTTTCACTTTCAACATTGCGTGGACTGACACTGTCAGCCAACCCAACATGAGCTGATGAAACACTGAAAGCAAGGAATAAACTCAGTATTAAAAAGAGGAAGGAAAAAAAAAAAGCAGCAGCCAGATAAGCACATCATTTGCTACAAAGCATAGACACAAACTAGAAGCACAGAAGCACTAACAAAGTAATTTACTACCTTTGAATCTGAGTCAAACTTGTATCCAGATCATCGGACGTAACATCCAAGGGCTGTGGAACAGAACCCATTCCTGAGCTTACTGCTCCAGAAGAGTAAACTCCAGCATTTAATTGCCCTGAAGCTTGCATGTATCCCCGCGAAACACTACTGCTTGTAGATGATACTAGAGGGCCAACAGGCAATGCATTTGAGCTCTGGGTAGATTGATTTTGCCAGGGTAAACGCACAAAATCCTGCAGGAAAAATGTGATATATTACAATCAAACAATGAAACCAAATTAATCTCCCTTCGGACACGATAAACTTACCTCATAAACTCGCTGCTGAGAATGGGACAGGCGGCCTGGTTTAGGACGAAGAGCTTCAGGCAAAACACCCATATGACCTTGCGTATAGAGGCTTGCATCAAAAAATGTTGGACCAACGCCCTCTCTATGCTTCCTTCTTATAGCTAGCTGCTGAGCTATTTCCCCATCAATGGTTTGTATTGCCTGCTTATGGCATCACACAAAGGAAAAAACAAGTGGAGAAAAGAATAAGAGAAAAGAAAAAGATCAGATAAGGCTGCTATAAAAGTAATCTAACTACAAAAGGTGGAAAAAGAAGAGTTTTGAGAGGTAAAGGTTGTGAAATTATCTAACTAATCTAGTCATAAAGGCAAAATCTATAAACACCAATAAACGCTCTAATAAAATTACATAGTAGGCATTGGGATATAGACTGGATCATTGAGCATTTATATTCTCAAGAAGTCGTCATAACATTGGATAGACCATAAGTTGTAAATGCTGCAAGTATGCCCCCTTTTGGATGAACTGCTTCAGGTTTACTAATGAAAGGCACACTACTCAAGAAACAGGAAGTGGGGGTGGGGAGAAGGACAGAACGCAGTGTGTAATACAGGGTTCAAAGAAAACATGCGGCTATGCTGATGCATGTTGAAATTCCACGATGTATGTTGGTTACGAATCACTTTCATAATGCAACTAAACCAAGCTTCACAAAGAGAGAAGAAATTCTGGTGGTTTCCAACAAACTGGCAACAGAGCTTATCAAATTCAACATCAGACAAATGTTTACAACTACTATCGCGGCGAGAGCTATAGCAAATCGAAAGTCAGCATATATGCAAGCTTCACCATCAACAAAAGACGAGATTAAGAATGAACTTACTCATAAGATACATTGGACTTAGTAGGATAACCTCCAGAGGTCATACAAGGGTATGAGTAATCCACAACTTGAAAGGAAAATCAAAATACATGGGAACATGGCAGACAATGTATAAGATGGATTTTGAGAAGGAAGAGACAAGTCAGGAAATTATAACCAGTTTGTGAAATACATGAATTAAGAGCCAAGCAAGTCAAGACATAAGCCAAACAACATCCTCATTATCCAACCAGAAATCTCCACTGAAAAGAAATAATATGAAATTCAAAATTAACAAAGATATGCACATGAAGGGAAGCATGATGGCAAAGAGATTAGATGCAAAGTCAAGGTTAGTTCATACAACCAAGGATGGACAAAAAGGAAGCTTCCCAGCCGCAAAGAATATAAAATCAATGCCAAAGCAGATATATCCAAAACCGCAGATCCTAACCAATTAATAGAAAATTGACCTATCCTGACCTTCTCTGTGGCAGCTTGTTCAATCAGTGCACAACCCAGGTCAAGATTGTCATTGGTCACAAGTAAAACAGCTTGTTCAAGGAGTTCACTTGCAATATTCAGGCCCTGCAGTGAATTCCTGAGCTGACTTGATATTGAGGCTCGCAAGGGTTCCTAGCAGCAAGTATCAACGTGAGAAACAGAAAGTAAGTCAATGTCAAAGTACAACCAAGGGCATTGGTCTCAAAACAAGATTGAGTAAAAACACTAAAAAAGATATTCCATGTTTACCTTGCAAGTAACATGAGCTAAACTTCCTGCTAAACTTGCAACCATAAGATGTGCTGCATTACGTATGCGTGTCTCATCTGTCTCCATAGCATAGTCCTGGAATCCCAAATTATATAAAAACATAAAACCTCCTCCCATTACAACATTAAGAGTACAACTGAGCAACATAAAGCAACTGCCACAAAAACCTTTAAAACAAGTTCTTTAGTTGTTTGAGTTGCAATAGAAACACTTCGTTGTTTAATGTTGGAAACTATCTCCTTGATAGCTCTATCCATCGCTATTGGAAGTACACTGCAGCAAATAAAAAGTTTAGTCTTTATAAAATCATCCATGTACTAGCAATTACACCAGTTGGCTCAGAATGTAGCTTCAAACCTCTGAAAGTGCAAGTGCAAGCCTAATGTATGAAGCTTTGAATTGACAATCACTTGTTGCTCAATGTTAGATGCTGGTGCAGCAAGCTGCTGACAACAACCAAGCCCATTAAATCAATATTTGCACAAGCACTATGAAGGAAAAACTCAGTTTAATGTTTGCAAACCTGATTGACAGAGAATGGTGACTGCCCCTGTAGAAGACTTTGTGCAGAAGGAAGCTGATCAGATAATCCTAGAGCAGCTAACTTCTCATCTTCTGCCAATGCCCCAGATGAAAGATGCATAGGAGCAGGGGCACCATACTAAAACAAGCACAAATTAGTTGATACAATTACATCACAAGTCCATATCCTCATTCAATCAGGATAGTACAGAAGTAAGACAAACCTGAGATAATACGCGTGAGTGTCCGCCTGGATGTGCTGGACCAGTAACCTCAAGAGGCAGCTCAACTTGATTTATTGCGGGTATCATGCTAGATTTGACTTCACCCATCTGTTGTTGGGAAGATCCGACATCCTTGTTGGAAAAATCAGGGTTTCCTTCAACTTCTCTGACCTTATCCTTAAGGAGAGAAGTAGGAGTTACGTCTTTCATATCCACACCAAGGTTCTTGAACAACACCTAAAAGTCCGAACGGATCAGAGATATGGTAATGAAGTTTGAAACATATTAACACGAGGAGAGCCAGCTACATGAAAAAGACGTGCACAGACAGATACCTCAATGTCAAACTTTAGGTTCATCTTCAAATTTGGCATAGCATAAATCTCTACAAGCAATCCAAGAATACCCATGGTCCATGGGTTAGGGGGTCGATATGCTATGCTACCTTGGCTTGGTTCCAGAACCTGCATCAAATAATAAATTTGACAAAAAAAAAAGATAAAGAGTAACCAAAGCATCAACAACCGAATAACCATAACCTTGGAGGTGAAGGGAATGACTGCAATCATCAATCCTTTCTCATATGCCTGCAGATGAAATAGAATAGATTGCACATATCAGTATCAAAAACATATTTGACCTATATTGTAAAAATTTGACCTATATACAGAGGGAGGAGCCCAGAATAATTAAAATTCAAAAACAGATATAGCCACAGAACAATAACCTCTATAATCAAGGATTTGGGATCAATCTCCCGTGCCCTCAATACTTGATTCCTGCCAATGGTGATCTTTCCAAGCCAGCTCCCAAGATTTTTTAGCAACGAACGCTCTTCCGAACTTGATTTTATAAGCTCTGATCCTAAAAGAACCTGAACAATATTGTACATGCCGCTCAATATATCCACCCAAAACATTTATCTCCACTCAAAAAAAGGCAAAAACAATAAAGCAGCACAAAAACCTTGCAATTCTCATAGGTCGCTTGCACAATCTCTTTGGTTAATTGCTTTGAATTCACTTTCTCCAGAAACTTCAAGTACAAGTCATGAAAATTTGGCTCAATGCTCGCCCTACACATATTGAAAAGGAAGAATAAAATGACCAACTGTGAGGGCAAAATTGAAAAAGCAAATAATCCATCAAGATTAAAAAACGACACAAGGTATAAAAGCAGAGGTAAATAAGGCATTTCACTATATTCACAAAAAATATACACCACAACAAAATTGATTAGAAATTTCTAACCTTTTCATCACCATATACTGAGCAAACCAGGGATAGTATTGATCTTTTAATATCTCAGTAAATTCTTTCGCTTTAGCTTCAACATTTGCAGCAGATAGATTATTGATAATAAATGATATTTTATCCTGAATCTCTGATGCTGGAGCCTGCATAACAGATAAAATATGAAAAATAGCAGTCATTAGAAGACGCAATTGGAAACTTAAAGTCATATAGACAATCTAAACCAGAAATGGAATAGAGATGCTTCCTCAGGACCAGTGGTAACAACATTTTCTTATTCCTGCTCTTAAAAATATTTTGTAAGGTAATGTGCTTCATTCCTTTGAATAATGTTGGGGGAGAAGGAAGTCACACTACCTCTACAACCAAGATTGCACCATAAGCCTAACTATTGAAGCAAAATAGAAAATTCACGGAAAACCATTGAACAAATTCCATATAAAACCAAAATCCTGATGATCTAAAGTTGACATATCCTTAAATTATGTGTCAATAATCATAACCAAGAAAGCAGTTTACAACACTGTGTATTAGTTGCAAAGGCAAATTTCTTTGGGATAGATGCATCCATAATCATATCGTGATGTACTTTATTTAATCTCTCTGCTAAGAAAAACCGAGGTTCCACCACCATGCATCACCGAAGAAGTTACTCCTGGACAACGTTACTTGGTTTAGAAAATACCTCTATGGGAGTTTCTCTTCTCTCTGCAGCAGCAACAAGTGTTTCAATATTTAAAGCAGAGCCAAACCCTGTAAATCAAGCTAACAGTCAAAAAACAACACGGTACATATAAATAAGATACAAAATATATACAAACATGCACGCATAGAGAACAAAATAAAAGTGCACATATGCAGGGATCGTTGAAAGTACTTGCTGAGGTAATGGCACGTGATGCACGAACAAAACCAGGAGAGGAAGTGTGTGCAGCCAAGGCACTAACTGCATTTTGTGACTGCAGGAATAAATTGCAGTAAGATAATGTGAAATAACAGACGAAGAAGTTTCTGTGTCATCCATAATATGTACTACATAAAGCAAACCTTCTGAATGCCAGAAGTATCACTTGCTAGGGGACCAGCAGCTTGGCCTGCAGAGGATAAAGCAGGTTTTAAGAAATTGGGCAGGCTTCCAGAGGTTTTCCGCTCGTCTAATTGATTTTGCTGCCTCTGTGGGAGCTGGATTGCAGAAGAAACTTGCAGGCCTTGTTGTGAATGACTAGATCCAACCAAGGGAAATGATGAGCTTGACATCTGAAAAGAAAAGCCATAAACATTAACTTCATAAACCAATTATGAAGAAAATCCTAGAAAGCCATAAACTTCAACTTAATAAACCAATTATGAAGAAAATCCTATGGAACTCAGAAGTCTACGTAGCTGCTAAGAGATTTGGATGATCAAAATGACAGTTTCCTCATCCCTTGAGGCAGTCTAAAATCAAACTATTACATATTTCTAGCAGAAAATTTAGATTAAAAAGTTTGCATTCATGACCAACTTCAAGATATATGAATGAAATAATAAGTGAAACTTTCCAAGTCTAATATCAGGCAGGAAAATCTGATGAACCGAAGATTGTGCTCAGCAAAATATGTTGCCAGGTCTTAGTCAAATGTTCATTCATTAATTCGCGTTAAATATTTCTTTCCTTCACTATTTGCAGCCTGGTGGCGCCACGTACCATTTGAAAGTCAAAAAAGCTCAAGTACATCTACCACACTAACCCACCAACTACCGACACGCTTCTTCCTCCTTATGTAGGATTCAACCAATTCTGGGCCCATGACTTCTTCATGAACAGCAGAAAATATGAGACATGTAAGCCATGGAATGTTGTGGAAGCAATAAAATGAATTTCCAGCATAGCAGACCAGTAACAGTGTTCATCTAGATACGCCAGCATTTCTTTCCACCACATTGGAAAGAGGGATAAAATGCCAACTAAAGGAAGCACAGGTACACCAACAGACTAGAATTCATGAAATGAAACAATTCAGTTGTATCTATTTAGCCTCAAAACAAAAGTTAACAATTCCAAGTCTAATTCTAAGAGATTTAGAATCACTCAGATATATTTATTATAGAAGGGAGTTCTAACAATCGATGTGCATTTAATACGAGCTGGTACATTGTGAAAACCGTGAATTATGTTCTCCCCTTGCACGACATAAGAAGCTGAATTATGCTAGGATGAGATGTTCCACGTCATCATCTACCCATTTACAACTAGAAAGAAGACAAACCATAAAATAAACATTAAAGAATAAAACCCTCCCTGAACCGGAAAAGGAAAAGCTTATTGCCTGTGGTTAAACAAAAATCTTAAAAATGCAATATAATCCAAAACTGACAAATAGACCACCAACAGATCCAGTAATAGCAGTGTCAAAGCATCTAATTGTTTGAGGGTCAACTTCCTACTTCTAAACCATAAACTATTTTACTACCAAAAATTATAGGATATTAACAGAAAATCTAATGCGACAACTAATCAGCCAAATGCATGTCAAAACTAAGAAAACAACATTTACATCACATCAATCACAAACAAACCAACAAGCATGATGTATAGTAATACCATAATATTTCAAGCTGTCAAAACTGCGTGATGCAAAATTCACATCTACAGCATGCGCAGGTCGTGTATGATCTACTCATTTAAGCTTAAAGTAGTAAAAGCTTGAAACCCTAAATGAAACAAACATGAGAAAGATTGACAAAGATCATTACCTCCATGTTAGGGGAAGTTGCCTGAATAGCACCATGTTGATCACCAGCAGCACCATGAAGTGCATCAGATTCTGAATGTGCGGCAGAGATTCGGGCAAGCGCCCTCTCAATAAAAGCAACAAGTTCTGAATGATTAGCACGTAGATGAGATATTTGTAAGATATGATTGCAGTACTGTGGCCACTCAATCAGGCGATCCACAAACTGTTCCAGAGCCTTAGTCCCAAAGGCAAACATCTGCATGCACATGGAGACACTGTTAGTAAGAATGGCAGAGATAATAATGGTCTTCTATATTGCAAGACAAAAGAGGAGAACACACTTTCGAATCTGCAGGTTTGCGCAATGCATCCAAAACAGCCCTCAAAGCAATACCAAGCGTGAGATGCGTCACCAATTGATGCTTGATAAGAGATCCTGCAAAACACAATAAATATATTAAACAGAACTAATCATTGCAACAGAAATCAACACAGAGACAGCAAAGAACTGTGATTAATTTCTTCCAAATAGACAAAATAGAAGACTATGGCAAGCCATAGCAGTAAATGAGGCTTAAGTGCTAGGATTGTGCGGACCAATACTTCAGGCCACTAATTAATGGTTAATGAGCAAACACCTTGTCAGCAGGGAAAGGGATAATATTCACCAGTACATTATCATACTACAAGAAACAAGAGAAAATCTTTAGGCATATCCTTATGCTCAGTTAAGAGGGTGTAAATATTTCATGTATCCATATGCTCAGTAGGATATTAGCCAAAGAAGCAAAAATAGTAGATAGGTAATTGAAAAAATGCTTCCCAAACCCCACATCTCTTTCAATGACCTAGTCCCATCTCATAATGGACTACAACAAGCAGCCTCTTCATCCTCACTAAAATTTATATAGATCGTTTGATTCACTCATTGAAACCCTCCTTAATAAAATCAGTAAATCTTCCCCCGTTATTTTCACCATACACCTGCTCTCCACCTGTGCCCTCGGACACTTTTTTGGCATCTAAGTCATATTCCAAGATAGCTTGACAAACAACAGATAACTCCAGGCAGCACCTCAATACATGTGACAACACTTCCTCTCACCATCTTCATAGCAATTCTAAGCAACCACATAGATATGCCATATACATCCAAACTAAGGCAGAGTGAACAATGAGAACTATCTATATAATGGCATGTGTGAAATGGCAAAGTTACATGGGTAAACTACTGGTTCCCTATACCACCAACATGAACATCGTGCCTAATATTTTCCAAAAAAGAATATAATCTCCACACAAACTGCCACTTTCAAAGCATATAACCAAGCTCCTACCACAACTGGAAATAGTTCAGCCAACAGAAAGCGACATCTCAGAGGGAAAAAAATGCAACCAATTGCAAAGAGTAAAAGAAAAAAAAATCAAGCTTGGCAGAGAATCAAAGATAAGATAATGCTACAGCTTGAGTACTAACCAATTTGTAATCATCCACAAAACTTTCTACTAACAATGAGGAAAAATCGGAAAGAAAACCAATGATATCAAGCACAAGAGAGATCACCCGTAACCTAAGAGAGACCAAAATACAATAAACTCTCACCAAAAAGAACTGCAGCAATCTTGAGCTGCCTTTCAGGATACTTGGAGAAAAACTTGCACTCCTCAAATAAACTAGCGATCATGCACTCGAAAATTGATTGTTCCCTGTCAGTCAACAAAAATCCCACTGATCAGAATCTTTATTCAATTCAAACAAAAGGTACATATACTGTCAGAGACAACAAACACTATTCATATAATGTCACCATTTATGATTGGAACCACTGAGAATTCTACAACATTTCAAATTCAAATTTTTTGACGTCGTTTTTACAAAAGCACTATCAAAGACATTGCATTTGTGCTCCAAAATGATAATGGCAGCATATGTGCAACCTAATGTTAATAGGATGTGAAAAGGCACCTCCAGAAGAAAGACCAAATTTATTCCATTGAGATAAGACCACAAATTGTCACAAAATACCAAAAATCAAACATCATATTGTTGTAAGAATCAAATCCCATCTTCATTTGGCAGATCAACATGCGAACCAACACAAAAATAAATAAATAAATAACAGTTCAACATCCTAAAAAAAACTCCAGAAAGGAGAGATGACCTTTTCTCTGGAGATTCTTTGAAACGAGCAAGCATTTGAATCATTGCATCAATGGTCAGTTGACCAGAAAACATTTGCTGGAAATAAGAGTTTGCTTCAGATTCAATGTCAGCAGCAAAACCATCAGTTGATGACGGATCAGCATTGCTACCGTTTTTCTGTCTAGAATTGGCATGCATATATAACACATGCAATTTCTCCAATTCTTCAGGCAAGTGGCCTGAGGTTAACAGGTCTGTATGCGATTGAAGGACCTGCAAGCAAAATTTCACGGTAATGCACCATGATGAAGATGGCATTATAACTAAATCATCTTAAAATCTAAATAAAACCTTTAAGAAGGTAGAAGAAGTCTCTGAACAAATATTCCACATGGCACCAGAAGGTTGGAAGTGGTTAGCAGAAACTTCCTGAGCAGCAAGCTGAACCTCCTTTAGAAATCTTATGCACTCCTGAAATCAATAACAGGAATTTCAATTCCAAACAAGTACTACAAATGCTCAAAACTGCAGAATCACACAGTGAATTTGACACATCAGTAATTTGCTTCGCAGGCATAATGTGGTCACCTCATAGAAAGCATCCTTGTATGTCATTAAGTTCGCAGTCAACCACTTCTCTAGGTCAATAGGTTCCTTTCTAGAAGCAACCGCAGCAAGTCTAATAGCAAAAGAAGAAGGAATCATATCCAGCACCGGAGATAGAATCTGGGAAACAAAACAGACATGTTGAGATATCTAGAAGGGAAAACAACAAAGTTAGTTTTTAACATCATATCCAAACGAATCATACTGAATGGGAAGGGGAGGAAGAATTTAATTGCACATTCAGTTTTGGAACAAATTGAACACAATTATACATGTCTGCTCAAAACACACCCCACGAATGAGGAAACTGGATTTGATACATCAATGTCATTGAAGTCAAAGTCATATGCTTGTAACAACTTGAAACCAAAAATCACTTAACAGGTTTCATGGGCCAATGCATTGAATTAACAACAGAATTTTTTTTCCAAACTGGATGAAATAGAGGAAGCAAGATGATACCAAATCAAGAATTTTGCAAATTGCAATATCATAACAAGAAAAACAACCAAACCATCAGATCTTTCAAATAAATGAAACGAGAGAGAATTAGAAGCTAAGTTTGATATCTATCAGTTTAAGATGCAACCATGCTTATGTTTAAAAATAAAATAAAATAAAACAAAAACAGCCCAACAGTAAAGCAAAACTTCCAGGACCACTTGAACATCTTATCTTAGCTTAAGTTGCTCCTAGCCAAGTTCTAATACCACATCTCACACAAAACAAGCCACTAATTTCTCATCCAATTGCAGCAAATTGGGTAGGCTGCTCAATAAAATTGATTGGAGACAAAATCCAACCTTCAGCTCCAGGCAGGCATCCAAAACCCTATTTACATTCTCCTGGTCAGCATTAAGAGCATCTGCAAATCCCCGCAACAGCATGCTAGGGTTGATATGCCACAAATGAAGAAGCATACTATTCCCTGCTGAATTCTTGAGTATCACAGAGAACACAGCTGAAGACACTTCATTCTGGATGAGATTATATGCAGTCTGCAATTTGAGATAAAAAGATTAGAAAATTAATGTAATAACAAGGGAAAAAGATCAATTCATGTAATTAGAACAAGCTAGGCAACTACATTAACATGAGCCATCCCAAGAAGCAAGATTTCTGGATACTGCTTTAGAGGATACTCAAGAATGGATCGCACAGTACTTGCATGACCCCTCTCAGCTAGCTGGCACAGAACCTCCAAAAGATCAAGGCATAACCACGCATGATTTGCATGTCCAAGTTGAAACTTGTGGCCATTCACAGCATCTAGATAAGCCTGCCCAAATAGCATATAAGCTATTAAGATCAAGAACAAGGGGAAAATCTATTTAACAAAAATTAAAATCATTAAAAAGCACCATACCAACTGCCTGCCAGAATGTGCAAAAGTAAACACTTCAGGAGGTACTGCAACAGCATACTTAAGAAAAGAGAGCTGGCCCTCAGTATTCATCCAAACAGAGCCACAAACAGCATGAAGAGGAAAGGGATCCTACAAAGTCAGTTTCTAAGTTCAGCATCTACAGGTACAAGGTATCAATAATATTTGATCTTCCAGAAATTACTCCATAATCCTCCTATTCTGAGGCCATATAATGGCAGATATTCTTATCAAAAAACCTACCTGGCATGCACGATGATAAACAGACATGAAAAATGAAAAAGCAGCCTCACTAGGGACATAAAATCCCTCATGATCCAGGTTTTCAATAACAGCTGTCCAGTTAATTTCAGGAGCCTGAAGACAATAAAACATAAAACATACACAAGTGAACATTCAGTTGCACATGTATACAGATAAACACAGAGAGCTTGACAGTGAAGACGCACAAGCTCCTTGATTGAATCTATGAGGACATCGGGATTCCAAGAGTTCAAAGTAGGCATATCAGATGAACTGCTGCTACCAAGGGCTGAACGGAATGTTGAGAAAACATTTTGATTGTGCTCAAGGCCAGTATAGGTATGGGAAATTGTACCAAGCATCCTAGCAACAGTGATCTCAGTAAGTGGTGAGAAAAGAGACAACATCTCTTTGCATACTGAAACGCTAAATGTGCAACCATATCCCAATTCCTTCAATATATCAGCCATACACATTTCCTTCTCCATTTCAGCTAGGACAGCATCAAAATCATCCTCATCATTTTGATTGGAAAAATTCAAGTTCCTACAAACAAGACAATAACAGATCAAAAAATTGATGATTTTGTAAACATCCTCAAGATACTCAGCAAAGAAATAATAAAAGAGCCAACCATCAACATAGAATACCTGAAGAAGTTAGCCTCACGAAGTTCGTCTGAAAAGAGTGGAGCTAAGATGAACTGTGTGCCCTCCTTCAATTGTACAAGAGATAACATCCGCATAAATGCATCTACATGCTTTGAAAGGCCTTCAGACCGATGAAGGAACATCAGAATCTGCTGAATTTGCTCCACAGAGTCAACAGGCTTTTGATTGGCACATAATTCTACAATCTGAGCCATGCAGAAGTTTTTTCCTGCAAAGTAAAACAAATATTTAGAACAATAACAGGTGAGCATTATTAGCAACAGTTGCACGTCTCTAATAGTCAATTTACTTAATTTTAACCAACAACATTATACTGAATAACTTTGTTCGACGCCTTCACAAGTGAAGGCATATGGGAGGAAAAAGAGCCTTACCATACAATCTAATGTCCAGGTTCTCTGAATCTGACAGAGCAAGACCAACTGCAATCCTCTCAGATGCTGAGAGGTGCAAAGCATTACAAAGACTTTCCAGAAATTCTTCATTGATTGTATTCTTTACAGATTGAAAGAACACTGTGCTGAAATTGGGCTTATCCAGGATATATCTAAACACTGAACCAAACACTGGTTCAAATTGCACATTCTTAAAATCTTTCCCATGAATATTTAGATGATCCAAGCATGTCTGAAGTAACAATATGCTTCCTTCAACTCCATATGCAATGAACTGTCACAAAAACATTAGAATTAGTTGAGTGAATGATTAATCTAGTTGGTCAAAGTATTCTTTTCCCAAACTCCTCATATAAATCAAACTCCTCCTGAGATTCATAATTGCCAGAGCCTAAACACAGATTACTACAATTCTAATCTACATTACAGGATTCTATTTACAAACCATTAACAAGAGTCTCAAATATCAAATGCATTCAAATGACAGACAAGTCGCATTAAAAAACCACCCACATTAACATTGTACTCTGCACAAGTACAATTCAGATACACCTCGTAAAAGAACAGGCTTAATGGAGTATAGTCCTCCATGAACTCCAACTTAATTGAGAATCCTCTTAACAATTACATTGATTGTTCCTCACAACGCAAAAGCAGCATCAAAAGACTTTGAAATGCAGTTCAAAGCAAAGCCAGTAAAATGTGCAGGGTAGAAATTTTTCTATATGTTGTAAGCATTTAACCACTCCACTGGCAACTTAACATCCTTTGTGTCAAACTCTTGCATATCCACAAAATGAGCACAAATATCTAAGAGTTGAAGCTAGATATGGTTATCAACTAGCTTTTGGCTTAAATGCTAGATTTGGTCATCAACTGGTTTTAGGGTTCAAACACAAACCACTGCTGTCCTTCATCCTAAAAGAAAATCTTTAAAAACAAATGGAAATGTAAGTACTTCATCCTAAAAGAAAATCGTTAAAAACAAATGGAAATGCAAAGGCAGAACGTCAAAAGCAAGTAAATTTTTTGGATAAATTATACTTTCAAAACAGTCACCAGGAGCCAACAGCCATAGGAAAAAATTCATGAGCACAGCAAAGTTGGAAGAATCATGAAGAAGGCCTTATCAAGGAAGAAATGATGACACATTTGAGCAAGATCAGCACACAAAATGAAAAGATATAAGCAAGACAATAAAGGTTGAACCATCCCATCAATTATATACTAACAATTCCTAATGTACACCCGAAAGATCAAGTATTGATCCAATCAGCTTTGATCTACAGTCCCATCTCACAGTTGCATGTACCCAGGGCAAGATCGTCCTCTTGCCCTCCCATCTCTTCTTTTTATCCTCCTCCTCCTTGTTTGTTTCTGTTCTTAATTTATGTCGCTTTTCTTTAATCTCTACCAACAAACCAACCCCCGCCAAACCAGTGCTAGCTATAACCCCTGCATGCTTCTCTAACTCTATCCTCTCACCCTCCTTATGCTCTCCTGCATGTGGCTCAAATAGCTTTTCTTTGTACTACTTATTTAAGCTTTTTTCTGCCACACCATGATCAAATGGGTTGGTTTATTTTCAGTTAAAAACCTTTATTAATCAAAATGGGTTGGCTTGATTGAATGAATTTTCACTTCAGCACAAATGCTGACACTTGATCATAATCACTTATTCAATGAGGCAAGCCAGGCCATACCCCATGACAGCTAAGCCCTAAGCAATCCTTCACCTAGAAAACAATGGTTTGAACAACCCATCATGAACAGTTCCTGAGCAGCAACAGTTCTATTTCAACACATTGAAAAGCGGTTAACAGTATTGACAAAAATGTCAACTTCGGAGACTTGAAGCCTAAAGAGAAACTTCAAATTGTCACTCAAGCACACTTATGAATTATACTTAAATGGAATGCCGGTCCATGGCCCAAAGCATGGGCCCACTCCAGCGTCATAGTGGAAACAACCAACTGTATACAGACTATATGCCCTTCAACTTTTGGGCGTGTCTTAATCATTAAGCAACAGAAAAATTGGACAGTACAGCGAAATCTAATAGTAGTGATAAGAGTATTCAATCATCAAGAAAAATGTTCAATCCTTGTTTACTGAGGTCATACCCGCAACAAACAGAAACTCTCCATTTCCAAGGACATCTAAAGCTGCATTTCACAGCTCAAGATTTTTTATTAAGAAGTGAAAAAGGGGGGAAAAACTCTGATGATCTGCCAAATAATTAGTATTCTAGCAAAACTAAGCTCTAGCATAGGCACCACAATAATGGAGTTTTACAAGTGAAATTAGAACATCCTGATATTTAAGTACCATTTTCCATTTCACCAATGACGTAACACAGCTTAGCATGAACTTTGATAAGGTGAACATGTTCTTGTTTTATTTGTGATAATGCCTATCATAATAAAGAAAAATGGAAAGTAAACATTTCAGAGAAAGGTATGACATGAATGGCAGAGATAAATACTAATGCACTGGAAACGATACAGGAAATTGACTCAATAATAATAATCAACATTAGGCGTGATCTACTAGCTGCATTTCACTTCTTTATCATCTTATCAAGTCATTGACTCAATAATAATAATCAACATTAGGCGTGATCTAGTAGCTGCATTTTACTTCTTTATCATCTTATCAAGTCATTCGCTACATTTCAATAAGTGAGCTGCAGCACATTAGAGGTGCCAAGAATACTAAAATACTAACATAACAACCTTTAATAGCTTCATTTTACCATAAACTCAACAAAAATTGGCCCTTTACTTCCATAATTAACTCCACCCACAAAGTCCAAACGTCACATAGGGTAATAGTACACTCAGAAATACAAAATACAGAAACTTCATCAGAACTCCTGTGCTCTTCCCCCTCCCCCTTCCCCCAACTCCCTTTGGCAGCATCAATTTTCTAGAGAAAAAGCCACATCATTTAACCCAATTTCCATACCAGCTTCACGATCATCGCATATTGATATAGAGCTCGAATATATTGCAAATCACAAAAATCAAATTGTTCAAACTACGTAAAGATTCAAGAAAAGTCCACTAGTTCAAGAAACTATGCACAGTAAAATCACCAATAGACATTATTAATCCATGTCAAAATACAGGGGTATGGTCGAGTAATTAAACCTGACAGAGTTCTTGGAGGACGGCATCGGAGTTGGAGGCGTTCAAGCTCTGCAGCAGATACCGAATCTGAGTAGACGCGGTCAAAGCAAACGGGATCATCGCGCAGAAGAGCTAGGTGAGCACCACTAGGGTTTTTACCGACTGAGAGTGCAGAGAAGACGAAGAGGACAAATGGGCGAAATGCAAAACAGACAGAGGTACTCGGTGGAGAAAATTGTGAGAGTCAGAAAAATAAGATATGAAAGCCGACTGTGGCAAATTCTAGACTAACGTGACCAGGTTGGTATTTATATTGGTCGACTGAGGCCATCTGCGATAGCGTGCCCAAGCACTTAATTACTAACTGGTCCATAAAGTAAGAGCAACACCAGTTAAGTTACCCAGCAAGGGAGAATTATCCCCAAAAAAAAAAAAAAGATGTTTATCCCAAAACGAAAAAACGAGCTATGAAGGGAGAATTTCTTTTTCATAGTGCTAAGGGCAGATCATCACACATCAGTGTACATGCAATTTAGACAATGTATAATGTTTTGTGTGAATCAATTGTTTACAAAAATTTCAATTTTGTTCTTATACGAAAGAAACTCCTATAATATACGCTCTAATGATCTCTTAATATTCTTTCAATGAAATGATGACTATTGTATTCGCGGTGATTACAATAGTTAAAAGTGATTATATTGATGAATATGTAGTTAGGTATTTAAAGTGAAAATTGTCAATAGGTGGTTATTGGCAAGGCATTCTACATAACTAAAGTAAATGTTTAGTTTTCATAAAGATGAAAGGATAGAATTTTATAAAGTGACGATAAATGTTTACGTCACATAGCTTCCGTTGGTAGTTCAACTAGTTCTGCAGTCTAATAGTTAACAGCAAGTCTCGTGATCGACCCTATGCGATGTCTTGCTATGTATTTTTGGAACAAGACTCCATATAGCGTTAAGAAATTAGTCTGGCCGAAAGGTTAACATTCCCCTAAGTGAAAAGAAAAATATTTACGTCAAATATAATTGCTCTTAGCCTCCTGCTTTATATATATATATATATATATATATATAGTATAAATAACTACAAATTCTTATTAGCACTTCATTCGTAACAAGATTAGTTTCTAATGGTTCTTATGATTTTCAATTCTTTAAAATTAGGTGGCTGTACAAATTTTTTTGGTCAAGATTCTAGCTGCGAATAAGATAGTTTGATTAAGTTTTTGATGCTTTTCATACACCAATTTGGTTAGAGTAACTATCATAAAAGGCACATTTTAGTAGGGTAAAGAAAATATTTATATTTATGCTGCAATCTTAAGAGGTAATGATGATGCAAAAGAAAGGACGGTATGCTGTGATGCAAGGTGGTGGTGATAGCATGCATTAATAGACTATAGCCAGTTCGTGAGTTGAGGATAGAAAAGAAAAGAAGAGAAAGATTAAGTTGTGAGAGAAAAGAAAGGATAAGAAAAGAAAAGAAGAGATTTTAATATTATTTGGAAGTTCTGCAAAGAAATGAAATGATTTTGGATATATATTAATAAAATTTTATCCAATACCTTTGTGAGGATAAAATGGGTAATTTGAAAAAATTTTGTAAGCTTCCATCAGTTTTCGTTCGCTTTTCGCCCGTTTTGGTCAGAAAAAATTTTGCACTGACTTTCCTTCAAGATCCATTCATTTCGAGTCTATTTGGTTGGAAGTAAAATGTTTTTCTTGGGAAAATATTTTCCGTGAAAGTAATTTTCCATGAAAATCATTTCCCTTTCATCATTTTCAAGTGTTTGGTTAGTTAATTGAAAATATTTTCTTACTTCATTTTTTTGGTGTTTGTTTAACTTTTGAAATATTTTTACTTTTATCTCTATATTTACTTTCTACACATTATAACTACATACTTCTTCCCATGCAAAATAAGAAAATTTATCTCATTGTTTAACTTTAAAAAATCTTGGAGAAATGTATATATGAATAAAAAATATCTTCTTAAGCAATAAACAAATTGCTGGCCATTTAGTGTCAAATATCAATCACATGCAATGCTTATTGTGACATATATCTTGTACTCTCACTGCTGAAAGTTCTCTAGAAAAGAATGTCCATATTATACATAATTGATTACTAGCATAGGATGAGCAGGATGAAGTTTTTTTTTTATTTTGAATATAATAGGGGGAGGGTTGGGTTGGATTGGGTGGTATGGGGGAGGGAGTGTAAGGAAGAGGTCTTGGATTCGAATCCTCCTGTTTACACTAAAAAAAAAAAGAACATACTAGATGATGTTTTCAGTAAGTTTGGAACATACTACAGGCGGGATGCATGCATTTCGGAAAACAACTTCAGTAAGTTTGGAAGGGAAGTTGTTTTCCATAAGATGAGTGAAAATATTTTACATAGGAAAATGTTTTCAGTAACTTTTGTGCAACCAAACACAGAAAATTAGGAAAATATTTTCCTGGAAAACATTTTCACCCGAAACAAACGAACCCTTCATTTCTTTTCCGTTTCACTTAAATGTTCCAAACGGAGGAAAGTTCACCTTTCTCTTCCTTTCTTTTCTATTCCTTTGAAATTTGAACTCCCAAACGCATACAAGCACTGCAAGCCACCCCATGTAGTACATTTCATCGCCGTTGCCCGTCTCAAAATCGGCAAAACCAGCAAAAGTCCAGAAGCATGGCAGCCGCAAGACCCAGAACTAGACAGCCCCGCAGAGAATCCGCCATACCCCTTTCAAGAATTTCCTGTTCCTCTCAATGCCACTCGGCCGACGTATCTCTGCAAAATGACTTACAGGTGGGAACTGGCTGCGATAACGCCAATCGGTCCAACTGCAAGAGCTTGGAGACAAAATGACCTGAGGAGACGTGCAATTAAAGGGGATGACGGAATGGACATCACAGTAGGAGGTTAGGTGCTAGTGAAACCTTCAGATTAGCTAATCCTCTTCCTGCTGCTGCTCAGGCCCGTCTTCCTGCTTAAGCTCAGTAGAGAGCAAAATAATACTTTCGAGAGCATATGGTATCTTCAAGACTCATAAATCTAAATAGGATAGTAGCATTTTGAAGAGAAGTGCTGAAGGTTCAAATCTTTTTCCGCAAAACTCAATAAAGTTTCTACCTTTTAAGTTGAATGCAAAAACTATTTGCTGAAAAACAACATTTTTTTAAAATGCATATTTCTCTGTTATTCAATTTTAAGAAGTTTTTCTTGTTGATTTTAAGTAACAACGTCGAAACTTTTCTATCAAAGTTGGCATCTTTAGTTTTGGCTGACGAAATTGGTTGCATGTTTCTCTTTTCATACAGATCCCGTATGGCACATGTTTCCTGGGCGTATTCTGCCCTTGCGTGACCGAACGATGATGGTGGAATTCTCTTGTTTGCCATGTAATAAGCTAATGATGCCTAACTTAATTGACATTAAAGCTAACAGTTGAATATTCCACATTGATATTCCAAGAATTTTCAGTCATATATATATAAGGTGTTGGGATATTCAACTAACACAGTATTTTTGCTGAAAATTTCTTGATAGTTTCTGGACAAATGGATTTGATGTTAAAGCGTAGTGGTGCTACGGATATTATTCCACCAGTATCTGGGGATGCATACTGTTATTGAGTTTTGGTTTCCTATCTCTTGCTTCTGTTGCTTTTCGGTTCCTGAAATCAGCATCTCTGTCCAAATACAGTAGCATATGTGTAAACTTTTTGTCTCTTAGTCGAAGTCACGACATATTGATCCTTGGTAATGAATCCAATAAATTTCCCTACCATTACAGGAAAGTGCGGCTCTGTCACAGTTGGCTGTGGTAGTCTTGACTAATTCTTTGACGCTAGGATTACAGTGATAAAAGCTGTGATCATTGACCAGACATAATAGATCAAGAGCTCATGAAGCTGAAGATGATGATTCGGATATTTCAAGCTTGTTTTCACCACCATTCGGCGTTGCAGCATTCTGGATCTTCAGCACCTTGATCATCGCTATCCAAATCCAGGGTGTACAATACCTGTTTTCTATTGAAAGGAGCGTTTGTTCCTCTTTCTTCTTGAAACAACCCAAATACAATAATGTGGGATTTTTCTTGGATATCTCATGGTGGGTGAACTTTGGAGAAAGGGTCCGACAAAAGGTTACGCCACTGTTCGCATACACACATTAACGTGCACAGATTCTTCACTCGAATAAATCTCAATGTATAGCAGTATCTTAGCCAGGAGATGTTGGGGAAGATCACTCAACTTGGTGCCTTCCATCGTCCTGGGTTTATTTGCCGGCAACTCCTCCGCCATGCAATATCTAGGAGGATACAGCTAGTAATACGGAACAACGATGAAACTGCGAGTTATTTTTCGGAGGGATTGAGCCTTTGAGGCAATCAAGAAATGCTATCTCTATCCTAAGCAAGAAGGCCTTTCAGATTCTCCCAAGTCCCCAACCTGAAACAGGTTTTTTGCTGCACAATTACGCGGGTAATTTACGTAGAACCCCACGTAGTTAAAACACTGGAACTGCACCCAAAATAATATGAAGAACTTGCCTGAAAGAGAAAAGATTTGATAAGAGAAGAAATATGGAGAACAAGTGCATAATAATATTGAGCAGGCTGAATTAATAACATGTTAAACTTCTAAACAGTCCATTATTCGTTTTAACAAATAAAGAATAGTGCAACAATTATAGGATGAAATTGGCCTTAGCACATTTGCAACATCTTTAATGTTTCCCTGCCGCCAAGGTCATATTTACTACTAATGCCTTTCTCTTCTTAGCTTATATGGAAAAAGAAATCGAGGAGAAGAACACTTGGTTAGCTTAGGCAAGTTTCTGTGTATATCCTCCCAAATCTTAATCAATTTTTTACAATTTTGATCCAGAAAGAGTCGACCATCCGCAAAAAGATCTGTATAAAATAGAGCGGCAACTCGTGCCGACAGCTGCTAGAAGTTGTTTGGAAGGAGCAAAATCACTAAGATGTCTAGGCATTAAAAGGTTGAATAACATGTCGTGCTATTTGATTATTTTGGTAAGGAAGTGTCAATTATATTTTATTTTTTTATTAATCACACTTTCATTATTATTTTTATCATATAATTTTCATTTATTAAATAATTGGTGAGAGTACATGACAATTGGCGTGAGAATTGGGACGAAACGGAGGTGATTTTTCCCTTCATTTAAAAATAGGGTGGAGGGCGGGGAAGTATATCTCTGCCCCATTTCCCACCCCGCCCTCCAATGGAAAAATTAATATATATATATATATATATATATATATAATATTTAACTTAATTAGTTATAAATATATTATTAATTATAAATATTATATAACGTATATTAATATATATAATATTAATCATTATACATATATATTAATAAAAATTATTAATTAGTTATACTAAATTTATTAATAAATTTATATTAAATTTCTAATTACACTTAATACAATTACATTTTTTTTTGTCAAAAAAACAACAATACTTGTATTTAAATAGTTTTTGTTTGATTTTTTTATAGATTTTAATTATAAAATTACAATGTATAATGACTTAGTTATATATTGATATTTTAGATACTTGGTTATTGATTAAAATTTGATTATAATATAATTATATAACAAATTTTTATAATTCTCGTGAATGCTCCACAAGGAAGGCGGAGCAGTGCGAGATCAAAATTACAATTAGAAGAATCATTCCACTTAATCGACCCACTAAGAAATAATACAAAAAAAAAAAGAAAAAAGAATACAGCAACGAGCACTATCGAGGGGAAAAAAAAGAAGTTCAGTCAATAAAAAAACTGTAAATTCCCAAAGTAGCACAAATCAACTTTTCTTGGAAGCTCTTCCCACGGCTATGACGACGACTGCCGACGGCGGCGCATCATCACCGGAAAAATCAAACTCAGCGCCACCACAAGGAATAGTCCCCGCATTTAATGATGATATCGTGGAGAAATTAAAAACCCTAGAAGAAACCGCCTCGCCGTGGATCGACTACGCTTTGAAACAAGCTCAAGCAGCTCAGAAGACGATCGGGCACCACCTGCAGGATGCAATTGAGGTCACCAAATCTCGGCTGGACCGCATTCGCACCACCTCCTCCGCGCATTTCAATCAAACTCTAGTAAGTTGTTGTTTTCTCACAAAATCAGGAAATTGTTGAGCTTTTTGGTGCTTGATTTTATTTTATTTATATACGTGTTTAAAAGATAATTAAGATTATAATAAGCATTCCTTTATAGAGAGGAAGAGAATTGATGCAGCTATTTTTCTTTGAATGATTGATAGTTGTACTTTGACCATTTGGAAGCTAAAAACCATATTGATAACGGGATATTGCCTGGTTGTTAAGGGTCTTTACTGGTCGATCCTTGTAAAAAAAGGGAAAAAAAGAAGCAGCTGGAAAGCGTTTTATCTGTGGGGAGACAGGTAGTATGATATGTAGTTACTACTGTGATAAATGCAAAAGAAAAGAAAGGAGGACAAATCCTAATGTGTTGTGAAAGGATTTTGTGTTTGTGCCTCTATGTATCATCTAGTGGAAACCGGAGTCTAGAATTTGGAAGGTTTACACAGGTTGCTGCCTTTTCCTGGTTAAGAGTGCAGATGTATTATGTTCTGTAATGTTGGTATGTGCTAGAGTGTAATAGAGGACAGGTGGGGAATTGTGCATTAAGCTGAGATATGGAGAGAGAAGAATGCATTTTTTCTAAGAAAAATTCGATCTTTGCATAAGGGTTTGGCAGTTGAGCTTCAAAAGTACATGTTTGAATTTTTTTTTTTTTTTTTTGGCAGGATTCTTTGCAAGATGCCAAGTCTGATTTTAATGCTTATGAGGACCTCGCTATTGGGAAGATTAGAGGTCTGTTTCAGCTGAGTGATCTGTGACTTGATAGCAAAGAATAAGATTTTGCATCTTTCATGTTAAGTCACTTCCGGTTCAATCTATTTTAAGGTTTTTTTTTTTTTTTGGCAGAGGGCTTTAATCTTGCTGCTGCAAACCCATTTGTTGCAGCAGGATCTATTTTTGCTGTAGGACTTCTTGGCCTGAAAAGTATGTCATCAGATTTCTTTATTTGTCATTATCCTGCAGAATGAGGTTTTATTTATCTTTAATTTTCTGTTTTGGTTTTGTTCTTTTGCTTAATCGAGGTTGAAATTGTTGGTTTAGTCCTAGTGATTTGCAAGGTGTGGCAGCAATTCAGCTTATTTAGTCTGCAATAATCATGCCTGTAACTTTGTCATAACAGTTAACATCTTTTGTGCAACACTGCACTTTTGTGTAATTTACCGCGTCTTCTATACCACGTGCAGGGCCGAGGCGTATATTGTACTACAAATTAAGGCGTCTTTTTGCGAGTGAACAGGTAATGTTGTCACACATCCTGCTGTTTGTGGTTCTGGTAGATAATATGATCAAATCTTTGAAAATTGATATGCAAATGTTCTTTATGCAACTGCATTATGACATTGTAAAGATATTTATTTGTGGAAAAGTTAGTCATATACTTGTATATTTTATGATATATGATTTCAAAGGTCTAAAGCTCAACAATCAAGATTGTCAAGTACTTTTGTGTTTCATCTGTAATTCGGATGCAATAAATGTCTCTAGATAACCCCCGTAATTTGTAGATAAATGTGTCTGTATGTGCCTTATCTTTTAGTTTGCAACTGAAGTAGCTTATGTTTGCTGCAAAAACCATTCAATAATTCATACTATCCTAATTTGGTTGTTGGACCTCTAACACCACATTCTTTACATATATTTTGGTCCAGGTGTTGCTGTCAAAAGCTGATGCAAAAGTCAAGGAATTGAGGCAATCATTTGAAGTTTTGAAGGCTGAAGCTGAAAAATTGGAGGTGATCTTCAAATTTTTTTTTGAATAATTAGATAATTCATGTGCAAGCTTCATCTCTGTTGATTCAGGAAGACTATTCTGTCTTTGATTTCTCATCTTTATTTTTGCCTTTCTTCCTCACCTTGGTTATTACTTCCAACAAGATGTTGAAAAACAGTTTCTTCTCTGTGCTGTCAGAAGATAAATGGTTATTTTGAAGTCTGGCAAATTACATAGCTGATTCATGATTTTTTTTTTTTGCTTTGTTGGTATTGTCTTCACCATTTTGCAGTTAAAATCAGAAAATTTTAGAAGCATGTCCCCTTTCCGTACTCCTTAGATCCTCAGTTTTGGTTTCTTCAAACTCTCATATGGAGTTTTAATTTTTAAGGATTACTGAAGAGTGTATTTCTTGATAACGTTACAATATTATTCATTGACTGGAAATCAGATTCTTTGCTTCAGAAAGCAGCATTGCAAGCTGAGGAGGAGATGACACGTGGAAGAACAAAACTCAGGTTTGATCGGCAGATGATGTGCCTAGCGTGCATCTCTAAATTGTTTACTTGGTTCTTTTGTCTGAAAAATTATCTTCCCCTGTTGAATATTGATCACCATGCAGACAAGCTGGGAAACAAATCCAGAGTGTTGTTCGCTCAGCTTATAAGATAGAGAGACAAGCTGTGGGTATGCAAATTCTCTTTCCATCTGTCAGTTTCTCATGCTTGGAGGTGTAAATACACCTGCTTTATGTTTTGAGTGGCAGCTAAGTTTTTAAGCGGCGTATCTGCTTTATTCTTTTGTCTTATGGTAGGTTTGAAAGATGTTTTACGAGACCTCCCCAGCATAGAAGCTTCTCGTTTTCGATCGCAAGTATGTTCCTTTTTTGTTTTTTTCCTAATAATTTATATGCCTAACTTTTTGCTTTGTTTTCTGGCCTCAAGATAACTTTTAACTGAGTAAACTAAAGGAAGTAACTACAAACACGTGCCCTACATAAACTGGGGATGATGACTTGACAATCGTATTGCTGGTCTTACTAATTGATTGCCTTGAATTTATTCAGCTCCTGTTAGATAAAAGTTACTTTGCTGAGTTTGTCTACTACTCTCTTTGCAATTTAACAAATGAAATAGCACAACATGTTCAAGATACTCAGTTTAAAACTTTATTACTATGAGAAAATATTCTGAGTGCCTTGTAATTTTAAGAATGGATGATTTTGCTGCATTTTAGCTCTGTCAAGCTATGAGTTTTATTCACCTGAACCGTGTTAGGTGCTTTGGAGAAGCTGCCTTATTATTATTTTTTACTTTTCACATACACACTTACCACCCATTTAGTTCCTGCTAAGGAATCGCAATGACTTTGATTACTCCATGGTGATGGGTTTGTGTAGGATTCCCTTGACAAAGAATGATGTTTGGTAGGGTTTGCATTGGATTAGAAATCTTCTATTTTTATTTTTTCTTTTTGTCTTCATCATCTTCATGCTTTCAGTTCCGTTGTCTGCTCTCACCAACTGCTAGTGATGGATATTTCTCAACAACCTCCATTGCTCAACCTTAAATTTCTCTTTTGACTTCATGATTTCCAACAAAATCAACAAACCTTCAATAGAAGGGAGCCAAAACCATCACCAAATCATGACAAATTTCATAATTCTTCAAATCAAATCAATACCAAATTTGAGAGGTAATCTCATTATTTTGATCTAAATCCACAGACAACCAAAACAAAAATAATCTTCTGTGAGTCAGGCATGGATCAGACCAATCCATCGAAATTGTAGGATAATTGCAAAAATTTTACATAAACATTAGTTGGATGCCAAATGTTGTAAATCTCCCTAATTTTGAGTGTGGATCACAAGAGAAAGAAAACCTATCATGGCTGGAGTGGCAATTTTTCTGGCTAAGGTTTTGGACTGGAGAGAACGACAAGCATTGTATGTGGTGGGGTAGAAGAGTAGACAAGAGATGAAGATGCACCCTTTGCTTTATTGTTACTAATTTTTTATTTAGTTGCCTAGCTTCAAATTCCGGAATCAGTGCTAAAGTGCCCAATTTGGTTGGTAATGGCCATTGACAACTTTTGTGTCCTCCATAGTGATGGATCCATACCTATAGATACCAACCAAACACCAGGTATGGGTTTTGAGAGCTTGAAACCCATTGAATAGTGCTGATTACCCCATACCAAACAGGTGGTTAGAGTTGATTACAGGCTCCTATTGTTTGGGATGAATTGTCAGATGATCATCTTTTCAAGCCAAATCAGCCTTTGTCACTACAAATTCTACTGTTAAGATGCTTTTAGTTTCAAGAGCTTCACTGCCCCTTGTTGAAAATACAGAATTTTCAAAGCTTTTACTAGTAGAAATTTGGTACCTTTGTGTAGAACTTGAGTATTACTTAGTGCAAGTTTTTTGTATCTGCAAATAGTCTTATCTTCTGAACTGCGGCAGCCTTATCTTCTTTCGTTATGTTTTACTCAGTGAGTTGATTATGACTCGGATGAATTGCAGGTTTCGAACCTTGCTAAAGAGGCAAAAAAAGAAAGACGTGTTCTCAACAAAGAGGTCACAAGGATCAGCAATTATGGAATTTCTGTCTGAACGCCATACTTGCATTTCTTCCACCTTTTTTTGCGCCTGTGTGGTTCCAATTGCTTTATCAGATATGCTAGAGGTAGTATAGATTCTTTCCGGATTTTGTCGTAAAATAATTGTCTATCTAGGATTCAAGGGCTAATCAGATTTTGTGAAACCTATGTTCGCAGAGATCTCATTCCTGCAACTCTCTAACTGAAGCATATGTGATCTTTCATTTTACTGTAGAGCCCTAATTTTTCTGGGGGCAAGAATCAAGATCATATAACTTTAACTGCTTTTACGACGATTAAGTTTTTTATTCCTGCTTTCTACTGCAAGTGTTTATACTTGAAAACTGATCTACGAGCAATTGAAAATGTGTTCAGAATGTAGACCTTTGAAAACCAATTGTTGGTTTGTGAAGTCAATTTTATGAGTCGGCGCAGGAAGATCTTTTAAAGTAACATGGTTAAGTGAGACTAATTCAAATTGTCGATGGCCTTCCATTCCCAGAATTCGACAAAGATCGATTCCGGGCAAACCACACATTTTTACTCGTGGCCTGCCTCGATTCTAAGAATTCAGGGCAACCAATGGCAGTAGAAAATGATGTACTTGAGCTACTCTTCGTTTTTACTTTCTAGCTACAGTATCTTAGAACTACGTCTTTGTTCAATATTTTCCGTTTTATCAGACTAGATTTAGACCCATTTAATGCTAGTCTTAAAATGGTTCGGATATGAAATATTGAGTTTTGATTCGGATTTAACCTGGACCCATTTGAATAAGTAATTGCTTTGATAATATATTTGAGTATTTAATATTTGTTTGGATCTTTTAGGAGTTGTAATATTTAGACCTTAGAATAATTATCTAAAGTGATGTGTGATTTTTAATTGAGATTTGTGGTGTGTAATTAATGTTTGTTTAGAAAGATGTTTTCTTCGTTTCTTTATCTAATTTTTTTGCCGGGTATATTCAACCTTAATATGGACTAGATCGGATTTGAATCTGGGAGAATAAAGTTTAAGACGTGTCAAGTATTTGGTTTGAATCAGATACAGGTATAATTAAGTGGGTCTGGATTTGAATTTGAAATATATGGATAACGTAGGTTATAAGATTCGAACAAAGTCAAAAGCGGTCAACCTTTAGAAATGACGGGAAGAATGTGATTATCGAAAAGAGCAAAGATTTGAGAAAGTGTCTCAAATCTCAAGAAAAATGATGTAATAGTTCCACTGCAGTTGTAGAAACAGAAGAGAGCAGAGAGGATCGATCAAGAGTCCAGAGTCTCCAGACATGCACCGTAGACTACTAACTATTGCCATACTATGCATGCATGCACGCCTCCATAAACCTTTCAGTCATCCTTCCCATATCTTCTTTGCTCCAAAAGGAGAAGAAGCTCCTCTGCTCCGAAACGAGAAGAAGTTATCAGCGTGGAGACACAAGCAACGCGTAGCTTCATAGTGCGGTATGTTAAAGTTTTCAAGCTTTGCAATTTGCTAAAAGCCTAAAATCATTACTCTGCATGTTGTAGTACCACAAACTAGGTTCCCGCATGAAGAATTTTTCACGCTCTTCCCCGTGCTGCAGAGTTGCAGTAGTGCTCTTACCTGTCTTATAAATAATTAAGCTGCCATCGCCATCACGATCCCCGAGAGCAGCGAAATCTGCCCGTTCAGGGTCAAAACCTGGCAATGCAATGCTGAGTTCTTTTGTCCATGTTGATATCATAGTCTTGGTATTAGTTTTCTTCTCCTTTATTAGCATCCATATCTCCATTGTTGGGGTGGACTCTGTAGTCGCTGCTGATGCATCCACCAAACAATGATTTCCTTTCATTTACCAAATTTGAAAACCCACTATCTAGGTCTAAAAAATCTGGAGCCGCTGGAGGAGAAAATTTTCGAAATTTTCCTCATCCAAATTGAAGGAGAGAATGCTTCGATTATATAGTCCAAAAAGTTTCCAGTAAAAGATCCCGTCTATAGATGTTCCACACCGATTCACTTCCTCACCTTTTATCTCATGAGGACTATTGTCGCCAACCTTCCTCCATCCCTATAATAGAACAAGGCATGTTTTTTGAGAAAATTAAGTGGATCACGACATGTTCATTCCTTGTGGCAATGAATCAAAAC
This sequence comes from Coffea arabica, assembly GCF_036785885.1. NCBI lineage: Eukaryota > Viridiplantae > Streptophyta > Magnoliopsida > Gentianales > Rubiaceae > Coffea > Coffea arabica. Next base: position 22,324,550 of record NC_092312.1, on the reverse strand, counting down.
CCCACACTATTTAAAGGATAGAATATATCACCAAAGTTGGACTCAATGAGAGCTACACCAGCTCTGGTAGCCTGATCAGCTCTCGGAGACTAGGGTTGAATAGATAAAAGTGTTGAAAAACTAACAAGTAGTCCAAGAATCAGGAAATGGAAAAACTACCGGTAACAAATCTTATTACTAAACAAGTTCAAATCACTAATACGATAAACCAGAATAATGTTAATAACAATAGCTTTACTAACTTAAAAACCATAGAGGCTTGATCTTTGATCAATATCCTAAAACAGAATTTTGCTCTTTCTCTTTGTGCAGAAGTGCGTGAGCAATTTGTTTCCAGGATTCAACTATGAATTCTCCCTCAAATTTGCACCGGAATTTAGGAGGTCTATGAACTTTGTGTTTTCACTTTTCTCTCAAGATGGTTCTATGGAAATTTTGCAGAAAACTTTTAAGCTAAAAAGAATGATGATAAACTTTCTCTCCTACTAACATATATTTATAGACCAAAACAACAAGAGGTAGTTTGAAACCGTTGGTAGATAGTTTTCGAACCAAAAGCCAGGGCTTCCCCACCAAAAGTCAAGAAGAAACTGATCTGAAAAATTGAAAAACTTTTTAGGAAGATAGTACCTAAACCAATGAAGATTTTAATTCGAACACTTTTTCCTCATTTTCAACAATACCCCATATTTGAATTAAAACTTCAAAAATAAATATAATAATAATACACCCTTGAGAGAAAATTAACATGTCATGTATTAGGTGAAATGTCGTAAAAGACTTGAACTTTACCTAGTGAGAGTATACCAGAGTTACTTGATGATGCATTGGATATAGCTAATCTTGAAACGATCGCAATTTGTGGTAACGAAGACAATATACTACATACATAGTTATGTATAATAGTACAATAGGTCACAACGTTGTTGTTCAATTTTAGTCCTGAACAAATTTTGGTTTCATCTTTTTTTAAAAAAAAATTTGGTATCAGGTGCCGGGCTGACAACAATAGATTTATATCCGGCATGTGTCAGACCAATAAGTGTCCGACTTTTTTTTTCTTACTTATATTCTAAGTAATTAGCCGGGAGATTGGGGGTTCATACTTCATACATTAACAATTGCAGCGATTGTTTGGTTCAATTAATGGCTGGAGTGTATTTGATTTGAAATTGAGCGGGTAAAATTGATTTTGTGACAAATTTTTTTAATGAGCACCAAAATTTGTCGTATAACTATATGTTAATATTTTTTACGTTAATATCTATATCTAATAGACATAAGGACCTACACTACACCATACATTTGAAACTTTTGATCGTGGAAGCCACTGATGAGTGTCCATTGCATTGTCTTTCAGTTTTTTTTTTTTTTGTTTGGTTATTTTTCTTCTTAATTTGATTTCTAATAATGATGCGTTCAAGTGAAATTCTAGCACACCATATCTATAATCCCCTTTAATGTATTCATCTAACTGTACGTTTATATTAATTCAACGGCGCTATAGAATTCATTTGCGTGATTTTTAAGTGATCATGGAATTTTTTTCCCGATAGCAATTACTTAAAGCGAGAATGTTCTTGCAGGGTTTTGGTTAACAACTATTTGACTCCTTCTTGTTCAGTGTTTCACCATGCATGTTTGCGTGTTAATGGAACCTTGCCTTTTCGAGTTCTTACTGGGTATAAAGAAGAAAGATTAAAGGGGCAAAGATCTCGAGTGTTTAGGATGAATTAATGAAGTGAACGAGGAGAAGGGAACAGTGGAACGTAACCATGCAATGAGCAATTGAATGAAGGTGCTTCTCAAATTTTAGTTCAATTCAGTGGTCTAGTTAAGGGGCTCATATAACAACCGGGCTCAACAATTACACTACTAATTTTAAAGCAATATGGCCATTTTTGGAATTTTCTACATTAAATTTTGAGGATTAAAAAATGTGACTTTATTGACAGCTGCAGTTTCTGGAAACTGCTACTGCAGTAGTACAGTAGTACCTGTAGTAGCAAATGAGCATGAGCCAGCATAGGCTTTCTTGCCTTTCTCTTTTAATTATATTCAGAAGACATCCAAGGGAAAAACATTGGTAAAGGACAAGTACGATATCATTAATGGAAGGTATGGTAACAAGGAAAACGCTGCATCAGTAATAAAGAAAATATTGCAAGATCACATGACAGGAAGAGTATCGTGAAAAAGCAAAGAAGCAGTGCAGGGTGTTGGAGAAAGTTAATCACGAATTGTGCTTTCTCAAAGGATAATCCTTGACGTGAATCCTTCCGCCGCACGTGTAGAAACAGAAGAGAGTGCGGCTGGTCGAGACATGCACATCTAACTACTAATCATTATTATACTAATCTGAATCCGTATCTCGTCTATTTCGAACTGAGAAGAAGCTATCAGTGTGGAGGCAGAACAAAGGGGCTTCGCCCCCTGGAATGTCAAAGCTTTTCAAGCTTTTCAATTTCCTAAATTCATTATGCTGGGAGCTGTAGCGCCAAACATTCGGTTGCCACGTGAGTTCGGTCTCCATCCGATGCCCAGTCCTGTAAATTAGTAAGCTACCATCGCCATCGACATCCCCGACAACAGCAATATCATGAAATTCATAGTCAAAACCTGGCAATGGAATGCTCAACTCTTTTATCCATGATGATGTCGTGGTGGTCTCCTGATACTTATCCTTTGTCAGCACCCATATATCCACCATGGAGGTGGGTTCTATAGTTGCTGCATATGGATCCACCAAACAAAGGTTTCCTTTCAATTCCACCAAACTTGGATACCTACAGTAATCGTCTAGGTACCCGTTTAATAGCCCTCTAGCCGGTGGCCGGGGAACTTCTTCAAATCTTTCTTCATCCAAATTGAAGGATAAGATGCGAATATCGTTGCCGTCTTCTGTCTCCACTCTCCAGTAAAAGACACCATCTACGAAAATTCCCCAACCCTCCAGATCAACAGCATCCATCTGATAAGGACACTTGCTACCAATCCTTTCCCATGATCCCCCTAATAATATACCACTACTACTACTATTGACATTATTAGTATCTCCAGCACCAGCAGCAGAAACGGTGGCCGAGATTCTCAGGATCTCACAACCAATGATAGGGCTTGGCCCGCTGGGTTTGGGAGCAATCAAGTGGATCACGATATATTCATTCCTGGTGTCAATGAATCCGAAACCCCCTCCGTCGACATAGAGGCGCCCAACGGTGGGCTCTGGTAGCGTGATTAACTCTTTGAGGCTAGGGTTACACAGAAAATATCTGTGTGAATTGGCTAAGCACACTAGACCACGGGCCACTGAAGATGATGACAACATTCGAAGCCTGCCATCAATATGACTAATGCCAGTGCTAATCGTCATAATCTCATTTTTGCCCGCAGTTGGATCTTCCTGACCATCATCTAAATCCAAATTCGTGGAGTAAATTATGTCTCTGTCATCAAAGGTATAGGTATCCAAAACCAATAGCATTGGATGTTTCTTGGAGAGCTCGTAGTGTAAACTTTGGAAAAGAGGGTCCGACAAAAGATTACGCCACTGTTTGCATACACACCTTAACTTGCACAGAGTCTTCACTCCAATAAATTCTGATAGTAATATCTTAGCCAGAAGATCGTCAGGCAGATCATCCCATGTCCTGCCTTCCGCCCAAAGCATATTTGGCGGATGCTCCATGCAATCTCTGTAGTCGGCTACCACTGGAAAATGGGGTTAATTACTTTTCACCTTCCTTGAAACTATGCTTGTGTTGATACTGAAAAACCTGGTGCTCTGACAACTGAAACATAAAGGGTTTTTTTTTTGGATAGGATCGGAGCCATGAGATTTAGTCGCGATCACCTTATTCTATCCCCAGTAGCATACGTCTTCTTATTTTTCAAACAGAAAAATAAAAAGGTTTCTTTCTTTGAGATGTAATTAAATACTAACCGATAAGCATTAAAGATCCCATTTTAATACGCAGAATCCATCACTTAGCCGAAAATCTTCAAGATTAGTTATCCAGCGTACTACAGAGATTAGTGTCCCCTTTCTGAATCACTTAGCCGAAAATCTCTCTAAGATTAGTGTCCTTTCTGAATCACTTAGCCGAACATCTCTCTAAGATTCGTTATCTAGCGTACCACTGAGACTAGTATTCTATCCCAAGTTCCACAGGTCTTCTGATTTTCCAAACAGAAAAATAAAAATGTTTCTTTCCTTGAGACGTAATTAAATACTAACTGATAAGCATTAAAGATCCCATCTTCGATAAGCATTAAAGATGCCATCTTTAATACGCAGAATCAATCACTTAGCCGAAAATCTCTTCAGGATTAGTTATCCAGTGTATCACTGAGATCACTTAGCCGAAAATCTCTCCAGCATTAGTTGTGTAGAGATTAGTGCCCTTTCTGAATCGACGTCCCAACTCACAAGTTCATGATAATAGTAATTTTCTTTTTAGTGTTAATATATAACTACGCTTCCCCCCGAGAAGTTTGACCAAATCAGGGGTCAATATTGTGGTTGAGCTTCTTGAATGCAGTTCGAATACTGTGCTTGCAGAATCGTAGACCAGTTTAACGGATTTGGGATTATTTTATTTTTTATTAGTTTTCATTGCTTCTACTTGGCTTAAGCCTTGAATTGCAAAGCTTCCGGTTATTCTTTGCCTTTTTAATTTTAAAATTTTGAATACTACTCAATTACAGGCTTCCTGATCGAAATCAAATTATGGGGAATGTTCTGGAAAGAAACCTAGATATTTTTTGAAGGGGCAGTTTGAGAACATATGAGTGTATGAATGGCAAGATGAGTTAACTTTTGTTATCTGGTTAATGGTAAGAGAAGTGATTGATAATATATAGTAATCTAGAAGGTAAATCTCTATTATCTCAAAATTGAGAAGGGAGGTGTATAGCATTTCTAAAAAATTAGAGGGGAGGTGAGTGTAATTTATCCTTAATTTTATTATAATTAGAGGGGAGGTGAGTGTATAAATGTGAGGAAAGTTAGTAATTATTAGCGTGCATATATATGATAAATTGGGTGAAATATAGATGTGTTAACAACTACTCATTGGATTCCATAGACAAACCTTTACTTAAGAAGCACCACTTTTGCCGTGATTTATTTACCTTTTTTCTTTTGTTTTCTGGTTCCATAAATTTGAGATCGTATCGCGCAAATTTGAGCTTTTAATCGAGAGAACTGCCACAATAAAAATCACCCCATCATAAATTAAATCCATCATGTGGTTCTCTCTTTGCAAGCCCTTTTTTAAATCCATATACGAAAACAGTTTCTTAATGCACCAGCAATTAGATTCTAGGTCATAGAGTTGTAAATCGAATTAAATAGTTTGGTACTCGATTTGAACTCAACTTGAACTAAAAATCGCTCAAACTTGTTTGCTTAGGTATCAATCCAAATTTGAACATGACTTCAAACTCGAAAATATTAGCGAACCAATCACGATCTTCACGATATTCGACTCTATATGTTCAGAAAAATATAAAGTAAGTAAATTTCATAAAAACATACCTATAGTTTCCTTCCTTATTCCCCTTCTTTTCTTCCCATATATTATTGTTTATCTTATAAAATAGCAAGCATATAATTCTCTTGTCTTTTAAATATGTATAATTGATTTTAATCACATCCCTAACTCATCGTAACAGATTTCTTGAATATGCAAAATTGACTTTAATCACATCCTTAATTCATCATAATAGATTTTTAAATATCATAGAGCAAAAATTAAGGGCAAAAAGCAACAAATTAGTGTGAAAATATAATATAATGCAACACAAATTTCAAGCTAAGCCAAGTTTTGATTGTATGTGTTTGAATTTGACATTTTGACAAGCCCAATCAAACTTTTCATGAACATATATTTGAAATTTCAAATCAAATTCGATCAGTTTCTTTTAAAAAATTATCAAATACAAATCAAGTTCAAAATTTTTTTTTTAAAATTTTCAAACTAATTTTGAACATACCTCTGTTTGATTCGTTGAAACTTGTTTTCAGCTAGGGGTGTGCATCGAATTCGAATTCGGTAATTCGGAAGTTTGAATTCGGAATTTTTCGAAATTTTGGTACCTGATAATTCGACCGAATTCGATTTCGAATTCACCAATTCCGAATTCGAATTCGTACCGAATTCGATTCGGAATTCGGTAAATTCCGATTTCACCGATTTCGGAAAAATTTATATATTATTATATAATATAAAATTTATAATATTATATAATTTTATATAAATTTTATATAATATTATATAGTATAAATTTTATATTACATGTATAAAAAATATATTTATATATTAAAAACGAATTTGAAATCGAAATCGGAATTCGAATTCCGATTTCGAATTGTGAATTCGAAATCGGAAATTCCGATTTGAAAAACTCCATTACCGAATTCGAACCTAATTCGAAATATATGAATTCGGAAAATCCGAATTCGATTCCGATTTCCGATTTACCGATTTCGAAAATTCCGAATTCAATTCGAATTCGGTCGGTAAATCGGAATTTTTCGATTTTGCACACCCCTATTTTCAGCCATAGCCAAGACAAACTTTTCATGAACATGCATCTAAAATTTCAAACCAAACTTGATAAATGTCTTTCAAAATATTATCAAACACAAGTTAAGTTCAAACGTTACTTTTAATCTTTAAACTAATTTTAAACATACCTCTGTCCGCATCGTTGAGACTTGTTTTCAATCCTACTTGGTCAGAGTTCTACAAATCAGCATTTAACATTTAAATCATATATTTATCCAAGAAAAAGAAAAACATTTAATTCCATAAGGCGGTGGAGTTAGTTTTTTTTTTTTTTTTTTGTCGGTAACGGTAGATGTCTTATAATCTAATTTAACCTAATCTAGGGGGAAGGGGTAAGGGGAGATGGTCAACTAAGACCAGCCACATATTATGGCAATTTTGATGACCTCCAGCATCACCAAAGAGGGTGATGACCACTGAACCAAATGGCCAGTGGCAAAATGCAACTATCAAGATTCGAACTCAAGACCTTTGTGATAGAAGACCAATGTATTAACCGTTGCATCCTCACATCTTAAAAAGATGAAAACATTTTTGAATCACCAAAACCAAAACAATTTCAACCGTCAATTTTGTTAGTACGCAATAATATGGCTGCAACGTGATGCTACCCAGGATCGAACTGGGGACCTTTAGTGTGTAAGACTAACGTGGAGTTAGTTGTTATTCCGCTAAGTGGTACGTCCATGATGCTCTGGCACATCCTAGGCGTGGTGCCAGGGAAGTACTGGAACCCACTTCCAGCCCAATGCCCAGGTTTCAGACCTGCCAGCCTTAGCTTTCTACTAGCTTTAAATGGAAATTAGAAATCACGCTCAAATTCGGATAAAACACAGTTTGTATTCAAAGAATAGTCATGCCATATGACCGATTACATAAATCAGCGGGTATTCAAAGAATAGTAATGCATGGTCTTCCTAGTTCAATGCATTGAGGACTTGTCCTTCCTTTCTTTGTCTTTGTCTCTAATTTTTTCCTGCGCTTAGCTTAACAACTCATATGGTACACAGTTAATTTTTTATTCCTCCTGATCCCACTCAGAATCACTTCCAACCATCCCACAAGTAATACATGGTCTTTCTAGTTCAATGCATTGAAGAATTGTCCTTCTTCTCTTTGTCTCTGCCTTTGATTTTTTCATACGCTCTATCCTATCCTAACTGTCCGATTCAGCTCGACGACATTATAAATATCCACGCAGTCCAAGACGGGAAACAGAACCTTAGTAACTAGCAGCTAAGCTAAGAACTCCTGCTAAGAACTCCTAAAATCCCCAGACTTCAAATCCCATGGCGGATAGACTCCCACGCGTACAGCAATCCAGCCCCCACCCACCAATGCCTGTCCAACTCCCCGAAAATGCAACTGGAGGGCCATTCTTCATATGCCGAACCAGATGGAATAAGAATAAAAACAAATTTGCATGCACCGCAGAAGCTCGCGACTGGATGAAGCAGCAAAATATAAAAGAGCAATGTAAAAATGGTATAGAGGCTCGACTGCTGTGGTTGGACCATTTACAAGGATTTACTGGTATCCTGAAATATTCAGGGAAAGAGCTTCGACTACAGGGGTCAGGATTCAAAGATTGGGTAGAAGATGTTCCTCGACTCGACGAAAAAGAGATCGTGGATATATGGAGCTATACTCTACCCCAGAGTAGAGTCTTTGTTCTTGGACGTCCTCCTGCCGCTGCTGAGTAGAGTCTTTGTTCCTCCTGCCGCTGAGTAGAGTCTTCTTGGATGTTCTTGTTCTTTTGTTCTTGAACAAAAGATTACGCCACTGTTTGCATGCGCACATTAACTTACACAGTGTCTTCACTCCTATAGTAATATTTCTGATAGTAATATCTAAGCCAGAAGATCGTCTGGAAGTTCATCCCATGTCGTGCCTTCCGCCCTACTAAGCATTTTTGGCAGCTGCTCCATGCAATCTCTCTAGTAGGCTACCACTGGAAAATGGGGTTAATTACTTTTTATCCCTCTTGAAACTATGCTTGTGTTGATATTAAACAAGCTGATTGTATTGATATAAAAGACCTGTTGCATTATTCTTATACTGTGCTCTGACAATTGAAACACGAAGGGTTTTTTTTTTTTGGGATAGGATCGGACCCATGAGATTTAGTCGCGATCACCGTATTCTATCCCAAGTACCACAGGTCTTCTAATTTTCCAAACAGAAAAATAAAAATGTTTTCCTTGCAACGAACACTACTCGCTCAGAGATCAAGACAGGAACTATGGCGAAAATTTTTCACTGTCTGTCTAACCTAATCAATCGGAGAGTAGGAAAACTTTAGAAGCCTGAATAGAAGTCCTCCGAAAAGGTACAAAAAAATAAAAATTGGAAGGTAATCTTAGGCTGGGAAGTTTAATAATCAAGAATGAAGTTGTATCCAATTTGTCAATGGTTCAAAAAGAGATGGGGAAAAGAAAAAAAAATTCACAAGTACGAAGGTGAAATGGGAAGTAATGAAGAAAAACATCTGCCAAGAAATCAATTTCCAGAATTCTATATTGTTAATGTAAAAAATGGGGGGTTTTCCCAGCTCAATTGGTTTTTTTTTTTCAGAATATTTAACTAAGGTAAATTGTTCGGTTGTCTATATAAATTCGATATTTGATTTGAGGTGCTTTTAGGGAACAAAACTTTCTTCGTCCTAACATATCTTGGTTGAACTTCAGGGTTTTATAAATCTTTTAGATTTTTTGAGTTTTTTGCCCTTTATTTTTTCTGTCCGAACAAGTTGCATGCAGATTGAGGAAGTGATCGAACTAGGAAATCTAAATATGCTCCCAAGAACCAGTACTCTAATCGACTAAAAGACCTTCATTTAACAACTATCCCTTCCTCGGGTTGCTGTCAGGGTCTTCTATAAGCGAAGTAAGTCAAAATCAATAACCTAAAATGCTCTTTTGGTGCTTCTCTTCATTTTTCTAATTTTTGAAGGAATGGAAGACAAATAATGTACACCAAGGAAATCATCAATGATGGTTCCAAATTAGACATACTTAAACGTGTAAAAACTGTTACACTGAGTACCGCAAATGATATACAGATATATCCGAATTGAACACACAAAAATACTATAATTAAACTTTTGGAATTCTGGCTCATCTGTCCATCCCTGAGAATCAACTTCCTCAAATGCATACAAATCTATCTAAGACTCCAGTTAGTTCACTCTGGCCAGCGCAAGACCAGTTATACAGCGAGTCCTCAATCCTCTTCATTTTGGCTTTCATCTTTGACAAGCTTTATCATGTCATCGATTCGAAGAATAGTTATAGCAGCTTCTGTGGCAAACTGTCCAAAGAGAGAGACAAACACTACATTTGTCAGCAACTGAGTTGCAAAAAAGTATATATATATCAATCAATCAAATACATTCCAAAGAATTTTGACCTGTATTATCTTTACTTTGCTCATTGCAGGCTCAATTACTCCAGCCTCCAAGTTATTGCGGACGGTTCCCTTCACCAGGTCAAGACCCATGCTATGATATTACCAAAAAAACACACACACACACAAGTCAGAAATTTTACAAATATTCCAATTCACCTTACATCTCCAAAATACTCAAATTACAGTTGTTTAACGGAAACAGATGTTAGGAACCCCCCCCCCCCCCCCCCCAAAAAAAAGAAAGGACACTGATGTCGCAAAGTGCATCTTGAATGGAAAATGCAAATGGTCCACTGAAAGAAAGTATACTGCTGAAGTGAGGGAAATTGTCCAAATCTGTTTGTTCCCACTCTAGATAAGGCTGATCAAACTAAATGGATAGCTGGTTCCTGCAGAACATTTCACATCAGCTTTGACACCAAGGTTGAATGGTGCAAATTTGTGTGGGTTAAAGATGGCATTCCTCAGTTCTCCTTCATTCTTTGGTTGTTTTGCCACAAACATTTAGCAACCCCAGATACATCAAGGCAGTGGAGGTGCTTTAGTTAGTCAGCCGAGTTTGTGCTTTGTAATGCTACTAGGAATCTATGGAACACCTACTTTTTGAATATGCTGTTTTTGGGTTGGTATGGAGCAGAGTCCAAGCTATGTGCTCTGTTTTTACGGCATTGAGCTTAGCTGGATTTGCCAGCACTGGCAAACCAATTTCTTTGTTGATTGATTCAGAAGATTGGTTCTGGCTATGACTGTATATCAGGCTTGGAAGGCCAGATATGAAGTCATTTACAAGCATCTCTCTGCTACTGCTAAAGTAATCCTTGCTGCTATTGTGGGTGCTGTCAGGCTTATTGGTATTCTTGGAAGGAAATTCCACTCACTAACGCTAATTGGGATATCATCGTGGAATAGGGTTTCACTCATAATTGTTTGGATAGGTGTATCATGTTGCTGATTATGTTTTCGTTGTTCATAGTACGGAATATATAGATATGTTTAGTGAGCTATTGATGTAACTGGGCAGACTGCTCCATGTATAAGCTTTACAACCAGATTAATAAAACTTTCAAAATTAATAAAAATTACTATTTTGCTCCCAAAAAAAAAATTTGCAGTGAGCTCTCAGTATCTTCAGTTTTCCTCGTACACAGAAAGCAGAGGAAGACACAAGCGTGTCAGCCAAACAAGAATCTCTAGGTTATCCATTCAATTAATTACCTGAGCATAATGCATCAAAATTATCATTACTCCAAGAAATTTTACATCAAATGGGTTGGGAAGTCTTAGGATCTTTGAGAATTCAAGTACAAAATCCTAGGGAGTATGGAGTCTTTAAAAGTTTAAATTTCTGTTAATCTTGTACCAGGTATCTACACAACATTTTGGAAAAGCTAGATAGAGTTAGTTATACCAAACAAGAAGGCAGACAAAAGGAAAGCTACATAACCACGAGAAAGTCACGACTCCATATCTAGTAATGACAGGAAAACATGACCAAGTGATTTCAAATACATAGTAAATGCCTTCAGTTTTGTACCGAAGACCCGTGCTTTAGCATTTACATGAAAATGAATTTTGCATGAATGCAGATACCAGTTGACTCCATATTTCATAGTAATTGGAAGACAATACCAAAGTGGTTTCAAAATGCATGGCAAATGCCATCAGATTTCTACACAAGACCAGTGTTTGAGCCGTTTACATTCCTGTCTAAATTCTCGTTTTCTCGTGAAAAAGGAAGGAAATGAATTTTGCATGATGAAGACCACTCATTTCACAAAACCACATCATTGCCAAGCAAAGAAAGAAGTAAAACTGTCAACTTTATACCCTGTGATAGCCTGGTCAAATGAGAAAGAGATTTGGCCAGTTAAAGAAGCATCTCCAGTCTCAGAATTTAGCAAAAATTCCAACAAAATCACACTACTGTATCGGTTATACACAACTGTCCAGTACAAATAACAAACTCCGGATTATCATTACCACTCAAAAATTTTCCGGTATCAACTCAATAAAAGGTTATCCAAAGTCAGACCTTAATTTGTCAAGAACTACAACATTTCCAGAAGTGCAGTTGATAAAGGAAAGAGATGACAATCTGATAGCTACAGAATGACATGTAAATTTGAAACAGACAGCAGTTTTCAGGGTTAAGAAAAGAATACCTTGATAGATTCTTCTTATCTGCCTTGGTTTGTGCAGTATGATGGTATGCACGTAGCCTTGCAACTAATTCAGTTGCATCTTTTGCAGCATTGACAGCAAGCACCTGCATTAGAAATATTACCCAGTTGCGATTAGGAATCCAAAGGAATGATAACAAAAAGAGTTAGATACTTCGCTTCTTATTATAGTTTGAACCTTGGGAATGATCAATAAAGATTCAGCAAATTCTGCAATAGCTAGCTGCTCCCGAGATCCTAATGTGGTAGCCAGGTTTTCCAAATAGACAGATAAGGCAGCTTCAACAGCACCACCTCCAGCAACAACCTGTTTTCATAAAATTCACTACAAATCAACATGAGCTGTCACAACACATGAATAAGATAACATAGCTTGGCATTTCCGTTTGGATTAGCTGTTTATGGGTGTTTTTGAAATATTTTACTGTAGCAATGTAGGTAAAAAACTTTTACTATAGATGCAGGGAGGAAGAGGGGGGAGAAGGGAGGAGGAAGAAAGAGAGGAGAAAGAGGAGGGGAAGAGTGACGAGGAGGACGGAGGGAGGAGAGAAGGAGAAGGGGCGAGTGGTGGTATGTTTTTGGTGGCTGGTGGTGGTGTATTTTTTTTTTTATATTTGGAATTCTTTTTGATATATTGTATAGATGTGGTGCTCTTGAAGTTGTTTTTGTTTATGTAATACTGTAACATTGTATATGAAAAACTTGTTTTTCAAAAAGTGAGGAATCCAAATGGAAATGCATGCCGATTGAATGACATTTGGCTATACATAAAATATGAATAGCGGTGAATATAGAGCTACACAAGGTGGCCCTCTTCAAATGAAATTCAATAGCCTGACTTGACATGTTGTATGTGTAACATTCAAATATTCTTCAGACAACAGAATCATGACAAGTTCAAAACTCAGAAATATTAACATTTATAAGTAGTTCAATCAGCCAGAATTGAGTTTTGACAATATTGTTGTGAACGTACAAAAAAAAAATCCATCAAAGTAAATAATAATAGTGTGGAACAGATGAATAGTAGCATACTTGATTTGAAAAATAGCAATAGCTAGCCAACACCAATTCCAAAAGCAATCAGAAGTTGTTAAGCATCAAATCTGATCACAGAAATTGATTTGGCAACAAATTCTTATATTTAAATCATGAAAACTGTGGTCTAGGCTAATAGTAAAAATTTAATTTCCCATTAATTGATGAGAATTGACTAGGCTGCGATCCATATTTCATGCAGGTCTTCCAGATTCAGAACACAGAAGTGCAGATACTAAGTTATAAAACAAGCTAGTCAACAAATTAGGTGTTTACTGTAGTGGATTCCAGTGTCCTTTTCACAATGCATAATGCATCGTGCAAAGCCCTGTCCATCTCATCCAGCATAAAGTCATTTGCACCTCTTAGTATCAATGAAACCTGAAAAACATTAAGCATAATGTCATAAGACAATTGATATTGGTATCTGTAGCATTTGAGTTAAGTTTGGCATTCAACGTTATCTTTTCTTCTACCTCTTTTTTCCTTTTAAGGTGCCCCTTGGGGAGATGTGGGAAGTATTCTACTTACCCCACTAGTTGTTTTGGTCCCTTTTATCATAATCACGTCATCATCAGCAACATGCTCTTCCACCACTTCATCTGCATGTCCAAGAAGTGATGGATCAAATGTTTCTTCACCTTCCATATCAGCGAATGTTGAGACCTGCAGTGTGGCAAATCCATCAACTCAACGCAAAAATAATCAATAAAATCAATTTTCAACACTTGTTATCTCTCTGATTCTGATATTAGACCCCCCAAATGGTCAAACTTTTCACAACTGTAAATAAAGGTCATCAAGTTGATACTCTACACTTTTCCTTTGCTCCAATCACTGTTTCATCATAAGGAAATGCACAGAGCATATTTAGGAAATGATGCAAATAATTTTACAACCTCTAAAATCATTCGCAATGACAGGACAGTTTTAAAAAAATGCAATGGAAAAGGAACTAATCACTCTTAATAGGACGAATTCAACTCTCTTCTCTATACTTAGCAACCTAATTTCTTCCATAATTCCCTCATAGAACAAAGACATTAAGTAAAATTTTATAATCCATTTATCCTTACTTTCTAGGGAAAATAGTTTCCTGAATGAACCTTCTCTATAGACACAAAGCATACGACGTGAAATTTATTGCTTTCAGTACAACAATCCAATGATCTTGGTTTCTCCAATTGCAGCAGCTAGGACCACAGATTACAACTTGCTAGAGCAAAAGAAAAGTCCACTCAGCTATCTTCAAAGGTTTCAGCTGGAAGCTATGTTACTTGGACTCTTCACTTTGCCCTGCAGTACCCATGGCAAACTCTTCTTTTTGCACTAGAATAGCCATGTTGTCAGGACTTGGTAGCAGAGTCTGAGTAACATAGGCTGGAAGTACCTCAAAAAAACTAATACATTGAAGAAAAAGGTGCAAAATATTTCCACCCAAATTAACAACTACATCCCCTCCCATAAATTTGACTTAGTTGTGTACCAACATAGCCCAAGAAACAAACACATCTACTGGTCCTGTGTACACTGCAAGAAAGATTTTACCAGTAAAGCTTAGGTCTCCTTGCTTATACGTAATCAACTAGTCATTTGAGACTGCAACTGACAAGGATACCATGCATAACTCTCTAACTAACATGCCAAAAATGTCAACTTTATAAGCTTTACAAGTGTAATCCAATCTTCCATCAGATCAGAGAAGTACAGAACAAGGAAAACCCAATAGAAGTATACAATTCAAGTTTATATAAGAGGCCAAGAAACATACCACAGTTGCTCCTGTAGCCTTGGCAACATGGCGTAAATCCTCCTTACGGACACGTCTAACAGCAATTGCACCAGCTTCTACAAAGTACTGAAACAACATAGCATGCTCATTATCATACCATAATTGAGCAATGAGACATCCATACATGCATAATCCTGAGCATGGTTGTCACAAGGGTTACGACAAGACAATTACTATTTGTTTGAACTATGTGTGACATTAGGAGATGAAGCAACCAAACAAAGTAACCCTAGTCCCCAGGTCATTCAATAGTACTTCCACAGTTCCACTAGAAGTTTGATTGATCAACAGAACATAGTCCTAAAAGGAGTAAAGGTTGGTAGTTTTCCCATGCATATTGTATGAGAATAAATATGTTAGACATCTAAAAGAGTACATGCATGAGTGGACTGAGGATAAGATATTTATTTGATGTCGCACCAAAACAAAATTGCACACTTCAAGCACATCTAGTTATATATTCATTTTAGAAAGTGCAATGCAACATTACACAGGACAAATAAAAGCAAGACACAATTTTCTACTCAAACAGGTTGAGGGTCTTCCCAAATGTGCCTACAGTTTCATTCAGCTACAGAAATTGTCAAGTGCTGATTACAGTTGTGAAAGAAACACAACAATGCAGGAACTTACCTTCAGTGCCATGTCATCAATCCCTTTTGCAGTTAAAACAACGTTGGCCCCAGCCTTGAGAAGCTTTTCAATGCGTTCTTTTGTCATGTCAGCCTCTCTGTGAGAAAAATCTGTCAATGCTAAAATACACTACGAAGTATGATTACTAAAAGGATATTTGCTTGATATGCTTGATATTATGAGGAAGATATTTTTTTGGAGAATATGGGTTTTCTGTTCACCACCTACCAAACGATGCATATATATGATACTGAAGCTCTTGCAGCCATAATTCAAATTGAAAATAAAGTATGACAGTGTAACATACTTCATCATAAAGAATCACCTTTGACGAATTTTTTCAAGCTCCCGGGGATCAGTGACTAAAACTTGAACACCCATTTGCATTTTTGTTTTCTGAAGATTAAAATCAAGGCAAGCAATCCGGGCAGGGGCAACTCTCATGGGCATCCCTTGGGCAGCACGTCCTGTATTCAAAGCATACCCTTTCAACAGATAGCTATCCCTTGCACTTTTCCCATGGGCTTTAAGTATGTTAATTCCCTGAAAAGAGGAAGTGTAAAAGTTAGTCAAGTCAAAAGAATGGAATGGATTTAGCAAAATTCTTATCCTCGACAGAGTCCACTTTATATATTTTACGGAAAACCATTTTCCCCAACAGAGAGCAGATTCACAAGCTTAATGGATTTAAGATCTGATTATATACAACAAACTGTGCCAAGAGAAATTTAACAATACATGCAACCGACCTTGATCGGATATTTTACTTCACCCCGAGCATTCGTCATCTTTACTGCCTGTACTGCTTCAACAACCTAATCATAACACAGTTATCAAATCAACCATTTTTATACCCCAAAAAGACGACAACTCCACTTGTACTTTTCCAATGAGAAAGAGATGTTCTAACAGGCACAAAACTTGATGAACCAAAAAAATCCAAATTAGTACAAACTCAAATCACATAAGAGCAGAGCAACACAGAAAATATATGGAATTTGCAAATATTCAGTGTCAACCAATATATAAACCTGTAAAGTTTTGCATAATGACCAGATTCTTGATCTTCTAAAACCTAGAGTTTATTTACAGAACTACCCTTTAACCCTTAGGATTATCCACAAGCATGCAAATCCAAATGGAGTTCACAAAATAAGTTTCACACGATTGCAAAGGTACAATTCAACTAGTTGAACTCTTCGCATCCACATTAGATCAATGAAAAATGACAAAATTCTGAGCAACACATGCATAATAACCATCAAAAGAAAGGTGGGGAGAAAAAAAGAAGAACCTTTGTAAGGTTCACCTCCAACATTCTAATGAAAAGATCAATATAGGAATGATCCTTCAACTAACTCCAAGGAGATTAGATTAAGCACACAACATTAGTTTAATATAATTTGCAAGCCCAGGATTGAATACTAATTGACATACCAGATTCGCAAAGAAGTCGCTATCACTGCCAATCAGCTTGGATGACATGCTTGTCTTGGCACAGTTGATGAGTGAATCTTTGCCGAGTTTCTCAACCTAGAGAGATGAAAGATACAGACTACATTAGTCCAGTCTTAAAATATCAGTATGCATTGCTGAGCCAAGTCTAATTCTTAATCATATAGAAGTAATTGCCTAGCAATTCTTTTGACAAGAGAAATCATTTCATACAAGAAACACAAGTTTTTATAGCTCAAAAAAATTGTGTGGGATGGTACTTCCTACAGATTCTAGTAGATCAATAACTGAAAGGTAAGACGAAGAATAAGCTCCCTTCCTTTATAAGTTCATCCAGTCAATACCGTCCAGGCACACTAGCATCTATTTATGTGCATCAAAATCGGGAATGAAGTTGCAGTTCTATGTTTCAAAACCATCGAACAAATCAATACCTTCACAGCCAACTTCTCATCAACATATTTGCATGCTTCCCTCATAGCTAGCTGCCACCAATCCAAATAGAAAAAAGGTGCATAAATAGAAAACAAAGTAGAATTACAAACAGATTTCTGAAAACAAAAATGGTGGGGTGATGAAGAAGTTACTGAAACTTAACACATACCCTGTATCCACTGATTATTGATGTTGGGTGAATCTTATTTCTCACCAAATCATTTGCTCTCTGCAGACATTGACAGTTGATCACTAAATTCTTACTGAATAACTTTTAAGAATACTGATTATCTGGCCAGGATTAAAAGTGAATTTCATTTTACCTTAAGTAGCTCTGCAGCTATAATTACCACAGAAGTTGTTCCATCTCCAACTTCCCGGTCTTGAAGTTCAGCCAACTCAACAAGAACCTGCAAAGATAAAAGTGATGAAATTTCAGCAGAGTCACAGGTAAGGCAAACTAATGAACCTTTACACAGAAAGGAAAGGTATTGATCTTCAGACCTTGGCAGCTGGATGCTCGACTTCTAACATCTTCAGTATCGTAGCACCATCATTAGTAATTGTCACATCACCAATGTCATCAACCAACATCTGACACCAAGGTTCACACCCAAAAAATGAGGTTAAATATAAATAACTTCAAGACTTAACTTTGGGCATAATGACCATAATATCACAGTTATCAGTGCCATATCCAATTCATCAAGATGTCAGTAAAGGATACATTGACAATTTTCTGTTCATATCTTACTTAGCTTAGCACTGGGCTATATATATCTCACCATGATTTTTGTATAACCTATCAAGTCCTTTCGGCAAGTTTGACACTAATCATTTCCTTCCTTTCATCCAATAAATCAACAAAGGATATATTCTAGTATAGCTTTTTTTTTTGGTGTCCAATGCAGCTCTGAGCTACAAATAACTCTGTATGGTTTTCAGATCACCAGTGGCACCTCATACAAATAAAAAACCGGAACGTGTCGAGCAACTAGTGGTAAGGACAGTAGGGCACAAAAAGTGTAGAACTAAAAACAAATATCTCCACTATTGCAAAATTCGACCTTTTTCACTTCTTTCTTTTCCTTCCTTCGTTGATCTTTTGAGCAAGCAGACTTTATGCTTTTTCCCTTCCATTATATTCCCCAATTTTCAATTCCTTCCAAAATATGTGTTCCGGCTCACCCAGGTTTTTTCTGTGTATTTGCAATTCAATGCCTCAAGTACCACTTCCAATTCGCATACAAAAATAATTAGCGAAGAAATTACAAAACCAAGCTAATAGATAAACAAATAAAGAGGTAAAAATTACCTTGTCGAGTCCAACAGGACCGAGCGAAGATTTGACAATATTAGCCACTGCTTGACATGCCATCACTGCCCATTCCCCCATAAAATCACCACATTAAGCCAAGCTCGTCAATAGGTAACAAAATGTCCACATATTTGTAACCAACAAAAGGAGAGAGACAGCCGATAAGTGATATAAAGGAACAAATTTTACCATTTTGAGTACGGACATCTTGTCCGGACTGGCGCTCGCCGAGGATATCGGGAGTTTGCGCCGCAATCGCCATTTAAATTTGCAACCAAAGAAAATAAAATCGAAGAAAACAATGCGAAGAAGCTACAACAGAAAACCCTAGATCGGTGCTCAGTGGAGCTGAGTTCCAACCGAGTTCACTTCACAGCAGCACAGCAACTCAGCAAGCGAAGAGAATTCTCTGGAAGGCTTTTATTAGTTGTGGGTGCCCTATTGCTAGTCGCTACTCTGCTGCTTTCTCTTTTGTTTGTTTGGAGTTTGGACTTCGGACTCGGGAGGGTTTTTCAAGTTCCCCGGGCTCAGTTGGTGAGAGTAGAAAGTACTTTGAAATGCTACGGCGTCGTTTAGTACTTTGTTCTTGTTTCTTTCGTACATAACATTTTGGGTTTAAATTAATGGGCTTGGACCTGCTCGTTCTGGCACTGGTATTACCTTCTACTTAATGAGAATCTGAGGAATAATTCTTGTTAGGAATAAATTTGTTGCCTGCTTCTTAAAAAAAAAAAAAATTTTGTTGCTACAATCAATTGTTTGGATTGAGATAATTTTAGATAAAATAATTTGCTTCACAAATTTCAATCACTTTTTTATTTCACATACATCACATCATAAAAAATATTGCAGTAATTATCTCAAATAAACTCCTATCCAAAAATGATGGTACGATTATAGGGAAACTAAGGGAGTTGGGAATTTAATGAACAGGCGTTATGAAAAGACGATGGTCTGATCATAGGGAAAATGAATGCAAAAGAAAATGCAAAGATGCTTTCTTAAGTCATGCTTGGGTGTGTCCATAGAGTGTCTCCATTTGGTACTTTTTTTCCCTTTTCTTTTCACTTTTTGTTTAACATGTACTCCTTGTTTTCAATCCTAAATGGTACAATATCAAATAACTCGTCCAAATTTGTTGCTAAACAATGAAATTCAAATTCTTAAGTTATACACTTGCATACAACCTTAATTAGGGAAAAAAAATATTAGTTAAGCATACGCAAGTGATCACATCATTGAGCAAGCTCTTTTTATAAATAAATTTTAGGAAATGCCTATTGTATACATGTAATTTAATATTTTTTTAATGTTTAATTCCAACTTCTACTCTAACCTGTTATATTAGAGGAGGGCTTAATTGGCCCAACGGAAATTAAATGGAGATGATTCCATTTCTAAATCATAGGAGTGCACAATTACACATCTTTTAGATTTTTATTGCAAGTACAGAAGTTTGAACTTTTGATCTGCAGTCGCGCTAGTACATTCTTCGTTAGCGTATGTATATGTAAGGGCATAGTTATAAAGGTTAAATTTTGAATTTAATAGATTTCATTGAGTTTATTCGAGTCAAATTGAACCCTTTTTATTAACCTATCACACTCAAGTAATAATCACCATCCCCGTTTTGAGGAAAAAAAAAAAAAAAGTAATAATCACCACACTCGTGGATGCCCAAAGTGAGATGAAGTACTTCAAGCTGCAACTAAAAGAGAAAAAATGATCTTAACTATGACTTCATTGATGATTCTACCACTTTATTTGACAAGAAAAAAGAAAAAGATTCCACCACTTTAATTTTATTTTATAATTAAAAGCAATAAGTTAGAGTTCTCGCTTGCTTTAGATTTTACAAAATTTGATTATGAACAGCGATTATAAGAAAATATCACAATCAATAAAGTGGGAAGAAAACAACAGAAAATTATCGGAAAAAAAAAAGGAAAAAATGGAAAACCAACAAAAACCATTTTTTGATTACATGGAAAATATTCAAAGTCACGGCCACAAATTGGATTCTTTTCTACTGACTTCACAACCACTCACCCCACACACACAGCACGAACATGACGGCCAGAGGCCTTTACATTCCCGCCATACCCACCAACAACCACCTCCCACCCTTCACTTCAAAATCCCCGCTATTCCCACCACCCTTCAGCCACCACCACCGATTCTCCGCCACTACTCTCACCCGCTCTTCCCTCACAGACCAGCCCCAGACGCTCTCAGCTAAGAGCCACCTCCTCACCCTCATCAGTGACCAAGAACGCGGCCTCAAGACCCAATCCAACCCACAAAAGCTCTCCCAGATCATCCAAGCCATTGATGCCGTAGCCGAGATCGGCCGGGGCACAACCACCACCGACGACTCCCTCTCTGCCACGTGGCGGATGCTGTGGACCACGGAGAAAGAGCAGCTCTACATCATAAAAAACGCATCAGTTTTTGGTACTAAAGCCGGTGATGTTTTGCAAGCGATTGATGTCCAGAACAAAACCCTCAATAATGTCATCACTTTCCCACCTGATGGGGTCTTCTTCGTCCGGTCTACTATCGAAATCGCATCCTCACAGCGGGTGAATTTCAGGTACTTCACATGCATACATATGTGTTTAAGTTACTCGTCTTGGATCGGAGTAATCTGACTATTGCAATTCATTTCCAATCCGGCCCTTTACCCAAAATTTCCATCAAAAAAAGGCAAAAAAAAAAAAAAGTCTTTAATAGCTCATTAGTAGTAGTAAATTATTTGGATGGGGGTGGCTATTTTAGGATATGAATTGGACATGTATATATTGCACTGAATTGGCATTTGGGATTGGTTTCGTGAAATTGATGTTTCGGTTGAGAGTGTCTTTTATTTCTGTAGCAACTTGAGAATTCCACATATGCAAGTGATTTATTACTCGCGTCTTATTCCTAAGCACTAACTTTTAAAGACTAAGAGCTTCCAATGCAGCGAATGCTGAGTCTTAAGTTTAAAAACTTTGGGCGTATTTCATCAGTAGGGAAATATCAAAGTTGTCTCATTTGATGTGACATTATAGGTTTACAAGTGCAGTCCTTCGTGGGAAGAATTGGGAGTTGCCTTTGCCGCCTTTTGGCCAAGGGTGGTAAGATATCCTCTTTTTTTTTTTTGGCCAACAGGCTTTTGTTGAAATGGCTGCATTTTCTTCTTATTGAAGTGGGAGAAGATTTTTTTTTTTTCTTTGGTTGAATTGAAAGGAAATGAAACTATAAATAAATTAATCAGTCGAAGTTGAATAAATTTTTGAAAGGCTAAAGTTTACCCCCTTCATTTTTCATTTCTTAATATCGTTGATCGTATACTTGCTAGATTATAGACTTGACCATCGCTCATTTGGTAGTACTATAACTTTTTGTCCCGGTTCAATCTAAATAAAAGAGTCTTTGGTATTGTAACTTTGCAGTTTACATGTTGTACTCCATCGTTTTATTGGGAATAGTTTCATTTCATTCTCTTTTTATAGGTTTGAGAGCCTGTACCTTGACAATGAGATTCGGGTTGTGAAAGATATTAGGGGGGACTATTTGGTTGTTGAACGGGCTCCCTATTCTTGGAAGGAATGATGGTGGATAACTTGATATCACCCCGTGACCTGTTTTGATTTGTGCCTATAAGCAGAACGTATCTTGAAGACCAATAATATTTTTGTACTCCAACGACCAAATGTGCTAGTTGTACAGAATTACCACGGATTTAAATGTTACTCAGTTGATATAATCCTTAGATTAGTCTGTAATATTGCTGAATAGTAAGTTATTTTTGTATTGGTCCCAAAATTGTGTTAGTTGTAATGCTACTTGTACCGGGCCGTTTTCTAGTTTTGGCAATCTCAGGAATGAACTTGTGCCAATAATAATAATGTTTTTTACTTATTTATCTAGTTAAATCCTCTTTTGCTTTAAATATGGTGGCATTCAAGGGGATTGTTTTCGAATCAAGGCGGAATAATTAAGTGGCGCATGAATTTGGCAAGTAACGTTATCTCCAAAAAAATAAAAATAAAAAAAAAATTTTTTTGTACGTGTGAGAGGTTTTGAATCCAGAATCTCAAGTTATAACTTAACGAACAAATTATTTTACGAGTTTTTAATTGAAAAATAGGGTTGATAATGTCATAATTGGGATCCTACCTTGCAATTCCAAACTACAAGCTTATGTAGTTTCCTATAAAGACCTAATTGGATAGCAAATTTCAGCCATGTCCGATTACTGATTTTTGAAGGAAATTGAAGCGTATAAAGAAGAGTTCCACATCATGTGGCTAGAGTTTGTCATCATGATGATAGTTTCCTATAAAGAACAATGAAATGATCGAAGCACCAACAACAATATACTATTGCATAATCTATTTAGCATTAGCTGTTAGGACAAGATTTTCAATAACGTACGTGGAAATCAGGATTTCCTCGGTAGGTTCAATCAAACGGGGAATTAATTTTCATGTAAAATGAGTTCGTCCGGCATCAGGCTTGGGGTGGCCACTGTCAAGTGGGCTCCGTCAGATTCTAAAAGGCCAGTTAGCCCGTTTGATTAAAAAGATGCTACACTTCATGCAGCTTTCGGGCAAATGTCTGGCCCAAATCTCAACTGCCGGTGAATTGTGCGTTACAAAGTAGATACAAACAGGGAAAAAGACACAATTGAATTAAGTTGCGGTCACTTCTTCATGTACCTTTTCCACCGCAAGACATTATATTTTTTCTTGGGACAGTTTCCAGCTTTGTTAGCTAGATCACTGGGTCCATCTGGATAGGAGATTATTTGAAGATAAATTTATTTGAAATAATATTGATAAAATTTTTTTGTGATATAATATATATGAGATAAAATAGAGTTTAAAATTGTGTTTATAATACAAACAAAACAAAATTTGATTGGTTTTTTACAAAACTCAGAGGTTGTTTGGATTGCGGTGCCTTACAAAGAAACATATCTGATACATATTTTTATCAAGAGTGCTTTTACGTTACCAAATACCGGACTTCTTAAATTACGAGAAATTAGTTATCAACTATCCTAAAAATATTTTATTAGTGCATAAAACAGTTATTTTTTAATATATATATATATATATATAAACACCGCCCCATCAAACGGAACTTTAATTCAAGGTCAGTTTTGGGTGGGAGCCCACCAGCCTTCGGCTTGACGAGGAGGCCTTTTAGGTTGATTATGGACCACAAGCTCTTTTTCCCCCACCCCACCAGTGCTAGTCAATGTTTGGGAAGCAGGTTAACACAAATATACGGCGATGAAAGAAAAAGCTGCCTTTTTAATTCACTTGGTGGCCTCTAATGTGGGAATCATGGAGGGGTTGAAAATGACTGCGGATACCATGGTGCTGAGGTGAAGAGGAAGATGTTGATGTTGGCTTTGTTTGTTTCTTGTAATTTACTAATTTTTTGACAAGACAATGATGTAAAAGTGACCACTTATACGGGGTAAATTTTTTGTGGGGGGAAGGCGGAGCATATGAAGAGTGTCGATTTGTGGCTGCATGTCACATCCATCTTTCTCTTGGATGTCCAATTATGGGCTCACATGAGATTTCGATCTATGTTTAATCAATTTAGTTGTGGAGTGGACTGATCTGATGTATCCAGTGGGCATGATGTTGATTTTTATCAAAAAGAAATGAATGGCCTTGTTGAAAATTATATATACGATTTTGATGTATTTTCTTGTATATTATTTTTTTTCTCTCTCTAGTTGCTTGTGTATTATTATTAGAGGTAAATGAATCATAAATTGGTGCCAAATTCTATTTCAATATTTTCCAAAGGATATCACGCGGCCGGCCTGAAAATTTAGAACATCATTTTGCCATCCCATGTAGTACAGGTTTATTCAACTACCGTAGAAAATAGTACTTAACCAGTATTATTGGTTTGGCTACTAATTCTGGCACCCCTTTCGGTTGCAGGGATCGTAACGAAGGCACGTGTGCGATGAGAACGTCTTCTCATGGGTATGGTATCGGTGGTGAGGAGACATGAAAGTCGACAGAGATCTTGCAGCAGTGGGAGCATTATTGGTAGAAATCTTTTGTGGTCCCTAATTTCTTGGATCAGTGTAACGTGGACGAGGAGACTGCAAAAGAAAGGGGAAACGGAGGCCGAAGGAGGCCAGTACGAGGAGTAATCATCTTTTAGGAAACTCTGGGCTTTGTACATTTATGCATGGTTACCCAAGCGTCTTGGATGGGAACGGGAGGAGGTGAAAATGTGATTGTTTATGGGCGGAAGATGTTCATTTCTGAGTTTGAAATTAATTTCCTCGTCTTTTAATAAGCTTCTTTGGCTACGGAAACGTTAGGGATGGGATGGAAATTAAAACCCGCTTCACTTGTAAAGACATGACCACAATGCAACGCTTGCATGCAAAGGATAATTGATGTCGAAAACAGATGGAATTTTGAAGGACTGCAGAGAGACTGTTTGGTAGTTTTAGTTAATAAATAAAATAGGCTTTTTCTCTAGGTTGGTTCGCTTTAGATAATGTTTTGCGTATCGGGATGATAATGTTCTACCTTTCTAAGAGCCTACTACCTAAATGTGTGTTTGCTGCTGAAGCGTAAAGAGAGGATAAAAGTTGAAATCCACCGAGGTCCAGGTTAGGTTGTATCAGCGAATTGGGAAAAGGAATCCATGCAAATTATGAATGCATAAGGTGGAAAGATTCCAATCCTTGGGGATGCTTGCAGGCCGTTCGTTTTCAACTAGGGTGCTCCTCAATTGACGTAGGGGTGTCTTTCTTGAGGAGAATGTGCATAATTATAATGTCACCTCTTTCTCCTCAGGAATGAGTAAGTAAGTTGATATGGTGATATTGTTCCCGGCAAAAAATCTCATATCCGAATTATTCGTGCAAAAAGACATTGAGATACCCTACATATTCCAAACAAAAAGGATTTAGGGATGAATATAAAAACTGGTAATTAAGATAGGTACACTAATAAATTTTTTTTTTCTGACATTTTCTTGAAGAAACTCAAGAATTCGGCAAGATAAACCTAGATCCCCGAGCAACCTTCAAAAGCCGGCAACTTTTGAAGGCGCCCAAGGGACTTATCTACCCATTCCCAAACCCCCCCATTACCGATGTGGGAAAGAACTCCCACAGGAGCAAGCCCAGCAGGGCGGCTTCTACTAAGAGTTAACTAACCCCCATCAACCCCGGTATGACCCCTCCAGCAGTTGTTTTTTTTCTGACATTTTCTTAAAGAAATTCAAGAATTCGGCAAGATAAACTTAGATCCCCGAACAACCTTCAAAGCCGGCAACTTTTGAAGGCGCCCAAGGGACTTATCTACACTAATAAGTTATTTACATTTTGCTTTTTCATTGGTAGCATCCTGCCGTCGCTAAGGTTCAAAAGTTTTACATGGACACACAAATCTATAGATTTAATTGCAGTTTGCATCCCTAAACTGTTCAGCAATTGCACTTTACATCTTAAACTTTTAATTTTAGCAGTTTACAACTTTCAACTTTTGATTTTTGGCAATCTACTACAATCCACTAAACTTTGGCAATTAAAAGGACCATTAACATATTTTGTTCCAAAAATTTTTACTATAAATATTTTTTGAAATATTTGATATATCGCATGAATGAGATTTTTTTGAGTTATTTTTATTTGTGTACTATTGTAACATTATATTTGAAAAACTTGTTTTTTAAAAAATGACTAATCCAAACGAACCAATGGAAACCTAACTCCTCACTTTTTGTCCTCTGATCAGTTGGCCCAAATCCCAGAGAAGAAGCAGCAACACTCTACCACCTCTCCCACCTCCACTCTCTTCACGCTTCCGGCTTCCTATCTCGAGGAAGGGCTTTATGCCTCCCATATTAGTGATGAGGAGCAGAGCGAAGATGGTGTGAATTTTTTTTTAAAATTTTTGGAGCAAAAAGTGGATAGTGGAGGGGTTAGAATCGAGATATGTTGTTGAAGGATTGGAATTGAAAAATGGTGCTGATAAAAAAATTAGAAATATGGTTTTACTTTTTTTTTTTGGAGGGAAAGATGGCCATACTAATGGATTCCAAAGGTTAAGAGGTTATGGTAATGGTCTGCCTATTATGACAAGATTTGTGTAAGGAATATTTTGTTATTGATTTTCTTTTTCTGTCTGATGATTTTTTGTGATTAATTCATCCGATGAGTTTTATGAGGCTTTGATGGTGCTAAAGTTGAGAGATTACAGAGGTGGTATGGCTATTTATGGTGATGAGATTTGGATATAGAATTTTTTATCTTTTTTTTGTCTGATAGTTTTTTGGGCATTAATTTGTTTGGTCCGATAATAAGGTCTCTTTTTTTCTTATCTGGTATATTTTTTGATATTAATTTGTTTGATATGATAAGGTGGTGGTGGCGGTAAATTGGTGAAGAGGGTATAGTGGTGTGGGAAGAAGTTACGATGGTTGTTCACCATATTGATGGTGGTGAAATTTGATGTATGTTATGTTTCATTTTTTTCCCTTTTGTTTATGTATTTGAAGGCAATTGTAGAGATTTATTTGTCCTTGTTAATATGAAAATGAAATGGTTATTTTGGAGGTTTAATAGGAAATTGAGGCAAAACCAGTACAATCGTTCTTTTCTTGATTAGGTTTAGCTTGATTTGTTAATTGTCCTAAAAATCAGAAGTTGAAGGTAAAAGATTGTCGAAATTGAAAGTTCAAAGTCTGATAGCCGAATTGTTGAGGGGTGCAAACTGCAATTAACCCCAAATCTATACTGTTATGCTTTATAGCTATTGTTACTTTCTAGGGATAATTTCAGAAACCTCCCCTATGGTTTCTGACAATTTAACTCACCACCCTTCAGATTTGAATAATTACGCTAACCTCCCTTCATGTAGTAAAATGACTACAATATTCTTCACTTATAAATAATTTTTACAAAAAACCCTACAACTACAACTATTATTTCATTCTAAAACAACGGCTATCATACAAAATAAACTCTTATTCTCTCTCGAATTCTCTCCCCTATCTTCTTCCTCTTACATGTCATAATCCACTATCTTTCCATATTATTATGAGAAATAGATCCTCATGATTATGAAAATAGATCCTTTCTCCCTTTATTTGTTTTCCTTTTTTTTGTAAGTATTATTAAATTGAAATTGTCAAATGACAAGTTGTCAGATTAGATTTGTTGTCAAACTAAATGAAGGTGAAAAGGATGGCAGTGATAAAAGTACAAACAAGAAAATAAAAGTGATAGTTAAAAGGGAATGTGGATTGAGGAAGGTTACGTTATTATGCCAATTACGTAAAAAAGAATTATGAGATATAAAAACTACAATCAAATTTGCCAAAAAACATGGGATGTGGTCTCTAGTATTGCTTTTGATTACTCCGTATTGGTATTCTTGGTGGGTTAGAATATTTTAGCATCAACAAGGTTGCAACCATTTAGATTGAGTTTGGATAGTGACATTGGTCAATTTAAGTACTAAATTTAGGCAAAAAAAAAAAAAAAAAAAAAGAGCCCAAAGATTAGGTTGAATGGAAACTTTAATTGTTACAGTTGATTTGCATGGGAAGCTTTGGGGTGCAATAGTAGGCTGTCAAAATTGTGAGAATATGAGAATTAAACTAAAGTAGTTTGTTGAATTTGTTAAAGTGATGATTATGTCGTTGACAATAATTGCAACGTGGAAGAAATTTACTAGTGAGTTTTTCCCCATTCTAAGTAACAAAGGGGTATTTTAGGATTTTTGAGAACAAATTTAGCATATTAGGTCTATATTGTTACTAAAATGCTAATCATAGGGAAGGTAAGTGTAATTTTTTAAATTAGAGAAGAACTTTTTGAAATAATCAGAGGTTTCTGAAATTATCCCTACTTTCTATCGCCTCGCAATTTAACCGCATACATAAATTTCTATGATATAGGGCAGATTTAACCAAAATTTAGAGATAAATCAAAGAGAATAGATTTAAGAGGTTGAATAGATAATATAATTGCTTTAGAACACAACATCAATGATTAGGAAGTGTCCACAACTTCCGGTGTAGGTGAGGTTACTATTTTCCTTAAACTTTTAGGGAGTAGGGCACACTACAATAATTCTCGTCTTGTTTCAATATTCTGCCTTTCAAATTTGTAAGCTGCACATTAAATCTGGAACTGATATCATCTTAGCACAAATGTCAAATCCAGCTCTGTAATTAGTCCTTTTTTGCGGAAAGCAAAGCGCATCCTTGTCCCTTAATAGTTATTGGAAGTTCCAGCGGTGCATTTGGTGATTCCATCCCAGCATCGCAAAAGAAATACAGAACAGGATTGATTGTCGACTGACGTACCATGACATTGACAAAAAGATCACTACTTCGACTTCTACCCACAATAACAAGCTCTTCCATGGATGTAGGATGAACTGGGGCCTTAGGGCATGGTCCAACACCCTATTAGTCGACAATTGCATAATGGGAAGGTGAATGGCGAAACCACTATAAAAAGTGTGAAAAGCCAAATGCCTTCGAAATCTAATTTGTTGGTATATATTCATCATTAGGTAATTGTGAAGTCTCAACTGATTTGACTCTTAAATCTTTTTTATTTTTCATCCCTCCTCTTTATAAGGTTTAGAGTCTTTCTTGAAATTGTGAAGTCTCTGCTGATTTGATTCTTAAATCCTTTCTTCTGGCATTCCTCTTTATAAGGCTTTGAATTTTTCCTGATTTAAAAAAAATACAAATTGTCAAAGTAATGTTCAACCTTTTTAAGTAGGGGTATGTTGTCAGATCATGCTCAACAGCCAATTTACCACAGCTTAAATAGTCTTGGTGCATGCAGTTATACCGTTTGCCTCTTGGGATGATTCATTCAGTACCATAACTAATTTTTTTAGCGTTATCATTAACTTCAAATTCCATTAATTAAAGTCTCCACTAATCATTTGGTGTTCCGGGGATATGCTTCTCCTTTCTATGCATGTGATTTAGATGTCGATATTTAATGGATAAATTATTTTTATATGCATGTCACATATATAAAATTTAGTATTCAAAGTCAAAGTAAGGTAATATAATCTATATTTAGAGTTGTAAGTACACATACTGTGAATATAGAAAGATTAATGCATACTTTATTAACCGGGAAGTTTTTTTTTTTTTTTTTCTATAATAACTTTGGAGAGACAAAAGTAAATTCTCATAAGAACATGATGGAAGCATTCGTGTTTCTCTTTTTATTTAATGGAAACAAATTTCCTTTTTCTTGGAGAAAAGAAGAACTTAATTTTTTTTTCCCAAAAAAGAATTCTGTACAGAAATATTTGTTCCCCGGTTTCGTTCTCACATCAGCCGGCATTGGGGGATATTCTGTAGCAAGCTAGGGGGGACCCTTTTGAAGTGCATGCCATCCAAGCTAAGCCTATAGGGAAATCGTCACATCAAATAAAAAGAAATGGGAAAGCAGCAAGATTACATCTTCCCTGTGGTTCTGGGTGGGATGCAGAACATGTTCTTTGCTGTCCATTGTCTTCCCAACGTTAAGTACTTTTTTATGGTGATTGCTCCCCACATGATCAGTAAAAAGAACTTTTCCCCCTCAACTGCATTTTGTGATCATCGGTGACTTGGATGCAACTGTCCACGGCTAATTCCCTGGCTACTTGCTGCCGAAGTTATCTTTCTCAAAATCAATTGCGTTATTTTGGTGTTCATAAAGTGTATTTTGGGAAAAACTTTTTGAGGGAAAAAAATGGCAATTCAAACATTTGATGAAAAAGAACCCAAGTCAAGTGAAGTGGAACCGGGGGTAGATTGAAGGTGTGCCCCTTTAAATTCCTATAATACTTATACAATTTTGACATAATTTTAAGTGTGTCCCTAGAGTTTTTTTTTTAGAAAAGATGTGAAACAATGGGTCACAAAATTTAGTTTAGTTATTTATATTGAGAAAAATATACTTCGTGAAATTCAAAATGAGAAAGTTATAAACCGTTATCAAAATATGAAAACTCGTCGTGAGCAATTGTAAATAATTTAGTTTGGTTTTGAAATAAAATTATTATTACATTAATAATTTTGAGTTTGTCTTTTTATGTTTTTTCATGGAATATATGTATTATTTGTACTTGTTGGTAAATTTTTTTTTTACTTAAAAAACTAGAAAAAAAGTAAATAAAAAATTTTAATATTATTTTTCCCCCCACTAAGATTTTTTTCTGGTTCTGCCACTGAGTGGAACTCATGATTGAGAAGCTCAATTACCCAAAACAGGACACAAAACGATAGTAGAAAATCTTTTTATATTCGTACATAGAAGTCAATATTTGAATTACCTTCTAGTTGTCTAAAAACATGTCACAAAATTTGTGTCATAATGGTTTGAAATTAGATTAATGGCCAATCTTATTGTGGATTGAGTTGCTGTTATATTTTTTTTAAAAATTTTTTTAGTGGAAGAGCGGTGAGATTTAATAAGTGGAGAGGAGAAGAATGAATTTAAATACAGAATCTTCAAATCTTGAAGTTAAAAATGTGGCCACTAAATCAAGGCATCATCAGCACTGCTTAAGTATTTGTTAATAAAGTACTTAGACATGCACATCGGCAAGCTTTAGTTTCATTTGAT
The DNA here is from genome assembly GCF_036785885.1 of Coffea arabica. Lineage (NCBI taxonomy): Eukaryota > Viridiplantae > Streptophyta > Magnoliopsida > Gentianales > Rubiaceae > Coffea > Coffea arabica. The sequence continues at coordinate 22,293,085 of NC_092312.1, read as the reverse complement.
GGAATTTTCATATTTATGATTCTAAGCACATTAATATATTAAATTTCTCCTTGCTGTCTACGTAGATCGCATGAAGGGTAGACCTATGGCAATCTATCAAATCCATCCTTAAAATCCTTATACTATATAAGATTGAGTTTCGATCAAAGAATAGGTTGAATTTCAACCGCATAGATAGAGGCTTTTTGGGAATGTGAAATGTTGTGTATTAGTTTAAAAACTTTAAGTACAAGTTAAGGAAGCATGTATTTGGGTATGTTTACTAAAATGACCATATTTTAATACATTTAAAATTGTCATTGATGAACCATCTGGGTATTAATGGAATGTGTAATTAGTGTGCAACTCTTTTTACATTTTCTACAACCCATATATACTTGTATGTTGGTGTAATTACCGGAATATCCCTTAACTGCTAATAATTTCTCTTTTCAGCCGCAGATAACCATTTGAAATGTTGTTTTGTCTAAAACGTTTGAATGACAATCGGATTTAGGAAATGAGCCAACGATTTCTCTATCAATGGTAGGAACCCAATTATCTATCATTTATAATTTGCATTTTTGAGCCACAAACATTGGTCAGTTTATATCCTTTCAGTTTCAAGAGTTAAGTTTTCCCTTTTTGTCTTTGTCTACAACAATTTATCTCATTGTTTTCTCTTCCATCCGAACTCAATTTTGAAATTAACTATTATTTCGTCATTAATTACATCCAATTCAATTGCCGAACCGTTGGTATGTTAATGCATAAACGGTTGATTATCGGTTTCTCCCTGTTCGCATTCCAGAATTGGGATAATTCTACCTGGCTTTATACTAATCAGCTCAGAATGCTCTTCAATCCCAGCTACTCCTGGTGGTTCAGCGTGAAGTTAGATTTCACCCCCCCTCAAATTTTTCAGTTCCTCCTTTAATTTTGTCGATGTGTTCTTAGTACCTACAATTAACGACTCTTATCGCGTTGCCTAGCTGCAAGATAGCATTTTTCGCGTTGCCTAACCCCAATTAGTTTGGGTTGGTTATAATCTTATGAGTTTGGAGCAACAACAAGAAAGAGCTCTCGGTGGGGATTCTGGAATAATGTTAGATTTCTGTGTTGCTCTGCCTTTCTGCATTATCAACGACCTTCAATTTGACACAATTTTATTGTAACGCTATGTGAATTGATTGATTATATTATTTATCTTTTCATACTAAGTTTTATTTATTCTCACAATGTACCATTATTTGTTCAACAAAAAAATCTCCTTTCCTACAGGCACTAAACACCCGCGCATTGTGCGGGCACTCCCCCTAATTCTAATAATATTAAATATTGTTTGGACGGTATTAATGTTGGTAGGAATGTTTCTTTTGAGATCTGAAATCCCTTTTCTTTTTATTTGTTGCATAAAGCTGAGATCTCAAATCTTATCTTGAAATCCAAATATGGGGCAATTAATTTTCTGAACATAAATAATATGTTTAGGGCCAAATAGGGTGGACCGACGTCATTTTGTAGCCGATCATGTACCAAGCATGTTGCTATCAAGCCCCAACCAAAGTTTCTGAATCAGGACTCATAAGTGAATCAAATAAAGTTTCTGGTTCACAATTGAATCGGTTCAATCTCAGGTCAAAGACTAATTTATTTTCTATTTTAATATTAAATAATTTGGATATTATTGGCATATATATTCAAAAAAGGACAAAATGAGTTGGAACCAGTTCAATAGTCTATTTTTATCAATTTTGTCAAGTTCAATTTATTTGTGTGATCTAATTTAATCAATTCAATTGATTTTTTTGAGTCTAATAGATAATCAAACCAAGTCAATGGTTGCTTCACCTGTCAAACCGACCGGTCCAATTTGATTTTGAAAGTATTGGCCCAGCTAATCAACCCAACCCTGCCTTTCCACGACATCATGTAGAATATGAATGTCTTGGATTTTTAATTTTTGTTTAAATATAAACTTGTTTTCTTCTTTTTTTTTTTTTCGCTGGAGACTCTAAACATAATTCTAAAGCAAAAAGTGAAAATTTTGAAAATCGAAAGCAAAGTGAAAATTTTCGCTGGAGACTATAAACATAATTCTAAAGCAAAAAGTTGAAATTTTGAAAATCGAACCATCAATTAACTCAGGGGAGTAGGGTTTCGGGAACAGATAACTTGCTTTCTACCACTAAAAGAGAATCAAAAGGAAAAGTTAGCGTACACTGACGGGAATACAATTTCCCAAGTGAAAGATATGGGTTAATTAAAGTTTGTCCCCTTGAAGGTGACCCTTATAACATTTTTTTTCCCTTAACTTCAACTATATATAATTTGCCTTCTTCATTGATCAATCAAACATTAATGAGCAATTTTTCATTTCAAATTATGACAAAATGATATTAATGCTCATACATAATGGTTGTAGAATAATCATGATATACTTTAAGTCATAATATGGAGCATCTTATTGGCAAAATATGGAATTAGATGATATAAAAAATTAAAACCTTTAAAGATGATGAAATACCAAAAAGGTGAAAATTTGTGTTGCGGGGTAAAAAACAAATTTAAAACCCCTCAAAATTTTTACAAAAATTTCCCATCACTTCTCTTCCTTCCTTTAAATTATAAACGGATTAACCTTGATAATTTTCATTTGCCTTGTAACTTTCACAAGATTTTCACGAGTCTAAAGATGCAAACTGCTATTTTTATGCCACAATCGTATTATATTTTATCTGATTCTACATTAGTTGGGAAAAAAATTTTGAGACTCTTTATGCATGTTTCTCACAACATTTTTATTTTTCCGTCACGTTTTTATCCTGTATAAATCACATTATAAAAAGTGTCACACTTAAAAAAAATTGTCAAGTTAATGTTATTTCACCCAAAGTAAGCATTACTTTTAGTATTGAGATAAACGCATTAAGTCACTTAAATTTTTTTTTTTTACAAAATTATTAATTTTTTTCCTAAAAGGTCGAATAAATGGTGTAGTTGTGTTTAAATAGATTTGGCAACTGACAAGATATATATATATATATATATATATATATATATATATATATATGGCTTTTTGGGGGGGGAGGGGGCGGGGTGCAGGAGGGGCACAGTTTAATTAGCCCGAAAGATACTGTACATGGTACGGTGGAGCTAGCCAGTTTACATTTGTTTGGATTTCAAGAGTGTCTAGTTTGAAGGATTCATTATTGATTTTAAAAAGAAAGATATGAATGGACTTGAGAATTTTGGAGCAACGGATTCTTTACGCACGCCCTTTAGTTTACCCTCTTGGGTACATACTCCAATAATTTCAATTAGCTTGAACTTGAATCATGGAAAATTCTGCTTGTACTCTTCCACTTAAACAATAATAATAATTTTTGAGGGCTGGTTGCAAGACTTTTTCATGTTCTGGCATTTTGAGTGGAACAACATTTATTTATTTATTTATTGTTACAATGAGAAAGCATACTAATGGTTGAACCTTCTTTTTTTTTCACTAATGTTGTGAGGGGAAAAGACCACCTACACGGGCCTAAGCTTAACCACCACGGAATTGTTTTTCTTCAATGAACGTACGAACTTTTAAACACCTCCTCTCTGTCCTGGGAAAAGACTTTTGACAAGCAAAAAAATTACAGTACAGTTTTTTTTAAAAAAAATTTACTTATATGGTTAACCGAAGTGGTGATACTTTTCCACGTACTAAAACTCCTTGTTTCTACTGCTCTGTGAAAACCTTCTTGAAGTCATTCTTAGAACAATCAGAAAGGTAAGGTTTATTATTATTATTATTATTATTATTATTATGAATGTAGTTAGCGTATTATCATATTTACTTTATTTTTTTTTTATTTTCTCATTTCATGGACGCGAATACGTTCCTCTCTTCTGGCCCATTTTCTAGTATTTTAGCAAAACTATTATTGGCTTTTAAAGATGTTTTTGAAACGGCTAACTAAGAAAGGACTGTGCTTGGGTTATACATTAAATATTTTCAATTCATACCACAAATAATAAAAATGACAACCACGTCTCACCTATCTAATCTAATGACAACCACAGAGACGAGTTGACTAATTTTCTAGTTTTTGGATGATTAATTTGGCGTTGTGGTAATTTACTTTTACTGTTTCAACAATCCCAATCCACTACTGTTATAAATATTCGGAATAACCTTTTCCTCACACTCACACACACTTTCACAGAACCTCTAGCACACTTCTTTTTGGGTACGATAAACGTTGAGTAGGGATACGCCTAATCTCCTAAGATTCTATCAAATTAATTAATGGCTTTTAAATTAGGAGAGATCTTCTTCGATGTAGAAATGTGAGTCGAATTTGAGCTCCGTTCGTCACCCTTAGGGTCACAACCCCCTTCCGCCTTGTCCAACCACCGCCATTGGTGTCCAGTATACCTTTCAGAAATGAACACCACCGCAAGCTTGTAGTTTTCGTTTGGGACCCGGAGTTTTCCCCAGTGAGACTTTTAGGTCTTCATTTTCCTTTTCGATCCAATTTATGTACATGTCCGGATCGACAGAGGGTTGAAAGAATTGTGTATTTACAGGGTATATCATATGCACTTAAAGCATCCCTAACCAAAAAAAAAAAAAGAGGGAAGAAAAGAAAATAAAGCACGGAACCTAATCTTCTTGATTACTTTATAAACTTCCACCGTAAGTAGGTATTAGGTAAGATAGGGCATATCTGAAAAGCATTTTAACTTTTTCTCCTCAAATGAGTGTTGAGGCCTTGGTAATACTGCTTAAATTGTCAAAAGATGAGGATTTTGATTAGTTTCGTACCAAGTGTTAGGTTTAACCTAATTTGTGTCCAAAGTTTGTAAAATTTCAAATTAAAGGGAAAATTTTTGGTCTGGGCAAATCCAGCTTTAGTTTCGTTCCTACTCAAGCTTGCCCTCCAGACTAGGTTTTGACATTTTAAGTCACAGCCTTTGTTTTGGTAGGAATGAGGACAAAGAGGGATCGATCATTCACAAGAAAGAACGGAGGTTAGTAGCTAGGTAACCTCTAATCTACGCACCACCAAAGCAATTATAAAGGCATTATTTGAACTGAATTTGTAGATATATATATCGTGTAACATCGCAATTATTGTTATAAATGGGCTTCGATACGGCAGTACAGGTTTACTTCTTTTCTCAATCTGATGAAATGTGTCAAGGGTTTTAAGGATTAGGCTAGCCATGGTAAGGTTTCGCAAAGCTGAAACAAGTCCGTAAACAGCTTTTATAAACTCGGAAAAATCTTGTTTACATTCAACCAACATTTTTTTTTTATTACAGCGAAAGAGGGAGGTCTCAAATATGAAAATTTTCACTTATGCTTCCTCTGTGCGTGTCACTCAATTCATCCCTTTCCCCGTTCAACCAATATTTGTTCGCTCATATGTAACGCGTAAAATTTATTACACTAATTTGCGGACATCAAATATTTTGTCTAGGTTTGCATTGGTGGTCCAAATCCCCCCATCAATCTTCTCAACTGGTCATGCACTTCCGTCTTTGGCTATTTAATCAACATAATCAATTATTTGAGAATTGCCATTATTGGCATTTTTGTATACCAAAAAAATCAAACAAGTGCCTATTATCATCCAAGTTGAGTGTGTAGAAGATTGTTTGGAATAATTCTTTGAAAACAAAATATTGTAATATTTTTTTAACGTGATGTATGTAAGATAAAAAGGTGATTAAAAATGTACTGATGATGCAATCAAACAAATTTTTAGAAATAATCCACTATCCAAACAAACCCGAGTCAAGCCGCTTTGCGAAAAGTATCCTATCCAAAGCGATGATGAAATTCTATCTTTATCCTTTATTATGTTCACGACTACTTTCTCGTTACCAAATCATAAATAAGATAACATTTTTATCTTTTTATCCAAGCAAAAAAAAAAAAAACTCAATAAGGGTGCCATAAAAAAAATTCTGCATTTTATGTTATGTATTTTGTATAAAATTATTTGGTGTAATATAATTCCTCTCTGTCCACACCAAAAACCAAAAAAGAAAAAAGCAAACTGGATGGTCATTGTACTACCAGATCAAGATAGACACAAGAGCAAGCCATGTGTGGATTGATACATGGCACGCGGCTTTATTATTTTGTTCAATCACTTTTCACAGGACGACTGGCATTTTAGATAAACCACTCATGCCGTGTTCAAATCAATCAAATCTTCATCGTTCGTGAGCTATGAAGCTATGTTCGAATAGTATAAGGAAGCAACATGGCTACAAGTGAAATTGGCAAGACATACTAAAACTCGAGAATAGACACTTAGAATTTCTCCAAAAAAAAAAAAAAAAAAAAAAGAAGAAGAAACCCTTAGAATGTCGGTCACTGGGGACTACTTGGTGCTTTTATACCTAGAAAGTTACGTACATTTGATTCTTCAAAATTGAGAAATGCAGTTAAAAAGAAGTTGGAACAAGAACATGATGGTGCTTATTGCACTGGGATAGAACCACCATACCATTTGTCAGGGGGACAGAAACAAAGAGTAAAGGACAACTATAGATTGCTTTTTTGCTTGCACATTTAACCTCTTATCGGTATATATGTTTCTCGTGTCCCCATTAAAAGTCGATCGTCACATTAATAACAAGACAAGCATAACGTACAATTCTAGTGCAAAAGGGATAATTGGTTTAATTGCTTTTCCTACGACAGATTGATTGCCACTTTGCTTTTCAAATTAACTGGTTACACTTACATTGGCAATGCTTAATTACCGTAGGGGCGAAAAAGAAAAGTTGCTAAGTAATACTAGAAAACAAAAGCCACAAGCCAACACTACTATGTTTCATTATTTTCTAATGTCACCCCAAACTAGATTATTTTTTTTACTCCCCAACAAACTATATATAACATTTAGACGTGCCAAAGCGCGTCTAGATTAAAGGCGTGCACTTGACATAATAAAATGTGAATCCTGAAATTTGAACCCATCGTCGTACAATTTTTTAAATCTTTTTTGATGGTCAACTTGTCATTAGGGCTTTACTAAGTTAATTGGTAACCAATTTCACACAAATTATGCTTCATACATACAAATATAGGGTGGTGAATCCTAATATTGCTGATCTCGAGTTCTCTTTAAACGAGTGTTTCTCCCCTATGCTTTAAATTCAGCTTGAGATAAAAAAGAATGGTATATTAATTTGTGTGTCTTCTGTAGCATTATTTCTCAAAAAAGCTAAAAAAAAAAAAGAGATAGAAAATGGCAAATTGTTTAACAAATAAGAAAAAAAGAAAGAGATAGAAAATGACAAGGGAGAGAAAGAGAATGGTAAGGGATAAAATCAAGCAAGCTGCAAGCTCAGCAAGGGGACATAACAGTCATTTTCGTCCCACACATTTTAAGGTTCACATTTCTTTCTCTGTGCCTCTCACCACACACATACACGCACAACTGAAAACGACTGCAAGTAACCTGTGGTCTACCCGTAGATATCTCTTATGCACAGCACCCCATTTTAACTATTTATTAGAAGTAATATAATACTTAACTCTCTCTCTCTCTCTCTGTCTGCGGATAAATATATGAATATATATATATATATATATATATATATATATATATATATATATTTCGTTTCAATTATTTTATTATGTTTCAAAAATTTTAATTTTTTAAAAATAGTAATTTAATTTTGATATTTATATTTTTTAAATTTTATCTTCATAAATTTAAAATTTAAAATTTAATGATAATATTAAAGAGGGAGATTATATTGAAATGAAAGATTAAAAAATAATTTGATTTTTTCTTGACAAACATTTTAAAATATTCTAAAATGATACTTGCAGTGGAACCAAAGGAGTATATATATATATATATATATATATATATATAGAAATGATACACCGACTCAGAAGCCAACCATAACTCCTCTCTCTTTGCCAGATTTCTTTCTTCCTTCTTTCCATTCTTACTTCTTGGGTGGTCTTCTTTGTCATCATCATAACAATTCAAGCATCAATAATACAAATGGTGGATTATGAGATAGTCTGTTCCATGTGCGGCGATGTTGGCTTCCCGGAAAAGCTCTTCCGCTGCAACAAGTGCCGCAACCGCTTCCAACACTCGTATGCTCCACCACCAACCCCACTCGCTGCCATCCCCAATTCTTTAGCAAATAGTTTTGGCCTCCCACACACACACGTATTACTCCAATCACACCCCTTAAGAGCCCATCCAGAAATTTCTACACGTGTGTGTGTGGGGGGCACGTTTCCTGATGGCCTCTTCAAGGGGTGTGATTAGTGATTATTGATTAGTATGGTCATTTTAGTATGCATGCATGTTTATAGATTAGAGTTTCCATAATCCTTGCTGATTATCGAGGCATACCCACGTTTCAGCCCTACCTTAATAGTACTACTACTCCCGACTGCACAGCTCACGACCTTAACCACCGCCCGCTCAAGGGAACATCCAAGGCACCCTGATTAGTCTAACAAATCACCCCATCAAAACGATTATGATTGCCATGATAGTTGACTTGAGCGGGATCATTCTAATTTGTTTTTTTTTTTTTTTAACAACAATCTAGTTGGTTATATTGGTTCTATGGTTACCGTGAGAATCCCCGTGTGTGTTTATTTTTACTTTTTTTTTTCCAAAAAAAAAAAACTTTTTAGTGAGGCTTTGCTAATTGGATTGTTTTGGCCCCAAAAAAAAAATGTTTTTTACAGGTATTGCAGCAACTACTATCGTGAATCATCAGAGCCAATAGAAGTATGTGATTGGTGTAAAAGTGAGGAAAGGAATAGTGGTCGGCACGGTGGCTCATCGTCGAGGAAATCTTCGGCCGGAAATGATGGGGGGATGAACAGCAGATCAGATTACTCAGGCGAGAGAGTCAAGCAGCACGATCGCCAAGAGGGCTCTGAAAGAGGAGGAAAAAATCCCAGCGGCACGCCTTCCCCCCGCCCCGGAACTCGCAGGTACAAGCTTCTCAAGGATGTAATGTGCTAAGTCATGTCGAGAAAGAAACCAAGAAAGATGGTGCCAAACGGGCCTTGTGTTAATATCACTAGTCATATAGTTTTTCAAGTTCTCTTTCTAATAATAAAGAGCTTAATCAACTGAGTTTTTTCTCCCCTTATTAAAAAGCTGTTGGAAACACTCGCGTTAATCATATGGTTCGTTCTTCCTATAAACTGATTAAAGCTGCAGTTCACAGTGCACAAAGTCAGGAATTCGATTTTTTTTTTTTCTTTTTATTCTTCTTGATAACTCCAATACCAAACATTTTTGTCAAATATTTCATGCAAGCTTCATTAATAAGACGTTGATAGTTGTCTATCGTAAGCGATACCAGCAGGCACAGCGAAAGTATGGTAAATTGGACAGTGGTTCCAGTGGAGAGATTTTAACTCGTACAAAGTTATGATGGCATTTGGGTGCTGACCTAGATTTCTTTAAATGGGAGGGTTTGAGTGTGTGGGGTGTGGGGGGTTTGTCTTTGTCCCAAATTGGGGCTATAGGTGGAAGTTGCACCCTCTCTCATTTGCTTTGCCTTAATTTGTTGAGTCTCTTGAGGAGAATTGAATGCCGCTTGGATTCCTTTATGCCAAAGAATTCATAGTACCTAAAGCTGGTAACTTTTTTCCAGATTCATTGAAGGTATTTATGAGACCCCCACAATTATTGTTTCCTTGATTACGATAAATGGACAAAAAAAAAAAAAGCCGAAACTAATTCCCACCAACAAATCCAAATTCCTGTTCAATCTACATATTTTTTTCCCTCCTCACCCTATAACGAAGAAAATAAATTGAATAGGAGCTAGCTAGCTAATTAACCAATTAATATCAGTCTCTGCTTGGTCCATCATCCCAGCTAGCTGCTGCCTCATCCGATGTCCTGTTTGACCCTTGACTCTATCATCTTGAAAGTACATCAGACGAAACAGTCTCCTCCTCCACCACCACCACAACAACAACAACAACAACAACAACAACTACTACTACTACCTGTTTTGTTCTTTATGAAACCAACTCCAACAACGGAGAGACTAAGACTATGGAGTCTTCAATTGACTTTTTAACCACGTTTCCTGTCCTAACGACCGAAGCCTTTTTACGTTTTAACAGATTCTGCCAGTTTTCCCCTTCCCTACAGTTGTTACCATTTACTTATTTCCTCATCATTACGCGGAAATGGATTGGTATGGCATATCCATGTGAAGGTGAATAGGTTATTTGAAGAGCAAGGCAACTCTCACGGAAAGCAGGATTTTATAACTTCATCTCATCTATATATACCTTAACAATGCTTCTTTTTGTTCCCTCGCAAAGTAACCATCATATATCATCCAGTTGAAGTCACATGGATGGACAGACATATGTGGTTGCTTGGCTTTGCAAGTTCACTTCTTCCCACCTCTTCTTTCCGACTCGCAAGCAAAGCAACAGCCAACATGTGGAACTGTGCAGCAAGCTCTGCGTAGTACTACTGGCTGCTAGCACACAATTCATGGTCATGGATCCACATGCAGTTATCAGTCTAGCTAACCCTTCACGTATTCGAGATAATATATGTTTATTCTGGCCTTCATCGACTTGTCTGCTAGGCTCTGGGCATGGTTGCAAATTTAGTCTAAATCTTTTCCTTGATTCGTTGGCAGAGTATAACTTTGTCGATCCACAACTAATTGCTTTCTTAATCCATGCTTTGTGCTTTTTGTTGTGCATCTTCGTGAAACTGATGGTGGTGGTGGGAAGATGTACGTAGGTCTAGTTATTCGGACAAAACGTTATGTCACCTTCCATCTACCACTACCACGTTTTGTTTAGCCTCATCATACAAAAGTCGGTTGCTGCTTACGTGTTTCTCTTGTTTGTATGTAGTAACAAGCCTGTCTCTTGAAACGAAGAAACATGTTTTAATTTGGAGAACACCAAGAATATTTAAAATATCCCATGCTTCACGCCAAACTGCACAATGCCAAACAGTTTTAAGGTTGCAATTCTATCAGATGGGATATACATACATATATATATATGCACCACATTTCTACTATATTCTTTATCGTTTGTCAGTTGTGATGTCCTATTAATCTGCTGGGGTGTACACTTATCTTCTTTTCATCGACTCCACTGCAACTTAATTCTTTAAGAACAAGGACGTGGCAATATTTCACCATGCACCACGCTCGCAGCTATTAAGCCTATGCCATTCAGGCCCCAAATTCGTCATGTCATCACCTTAGGCGACATTCAACTTTTTCCCTGGAGGAGGAGGACATTTCAGTTCTGGTGGACCAACCCTTGCAATGTGGACGTATTTAAGTTCGCTGTTATGCTGCTGGACCTTGCAAGTTCAAGACCGGAAGGATGCTCCGCAACACAACTTGAATGTTATGTCATCCATGGTGGTGGTGTGAAGCCTCTTGTTATATCTCACGAGCTAAATTTTTATGGTCTCCAGCGTTACTTCTCGAGGCAAACCTGGCAATCTTTATTTAGCATGGCATTATTCGGTTGTGCAAAATGAACAAATTTTTTGAGGGGCACCATTTGGGTTGAACTGTTGAAGGAAAGGAAGAGAGAGGAAAAGAAAGGATACCAATGGAGGAAAAGGGAAGCAGAATAGAGAAAAGTGGCTTACATTCATCTTATTTGGACCATACTAGTATGGTAGGAAAGGGAAGGAAATGCTGAGTTTTCATTTGGATTGGAAAAGGAAAAGAGGAAACATATTGATACATCAAAGAAGATAGAGGAAAAATGATCTTTTGATCTTTTATAAAAATATAAATTATTTTAATTCATTTAATTTTTTTTTCCTTCGAGCAGAAATCATAACTCAACAAAATAACTCGACTCTTCCCCTCCCTAACCTTTCTTTTCCCTCCTCAAAAATCAATTCAAACAACAAAAATCAAATCACTCCAATTTCTGTCGTCTTCTTTCCCTTCCATTCCCTTAATCCAAACGGTGCCTAAAAGTCACGGTACTTTTTTTTTTTTTTTTTTTTTGTTAAAGAATTTATTTTTCTTATGGACATCTAACGGATATTTATTAATACAGTTTAACCTGTCGCTTGCATGGACATACTCATATTTATTTACTTCACTTCTCATTCTACACCTTAATTGGTCTTATCCCTCATATTACTGCTTGGCATGTTTTGAGCTCTTAATCTCCTTTGGATGTTTAACTCCGTAAAAGTACATCCTTTTCGAGAAAAGATTTTTTTTATTTTTCTTTTGTAAGGAAAGCTCGGCTAGATTCAACTCCAATTACTATTACGACATGTTTTCGGAATCATAAAAACAGGAGTCTTTACATATTCTCCCAACACAATTTTCACATCAATAGCTAGATTCAAATACTCAATTTTCTATAAGAAAATAAACCAACTCATAATAAAGTCGTGAAAAGAAATCGAGATCGCATAAATCACCCAAAGTCATCTAACAAGATGCTAACGTCTTCAAAGGATAACCACATTGATGCTCGAGGTTAAGTCTGTAACCTCAATAACGCCTCCCCTCCTCCTCCAAAAATTTAAAAAAAAAAAAACTAAAAAACTAAAAAGTAACGTGATGGAGACACATAAGCTTCAGCATTTGGACCTCAAATCAATTATTCAATTATTGAAAGCAAGGGTTGAACGGATACAATCAGAAATGCACAGCGTCCTACTCGGTTTCGTGGTTGTGCTACTCCCCATAGACTTTACAGGCTGTGGGGCAATACCTGATTACAATTGCATGGCTTGTAATTGGGGGGGTTAGTTGCAATCTTTAACTCATCCAAAGAATTATGTGGTTGAAAATGGTGGATGTTGACTCGCAGCTCATCACACGTGGAGATCTCTCTGGTTGACATCTGGATGCCACTAGGACGAAAGTTGTCAACCCTGTGATGCACATATTTCTATTCTAGATTAGTGTTTACCGCACGATGATAGTGATGTTGGGGTGCACAATGATGGATCACCTCACTTTCAGACCCTAATTATATGGTTACTTTGGAGTACTAAATACCTTCCATGGATACAATTAACAAACATTATACAGGTATTAGTTTAATATATTTCTCACTGTCCTTTAAGTTTTGGATGACGACTTGGCGATTACATCGATGATAACTATGTTCTCGAGACATTAAACTACTGTAATTTGCTAGTCAAGATCCTACTTGATTAAAGTAAAAACTAAGTCAAGATGGTAACTGTGGGTTATCTTGCTTACCCTCCAAAATCCAATAAATCTCTTAACATGGTAAGAATGCGATAAATGTCCCTACAGAGAAAGTTTTCAATTCTAACATGAAAATGATAAATAGGTGCTGGTTTTTCCTTTGGAGGTATACAACACAACTTATCTCTCCTATCTTCTCATACATAATGTCTAACTTTGCATCGAAATTATAAGTTTTGATTTCAAATTTTCCTTTCTATTTCCTGCCTTTTAGATTACACTCCTTTCCTCATGAGTCATGAGAAAAAGAAAAGAAGAACTCTCCCGTTATCCTAAAGTTGTGCGACTTAATGTTCCGTTCCATCCCATCCAACTTGCTGTACATCGCAAGACAGAAGGTGAAGTTAGCATTTAATCAATTCCCTACTCTGTGAAAGTAGTACATTATGGAGAGTAGGCCAGTGGAGGTGGTTGGGGATTGGTACGTGCTTAGGGCTCCATAAGAAGAAGAATGTGTGCAAACCTGATCAACTATAGAGCTAAAAAAAATACTATGTTAGATGGCCGTCGCTGAGATTCTTGAGATGTAGTCCTTATCTTATTTTGTGATGATTGCAGCTTCCAAGTACTGCTTAGGCCTCAGTTGACAAGCTTGATTCGGGGTCCACTTCGCTGACTAATGTCGTCTACTTTGTTAGAAAATCATTCCAAAGATTCTAACCAAATCCGATTTAGTCAAATTTAATCATGACATTCTGGCCTTGCCATATCTTTCAATACTTCAAACTAAAATTAGTGGTAAATCTACGGATATATACACCAACTAATATACTATTATGACAAATCTATAAACATCATTGCGTCCGCACAATTGTGTAAAGAATTTTTTACATTGTCAACGTATAAAAATTTTTGTCCGCTGCACAATATCGTACTTATTTAATTTGTGTCCCATCTACGTTGCACAATGTCATATTTATTGGTTTCTTTGTATTCAGGCAATTTTTCCATTTAACTTTTTACTTTTGACAAAAAAATGAAAGCAACTCCAAGAGCCCACTTTTTTTTTTTTTTTTTTTTTTCAGGAGCGAAAAAAGATTTGTAGAACTCCCTTAGTAAGATAAGAAAAATTTTTGTTGAGGGTAAAATACACTACCAAGTTAAGAAATACTCCGACCCTCTTGAGTCTTGACTCAGTAGGCTGCAGCCTTGATGCGAGTGCGACTGCAAGATTAACTCAAGTTTTCGAACTTTCGGCTTTTAAGCTGGCCCAGCCCCTGACAAGTTTTGGACTGCCAGCATCTTCAATCACTAAATTCGCCCAGCCCCTGCGGTCAAACTCGTTAATCACGATCCACGAGAAACAACCCGCACACTTTGCTTGAAGATCACCACATCGCACAATCTCAAGAGGATTTTTGAAATTTGGCCGAGTAATTTCAACCCACCAGTTAAAGGATTAATGGATGGCTAATTTTTTTTTTTTTTAAATAGGTGCTCAGTTGAGATTCGTTAATACACTCTAACTTACTGTGTCATCATGCACAATTATAATTATTACACCCTGCATTTAGATACGTTTTAAAATTAACTAATATTTTTTTTTTCGAAAAACTAACGCTTGAAACTCCTCTTCACGGACGTAAATGATTTAATTCATTAGCCGGTTTGACGCACATTTTTTGAAATTTTCTTGACACACATGTGACATGTATATAGAATTATCAATATTGGAAATTAAGTTTGCTATGTTGAAACGCCGTTAATTGTGGAGAAACGAAAGGGTTCGCAATAATTTCCAACTTAAGGGATCTAGTTATGTTTAATAGGGAGTTGAAAAAGCAGGCATCGATCAAATGCTGGGATTGATGCGTTATTCATGCACTAACTTCTTTCTTTCTCCACAGTGGCAAGGACTTATAGAGTACTAGTGGTTGGCACTCAGTCCCCGCAGTCAGTCACTGCATGCCCAAAGTTTCGAGTAAAAGACAGACAAACAAAGATAAGATGAAAGTTAAAGGAAGTTAAAAGAGGATCCTTTGCCTATCCGATTGACAAAAATCATGTCGTCATCGAGAGCACTCTTGACAAGCACTACGAGTGTTGCACGAAAAGCTTACTCAGACTTCACTAGAGTGGTGACATATAATGGGTAAAAACCACAGATCATCAAGACATATAAGCTCCTACGTCACATCGTTCTCATTCAGGAGAAATGAGACGGTAAATCTTTTTGTATGAATTAAGGGAAGTGTATTTGACAAATATTTTTGTTGTTTGATTTAAGGTCCAAGGCAGAACTCTGAAGAAAACTCATGCATTATATCGCGGTTTCGCAGTTGCTGCCCATGTCAACATTTCAAGATTATCGGAGAATCGAAATTCGATGTTTTGCATAGCCGGTAGAAATGACTAGAGAAGGAGTAACAAATCAGAAAAGATTCGAATGGAACTCGTATGTTTTGCTCAGAAAGTCGAAAAAGTATACACCATATTTTTACGTCCCAATTTCAAGCTTTTTCCTCCTTCTTCTGTCACTGTTACGAGTCAAAACATGTCTCTTGAGAATTGTAGACTATTTATAGAGATTTTTACAGACTGCCCGTTATTAACACAGCTCATATATCGACAGCAGAATTCGAAAAAAAATGATCCGTTCTTGCAAGACAGTAAATTGAGTAGATGAGAGGAGGAGGAGGAGAGGGATCAGAACCAAAATGTGATGAGGAAAAAGAAAGATGAAATGTATTGCAAGTTTGCAACACCTACAAAATCAGCAATAATGCAATTAACTCAATTCTGAAATGTTGATCTGTATATAATCCTGTAGTGGTTTTTTTGGAATTTTTGTAAAAAGATACAATGTAGCGATTTTATGTGCATAAAATAAAAAAATAATTAAAAATTATGTTAATAACAAACGTAAAAAATTTTTACTTGTTTGGATTAGTTATTCTTGGGAGTGTTTTTGAAAAATTTTACTATAATAGAGTTTTTAGAGTATATTTTGAAATATTTTTAGAATATATTTTGTGATATTTAAGAGTAGTAGAGTTTTTAGAATATATTTTGGGATATTTTTTAAATATTAAAAAAAATTTAGTCTATTTTTAAGTACCTTTTAGGGTACTTTTTAAAAATTTTCATAGCATTTAAAAAATTAATTTTTAAAAAACTGATGGTTACAAACAGAATATTAAAATGTTTCTTCGCTGCTTCCCACGGAGGACTGTGTCAAAACGGAGATGTCTGAGGCCGCCCATGTTGGACATCAGCCAATACCGGGTCACCAACACGCAATAAAGGGTGATGACCTAAACTCACAGTCGATGAGTGCACCCAACCACAAGACTGTGTACTATTTTATGTTTTTCTTTAAAATATTTTCTGATAGGAAATTATTAGGGGTGGCAATCGGGTCGGATTCGGGTTGACGGGTCGGATTGAGATCCAAATATAACAGAAAACCCGTTGACTCGAACCTGACCCGTCAATCCGAAACGGGTCAGGATACCTGACACGAACCCGAAAATTTCGAGTTGGCGGGTCGACCGAAATGACCCGAAAATTAATTTTAATTTATTAATTTATCACTGTAATTTCTAATAAAATCAATTTCTCACAAAATTAATTACATCATCAAGTAATAAAATTTTAAATAAATAATTTCAACCCAAATCTAAAATAAATTAAACACCGTAAAAGTGTTTTATTCCAAATCAAATATAAAATAAATCAAAACAGCATAAAAGGAAAAATAATATAATATATTATTTGTCCAAATATAGTAATTTCAACTTCACACAAGTTAAATAAATTCATTTAGGATTAAGTAATTAATGCCTTTGAAAAAAAATGATTTAGTTTAGTTAGATAAAATAATTTTTATGTTTATTAAATTATTTTTAATTCAT
The DNA here is from genome assembly GCF_036785885.1 of Coffea arabica. Taxonomy (NCBI): domain Eukaryota; kingdom Viridiplantae; phylum Streptophyta; class Magnoliopsida; order Gentianales; family Rubiaceae; genus Coffea; species Coffea arabica. Next base: position 22,275,995 of record NC_092312.1, on the reverse strand, counting down.
AAATGGGACGGGTCACATCGGGTCATATCAGGTCACCATGGGTTGATCCGAAATTGACCTGTTTTCTTTTCGGGTTCGACCCAATTCTAACCCGGACCCCGAAACCTCAACCCAAATCCATTAATTTCGTGTTAGGTTCGTATTGTATTTTCGGGTCGTGTTAGGAATTGCCACCCCTAGAAATTATGCAGATACTACCTTTCTTCTTTTTTTTTGCTTTTTAATCGAACAGTAAATTCAGTGTGGCCGGATTTTACAAAAATGTTGACTGTCAAATAACCTAGTTATCATGATAATAATAATTAATAATTGCTTTTCATGAACATGGAAGAGGCAGATAAAGGGCATGTCATGAGATCTGGAAATTTACGTAGCAAAAAGTACAATTGCACTATAGAAACTTGAAAGTAATAGATATTTTGAGATGTTGCGGGTGGGAGCTCCCTTTCTTGCAACAGTTCAACACCACCTCATCACAACAACAAATCAAATGACTTAGATATCATCATAATAAGCCTCCTGTCGTTGTGCTAATCCTTGTTCTGGAAAGAATAAAGAGGGGAAAAAGTGGTTTAAAGAACAAACGATAAGGGATAATTTCAGAAACGTCAGAATTATGAAAAAAATTAAGATTAATCTCACTTTATACGCCCAAACTTCTACACTATTCTTACTTTATACCCGGCATTTCAAATTTTGATATATTTTGCACTCTAACCTCTCATATTTGTACGGCTTAAATCCAATCAACAATATTGATAGTAAATTTACGAAATGGAGAATAGTGCGAATCAATGACACTGCATCATTTCGTATAATCTGCGATCCTTTGATCTTTTTTGATCGCTTTTAGTGTATTATCATTAATTTGTACGGGCCTCTATTCCATTAATTTTGCTAATGTTATTGTTGATTGGACTTAAGTCAAACAAATCTAAGAGTTTGGGATTCAAAGTATCCAAAATTAAAATTAAAGGTGTAAATTGAAAATGTGATACAAGTTTAGAGCTACAAAATGGATTTAGTCCAAAAAATTATGATAAACTCAAGAGGAATATATCACAATTACATTTCTCTTTGAAATATGGTTATCAACTCCCCAAAAAAAAAAAAACATAAATGTCAAAAAGTTGAAGCTGACTTATCAGCTATTAATCGATTAGCTGATCACTACTTCAAATTAAGCAATCCAAACAAATATTTTCAATGGGCGTTCTACATTAACTTTCAATATACCTTTTGCTTTTCCTTTTCCCTAATGTTTTTTGGTTGTGTAAACTAACTAATCACGGTAGTGAGAACAGTTGTGCCCAGTTAAAGACACCAGAATGACACCAGTCCCAGAAGCAAGACACACCAAGTTGACAAGGAACCAATTCTTAAATCAACTGCATAGTTTGAGGATAGATCGGATTCTGAGAAATTCTGAATGCTGAAATTAGGATTCGAACCATAAAGAGCTTGTATCCCCCTAATATCATCAAGCTTCAAGTCACTCTTCTTTTCTCTGGGTTTCAAACTTGGGTACATAACAGCTTCCTTAACTGAAGTGTGTGCCAACCCTAACAAATGCCCAATTTCATGCGTAGCCACGGACTCCAAGTCAATCGCCTCGTCCGACTTCTCCACTTGAAAATCCACAGCCCATGTCTCAGCTGCATCAAGGTGAAATCTCCCGCTCTCTGGTGAAAATGCATGACCCAAAATCCCAAGCACTCCATCAAAAGCCTCCTCATCTCCGTGATCACCCCTGTAAAACCCTATTTTGATATCTGCAAAACCGTAATCATCCGTTTCCACGAATCTCACGGGAATAACTGATGCCCAATGTCCAAAGGCACGTTTGCAAGCATCCCTTATATCTTGCAGGCTCAAAGAAGTGATCAAATTCGCGAGAGAAAATGCATAAGTTAGAGTCATCGGTATGCTCCGATCCCACCTCGGCTGGCCTCCAAAAAATGCATAATGCCTCGTTGCGTGCAACATTTTAGGCACGTCTCTTACGCCACACCTAGGTGACATGATCTGATCAATTGTGTTGGAGTCTAGCTTACCTGTAACTGGAAGGCCTAACTTTGCTTGGTATTTATTCACGGCTAGCTCAAATTTTTCATCGAATAAATCGGTGAAGTTCATTTCTTCTTCAACCTTCAGATAGCCAAAATGATGGAAATATTTCTTGAGCTCGGACATGTCACTAACTTGGCTTCCTCTGCTGGCATCTAGGAATTTTTCAAAATTTTGCCACTTGTAGGTGTAATTTTTAGCGGGTAAGGTTCTATCTTGGTAGATTGGAGTTGTTCTAGCAGAGAGGCATGGTGAGGAAATGAGAAGAGGCAGGAGAACAAATCCAAAAAATAACGAAAACATGGTGGGCTTGTTTGGTGCGAGGACCGGAAGATGGATATATGTAGGAATCTCATATTACAATTAAGAAAAAAGGTAATGTTTCAACATTCTGATTTGGGAAGTAGATACGTCACTAAGAAGCTATTTAATCGTCATTGAGATATTGTTAGCTGTGATGTAGGAATAATTGACAATGAAGTCAATATAATATCCCATCCATCTGCTCAACAAAAGATATCATGGAGAAGTTGGGTTGAATCTTCTTGTTTGTGCGTGTTGGTTGGGTATCTTTTTCGTGGGTACATAGAATCTGACTTTTGGACTAAAATGGTTGATGATTTCCATTATTAACTCCTTTAGCTTATTTTCCGTTTGTGCCCAAGAAAGGCAAGGAGATTGGAGTAGTATCTTATGCTCCTGGTGCCATGAGGCAACCAATAGTAATTTGTTGGCCCCGGACGGGAATGAAAAGTCGCATAATTTCAATATAGTTTGTCATATAACTAATAAATTTATTCTTCTAAATGAAATTAAAGTTGAGTGTTAGATCAGCACAAAATGTATTTCATTTTCTCAACTATATAGTTATTAGCAAAAAAAGAAAAAAAAATGCCAGCAATCTTGAAGTCTTGGAGGTGTCAGAAGCAAGCAGAAGTTTTTGGTACGGCAGAACGTGATTTTTTTCCAGTTGTTTCATGTTCAAGTTAAGGTTGGCTAACCTTTTGAAGCAACTAGCATCGCACCTCAGTACCAGAACATCGCTGCAGGTCGTTAAAGGTTATGATTGATTTATTGCTGCCCTTGTTTTGACGGGTCGTTTGTAAAAGGATCCAATACGGGATATTGCAGTGGTAGTTCGAGAAGTGTAAAAGACTCAAAGGCGTCCGTCAACAGCATCAAAAAAGTCTCAAGTCAATTTCTCATCTGTTTTATACCTCTCCAATTTGGGTTCCTAGAATGACTTTTGACCCCAAAAAAAAAAAAAAGAGAGAGAGAGAGAGAGAGAGAGAGAGAAAGGGTTCCTGGAAAGACTAGGTGCAACTCTTGGAAAAAGTCTTAACAACTTCTCGTCTTCTCGGCTTCCTCTTCTTCTTCAATATTAATTCATTAGCAATACTAGTTCAATCTTCAAAATACATGCATTGTATGTAACAAAACTTGATTGCTAAAGACTAGATCATTTTGATTTTTCTCATGGAGGCTCTTGACTCTTGATTGCCTGGCAACTTTGCTTTTTGATTTCATTTTATTTCTTTAGCACGATGCTTTTTAAGTCAATTAGGAATAGAAAACGCAAATTCACAATTTAATTTGATCTCTCTCATGGAAGCTCTCGACTCTTTGATTAACTTATTATCTTTCCTACCTATTTTCCCACTGCTTTTTGCAGCCAAATTTTACTACACATGAAACATTTCCATAAACAGAAGCTTAACAAGAAACGTCCTCTAATTCTATTTGGGAATATTAAGATAGTTTGAACACGGTTTTTTTTTTTTTTCAACGCAGTGGGTATCTGGGTCTAGAGCTGTTAAGCCAATCAAGTAGCTCGAAAGCTCGTTAGAGCTCGGCTCGTTAAGACTCGAGCTCGGCTCGTTAATTTTGGTTAACGAGTCGAGCTCGAGCTCGAAACATGCTCGTTTAGTTAACGAGCCGAGTAAGCTCGCTCGTTTGATACTCGAATAGCTCGTTAGAGCTCGTTAATGAAGGGCATATTTGTCATTTTAGAAATTAAAATTATAGGTTTTTATTAATGTTAATTTGTACGAGCTCGAGCTCGAGCTCGTGAAACTCGACTTGTTTGTGATAAACGAGTCGAGCTCGAGCCACATGTACATTTAACGAGCCGAGTTCGAACACATTTTAAAGCTCGTTTTCTTAACGAGCTCGAGTCGAGCTCGGCTCGAATTAAACTCGAGTCGAGCTCGGCAGCCCAATACTCGGCTCGACTCGACTCGATTAACAGTTCTATCTGGGTCCATGGACTGGTTACCATACGACCCAACTAATTCCACTGCATGGCCGGGAGAGGCTGTCCAATATCACCGATCAGGGTAGATCCGGGAACTCGATTCCGGGACGTGACTCTCCCCTAACTGAAACTACAACCATTGGACCGAACCCGAAGGGCAGATAGTTTGAACACGGTTACCACACGAAATTAGGCGTTCAACTGTTTTTGTGGGGACTTGTCCCCTATATGAGACTGGATGACCTGTTGACTCGTACTGTTGGATGATCCATCTTTTGTGAATCATACGACTGTGATTCACGAAGCGCACTACTATGCGAATGAGAAGGTACTCCGGTATTCTTATATCTTTATCGGCACCTTATGCAAACTTTCGTATTCTAGTTCGTTTTAGCTAATAAATATTGTAATGAGTCATTAATAAGGCTCAATTGACGCTTACAAAAGTTAATTTATCTTCTATTTTTACGTCGTTCATGATGTAGTATATAGTATACTCTTTCTTATAGTATATAAAGATTTGTTTTTTTTTTTTTGTAATAAAGAACTAGGGATATTATTATCAACTAATGTCCGCATTAAGAGCGGAAATGACAAAGTTGGGAGAGTAGAATCCCACCTAGAAACGTGAGCTATATGTTTTGCACGTTGTTAAGTGTTCTTGGAATCCAATTGGCTTTCCAAGTGTGACAAAATGAACTAAAGTACTGGAAATGTCATCTAAAACTAGACCCATCTCAAAAAAAAAAAAACTAGACCCATCTCAGATTGATCATCCTCCATTGAAATAATGCTCTTTGTAATTGCTTGAGAATCGGCCTCGAGGATAATATCAAGAAACCAATTTAATGATTGCTTGAGAATCGCCCTTGAGGATAATATCATGATTTAGTTGTAATTTGTTATATTGATCACGCAATTGCGAAATATATGTGTGTGTATGTACGTGTCTGTCTGCACTATATGCGAGAGTCAACTATTACTATCACAGTTAAATTTTTTGATGTTATAATAGTTTTTATTGAAGTGACAAAATTACTATTCCAAAAAATTATGATCATACTTGAACTGGTTTGAAAAGGATAAATAGAGTACACCATTAGTAAAAAATTGTTGTGTGACAAAAATTTAGGCCTTGTTTGGAAAGTCATTTTTTATCAAAAAATTTCTAATTTTTCGTAAACACGTTTTCTAATCATCTTTTTATCTTATATATATATATATCAAATCGTTATAATACATTTTCTATAAAAACTTCAGAAAATTGCAATCTAAACACCACCGTCGGCAATATCACATTCTATTCGAAAGTTTCACGTATAGTTACATTTTAGGCTGCTGCTTCATTGAGGCAAAAAAAATTACTAGGCCCTTAAGGTAGGTGGGCTGAAGTACAATGAAGTTTCCAAGGAAAAAGAGGGTGGAGTGATTTTTACTGACGCTTTGGGGGTTCAATTAAGGGTACCCAACCCAACTTATGCCTCAAGAAACCAAAACCACAAGAGATGTGATTTTTACTTACTTTTTTCCATCTATTTTTACTCAACATTCACGCTTCCAACCGAAACTATAGTTTCAATAACCATACTTAAGTTGTTATTGTTCAATAGCTGTTACGAACCATCGTCTATTTTGCTCAACGGCGAATGGGAGACACCATAGTGCATGCTTTTGCGATCATAGAAGCCTCTTACGTCGCAGAAATGTAAGAAGATATTTCTTTTTTTTTTTTGTTTTCCAAATTGCTAATTTCTTGTTGTTCTCACGTTAGCTGACAGGCTCACCAAGCATTGTTCGGAAAAAACCCAAATAATAGGTTTTGTCTGCGAAGCCTTACATTGTACTTGGGCCATGGTGTCTTTCTTCCTGCGCGGAGGATCGATAGAGGGGGGGACGAGGCTTTGTAACTTGTGTACCTGTTTACTAGCTTCTCAACTTCCATGTCCAACTACTATTTATTGGCTAACAGTCTACTTTCTTTCCTTTTTTTTTTAATCTATTGTCAGCTCCTATTTCTATTCATATTCTAACTTATATTAGGAGAGGGCCTATCTTAGATAGGAGTGTTAGAGAAAAAGAATCCCTTTTTTTTTTATCAAAAGAGTAAACTATTGTATGCCGTTTGGATTTTAGTACGAGTACTAGGATTTGAACCTATGATCTGTTTGCACTTTAAATTTTATTGCGGGTGCCAGGGTTTGAACCAATGTTTTGCTGCGAGATCTACACGTTATGCTTTACTTGATGGCTAACTTGCAAAAAGAAAATTGGTTTGCCCCAAGATTTTCGGAGGGTGAAATGATAGTAAAACTATAAAACATCAACACGTAGCTAATGTGCATGAGATCCGAAGTGTTACACCTTGTTTGGTTTAACTCAAGCATCAGGGGTTGACAAGTAATCCCACCTAATATACTTCTTGTCTTTAAGAGGTAATGAATTAGTGTATTCAGTATAATCTGTGAATTAGTGTATCTTGAAATGAAATTAGAGAGGAGATTGCCTAAAGAAAGAAAAATGATATTAGACATCAAATTGAACAGACGGTATATCAAATTGACAAGATGCGTAATTCCCTGTTTCATGATGTGTAATTTCAAATTTGAGTTGCACCACGTAGGATTTTTGGTTGTTCAAATGGAGACATTTTGGGTTATCTTTTTGCCTCATACCGAAACCATCCATCCTAAAAGACACAAAAATGAGAGCAAAATGGTAATACCAGGGGGGGTGAGCAAATGACCAAAATACTCCCTCAACTATTTTATCGGAGACAAACAAACTAGTCTCTAAATGTATGTCCTTAGCCAATTTAATCCTTCAACTACATTTGTGTGGCTAATTTGATCCCTATTTGGTTGAGCCACCCAATTTATATGCTCTTGCACCCGCGATAAGAGGGGCAGAATAAGAAAGTTGTCTACCTGCCCTTGTTTAAATAAAAAAAATGGGAATTTGGCCAAATTGGTCCATTATATTTTCAGGAAAAACTTTTTTAGTCCCTCACATTTAAAATCAATTACAATAGTTCCTCAAATATAAAAGATTCGCCCAAATGGTCCCAAGGCTCATTTTCGTTCACTTCTCTGGCAAAAAAACGCATACCTCTTTTATGTGCTCATAATTTCAAAGGTAACAATAAAAACACACTTCGTTGCTACAATGAAATCAATCATTGTTTGCTTCCATTGTACTCTTCAGCGGGTGAATTTCTTAGATATCTTTTTTTGCTCTTCTTCGACTACTTGGAAGTAATCATATTGAAATTTTCTTCTTTGATTGGGGGCTTGGTGGCGTACAAATTTGGTAACTGAAAAAATCGGCGGAAGGAGAAAGAAAGGATTTGGTGGCTTACATTTTCTTTTTTTTTTTTTTAAAAAAAAAAAAAAAAAGAGGAAACAAAGTGTATTTTCATTTTTGCCTTCAAAATTGTGGGCGCATGAGAGAGTGTGCACTTTTTGCCCGAAGAAGTGAGTGAAAATGAGCCTTGAGACCAATTAGGCGGGCATTTTAATATGTGATGGCCTATTATGGCTGATTTTAAATTTGAAGAACTAAAAAAGTTTTTTTTTAAAATGTGAGGGACCAATTTGACAAATTTTCCTAAAAAATTGCAGGCTTTTGTTGGGAAACTAGTAACAAAATTGAATTAGAAACAGAGCCAAAATAATAAAGGGCTTCTTCTGACAAACCCTAACCGCAATGTACAACATGGTTTAAATCGAAAGGTGCGAAAGTTGTATCAGCCCAAGCCATACGACAATGATCAACGAAGTTGACCTTCTGCATTATCAACTATTTGCAATAAAATTGTCTTCCTACTCTTTCGCTACAAAAATATCTTACCATATCACATCTCCAATTTATTACCAAAGTGTAAAAAGAATTGAGTGGCGTTAGTGTATCACATCATCAGACTCAGACTAGGTTTTTGGGCTCACGTTGTGCGTGCAGGTACCTGGTGGCGGGCTATGCATTGTGGCAAAGAAATACACGAAATAGGCCAAGTAGTGGAAAAAAAAATGCTTGCATAAACTCCGTGGTAGAGTTATTTTGCAGCCAATTTAAGCTAAACATGAGCAAAAAATGGTGAAATAAAGTATGATCAATAAATGTAAGGGATAAAAGTAAAAAAGTTTCCTGTGGTATACCTAATACACAGAAAAGGTCTATGTGATTTCAAAACATGCAAAACGACACATTATGTTTTGAACTAAATTATAAACTAACAGAATTCGTTAAACTTAACGAAAATGATGGTCTCAGCCGTTAAATTTACCTGATTTCATTAAATTTTTCGTTAAATTTACTGGATTCTGTTAAGTTTGACGAATTCTGTTAGTTTACAATTTAGTTTAAAACATGAGGTGTCGTTTTATATGTTTTGAAACCACGGAAGACTTTTCTGTGTATTAGACATACCATAGAAAATTTTTTGTTTTTAACCCTATATGTAAGAAGTTTCTAACAAATAGCTAAGCTCCAAAAAATAAAAAAGCTATGTACCAAAAAGGAAAGAGAATTATGTTGGGTCGTAAAATGGGAAAAATAGTAAATAGACAATCTTGGATTTAAGATCTCTCGCTTATCAAAAAAAAAGGAATTGGAAAAAAAAAAAATCTATGCACCAGAAATGGAATCCTAGCATTGGTCAATAATTGTCAGGAAATATTGCTTGATCATAATTCGTAATAGAAGACATATGGTCGAAAAGCAACTCCCAAAAAAGATTTTTTTTTTTTTAAATGTATATTGAAGCCGTCTTGATGTTTTAAGATTTGAATGCATAAGTTGGTGCATTCTATAATTGAAGATTAGGGGACAAAATTGCCTGCGTAAAGTAGAATTGGGAAGTTAAAGACAAAGCATGCTTTCTTGCTGATGCCTGGACTCCCTATCCATGGGGCTGCAGAGGTCATCCAAATAAGAAACGAGAGGTCCAAGCTCCAAAGCCTTGGTCCAAAAGTTTTGCTTATCACAAGAATACCTAGTGCTCCGTTTGGATTAACTATTTTTTGGATTATTTTTAAAAATTTTACTGTAGCTGAATTTTTATATTATATTTTGAGATTTTTTAGAAAATATTTTGGGATATTTAAGGGTAGAAGTGTTTTTAGAATATATTTTAGGATTTTTTTAAATATTAAAAAAAATTTAGATTACTTTTTAAAATATTTTTAAAAATTTTAATAGTATTTAAAAAACTAATTTTTGAAAAACTAGTGAATCCTAGGTTTTTTAGGGAATTCTAAGTTTTACACGAGGGGAGGGGAGGGGAAAGGAAAGGATTTGAAAGTCAAATCAATGATTTTGCGGTCAATTGACTAATGACACCATCAACTAAGGGTCTGTTTGATAATATTAAAATGTGCTGAATCTGAATTTTGTCAGATATTCAGATGTTTTGAGTGTTTGATAAATGAAAATCTATTTGCTGAATTTGTTAAGCAGTGCTGAACCTGTGTGTATTTTTTTCAGCACAAGAATCCTAACTGAATGTTTAATTCTGATAAGAATCAATAGAATTAATTCAACTATCTTATCTTATCTATCAAATCTACCATTGTTTGTTAATTATATTCAAAATCTATATCTAATTAAACAACCTAATATTCTCTATCTAACTATTTTTAGTTTCTCTTTTCTCCCTTTTTAATGACTTTCACATCTTCTCCATACTCCTCATATAATATATTTCATATTTTATATTAATTTTATTTAAAAATAAATATTATCATTTTCATACGTAACAATTTTAAACTAATTAAATCATATATTCTATATTTTTTAATGAAAGGATATAAGTGCTAAATTGTCAAATTAAACCTATTAAGCATTCAACTATAAGTATTTATCAAACAGTATAAATAGGTTTAGCATTAAAATTCAGACATTCATATATTTTTTCAGTGCTCAAAATTCAGCATATTAATTGTTTCAGTATTCAGACTTCAGAATTCAGATTCAGTTTTATCAAACGAAACCTAAGTTGGGTTTTGGAACTATATTATTTCTTATGATTTTTTAATCTAAATAAGGATTTACACAATCCATGTTGGAAAAGGTCTTATTAGCCCCTTGGAAAATGAAAAAAAAAAAAAAAAAGTCAGTTGCAACGTAAAAGACTTCAAATGCATTTATTTTCGAAAAACTATTAAATAGAACGAGTCACAAAATGGACTTATGTAAATTTGAAGTACATTTTTTCTAAAATTCTTGCCAAGACTTTTATTAGTCAGTTTTGAATTATCTTTATATACAATTTTCATGCTAATCAGTTTTTTTTTTAATTCATAGTAGAAATTAGAATTTATTTATGTGCATTCTTCCTCTCTGATTCATCTTAAATTCAATTGACATAGTTCTTTTTGTTTTCAATAGACCTAGTATGATAATATAATGTAGTATTAACAGCAAATTTTACACAAAAGGTTTAAATAATTGTATAATTTTGTTGCTGCAGAAAACGTCGAATCCATAGCGTGGAGACTTGGAAATTGTCCTTACGGTTTCAAGCCTAAAGTTCAAACAACTTGCGGGGAGAACACGTCAGCGCTTTTCTCAAGGTTGGGCGGTCAGGGGCGGACAGCTAAAAAAGAGTTTGGATGGGCCCATTCATTAATCAGGCTCCTATTGCATGCAGACTACGAAACTTGCAGATTTCTTAAAGACGTCTGAGGCCCGCAGAGACATGGGCCCGAGTGAAACTTTACTCGATTAAACTGCCAAAGTTTCAGGTTTTTCACCTTTCCCCACTTGCCAAAATAAGTCCCAAAAATATTAAACAACCTTCTCCTTTCCCCGTTTTCTCATCATCTCTTCATATTTGTTGCGGAGAAACTGCCCATTATGTGAAAATTCAAGGTCAAAAGTTATTATTTCATAAAATTCACTTGTTCAACATTTGAAACCATGTCGAAAATAAATGAGGCATGAATTTGAAAGGTTCATATGACACAGAGCAGCTTTGCAATCATTTGACAAGGTCAAAAGTCCCACGATGGGAGAAGTTAATTGAGTACTAAGTAATTATGGGGAAGAGGAGAAAAAAAAAAGAAAAAAGGGTTATGATTGGTCCCCTCCTAAATCCCAAGAAGGGAGGAAAGTGGGGGAAAAGAATTTAATGTAAAAATGGTCCCCTACTCCCATGCTTCAAATATTATCTCTTTTCTTTGTATTCTTTTGGGTGTTTCATTAAAAGAAACAATAATACTAGTAAGGGGCAAGTGAAGCAAGCAAGAATGAAGGAACCAGTAGCAGCAGTAGTAGTACTGTAGTAGCGACCCGATGTCACTCCGTTAGCCAACTACAGTACGGGAGAATTTGCTGGATGAAGTCCACGTGTCAACAACCCATTTCACCAAGCAATAAAGCATCTCTCGTGGAGTATTTATTTTGTTTCCTGTACCCTAGGAAGCGGTAACCCTATTCCACACAGACTACTCTAATTGAGCAAAAAGGTGTCTGCAACGTACTTCACATTTGCCATCAACATGTACCGTATACTGGGAAGTGGGAAGCAATGGTTCAGCCACTCTGGTTTGTCGACTTTTACAGAGTACTTCTTTTGCCCATCTTTTTTTACACTTTCGCTTGTACAGCCCAGTTTTATGGTTACGTCTACGGTGGAAAGTTCACCTTTCTGCCCATAGTAGGCAGAACCAATGCAAGGAGGCCAGCTGTGCTATGTGGGGACGCACAAAGAAGGACATCCGAGCACCACTGGAGAAAGCCGGTTTGGCTTGGATGAAAAACGTTATATATTTTAAAATTACAATAAAAGTCCTCTTAAAAATTTATTCATCATCTAATGCCCAATACTTATATTTGATAAATTAAAATAGTTAATTAAATATTCTATTATAATATAAACAACTATATGTCATTGAGTTGATTGAATGATATTTTCTTTTTTTTTTTTGTATTTCAATTAGTTGTCAATTAAGTTTCAATTGAAATAAATATTTTATAATTATTTAAATTATCAATTTAAGATGAGCATAAATATAAATACATTAAATTGTATTATTGAAATATTTGATTTAATATAAAAGAAATTTTAGTGGAAAAAAGAGAATTTTAATTTGAGTGTATAGTAACTTTAATTGTAAACATTATAACGCAAATTGTTGTATGACTTGTGTATATGAGTTTCAATTGGTTATGGTTAGGCATTGTAATTATAATAACAAGTAAATGTGATTACTAATATAAAGGACTCACATAAATTTTTAAAAAATTTCTTGTCTTTCTTTTATATTAAATCAAATATTTCAATAATACAATTTAATGTATTTATATTTATGCTCATCTTAAATTGATAATTTAAATAATTATAAAATATTTATTTCAATTGAAACTTAATTGACAACTAATTGAAATACAAAAAAAAAATATCATTCAATCAACTCAATGACATATAGTTGTTTATATTATAATAGAATATTTAATTAACTATTTTAATTTATCAAATATAAGTATTGGGCATTAGATGATGAACAAATTTTTAAGAGGACTTTTATTGTAATTTTAAAATATATAACGTTTTTCATCCAAGCCAAACCGGCTTTCTCCAGTGGTGCTCGGATGTCCTTCTTTGTGCGTCCCACATAGCACAGCTGGCCTCCTTGCATTGGTTCTGCCTACTATGGGCAGAAAGGTGAACTTTACACCGTAGACGCAACCCAGTTTTATGTCCTGTGCTAAATCGTTGAAGCCGCTGGTAATTGTGTACGTACGGTCTTAGATTTGTTACCAGAAATGGAAAGGATTATAAATAAGCTATACATTGATTTTGTTTAGGGTTTACTCTCTAGGATTTGTGGCTCCTTCCTTCCTTTTTGCATGAGAGAGTCAATCATGCTCTCGTGTAGTAATAACTACTACTTAAAAAAACTGGTTACACCATCATCACTTATATATATATAGATATTACTGTGTTACTAGCATCATGGTTAGTTTCTTTCAATTTATAACTTCTGGGCACAAATTTAGTTACAGTATTTTTTTTTAACCTAAAAGAGGTGCATGATTTAACATGTATTTGAGCTGAAGAAGAAGCGGGCGGTAAATTAATTGAAACAGATGTTGGGACAAGTACACGGTAAGAGGGAAGTGGAAGAGGTGCAGAGGGCATCCGTACGTGCATGGTGTTACCCTTTTAGATGAGAGAGCAGTGATCAGGAAGTACTTAAGGAGGAAGGAGATAGGGTTGGGCAGGGAGGAAAGTACAATTTAGCAGCTGGTAATGGAATTTTACTGGGGTCATGCGCCTTTCGTTCTAAATCAAGCATCTGCACATCCCCTATTATCAGCTCAACCTTGACGCATAAAAAGAAACCTGATCTTTTGCTGATTTTTGTTTGAAAACAAGGTGGACCTCCCTCTTCATTAAAAGGCTCCAGTCCCACTTCAAAAAAGGAAAAAAGAAAGGACAATGAATCCTCTAGATTTTATACAAGTTCTCATTATACAACTATTGTGCACTGCCGAATTAAACTTTAGTTGTGACTTTTTTTTTTTTTTTTTTTACCGTCATTGCGATGCAGAAATTATTGTTGTATATCCTAACCTAGCTGCGGTTGATCGATCTGGACAAGTCTTCTTTTTACTACTAATTACCGCTTGTCGAATTCCGTTGGGGGATGTCATGTATTATTAACTGTCTCCCCTTTCCCCATCTAGAAGAAAGTTTGTGCAAGCCCGACGATGTACCAGTTCAGGATAAAATTGCAGCAGATCCGCTTCTTTCCCCTTTTTCTGCGCAACCCCCCATGCCATTGCAGTCCCTGTTTACCCTGGTGTCACCCTTGCAATGCTCCGTTGCTCACCAAGCTGAAAGCTGAAACCATCTAGGCTTTACCTAGCTGTGTAAAACTTTCTCTAATTTTTTTTTCCCTTTTTATCTTTGTGTTGGTAATAACAGACTTGTTTGAATCGTGTAGTTATCTAAAGAAGAAAAGTTTTTACGTCCTTTTTTAATCATTTTTTTTATTTTATATACTCAAATCGTTATAATGTAGTAATATTTTTTATACAAAAACTTCAAAGAATAGCTTTATATACTCCAACGAATTAATTATGAATCATGCATCTTTTAATTTGTTCATACTTCTAAACTAAAATCAGTTGTCATGAAATTATAATCTCCGTGCCAAATGCCATTAGCATAAACAAGAACTTTGCAGGCTTTTCTTCTATATAGTTAGCGTTTGATTTTGTGACTTTGGCTATGTAGTTGGACGTAGCTTTATGTATATATGTAAATCTTTTGGACTTCTTGGTTGGGTAGTGAAAGGGAAAATAGTACTGTAATTGGAAAAAGAGTGGGGAAAGAGTAGTCACGATCAGGCAATCCGGCCAATCTTGGCTGTAGTGGGAAAAGATCTTGGCGTAGGGCCTGGGTTTTTCTGACAGCAGACAAGTGTATGGCTAACCCTTTGCATTTGAGACTGTTTATACTTTACAGTCTGTGTTGCATTTATTGAAGATTGAAGCATAAATCAATTTTAATTTCGAGTACTTCTTCTTTATTTCTTCTTCTCCTTCTCCTTCTTCATCTTTCGCTGCAGTGGGGTTGATGATATAGATGTTCCTCCCCAGAAAAACCTCTCCCTTCCTTACAAAAGTTACAACTCTATGCCTATACTTATGGTAGTGACTATACATACACTCATTATTGAAGCGTATGGCTAAGACCCAATAACTGCACGCTATCTACTTCCGACCCACCCTGTCTTTACAAATTTCCATGTACAAACTGCTAAATTTTAGTGTGTTTGGATTGTATTTTTCATGATTTTTTATGAAAAAATTATTGTAGTAATTTGATATATGTGAAGAAAAAAGATAATAAAAAAATATGATTACAAAAAATGACGTAATTTTTCGACAAAAAATGACATAATTTTTTGATAAAAAACAGCAATCCAAACAGGGTCCGCGTAAATGTGCTTGCCTGGTGAAAACTACTTTTCTGCTGTTCCGCCACTTACATATATTAGCCCCGAGTTCAAGATGACAAGAGAATATGACTAGAGCGCTAGCTATACTCTTCGTTATAACTTGAACTCCATCTCCTAGGTAATTTTTGTTTCTATCTTTTTCCTCCGATATAAGAAGAAAAATCAGCAAAAAAAAATATACCATAACGATTTGATATGTATAAAATAAAATAATTAACTAAAGATTTGTGCAAAGAAAAAGAAAAAGTTTATCTTTAAACAACAACAATCCAAAGGTAAGAATGGTAGACGGTCAAACGTTTGAACAAATTAGAATGATAAATGGTATACCTAACACATTGAACTACGCATTCAAGTCTTTGCCTGTCTTCTGCTACGAAAATTGGAGGCTTCCATTAATATCAATATACCATGAATAGTAAATTATGTACTGCCTGTATATGTTAATGTGACTGCACATTTTTGTTTCAGTGCTTCTTTTACCAGTTTGTAGCGTACCCCATTCTGTTGTGTGTCAAAGTACGTATTTTCTTCCTCTAATTTTTCTCTTTACTTTTTTTGCGCTCTAGTTTTTTTTTTTTTTTGGTCAATCATTTCTTTTCTTCTCTTCTGCTACACATGTGCCCTTGAAGCCTGGCCTTGACCGTCGAGACACGGATTCATGCAAAAATAAATAAAACAAACGCGCACGCACGCACGCGTACACACATACATATACATATATATATATATATATATATATATATATATACACATACACACACGAAATGAAACCCCGCAGGCAAATGGGCAATTATGTATACCATAATCTCTTCTTTGTTTTGTTGTTAATCATGTGAGTGTAGTAGCATCATCGGATGAAACAGGCATGCACAGTAGAGTTCTATGTGTTAAGAGGGTTCATAGCTAAACTAATTAGGATCTATAATGTGTCAAATGATCATTATTATCGTAGATTACTTCTGCTTGCTACTGGAGATCGATCATGTTCCTCTCCCTGTTTTCAGCAGTGGCTCAAAAATGATCCTATCAAATTTTCAAGTTCGAGTTGATGTGTCAATTTCATTTTTCCTACGGACGTTGCGTCATTTTTTTTTCTTCCTTCTAAGCTTGTCGTGCAATTAAGGCCATATTAGTATCTTTTAACAAATAAAAAGTGAAGCCAGCTGGGGCAGGGTTTATTCTTTCATTATTGGTTTTCCTTTCCTTTTTTTGGAAATTTTTACCATATATGCATCCGTGGATTTTTAGAAATTGCGAAAGAGGATTAGTTCTTGGGTAATAACGAAAGAACGAAATCAATCAATTGGGGGCACAGGGACTTTGCTTGTGAATCAGCAAAGCAAGCCAAATGCTTTCGTTAAGACAATAAACGCCTTGACGAAGAAATTGCATGCGTCGAGCGATTCAATTTGCAGCACAACACGTACGTTGGAGATGTGATTGGCATGTATAATAATAATGTTTTATTTTGCAAGCCTCCATCATCATGTTGATTATCATTTGATCAAATATTCATCCAAGAGAGACGACTGGTACAAGTCTGCCAATTGTGTGCATATTTAGAGTTATATATGGTCTGCTAAATATCTAGGCCCTTGGAGTAAATCTATATGCTTAATTAATGCACGTACTAGCAAACAGATGGAAATCAAGAAGAACTAACTAGCAATTAGATGCGTATTTACTAGAGACGAATGCCATTATCCAATAATAGACCCGTGCTATCTGGTTTGTTTGGATTGCTTCATATTTCCCCAATTTTATTTGCTTACATCATCTTTACAATTTTCAATACACCTTTTTATCTTCCCAATATCTTTTTATCTCACATACATCACATCATAAAAAGTGCTACAGTAAAAATATCTCAAATAATCCCAAATAACTTACAATCCAAACAGACCCATCATTATTGGAAAAAAAAAAAGATGTACTGTATCGATCTGATATATGTAAAATAAAAAAAAATGATTGAAAAATATTTTTATAGAAAACATAAATTTTTTTTATTAAAAAAAAAAAAGATTGCAATCCAAATAAATAAAGCCTGAATGGCTCCAACCCCTGTAGACAGACGAG
Organism: Coffea arabica; assembly: GCF_036785885.1. Taxonomy (NCBI): domain Eukaryota; kingdom Viridiplantae; phylum Streptophyta; class Magnoliopsida; order Gentianales; family Rubiaceae; genus Coffea; species Coffea arabica. The sequence goes on along the minus strand of NC_092312.1, from coordinate 22,258,628 downwards.
AACATACACACCCTATTGTATTGTATTGGTAGAAGCGCTACCGTGTGATGACCCTACAAGTGCAAGTACAAGACCAGAGAGTCCAGAGGGGGGAGGGAAAGTTGCAAGCTTGAACATAAATGCAAGGAAGAACAGACAATCCCACCAAGTTCCCAATAATAATTATCGATAAATTTATAGCTGGCAGAAGCATCTTGATTTCAGGCTAACCAACCAGTTAGGAGAGTTGTACAAGTACTATTCCAATTCTCCTTCGCTGATCTTGCGTCGTTATCATCTCAACCTTTTTGACCAACAAGTTCCCTCCCTCCTCATTTTAATTATTTTTTTATAATTCCAATTCGCTGCACTGAGAGGCTGAGTGCATCTGTATGAACTTTATGCTAAGACCATAACAAACAAAGAGAGAGAGCCGAGAGGAGAAAAATGGATATGATATTCCACTCGGCGGGCGGGGGGGGGGGGGGTTGGGGGTGTGGCTTCTTTTTCTTTTTATTTGAAAGAAATTAAGGATAAGAAAAGAAAGTAATGCGTGAAATATCCAAGTGAAATTTAGGGCCCCTCTGCTATCCTCCATTGCCTATTAGTTAGTTGGTTGGTACTTGGTACTATGGCTATAGTAGTATTAAGGTCGACTTATCTTTGCATTTGTTCAAAACCAGAGCTGAAATGTCAAAACTCAAAATCCACAAGCGCAGCCGCAGCCGGGCCCCACCAACCTCCGCGTCACGTGCGTTCCTCGGCGAGTCACGTGCACGTGATACGAGCGACTCTCAGTTCGAATTCCCTCCTCAACTCACTCGCCAAATGCATCCATCCCCATCGCCGATCGCACCACATTAGGATTTAAGAGAGGAGAGACGCTTCTCCCTACCACTCTACTCTGCTGTTGGCAGCTTTTCTCTTTGAGCAGCAGCGACCACCCACCGCAATCCAACTCAACACTTCCCTTTAATCCGGTCCAATCCATCCAATAAATTCTTGCCAAGTCTCTCTCTCTCTCTCTCTTCTTCTTCTTTTCTGAAACCCCACTTTCTCTCTCCCCCTCTCCACTTCCTTTTTCCATATCTTTTTTTCCTTCTTTTATAAAAGACAACGTTCAGATCTTTACCCATTTGCAGCACTGTTATCCCTTTGGGTTGCAAAACCGCCTCTTTCTTTCTTTCTTTTAGCTAGTACTTCTATATCTATCTAACCCATCCAGCCACAACAACGTACTCAGTCTTACTTCTTGTCCATCAGAATAACCCTTCCTTCCTTCCTCCTCTGTCTCTCTCTCTCTCTTTCTGCTGAGTTTCTGACCAACCCACTCGTTATGGAAAACGGTTGGGACTTATTCAACATCACTACCAACAACAACCTTATTGGAAAAACACACCATCATAATAATAGCAGTAATAGTAGTAATAACAATAATAACACCAATTGTACTAGTGATAGTAATAATGCACGTGCGATGTGGGATTCTGGAACTATTGCCACTCCGAAAATTGATTGGAATACAAATAATCTTGACAAATCCTCCTCCTTCTTCAACCTAGACAACACCCCTGCCCCCACCGCGGCCGCCGTCATTGCATCCCAACAAGAAGAAAAGGGTGCGGTTCACGCGCTAATGTTCGATAATGTGTCTTCGTCTCCATTTCCTTCATGTCTGTACGGTAGGGGAGGCGGAGGAGGAGGGTCCCACCCCCAGTGCTGCTATCCGGACCCACACCTAATGTGCCTGAAGTTGGGGAAGAGGCATTATTTCGGGGACGCTGCGGCGCCGCTTGGTGACCGTCAGGGGGCAGCAGCTGGTGGCTTTTCGATGACAACAAAGAGAGGCAAACCCTACTATGACGCTGCGGCTGGATTGCTTGTTGGGCCGTCGACTATGACGGCGGCTGCGGCTGCGGCTGCGGCTGCAGCTGGGGCGACGGTGGCTGTGACGCCGGCTGCGGTGCCGAGGTGTCAAGTTGATGGGTGCCACGTGGCGCTCCTGAATGCGAAGGACTACCATAGGAGGCATAAGGTTTGCGAGCAGCACTCCAAGGCTCCGAAAGTTGTGGTCCTAGGGCTTGAACAGCGGTTCTGTCAACAATGTAGCAGGTTCTATTCAGCTACTGTCTCTTTCCGAGTCGGGGTTTGTTTTTTTCTTGGGTTGCACCCGATCTTGCAGTATTTGATGGTGAACGGGTCTCTGGAATACATTTTGTTATTGTCTCATTTATTCAGCTGTTTCGTAGAACATGGGGCCGGGTCATATTTGCATATGCATATGCATGGGAAAGTGCGATATCTTAGAATCTGGTAAATTTGTGGGTTGCTAGCTAGTAATTTGATGGGGGGTGATTGGTTTGTGTAGGTTTCATGCTGTGGAAGAGTTTGACGAGTCCAAGAGAAGTTGCAGGAGGAGATTGGCCGGGCATAATGAGAGGAGAAGAAAGAGCTCTCAAGATCAATCTGCACCTCGAAACCAGACTCAAGGTACTCCTAATACTCACCTATCCATCTTCCATTTTATTAGCATTAACAAGTGTTGAGGCAAATGTTATTCGTGTGCTGTGATGTCTTCAACCTTGCCCGCCGGCTTGTACACACAAAGGAAATTACTACTGCCAAGTGAAGGGTCTCTTCACTGGTATTGCTCAATTAACTTTAGGGAAAGATAATCATCTTCTTGGGTGACAAAATGGTCTGAAGTCTACAGCCAATTTTGGTAGCTAGATCCTTTCTAGTGCTCTTGCTTCATTTCACTGTGTTGAGAATATTAGGATGTGTGCGTACTATTTAGGGTCTGATTTTGTAAGGACTTTGGTTGTACTTTCGCGTTAGCACTTCTTTTCTGAGTAACCAATTTCCTTGCCTTTTTGGTCTTGCAGTAAAGGTAATGCCAATTTTGGAAATTTACCTAGATGGATGTGTTTTTTTCTTTTCTTTTCTTTTTTTTTGATAAATGAAAGATTTTAAATTCAATATCTCTTACTTATAATCTCTTTCATATCATCATCAACCCAACCCTCTCCCCAAACCGGTGTGTTTCAATAGTGTATTGTTTGTAAACAATTTGTAATTATATCACAAACACATTTTTTAACAGTATTTTTATTTTTTCAATCGCTTTTTTATCACACATTCATCGTATCAAGAAAAAGTACTATAGTATTTTTTTTAAGTGTATTTCTTTCTTTTTTTGGTAAGAACCAGATTCAATCTCTATAGTCCACAAATTAAAAGATACGAAAATGTTTCGTTGAGCTTCACTAAGCACGCAAACCCCCCCCCCCTCCCTCTTCTCTTCCCCTTTTTTATCTGTTTCGAAATTTGAAGATTTTTCGCACCTCAAAACATGCTATTACTTGGACCATTAAACAATTATGGTACTTGGACCATATTCTAAACTGCATAGAAATATCTTCGTGGCTGTAGATTTTTCTATGCAAATGCAAGTATTCATTCTTGGTTAGTGCTTATTGTCTTTCTTTTCTTTTCCTGGTAGGTTTGGTTTTTGTTGAAAATTTACTTTTATGTAAAAGTTTTGGTTTAATCTATGATAAGTGAGCTTGATTACTTGGACAAGACTAGCTTGATCACGTAAAGATGGAATTATGTGAATTAGTAAATTGAAAAGATTAAAAAAATTTTGTAATACCTCTAGCGACATGCTAGATTATTTGTGTCTAACAATAGAATTGATCATGCATTCATCTAAAGATGAAAAGTGCTTGCCTTTTGTCTTTTAATTTATTTCTATTGATATAAGACCTCCAACTTAGTCTGCACGTACAAAGTCATGTTGCTTTTTCCTTGGATTCAATTTTTAGTGCTTCTTGTTGGCACGAGAGCGAAGCAAAGCATTTACAACTCTGGTGAATCTTGAACCTCTTAGCAATGGCTATCTATTATGGAATTGTATGTAAATAAAATTATACACGTGCGCTTATTCTGGTATACTTATGTATATAAAGGATAGTACGGGAGGGGGAGCCTAAGGAGAGTTGTGTGTAGGGACTAGTAGGTATGCAAACCTGACTAGAACAAATGGGGATTATAATTGGATATTTTTTTTTTTTGCTGCAGGTGGGATTTGAACCCCCACCTTCAGCTACAGCCTAATCCCTCTCCGGTGGCCACTGAGCTTTTGCTTAGCCTGTGTATTAAGAATCAGATTAGTAGCTAAGTGGGGCGGGGTTGAATATGATTTGAGCCCTTTTGTAATGAAAACGGGTAAGCTTCAATTTGAGTCTTAAGTTCAAGTTCACAAATTTGTCGATCTTAAGTTAGGTGAACGAAATATTTGAATGGAATTTACAAGTAGCAAGACGCAAATTCTGAAACTCAAAAAAGTTCCCTTTGAACTGAAGCTCAATATAGGTAGGTTAATAGGACACGAAACCAAACTAAGGGGAGAGGGAAAACACGAGCTCATAACAAACTTCCTTTCGAGCCAGAACTATTTAAAATTGAGGTTATTCACGCGGAGTTAATTTGGAATCTGATTGCAGCTTTAGTGCTAGGTGTTTTTGGCCTTGGTTGCATGAAGATTATGAGAAAGATGAAAGTTCACTCTTTTATCAAATATAGGGAGGCCCTCCAGAAGCTGGAGAAATCAACTGGAAGTGCATCATATTTTTTACTTCCATTTGCTCTTGAGACGGGTTTAATTGTGCTTTCTTGATTGAGTTGTAAGGTGTCCAAACTAAAACTACGTGGAAACAAAAGGGACAGTATTCATTAATAGGTCCAGCTAGGTAACGGGTAGTTAACAACTAGGAAATGGATGGGTTCCACTGGAAAACATGAGTTGGGGATATCTTGGGCTACAGCGACGTCCTCCATGGGGAACTTAGAGACGATTGATGACAGATTTCACCAGTAAAAGAGGTGATTATCATCAGGCTGAGAGGGACGAATATATGTTGGGGCTATGCGATGGAAACCATAAATTAAACAAGCATATGTATTTCATTCTCCAAAATACTCAAGCCAACCATTCCAAAAGACAAGATCTTCAAGGTATGACTACTCGTTTCTTAATTGACGTGATGACTTGCAAGGTAAATCCTTTGACCGGAGTAAAATTGTGTAAGCTTGAAATGTAAATTGTGTAAGCTTGAAATGTTAGACAACCACAAAAATGTAAGACAGCGGAAAATCGCTGCACAAATTTAGACTCCCAAACCCATTTTCTTTTGGTTGATGCTGGTAGGAATTTGTTTACTATGATCCTCTTTTTTGGGAGGCCTGGAAAATATTTGTGGAAAGACATGTCCAAGGTGCTTTGCATGGATATTAGATGATTGAAACTTGTGAAGAAATCATTCGCCTTGAAAGCTAGTGACGGGGATATAGTAATCAGCAAAAATCTGGAGGGGCTGCAAGTCTCAAGAACCCTTACTTGATAAGAAAATAGCTTCAAAACCTCTAATAATGCCTTAGATTTTATTATAAGTCTGAAAGACCTTACAAATCATCTGCAGAACCAACAAATTCTGAAAATTGTCAAAAACCACACAAATTTTTGAGGCACCAAAAAAAAAAATTCACGAGGAACTTTCAATTACGATGCAAAATCACAAGGTCAGCTCAAGAGTTGATTTAGAAATTTTACCTGTGGCATGACTTTTAGCAACAGATGCATGTATTGGATATGAAACTTTGGTATGATCAATTGCGGACACCAGAAACCGCTTAGGGTAGTATTTTTAAGTGAAACCAATCACTTTACCCCCTACCTCCCAAATAGTTTATAACCTTGCCCTCCCCAAAAATATATCACCTTTTTTTTTTTTTTTACAAAATGTACCGTTATTAGTTATGGTAGTATCCTTTAATTTCTCTTCATTAAAGCATCCTACAATAAATGATATGCTTCCTTGTGTCTTATAGAATTTGTATAACTTTTAGATAGCAGTAAAGAAGTATCAATTTCACTTGCAAACCAACTTTATTTTCCTTTATTAGTTATAATTAGGTTTTAGTTTAATTCTAAAATATTATCAACTAAGAAAACTCTCTCTAGTAAAGGATTTTTTTTATTAGGTACCTAGCGGACATTTTTTTTTAGTGAACACTTGTTAATGCACTTAAATTACTCTTGATTTACTTATCACGTGAATATACATAATCATAATTATTGTACTCTTGCATTTAAACAACCTCTTCAATTAATTATTTTTTCTTGAAAAAAAAACTAATATCTGAGAATCTTGGTAACGAGTGCCTATCGACATTTTGTTAGCCAAACTGTTAATTAGAAACGAATCCCACAACAAATGACTTTTGTTTATTTGATCAAGTACTGATGTTCACTAGCTTCGTTAAATCTACTTCAAGCACGAAGTTTTCTCCAACTCCATTATTTTTGGACCTCCGAGCTAAAATCATGGTCCGTCCTTGGATGTCATTGTCATATGCTGATTGCTGCATGCTCCCTGTTATGATTTAGTCTGCTTCATCTTAAAAGTCATTAAATGGTTCAGCAATTGCAATCTGACCTTAGTGTGCAAATCCTATCTGAAGTTGCAGCATGTTTAGCAGGATTAACAGTCTGATCTCTTTCTCAGTGAATGGTAAATTGATGACTTGTAGTGGAAGACATCCGTATTATCCGCTAAGTAGTGGATGTGCTCTCTCTCTTCTGTCATCAAAGAACGATTCCTGGATTTCATCGGCTGATCTCCCTGCAAGGTGCAGCGCTGCACTTCGCGAGTTAATTGCTGAAAATCGAGCGGCTATTTTGGCTCGACAGCTCATTCTTGATAAGGAATGGCACTGGCATAATCATCCGACTGAAGACTTGAATAGTGCACGTCAGAATGGATCAAATGCATTCGCTAATTATCAGCAGCTTATGGCCACTGGCTCGCATAGTTGGGATCGCATCAACGAAGCCGGGGAGCACGTGACACTGGACCTGATGCAGGCTCCAAATTCTGCGTTTAGTTTCTTGTCCATGCGGGGGAAATCAAAGGAAGATGAAGAATGCCCTGGACTGTGGGGCTCTTTTGGGGGAGCCCATGTTGTTTGAACAATTCATAATTCTTTGCTGGAAAATTCTGCTCAGATTATAACTTAGCATTATATATGTATATCCATTAACTCGTACACCATTTGTAAGAGGGTTAACCATGCTTAATTTGTTTTTTACTCCGTAACATACATGTAAACTTTTGTGTAATTTGTAATCGATAGGTAGATCAGGGTTGCATTTCTTGTGTAGTCTATGGCTGTTAGAGCTAGAAATTTGTGAACACTTTTTTGGTAGCAGAGATTGGATTTTGTGATTTGTCTGTAAAACTTTAATTGCTTCATTTTCTTTTCCTGTTTATTATTATTATTATTCATGTATGAACTCTCGCTGCTGCTACAAAGAAGGATGATGCATAACTCTTAGCAGTCAGTTACATGAGCTGCAGGAAGGAAGGTTGAATGAAACTATCATTTGTAATTTTATCCATGGCAAGCTTTGGAAACTTACTCCTGAGATTATTGAGCTGTGATCAAGATATTGACAAAACATCTGGCCTTCATTTGCCTTCAAATAATGGTTCCCTTTTTTCTTTTTCTTTTTTTACCCAAAAAAAAAAAAAAAGAATTGGCCAGAGTCTCTTGTAAATGGTATTATTAAGTAAATTATGGATTTTTTTTTCGAGCAATCTAGTCTATATAATTGAGGCATTGGTTCTTTTGTCAGTCTGATATTTCTAGCTGAAAGTTGAAAACGAAGCCATTAGGGTTTGGTCTGGTGCTGCCGTCGAGTCTTTGTTGATTGTTTCTAGTATTATTACTCATTGTCAGATTAGGTCCAAAGAAAAGTGCCAGAGGCCTGGTGAGAGAGGATGGAGATCTAGCTATGGCGTCACTTTGGATTTTTGAAGATTCGATATGCTTCTAACTGAAAATAAGATACATTCATCGGTTAAAATTTGGACAAATAGACCAATATTAAATTTGGGGGATGCTTTTTTTTTTTTCTAATAGATAAAAGTTTGGGTGGGTTCGGCTTTGATTACCATCACGGGTCAAGATATGTCTTTGAGACCATAGGTTACCTACAGAAATTCTTACAGATTGATCATCAACACAACCCTGACATCGGTAGCACTGTAGCATGATTCGAACACATGACCTTTTGTGAGGAAACAGCCCGTCCTTACGAACTGAGTGTATTTGATAAAACTGAAATCTAAAATTTAAAATTTGAATCTATTAAATTATTGAATTATTAAATACTAAATTTGATACATTTGATTGTATATTACATTATTTGTTTACTACTTATTTTTGAAAATAAATTTTATTTAAAAATTCAGTATCATTTAATTAATTCAGATGTTCAATTTTTAGTTGTCAAACGGATCCGAACATCTACTAAATTTAAATATTTAATGAAATTATCAAATAGGGAGCCAACTTGTACTGGCAGGGGTGTTTAATTTGGAACAATGATGAGCCACGGTAGTGTCTGTATGTATAGTCTAGGGTCTTTTAGGGTCCCTCTCATTAATCTGATCATTTGTCGTCACGACGGACCTAGGGCTTGGGACACCGCCCTCCTCACGTCCATGGATGGGCCCAGACGAAAGGCACAAACTCAACCCCATTAGAAGAATTGGTTTGATTAACGCAATGATCTCCACGTGCATACCTTCGAAATGAATCATTCACCAAGAGTTCTTGCAGTGAGTTGAGTGGTTGCATCCAACATCAAAGCCGCGGACCCCATCCACGGTTGAGGATTGCTTTTGAGATGTTACCTCCCTCGATCTTGATTGTCTTTTTCTTTCTTCCTTTCTCTCTCTCTATCTCTCTCTCTCTCTTTGGAAAATTTCAACCTTTAAAACTTGTTTGATGGCAATTTGATATATAGAAAATTAAAAAAAATATATATATATTCATAAAAATTGTAAAAATTGCGACCCTTATGTTGACATGGAATGCACTATATAGCTACATTTATGACGTTACAAGTTAATTATTTAGGTTAATAGGATAGGCCCCGATGAATTTCGTCTGGTTCTGTCAAATTGGTGTAATTCGAACAAAAATAGGAAGAGATCAATTCAACTTTGCCTTGCCTCTTATTTAAAGATGCAGGAAGGAATTTGAATATATCATTCTCTTTCAATTTTGTTTATATGTTGTGATTCTTATAACGTGTTTATTTATGATACAATCACAAATATTTTTTATATTAAAGTCTTTTTCGTTGTCAAGTTCCGAATTCAAATTTTATCCCTAACAATTAAGATAAGTAAGGATGTGGAGAGGGACGTGAGTATACGTATACTCGTGTGTATATTCACACACACATATATATATATATATATATCCAAATCCAAATAATCACATATAAAATTTGGCTTTTAATTGCCAGGCTCGGACTTCTTAACACTCTATTATTTGTGTTTATATAATTGAACTTTGGTTATTGGACTCTGACATGCTAGCGTCATTATTGCATGGAACTGCAATTCGGTACCAAAAGGCAGAGTACTTCTATTTTTGTTTAGCCAATAAAAGGGTGTAGATCCCACAGATTATTGTGTTATGGGGGGAACCGAGGGAGATGTTGCTCTCATCCAATGAAGTAAGCTTGCTTTTCGTGCTGCCTCTTTTCCTTTGTAACAATCCTCTTTGTTAGTATTTCTCTTTTGTTTGATTACCTATTAAAACGATGCGTCCAATCGGACAAGAAATGAGAGTTCCAGGAAAATGTACAACTCCTCATGCAGGGGACACAATCATATTTAATTAAATACAAGAAGAAGGGGAAAAAAAAAATGAAATACTCTGAGCACAATCATGAAATGCTGCCAAAGAAAAGCCAGAATAAGATATTTTAGCTCCAGCCCCCCCCCCCCCCCCCCACAAAAAAAAAAAAAGGTTAATGGTCCAATTGAGAGAAAACATAATGCTACTTTGAGTTTCAGTACAAGGTTGAGTCGGGGTACGTGTTTTATTTGATTCCTAAATTTTTTTTTTGTTGAATTATCAAAGGAAAAAAAAAGGGGAACAATTTAGAAATTGAAGTACATAATAACCTTGGGTATCCCATGGTCAATTTTAAGCAGTCGAAGCCCAGCGTTAACCAATATAAGATTGGATGTGCTCTATCTCAATATCTCGTGATGCTTAAACATGATCTGATAAAAAGGAGAGGAAAAGTGAAATCATGATCAGATAAAGGCTCAATTTTGCTGTGTCTGCTTGGACAAGTCAAATTTCGTTACGCCCAATCTAATCAAAATTGGTTTTTTCAAGTCTAATAAATTTTGTAACTTGCTAGTAACTAGGTTTTTTAATTACATTATCAAATCGGCTTCGAAAGCCGATTAATGAATTGAGAAGGGATTGTTAGGTTTGGATTGCTATTTTTAAGAGATTTTGTAATAAAATATACTGTAGTGACTTGCTGTATATATATAAAGATAAAAAAATAATCGAGAGATGTGTTCACGAATAATGTACAAATTTTTCTGCAAAAAAAATCACAACCCAAACAAGGCTTACACTTTCTGAGCTTTTCCAACATTTCATGATGCCAAAAGTTGATACAGACTGCACTGCTGAGCTGCCTGCTTCATCTCACTTAGTGATCCAGAAAAGAATCTACTACAAGCAAGTGGGAAAAGGAAGATCGTTCCCAGAAAGCTCAGTTCTGTACGGATTGCCTCCTTTTCTCAAAATTATTTTTGTCTATGGAGTCTACAGTGATTCTACAGACAACTCCAAAATTACACTCAAATACGCTAAAAAAATAAGTAAATAAATTGTCATTCCCTTTCTTTTTTTCCACAGATCACCAACCAACACCGTCAACAGCCACCATCCTTTTTCCCTATCTCTCGCCTCCCTCTTTCATTCTCCTCTCTTTTCTCTCATCCCCTCCCTCTTAGGCGCAGTGGAATGCAGGGGAGGGAGAGGAGGAAAGAAGAGGAGAAGACTGGTGGTGAAGGTGGAGGAGGGAGGGGCAATGGCAGGTGGTGCAAAGTTTTCAAAAGCTCACCAATAAAAATTTAAAATTCTAACCGTATCCCCAAAATATAGCTTCAAAAATGCCAAATTTAAACAAGATTAGCGATTAAAGAATATTAATCCACATATTACATATGGAATGTAATTTTAGAATATACTAATACTTGCAAGTTAAAAATTACACATTCAAATATTTAATAATTCAAACATGAATGATGAACCAATGTCTAAATTCTAATTACTAATGATGTGTAATATTCAGTACTATACTTATTATCTAATTATAGTTATGTATAAAATGATAAGTATTATAGTTATGTATTACTGTGTATTTGTATTATAATAGTCATATAACAAATACTAAAATAGTATGTTATACATCATTATATATTTTTATTATTATAAGTACCTAATAATACTACGTACTATCTATTATTAATGGCCTTTAACTATATAACACATCAATACTATATAGTATTTACCTATATATTATATAATTTTATAAACTAATTTGGTATTCAAATGCGGTAATATGGTACCCTATTTCATTTTACCAAATTTGAATTCGAAATCGGTTATTACCAAATTAAAATTTTCATTACCTATTTCATACCACATTAGAATTAGACGAATTTGATAAATACCGCTTTTTGTACCAAATTACCGAATAGTCGATTTCAAATTATCAAATTGAATTTAAAACCGGATATGAATTCGATACGTATTGAATTTGCTCACCGCTAGTCAACTGTCTCTGAAACTTCATTCAAAACCGGTATTTTCAAAGAAAGAAAAAAAAATAATTAAAAGGAAAACACGAAGTTCAATTCAGAATAGAAAACAGAGGACGATTCCCCTTGTGAAAGGGTCCAAGCGAAGGAAAATTTCGTGGAACTTGCGGGGAGTTTTTATGCCTCATATGTTTAACTCTCCTTTTTCCCCACTATGTAGCCCCCACGTGGAAAAACTTCTTCACATGTGACACAACATCCAATTAATTGTGCATGTGAACATAAGCAGCTGGCCAAAATTTTCCAGCATCAGCATTCGATTACTTACTCCAACAGCAACCATAATTAATAAATAATCTTCATTGTTTTCTCAGACAATTTTAGGTTACGTTTCGGATTCTAGGGGATGAATTGGTTTTTCGGAACATTATTTAAGTGACTTATTGCAAAGAAAGAAAGCTTAAAAAGAGAGGAGCAATGGAAACAGATCAATCAGAAGGCTTCTACGCACTTAAATTAAAAAGTGATAAAAAATAAGGCAATGGCTGGCAAAGGGGTCCGCTACAACAGCTCTGTCACCGTCCTTAAAATCACATGCCAATGCACAGTAAAAAAAAAAAAAAAAAAACCATCATGTTAAAATGGATGGACACAGGAAGGAAGGAGTCGGAAGAACAGGAAGCAATTGGTGAATTGGTAGGGCATTCGTAACCGGATCTGGTACTATTCCTCATAAATCGGACCCACTTTGTATAAAAGCTTCGTCAAAAAAAGCTCCCATGCAGGAGACAGCCTGACTTATTGACCTCTTCTCCAACTAGCCATGCCAAAATTCCTCCAACCATTGCTCTGATTACTACTGTTACTCCCACGGTCAATTAATTTCTCCTGTTTTTACCCCTTTCACTCAATTTTCATGGAATAAATATCATAGCACCGGACAAAAGAAGATAATTGCGCGCACCCTAAAAACGGTAATAATCATCGGCCCGCCCCTATGAATGAATGATCTTCTTCTTCTTCTTTTTTTTTTCCCCCTCTCTGCCAAAACCATATTCCTATTAATTACCAAGGCAGACCAGTGGAACAAATTCCACCATTATTCTAAGGAAAGGATGAAGATTCCACAAACCCAAAAAAAAAAAAAAAAAAAACTGTGAAACGCCTTTACATACAAGTGCCCCGAGAAATTCACTCGCTGCAAAGCTAAGCTACACAACATGCGAATATTGAGGAAATTGACTTGCGTACGAGGAATATTGAGATTGGACAGAGAAAAAGATGATGCTGCTACATATGATAATACTAATAGTTATACATTTCTCATGCAACCCTTTTTAACAGACATTGCATCGGCAAAGTGGATGACTTTAGAGGGCCAAGTTACGCCTGTCAATTGATCGTCTTCTTCCCTATGTTATTTGCTAGCTAGCTTATATAGGCTACCATATATATATATATATATATATAGTTCGTGAGCTTAAGACGAGGCGGTACCATATCATAATCCAACATTGGATGGCTAAAATCAAATAAGCCATGCATGAATCGTGATGAAGATCACCCGTCCGAGAAAAACAGCGAACTTGTTGACGCGGATGAATTTGTTGCTGCTGCACCACCTCCTTGATATGATGCTCTTTGCCTAAAACAGTCCAATGAAATTCTTGGTGGCGAAACTGCTACGGTCACCGATGATGAATGAGCTCCCGAGTCAGGTGGCGACCCTACGAAAATTCCCAGAAACAACTTCCTCGAGTCACAATAAAGTAGCACATCATCAAGTTTTTTGTGGGGAATTCAAATCCAACACTGACGTGAAAGGAAAAGCCAAGCCAAATTAGTGGTAGAGCTTACTCGTATTGTCATTTGGGGACTTCTTGCTGTTGGTGTTGCAGTGTTCTTGGTTTGGCTGTTGCTGCTGCTGCTGGGATTTTCGCCTTCTACGGTTGTGATCAGCAAGTCTCTTCCGGCAACTTCTTTTCCCATTATCAAATTCAGAGAGGAGATGGAATCTGGGATTGGGAAAAATCTGTTACAATTCTGCAACTATTTTTTTTTTTGGGGTACATGCACCTAACAAAAAGCTGAACAATGCGTTTTTACATTCTAGAATGTACAATTCATTAGAGTCCGCTTCCGCCCCCTACGGAAAAGAAGAGTATACTTTTCAGACTATAGTACGTTTTTCTAGCTTGATTAGAAAAGCTTATGCCCCGTAACATTTTTCCGTTATCACGAGGAGGAAAAGTAGCCCTTACTATATAAAGCAAAAATGCAAACCGTACGTAAAAACGTGAACCGCGGTGCAAACCTATGAGGAAACATAATTTTACGGACACAAATGCCCTCGGGATCGCCCCACGTACGGCCCAAGTCTAATCATTACCCCGTCCACATCCCCCGTTTCCCGAGGGCATTCTCGTCAATCATCTTAATCCTCAACCAAGCTTATGGTTTTCTCCTCGCAACCAAAATGTCAGGGAAACGAGCAAAAACTTTTGGGTTTAGAAGGGAAAATGTGAGAAGATCGCATGCAGGGAGGGGGGGTGTTTAGGTCATTTTACAACCTGCTACACTGTTGGCAGAATCGCTGAGTCAACCCGGAGGCAATGACCGTGGCGGCTTTCGAGTGGAACTCACACACCTTGTGTCGCCGGTGGTAGTGCTTGGCGTTTGTCAGGTCGGCATTGCAGCCTTCAGCCTGGCATCTTGGGGAGTTGACCGAACCCGGTTCAACCACCCTGGAACGGCGATAAAGCCGGCTCACGAAGTCATCCTCGGACGAGGAAAAATAAGTCCTCCCACCCAAATTCAGCCCAATTCGACCGGCGGCAGTAAAATCGGCCCCTCCAACCACCGGCTCGCTCTTGGGTATAACCATGAAACCGGTTGAACCGGCCGGTTCAAGCGACAGCATTGAAGCTTGATGATGCGGGTTAAATGAGGACGCGCCATAGGCTGCGCGTGGGTCGAACAGGGAGCTGAAGTGGGCGTTGCTAGACTGTCCCTGTGGGTCATGTGGGTGGTGGAAAGGATTGCCAGTGTGCTGGTGATGCGCGGCGGCGGAGTAGTGGGCATTCTGGTGGACAAGAGCCGCGGTGGCTTCGCCGAAATTCTGGGTGCCGTAGGGGTCGAACAGCTGGCGATTTTGGTCAGCATCTTGGGTGGAATCATCTCCGGTGAACATGACCGCTGATGGGTTTCCCCATTCATAGTCCAACATTGCCTTCAAAAACTCTAACTAGCCCTCTTGGCTGGAAAAATTATGAGTTTCTTGATCTGCAGAATGAATTGAAGAGAAAACACTTGTAAGAACTGGCGAGTTCATTTATAGCAAGAAAGGGGAGTAGCAGCTTGAATTTGCAGTGTGTAGCATGGGAATCAAGAAAAGAACGAAAGCTGTCAGCTTTAAGGTGGGGGTTTGAGGATACTGCGGTGAGAAAGGCTGCAGAGATTTCTGGCGCTTGGCAGTGCGGGTTTTTTTAGTAGTAGCAGCAGTAATTGGTTGCTTTTTGAGTTCAACTTTGAGAGGTTTTCAATGCCCTTTTATGTCGGGGCTAGAGGGCCGTTATTAGTTCATTATTCATGAGGGGCACAAGGATTCCGAAACCAAAAAAATATAAAAAAGGGGGGGGGGGGGGCGGGGGAGATAAAAGAGGGGCAGCAAGAAAGGGAGAAAGGGAGAACAAACCTTGTGAGGAGTGACAGTTAGGAAGTGAGGACTGAGAGAGATTTGCAGTGTGGAATTCAAAACCCTAGTACAGCAGCAGCAGTAGTATTTACTTACTAGTGTAGGTGGTCTAGGGAGCTAGCTTAATATATAGCTTTAGGTCTTTTTACAGAAACATGTAGTAGGTGATCACTTGATTGTAGAGGAGCACCCCGGGGTGGGAGGGGGCAGTAGCTGTGATTTGCCTTTTGTGCTCTCTATTATGGCATAGTAGGATTGGTATCTCTTCTCTACTACCCACTGTTGCTAACTCCTCCTCTGGGCTATAGGCCTCAATTATTTATCTTTGTTTGTTTGTGTCTGAGTTTGTAAGTTTGGAGGGTGAGGAGCGAGAGAGAGAGAGAGAGAGAGGAGAGAAAAGGTTTTGTCTATGAATTGTGTAGGGTGAGCAGGTTGTGAGAGCAGAGCTGAAAACTACTGACTTATGAGGCGGCTTTGCTCAGAGATGCCGCTAGTTGAGCAAACGTTTTTCAGCTTTGCTTCTTTTACCATTTTAGCCTACTTTAATCTGCGAAATTGCTGTCAAACCTACCTCCTCCTGGAATTTTCTTTCTTACCAGTATGTATGGTTCCCGTTAACCATGCGTCTCATCCACGGCTTTCTTTTGTTAGTAAAGACTTGAAAGAAGACTCATCAGTTTTCCACTTTCTTTAAATCGATATGTTATCTGAGTTTGACTCAAGTATGAGGCATCCACCGTCTAATCCAAGCTCATGTCTTAATTTGCTATAGGCTTTCTAGAGCTGATCATGAAATATAGAGCTAATTTTTATCATCCTTGGAAATGCGGTTTAAAAAAAATACTACTATAGAGCTAATCTTGAAAGGGTGGTGATCATTGACACATCTCCTGTCAAGGAAAATGGTGCAGGTATTCTTGATCTAAAATTCAGCTGCGTGCTTCTTGCCAAGAAACAGTTGCTGACTTTGGGAAACTCAAATATAGTGAATCTAGATTTTTCGTTCAGAAGGCCTTGTTTGGATTGCTTGTTTTCGTCGGAACATATTATCGTTTTCCGTGATCATATTTCTCTATCACCTTTTTCCTTCACATATATCAAATCGCTGCAGTAATTTTTCCATGAAAAATGATGAAAAATGCAATCCAAACACAACCCTAACGGTAATCACATTTCTTTTATATGTACACTTGAGCATATAATTTTTCCTTTTCTTTTATATGTACACTTGAGCATTAACGGTGTAGAGTCTGGTATTGACTTGCAATTTTTCTCCTGTAGGGTTGTATGAAAATTTCTTCGAGGAGCAATTCATGTTGATTCCTTTTGTGCCTTCTCTTCTTTCAATTTACCTATCCATTTCTTTCTCCTTATTACTTGAGTAACTACTATAGAGAATATAAGATCACAAACTTTTGTTAATTACAAGGATCTAGTAAGCGTACGTATCTTACGAGTATTAATTTCAAAATATAGTTAAGAATATGTGACAAATTAATGAGGAGAAGAAAAGTTTCTCTGGCTAGTACCTCCAAGACTCAAAATGAAGAAGACTAAACTCTTTCTTTAACGCTATGTCATCAAGGTCATCAACATCCGAACTTTTTGACAAAAGATTTATATGATGGTTTTGTTAGAGCGATAAAGAAGAAGAAGAAGAGCTAGGATTTCTTGGATATCATGAGAAATAAAATAGTCAAAAATTACAATACATCGATTTTGATTTATGAAATGCCATCCACGGAATCTAAGCTAGGATTTATCAAACTTCATAATTGGTTACCACAAGCCGGTTTCAATTAAGTTCAACAATCAATGCCTAAGCTATATGATAACAAACTATCTTATTTCCTCATTTATCTTGCCTTTTTTCGGTTTGCAACTTTTCTATTGGTGGGACAAAGAAAAGCTTATCACTTGAAATTGGGGTGCCTAGTCATGAACAGGGATGCAAACGAGTTAGACTATAGCTCATTAAACTCTTAAAACTTGAGTTTAAATTCTACTTTGATTTGATTTTAGTTGCTCAAACTTGAGTTTATAATCAAACTCAATCGAACTTATCGAGCTTTGAGTAAATAAATGAATATTTTTTTACATAATTATAAACAAGTGATACAACAGGTATCTAACAATAATAAATATAAAAAACAAAGTTTAAGAAATACTATATTTGAAACTCGATTAAACTCATGAGTTTTCAAATCTCACATGCAAGGCTCGAATTTAAACTCATCAGGATATTCCAACTTCTCAAACAAAGTTGGAGTTATGACCAAGTAATTAGCTCACAAAATAACTGGACTTAGCTCACTTCATCTCCATGCCTAGTTACGAAACAACGGCCTTGTTTGGTAAGCAAATTGTTGGCCAAGTTTGTCAGCTACAAATTTTTTAACAAATTTAGTTACAGTAATCTCAAAAAAAAATTTTAATTTTTAAACTATATATTTCAAAATATTTAAAAATTTATATATCTCAAAAAAAAATTTACAACTTCTGCAATAAGTTATAATAAAATTTTAGATAAACATCCAAAAAACTCACTTACTAAACGGGCCAACCATGCTCATATCCTACTTTTGCTTCTGTCTCCTGCACGGCTTAGCGGGAGGACACCATTAAACAAGACCTGGGACACAAAAGAGAAAAAATTACGTGACAAACAAAATGATAGCAATTGCTTAAAAATTGAGTTTGCCGATTTTTCTTCTCCATGTAAACCACAGGAGGAATTGACAGAAAAAGGAAAAAAAAAAAAAAAACTGGACAAAGTGAATGAAAATGCATTTTACCTTTGTCAAATGAACGAAAAAAAGGCATTTGTCAGCTTCAGCTTATTAGAAACGAAAGTAGCTTCACAAAAAAAAAAAAATGCTAACTACAAAAAGGTATTTTTATCGACTAACATTTATCAGACTTTACGTGAAAAAAAAGAAAAAATTTGTCAAACAACTTCAACAGTCGTAGTTTCGCAGAGTAAAGTCATGGTCTGAGATGGAGATTTGCATTGGATTTAGTAGGGATAGTTTTGTCATTCTAGAAGGCCTTTAACCTTCACCAAGACAAAAACGCGTAAGCGAGCTGATACATATATCGGCGATGCAACAACAGCTTTCCTTGGCTGAAGAGGAAACAAGGAACGGGAATCGCTGAAAGTTTTCTCGAAGCGGGTGGTCAAAGTTGCCCACGCAACATGCTAGCGCGTGACGGCACTTTCCTATAATTAGGTGTTGCAATTGAACAGCCACATTTATTGTTGGACTAGAGCAGTATCATCACCCACCGACCGACTAAATTTCCTTGACGATACTGTCCTTTACCAAATTCGCTATCCTCCTCCTCTTTTTTTTTTTTTTTTTTTTTTTAACCTTTTTGTTTTTCCTTCTCTTTTCCTTTCCATTGATAGAGTGAGAAAGGGAAAATTTTCTGGTCTTCGACTTGTATTTTGTTGCTACCGACTAATGAGATGCTTTCAATTTCTTGAATTTGGAACCAAAACAGATAACACATAATTCATTTTCTTTCATTTTCTTTAAGAATGACACTTTAAAGAAAATCAACTTACTCTAAAAGAATTAGAAAATAAAATTTTCTCGGTCCCTAGAGAGTTGTCTAACAAAGTCAAATGTTTTCATCAAGTTTTAGCAAAGTAACTGGATCTTACAGGTTATTAGATGTGTCAAAATGAAAGACTCAAGGGGGTTTGGATGAGTTTTCGATAATAGGTATAATCGTGTTACTTAATATATTTGTATCCATTTAATAAGCTGGTCTAAATTGGTTAAATCATTTATACCCATTTAATAAAAAGGACATAGGTATATCCAAATACCTATTATGACCTGCTTGAAATTCTACTTTTTGCATAATGTTTGACAAGAAATAACGATATTTTATTATGATAAAATTAGTAAGAAATTTAAATTTATCCCCCTAATACTAACCAAAAATTGAATTTGAATATATAATTATTTTAAAATATGTATAAATGAATGAAGCGAATCAATCCATTATACACCAATTAAATGGGTCTAATTGAAACATTATTTAAACCAATTCAAAGTGTAGTGCACACCCAAATTCACTTATTAATGAATAAGTTTGGATGGGTCAATACAAATGAATTGTGATTGATATCTCTACTTCAGATCAATGTATATTGCATGTTGATTAAATACAGATTTTATCTTAATCAAATCCTCAACTTGATCCTATCCTCTATTTTTTTGGTGCATGGCTCCATGAGATGGATTTCACACGTATTTGATTCACAAGGAACTGAAGTTTATGATAGCAGAATGCAATACAAAGTTGCAGCCTCTTCCAACAGTAAGAACTGTTGCTGTCTGCTTTAAAGAGATCGATTGTCATCCTTATACTCTAAATAAATCTATTTGGTCAAAGATTTCAAGTGAATAATGATCCTGTAAGCAAAATTTTTTGTCTTCTCTAACAAATGTACTCATGCTCAACTTCCATTCTGGTTTAATGTTTTTGCGAAGAGGCAACCAGAATTTGACTCCTTAACACCATATTGTACTACTGCTACGTACGAAATAAATTTGCATAACTTACCACCGGGGACAAAAGTTCTGGCAACTGACTTTCCGCTAAAAGACGCGATAAACTGGATAAAACTGTGGAAAATTTCACTAATTTTAGCTTTCACTAGATGGGCATGTGAGCTAATATGTCACCTGATTTATGTCAGAAACCACCCAAAAAATGCACGGAGAGGTCAATTTTGGTACACCATCAAAATCTGAATCCAAAGTAGTAAATTTGATAAACAAAAATGTTTCTTTAAACTTCAATATTAAACTTATTCATCTAGTGTTTTGTCATTTAAAACGCCCAAATGAAAAGTTAAAAAAAGGTGAAAAAATGCGAGACAGATTATTCACAGGCAAATCTTGGAGAGGAATCCCCTCTCCCACACCCCCTCCCCCAAAACCCAGAAGGAAAAGGGAAAAAGTTTAGAACTTCAGGTTTTGGCCCCCAACAGAGTGTTCATAAATACTGTAGGTAAACCCTCCCTACATCCATGTATGCATAGATGTATTCGTCTCCCAATGTTCAATTCCTGAATCCGATTGTTTTCAATATTTTGTAGGTTTCAACTGCCCATATTTTCACCCAAAGAACATAGACTATCATTTAACTTCAGAATACAAAGTTACAAATGAGTTGAGTCGAATTGAAATCGAGAATTGGTTTAATCGAATCAAATTGGATTCAATTTTACCAAGTTTGAAATGGAGGTTGAATTCGATGAACTTTGAATGTAAAATTCGAAATCGACCCGACTTCAAATTCGAGTCTAGTCGAACTCAATTCGAGTCTACTCAAACTTTAAAAAGTAAAAAAAAAAATATTTATTTTATTTTTTTAAAAAATGAATAAAATAGTCATTTTTCTTAATAATAATAAAAATATTGAGAAAATTTATGTAATTTTACTATTAAAATAATACACACACATATATGTATATATGTATATGTATATATACATGTGTGTATGTGTGTGTGTGTGTATTTGAATAGACTCATGAGCTAACGAGTCAAGTTTCTCTATGCTCGATGTGACGGCCCCACCTCACCCTAAGGCGAGTCAGAGAGTTCGGCGGATCGCCTGCCCAACTCTCGCCGGGACTCAGTCGTTCACTACAATTCTCAAATAAATTATGTTGACCTTGGTCGATCAATCCTTGGTTTTGATGATTAACAAACCAAAATTTAGATTTGAGCTAATGTTTTTATGTGAGTAATTTGTTAGAACAGATTCTTGTGGCATAAAAGAAGAAGCAAAAACAGGGCACTCATGTGGGACGTCCGAAAGGAAGCTATCGGACGTCCGAAAGGATGAAGAACATCAAGAAGAAAACTCTGTCGGACGCACATCGATCGCATCGGACGTCCGAGAAATTTCGCAAAGATTTGATGACCCTCTGACGACGGTCGAATGCAGGGTTCGGACGTCCGACAGGTGGTTTGGACGCAGGGTTCGGACGATCGACAGGTGGTTCGGACGTCCGACAGGCCAACGGCTAGTTTTGACAGCATTTAATATTTGACCGTTGGAAAGTCTTTTGAAACCATTTCTCACCTTCTATAAACACCCCAAAGCACAAGAAGACAAGAGACTTTTGCCAACACAAAATACAAGCTTACAAGTGAGATTTTTGAGTAGAAAGATTCTTTGTTGGTTGTATAAGGGGTTGGGAAAGTTGGGTTGTGAGGTTGCTCAAGTGAAAGTTATTCACTTGAAGTGGTAAAACCTTGGTGAAGGTTGTTTCATTTGTATAAAATAGTTCTTAATTGGGTGAGTGATCTTTCAAGTGTAGGTTGTTGAGGGTTAACTAGAATTGTTGTAAAACTCCTTGGCTCAACCAAAGTGTGTTTGGGGTGAGGAAGGAGTGAGCCTTCACTTGTACATCTTGGTTAGCATCGCCATCAATTGAAGAGGCTATTGGATTGATATTTGGTTTGCATTTCTTATCTTTTTTCTTTAATTAAGTTTTCTTTATTGTGCTTAAATTTGATATATCCTAGTGCATCATTGTGAAATTGTTTGTACTCATTGGGTTGCACCGGGCACTTACAATTGGTATCAGAGCTTGGTCTCTTTTGATCAAGCTTAACCGCTTAGAGTAAAGATCATGGCAACCATAAAAGTTTCTTTTTTAGAAGGGCAATCTATTGATAGACCACCTATGTTTAATGGTTCTCATTTTAGCATGTGGAAACAAAGAATGATGATTTTCTTACAATCCGTTTATATTGAATTATGGTATGTGGTAGAAGATGGTCCTTATGAAGCTAGAATAGTTGACTCTACCACCAATTTGAGTAGATTAAAGACTAGACAAGAATTGAATGAAAAAAACAAGAGATACCTTTCTTTGAATGCCAAGGCCATGTGTATATTGTACAATGCATTAGATGTAAATGAATCTAGTAGGATTAAAGGTTGTAAATCAACTAAAGATATTTGGGATAAATTGTGTGTATTTCATGAAGGTAACCAAGATATTAAAGAACAAAAGAAATCTTTGCTTGTTTCTCAATATGAATTTTTCAAAATGCATCCTCTTGAAAATGTTGATAAGATGTGTAGTAGATTTTGTGACATTATTGAAGATTTTAAATTGTTTGGAAAAGAATATTCTTTGGGTGAGAAAAATAGAAAGATTTTGAATGCCTTACCAAAAGAATGGGAAAACAAAATAAATGCTATAGAAGAGGCAAATGATTTAAATTCTATGTCCATTGAATCTCTTGTGGATACCCTAACCTTTTATGAATTAAAGCTGAAATTCAAAGTGCAAGAGGAAGAAAATGCAAGAATGTATAAGAGAGGCATAGCTTTTAAAGCATCTCAAGTGGGGGATAACCCATCCTTCATGGGTAATGAAATCATGGAAGTGGACAATGATACAACTCCTCACATCAAAAGTTCCAAGAAGACCTTCAACAAGAGATGCTCAAGAGGAGATTGCAAAATTACATGGGATGAATGCAATTCAAAAAGAGAAAAAGAAGAGTTGGCCCAAATGGCACTAATGGCCGTTGGAGAAGATGAGGTAAGTTCTTATCACTCTTCTTGTGATGAAGATAATGAAGATGATGATGTGAAAATTCTTATGATTAAAATGCATAAAAGTTTGAGAAAATCTTATGCTAAAAATAAAGATTTGAAAACAAAAATAAATGATTTGTTGGAAGAAAACTCCAAACTGTTTCAAGAAAACAAATGTTTGAGAATGGAAAATGATGATTTAAAAAATCAAAAAAGTGTTTTTGATTGCAAAAATAATTTGAAAAGGAAGTTAGAAGAGAAAACAAAGTTTTATGAAAAAATGTTGGAGGAACAAAATGTGTTAAAGAAAAGAATTAATGACTTGAACGAGTTTCTCCAAAATGAGAAACAAAAGTTTTCTCAAATAAAAGAAAGCAAATCTTTTCAAGGCACAAATAAGTTTGCTATGATAAGAAATAAGAAAATTAGTTGCATTAAATCCACATATGTGCAAAATACTTCTATCATGTGTAACTTTTGTTGCAAATTTGGACATATGCAAAATGATTGCTATGTAAAGAAAAATATGAGAAAAGGCATGAAATTCATGTGGATTGCTAGATCATGTCGTATTAACTCCCAAGGACCCTATAAAGATAGGGTACCAAATGAAATTTCTCATATTTAGGTACATCATGAAGATTTGATCCAAGTAGTGCTATATGGTTGTAAGTACATTTGAAAATTTTGATATTCAATATGGTCTTGATCTGAAAAATAAAGGGGGAGTTTGTTTTTTTTTTTTGATTGATGCCAAAAGGGGGAGTAGGATTTATTGAAATTTCTTTGTATGTTGGCACTTTCTAAGGGGGAGCTTTATTTGAATTTATTTGATAAAAGAAATCTTCATTTTGTTTGTCATCATCAAAAAGGGGGAGATTGTTGACCTTGGTCGATCAATCCTTGGTTTTGATGATTAACAAACCAAAATGTAGATTTGAGCTAATGTTTTTATGTGAGTAATTTGTTAGAACAGATTCTTGTGGCATAAAAGAAGAAGCAAAAACAGGGCACTCATGTGGGACGTCCGAAAGGAAGCTATCGGACGTCCGAAAGGATGAAGAACATCAAGAAGGAAACTCTGTCGGACGCACATCGATCGCATCGGACGTCCGAGAAATTTCGCAAAGATTTGATGACTCTCTGACGACGGTCGGACGCAGGGTTCGGACGTCCGACAGGTGGTTTGGACGCAGGGTTCGGACGATCGACAGGTGGTTCGGACGTCCGACAGGCCAACGGCTAGTTTTGACAGCATTTAATATTTGACCGTTGGAGAATCTTTTGAAGCCATTTCTCACCTTCTATAAACACCCCAAAGCACAAGAAGACAAGAGACTTTTGCCAACACAAAATACAAGCTTACAAGTGAGATTTTTGAGTAGAAAGATTCTTTGTTGGTTGTATAAGGGGTTGGGAAAGTTGGGTTGTGAGGTTGCTCAAGTGAAAGTTATTCACTTGAAGTGGTAAAACCTTGGTGAAGGTTGCCTCATTTGTATAAAATAGTTCTTAATTGGGTGAGTGATCTTTCAAGTGTAGGTTGTTGAGGGTTAACTAGAATTGTTGTAAAACTCCTTGGCTCAACCAAAGTGTGTTTGGGGTGAGGAAGGAGTGAGCCTTCACTTGTACATCTTGGTTAGCATCGCCATCAATTGAAGAGGCTATTGGATTGATATTTGGTTTGCATTTCTTATCTTTTCTCTTTAATTAAGTTTTCTTTATTGTGCTTAAATTTGATATATCCTAGTGCATCATTGTGAAATTGTTTGTACTCATTGGGTTGCACCGGGCACTTACAAATTAAAATATAAATCTCAAATATACATCAAATTCTCCAATAATTACATGCCATAAGTGAAGCATCCACGCTTAGAATTAGTTTCCGCTTCATACATCCATGCGATCCTTAATACCAACTATTATACAAGAGAAAGTTCAAAATTCAAAGTACACAAACATCCACTTCAATTCCAAATCTAAACTGTACAAGATATAAGCCATTCAGCCACGTGAATAAGTACTACAAGCCTTCCTTCGCCACGAGCCCTGTGGAGGGGAATAAAATATTTTTGGGGTGAGCTAAAAGTTCAGTGAGTAACCAGCAAAATCAATACTCAAATATATTTCAAAATAAAGCATTTCAATGATGTCATGATTCAGAGATCAAATGTACGTTTATTACTCTCGTGAGCCAGTGAAATCATGGCACTTAAACACCCAATGCTCAAATAAATCCTTTAACGTTTAACAGTAAGAGGGAGCAATGTTGGTGCTCCAGATAATGTCATGAACTCATTGAAGTGCTTTATTTTGAAATATATTTGAGTACTGATTTTGCTGGTTACTCACTGAGTTTTTAGCTCACCCCAAAAATATTTTATTCCCCTCCACAGGGCTCGTGGCGAAGGAAGGCTTGTAGTACTTATTCACGTGGTTGGATGGCTTATATCTTGTACAGTTTAGATTTGGAATTGAAGTGGATGTTTGTGTACTTTGAATTTTGAACTTACTCCTGTATAATAGTTGGTATTAAGGATCGCATGGATGTACGAAGCGGAAACTAATTCTAAGCGTGGATGCTTCGCTTATGGCATGTAATTATTGGAGAATTTGATGTATATTTGAGATTTATATTGTAATCTATTTGAGAATTGTAGTGAACGACTGAGTCCCGGCGAGAGTTAGGTAGGCGGTCCGCCGAACCCTCTGGTTCGCCTTAGGGTGAGGTGGAGCCGTCACACTCGACTCAAGTTCGATAGCTTAATTTGGTTGATTCGAGTATCATTCGAACTCAATATTTACCAAACTTGAGTCAAACTTTAACCGAATTGACTCGCAAATGACTTGATTTGTTTGCAGCCCTATTCAAATAAAACATGAGAAATATATATGAGTTCTAAAATCAATTAAAAAATCTTTTCTAGAATTGGCACATTTGCAACATTTTCCTTTTTTTAGGAGAAAATAAATCAGAGAAGATAATAGCAAGATTTGAAAAATAGAAATTTAAAGAAATTTTTTTAAGTATGCCACAAACATGCATATATGTGTGTATGCATATGTACATGTGATGTCCCAAAAAAAAAATTCTTATTTTATATCTATTCTATTTCTTTTCATGCATTTCTTTATATTACTTTATTACCTTAATTTCCTAGATATTTTTATAAGTAAGTCAAGTTTTTAAATCATTTTCTTGGTATAAGTTAGTACATGGTAAGTTTGAAGTGTATTATAGACGTGGGACCCGCTAGTGCGGTAAGTGCGGTAAAATTTTGACTACTCGATGAAGTTTTGCATAAAGGGATATTATTTTATAAGGTGCTAGGGGATAATCAGAGGTTAACTAAATAAATTAGCTTTGGAAGACAAGAAGATGAGAACAAAATCCTAAAGACCCAAGTGTCGCGAAACCGTTAGAAGTTGGATTTTGACTAAATCTTTCTTAATCTTACTAAAACCAAACATTGACCAAAATTTCCTCATTTCTTCCCATTTTTCTTAGTCTTGGCCGAAATTCTTGAGAGGAAAAACAAGGGAGAGAAACTTCATCTTCAATCCCAATTTTCTTACTTGAATCTTGAGCTCCAACCATAGTTTGTGCAAACTACTCTATAAAAATGCTAACTAAGGTAGATTTTAAGGTGTTGGTAGAGTAATTTTGGAGGAAAAAGCATTAAGTTGCCATCTTTCTTGAGGTTACAAGATAAGTTTGCCAAGAAATCCCTCTTTGTTTCTAATACTACCATACCAGTGGTTTAAGGTTGCTAAAGTGGTAGTTTTATGGGAAATTTCATGAGTTGAAGTGGTGTTATGGAAATTTTCAGTTTTTATTGGTAAATTTCTGCCCACATATGATGCTTAAGTGTTGGTCATGGTTTGATAGCTTTGCTATGTGAAATATTGAGGTTTTATAGGCTAGTTTAACTTATCTAAAGAAATTTCCAACTTATGTGCATAAATTTCAGTTTAGGGTTTCCAATTTGGACTTGATTGTGGTTGGTTTTAGAGTCATTAATTGGCTAAAATTAAAGGGTGTTGTGACCTTGATTAAGTGTGTTTAATAGTTTATGATTTGTATGTGCAATTGAGGTTGTTTTGAGTGAACTTTGGTGTTGATTATATGATGAAAAAGTAAAGAAATTAAGAGGAGGTGTTGGTGAAAATTTGTCTGCAGGAACCTTTGGGCAGTCTTAGAAAATCTGCTATATCTTGTTGTAGAAAATTCAGAATTTAGTTTCGTTTGTTGCATTTGAAACTAAAGTCAGAATACTATCAACCATAAAAAGTTCAGCCTTTTTCTCAATTTTCATGAATATGTGTGATTTTTCAAAATTGACTGAAATTGCATACCTGTTCTGTCTTTTACTGGATGAAGTAGCAACTTGAGACTCGAATTTGACTGACTTATGGACCGAATCAACTTTTGGACAAACACATGAAACTTATAGGGATTTGAGTTACTTTCTACCTGCAAAATTTCAGATCAATTGGATCATTTTAGCTTATTATTTGGTTAGAGCACTCCTGACTGCACAAAACTCGAACTTTCCTAACTTGTTTTGCATGTGCTTCTGACCGTCCATTTTTTACCCTGAAAATGTGAGAATTGGGTGTCGATGTTTTCATAGAAAATATAGACCTATATCTTAGTTTCGAAATGCCATAAGATTCATCGCAATTTGATAAGTGTAGCTTCAGTTGTGATTAAAATGCCAAAAGGTGAGAGGAACTTGATGATTTTAGAATTTCCTTTACTTGACATG
Organism: Coffea arabica; assembly: GCF_036785885.1. NCBI lineage: Eukaryota > Viridiplantae > Streptophyta > Magnoliopsida > Gentianales > Rubiaceae > Coffea > Coffea arabica. Next base: position 22,230,894 of record NC_092312.1, on the reverse strand, counting down.
ATATTTGTGATCTAGGGCTTGGACTTGAGCAAAGAAACTATCTATGATAGATGAAGATCATGAACTGTAGTTGGTGAGTAATTTCAAAACTGTTTCAAAAGTTACATTTGAAACTATTTCTTACACTGATTACTCTCGATTGCATATCATGTGTGCTTGCGTGTGTGCTATGCAATGATTTGGCTCAAATGAGTGCTTGGAAGTCTTGTGTTTAACACCAACGTTTCCACCTTAATGACATTTGACTTGCCTTGAATGTTGGAACACCGATGTCTCCCTTGTATTACGTGACTGTTACTTGATCTATTTGAGCGTTGGATGTTTAAGTACAATGATTTCACTGGCTCACAAGAGCAATAAACTTACATTTGATCATTGACTCATGACATCATCTAAATGCACTATTGTGAAAACTTATTTGATTATTGATTTTTACTGGACACTCGCTGAGTTTCTAACTCACCCCAAATATTTATTTCCTCTCCATAGGGTTCGAGGCAGAGGAAACACTTGTATTAACTTATTAGTGTGACTGGATGGAATATCTCATGTATATTTTGAATTTCGATTCACTTGTGGTATGTAAATTCATGGAGTATTTGATGTAATATTTGATATTTACATTGTAATTTATTTGAGAACTATAGTGAGGTGGGGTTGTCACAATACATATATACACACACGCATACACACATGTAGAAGAATTTTGTAAAATCAACTAGGGGTGTTAACAAGTTGAGTCAAACTCGAATAGTGCTATGTTCGAGTTTGAACTCAATGATACACAACCATACTTGGACTCGAGTTCGACTCGAGTGAGAATAAAACTATGTGGCTCAACTCCACTCATTAGCATGCATTTCCAAGTTTGAACTCAGACTCGTTAAGGACGAAGATTAGACTTGAGTCTTAACGAACTTCAAGGCTTGAAATAAAACTCGAAAAACTAAAAGAAAAAGCTCAAAAAATATGGTAAATTACCTAAAATTCTAGTTTCTTTTTTAGTTTTTACAGTATTACTTTTTTGCCATTTAAGAATTTTTTTTAAGTAGACAAAACTTATGATAAATTACCTAAAACATAAATCCTTATTAGTCATTACATAATTAAAATACATATATAATATAAATAATATATCAGTAATTGAGCTATTTGACAAGCATTCGAACAGCACAAAATGGAGACTCAAACTTGACTTGGTATATGCACCGAGTCATTTAAGTTCGAACTCGATCCCAGTCAAATCAATTTCAAATCGAGCATTTGACTAAACCGCTCGCGAGTGCCTCAATTCACGGTAAGTCCTAAAGCCAGCTGCGGGTTCTTTGTTATAATTTTTCCTTAGGATCATGAATTGAATGATCTTTCACACTCAACTCCAAGTTCCAACCTCCAACTCCAAACGTTTGTGGAATTGGGGGGACCTCTGGCCAAAGGCTACAGATCAAAGGAGAAGGACTAGAACGGAGATTGAAGCATGGCCAAAAAAGTTCGATTGGGAGGCATCTCCTGTAAATAAAGTGAAGCAGGAGGGTAGCTGTTGAATACGAACAAGGAGACAGATGAGGATACGATCGTATCTTCCAACGTACGACGTTTTCTTTTCATCTCAGCAATGCAATATGTGCCTATGCCCCTACTCCCACATGCATGCTCGCGAAATTGTCAGCACGCTCTCTCTTTTATCATTCATTCTTCAGTGCCCGCTCGCCTTAATTCTGAGTGGCTGCACCAAACCTATTCTTTTTCCGATGACTGAGAAACTCAGACTTTTTCGTTACTAAAGTTGACCTGCGAGAAACCTTCAAAAGCCGGCAACTTTTGAAGGCTCCCGCAGACCTTAATAAACCCAAACCCCAAACCCCCCCGAACCGATGTGGGATAGAAACCCCACAGGGGTGCCCCGCTGCTAAGAAGTAAAGACCCCCCAGACACCCACTGAAATGGAGAGATCACCTCCCCGAGGATTCTGTCTTTTTCCGATGACTGAGAAATTCTGTGCATAAGAACTTGGATAAGTCCATACTCTGATTATCAATCAAAATTTGACAAGTGCGGCGGCAGAGCAGCCGGAATTAATAATATGTTCTGAGCCGAGGAGTAGAGTTAAAATCATAAATGTGCTGCGCAACGTGTTGTGCCTGGAGGCAGACGCGTCAATTGAGCTGGACTACTCCGATTTCGCTTTGATTTATCCAAATTTAGCATGTTGTGTCTTATGCGACGTGAGTTGAACTCACTATAGATCAAAATATTTTGCTTGATCTGAACTCGAGTTGTATTAATCGTGGCCTGGATAATACATATGCTAGGGCTCATAGGTGGGGGGGGGGAGATTAAAAATATTTGTTTATCTAAATCTAATCAAATATAGTATTGAAATCCACGCCTTGATTGGAATTCGATTTTTTTAGAGAAATATTTATATATTTTTTGTGAGTATTTCTCCTACATAAATTTTAATTATCTTTTCATCTTACATACATCGTATTCTATAAAATTGTTAGAGTAACTTTTTTTTTTTTTCTAAAAAATACATCCTAAACGGGCTCTTAAATGACTTTTTTTTTTTTTGATAAATCGTTATTTTTCAATCTCTAGTTGACAAGTTTACGGGTGTTATGATAAATTATATTATTTTTATCGTGAAATTGAAACTGTTCTTTAGGTATTATAGGATGTATGTAGATTAGCTAGTTGTTGCAAACTTAAAAAATTCATGAGGTGAATTTGGCCCTACTCGAATTACATTTAATACCCAACTTTTTGTTTTGGTGAACCGAGCATGAATTATAAAAATGTGAATCTAACTAGGTTAAACTTGGGTTTAGAAGAATGATAGTCACTCTTGTTGGTGTCATATCTTTGCATGCACAGCTAGAGAAAACTATTTACTGGATGAAGGAATAAGAGATTAATTTTTCTCATACTGTAAATTTGCATGAAACTACTGGTCTTGCAATATGAATAGTACAATGATGATCGGAAGAAAACTGAAAAGATTGGGGAAATAATTGATCAATGCAATCATATGTTTTGAGTGGAGGCTGCGAGAATTAGGGGACATTTTGCACCCCACAAACTTCCGAAAATTATACTAACATGTAACGGTAGGTAGTAGGAGACGGTGAAACACGAGAGGAGGTATTATGGTGGTGGGGGTGGTAAAATATTTATGGCGAGTGCAGGTATCATCAGAAAATCTGGGGGAGAATAGAAATTGGATTATAATGGAGAGGAACCACAAGAACGGAGCGTGGGCTGTCTCTTCTTCGGGTGGGAAAAGGCTGACACAGACGTTGACTCGCGTTGTACGGAATGTCGACTTAGTCGGACTGTGTGTGTTGTGTGAGAGAGAGAGAGAGAGAGAGCTTTGCGCCCGCCCTGTTCAACAACGAAGAGAAAGAGATGAAAGAATTACTATCACATTATCATACTTATCAAGCTAGCTAGGCGCGTGTGTTCCCTCGCCCCCTCCCCGCCTTCTCTCTCTTTATATCTCTCTCCCGGGAACCCAAAACACAAAAATGCACTCTTTTTAGGCCAGCCTATAAGGCTTTTTTCAGGGAAGATAGAGAAGGATGGACTTTTCAACTCCACGAGACTCGGCTGTTTTGTTTATAAGCTTTGGGGAGTTCTGGTTTGTTTTCTATTGGATTAGTCACACTTTGATCCCCTGAACTTTAGGGTAGTAACACTTTGCTACCACTCTACTTCTCATAAAAACTAGTTAACCATGAAATCCTTAATTCCATCGGTTAGTGTTATGAACTTATGATGCTACTGCACTTTTATTGTTGAAAATTACTATTATTGTCTTTTTATTGTAAAAAATAAAATAAAAATTTAAATTTAGATCCTATTTGATAATCCAATTTCGCACTTAAACTTAATAGATTCAGATCTTAACATATTCAAACCGTTTGATAACAAAAAATTTAACATCTAAATTAATTAAATGGCACTGAATTTTTTAGGTAAAACTTGGTCTTAAAATTAAGTGATAAGCTATTCACTTATCACTATGATATGCACTCAAATGTATTAGATTTAATATTAAATAATTCAATAACTTAATGGATTCAAATTTCAGATTTCAAATTTTAAATTTCAGTTTTATCAAACGCACCCTTAATCTCCATTTTCTTCTTCTAAGCTTAAAAATAAGACATATTAGCCCTTTTGAGGCAATTTTGGTTAAGCATTTAATGTTTCACTAATTTGATAAACAAAAAATGACAATAAAATTATTATTTTAGTTTATATAAGCTTAACAATGAAATATATATTTTGAAAAATGACAAGCTTAATATTACCTTATGTGTTCAAAATTTTCCTAAATGTCTTTATTCTTATCACTATATTATTTATCCTTATTGTTTCATTTAAAGTCTAATAAGTAAGAAAGTATGTATGTAAGTACGTATGTATGTATGTCTATATATGAACATTAATCCAACAGGAAAAATTTTAAACATAAAAAATTAAATATAAAACTTTTTTTCTTTTACCAAATTGATATTTTTGTATAATGAATACTAGAAAAAAGATGCATATCTCTTAATAATAAAAGGAAAATAATAGTATGTTATAGATAATCTAATAGATAAAAGGGCAATAAAATCATTGTACTCACTTTTTCTTGCCTAATTTAAGATTTCTAAAATTCAAGGGGGGCAAATATGTGACTAAATCTTTTCTATTTTCCCCGCCTTTCTCCTAACTCCTATCGTCCACATGTTGTAGGCCAAGCAAGCATCCAAACCGATCAAGTTTGGTGAGAAAACATGGGAATGGCCATCGGTTTAAGGCCATAAAACAGGCCTACTTGGCAAATCATAGATCTTTGCCTGGTAACTCGGGGACTGTATGGGAATGGCAGGCACCTGCCCCGTGGGGGGGATTAATAGGCGGGGCATGGGGCGCCGGGAGGGGGATGGGAAGGAGGAGAAAATATTTTTCCTCTGCCCCGCCACCCATTATATATATATATATATATATTTATATGTATATATAATATTTAATTTAATTAGTTACAAACTTACAATAATGATATTATTAGTTATAACTATTATATAATGTATATTAGTATATAATTGATATTATCAATTATAATAATAATTATGCATGTCTATTAATAGAAATTATTAATTAGTTATACTAAATTTATTAATACATTTATACTAAATTTCTAATTATACTTAACACAATAACACTTTTTTCTCAAAAGTGAAAACTTGACTTGAAAAAAAAATTTGATTATTTTAGTTGTATTTGTTTCATCAAATTAGATTGTATTCGAATAGTTTTTATGGGTTCAATTATGAAATTACAATGAATAATGATTTGGTGAAATGTTGATATTTTAGTATTTAATTATTTATTAAAATTTAATTACAATAAAATTATATGACAACTTTTTATTAACCCTGCGCAAGAACGAGAGGCACAGGGGCGGGGTAAACAGTGGGCAGCGGGGCCTCGCCAACCCAAACCCGCCCCGTTGCCAATCCCAGGATTGCAGTGCTTGTAGAGCTGTTAAACGAACCGAGCTGTTCGTTAGCTCGATTCGTTTCGGCTCGTTCATGTTCGTTAAAGGCTCGTTCGAAAGCCTTAAACAAACGAACACGAACAAATTTTTGTGTTCGTTTAATAATCGAGCGAATACGAACATGTTAGCGAATTTTAACGAGCGTTCGCGAACAGGGACATAATTGTTATTTGACAAATTTTAGGGTTACTCATAAGAAATTCTAAAACTTTCCCCTTCCCTTTCCAACCTTACTTTTGTTTTCCTACCCCGTTGGCCGCTGCTAAAAATTTGTACTTGTCTTATGGCTGAATTTTTATATTTGAAGGACAAATTACTTTGTTTTATTTGTTATTTTTATGTTAATGTTGGTTATGCAATTATTGAATAATGGAATTTAGTCATTTAGTATTTTAATTATTTTTTAGGATGATTAATGATTTGTGTGGCATATTTAAGGTCTAGAATAATCTGGATTCGAACTTTTCAAGCGTGTTCCCGAACGGCTCGTTTATGTTAAATGAGTCGAACACGAACACGAACACGAACACGAACACAAACTTTGCTTAACGAGCCAAACACGAACACAGGTTTAGAGTTCGAAAGTTAACGAACGAACACGAACGGAGTTCAAATTGCTTAACGAACAGAGCTCAAACATGAAATACTCAATTCGTTTCGGTTCGTTTACAGCTCTAAGTGCTTGCCAGTTCCCACCCGACGTCCATGAGTCCAACATTTGGCTTATATAGGACACGTATTTTGGCCTTTTGACTAATTTTCACCTTGTTCAGACGTAGTTGTGTATTCTGCTAGGTAGGTAGCTAAATGAGAAAAACATTTCGAGGATAAGTTTTCTGCGGGTATGCTATCTGTACATTATCATTTTGGAAAAAAGACCGATGATCAATCGAAAAAGTACTAGCAGCACCTGCTATGCACTTCACTTAATGGTTTGAATTGATTTTTTTTTCGTAAATGATAAAAACACACACACATAATTAGATTAGAAATACTCGAAAGTTAACGCTTATTAAACTTAAGCGAGACTCATAGAGAACTCACGTCCAGCTAATTGGTGGCAGGACGAGGCCTCGTAGAACTTAGGTTTGAATTGAATTAGTTCTTCTTCTTTCAAGTTTGTTACATTTGTCTCTTCTTGGTTTTCCACTTTCCAAAATGGCAAAAGAAGCTTTCACTAGTAGCTTTCAATTGGAGAAGTTCCATGTCACAAATCACATGTGCCTTCCATTCGCAAGCAATTGGCACATCAGTTGCCTTCCCTGTAGGCAGCTATAGCACGCTAGGTGGATATGCCTTGTTCCCCTCTCCTTCACTAACTTCTTGCCATCTCAGAGAAGTGACAATTAAATGGTTACCATCATAATGTCTCTTTTTACTGTTAATAATTTGTGGCAGATTAAGCTCATAACGACCACTCTAGTCTTGTTCACTTGGGATAATATCAGAAACCAAGTTTCTTTTAATATTACTTGACATCCCTAAAATTTTAAAACCCTTATTTTTATTATTTGTGTAACAAAATTTTTAAAAATCATAAGCTACCCATTTACTTGCTACATAAAAATTATTCCTAAACCATTTTGTTTGCTTCAAAAAAAAAAAATTCATCACCTAAAAAACAATCTCTAGTAATACTACAACATTATATGCTATAGCCCCATTAAAATATAATTGAAAAAATAAAAAAGATATTCGCAAAGAAATACACTTCCACCAACTTAACTCTATATGTTCAAAATTGATTTCTTATAAACTTTATATTCTTTTCCAACCTCTTCTCAACTCGTGTCCAAACTTTTAAATTGTACCATTCACTGTAAAAATCAATTCAAATTAAGTAAATAAATCATAACCCACTCTATCATTATCACAAAAAGTAAAAGATAAATAAAATTTAATTTATTGTAATTTACAAATAAAATATTGCGTAGTCATCCAAAAAATGAGTAAGAGAGAATGTTGGAGAAAAGGGAAAGAGAAGAAAGTGACTTTCGTTTCTTTCTTTCTTTTTAAAAAATTTTGAGTTCCGTTTATTTGATATGTGAATTATGTATCAAGTGAGAGTTAATATAATCTTTTTTACAATTATTAGTGAGGGTAAGTCATATTTTTAAAACTTCAAGGGTGCCAAGTGATATTAGGAGAAATCTCAAAGGAGGTTTCTGATGTTATCCCTTTTTGGTTAGACTAAACTTCTCTAAAACTTTTTCCAGGTAAATACTTAAAAACTCTTTTTTCTTATTCCCATCTTTAAAAGCCGACACTATTCATTCAGGAAAATACTTGATCATGATCTGTTAATTAAAGGAACATCACTGCAGAACCCAGCCCCGCGTGTCAAAAGCGCAATATACTACTGATTCTGGTACCAGCAATAATTTTGGTTCACCAATCCTATGGTAGCTTGATTGACTCTGTAGCTCTGGCCAAGGTATAATTAATTGTGAGGTTAGGATGGATAGCTCATTTCTGTCTAAACAACACACGGGACCAGTCATATATGGTAGTAGTTTTTTTTGGAGGCAATATCATTGAACTCAAAATCAGAGATGACCCAGGTTTTGATGTCTTCCGGTTAGTGTAAATTGTCAATAATCAGCAAAATGGTTAAAACAACGCAGCACAGAAAGAGAAGCGATCCGAATGCTACAAATTGAAGGGCTGTCTGTTGGTACTCGGAATAGAGAGTGAATGGCAAAATCGGAGACACATGCATCAACATTTTGGTGGTAGTTAAACAAATTGACATTCTCATCATCCATCAATGCATTTCTACCCTTTAATGACTTGTCAATTCTCTCCTGTATTTAGTTCTCTCTTCCAGCTGAGTTCCCTCTTTCTAGCCCATGTGATCATTAAGCATAGAAACTTTCCGCATGGAAAAAAAAAGGAAGAAGATTTCATGCAATAATATAATCCCACATCGTCAGCCAAAGTCTCTAAGTTAACTCATCGTAAAAATCTTAATCTCTCCAATTATTTTCAATGAATTTTGAGTTGAAACCTCAGGTTCTTTAACACCGCTAGCTCTAACCATCACTATAACATTGTAGTTGGGGTTTTAGTCTTGTGCCTTTATTTTTATTTGGTTGGCATAAAGTGCACAAGTTCGTCAGTCGAGTAGTTTGTGAATTGGAAGGTCTAAATTAATTAGGATGCCGACAATTCAGTTTAGATGATCTAAGAGGATTATGAGTTATGACACCTACCCACCACCAAGCCCAATCATGGGATGCAGCTGTTAATCTTGTCTTCAGTCGATGATTTAACATCATCAAACAACTATTTCAATAGCCTAGGACAGTCGGAGCAAAAATCCTAGCAAGGGGGTCTTCACTTCTGCTGATCTTGTCTCTAGTGGAAGATTTAACATCATCAAACAACTAGTATTTTGATAGCCATGTACAATCCGAGCAACAAATCTTTGCTAGGGGGTCTTCACTTCCTTTGAATTCTGTCATGCGTAAAGGGAACAATTCAGTGTAAACCATCGTTCCTATCTTTTAGAGCAAGGAATGTACGGGAAAGCAAAGGAAAGTTGTGATAAGGGAAACCATTTCTAAGATTAAAAGATGGTGCATTTTCTCAAAGTCATCCATCTGTTTGGTTGAAAGCGACTACGAAACAGTCGCTGGTGCCAACAAAAGACTCAACCGAACCTCAAAAGAGTTTTAACCTTCGCTGTTTGAAAGCAACCTTCCTCTGCCTCTTTTCACAGACGTTTTATCTTCAACAGTTTGGACATGATATTATCCCACCTGCCTAGTTAGCTATATTCTTGAACAACATCTATTCTAATTGACAGAGTCAAGCCCCCAAAAGTTAGCCCATATCAAAACATAGTTGATTGAGCTGAGTGTTACGTTAGTTACAGCTACGTGCATTCAATCACACTATTGATGAAGGGTTAACAACTCATATTTTGCAACCCCCCCCCCCCTTCACACTATTACTAGAGTCACGTTTACTTTGACTTATGTATTTAAGCCCCACAGCATCAACATGTCATTAGGCAAACGAAAGGAAGTCCATGTGAAAGACACCTAACTTGCATATAGTGAAGGTAAAATTGTACGTAGTCTGTCACGCATCTAAATGATTAACAACTCCTTTTATTGATAAAAAGAAGTTGCGACATGCTTAAACTAAACAAAAAAAAAAAAAAAAAACTGTCCAGTAACTTTTTTAAGGGATTAATTTTTGTGATGGTTTTACCTTCGTTATCTTCGTCTTAGAGTTTATAAATAGCACTTTAAGATTTCATGCAACTATAATGGAACATGCATGATGATTAACCTAACAGTAGTATTACTGCCTCCATCTCTTGAAGGGATCCTGGCTCCACAGGTCTTGTCACCTTAAATGACAACAATGGTAAGAAGATCGTGCAAGAACATACAAGTCAAATTGGAGGTGGTAACCGTGGCTACCCCCGTTTCGCCAGACAGAAAATAAAATTGTAGGAAACAACATAATATTCGCAATGCATGCAGGTCAGGCAGCATTATCATCATTGAATACTTGATGTTGAATACTTACATAATAGGCAAGGGCAAGGGCAAGAGTAGTTCTGCTGCGCCAAAACTATTTTCTGTGGCTTGTCAACATCTCAAGTCTAATGATGCAGAAAATGATAGTGATAATACATTCCCAACACAGCGATTTAGATTATAAATCATGTGCAGGTCCCTCTTTGGCTCATTCCGTGACTCCCGAAAAAAAATATCAAGTCAAAATGATGTTCGCCGCACTGACAAAAAAACTTTTAGGCATTGGTCCACTTTTTAAGATTCTAATTTATTGTGTTACACCAACATGACAACGTCAATCCAGCTTGATCACTAGAACAACACCTACTCAAATTTTAGATCGATGAGGAATGGCCAGAAACAATAAAGTGTCTGAAACCCACATAACACGAGATGAGAAAAAGCATGGATGATTATAGCATCAGACACAGAATTATGATGGTCTCGTATCTTGTGTGGTCCAAAGGGAAACATGTTTAGTCATTCCATGGATTATGACGTGAACAAATGCAAGCAATGGGAATCATCACCAGAGAACCAAAAATCATGAATGGCGAAACCAGTTTCAAACAGGAGATCCGGAGAACCAAGCGAACATCTCGCATACTCAACCAATGAAAAGGGTACGGTGCCCAAATTTAGAATTTTTAGATGCACAATTATTGTTCTTTTTTTTTTTTTAATCTGCAACGATAACAGTTCGTATAATCTATTCTATTCTAATCTACGAAAAAGAAGAGGGAGAAGCCACAAATAGTGATTGGTGGGTGACAAGGATCAAACCCTTGACCTCCCACCTCCACCAAGACTTAAAAAGATGTCTTGGTGGCACAATTATTGTTATTTTTCCACTTGACAATTTTCTTAATTTTCTCTCTTTGTAACTCGTTGTTTGTAACGTTCATTTGAAATGGAACCATATGTTGATCCTCTGATTAATTGAGTTAAATGGCGCGCGTACGGGCACACGCACATGCAAGAGTGTGCTTAAATGTTTTTCTTTAGTGTTGCAGCACAAAAAAAAAAAAAAAAATTCTGAAAAGTGCCCACCAATCTCCAGGTATCGGCGGAAGAACTGATTGTGCCTTTAATGTAAATATATTCAGCAAAATGATGATGCAAGTAGACGGCTAGATGTCAAAATCTTTAGTTTTTCAAGGAATAAGTTACAAGGCATCGGGTGCACATCATTGAGATAATTGTTCTGGTTGGCAGACCGATTTGGAATGTTTGTTGAATGTTGACGAGAGATTGGAGAACACCCTGGAACTAATCTTGTTAGCATAAACTCCAATCCCCTTTTTCTGACATTTAAAGGGGCCTCTCCGTCACTTTGCTCCACGCAAATTCTGCATAACAATTCAGCAGACAGGCAATTAAGGACCAAGAACAGGTGGAGGGTCGAAAGTAGCTAGATACTTCAAGTTGCACAGACAAATTTTGCCTAATGTGGTCGAACACACTAGCAAGAATAAGCAGCAGTGAACAATTAACACTGGTTTTTCTTTCAAGATCTTTACAAGTAAACAAAACGAACTTCGCTGAAGGTGGAAGATACCATTGACATGCAAACTTACTGCAAGACCATTTTGAAATAGGCTAAACGGATCTCACGTAACAGTAGCGAGTTAAAACCTTCAAGAAAAACTTTGCAAATACGCATAATCCATTAACCTGGGATAATTCGTGATCTGTCACATCAAAGGCTTCTACAATTCAGGCAAATGCAGCGTCCAAAGCCACAAGAATATATATATATATGGGCCAAATTAGGTTAGCCTGAACTGGCCATCAATTTTTCTTTCAAATTGCCATTGCTCCTTTGACATGTCAAGGGTTCTAGCCTTTTAACGAGGCAGTGGGATCAACCCTAATATGTATATGCTAATGTAATACAGGCCTTTTGTGCCACACAAAATGCATATTTACACCGGCGAGAGCTTCTAGAGAAACTATTCCATGAACATCTAAATAACAAATTCATTACAGTCAACTATATTGTATCGCTCAGTTATTTTGCCAACCAATCCACCCTGCCTAAGTTTTAGTACGTTTAGCATCTCCTTCCGGCACTTTAAGCAACTATTATTCCATGAGTTCGATTTGCATCTAAAGGCAATTGCAGATGACATCTCCGTTCCACAGCACATATCTATGTTCATAGCGTCATTAAGCAAATGATTGTCTACTTTCTCGCAGCAGGATGCTTTCCCGGCCAACTAGATTATTTCAGTATCCAGCAACCAATTCAAATGAATGTACACCAAAAGGTTTCCAATGAATTGGCCATTCAATGTTTACCTCTTCCCAGGAACCAATTCAAATGAACGTACACTGAAAAAATTTTCTAACGAATTAGCCATTCAGTCTTTACCTCTTCCCAGTGAATCAAGACCAAAATGGAGGGAGAGAAAAAAGATGGGGAAAAAGGAGGAGGTTAGAGAAGACATCAAGCAGAATTAACGGCATTGCTTGTATGTCTTCATACCAAATTCAATCTCTGAAGTTGGTGTGAAAAAGAAAACTCCCCAGGACAAAGAGAAGAAAAATCACTAATCATCTTCTTCAGTTATAAAAGTTCCATTTGGCCCCACAGCCACCACATAACTACCACATTAACATATACTACGTCTATTGTACAGAAAAACCAAGAATTCTTACCAGGCTTATGTAATCCAATATTCCTGGACCTATTAAAATTTACGGAGAGTATCAATCCATACTTACCTTCGTAACACTTGAGCACCAACCAGAAAGAAATAAAACTTTGACAACAAGATCCAATTTTGTTAAGCTACTAGCACTACATGCATACAATTAGCAGAACAGCAAGCACATTTTTCCAGTAAATAACACTCAGAAAAGAACCACCACATTTCTGCATTAAGCTGTAGAACATGTAATAACAAATCCAAATGCCCAGACTATAGGAACTAACTACACAGAACATTTTATTTTCCTCACAAGATGAACTCAGAGGAGCAAAGTCAATGGCATGACAAATACTATGAAATCCAACTCCCAGCTAAATAAGTTTGGGGTTGGCATTGGCCCTCGGTGAAACAAAATGAAAACCCCACTGACAGCAACCTATTCAATTAGTATGCCAACAATCATGTATAGTATATATCCATTGACACAATTTAACTTTGCAATTGGGCATAATTCTACAAGATCCTCAAAACAGTCATCTCGACCAATAATGAAAAAGCTTGGTAGCTCATAGAAACAAGGTACAAAGAACCTTCACTTCTCAAAAGCACAAATTAGTCCCATGAAAAGTACAAGAACACAGACAAATAATCTAATAAGTATACTTGAATGATGAGAAGAGGAGACCAACCTTGGGAGTAACTGCTATATGCTCATGAAGCCAGGTATTATATACACAATAAGAAAAACGAATGCGAAAGATACAAGTTCACAAGTTGTGAACAGACTAACCATGATTTCCAAGTTCACAAAACCTGTATGATGTGGTGCTTGATTACACATTATCCAACATGAATGAATACAGAAATATACATCCATGGAAGCATACAGTTTCTTGCTGAGTCATAAGTCACAATGCCAAAAATGGAATTTCACCAAAAAAATAGAACATGCACAGTGGACAATTTTCTTAAAGAAAAGGCTCTTCCCAGCTTTCTCATGGCTTTCAACAGCTAGATTTGAGGGATAATGCATGTGGATTTCCCAGCAGAGATATACAGATATCAAAAGAGTGGATACACAGAAAAGGCAATAAGTGAGTGAGTGAGTGTGTGTGTGTGTGTGGGGGGGGAGAGAGAGAGAGAGAGAGAGATTTCACTAATAACCTTTCTGTCTCCGAACTTGGTTTTTGCAATACAAAAGAGGACTTGGATGATTTACTCCTTTTCCTGATCCCTGGATGGGATAATTTGCCCGTTAATGCATAGGATAGAGAAAGAAGAATACTACAGAGGAAATGTCAACCAGGTGTCTCACCTAGATATACAAGGAAAAAAAGTACCGAACGTCTAACCATGCAAAACTTACTTTGTCTGATCTGTTAGAGTAACAAGAGACCTAAGAACACCCGGACTGATCTTGTCAGCAAGAACTCCTTTTTCAGAAATCCAGAAGGACTTCTCCTTGATGTAACTTTGAAGTTTTTTAGCTTCAAAATCTAACCCAGCTTGATCTACATTTCATTAATACAAGATATCAGCATTCCACATGAAATTTCCATTTCTCTTTTCTTCCTGGGGATACCAGTAATCACAAAATCTGGGAGAAATTTAAGGCATATGAAGGATGGTTGTAATAAAAAGCAACATTAATGTGGAAGCCTTGTTTTTCTACAGCTTCAAGCAAAAAGACAAAGTATCTAGTCAATAGAGTATAACAAACTTATAGCAAGTTCCCACTTTTCAAAAATCCCATTTCAAGCACATGATAATTACACGTGATATGACCATATTAAGCAGTTTATGATTATGTTTTGCCCTTAGCTTATGCAAGAATAACTCCACTGCAATATTGTTCAGCATCTAAAAAAGATTCACCCGGAAATCTTATGACACAAAAAACCATGCAAATACCTTTTTGTTAAAAAAAATAAAAATAAACATAAACATGCAAATATGCTATTGCTTTATTACGTACCTGAAGCAATAAACACATGCAAGCGGATCCCACCTTTATATTCACATAGCCTCGGATATATTATTACAAATTAAACAAAGAGATGGCAGTAGCTTACCCTTTCACTTTACAGTAAATTATTCTTAATGGTGCAATAAACTAAGAAATATTCTCACGAGAAATCAAATGATTGACATTCTGTTTTGCTGATATAAGGACATCACGTGCACAAAATTTATGTGAGCAGACAGAATATCTGAATTCTAATAAAATAAACAGAGTGCAATTTTATGAAGACACTAAACAAAATGAAAAAGTAACACACCTTTATCCAAAATGGCATGAGCAGCATGAAATGGTATACCAGCAAAAACGTCAGTTCCTGGAAACATCAACCATGTATTCTCTTTGCCATCATGGTTACCACATGTTCCACAAATTTCTTTCACCAATGGCCTTGATTCAATCTCCCTCATTATTGACTCAAAAGGAGAAGGGATACTTGTTTTGGTTGTCCTAGCCCTTTTCCTTAGTGCTGTCAATGCTTCCCTGTTGCCATTCCTCAATCTATCGTTTTCAACTAACTGCAATTACATTTTTACAAACCAGAGACGGTTGAAAATAGGAAATTATCCATTCTTCTCAAGGCTTAGATAGTTCTCACTTACTTGGTGTCGGGCTAACAAAAAATTTTCAGCTTCAATCTCAACCTCAATCAGACCATCCTGAAATTGCTTCATGGATTCACCCATTTCTGTAAACAAAATCTGACAAATCAAGAAAAACCATCTCACAATCCTGGGCAATTAGCTGTCACAGAAACAACTGTCAGAGTCAAACTCTTCGCAAATACGAGAATGGGTTCTAGGATTTGGTTGACATTTTTTGACATGAAAACTAGTACTTAACAGTGTTAATACTCTTTGTCAACCAGGAAACTGAAATGAATAGCAGTTTTAAGTGTCTTTGTCTGTGTCCGCTTTACCTGCTTTCACTTACAAATTTCCACTCTTATCTTTGTAAATTTCCATTCTTGTTTCTTGTCCCAACAAGCCGAATAAAAATTATTCATGAAACAAAGAATTATTTTTACTTAATCTTAAAAACAATTTCATCTCAATCGCCTCAAATGTAATCATGCTTATAGGTCTCAACAGGTCATGCTTTACAAAGCTGTCTCAGCCATCCACATTGTGATCTCCTTCCCCACCCCCCCAAAATAAAAGGAACACCAACCGATACATGTCTTTCCAAACCAAAAGAAATGAATCCGGGAGCTTAGTCGTGAGGAAAGAAGGTCAAGGCGTTAGCTGACATGATCACCTCCATACCCCATGTAAAACCAGCTACGCGCTCAGTTTGCATTCTTACAACATTAAGCAAAAATGAATTTGCTCAGGACAAACAAACGAGTAACCGGCGTCAGATTGACAAAAGGAAAATATAACACTTTTGAGCATGCATAACAGTCGGCGTTTCTTTTTCCTTTCCCGGCTTTGACTCGAACAGTTAGTAAGCAAACCTCCCAGTCGCAACCTCCATACGAAGTTGAAATTGAAATTGAACAGAGAAGAACCGAAAAAATTCTCCAAAAACAACGACAAATCCAGCTATTTTCATCTCATGTACACAACGTTAAACATACATATAAGAAACGGACAGAATAGTTTCCCAAGAGATCCTAGTTAGTGAGCACCACAAAAATTCTAAATACTCATATATTTCAGATAAAATAAACAAAAATTAGAGAGCTATGAAGAAGGATATTACAGTTCTATATGAAAATCTTCAGACGTGATTACGCTTGTGGGGAGCAGAAATCGTCGACGGAGTCGGTGAAGTTTCCTCCCTACGTCTCCTCTTTCCTTTTTTTTTTTTTTTTGGCCTTTTATTTTGCGCCGGTGATGGGTAAAACAGAGGCGATGTCGGGGAAGTCAGAGGAGGCGAGTGACGAGGATAAGAGACAAGGACGACAGGTTTTTTGGGTTGGACCGCTCAGGCCTTTGTCTGTCCTCGCTAGAATTTGAACATAAGAGCCCAAATCATGTGGGCTGATTTATTTCTTTTGAATGTGAGAAAACCCAATGAACTACCCACTTTAGCAAATGAGCTCATTGTAAATAATGAATACAAACAATTTCATCTCTTTTTTTTTTCTCCCCTTTCTTTTTCTTGTTTTCAACATATATATATATATATCTTTTTACTAGTGTTCTTTATCAAACTTGGGTTTTTAGTTCCAGACAACCCATACAGTAGGAAAATATGACGGCAATGAAATGGAAAGAATGCAAATATATAATTGGACATGGCAAACATTTATCCAAATAGATTGGAGAGGCATCTCATTTCCAACACTTGATGATGGTTTATGAATTTAGTACAGCTTCAATTGAGACACGAATCTGCCAGTTCTCTTTCCTCGATCAATTCTTTTGCACTTGCTTCCATCTTTGCCTTCGAAAATGCATCAATCTCCAAACCTGCACCACATGCAGACCATTCTTAGTATTATTGTTGTGTAGCCAGCTAACCTTTAACTTCATAGAGAACGATTGGATGTATAAAACCAAAGGTATAACTTGCACTGTGCATGAGCATAAAAACAAATGTAGCGTCATTGTATCACACTAACCTTGCACGATTGACCATTCTCCTTTCTTACAGGTTACGGGAAAGGAGTATATGAGGCCAGGTGGGATGCCATAAGATCCATCCGAGCAAACTCCCATGGATACCCAAGTCCCCTGAAGGAAAGCCATGAGAGGGAATTAAGATTCTTGCACAATGAAAGAGGGAAACCCTTCAGGTGAATTCAACCTTTGGAGTTCCAAGAACCCAGTCATGGATATGATCACAAGCAGCGCTTGCAGCAGATAGCGCACTGGACAGCTTTCTGGCTTTAAGGATTTCTGCTCCACGCTGCTGCACTGTCGTGATGAACTCCGTACTCAGCCTGACACATTCAAAGTACAGCGACCGGTATAGAAAACTTAATATAAGAGAAAAACGACAGCAAATTATTTATGAAATGCAGCAAGATTGATTATTTCTCCTTGGAGGAAATGCAGAGAAAGCTTGCCATTGATCATCAGGCACAACTTCCCTGACAGGCTTCCACCCCTTGCCGGTGTTTACAGTCGCGTGATTGGCGTCTGGATACTGAGTTGAGGAATGATTCCCCCAAATGATCACGTTCTTTACATCCCCAACGTGGACTTTTAGCCTCTCTGAAATCTGACCTAGAGCCCTGTTGTGATCAAGTCTGGTGAGGCAGCTGATGTTTTTCTCCGGGATCGAAGGTGCAAATTGTTTCAAAATCAGTGCATTGGTGTTGGCTGGATTTGCAACCACCAGCACCTGTATGGTACGAACATGGACTGATAAACATTCAATTCTGCAGCAAACATGCATTTTAATCTACAGGTAGTATATACAAGAAACAATCAATATACAGCTAGTCCTTTGATATAAGGGCAGCAGAACCTCAAGTTTGCTGTTGTGTTCAGGTGTTTATCTATCAAATAATTATCAGCATCCACGTTCGAGGCTAAAAATCTTTAGGAAACAAAAGAAGAATCAATCAGATTTGCTCCAGTTGCAAAACCTGCCTTGCAGCCTGGGGCAGCGAACCGCTTTAAAGCCGAAGCGTGTCCTTTATAAATCGATACGTTTCTGGACATTACATCCTTCCTCTCCATTCCTTCCTTTCGTGGGAATCCACCAACCATGATTGCTATTTTAACACCTTTGCAAGCTTCAGCAGCCTTGGTAGTAGAAACAATCCCTGTTGACCGAAAAATGTTGGGCAAAATTTATGCTAGTAAAGCATCGCTAAACACAAGTAATACAACTACATTTAACTTAGCTCACTAATTATTAGGTTTTGACCTTTAACAAGAGGAAAGGCTGCATCAGTCAATTCCATGGTTACAGCCTTCAAGGACAGAACTGCTGGTTCAATATCAAGCAAGTGTATGATTACCGGCTGATCGGGACCTAGCATGGCCCCTCTACCAATCAATGGAACCAGAGCATAACCTATTTGGCCTGCAGAAACAAAAGTTTAAACAAAGTCATTTAGGCTTTTTCTTTCCCAACAATGAAGTAGATATCTCGGTTCTCATTCTGATAACTGAATTAAATAACCAGCAATCTAAGAAGATAACAATAGATAATCATCACATATCAGAGTGGAAGAGAACATGCCTGCAGCACCAGATACCAAAACTTTTACAGGTTCCTTTTTTATTTTCGCGAGGCCCCATATGTATCTAATGATCTTCCATGACAAGTATGCACAACCCAAAAGAAACAGAGATTTCTCTATTGCTGCCAAATACTCCATATCACACGGACCACGAAAGGAACGATGATGATTATTCTGCTCAGTTTACAGCACAATACAGGACACTGGTCATTTATGTAGATAAGAACCCCAAAACAGAACTAGACGGACAAGTTACTTGATTCCAGGGAAATTCGGGAATTGACAAATCCTTAGGCCAGCAAGTGAAGTGAGGTATAACGAAGACAAAACCAATAAGCTATGCTGCAATGCTGAAGAATATCTTCTTTCCAACGAAAAGAACAGTCAAATAACTTGTTACCGATAAGTTAACTAAGATAAGAAACAGGGTTGATCTAAAACACGAGAATCAAGAAGTGGTAACAAGTTTTTTTTTTTAACGTAAATTGTTGTTAGGGGAAAAGGCTAAAGAAAGAAAAGAATACGTGGTTTATCATTCATCATGGGCACAGGGCTAGACTACGTATTGAGCAAGGCGATTGAGGGATGGTTTCCAGCTACCTATTTTCATGCAATCATCAAGTTTTATGGCAAAAACATTTTCAGTTTGATACAGTACATTGAGAACCGGGGAAGTGGTAGGGATACACATAATTAGATTCAATAATTGTTTGAAACATAGTATGGGATCAAGGATACAGCAAAATTTTCAGTGAAAATGGTTTGTACTACATATTTATAAATACGCATAACGTGTATAAAAGAACCACCACATTTGGCATTTTTAGTTATCAAACTTGGCCAGCATGCTTAATTTTGCAGACAACAAGCTGTTTTTCTAGCCCATGGATTCAGAACTGCATGTCCTCTCTCTCTCTCTCTCCCTCCCTCTCTCTTTCCTTTTGTTTTTTTGTTTTTTTTTACCATAAAGAATTTGGGTTTTCATGAAGAGTTGAAATTCAGCAGTTTAGATGGGGTACTAGGAAATGTCTCAACTTAAAGAACTCACAGCCATTTATTGAAATTAAAAGAATTTGTTAAATTTACAAAAAAAATCCCCTCCATTATTAAGTTACTTTCTTTTTTTTTTTTTTCAAAAATTTTAAAGCTGTAAATTATGAATCCTCTCATATAATCCCTCCACAATGTAAAATATGTATCTCAATTCTCAACTAGTGTGGAATATAATTTCATCAGTTTTCCTATAAATTTTAACAAGCTCTTCAAATATTCTAATTTTTACCTTTAAACATCTAAACCTATCAGTGTTTTGACAAGAAAAAAAATACATTGAGTACCATGAAAGTGGCTAAAAAGACATTTAATAAAATGGTTAGATGATGTTGAATTATAAGAAATAAATGTTTTAGACTGATTCTTCCAAAACAAAGGAAAAACAATCATTACTTGACAAATTGTCAAAAATCCAAAAGGTAAAATTAAGCTATGAAATATGAAACTAAGCATTTGCCCAAAACATAAATTAGCTAGTTGAGATATTGATCAGGTGCTTAATTCCTTAATTTGACCATCAAATTCTCCCATCTTCCCTTCCCTCCTTATAAGGTTTGTGACTCAAAACGTTTGGATCTGTTTAGGTTGCCTAGTTTTTCTTCTACACAATTTTTTAACGATTTTAGTTGCGGTTAAGGTTATATTATGCGGGAATTAACCACGCTAAAAATTGCAGTAAATGCTACTATACTTGATGTTTAGCCCCAGAACTTGCGCAGCAGTAAGAACTTGCCACAGAAATTCTCTAAATCACAGAAAAGCCCCGAATTACTTGAAGGATGAATCTTTTCGGTTACTGACCGACACCGAGCCTGAGCTCAGACTTCCTCTACAGCAACCCGAGAAAGGGCGGAAAGAATAGCATCAAGAATCCAATCCCTAGGGTACATTTATCAGATTGGAGCTGTACATAGAGATGCAACGAGTGAAATCTGCCTCATCTGTTTTAAGCCGTTATACAGCAAATAATAATGGTGGCTTTATCTCCAGGCTAAAACGAAGCCTTTCTTCTCTGTCCAACAGTCCCCTCACCGATGATCAGGAAAACTTTGTAAGTTTTCACTCTTCTAATCTTTTTGGCTGTATTTGTTTTACATAATCAACACTTTGACGAAGACTTCTCGACGACTTTGTGTTTTCAGGTGTTGGTGGAGGGAAATGGCGCTTCCAGAACTGCAATTCTCAATAGACCCTCTGTGCTTAATGCCCTTAACACTTCAATTGTGCGTGTCCCATTTATCAAGATTCCTCCTTTTTGCTTGTTTTTATTGATAAATTTAGTCATGTGGGCTGTAGTTTTCTCCAAGTTCTTCTGGACCATTTTTTGTTGTTAGTAATTGCTTGATGTTGTTATGGAATTTAAGGGGGCTAGGTTACAAAAGCTGTACTCAAGTTGGGAGGATGATCCTGATATCGGGATTGTGCAATTGAAGGTATCTCTTTTCCTTGCTAACTATTGTGCTTCTTATCAATTCTGCGTTTTCTGCACTTTATGTGAAGTAAGCCAATCATAGTTTTGGAACTGTTGAAGGGCAGAGGCAGGGCATTTTGTGCTGGTGGTGATATTGTAGCTCTTTATAATGTGATACGCCAAGGTACGAAACCATATATTTTTACTTGCTTCAAATGTTTATGACATTAATTGAACTAATCCAGAAAGAAGAAAAAGAAATTTATTCAGGGATTGGGAGTGTTGTGCTGACTCCAAATTTAAGAAATTCAACCATGTTTTTTTTTTCAACATTGCCATTTGTATCGGAACAAATGAAGTTAATAGTGTTGCAAGCTCTAGTGACTTGATTCTGTAGTTAATAACCTAACATGATCAATTGCTCGGGCATCAACACTTCTGAATTTAAATTCTTAGAAACTTTCTAGTGTTCTTTTTCTTATGTATCAATCTCACTTAGTGGACTGACTCCAGCCTTACTCCAACTAATTTGAACTGTTGTACATAGCAAGTTTAAACCTTCTTCTGGTTTCTTGCTGGATATATATATATATATATATATATATATATATATATATATATATATTGTTGATGAAAGATCATAGACCTGAAAAGCAAAATGTTGTTAATATTAATATTGTTAATTCTCATATTACTGCCTTTTGGAAAAAACGAAATAATTGTGAAAAGAAGCCTTTATTCTATTTACAATAGGTCATGGATTGTTGAATAAGTTGAGAGTAATTAAATTCAAGATTCAGGATGACTTAGCAATGAGATTATGAAGCTTTTAATGGGAATTTGACAGAACTTTGCTTCTAAAATTTAACTTTTTCAACACTTCTGCACTGTTTATGCTTTAGTTGTTTCTCTGTCATTCACAAATGTGATGCAGCATGTGAATTTTTGTCCTGCTGTTGAGTGCCAGCTCTTTTGCTTATTTTCTTGACAATAACCTCTTTACTTCAGTTTTGTTCTTTGCCGTCTTTGGATTAATGATTAATCAAGTTCTTGTTCAATTTATTCAGGGAATATTGAACAGGGTAAAGAATTCTTTTGGACAATATACAATTTCATTTATATGCTTGGTACATACTTGAAACCACATGTAAGTATCATTTTCTTCTAATTTCTATGTCAAGCACAAATATAGTAGCCGTCATGTTGAACATGCTCTTTAGGGCTACATAGGGCTTTCAAATATGATACTGTTGTATGATTCAATTTCCTTCTTGTGTCCAAAGTCCCAAAAAGGGCTTGTACTGAAATTAGTCAAAATTAGAGAAGTATCTTTTTCTTCAATAGCTCCTTTCTTGATTAATAGAGAGAATGGAAGATAGAGGAAATTGAGCAACAGAACTTCATAAAGTCCAAGAGGTCTAAAGAAGCCTCCAAGCTAAGTAGAAATAAGATTCTTGTAACGTAATTATACTCAAATGGTTAAATTTTGTTACTCGTAGTTATTTGACTATACAAGTGGTCATTTTTACTAGATTGCTATGTTTAAAAGTGGCCCCAAACTTCCAACAAATTAGTTAAATCTTCCACCACGTACAGAATAAAAAGCTCTCCAGCATGTTTGTGCATGTGATGTTCGCCAGACACACACAGATACACACACCAACACGCGCAGAATCAATTTCCCAGCTACCTATGGGATAGGGATAGAAGAAGAGAAAAAACAGAAGATTTCACATGGTACTTTTGATCCTGTTCGATCCCGAAGAGAAGGAAAAGATCTGAAATTGATTCTCGTTGTAATTTTTCTGGCCTCTGTAACTCATGTGTTGCTTATTGTTTGATCGTCAGAGTAAATATGTCTGTGTTAACTGTCACCATTATCATCCTTATTTCTCTCTTGTCTCATCATGTTTGTTATAATCGAGTGGCACATATTATCAGTGAGGTGGCATTTTGAGGAGCTGATTTACTATTGTTTTATCAAACTGTAGCATGCATTGATGTTGATGCAGGTTGCACTATTACATGGAATTACTATGGGTGGTGGAGCTGGAGTCTCAATTCCTGGAACATTCCGAGTCGCAACTGATAAAACTGTAGGAAACAAGCAGACTTTTTAACTTCTTCACTTTCCTTCTTGCAGAAGTCTGTTAAATATTGCATACAATTCCTAGGTCAACCATCCAACGTTAGTGTTCTCACTAACTAGTGTTTGGATTAAAACAGAAAAAATAATAATCTGGAATTGTGTAAGGTGCACACCTCATTCACAGTTGTGTCAATGTGGTGAAAACATAAAATTTTTAAATAGGTACAAAGATTGCATTTAGGAACATTTGAATTTACTATGGAGACAATGACAAGGAATGTTCGTTATTTGTCATATGTTTTTAGTTGTTAGTCAAGAATCTGACACTATGCATGTTGGGTAAGAAAATAGTTGGAGAAGATCAGCATGTTAACTGAGTACTCGGTTGGATGTATATAGGGTACTGAAGGAACACAGAAAGTTTGCATTGACCTTCAAAAAAGTATATTGATGTTGCGTCTGGTTTTATATCACATAAGTTATTTTCTATTTGCTTATTGTGAAAATTTCTTTTGTAGGCTATGTGAATATTCATCTTAAATATCAATGAAGCTGAATCTTTGTTCTAATATCTCTAGGTTTTTGCTACACCTGAAACATTAATTGGTTTCCACCCGGATGCTGGAGCATCTTTTTACCTCTCACATCTGCCTGGTTATTTAGGTATGTATTTACAATCATCAAATTGTGTTTTGAGCAGTTATTTATGTGTAGCATTCATATTTCCATATAAGAATTTTGTTGCTCTTTCGTTCATTTTTCAAATTTGTACTTGGTTATCTTCTGACTTCATATGTTACCAGCTTTATCTCAAGTAGCATCCATCAAAATTTTTGCCAAGTGTCCTGTCCATTTTTATTTAATATAAGGGCCAAGTTTGATGCCAACTTAAGTGAAGAATCACTCTTTAGTTATACTAGCATAAGTTTCTTTCTTTTCTTCTCTTTTTCTCTTTCAAGGTTTTAAGCCTGGTATTTTAAGTCTATAGGAATTACACTGAACAAAGCTTTCACATGAAAAAGAATTAAATCTTCCCAGTAAGGCAGTTGGTGCCTTGATCTCTTGGTAACCACAACTATTCTTATTC
Organism: Coffea arabica; assembly: GCF_036785885.1. Lineage (NCBI taxonomy): Eukaryota > Viridiplantae > Streptophyta > Magnoliopsida > Gentianales > Rubiaceae > Coffea > Coffea arabica. Next base: position 22,206,353 of record NC_092312.1, on the reverse strand, counting down.
ACCGATCTGCTATAACCATAATAATGTACTTTTGCATTTGTCTAGCTACAAAATCAATTCAATTTGAATGTCGTTCCACTCTTGAATATATGTCTGTAATACTTATTGGCCTGTTGTTGTTCTAGGAAGATTAGTTTTTGCCAGTTATACATCTGAATCATGGTGGTATAAAAAAACTAAAAGTTAATAAGAATTGCAGAAGAGTAGCTCACTTTTATATCTTGATGACCTCTGGACTGTGGGGCAAAAGAGTGTCAAAAAATGATTAGGAAGCATACAGTTGAGATTGTTCACTGCTGAAATCTTTGCTCCCTATCTGATCAGAACTTTGCCTACTGCAAAATTACTATTTTTGTACTAGGTTGATTAACTGGGCAGTCAACTGATTAGAAGGATCTAATGGTATCGCTGTTAGCAGGAGAGTACTTGGCCCTCACTGGAGACAAACTCAACGGAGTGGAAATGCTATCCTGTGGGCTTGCTACACACTATTCACTAGCTGCCGTTAATACCTTTGAACTTAAGTTTGTATTTCTGTGTTTTTTCCTGTCTTCAAAACAAATTTTCACTTTTTCTTCTTTGCAATGGTATAGAAGCTTCCTTTAATTGAGGAACAACTTGGAAGCTTGACTACTGATGATCCGTCTGTCATCGAAGGTTCTCTGCAAAACTTTGGAGACCTTGTCCACCCAGATCCAACAAGTGTGGTTCACTGGTAATCATTTGCCTATAGAAGGATTTTGGGAGAATGTCTATGTAATCTCAATTTATTCTATTAACAGTCATCTCATTCTCAAGCCAATCACCAGGATACCATATTCCTCGTTATCAGAATGACATCAAAAGACATACTAACTTGGGCGGTAGCTGATGAATACACTCATCTATCTCATGTAACTGTAATTTAAACAGGGAACGCTTTCTATTTTTATAAACCTATAACTTTTGAAATTTCCTTCCTTGGGTCAAAGTGAGAGAGATGAAAGTTTGATATCCTGTATACGTGCTATTATGAAGGAGGTAAAAGCAAGACTTGGTAATGGAACCTACAAGAGTTATGCTTTGTGAAGTTTCAGTTACCCAACATTTCTTTGGTGCCTGCACCCCTCAGCTGACATTTTAATTCCCTCTGTCACGTTACTATTGAACTATGCGATTTCTTGCATGTTTCTTGCTATTAGAACTATTGTCTTCTCTTCGTTATTTGTGTAGTGAACATAGCTGATCCTTCCTTTGCTATTTTTATTAGGATTGAAACACTTGATAAATGCTTCGGCCACGACACAGTCGAGGAAATTATTGATGCTTTGGTAAGTAAAAAGCTTTTTTATATCCTTTTTCTTTCTTATTGGAAGTCTTGTGTCCCATTAATTTGTCTAGTAGATGATATCTTGAATAGGTAGGACATGTCAAAGCTGAAAATTCCTTAGCAATTATATAGTTTTTTGATGTGTTTCATCTAAGCTAACTTAGATCCAGCTGAAAGAAATGTAGAAACAAATCATTATTCTTTCTGCTTGGAAGTTTATGTATGTGCTAGATTTAGTAAAAGAAGTCATGGTGTTTGTGCATGCAATGATCGACATCTCTAGAACATGAACAAGTAGGGCCTACCTGTTTGATCTATCAAGAATCAGGCAAAAGTGATACATTTTAAAGTTGTGTGATAATGGTTGGGCAGTAAAATATCGACCAGTGCATAATGTAGTTAGTTTTAGGTTTTTCATTATGTAAAATAATTTTATTGTCAAAAACTGACAGTTCATAATGCTAAAATTTTCGTAGGAAAGTGAGGCTAGTAGAACAAAAGACGTGTGGTCTACTTCAACATTGAAGAAACTCAAAGATACCTCACCATTGAGCTTGAAAGTTTCCTTGAGATCCGTAAGTCCTGTTGATATTTTAGTTCACTATACAGCTTGCGCAGACCAAATGTCAATAACCATTAACTATTTACAAATGCATCTTGTCCAGATACGAGAAGGTAGATTTCAAACTCTTGATCAGTGCCTAATTCGTGAGTACAGAATGTCCCTACAAGGGATCTCTGGAAAGATTACCAGTGACTTTTGTGAGGTATAAAGTATATCTTGATTGCAGTTTTATTGGCACCAAATTTGATTGCTTCCTCATTGTGGGTCGTTTTGTCTCTCTATATCAGGGAGTTCGAGCACGATTAGTGGATAAAGATTCTATGCCAAAGGTAAATCCACTGATGTTCGCTGTTGCTTAAAGAAATCTGTCTTGATATGAGCAGTGATGATTCTTATAGGCTATAGCGAAGCTCTATCTTAAGTTTTGCCATTCATTTCTAGTTCAATCATAAATGGCTGTTGGTACAATATTCCTTCAGTTTACACTTGATATTTCGCGACGCACAGTGGAACCCGCCAAGCTTGGAGCTAGTGACTGCAGACATGGTAGACGAGTACTTTTCGCCCGTTACTGCTCTTGAGCCTGATCTGGAGCTTCCAACAAAGCTGAGAGAGGCTTTTCTATAATTCTTGGCAGAATGTATTTATGAACTTGCCTTTTCCTTAGCCCTGGGCGCATTTTTTGAGGAGAAGCAAGCAATTTTTGGCGAGGCTGTTGGCTGTAGATCCTGGATGGTGAGGCGAGTTTCATTTTGCCTAAACCCAGGTGTTTATATCTTATGAAAGTTATGATTAACCTTGATTCCGAAAATTTAGAATTGTAAATGATGGAGGAGGCAAGCATGAAACATTTTGCCCTTCGTAGATAGTTGAAGCCGTCCATCCATATGCCTCAAATACATTTCTTGAACATAAAAGAATGTACTTTGGTTCTTGTAATCCGAACTATTATTAGGTTTCTTGTCTACAAGATCATATTTTTCTTCATCATTGGCTTAGCTTAGTGTGTTTCGATAGGAGATTAAATGGAATAGTATCTTTTTTGTGATGTGATATACTACTTATATGAGATAGAAAAGATAGATAGGGATATACCCAAAAAAAAAAAAAAGGATTAAAAGACACGTTCATGATGCAAGATTTATTTTGGAGCAAATAATTACCAAAATCTTTTATTTGTTGCGTGGTATGCCCATTCTTCTTGTTCTCTTCTATGTAAAGTTCCAGGCCTTGGTGCTAAAATTTTCTTTTCGATTTTTATCCCCAAATAATCAAGGACAATTACCACACAAATCCATGACACCTTTGCTTGTGAGCACTTTTTAATACTTATTATTGCAGTGGCTTATTAATTATTATAACACACATTGTATATTGAAGCTTTTACGAAAAAGTAGGATTTAGTAAACACTTAATTCTATTTCTTCAGGGAGGAGCATGTTTGCATAATTACGCTTTATGCAGGATAATGCATGATGATATTCAATGTTCAAATTTTTATTTTGCAATTTATGACAAAATAATCAAATTTATTTCTAGTTTTCTTACTCGAAGAAATAATTTTTGGTGTGTTCGTTCATATTGTTGTTATCACTCTGCAAAAGTGCTTCGAAATTTATGAAAACATACTCACGAAAAGCTTTTATTATGTAAAAGTATTTTCTTTTCTAATAAAAAAGACCACACAGTAAAAGTACTTTCAGCATGTGAAAATATTTTTCTAACAAAAGCACCGGAACAAGAGCTCTTCATTGCCTGTAGTTAATTTTTCAAGGTTTCTTTTTTTTTTTTTTTTTTTTTTGAAGCTACATTAACTAACAGGCATTAATTGCCTATAGTGAATTGGGTAATTGGTAATGGCAACTGACTAAAACTAGCATGTGGTGGGGAAAAAAAATTACATTAGGCACAAATCCATTACCTCTAATACGTACTATTTCCTTTTTATTCGAAAGATAAAAAAAAAAGTAAACTTTTAATCTTCCTAAATTATTTTTACAAATAATTAAAATTTTCTTACAATTACACACCAATTACAATTGGGTGTGCCATTAATGGGCGTGCAATTGGCATTAGATTATTGGCACATCTCTATTAATTGCTATGCTCACAAGTAGACCAAGCAAATATTTGCTTAAAAAAAAAAAGGAAAAATCGTTCAAAATGTCCCTCACATTTTGCAAAATAATCTTTTTCGTCCCTTACTTTTAAAAATGTAATTTTATGTCCTTTACAAATTCACATTGATCAAATTTGGTCCCTACGTAGGTTTCCGACTAGTTTTGGTAGGAATTCACTACGTGCCTTGCATGTGATCATATTTTAAGGACAAAATTGTCAAATCAAATTTTATATAATTCGATTCATAATCCCTTACATATCATAAAATAATTTTTTTTGTCCCTTACATTTCACAAAATGAATTTTTTCATCCTTCACATTTTTCAAAATTAATATTTTCATCTTTTATTGATTATGTGTGTGAATAATTTTTTTTAAATCCATGTATATATCTATTTGATTTCACCTGAACAATATGAATAGCATATGAAATCAAATAGAGATATATTACATACTATTCGTACTGCTTAAGTGAAATCAAATAGATATATACAGGGGTTTAAAAGAATTGTTAGTTTTTTACTTATATTCATTTTCTTTTACTCGAAATTTGAAAATAAAGATGACATTTAATCTTAAATATTATCGAGTGTTTATATCGAATTAAATTTGGATAGAAAAAGTAAACAAAAGAAAAGTATGACAAAAATAAATAAGTGATTGGCACTTTTAAATTTTAAAACAATCACAAGGCAAGTAATTCAATTGTTGGTCTTAAAAGTGTCTGAGTAGAAATTTCAGATTTAAACTGAAATTTATTAGCATAATTATAGAATTCGAGTTAGGACCCATTAATTAGATTACCTTATTATACAACTCAATAAATAAATTATTACCAAAAAAAAAAAGGTCACAAATATGGTGAAATCATATATATACATGGGTTTCAAACAAAATTATTAGTTTTAAACTCCTATTTATATCTATTAAATAGCATGTGTATAACTACGATTAGCATGTTTAGATGAAATCCAATAGAGATAAATTATATGTTATTCATATTATTCAGGTAAAATCAAATAGACATATACGTGAGTTTATAGAAAAAAAGCTATTCGTACACATGATTAATGAAGGATGAAAAAATTCATTTTGAAAAATGTGAGGGATGGAAAAATTCATTTTTTGAAATGTGAGGAACGAAACAATTCATTTTGTAAAATGTTAGGGACGAAAAAATTCATTTTGTGAAATATGAGGGATTATGAATCAGATTATGTAAAATTTTAATTTGACAATTTTGCCCTTAAAAATGATCGCATACAAGTCACGTGGTGGATTCCAGCAAAAAAACTAGTCGGAAATCTAGATAGGACCAAATTTGATCAATGTGAATTTGTAAGGGATGTAAAATTATACTTTTAAAAGTGAGGGACGAAAAAAGTCATCTTGTAAAATGTGATAGACGTTTTGAACGATTTTTCCAAAAAAAAAAGAAAAGAAAAATCGAGTTTTCTATTAGATTTGTGACTCTCGCTTTCTCTCTGTCACAGCGGCTGTCACGCTGGCACTGCCGTATTGACTTCGTAGTGAGTAACAAGGAAGGATGGTGCAAAGCTGTAGAGACTGAAGAGTACTTCGCCTGCCGTTTCTGTCTCCTTCCTCTTCCAAATCCCAACTAGTAACGGAAAAGCCATGCCCCAAGACCTTTATACCAACATCTTCTCAATTATATGAGCTACTCAAATATCTGGAATCCTCGTACTCCATCTGAAATAATCGTCAGCTTTGTTTCTTGTTTGTTAAACCTTGTACTCTGATTCCTGAACAATCTTAGCAATATTTTTTCGGAGCCAAAGTTACAGAGCGATTGGTTTTGTGATTCGATACTCAATAAGGATTCAGTTTTGTGTGCTTGATTTATAAAAAAAAAAAAAGGAAAAGACCCTGAGAAACAATGGCGGGGATAGCTATAGTAATGGATCTTCTCAGGAAAAACCCAAGTTTAACTGGCCGGACAGTCCATTCTTATGGGTTGTTCTCAGCTAAAGTTGCTGCCTCTGCTGCCGCCACTTCTGCAGCTGCCATGGCTCCTTTTGCCACTTGGGCATTTTTTGGGTAACCCCTTTATTTAGTGACATTTTTCTGTTGGTAGATTTTCTTTTTCTTTTTTTTTTGGGGTTTTTTTTTTGCTGGGGGGGGGGGAGGGGGTTTGTCATTGTATCATTGTTTATAGTCGGGATAAAATTTAAAGCTAGATTCAAGATGGATTTGAACTTTATCATTGAAATTCATTAACAAGTTTGATTTTTCATCGAACTTCTAGGTGAATAAGACGTTTACTTCTACGTTGAAAATTGCAGAAAGGGCCCAAATTGGGCTGCCTCTATGATCAACTAGATTTGTTTAAAATTGTTGTGTTTGTTATCTATGAAGAAGTTCAATGTTTCGTGGAGCTCTGGCTGTATGTGAAGTTTGATATTATGGTGAAACACTGGAAAAGGTTGAAACTTTCTATAGCTTCTAATTCAGGGAATACATGGGGAGTAAATATGTGAGGCCACTGTTTTACCAATCCTTTTTGTGAAATTTTACATGGGATGCAGATGTTAAATTTTGGTATTATGTGGATGTGAAGTCCTATGGCTTGGAAGTGCATTAAAGAATATGGGGCTGCGTGAGTTCAGTCTGCTCACTAGGCTGTTGATGAGACATGATGGGGGATCTAAAACTACAACAATCAGCTGATGGCTTTTCCCTTGTTGTATAACGTGTATAACTATCATCTTTTCATTTTCTTGCCATGCTTCCTTGTGGCTGAGACTTCATAATTGACTCCGGTTAGTGCTTATTGGACTATGATACAGATCATTCTTGATCCAAATGTGTACAAATATAACATGAAACTTTGTGTTCTACATGATAACATAAGCATTATAAGCATTATATGACCTCCTTAGGTGCCGCTTCTTCTCCATATCCAAATTCCACCTGAAACAAAGGGTTTCTCATTTTCTACGTTTTCAGTTGGGGCAAAAGGGAACGGAAAGGGTGGGAGGGTGGATGGTCATTGAGGATCTCGAGGGGCCGTTTGACTGCTCACTTTTTCTCTTCTATTAGAGTTCTTCTTGCTTGTGCGTTGACTTACAGTTATAACCAGAATTCTGAACATGTGGTGGTTATGATGCAGTAAAGGTGTTCCTCAAGTTGCTTACTGTGATGCTGGTGCAGCAATAAATGGAGATTACATATCTCGCATACGGAGTGTGTCTGAGAATGTTTTTGAAGAGGAGGACTCTGTAGATTACAGCACCAAAGAGTATATAATTGAGCTAAAACCTTTGTTCTCAGCATTTCATTGGAAGACTCTTGCTTTGACGTCACTGAGGTCTTTTCTATTATTTTATTTGCCTCTATTGGAGCCACATGCAAATATGGACGACGATGATGATGACTTTCTGCAGGATACTCACGAAGAACGTGTAAATTTGGTTGTTCCTTTTAAGAAATCTGTGAAGCAGATTGTTCGCGAAGTGAGTTAATTAGAATTCCTTAAGTATCCTTATATCAGTTTTAAACAATTTTAGGTCAACTATAAGCATCAGAATGCTGGACGTAACTAAATTTTTCAAAATTAGGCTCTCATCATTTTCTTCTAGATTTTTTCTAAAAGTTAAATATAGCATTGATCTTTTTCTTCTGTTAACCTTGATCATAAAATCCTAATTCACTAAATTTGATGTCTGGAAACAGCTGGAAAGTGGTAATTCTAGTTGATAACTGAAATAGTTTTTTTTTTTGCTGGAAGTTCCCATTTTGCTTTTTATTGTGAGCCGCATTAGATTTTCTGATATAAAAGGAATTTCCTATTTCCTTCTGTACAATTGCTATTTGAGAAGGCTGATCATTTATGCAATTTCTATTGACTACTCACAAGCATGATTAATATGCAGGCTATTTTAGAATCTAACAGTTCTTTTGTCTTCATGCATTAATTTTTCCCCCTTTTTTGGTTATGGACCCAGACCACTGTTGTAACTACGAGGCGCGTACTGGAAAGACTTGCTGTACATTATGTTTCACAGCGTTTGGCGTGGAAACTTCTAAAAGGTACTTCAGTGCATTACACTTGCCAGAAGTAGTTTTTTTTGAATTGGTCTGATTGCCTTGATTTGCTTTTGCAGATACCCCTAAGTCAGCTGCACGGAAGGCTCAAAGGGGAATGCCTACTTTAACATACATCTATTCTGTTGGCAGAACTACTTTTAGAGGTTAAACCTCCAATTCTCAAAGTTCTAGTTGCAGGCTTCATTACTGGCATAGCTTAAAGTTAAGTCCATAATACTTGATCTTCTGTGGAAGCAGGACATTTCCTTGCAGTTCTAGCATCATGGCTGGTCCAAGTTGGCATAGATGTGTACCGCTTCTTTTCGCGTATATGCGGTTCCAAAGAAGAAACTGATGAAATTGATAGAGCAGCAGAACTTCAGCTTCTTGGAAGAAAGATTTATATTGCTACTCTTAGGTGTGGTGCCTCGCTCATTTTTGCTTCCATCGGGGCAGGACTGGGAGCAATTATCATCAGGCCTACAACGGGTCAATGGATTGGTAAGCACTTTGATGGAACTTCTGAAATCAGCATTTTGATTGTTTTTTGTGGTTATTTATCTTTCCCTTGCTTGTAATTTCTCATGCCAAAATGAATTTTTTTTGTAGGCTGTGCACTTGGGGATCTGGCAGGGCCTGTTATATTATCATTGTGTTTCGAGAAATTATTTCATGTAGAGTTATGACGTTTCTTCGTACCTAGTTGGATTCTTACGGAGGAATCTTGGAATTTGCATGGATATCCGGGGCCGATAATCACACTGGTCGTAAGGGGATCCTGAGATGATAATGCGACTGTATTACTAGTTTCTTCATATGAGAATTTTGTTGAACTAGTAATTGAATTCCCAAACTGTAGCTCAGATTTTGGTTCCATCATCTGTTCTTCATTAAATTAAAAAAGGCAGTTTAATTCTGTCGTTGCAATTTGTAGCATCTATTTGATATTGGCCAAAGGAACATTTGTTTTTTTTCAAGTTCAGCTATGGAATGTCGCAAGTTTTTACTTATGGTGCATTTAACATTCAAAAAAAGGTAAATAATGCCATAAACGATCTCATAGATGACTAAGATCCACAAGCCCAACTGCTGCATGTTGAAGTTACTCATTGTCAGAAACAACAGTTAGCGTCTATCTACAATTGAGGAGCTAAAATGCAGCAAACTACCTGACTGCACATCACAAAATTCTAAGAATGGACAACCCAAAAAACAATTCAGATGTATCTTGAACACTTCAACTTCTTAAACTCTTAGTAAATACTGAGATATCAGATGCCATAATCGTCTTCTCTGTAGAAGCACTTAAAAACTCCATCATCAAAATAAGCATCCAACCATCTTTTCCCATGATCAAAACATATATTCTCACTTACCACAATCTCCTATCAGCTACTAATCAGCATCCCTTGGGGAGGCATCTTTTTGCACAATCTGACATCACAAAATACAGTTTGGTTCAGTAATGCAAGACTGGGATAGAACTAACCTTACGGTAGAATCACAAGAGCCCAACCTACAGTGATACCTTTTTTTTTCCAAATAAAATCTCAAAGCAGTGTCGAAGTGAACTCTAAAGAGTGATATCTCCATTCCCAAGTGAAGTAAATTACCAGAAAGGAAATTTTGGAGAGAAAAGAAGTAGAGGGAGCAGTTTAGTTAGAACTTTATGGGGGTAAAATGTTGAGTGAAAGCAAAACAACAAAGTTGCATCAGAAACTTGAATGAAAGAAACATCAGATTACCTCCATTACATATTCCTTTATTCTACGATTGACTGCTTCATCTAAAGCTCTCTCTGCAAACTCATAGAACAAAGTATAACCTTCAGGGCCACTAACTTTGTCTTTCTGTAAATATCTACAAAAAATTGAAGCAAGACGGAAACATGGATTACCCAGATAGCTGTGCCACTTCTCAGAACGGCCACAAAATGCATTAGGTATGAGAAGCACATTATACATTCTAATCCTAACCTCTGCTGGACAAGTGCTTCCAATGCCAGTTTATCTTCATTCTCGCCCAATCCCAATCGTCTCAAATGATGCCAAAGATTATCTTCAACATCAATCAAGTTATATTAACTACAAAGCACTATATGGACAAGACAGACAAAACCAAAAAAAAAAAAAAAAAAAAAGAGCCTGTGCATGCACACAAGCTCATACATGAAAGTAGTCAAGGAGGGGAACAATAGGTTTATGTTCCGAAATATTCCATAATTCTGTACTTTTTGGCATTTATACCATGAAGCAGCCTGGAAGGTAGGACAGCTGAATTCATGACATGCGATAACTGCTGGAAGATGCAATGTTCACCAACTTATCAAGATTAAAGGAAACAATTGTACAGCCCCCAAGTTCTGTCCATATTAAGCCAGGGTGCTTAACAAAGAACTGCAAGCAACATGTAGTAAACATAGATGAGAAAAAGGCATACCTTCTGTGATCTTGCCTCCAGCAAGGTGGATAATACCGAGGACAACAAAAGTAAAACCAGTTACATGGGATGTCTCGTCATTCTCCACGTACTTCTTGCAAACATCTGCTGGTAGCTGGCTTATAATTACATACGATTTCGCATCAGCCCCAGCTGTAAACCATGGAACTTATAATCAAAAAAATAAGGCAAGATAACACTTTGTGCTTGTTAGCACTAAAATCACAAGATAACAACTGAAACCCATGAACACCGCCCATGAAGGAGTTACTAATAGAAACATAAAAAATCAATACGTATGGATCGATACAGTATAGTGCACCTAAAAAAATATATATTCACACAGATATTTCCGTGCATAGAACTGCCAGCAACAAGAAAGAATAGCAGCCCAACGGCTTAATCATTCTTTCATTTATATATATTTTTTATTGTGGACCCTAATTAAGACCAGTGATTTAACCGAAGAAGATCCAAATCCTAATTAATCACTGCAACAATCTCAGATCCTAGTCAAAAAATGTCGTAAGGTTCAAGCAATGGTAGCCATATGCTAACTGTTAATCACCGTTCCGGCTGTAACAAACATTAGTAGCATTTGATTTAACTTTGACTCAGACTCAAAAAACAGCGCATTCGAGAACCGACATTCAATTAAAAACAATAAGAATATTCAATTTCCCAACTAAATCACCAAAAATATCAACAAAACAAATTTTAGAAAACTAAAACCGCGAAAAAGTCAAGAATTTAACCAAACAAATTTCAAAATATGCAAAATAATGATAAAATAATGCAAGCAGGGTTTCTCACATTGCTGTGAAGAACCGACACGGGTCTTTTGGGTGGCAGAAGAAGGTCGCGACCGTTGAAGCTCGCGCAGCTCGTACCCGAAAATGCTAGAAAGCTTAGATTTAGCCTCATTAATCACAAAAGCAGGTAAATTCTTCTGCCTGTAACTTTTTTTGGTAACAATTTGGGTCAGCTCTTCCCTCTTTATTGGACACCCATTATTTTGTGTCGTTTTGAATAGAATGCATCGAATTACTTCGCCAACCAGCTTATCTTTTTCCTGCATTTGTTTTTTGGGTGAAAAAATCGGAGAAAGAACAATATAGCATCAAACAAAGGTTTATTATTTCTGTCCGGCACAAAAATTAGAATTACCTCGTTAGAGATGTCGAATTGGGAGAGTTCGTCTCTGGCGGACGACATCGTTGAGTTGAAGAAAGAGAAACCCTAGGAGGAGGACTCGGAAGATGCGTGGGATTTCCCGCCATAGTGAACTGGATATTTTGAGTGTTCGCGGTTCGGATTTGATCCACGGACTCTGTCGTTACACGTCAGCTAAGAGATTATCACTGTTTAATTGTAGTAATAATGAGAAAGTTCCACGCCAATATACGAAACCTTACTAAACTCTTCTCATCCCACCCACTTTAATCGTAGTAGTATTGATTTTTTCCTCACACACCAATCTAAGATAAATTAGTTCACTTTATCGAAAAAAATAAATTTATCCGAATATTTTTAAAATCTCCTTATATTAATATTAAGAATATTACTAATCACCATACCTTTGCATCAATTACAACAACAAATATTGCACCATTTAGGACATATAACAACGCAATTAGTGGTGAAAAATTTGATTGTGTTAAATAAAGTAGACCATATTTACTGATAATCAAGTATATTAAATAAGAATATTTTAAATAAATTAAAAGATAATTATATTCTTCGCTTGTAATATGAATTATGATTTGAAACGGATAAAAAATGATAAATAAAACTATCAAAGTTAGACAAAGAAAATGATAAACTGTAGTAACCCAACCAAACAAGCTTTGTTCACTAGAAGCAATCAATAGACCTAAATTATCCAACAGTAGTTTACAAAGAATTGCGGCACTTCCAAATTCACTTTCATGGCCGCATATTGAGACATCTATTGGTATGCAAGCCTATAACTAATATATGATGTATGGTACAAAACCTACTGGAGGCCGGTCGAAGTAAATTGTGAGGAAAAACAATTATTTGAGGTGGAACATTCGGTTGATGCAAGTGTTGATAAGAACATTAATTTATGGCTGTTCCAAAAATGTATGGCCTTCTAGCCCCTATAAACATATTGAACTCAACTGGAACTTAAAAATGAGTAGGGGTGTGATCATCGGAGAAAATACTTCCAACTATGAAGTACCCTTCGCGGCCTTGTGCGTGTTAATCAATTGTGTCTGCACATCCTGAGCAACTGGTAAGTGCTCTATGTATTCCATTGTAAATTCACCTTTACCCTGTAAATAAAGAGTAACCGAAGCATTAACATACTGATCTATGTCAATTTATCGGATCCATAAACCAATTCCTTCATCATGCACTTATTTCACCTGGGTCATTGAGCGGAGAGCCGTTGAGTACCCAAACATATTGTTGAGCGGGACCTGAAAATCACGTACCGTGTTCTCAGAGTACTGGAATAGTTCTAAGAGGATTTATTCTAGTAATCCAAACACAAAATTGATGAGATGTTGGAATATTGAATTTTCATGAAAGTTCATGGTGTCAAATAGCTTCTCCGAATGAGGTAAAGCATAAGAATCCCCATGGATGATTTCCCCAAGGAGGAAAAAGGAGAAAATAGGTAGCAGAGGAGAGGGATGCGCTATGCAGCTGAGAGAGTAGCAGAATAGGTACATACATGCGCAGTGATGACAGAATCATCATTTTCCTGGTCATTCCCCACAATCATGCCTTTCCTCCTGCCAGGGATTAAAAACAGTAAGTCAAACAGATCTACCCCTTGCGGGATCATTGACATCCATTGGCAAAATAACATGATAAACACCGAAAGTAAAGGTACTAACTTGTTGATATCGCCAGTGACAGTGCCCTGAAATTCTGTCGGTACTTTCAATTCCACCAGCATTATGGGTTCTAAAATGACAGGTCTTGCTGCTGAATAACACTGTTCAAATAAAGGATATCAATTAAATTCAATTAAAACTAGTTCCAGTCAAAGATCAGCGTCAACCACCTAGTCAGTGCCCATCCCTCTTCCCAGACCCATTACAAGGAAGGAAACAAAAAGCGGCGCTACAAAATGGAAGTAGCACAGCATTTGTAACGTCAAGCAAAGAAAGTCTTTTGACATATAAAATATGTCATTAAGCACCTGTCTAAATGCATATATTGCAGCTAACTTGAATGCAAGTTCACTTGAATCCACAGCATGAGCTGCACCATCCGTCAAAACAACTCGAATATTCTCAACTGGATGACCAATTAATGAACCGCTGGGGCAGTAGAAAAATTAAACTATTAGAAAATAAGTTAAAAACCACTGCTAGAAGACAATAAAAAGGACCAATTATCCAGGATATGAACAAAGAATTGCTGCAATTTAGGCATTTAGAACTGAAAAAGGAGATATAGTCGCTACGATCTAAGACGTGATTACAGGCACAAAAAACACTCCCAGATATGCAGATAAACTCCCCACCGAAAACTGAAGAAAAATATTTCAAGTGCCAGAATTATCAACAGTTCTGTTGGGCAAGCACCACAAGAGATATCTTGGCTTCGTTGGAGAGCAACTTTGAGCTGATTCTCAGTGAACCGGGAAAAAGCTTATCAAATATGCAATTCAGTAAACTTTGCCCTTGAAAAAATTGAATTCCATTCAACACCAAGATGAAAACAGAAGATAACACTATCCTTTCTTGAGACAAAATACTGATTTATAGTAGAGTTTTGGTATGATTCAGAAACATGTTAAACTTAACAGATAACAAGATTGAAACCTTTCCCAAAAAAATATTACTTTCCCAAAAAAAGATTGAAACCTTCGCATAGACTTGGGATTATGTACTGTATTTACAAGGTAAAACAAGTAATGGCACATGTAATATTGAAGTTGTTGGAGACAACATGTCATATCTTTGTAGTTTAAACTTATCAAGAATAGGGGATATCCAATAATATTTCCCTTTATTCTGGAGATCAGGGACTATTTCCAGACTCAGGTAAAGTGAAACCCTATACTTGCAGGCTTGGGAATTATCTCATTCAGGATGTGGTACTAGGCCACAGAAGTATATTCAAAACAACAATGATACCGTACTTACTAATGCAGAGGCTTGGGGATTTTTTTTTTTTTTTTGGGGGGGGGGGGGGGGGGGAAGGAAGCACCTTTGCAACTTTCATGCCAAATAACATTATAAAGTAATTTAATAAATAAATAAGATGAGACTCACGAGTTGGCAGCTTCTTTAAAACCCTTCTCAATTGCTGGGATAAAGCCAGATGGTATAGCTTGTCCAACAATCATGTTTTCAAACTCAAACTTAGCAGGTGAGCCTGCTGGAAGTGGTTCCACATACCTAAAGAACAGAAATCAAGTAATCCCTTATTTTCCAACAGTAAAAGACATGGCATCAAAAAGGGTGCAGGGCATTTTAGACAAGTATGCCAAAGAACTAAGAAAAGGCTAAAGCCTCACAGTGAATTTGAACAAAACAGTATACCACATACGGACAAGATTATCATCTCAGCCAGTCAAACATGTATGGAGCAGCAAAAGTTAGAATCTAAGCCCATCATGCCCCAATGCGTTTGTTAGCTAGTTAGATCGGTTGAGTGTCATTAAATTAGAGAAACACAGAAGCAATTAGATATATCAGAACATCAAGATGTCCCCCCCCCCCCCAAAAAAAATATAAATACACACACACAATATCCATCATAGACAAGGGACAATATGCGATATAGGAAGAAACAGACAGAAGAGGTAGCTCTCTCTCTCGCCCCACTCCTTCCTTTTCTTCTCCCATCGAAGATGCATACAGCAGACAAAAGGACAGAAGAGGGAATGTCAGTGGTGGTCATGGATGTGACCATTCCACAGTCATCATATGTGCATAAGGTGGAAATGTTCAGAAACTACCAAATTCACTTCATACATAACCAATAAAGTACCTAAATCAGAAAGAAGCATGGCAAGGTCAGGATATACTGAACTTACCCAATCACCCTTCCGTATTGACCTTGTCCTCCACTTTGTTTCTTATGTAAGTAATCAAATTCAGCTCGCTGAGTAACAGTCTCTCTGAAGTTGACACGAGGCTTTCCAACAGTTGCATCAACCTTAAGAAAGGGCAAAGGAATAAGGCTTATAATTGGGTAAATAAGAAAAGATATTCTGTAAAGAATTTTTTAACTGAACTGCAGTGGGATAATTTATGCGTAGTTCTATTGAAGAAAAGGAGGGTACCTTATATTCTCTTCTTATGCGCTCAACATAAATGTCCAGATGCAGTTCTCCCATGCCAGAAATAATTGTCTGCTCATTAAACCCACCAAGGTTAGACGATATACTTCCCATCCCCCTGCCCCCTTCTGCCCCTCCTCAATTTCACAAGTACAATCCCAAGGTAAGGGATCCCATTAAAGTTTTGGATCAATGAAGGATCAAACCTGGCCACTCTCTGGATCTAATCCAACACGAAAGGTTGGGTCTTCTTTTTGAAATCGATTCAGTGCTTTTGAAAACTGCCAATGATTGTATTTAATAGTTATAAATCCCCAATATACCAGGGAAGAGTAATTTTTTAATGCAAGAACTCACCTGGCCTCCAGAATCTTTGGAAACTGGCGAAACAGCCAAGGACATCACTGGTTCAGGGACATTCATTGAAGTCATGGTGTATCTAACCGATCCATCAGTAAATGTATCTCCTGATGAGATATGAAAGAACTAGTTAGCTAAGTCTCCCAATAAACTTTTGCATTTGTTCTCATAAATCTAAGAAATTGATCAACCTGAAGCACAATCTATCCCAAAAACAGCAACTATTTGTCCAGCATGAGCCTCTTGAATATCCTGTAGCATAAAAGCCCAAGAAAAAGCATCATACCTTGCCAGTAAAAGGAAAAAAAAAAAAGAGAGAGAGAAACGAAAGAAAGCAAGGAGCTACAAAACAGTATATTCACAAAAATCTTCCACAATATAATCCACGAAATTCTTTCATTCCCTTGATCTTATAGTAACCAGAATTTTGTTTCCACAGGATTAGAAACAATTTGACCCTTTCAACAGACAGGAAAAATTGAAAAGAGAGAGAGAGGGAGAGAGAGAACAAGAGGCAAAAAGAATCCCCACAAAAGTAAGAGGAGCAAAGAAGAGACCAACTTATATAAAAAGAATGGCATACCTCCATCTCATTAGCATGCATTCGAACCAAACGAGGAATCTGTCAACAAGTAATATTAAATGAAAGTGAGTGATTATCCAAAAACTTCAATTAACAAGCATTTCGCATTAAATATAGACTTATCACCCATATTTCGATCAGACAGTATTTGTATTCAATTAAAGTGAAGCATATGTACATGCAAATACTTCTCATACTTCAAGGTATCAAAAAAAAAAAAGGTTAACGTGCTTCTAATTTCTCATGCAAAAAGGACCAACATTAGCTTAATGTCGAATTAATTTAACAAAAGGAAGCAAACTTAAAGAGAGCCTCCTATAAAAAACAAAATAAGAAAGCAATCTCCAGCCTATCTAATAGTCTTCCCTATCCCACTAACAATCCCAGGATGGATAAGTGGAACCAAAATATTAACCCCCCAAAAAATCTGGGTTCACCTTAATCTTCTTGCCTGTGTTTATGTTGACCATAAAATCTCCCTTCCGCAGGATACCTTCATATATTCTGAACAGAAGTAGGAATTATCAAATTGTCCAAATAAAAGCAACAAAGAAATGGCCAATCAACGAAAGAAGCACAAAAGGCTACAAACCATGCTATACCTTAAATACGTCAACTGGCCAAAACGTCCTTCTTCCAATTTGAAAGCCAAGGCAACCAAATGTCCCGCTGGATTTCCAGACAACATAACCTAGTAACATAATAAATCAAACAACGCTTTAATTTCTGGCTCAGCTGTTAAGCAAAGGTATGACATCAAAGAACTCGACTTGATTAATACCTTCTCCTCATCCTTAGTTTGATCAAGTGCATAGTTACTAACTTCAGTAGGACAAGGCAAATAATTGAGGACACCATCAAGAAGAGGCTGAACCCCCTGTCATCCAGAAAATGGCAGGAAACAAGGATCACAACAAGCAATGGCAAAATAACAATAATAATATATGTGACATTGATCATGGAAAGTGCAGAGAAGAACAATGTTAAAGTTCTGTCAGTAAAGGTTAAGGAATCAGATTTTGCAAGGATCAATAGAAATTGTCAGAAAAGAAATGCATGTAATACTCAGCCCTTGAATGAATACCAATTAACCACATCAAAAAAGCAGCTGGGTTTAAGATCATACTAACATCTAAGGTCGCTGTAGCTCATAACATCATAAAAAGCTTTTATTGCTAAGAAAACCACGATTTTAATACAACAGAATGCATAACTGCACAATCATTAAGCAATTCAAGTACTGGCTCACAATCTGGGCAATCTTAGAAAGATAGTGATACAGTTGCAAATCGACAAGGGCAAAAAGTCTACCAGTGCCTGAATAAATTTTCAGCTAGGAGTGGTTCTAGTTTGATAGATTTGTCAGTCATTTTAAAGATATTTTGGGCATTTGGCCTGGCTATCTTTCTTATTGGTCGGTTTTTTATCAGTACTAATTCTTTGTAGTTCTAAGAGCATTATGGGAATTTAGCTAAGCCTAAATTTAGCATATTATCTAATTAGGAGTTTTAGAGTCAAGGGTGGGGGTAAAGGGGGAAATTTTTCAGAGTTGCCATCGGTGTCTTAGTGAAAGAAGATAGTCACACCGCCACAGCAGGCTATCTTGTTTCTTTGATATTGCAATTTATAATTGAGTTTTAGTCTTTGATAGTGCCAGAGTCTTAGCTAGTCTGCAGCATCAGGTGCCCAAGAGATGACCAAAAATGAGTAGCAGTTGCTTTTGCATGATTAATCTCATTGCACTCTACTCCGGGTAAGTCTCATCTTTCAGGGTATCAAAGCCTCATGTTAAAAGTCCCTCTGTAGACAACAAGACAAGCAGAATGGGAAGCTATCCTCTCCAACCATACATGACATAATACCACCCTTGACCAAATTAAATGGAATGTAACACCCTTACCTGCCCTATCTGGCAAACCCCTCATCCCCTCAGAATAGATATATAAACATAGAAGCTCTTCTTCCCCTTCCAAATGGTCCCTTAGGCCCAGAGTGGGACCCATATGTTTCACAAGATGACATATACGAAGCAGCTTGCTTACTAGTTTCATAGGCCATAAGATAGCTATGCAGCCACTAAGAAACACAGTAAACATTGAGACTTATGATCGATGGACAATCCAATGATACTTAAGATGAAAGTGCAAGCTACCTAACTATATAAACAAGACTGGACCACTAGCAGCTTCCAAACATCACAAGAACACACAAGATACTAGAATCCAAGATCAGATTACTATGTGAAGAAGTTAAGATCAAAACAGTAAGACTTGATAACTGATTAATTCCATTTAGGGGCATAAACTTACCAAGACAAGTAAAACGGTGAACAAAATTTTCTATTGCATGTTTAAGCAGAGCTTCCGGAGGATAGCATACACTATAATCACTCCAGATGTCAATGAAACGCAATGAAAAGCTTAGGAAGCTACAGAAAATGTTAAATTTGCAACAAGATGAATAAGCCCAGTTTTAAATGTCTGTTCACACCAAGTGAGCAGTAAAGACATATCTGGGTCGGTGAGCATGCTACAGGAAACTGTCGCATGTCGACATGGAAGCACTGACCTATGCCAATGGCAACAAATGATACAACATACAACAGCAACTTAGATTGCTAGAATCCTCTAAACGTAAATTGGAGGAAAAAAAATGACCCTTCAAACAAAGATATAGTGTTGTCCGCACCTTGTTCTTAAATGCGCTGCCCATAAAAACAGGTACAAATTTTCTCGCAACGGTAGCTCTCCTGATTGCCTCCTACAGGATGAGCAAAACAAGAGGTTTAGTACTGATACCATAAGACAAAAGAAGGTATTAACACAAATACACAAGAAAATATTTCACATAGGGAAAAGGTAGTCGGCACAGAAGAAAAAAGTCTCAGCAGAAAAAAGACAATAATGACAGCAAGAAAAGCAACAAATGGAATAATGAAGCACTTTGAGGCATCCATTCAAACTGAATTAACTTCTCCCTCCAGCACAGGGAAAGATGGAAAAGGAAGACTAACTCGTCAAGATTTTCCCTTCATTTCTCTTAATCGTGATTTGGCAACTGATTGGCTTGTGTGTCTAGGGATACATCATAATGGCTGTTTGTGGAACATAAAAACAAAAACAATGATAGCTTAGGCCATGATGTTGGCTGTTGGATTAACTTTATCTTCATCAACCAAACATGAGACTACCAGAAAACTTTTTCAAAGGCATCTCAAAAGGCAAAGCCAGAACACCAGGATCTGCTAGTGCAAAGCTAGTAAGGTCAGGTCACAATTTTCTCCTGTAATTAGAGTATGCATAACCGCATTTTAAAAACCTGATCATAATAGGGAAAGTACGAAATTGCACTGTATGCACCAGCACTTGGTTATGTTCAACCACCCTTTACTATCTGATAAATTAGAACTACGAGTTGAATATCCATCTACTTTCCACTTTTTCCTCAACAGATTTTGCCTGAGCAATCCTCATTTCATTTAGTCTACTAGATAACTATCATATTGTGCATTAGCATTTTTCAAATGATTATGTTCGCATTACAGCTTTATCAATCCATGCATACATACACACAGAACTCAAACAGAGAACAAGTCACCACCAGTATTTCGACAGACTGGGCGAACATTTCTGCAGGACCCAGACAGATGAACCCATATGGGGTTAATACTTTGCAAATTGACCAGAAAACAAGTTTACCAATGAAATATCAGAAGCACCATCCCAAGAGAATGCAACATTTTTGCAAATTAAAAACAAGGGGCAGTCATATTATGTAATTGTGTCAGCATTTAATCCAGAAAAAGATTATGTTCAAACCTCAAGATCAGTGGATGATATAGGGTCATCGTTGAGAAATGCTTCAGCAAGCGTCTCATCAACCTCAGAGACTACCTCAATAAGCTCCCGACGCTTTTCCATAGCTAGCGCTTCAATGTTACTGGGGATATCTTCAGTGACCACTTTCTCACTGAAAGCAGGAAAAAAAATTTCAAGTATTAGTAAATGACCTATAGAGATGGAATTTTTTTTTTTTTTAAAAAGGCATTCTGCAACACATTAATACAGACCCATTGGAACTGTGAAAGTAATAAGCTTTTAAATTCACAAGATCGACAAGACCCTGAAAGTCATCTTCCAAGCCAATTGGAACTTGCACAGCAGCGCTATGGTGTCGAAGCTTGGCTCTAGCCTACCAACAAATAGAAGACAGAAGAAAAGAAATGAATGAGCACCCTAACATCAGTTATTCCAGCTTTCAGCATGACTTTTAAGGAACCTACATTGTTATTTTTCATCCATCTGATTTGTCTTGTTTGAATACCTATCAATATTTATCACAGACAGGACAAGATGAGTTTGTTACTTTTTTTTGTTATCTGGTTGGGAACACAAAGGCATAAACCAGCTTATGCACGATAATACAAATTACAGAATCATGTTATGATTAAAGAAGAACCCCACATCTCAAAATCAGCGAATGCCAAGATGAAATGTCTTCATCCTCATGAGCAAGCATAATTATTACTTTAACCATGTTTCATATGTAAATTAGACAAAGGAAAGTAAAATGAATCAAATCTATGAAAAAGGAGTCAAGTTCACATCAGATGGACTTTATTTGCTAAAAATTTTAAATAAAAAATGCCAAATAATGTGCAGCAACAATGCACCCAACAATGGAAAAGTAATACTGCGTTCTTAGTGCAGGAGCAACATTTCATTGTTGATTCTTCATTAAACAGATAGTTCATTAGAAAAACATACCTGATCGAGAACTTTCCATGGATCTGCACCCATTCGATCTAATTTGTTAATAAAAGCAAGTCTTGGAACATCATATCTTCTCATTTGTCTATCAACAGTAATTGACTGACTTTGTACGCCACCAACACTACAAAGAACAAGAATTGCACCATCCAGAACACGCAAAGCCCTCTCCACTTCAATGGTGAAATCTACATGTCCTGGAGTATCAATTATGTTGACCTACAAATTTGTGCAGAACAGAATATAAAAATTAGAACTATTAATGCACTAATAGCCTGCACTGAGATGAAATTGATAATAACAGCAAAATAAAGAAATAGAATTGTAAGAAACAGAATATTCATGTTCTCTATTTTTTGCTAAATAAAAAATCATATTGCAAGTCTGGCGTAAATACAACGTCATTTTGTCCTACTGAAGTATTTACAAGTTCCACTACAGCATTAAGTAACCCTTGGCCATCTATAGAAACCAAATAAACCAGGTGTACCAGGTAATACTGTAACAGTATAGCCCATATTACTCAACTTATCAAGGTAAGACGAGAATTTTAAAACCACTCCAGGAATGTTCACATGTGAGTTAAGAGATGGAAAAACGAAGATCAAATCTATATTAGACCAGATTTCATCATAACCAATATGCAACTGAAAAAAGAAGGTAGAAAAACAGTTGCATATCCTACCTCTAAATGACCAAGCAAACTTCTTCTAACATTCTTGTAAGCCTACCCAACTATGTGTAGGGTTTGCGCAATGATGGAGCCAAGGGGGGGCTGAGGGGGGCCATGGCCCCCCCTAAGTTTTGAAAATTTTAATTCATAGTATGTAAATATATGTATAAGACAAAGTTAGCCCCCCCTAATTTTTTACAATTTTAGTTTATATTATGAGAGTTTATATATATGTGTGTGTGTGTGTGTGTGTATGAATTAGCCACCTTTGATTTAATTTTTTCTTCAAAAAAAGTTATTTATTTTGTATTGTGCTAATTATTTAACATTCAAAAAATTAAACATATAATTTCATGATCCATAGTAAATTGACCCAATTTGATATATTATAATAAAAGACTCAATTCATAATTATGAATGGGCTAAAATAAAAATAATTACTTTATTGGTCCATATACAAATATACAACTTAGCCTAATTGATAAAAAAAATTAAAATTAGTGATCTATCCTCTTGTTGACCCATATACAAATATACAAATAATTACTTGAAGGCTTGGTGAAGACAAGAAATTGAGTGATCTATCATGTTGTTGATAGATTGATTATATTTGTTTTCACTCTTCATGTATCAACTACAACTATAGAACAGACATTTTCAATTATAAATATAATCAAAACAAAACTGCAAAACAAGTAAAAGATAATTTCTTGAATGATTGTCTAACAATATACATAAAAAAGGGAAGTTGTTCAAAAATTTAGCACTGATTCAATTATAGATAAATTTAGTTATATGAAATAACGTAAAGCTCAATTTACTTTTAAGAAAAGAGGTTGAAATTTCAAGGTGTGCGAACATAACTTTTATCTTTTTTTTAATTGAAAATAGTTATATTTATATTGCATAGTTATATTTTTGTTTTTGCACAAGTGACGTATTGGATCATCTTCTCATAATGTACAATTTGGATAGTTTGTAATATTAAAAGATATTTAATCAAAGGTTATTTCTTGTTCTAATTTTTGTTATGACTATGCTGCATATTTATGAAATAGACATACCTTTATAATTAAATTTAATATTTGATATTTTAAGATGTCATATATTTAAATTGATGAAAATTATTTTGAATATAACATATTAAGATAATTTTGTTCAAAAAAATTTTGGCCCCCCCTCCCAAGGAAAAAATCCTGGTTTCATTCTATAGTCTATAGAATGGACATTTTCAATTATGAAGATAATCAAAACAAAACTCCAAAACAAGATAAAAGATAATTTCTTGAATGATTGTCTAACAATGTACATAAAAAAAAGGAAGTTGTTCGAAAATTTATCATTGATTTAATTATAGATGAATTTAGTTCTATGAAAGAACGTAAAGCTCAATTTATGTTTAATAAAAGAGGATAAAATTTCAAGACATGTTAACATAATTTTTATCTCTTTTTAATTGAAAATAGTTATATTTATATTGCATAGTTATATTTTTGTTTTTGCACAAGTGACATATTGGAGCATTTTCTCATAATGTGCAACTTAGGTGGTTTGTGATGTTATAAGATATTTAATCAAAGGTTATTTCTTGTCTTAATTTTAGTTATGACTATGCTACATATTTATGAAATAGACATATCTTTATAATTAAAGTTAATATTTGATATTTTAAAATGCCATATATTTAAATAGATGAAAATTATTTTGAACATAACATATTAAAATAATTTTGTTCGAAAAAATTTTGGGCCCTCCAAAGAAAAAATTCTGGCTCCGTCACTGGGTTTGCCCATTGCAATAGCCAATCAAATTTTACCAAACAATTAATCACAGCAAAACAGCCACTTTCAACATATAAAGCTTTTTCTAGCCCATGCAGCTAAAAAGCAACTAGAGCTTGAAGTAGCAGAAAAGCTAATTCATATTTCTCTACTTACTATTTCTTTTCTACGTTTTCTAAAATCCATTTCTTTCATTTACTTGGATTTTTGCATTTTAGGTAAAATATACATCTTCCTCCTCTGTTTTTAGAGCATGTCTAGCAGTTGCTCAAAAAAAAATTTTCTTTTTCTTTTTTCTGCTTTCTTCCTTTTTTTCGCTCAATCAGCCACAATATAACTACTAAGGGGCCCAATTCAGATTACCGTCACTTGTTATGTCAAATGTACTGCCATTTCACATTCAAATCATGTCCTAAGCTTCAAAAATTATAAAAAGAATAATTTTGTTCAAAGTCTTCCATCTTCCCAATTCCTAATTCATCAGAGAACATAGAAATGAGAATATGCAATAATTAAGAAAAAAGCAACCGAATAAATTAGCAAACTTGATGAACAAATCCTATTGAAATTTGGAATAACTTTCACCTGATAATCTTTCCAAGTACAGTAAGTGGCAGCAGACTGTATAGTAATCCCTTTCTCTCTCTCTAAATCCATAGAATCCATTTTCGCACCGACTCCATCTTTCCCTCTTACCTCATGAATCTCATGGATCCTACCCGTATAGTACAAAACCCGCTCAGTTAAGGTGGTCTTGCCCGAATCAATGTGCGCCGAAATCCCGATATTTCGGACCTTCTCCATCGACTCCTTCCACATAGCCTCTTTCTCTTCCCTCAGTCTCGCGGCGGCGCTGCCGGCAGAGAAGTAGCGGAGGTGGAAGTTCCCGGCCAATAAAGTTGCAATTGGGGTTTTCGGTGGGCATTTCGGAGTGAGTAGTGTCGTTTGGATGCCGGAGCAGAGGGTGTAGAGCAGGCACGTCGCAGAGGATTTTGCACTCCGAGCCATAAGTATAGACTGCAGGGTTTAGGGTTTTGCAGAAAAACCCCGGCAAGAAGAAACAAATACCGAAATGGGCGGGTTGTGCAGAAACGGATGCCTGGTTAGATATTTGATTATCGAAATTAGTCGATGGTCCCTAAACTATTTGAAACACTTCAAGATTACCCCTCTAGGTCTCATATTTAACTTTAAAATCTTTTGGATCCGTTGGGACGTTACAATATTGGATTAATCATCTTATGTCATTTCATATTTGGTTACATTTTACATATAGGATGACATGTCCCAACTAACCGAATGGTTTTAGTCATCGAGGGATGACTAAGAGATAGGATGATGAAATTTTAGATTAATTTATCTTTACAAATAATATAAAATTTATACTCTTATAATTATATAACCTTACCCTTATAAGATAATATAACATGAATGATCTAATTTGCTTCTACTAATTAATTTAAAATTTTTTGACAATTTTACCCCTACTACTAACATAATAATATTTGAATTAATTTGCCCGTGCAAATGATACAAATTCATATTGAATATTATACAATCAAACTCTCAGACAATGATATGATAATAAATGGACTAATTTGCCCCAACTAATTATATTAATTTTTAACTAATTTGCCCCTATTCATTATTTTAAATTTTTTGACAAATTTACCCCTATTAATGAATTTAAACTTTTGACTAATTTACCCTAGCTTACATCATAATAAAAGGATTATACTGCCCTTATTAACCTTATTTTTCTCAATCAAATTCTATATAAGCTCAAGCTTGACCCAAAGAAAAATATTCTACTGGCTTGAGGTTGACTCATTTAGAAACTTTAAATGGGTTGAATTTTATTTAATTTAGCCCCAACTCAGTCAAAACTCACCCCATTATTTAATTAAATTTAAAATTTAGATTCAAAAACTAGGTTAGATCCTATTTTTTAAGGGTCCGAATAGAATAATGAGTTTTGAATACAAATTTTTATATATCAAAACCCTTGATTTACTTTATAATTCTAAAGTTTAAAATTATTTTATTTTAATGAAATTTACAAATTTATAAATTATTTTATTAAAATGATCTTGTAAATTAAGGGGTATTTTGGTCATTAAAATAGTAATCATATCTCATCCAATCTCTAACCAAACACAGGATAGGATTATGTCCCAATATATCCTATCCAACTTAGAATCAACTAAACACTGGATGATACGGATTATTAATCCGAGAATGAATTATCCTACCTCATCCAGTCCATGAACCAAACAAGCCCTTTAAGTTTTACGATTCATCCATAGTACCTAATTTCAAATGGCATCTAGTTAATTACAGTTAAAGCGCCACAAATGAAAAGTTCAAGCTCTGCAATGTATGAAATGTAAATTTAATGTAATTGAAATATTGTAACTGAGTTCAAGGACTGTTCGAAAAATACCGCGGATAATATTTTTAAATTTTGTATTCTAGACTCAACAATTTTATGCGACTTGAGTTAGGTTGGAGTTTAGAAAAGAAAAATAACATTTTATCGAAACTTATAGTACCTTGGTTAAGTTGGAGTCGTTAACCAAGGAACGATAAAAATAAAAAAAAAAACAGAAATTTCAACCTATTTTCTTTGCAAGTACCTTGAGTTTTAAGAGGCATAATTAACTAAAATTTGCAACTTATCAAAATGGTTAACACCATCCATGTATTACTCATAGAATAAATTAATTAAACTTATTGAATAGCTCCAAATATTAATTTGCTTTCTAAATGCATAAATCAGCATCTTCTTCGAACCTTGCTTTGTTAATTGCCAGCCCGTGCTTGTACGCGTATAGGTGCAGCTACAAATCTCCCAAGAGCTAGACATGTTTGCCACTAGTAACTGTAATCTTGACATTTTGTTTAAGGTAAGAATCTGGATGTCCGAGTCATCTCATGCAATTAACTTTTGGAGACCCTAGACGAAGCACCACAATCCTATATAATTTCGTGCGTCCTGCATTTTCATCAATGGAAGACGAGGCATCCGGTTTGTTACCAATACTCATCTCTTGTTTGTTAACAACGCTCATTTCTTGAACTGGGGGAGGATTCACAATTGTTGTTTCGTCTGCGTGATAATCAGAAAGGCGGCACTTCATTTCTCTGCGTGATATTCTTTTCCACAAGTTGAACTCAAGTTTCAACATTAAAAAGAGTTGTATCGTGCACGGGTTTTAGGTAGCTTACTTCGAACTCAACCTAGAATACATTTTCGGCGTGTGATGCAACCCACGAACCCAGGTCTGTAAAAGGGAGTGTTAGTAAAAGAGGAAGCGGAAATACTGATCGAATATGCTAGGTTAGTTGCAAGGGATTCCGAAGAGAGATAGGTAGCACTCCTTCCTTCTGCAGCACATCCACCTTCGACCACAAAACATCTGTGTATTCATGGAAGTAATAATTTTTCCTTTTTGTCCCTAAATTTGTCAGCTAGAAAGTAGTTTGGGGCCCCCATTTTTAGTCAAAGGAGTTGTGGGTGCTGAATACCTCCGAAGAACTGCAAAAAAGGAATACTAAATCCTGGAATAGGCTCATGACTTTGAGATTCAAATGTGTGTGTGTGTGTGTGTGTTGTTTCTTTTGAGTTAATAATAGCTGTCTATGGTTAAGACAGACAGTTTGACAGGGAAGTTTCATGTGTTCTGAATAATTTCTATTTTAGATGAAACACACGCACGGCTTAGCATGTCATATTTCTCGTGTGCTATCTGTATGAATTTAGCTGCTCGTTTCATACTAGAAAACTAATTGTCTTGAAAGTTGCTTTACCCTTGATTTCTTTTCTGTAGGGTGAGTTTCCATTCACTACTCAAGAAACTCAACAAATTCATGCGACTTGAGGTAGGTTTCTTCGGAACTTATGGTACCTTGGCCAGGTTGGAGTACTAGTTAACCAAGAAAAATATATAAACAGAAATCTAAACTAGTTTTCTTTGCAAGTACCTTGAAATTTTAAGTGGCATAATTAACTAAATTTTGCAACTTCATTATCAACCTGCAGGTTGGTTAACATCAGCTATATGTGTAACATTCGCAAAACAATTAATTGGACTTGTTGAACAACTTAAAATGTTAATTTGCATTTTAAAGGTATAAATCAGCACCCTTTTCGAACCGTGCTTTGTTAATTATTACCTAATTGTTTCCCATGCATGCTTTGTGCACGTATATAGGTGCAGTTACAAAATCTCCTAGACAAATTAAGTGCCAAAATCCTATACAGGTTGCAATTCTAAGTTCGTGCGTCCTGTGTTTTCGTCACTGGAAGACGAGGTCTCTGGTTTGTGACCAATACGCATCTCTTGTTTGTTACCAACGATCATTTCTTGAACTGGGGGAGGATTCACAATTGTTGTTTCGGTTGCATGATAATTAGAAAGGCGGCACTTCATCTCCCTGTGCTCTTGGCATATAGCACACCAATGTAAACATAGGTGCACCAATGAAGGCTCACATGGTGAATCCTGTAAGCAAACAATGGCATAGATACATGAGAACCATCTAAAACACTATAGATTTATCCTTTTGGGAATTAAACCTAAAAAAAAACATGGCTCCGTTTGGATTAACTGTTTTTTATAGTGTTTTTAAAATATTTTACTGTAATAATGTATGTGAAAAACTTTCATTGTACCTATTTTTAATAGTATTTTTGAGAATGTTTTTGAAAATATATTTTGGGTATTTTTAGAGATATTTTTAAAATTGCATAAAACCTTACCACCACCCCTTCCCCCCTCCCTCCTCCCCTCCCCTATTTTTGATAGTGTTTTTTGGAGGTATTTTTGGGATGTATTTTGGGGGTATTTTTATAATTTAAAATATGCTTAGGTACTTTTTGAAAAATTTACACCACTCACCACTACCACCCATCTCCACCACCTCCTCCCTCCTCTCTCTCTCTCTGCCTCCTCCCTGTTACCTCTCTTTCTCCTTCCTCACTTCCCTCCTCCATTCTCCCCCTCTTCCTCCCTCCTCTCTTTTTCCTTCCTCCCCACCCCTCTTCCCCTACTCCCTAGACCCACCTGAAGATTGCTGGCCTAACCTTCTTGGTCGCGACTAGTGCCACCAAAAGGTCGCAGCTGGAGTTGCTGCTGGCTCTTGGGGGAGGAGAGGAGGAGGGAGGAGAGGAAGGAGCAACGGTGGAGGTAATAGTGATGGTCGAGGAGGGAGTGGTAGATGGCGGTGGTGGGTGGTGGTGATTGGAGGAAGAAGAAAAGGTGATAGGATTTATTTTTATTTATTTATTTTTTTAAGTTGTATTTGAAATATAAGGAAAGTTTTTTGATGGTGTTTTTGGAGTGTGTTACTTTAGATTTGTAGATGAAAAATAAGTATTTTAAAAACTCTCAAATCGGAACGGAGCTACGGTAGGTATTTAGTTCGCGTAGAAAACATTAGCCAAAAGCGGTAGCAATGCATGATTCACTGATCCTGCGATACGGTCTCAACCATTTCTGCACGCAAATAGCTTTCTCTTAAATTAATATTATGAGATCACCTTTAAATGATACTTTCTCTGTAATGCTTGCCGTGCCATGCCCGTGTAGACACCACATATCCACCAAGTGCAGAGAAGGCCTTCTGTTATAAGCCCTACTGTCTGGGGATCAATAGCACCATTAAACGCAGCCATAAGTGCTGCAAGAGTAATGCCGCCTTCGATGCATATCACATGACCCATACATGCGCAAGAATATGAGACTTCATCACCCAAACTCTCAACATTGCGTCCAAATAACACACAGGGGCAAAACAATCCAGTCCAACCTGCAGCAAACAAAGATCATATATATATATATATAAGATCGATATTGCAGTACTAACACTACTTATATATATATGTATGTATATATCAGTGGCAAATTAATTTGTTTCTGTATGTCTTCTTTGCTTAATGAAGACACGTTTTGTTAGAGATCTTACAGCTATCTGGATCATCAGCACAACCAAAAATCCCAGTACTCCAGTCTTCGTTAGCAGGGGGTTGGTAGCTTTCAGGCAAAGCTTGACCACATTGAGGACACCTAGCTGCAGTTATCTGATAGATGATGCCGTGAACTACTCACATTAATTATATATGTTTTCAAGGTGCAGTAAAACAGTCACAAACTTTGCAAAAATTAAAAAAAAAAAAAACAGAAATACACATGCAGATTGTTAGAGGTTATTGAAGTAACTTCTTCCATGAGATTTGTACATAACAAATATTATGATTAGTTATTGACTACCCAAATCATATAATGTGTCGAGTACGAAGTTAATCTTGTCACCTTGATTTGGTTAACATTTATGCACAGACGCTTTCTCAAGTATCAAGCACCTTAACGAAACAAATCTAGCTAGACATTCATTAAATTTGCTTTTACGAAGTTATTCACTAGCTAGTTTACAAGCTCATAGAAATATACTATAACTGATCATACTTTTAAATCATGGGTTATATATGAGAGAATACAAAAGAAAAATTATTACTATATATAACAGGATTAATCTCCTATGCACTGACAGTGTATATACTTTCACCATTAGATGCATGACACATAATCCGAATTTGAATTTGAAACTCAAATTTTGTATATGTGTCTATCATATATCCAAACCGTGATAACGTATACGCCGTCAGTGTATATAAGATTTACTCTAATTATATAACATATCTTCTAAGTTTCTAACCATTTTACATGATACAACTTTCTCACACTATCTATACGAATACTCCTGCATATGGGAGATATCAGATGTGTGCTATGATAATCATACACAACTATATATACCCTATATCTGATGATATATAGTGCTTTTTTTTTTTTTTGGGTACGTACAATATTTGATGATATAAAGACATAGCTAGTGTATTATGTTTGAATATTATTATGACTGCTGAAGATGGTTCAAAGATTGAACCCATATATAAATGACGATTAACATGCATATTATCGTGCTCAAAGGATATAATAGCTGATGTTTAATATGGGGACTACCTGAACAACATCGATAGGTTGATTAAGCTCTCCTGGAGTGATGTCCTCCAACGCCTCTTGCTCCTTTGTCAATTGTACATAAGTCCCATCAACCATGTTTAGTAGCTTTCAATGGCCGAAGACAAAGGCTAATTGAATATTTTGGTAAAATTTTGTATGGATGCTATGGAACGTAAGAACGATTGACAGAAGCACATCAGAAAAACTGAATGTAACAAGAAAGAAAATCCAAGCTCTTGAACGCAAAAAAATGAATGAAAGTTGTTACATGTGGATAGAGAAAAAAAGAAAGGAGAACGTCAAATGAGATAGAGTATATGACATATGAGACATTCTAGGCACTCATGCCCTCTATCTCTCTCTTTCTCCATATCCCTCTCCTTCCCCTTCCTCTCTCCACCTCTATCCTTTCTCCGTTACAAAGCTGAGGCCTATGTTGCACATCGACATTGAAAATAGGAGATTAATATGAGAGAAATGGATCATAGTCCACCCAAATTGCTTAAGCTCAATAGGCCAGATCACATTGCAGTTGTCCATTTTCTATTTTGATTGGTCAAGTTCAAGCTTCACGAGGAAAAAATTGTTACCTTCGCTATTTTTAAGGTTCGGGCATTGGTGGGGTTCAAATTCCATATGAAGCGGAAAAAAAAATTAAGGGTGATGCTAAAGTATCCATTGATCTATTAAGATGTATATACCTGCTCGTTTCCAACACAAGCCTCTTTAGGCTCCTTCTTCTCCTGTAATCTAGGATAAAATAAGTTATAGTACAATTGTTATCATTTTCGAAAAAAAGGGTATTGAGTAACAATATTACCATAATAAAAAAAATGATTAAGTTAGATGAATTTAAGTAAAAATTATTTGTCAAGAAAGAAGTTTTGATCTAGTGGGCTTTCCTTCTAAACCTGTCAACTGTTGACTAAATTAATTAAGAGTTTTTCCTGACTACATTATTTAAGAGTTTTTTATAATTGTTATTGGACAGTTAGTTAATGCACACACACTGTAATTACTGCCTTGCATGAACTCCATATTAACCAATGGAAAAGTTTAGGTTGGACTCAGTTGGAAGAAATTCTTTTAAGAGATATATTTTAAGCACATTTTTTATTCCAGCATTTTTTTTTCTCTCAGACATAGTAATATAAAGAGAAATGCTATAGTAAAATATTTTTTTGTTTAGCTACTATTGTAACTATTTTTGTAAATTAGAAAAAAAAAGCTTTTGTCTCAAAACACCATGGGTGCCAAACGGATCCTTGCTTGAGATTTATTGAAGGGAAATTTGTCAAATTGGTCCCTAACATTTATCAAAAACACTTTTTTAGTCCCTAACATATAAAATCAGCCAAAATTATCCCTCACATTTAAATTGTGATCCAATTTAGTCCTAATGCTCGTTTTTGCTCATTTCTCCGGCTAAAAATAGCACGTCTCTCTCACGTGATCATATTTTTAGGAGCAGAACCAGAAAACACATTTCATTACCGGTTGAAAGTAAAAGGATAGGGGACCAATTGACTTTGTCAGCAGGCAAAGCATCTCCAGCTGCAGCACCACCTTTCCAGACACCCACCACCACCACCTCCTCCTCCTCCTTGACTAGTTGTTGTCGTTCCAGCTCAGCAGCAGCCGAAGACGGAGGAGGAGGAAGGCCCTTGGCAAGCAAAAACTCGATGCCGTTGAGGGTTTAGTATCTGAAGCCTGCTGACGCCCATGTGAACGTCCAGGTGAGAGCGTTCAAAGGTGTCGGAGGAGGCTTGTTGGGGGTCTAGAAATTGGGATCCATCTTCTTCCTCATCTTGATTAGGGCATTGGAGATGGCAGTTCCCACGATTCCGGCGGCGAAGCCCATGGCTGCAAAGAGGGTGCCTTAATTTGTACACAAAAGTCTCCATCCGACTGAGCACACCGTAAGCCCTCGGCTCGAACATGTGGCTGGAAGGATAGGGGGTGAAGATAGAGAGGAGGCGGCCAGAAGAAGAAGCGCCCCCAGCCCCGCGGTGGGTGCCAAGAGATACATGAGTAGGAAATTGAGAATGGAGCTGACGACGAGGGTGGAAAAAACGAAATCCAGTTCATTAATGCTGAAATTAGGACGAGATGCCATGTCCCCAAGCACGCAGGCCGTCACACTCTACAGCTTTGTCGTCGTCATCATCATCACTAACATTTCCAAGTTATGCTTGTTAATTAACAGATGCAATTTAGGGTTTCTTGAAACTGTAATTTGAGGGGAAAGGTGAAAAGGGAGTGGTGGTCCCCTATCCTTTTACTTTCAACCGGTAATGAAATGTGTTTTCCGATTCTGCTCCTAAAAATATGATCACGTGAGAGATGCATGCTATTTTTAGTCGGAGAAATGAGCAAAAACGAGCATTAGTACCAAATTGGATTACAATTTAAATGTGAGGGATAATTTTGGCTGGTTTTATATGTTAGGGACTAAAAAAGTGTTTTTGGTAAATGTTAGGGACCAATTTGGCAAATTGCCCTTTATTGAAAGAAAAATAATTGTCGCTTCTGGAATATAATACACAAGTAAATCCACGTCAAACTTCAGAAAATATCCCCTTGCTTGGATTTTACTTCCATCAATTAATTAATCTCCACGGTCCGTCTCCCCTCATAGGAACCGTAATTTTCTCCCGCCTCATTTCACCACCACCGCCGCCGCCACGTACCACCACCTCTGCTACTATCACCACCACTCGGATAAACAGAGTTCTTCCTAACAAAATTCAAAATGCAAAGGCAAAAACCTAATTACAATTCAAATTTCCCAATGAATTCAGCTCGTCAACTCATCGATTCCCTAACTTCCCACCTCTCTTTGTACCACTCAAGTTTCCCGAATTCAAACCCTAATCCTAACCCCAGATCATCAATTATCAAATGGTTCTCATCTTTGTCAGTCCAACAACGCCAAGCTCACCTCACAGCCGTTGATTTCAAGTTCACCCAAACCCTTCTCGAAATGCTCCTCAAGCTCAAGACCAATGGTCATGGATTCTTCTTCATCCTAGCCGATATTCCCCGTGCGGCTCCTGATTACCGCCACGCGTCCGGCAGCATTAGCCTCCCCAGCCTCTTGTTTCGTAAGTCTAACGGGTTGTTGTCCCGAGTCGCTGAGGCAAATCAGTTTGAGCTGGCTATTCGCGAGTCTATTCGGTTGTTCAGCTCGGAAGAAGGTGAAAACGTTAATGATTTTTCGCGGTTAGGGGCTGATGTTTGTATTGATTCGATTACTGTGAGTGAGGAATTTGCTGAAAATGTGGAGATGTTTGTTGAGATAATGGATGGGGTGTCGAATGGGGCATTTTTGAGAGGAGAGGAAAGTGGAGGGTTGGCGGCCGAATGGCCAGAAATGGAGTGGTTGAAGGCAAAGGGGTATTGTAGCATGGAGACACTCGTGGCAAATAGATTGGAGGTTGCATTGAGGTTGGCTTGGTTGAATTGTAATAACAGTGGCAAGAAAAGAGGTGTGAAATTGAAGGAGAAGATCAATGGGGCTGGGGTTGCAGCAAATGTGTTTGGGAGGAAGAAGGGGTGTATAGATTGGTGGACGAAGTTGGATGAGGCAATGAAGAAGAAGGTGTTTCAATTGGTAGTCGGAAAAGCAGCAAAACTTCTGGTATATTTTGTTGTGGAACTTTTCTTATTCTATGATTTTAGTTTTTCTTAATTGCACGTAATGCAGCTTACGATTAATATTTGGTGAGTGATGATTTTCTAACATATAAATTTGGGAATCATCTAGTGGTTCTGGTTTTTGTTGCAAACCTGATTATGCATTTAATCTTTAGTCTTGACGGTAGAAAATGGTGTGCTAGTCTTGATAGCTACCTTATCGAAAATAAAATTCTAGGTTGTTCACTGTCAAATAGAATTGACCTACCAAGTTGGCTAAACTATAACATCCAGACAAAGGTCAAATGCGAAGGGGAGTTGGTATTACCTAAATTAGTCTATAGGAGTAGGTAACTTTCTGTGAGTAAGGAAGAAGGGTAGTGTGATTTTATGAGAAAAGATGGGTTAATTCATGTGAAATCAATTTTCTCTTGCCAATGCAAGCCATATGGGGAAGCATATAATATGTATGAAATGAAGTTGGGAAATAGAGCAAAAAAAAAGAAGAAGAAAAATATAATAAGGTGGTCAAAAGCAGCACTAATGGCGGCATGCTGACAAAGATCATAAGATGTTACAAGTACCCCCCAACCCCAAAAGCGGAAAAAAGAGTTGCTGAAGCATGATTTGTAATTACTCGTTGAGTAGCTGCCTGAGAAAAAATTCACACTTCTTCTAATCATTTATAGAGTTGGGTGAAAAGTCTAATGAGTAAAGAGCTTATAACATATGACTGATAAAGAAATGGTTATGAGAATGGAATGACTCAGCAATCCTTAATTCTGCTGCAAGCAAATGATGACTGTTGTACATTGCATTCTTTTCTGCTTCTTTTTTTTTCCCCCACTTTTACATATGGTGATTTCTTGCATTATGATCTTCTTGAATGATTGCTTAAATTAATTTTATTTACCAAACCCCAGAAAATTGAGGTTCTTAATTTGCTGGAAGCTTGATCTGATCCCTGATTGTTGTAACTGTCAGACTGCTGAAACTTTGAAAGGTAAAGATGTCTTGGAGAATGAGAGGATGCTCAATCCCAACACTGAACAATCATTGGCATACAACACCTTTTTGTCACGTGAAGAAAATGATGGGTGTCCCCCAATACCAGATTCAAAAGTTGAGTGCAGGGCTTCTGTATCAGTTTCTAAATATCCCTTCCAACTAAAATGCATGCTTAGTATTTTGATTCTTCTCGAGGATATTTCTTCTATGTTGTTAGTGTTTCAGCATAGTGGATATAATGAGGACAAGCTGTTTTTTAGTTCACTGGATTCTGTTAGTACAACTTCTGACCTTATATTAAGAAAATTGCGGGATATACTCATGGTGATTTCACTTGATTGTACAAAATTTGAGCTACTTGAAGAGGGAAAAATGAGTTCCTCAACAAAGAAGCAGATGGAAAAGCTTGGTACTAGTAACCACAAGAAAAAGGGGAAGAATCGGAATTTGAAAAAGCTTCATTCTGCAGCAAGATCTTCAGAACTTGATAATTCACTTCCTAAACCTGCAAAGGTACATTAAATCCTCGCAGACTCCTTCTAGAAAACTGAATCAATATGGATGAAATTTTCACTAGCAGTAGACCTTATTCTGTTGAAGCGTATTTCAGGAAAACGGTACTGGACTTCCACATAAAAGAAGTTATAATTTAAGTCCATCAAGCAAGGTTTCTGAAAAGGTTCAGGAGAGAAATCCTTCGACAGAGTGTCTTGTCTCAAGAATTGACATGGTTGTACTTGTCTTTTTTCATATGATATAAATCATTTTAAGCTAATAATTGGAATGGTTTATAACTGATTGACTGTCACCAGGCCCGCAATAATGGAAGTGCTTCCAGGAAGAGTAAAAAACAGAGAAACAAACTTAGAAGTTCCAGCACTCATAGCTCAGTAGAAATTGAAAGTTGTCAAAGAAGAGAGGTGGAAGCTGTCTTAGTTCCCTCTAATTGTCAGAATGGGAATGCAGAGTCTGATTGTATAGCTGAAGATCCAATTATTGATAATGCACATGAAGGGATAGGAAATGATAAACATGAGCCGAATTCAAGTAATTCTACAGTTCCAAAGCCTCTTAACTCTGGTAATTCTGAAGGCACTAATAATCCTGGTTTCAGGGACTGCCAGAACTCTGGCATAGTGGTTGTAACTAATGGAGCGGTTGCCAGTCTTGAGTCTGTAAAAGGCAATGTGGACTGCGAGGCATCTCCTTCTATGTCAACACGATATTTGATTGATGATTTAGGCAGTGTGGAAACCAAGAGGGCAAAGAGTAAGCAGCAACATGAGGTGGACAGAAAATCAATACTTTTGACAAAACTGAGCAAAGATAGCAATGTCAATGGAAAAGCTACTCCATTTAGGGAGCAAGGTACATCTGGACTCTATGATATAGGCATTATAAACTCTTCTGCCTATCTCTCTTATGAATGGCCAACTGTAGCTCCTATACAGATTCCACCTTGTAATTCGCATCTCCCGGCTGCTACTGATAGATTGCACCTGGATGTTGGTTATAATTGGCAAAATCACTTCCATCAATCCTTTGTACCAGCAGTTCATAGAGTGAGAAATTCTCCAGTTGAAACAGGGTGCAGTGGCATTACATCTCAACCATTACCTATGAGTTTAGACTGGCCTCCAATGGTGCGTGGTGTCAATAGAATAGCTCCTTCAGTCGCTTGCAACTATGATTCAGGGTTCATTTCAAGGCGGCAATCTTCTTTTCAGCAGGGCTTCTCAGCTTCAGGTGTCCACTGCAGTGTGATGACTGCTGAGGATGAGAGGGTTTGTTCCAGTGATGTGATGGACTTTTCAGATGCCATAAATTTGCATGAGCTGGCTGATGATCAGGACAGTCAGTGGATGTCTGAAGAAGAACTAGAGCTACATGCAGTTTCTGGGATGGATTATAATCAGTATTTTGGGGGTGGTGTGATGTACTGGAATCCTTCTGATTTCCCTGTGAGCAGCTTTTCTCGTCCTCCTTCTCTTAGTTCAGATGACAGCTCATGGGCTTGGCGTGAAGCAGACATGAACCGTGCTGTTGATGATATGGTTGGCTTTTCTTCTTCTTATAGTACGAATGGTTTGACTTCTCCATCTGCTGCTTCTTTTTGCTCTCCTTTTGATCCATTAGGTCCAGCACACCAGGCTGTGGGTTACGTTTTATCTGAGAATGAGATAGGTGGCAAAGTTGTCCCCTCCTCATCAACAATCGCTGAGGTAGTTACAGATGACAATATCTCAGGATCCTTTTCCAACTTGTCTGGTGACTGTGAAGCGAAGACTGGAGATTCACTTCAATACCCCATTTTGCGACCGATTATCATCCCAAATATTCCAAGAGAAATACCAAAATCAGATTTTAAACGTAATCTTGATCGTAAAAGCCCCTGTATTCCTCCTAATAGCCGGGAGCAGCCTCGGATTAAGAGGCCACCTTCACCTGTTGTTCTTTGTGTTCCTCGTGCTCCACGTCCGCCTCCTCCCTCTCCTGTTGGTGATTCTAGAAGACATAGGGGCTTTCCTAGTGTTCGGTCTGGTAGCTCTAGCCCAAGGCACTGGGGTGTTAAGGGCTGGTCGCATGATGGAATTAATTTTGAAGAAGCTTGTATACGGATGGATGGTAGTGAAGTAGTTTGGCCTTCTTGGAGGAATAAAAGCCTCCAAGCCCGTAAATTGACGCAACCTGTGCCAGGAGCTTTGCTGCAGGATCGCCTGATTGCTATTTCTCAGCTAGCTCGTGATCAGGAACATGTACCATTGTTAATCATGTTTCTGCCTTTCTGTTTTCTTAGATGATTTCTGTCCTTTGATTTTGTTCTCTATATTTGGCTGATATTCTGATATATGTTTTCAGCCAGACGTTGCATTTCCATTGCAACCACCTGAGTTGCTTAATTGTTCCAATCACAAGGCATCTCTCTCCGTGATCCATGGCCTCCTTCATGATGAAATTGACTCTTTCTGCAAGCAGGTACAGCACTGAAGAGTTCGCTTATGTATTTAAGATGAATCTGCAGCTACTATTTTGACCTACGTTTTGCTGTTTTTTATTTAACGTGGTGGACTACCTTAACTAATAGGCCATACTCTTGTTATGATACAAAAGGTTGCTTCAGAAAATTTATTGTGGAAGCCTTCTATAAATTGGGCTGTCAAGCGAGTGACACGGTCTCTTCAAGTCTTGTGGCCTCGATCCAGGACAAATATTTTTGGTTCAAATGCTACTGGGTTGTCACTTCCATCAAGTGATGTGGACCTTGTGGTTTGTCTCCCTCCAGTGAGAAATTTGGTGAGATTATCTTATTGTAGCTATTCTGGATTACTCGTCTCTTTCATTTGGCTTTATGTGTTGAGAACAGATAAAATGGTATCTAATTCGTCTTCACTTTTAGGAACCTATAAAAGAAGCCGGGATCTTGGAGGGGCGCAATGGTATCAAAGAAACATGTCTACAGGTTTGTACAAAGTTCTTTATCCATTTTCTGGACCAGAAGAAATTGTAATCTTATCCAATGTGGATTTTTTATTAGTAATTTTTGAGCTCCTGGATGCAAACCAATAAGGATTTTTAGAATCCCCCACCCCCTCAGCCCGGAAATAAGTAAAATAAAATAAAAAGCATAATCTCTCTGGACTTCCATTAATCTATGGCAGCTATATCATCCAGGATAAGAATTTAGATCTGCATCAGTTCTTGTACAATAATGTAAGCAGCAGTTGTACTCACCCTGCTGCATGCTGTTAGGTATCTTGAAAAAAGAACAATATTAGCTTATTTTATGATGGTAACTGAGGGGGCTATTGTTTTCCTTGCAGCATGCGGCTAGGTATCTTGCTAATCAGGAATGGGTTAAGAATGACTCTCTCAAGATTGTCGAGAATACTGCTGTAACGTCTCTGTTTCAGTTTCTTTCATTTGCTACTTTTTTGGGATCCCTCCTTTCTAATCTTGTAATCCCTTTCTCTTGAGATTTCATCTTGTTATGCCTTTTCCTTTTTAGATTCCAATTATCATGCTCGTGGTGGAAGTTCCTCAGGACCTCATTGCATCTTCTGCATCTAATGGCCAAGCATCAAAAGAAGAATCAGTTCAAAAAACTAGTAAAGAAAACAACTCTTTCCAGGCTGATCCCACTGGATTAGCAACCGGTGCTTCAAATAAGTGCTGTCATATGAAGTATGAAATGGAGAAGGATGTAAAATCAGTTCGTCTTGACATTAGTTTCAAGTCCCCATCACATACTGGACTGCAGACTACAGAACTGGTACACTTAGGTTTTACCATTCTTTTTTTCTCTTCTCCATTCTTTTTCTTCCTAGTAGGTTTTGCAGAATGAAGTTGTAAAAGAGGTTAGGAAAAATAAAGAATTTTTCCACATTTCCCCAGTAGGAGGGTTGGTAGGGGGGAGGGCAGAAGACAGGTTTCTAGGTTCAGCTGGTAATCTGGATGATGCTGGGAAGAGGTTTGCTTAAGCTTATTAACCATTTATTGAGTACTTGCATGGGTATTTGAGGTATGCCCCAAAAGATCCATGCAGAAACTATTAAAACACATCTTAAGATGTTTGCATCTATTTATGATGTATTGCTTAGACCTATTTCTCAAAGAGAAAATATATGAAATTCCCCCCACCAAGCCCCCAAAAAAAAGGCATAAATTAAAATGCAATTCAACTGACACGGGTACCTCCTCCAGCCCATTTGATATGGTAGGATTTCACTCAGCATGTGATATTAGCACAAGTTGAAATTAGAATTAAATGAAAAGTTGGGGAAATCTGGTTTTATAATAAGAGTAGCTTTACGGAAGGTCTGTGTGTTTTATGGTTTGTGTCCAAACCACTACTAAGACCTTTTGACTTTCTTTGGTTTGCTGTTTCCCGTGCCGATATATTTGACTGTTTATTTAGGTCAAAGAACTTACAGAACAGTTTCCTGCTGCTACACCGCTTGCATTGGTGCTAAAGAAATTCTTGGCAGATCGTAGCCTGGACCAATCATATTCGGGTGGTTTAAGTTCATATTGTTTAGTAAGTGCCTACCTATTAGATCTGCATTGCAGATGAACTTTTTGACTTCAAATGGATGAAATTTTTTTGGTTAGTTAACATGAAATTTTGCAGAGGAACTTTTTGACTTCAAATGGATGAAATTTTTAGTTCTCTTTGGTTTTTCTTTTCAATTTGATTCTTGATAAATAGGTAATATTGGGCTTGGCATCAGAACATGAGGTAGATGAGATGGCCATTGCTCATCGCTTTCAAGTTTGTGGGAGCATTTAACCCTGAAATTCCTACCATTCGAACAATTTCCAGTCTTTGGGTGCACCTTTTTTGCAGTGATCAAGCCCATTAAAATTTCTTTTCAATCAAAATTCATGGTCCCCTCTTAATTTCCTGTGTTACTATCCCTTTCCTGAAACATTTATGTGTCTGGATGGATAGAGCTTAAACACAATGTGTGCGCTCTCCCTACCTGCTCAATGTACCTTAAACACAATAAACTTATGATTGAGTGTATAGAACTCTGTTGTCAAATCAGATGATATCTAGTTTTATCCTGATCATCTTATCTCTTATTGTGCGGTAAAATGGAAACCAACTGTTGATGCCTGTAAGGACATTGATTTTCTTTCTTGATCTCGTAATTTCTAATGTGAATACAACTATGAGCTCTTTTTTACAATCATTTTTTAATTTATGGAGAATTGGAGATCCTTGTTTATAAATTCTTCATACCTCTGTAAGTTGTGGTTGCTGATTTTTTTTTGTCCCTGTTGTGCAGGTACTGCTGATCATGCGTTTTCTGCAGCATGAACATCATCTTGGCCGGTCTATTAACCAGGTATGGATGCGGACTATAATGAGTTCGCACTTTTGTCTTTCTTCGACCATATATGAAATGTTACATTCAGATGTCTTAAAGAATTATTCTTGCTACTGCTATCCCTGTTAAATTTACCAAAATTATACTTTTAGCTTCACTTCTCTTGTTCTTACCCTACCATGTAACTAGGGCATATTCCATGTTGATACCGTTTTGAGTTAATATGCATGGTAGCATATATCATTTTTAGTGTTTTTGAACTTGGAATAAGTCACTGCACTTTTTTCGCAACTTATGAATATGAAGAGTTAACAGAAATGTAAATGTTTGATAGAGTCAGAGAGAAAATGATGAAACTCTGTTGCTTATAAATTTGGAGGATGCATAACATATTTGGGATAATTTAATTGAAATATTAGATCATTGTAACTAAATAACTGTTAGCTCGCATGAAAGTCACTTTTATCTAGTATGGGACTAAAGAAAGACACTGAGCTAACAGTTTTATGAACTTAGAACTGAAATTGTAGAGAAGTCTACTTCTGTTTTTTCCAAGAAATGCAAAAACTACCTGATTAGTTGTTTACCTTCGAAGGTGTCAATAGCATGGTTATATGCACATTCTAGCTTTTGATTTGTACATTTTAAATTCATGATAAGTTGGCATCACATTGATGTTGACTTGTTATAATCAATTTATAAATAGACAGGTTGAAAAGATTGAGACTCTATCAGTCATTTCAAGAATTCAAATTACCTTCATAGTCTAAAGAGATTTGATTTTGAAACCTTGTCATTCTACCTTTATATGTTAGATTTACGTGGATGTAAAGAAAATACTAGTCGCTTAACTATCCGGCTTTTCTTACTAGGCCACATCGAGATAGTACCACTTTCCCTA
The DNA here is from genome assembly GCF_036785885.1 of Coffea arabica. Lineage (NCBI taxonomy): Eukaryota > Viridiplantae > Streptophyta > Magnoliopsida > Gentianales > Rubiaceae > Coffea > Coffea arabica. Next base: position 22,164,033 of record NC_092312.1, on the reverse strand, counting down.
ACAAGGTTTTCACCTAATGTATAACTTCTTTGGCCCTACTTTGTATGAGGAAATGGTTGATGCTAGCCACATTTTTTACCTACAGATTTTTTCAGCTCTTGCATGATATTTCTGGCAAGTAAAAGTAACATTTTTGGGTGGGATAGATACAATAATGCTTTTGACTGGTACCACTTTTCATAAATTCTCAGTATGCTTTAATCTTGGAATTTCTATTGTGAATGTCATTTGTGCTTGCTGATATGCTAGGGAATGTTCTTCATGAACATTTATTTGGGTTTTATTCAACGTAAGAACATTGACTTTCAGTTTGATATGTTTGTTGTGTATATATGAACTTCCATTCGTTGGGTTTATTAGTCAGACTAACTCTTAACATGCTTACTGGATGATTTGTAGAATTATGGAAGTCTCCTCATGGATTTTCTTTACTTCTTTGGGTAAGTCAAATGCTTCCATGAAATTTTCCTTTTTCTGATTTTGGCATTCACTCTTTTAGTTCTATTATCAATTGTAGACAAGTTAGTTGTCATACACTGACGTATCAGTGTCATTTTCTTTTTTTCCTTGTAAGGGTGAAAGCCTTGGATTAGATACTGATGTAAAGCCTTTATTGATCTAGGAACGTATTTGATCCTCGCCAAATGCGTATCTCTGTACAGGGTAGTGGTGTATACATAAATAGGGAACAGGGGTACAGGTAATTGTATACCTTGTTAATTTCTTTACTGGGGTACTAGGTTTTCAATTTGTCCTATTGACTATGATCAAATTTTTTAATTTGCAGCATTGATCCAATTTATATTGATGATCCTCTATATCCAGCAAATAATGTTGGGAGAAATTGCTTCCGGATCCATCAGTGTATCAAGGTTAGCTGGTTTTTAGTTTCAGCATCTTCCTTTTTTTTTGGTGTCCCTGAGAATTTGGTAATAAATCACATTTTTATGTTACTCAGTAATTGTCATATTGGGTCTTGAATTTAATGGGTGGTGGAGACTTCCAGTTAGCACTATATGATGTAAAAATAGGCGTGCAATTGATTTAGTTTGAATCAATTTGGGTTCTGTGGGGTGTTTTAGCAAGATGTTTCATCTTCGATTTTGTTGTAGCCAAGGAACTTTCCCTGGAGATTGGTACCAATTACGATAGGATTAGGATTTTGTGTGTGTGTGTGTGTGTGTGTGTCTGCTCTTGATTGTTGGACTGCTATATGGTGAGTGCAGGTCACAATTGATTTAAAGACCTAATTAAGGTAGTTACATGGTGCAGGCTTTTGCTGATGCTTATTCTACTCTGGAAAATGAGCTTACTTGCCTTCCCAATAGCGATGAATTGAATACAAAGCCAGCGTGTAAGCTGCTCCCAAAAATTATTCCAAGTATTGGTCTTTCTGGTGGATCCTAATTATCTGAAAAGATTATCCTACTCAATGGTATGTTGAGAAACTTAGAGTTTCTCCAAGTTCAATTGAATCAAGAGGATAATAGTCTATATAGTTTTAGAGAGGTTTAGTTCTTTCTCTTCTGTGTGTTCTACTGTCCTCCTTTTACAGATCATCAAACACTTATGGCGAAGTTTGAATTGCTGGTTTGGGGTCATATGGTGAAGCTGTCATGCCATTGTTACCAATAGCTACACAACTTTCTGGCAAGCTTGGTCTTAATTCAAAATTAAACAATCGCATGGCCAATACAGGTATTTTTGACATTCTTTTTGTGTTTCACAAGCAACGGCCGTAGGCAAGACATATCTATAGTGCAAGTGGTTATAGAGTTATCAATTTGAAGGTTGTCACCTATTGCAGAATGGCTCAAACTAGTTGAAAGAAAATATTTAACAATCAGAAACCTAACTTATCAAGTGTTATAGCTTACAACTTCATTCACCACTTCATTATTGTTGATTTCTGTTCACTATATTAGTAAGACGTGTTGTTCTAATCTGTATATTGAGATAAAGTTACAGTGTGTTGGAAGCATGCAATTGGGTTTACATGGTTGGTAATTGGATTGAAAACAGCTTCTTGGACTAGCCATTTGTGGTTTCTTATGTATGGAATCGTGACGAAATTTTTATTTTCTATTCTGGCAGAGCTATGCAGCAGAAACTCTGAGGCTGGAGATGTCCAGTAAAAGTGCAGTAAATGTCCAGTAAAAGTGCAGTTACTGGAAGGCCTTTAAATGTGCCTTATTCCTCGTACTGCTGATCATGGTCTGAGCTTGTCCATCTTTTCTCGTTATGGCTGGCTTCCACTCTCAGTACCGGGAGAAGTGATCTGGTAATGTTGCGTGTCCTAGTTGATACTCTTTAATTAAGATAATGGTGATTGACTAGTAGTGAAACACATCAGCAACATAAAATTTAAGGAAGTAGCAGGAAACAACCTATTATTATGTTTTGAGTCGACTTTTAGAAACTAATGACACGCATTGAGGTATACATGATTTGTTTCTAGTATTGAAGGCTTTATATTGGATATGATTAGTCAACACCCTTGTAAGACGGAACTATCTCATCAACAGGTACAATGACAGATCCAGTGCAGCATTATAGAGAAAGATTCCAGTTTTTAATTGACCTACTGAAAAAATGAATGAAAATTTATTTATACCCAGACAAAGTGAGTGCTACATAGGACACATTGTGTTTAGATCTCATACAAGTGCCAACATGATCAGCCCCGAGGGAACATCTAGATCTAATTTGAACATATAATCTTTTCCCCCTTTTTCAAAGGAAAATCATCTTGAGATAATGGGGTGCACAGGCAGAAGCCAAGGAAAATTGCTCTGGTTTGCCTTCTTGTCAGAATAGAATTTATCCTGCACCATGGGGTTCAGCCATGTGCTACATTAGTTTTTAAACATCACACTGAAATCTTTGGTGCAGGAGACATCTAATTTTGCATATAGGCTTTGTTGCATATAATGGTACTGGTGTTTCTACCATGACAATTTCTTCATTCTGCAGAATGAGAACTAAAAATCTTAGATCAAAAGGAGTTCCTGACTAATAATTTGGAATTTCAATAGTTTGAGGGAGAGGATATATATATATATATATATATATATATATGTGTGTGTATGTATGTATATATGCATAATTTGGATCTAAGTATGCAATAACTTTAACAAATTGAGTAAAAGGCATTATGTGCATATCTGTCAAAGATACTAGATTAGTCTCTCACATCAATTGTGAAGATTTTCTTTTTAGTTCCTATTGTGTTTGTATGTATATATACTCCTGACTTTTTGAGCTATCTGCAGAAATTTTGACTATTTAATGAACAGATTAGCAGCAATATCCTACAATACTGCACTTCCAGATCAACTCTGAATGTCTGTATGAAACCACTATGTTGCCATGTATTGTACTCGCACTTCTTCTGGTTCAAGGTATTTATTGTGCCATAACTATTACCCCAATGAGCTAGACATGGCCACTGATATTTTACTGGTTTGCTGTTCTTCTGCCAGTTTTTCCCAAATTTTTTAGTAATTCAGACTTCTATAGTAAAATTTACTACATCATGTAACTTGTAAGAATTTTCGTGCAATGATTTTATTGTTGGTAAGCATAATAACCTTTGCGATCTCTTGATTGTCTTGTTCCATGGTTCCCAATACTCAGAAACTATCTTCTCACACTTGCTAACCCTGAAGTTGTTGTACGTCCTGTTTGTCACCCTTACTAATTTCTATTCGATGTCCAAGTTTACAAGTTTTTCCAATGAAGAAGCCACCATTTATTATTCTGTATTCAAGAAGCATATTCCATTCCTTTTTAAGAAGAAAAAGTGGGATATTTTATCTGAATTTGTGTTTCAGTCAATCTCGTCTGTTTTTCTGCAGTCAAAACTGTGTCTCAAGTTTTTGCTGTCTATCAGATGCCATTACTAGAGGAAATCCAGATTGTGGCGTCCATCTTGGAGAAGGGCAGATTTCAAGTCTGGCAGATGAAGGATGTCAGTGCTGCAGCTATGTTGGATGAAAGGATATCTGCAGTAATGCTTGTTCAATTTATTTTCTGCTCCGATACAGTAACATGCATTTTATACCCTTTCCGTCCTTGGACCCCAGAAATAACAATCGATTTGTACATTTTAGGCAGGGATAAGAAATTTGATCAACCAAATGTTTTATACAAGGAAAAGAAGTTGGACGCATTGATAATTGGAATCTTGATGTCTGAAATACGTTGTAATAAATAATTGATTGCTGACTCACTGCTACAACGCAGTTTCAACCTGTTGCTCTTCCAGAAAATTGCTTTTAAGAACGCTTCCATAGCTTTCCTGTATTGGCATTAACAAGGAAAATGAAATCACAAAGCAACTTGACAAAATGAGGAACCAACTTAAAGTTCCACATGTTTTGACTGCTATCATGGTAGGGGGAAATGTACTCCTATTAGATTTGTCTGTTTGTTTTGCAATTATTGTTATGCCTCCGCCACAGCCCTATCTATCATTAAACGATGCAAAAGACTGCAAACATTAAAAATACAGAGGTTTGCGGAGAAGAAACCTACCCCGATCTGAGATAAAAAAGAATAAAAGAATTATGAACGCATGAAAACATAATGCAAATTTCTGAGTAGCAAAGATCCGCTTAAAACGACTCAACATTCCTGGCAGCACAACCTCTAAGTTTGTTTTGGAGGTCCAACTGCTTGGGCAAGACAAGTTCAACTCCTCCTCCTGACTCTGAAAAGTACTTTTCGAGCACCATCTGTCATTGAGGAAAATGGAGAAAATATTCACACTTGTATGCCAGATATCAAATCCACCAGAAAAACATTCATTCAAACGTGCAAAACAAAATGGTAGTTTTGAATACAAAGCGCACCGCAGCTGCATAGGCATCAATCCTCCCCCGGCGACCAGACTTGCTGAGTCCCCTGCAAAATTTTGGTACATTTAGTCGGTCTACAGGTCCTATCTTCCAAATAAATGTCCCGTTTCAAGTTCATTAAATTCTAACTCATGCTTTCAAAGATAGTGGCAACATGTAGTATGGTATACAATAATCCACCCATGGACATCTGATTATCTTCTATTGATCTCACTAGCGATTTACACGTTTGAGAATCTTTTTGCTTCTTTTGGAATAAAGAGCATTTTGATAAATTCCCTTTCACTTATCTAACCTATCTCCCCGTCTTCGTTGTGCCAGTGAATGTGTGTGCTCCCATAGTGGAAGCTCTGGAGGAAGATTTTTGTGGAATGGACAGCCTTACCCTCGTGCTTTAATATATGAAGAGAAAAGGCTCCCCATTTGCTCTTCAAAAAGACCTTAAGCAGCTGAACTGGACTAACCAAACTCTTATCCAAATCTGTACTAAGTTTTAGTAATCTGCCAAAGTACTTGAAGGAGCTGTGGAATGTGTCTTTGAGGGAAATTTTAATCAGCATTCTACTATTTATTTCAGGTTTATGGATGCATGAGTAACCTTGACATTTTAGAAGCATAGCAGCTCAGCGCAGAATATGTTCCTTTTTTTTTCTTTACCACTCAATGGCAAAAGAAATTTTGATAATTCTGCAAAAGAGCTGTTCAGGAATCTAATCAAATAAACAAGAGGAGAGGAAAAGAATTACATGTCTATCATACGATCAAGTGCCTCAGTTGAGGTCCCATATTCATCCTGCAAGTACACTCTCAAGCCCCTGCATTGAAATAGAGATCAATGTGATAGCAGAAAAACTTTTAGAAGGTTAACAAGTCAAGCAAGTTCCCTTGCGACATAACTGATGAATAAGTTCAGAAATAGAAGGTTAATACAGATGAAGGTATTAGTCATACCTTGACATGAACAGATAAAAAGAAGTTCATTACAAAATCCATGAAATAGTATTTCGACTTATTCATCCTGCAAAAGTCTTACCATAATGGCAACAAATTTGTTACATAATTTGTTGAAGACTAATATCATACAACCGCATCCTGATTTCCAATTTACCATTTTATCAAGCAGGGTTGCAACAACAAAACCATCATGAATGTCAAATTAAAAGTCTGAGAGCATGACATCCCAGACAACAAAACCTGTTTATTATCACTTTACCTCTCAGCAGCCCGGACGGCAAGTCTACCAGCAACACTACGGACTTTATTCGACTGTGGTGTTTCTCTCCCATCAATAGATATTGGAAGCCCTATTATGAACTCGTCAACCTCCTAAATTCCATATAAACCCTCAGGATTTAGATAAGATATTATACTTAAAAACTCCAAAGCAAGAATGGAAATTGTGCTCAATAGCGGAAAAAGTCAAGGCTGAAAGCTATAAAAAGCTTGAGTTGAGAAGGGCGTATGGCAACAAATCAAAACACTGCTAAACAATGATTTAGCGTACATGAAGTTTTCAAACTCGGCAAATAAGCAAAAAGCCTTGAACTATACATCAAGCTCCCTCAGCTGAGCTCGAGTTCAATAACCAAAAAAATGATAATCAAGTAAAGCTCGAATACATTTTAAAGCTCGTTAAAAAATCAAATTAAACTTAAGTACTATATCCTCCGGCTTGAGCAATTCTTGTTTAAACACTCATAGCTCCAAAAAGGATGGAAACACTCATTGCGATTCCCTTTCAATAGCCACAAAACAACATGCCCGCTCAAAAACTCAACTTTGTACCTGGTTTTGAGCAATATCAAGTAGACGAAGCTCCAGCTTTTGGCCTCTTAATTCAAGAACCTACAACCTCTTATACATAAGCCCACAAAATGCAACCAAAACAATAACAGATGAAAGCCCAAAAAATTAAGTAAAAATGTTTTAAAGGCAAATTCATCATACATACAGTTAAGGGACGAATTACAAAGCCTTTGCTGATGGCAAGGCCCGTCCGCGAAAGACCCAGGTCTACCCCTAGGCTGAACCCACATCTGGATGAGGAATCTTGCTTCTTGCGAAGGGCATTAGGCCGAAACTCTTGTTCCAAAGATAAAGATACTGTTTTCACTACTGCCGAAGACGAAGTTGAAGGAAAGCGCAGAGACTCGATAACGCGTCTGGGGTTCTCATTTTGGGCAAAAGGGTATCCAATTGGGGGTGGAAAAGGTAATCTGGTGATGGCGTTGGTCACTGCAGCCGCTGCATTCATGGACTATTACTGAAGAGGGGAGTCTCCGCCGAGCTAAAATGAGTAGTGGAGAAGAAGACGAATTTGGTTGAACTTTATGTGTTGAAATTGCATTCTTGCCCTCAAATTTTGAAAGTCGTTTTATTCTAGTCCCTCACAATCATCTGTTTGGTACTATTGGGAACATTAAAAAGAACAAGTAGGATTAACGATTTTAACTATGTTTATATTTGGTTTGAATGCTTATCAAGATCTCATTATTGTAATACTAAATTACCACATAGTTTTATACCTGCAATGTGCCAATGAAGCCATAATTTACTCGTTACATTAATTTGAGCAAGTCATAAAAAAGTGAACAAATTGGTGATTCCTAAAATTTAATGGCTAGGATGCTACTTGAGAATGAAATAAAATCTCAAATGCTCTTTTGTGGGAAAAAAGCTGGTAACACCTACCCTAAAAAAATGCTGGTAACGAAGATAAAAAAGAGAGAAAAAAAAAAAAAGAGAAGAAGAAGAACGAAGAAAACTGATGGGACTCAATCCTCTCCGGCAGCAAAAATTTTCGTGTTCTTGTTGAACGTCGTGTTCCTTGGATCCGAGTTTGAGAATTCGCATTGAATATCACCTCTTGAGCAGTAATCTTTTGCGCGAGTTAACCCTTTTCCCTAGAAGCTACAATTAAGAAACACACTTTAACCAGATAAAAGTGCAAATTCTTATAAAACTATAATTCCATTATGTTTTCTGTTAGTAGTTAATATGATAATTACACGAAACAAGATTTCCATAAGAAAACTAGAAGATGTCGTGAAGCAGATTACAACAACAGCAACAGCTTTCTTTTTCCCTCCGTATCTTATGTAGTTGAATCTCACAGACAAACCCAAGTTATGGTTTCTGATACCACAACTTGGAAGATCTTTTTTTCAGAATGCAGCAAGGATGATTATGGATGAAACGTCTACAGAGGTACTCGCTACTCTTGGGTGTTCCATATCCTATGCCAGTTTACAAATTCAACGCAGAGCACGTACGACTCGTTTCTTTCTTTTGCCTTCTCGTTTGCAAGTCAGAATTTAATTGTGGCAAAAGACGGAGAGACGAGAGCACGATTTAGATAAGTCTGCATCTGGGGTGTTGATCATCACATAGATTTTTAAGCAGGAAGGAAACTGTAAGGTCCCCATGAAAGTGGTTCAACACGCTAGCTATCTTCTCATTCACCCAACTCTCATCTCATGTGCCCTTTAGCCAGACCTGCAAATGCGGGACTCCATCAATATTAGACATGAAGTGAGTGCATGTATCAGATGAACCATGTAATTAACCAGCCCATTGCTTGATTCAGGCCTTGAAAAACTATGCATCGAGAGATTTAGCAGTTCAATCAGGATAACTTGCATTGTGAAAGAAAGACCTAGGTCAAATACGTCAAGAATACCGAAACCATCACGGCATGCAGTGCACCACCTTAATACACAGCAATATGTCAAGAATAATGAAAATTCTTTGCATATTAATTGTTTTCAACTCTCAAGATTAGTACAAGGTTGATCTCTTTCAAGTTTAATGTTATGTACTTATCAGGCAAAGGCCTAACCACAATGACAACTCTGCTGTTGCCACCGCGAATAAGATCGTCAGAGCAACAACAATTTTCTTCCCTCCCTCCATCTTATGTAATTTTCTAACCAACAATCTCAATCTATGGATTCTGACAGCACAACTTGGAAGTTCATTTGTACATGGAGAATTACTTAATGCAGTTGGGATCGATATGGACGAAACCATAGGTTGTTTTCATTGCTTTTCCATGTCAGATGCCAGTTTTACCAGTTCACTACAGAATTTTCTCGTTTCTTTCTTTTAGCTTTTCGTTTGGAAAAGACATACCACAATGCTCCCCAACACGGAACTCCGAATTCAATTTGTGGCAAAAGATAAAGCGACAAGAATGCAAGATCTGGGCTAAAGATCATATAGATAAATATTTGATTGCAGCCTTCACGCAAAGGAAATAAGGTCCTCGACTGTGAAAGTGGTTGATCAACACGCTAGCTATCTTCGCATTCGTTCCCCTAATTAGTTCTCATATACCCTTGATTAGCCAGACTTGCAAATGTGGGACGCAATATTCAGCGTAAATTTGAAGGGGCATCATTCCCTGCGTTATCTTTCAATTGAGTGTGTATCAGATGAACCAACCACCATATATACCAACCAATTGCAAAGATTATGCATCAACACAAGTATAAGGACTTTAGGATACTTAGATTGCGAAAGAAAGACTTTGGTAGAATATGTCTTTAGCTTCTTTATATCCAGGCCTTGGAAATCCTTAGCCACCGGAGAGCGAAAATATGCCTCCCGCACCATATATTTCCAGATGGAACTGTTGGAAAATTTGTCAAGAACAATGAAAATTCTTTGCATCATGGGCGGAGCTAGAGTCATTTTAAGCTCAAATTTTTAAAAACTATAACGTAACCTATAAAAAAATTGAATTAATATTATATACATTGTCAGTATAAAGAATACTTACACTTAGCAGATATAGATATATGATACATTGATGTATTTAAAATTTAAAATATAATGATGTTACTTTCATCTAAATCTGCTTGTCATTGACGGTGTATAAAAATTAATCTCTAAAAAATTTACCCTTTTTTATTATGGTCCTGCTCTTGCCCCTCTTGAATTTTCAAGATATTCCATCTAAACCTAAAATTGTCCCCCAAAAATGTTGAAATTTTTTTACATTTTCCTTACCATTTCTTCTATGGAAGTTTGAATCAAACACGATGCTTTTTCTATTTTCTTTCTAATAAAGTTTTATTTACTTAAAATTAAATTTTACTTATATGTCCCAGTATATGAATTAGAAGTGAACCAAATATTCATACAACAATTTAACTGTTTATATATTATCTGCACATATGTGTAATAATAAATTACAAACTATAGACATTGAATAAATTGGTTCATTGCACCAAAAGCTCACAAACCACATGTTTAACTTAGAATTATTGCACCCCGTGAACGAATGTCCTAACTTTGCCACTTTTGCACGCCAGTGTACTAGTGGGTATTGATTTTTTTCAACTCTTCAAGATTAATTCAAGATTCATCTCTTTCTTTAAGTTTGAAATTACGTACAATCTTCCTTCCACAGCCAAGTTCGTGTTAGGGCCCGGTAGGAAGAACAAAATCACAACGACACCGACCAAGTAAGATTTGGATCAACTTTTGTGGAAATCTAATAACTTACGTGCAAATCCTTCTGGTAGAATGCTAATGCAGCACAAATCGTAACGTCTCATAATGGAAGCCTGTTGGAAATTCTTTTTAAAAACCAAATTTTCAAAGAGTTATATTGTCTCGTAAAGAAAAATTATCTGTAGCATATTTATCCAAATCAGTCAAAATAGTCCTTAACATATAAATTATGATCCATTTTGATCATAATGCTCGTATTTGCTCATTTCTCCGGCTAAAAATAGCACGCCTCTCTCATGTGGGCATATTTTTAAAGGCAAAACTAGAAAATACAAGCTTTTCTCCCCTTTTCAAGGACAACATTTTTTAATATTTTTCTTTCCCTGTTCTGAAATTAGGGTTTTTCTCCCCTTTTGCTTCTGGTCATGGACTCTTTGCTAGCGAGCTACGCCTCTTCCGATGATGAACAAGATCAAGAACAAGAAGATAAATCACAGCTCTCAAATCCCAGATCCGCTGGATTCCTCTCCTCACTGCCACCCCCAAAATCTTCATCATCTTCTTCTTCCTCATCCATCTCCTTTCCACTTCCCCCACCCCAATCCCACCCCCCAAAGCCCCCCGTCTTGTCGTCTTCCTCAACCGTGAATCCACATAAATCTAATGAACTTCAAGAAGAGAGGAATGGGCAGTAATTGCTAAAAAATCGGGAAAGTTTGAGACTTTTGGCATCACTTCTAAAACCATCATCATCTTTGTTCGCTTCGCTTCCTCAACTCATATCATCTTCCACGTCATCTCTTTTCTTTTCTTTTCCGCAGCCCACTAATTCCCACCATCTTGATGCCTGGGCTTCGCCTCCTGCACAATCTGCTAGAAAGAGGGTGGTGGTGGTTCCTTGGCGGTGGTCGGATCACACAGCTTTAACGAAAAGGTGACGGAATCAACCTCGCTGGGTTTAATAGTGGTGGTTCCTTGGAGGATCAACAGCAGCAGCCACACTGCTAGGGGGATCAAGCGTCAAATTGACGCAGGTGCTTTTCAGTTTGAGGAGAATATACTGAAGCAGCAGTAGCAGAAGTTTCAATTCCACATTTACACTGAAAACAAATAGTGTTTTCCAGTTTTGCTCTTGAAAATATGCCCACGTGAGAGAGGCATGCTATTTTTAGACAGAGAAATGAGCAAATACGAGTATGAGCACCAAAATGGATCATAATTTATATGTTAAGAACTATTTTGACTGATTTTTAATGTTAAGGACTAAAAAAGTTTTTTGTGTAAATATTAGGGACCAATTTGATAAATTTTCCTTATCTACAGCATATTTGACATCTCCTCCCATCCTATCCCACTTTTTATAGGACGAGGTAATCACCAATCACCTCTCAGGATCCCGCCTTGGAACGGAAGAGCCAACACAACGAAATTTATTTGAGTGTTTTGCCTTCCAAAAATAAATATTGGAAGCCTAGTTGTAACATCGAGGTTTATAAAATTTTTCTACACGCAATAATCATAGTTTCAGTAAACTGTGAATACAACGAATATAGTGTTTGGATTATAGTTTTCTATATAAAAAAAAAAAAATTTTACGCTTTTTATGAACATATTTTTTAATTATTTTTTTATTTCACATATATCTTATTGTTACCATACATTTTTTTACAAAAATTCTAAAAAATGGTAATTCAGATAGGGGTAACTATCAAGATTATTGTGGAGAAACCAGTAAAAGGCTTTATGCGAGAGGCATGTCGTTTTAAACTTTGGATTTAAAAAAAAAATGGGGTGACACTTGTCATATTTGATGGGACCAGGCCTTGGCGCAGAGTTTGGAGCTTGAAAGGGCAGAGAATATGCGAAAAGATGCTGCCCAATAAAGTATATTCCTTAAAATGTGCGCTGAATTCTGTTGTCAATAAGATTTTCATACATTAATTCATTGTCATGTTCTGAAATTACGACTTGGAAACACGCCGCTATCAAAACAAAACAGAGAAACAGGAAAAATCAAGAGGAAGAAGAAGCCGATACGCCATGTTAAAGATGAAAACATTATTGTAAGCACAATTTGTCAAGTTGTATAATGAGATTCATTAAATCCAATACGCGTTCAGAAAATTAGGTGCACCAAGATGAATTCATAACCAATTTACTAAGCGTATGCTATCTCGCGTCCATTACTTTTGGTTTAGACTTCAAGAGGTATATGCTTTGGTCTTCTTTACATTGTAACGTTTAGCTCCAACCACACAAAATATCTTGATTAGTTTCTTGGTGCATTATATAATTCGTGGCTAGAAAGTTTTTTTTTTTTTTTTTGTTTTGAAAAATATAAGTTTGGATGGATTCGACTCCAATCATCTATGCCCATGAAACCATATATCATTCACAGGGCATTTACAGATTGCTCACCAGTACAGTTTTCGCATCAGCAACGGAATTTAAATACACTGTTCTTTTGTGAATAAATGGTCCGTTTTTACTAACGGATCCAACTTGTGTTGGTGAGACTACAAAGTTGTACACGTCTAGACACCTAGCAATGTGATGGATTTTCAGCTCTCCCCAGCACCCAAAAAAAAAAATCAAAAAACAAAAAAAAAACTCTACATGTGATTCTTATTAAATCTACAATGTGCCGATGAAGTTGAGATTTTTTTTATTTTTTATTTTTTGCTGACACAGTGGGTAGGGTATGAAGTTGAGATTTCGTTCATTACAAAATGTGCTAGAAATCACAGAAAAGTGAAGATCCTGGTGGTTCCAATCCAACATTTGTGGCAGGATTTGTCCACCCATATCCAAGGCAAGCATTGTGACAGCCCATTTCAAATAAGTACTTTTCTTAGGAGAGAGGACAAGAAAAGAAAATGTCAAAGAAGTGGAGTGGCCTAGTAGTAGAAGATTTTGCGCTTTGATAAACGTCAAAAAGTCGTACGATGGTCGCTGTTGCTAAACTGGCTGAGCTGAGCCCACACATACTGACTGATATACTAAAAAAATACAGCATGTACTGCTTGCTACCAGAAGTTCAAACATATAACCGAGATATTCCTCCATTTGGTGCTTCTGCTTTCCCATTGAAACCTTCCCACCCCATCTGTAGTTTTATACTAATAGCTTTGATTTTCTCATGATAGGAGATTCCAAAGCAGATTCCCAGGAATCATCCGTTTCCAGAAGCCCAATTCCGCCTCTCTCTGCCCTAGCGTCACAGCTTACAAGCTAGACCCTCAATGACAGCCATCAAGATCATGCCATCTGTTAGTGGTCAACTGCTACAATGCTTATACAACTTTTCATTTTCTCACATTCGATGTCACTTTAGTCCAATAGACCACCTAATTTCCTCAATAAATTACTCGTAAGAGTGCCAAAAAGTCATTAAGTAGCCTTAGTCACAGGCATGACTATAGTAACCGAATATGCCGAGAATTCCCTTACATCGAAGGCCCCTTTCTGTACCTTTCCTGACTGCCACTTCATCACGCCAAGCATATGCTCCCTAAATATTCTATCTCTTTTTTTACTACAAATATAACCGTCCAAAAATTTTCCCTTCTCATTCCTTCCCTTCGTCCGTCGCAGACCAAACATCTATTCTCTTCTGGTTTTTCGGCTCTTTTTCATACCCGATTCTCTCCTCGATCGAAGTTTGAAACGTGTTGAAAGTAAAAAAAAAAAGGCAGGGGGTGGTGGTGGGATGAAGTTTGGCAAGAGACTAAAGCAACAAATTCAAGAAAGCTTGCCGGGCTGGCGAGACAAGTTCTTGTCCTATAAGGATTTAAAGCAGCTTCTAAATTTAATCTCATCAGCTCCGCCAGTGTTGAGTGGATCAGTCGAGTATGTTAGAGCAGAATCGGAGTTTGTAGTCCTGTTGAACAAGGAGATCGACAAACTCAATTCATTCTTCATGGAGAAAGAAGAGGACTTCATCATTCGGCATAAGGTAACCAACCAACCCTTGTTTACTTCCACGAGTTTGGATTTGGAACAACTTTCTTTTCTTCCCTTTTTTCCAGTGGTAATGACTAATGTGTGATAATATATGGTAAAATGGGCTGCTGAAATTTTGGTATAGAACTGAGTCCAGTAGTGGCTTTTCTTTCTTTCTTGGAGCTTCATTTGCTTGTTAGACGTGAAACATACACTTGAGTCAACTGAGTTTCGTGCAAAGCTGCAACAGGAACTCAGACATGTTGGGACCCACAACTTTTCTTTTCTTTTGTGGGTCCACTCGTTTACTTTGTCTGCTTGGCAACCCGCCCCCTTGGGTCTTTGTACTCACACTTTAGTCCATTTATATGAACTGATCACTCAAAGCCCGATTAAATATATAGCCCAAAAACGATTCTCCCAAAGTCAGGCCCAAACAAATTACCACCAAAATGAGTAATTGCGTAGGATTTGTTGTTTAGTAATTTTTAAGGGCAAGATGTGGGATTGTGTTTATGCTGTTAGACAAAGGCTGTAGAATTTTTTGATGAAAAATGATTGGAAGTAGAGTTTATGCTTCGCTAGAGCAGTGTAGAGTCCAAGGATATAATGTAATGAAGTGATGTTATTTAGACTTGGCTCTTCTTCTCTATTTACAAACTTTCTAAGGTATAGATTCATGTCTAAGTGTTTTAAGTTTAAAAAAAAATTATGCATTAGTCTTTTCTACTACACTAACAGTGTATACATTGTCAGCACTGGATGAATAACAACTGTATAAAATTTGAATTTGACTTTCAACTTTTACACGTGTCATGGATCCAACGGTGATAGTGTATACATTGACTGTTTGTGTATATATATATATTGGCTCTTGTTTTGATAACTTGATTATCAGAATTTGCATCAACTACATATCAAATAATCATTCTCAGATGAAGATGTTTGTGGAATAGCCTGTATTGTATTAACAATTAAATACATGTCCGTCCAAAATAAAAATGAAACTAAAAGGACAAGCACTTGGTCTTCGTGAGCTTGCCAACCATAGCACAATGGGCTGCCTTTATGTTCTGTGCACTGATTCGATAATATGGTGGGAGTATTTTGCACTCGTGTCAAATGCAAGGTTGAGGTCATCATACTTCTTCTAAGTAGATATTCTGGAATTCTGGATGTAGGAATTGCAACAGAGGATCCAAAGGATGATAGCTAAATCCGGGAGCGAGGCGTCGGGGATAGATTACAAAGCGGAGATGAGAAAGATCAGAAAAGACATTGTTGATTTCCACGGCGAAATGGTGCTCCTTATCAACTACAGCAACGTCAATTATACAGGTAAATGCATAAGCTTCAGTTTTCCCATAAATATGCAAAATTTTTCCACATGGGGTTTCAGTTTTTTGTGTGAATGAACTTCCCTTTGCTACAGAATACAAAAACTATGTGCTTAGCCACAAATTTTTTTTTCGTCCCTCGAATATGTAGGATTGGCTAAGATACTGAAGAAGTATGACAAAAGAACAGGCGGATTATTGCGCTTGCCCTTCATCCAAAAGGTGCTGCAACAGCCATTCTTCACCACGGATCTCATATCAAAGCTCATTAAAGAGTGTGAAATCACAATAGATTCATTGTTCCCAGCTCCTGCAGAAAAGAAGGCTAGAGGTGAAATAGAGGCAATAACTGTTGCTGGTGAAGGAATTTTTCGGAACACGGTGGCTGCTCTTCTGACCATGCAAGAGATCAGAAGAGGCAGCTCCACTTACAGTCATTTTTCTTTGCCACCTCTCAACTTGCCAGACACTGATGTTATCAAATCTGTGCAACTCAGTTCACCCATACCCATTCCTTAGAAACATGTATTATTATTACGCATTATACCACATGATATATGCTCCTGACACTTGGTTTGATTAGATGATAGATCAAGAATGAGGCATTCCCAGTTATTTTTTGTCAATCGGTTTTTGGCCTGAAACATTTGAGATTGAGCTACTACTTATAGCCAGAAAGTGAAGGCCCTGTTTTTGGTGGATTAGCTCGCTCGAACATTCCAGGGGTTTTTTATGCCCAAAAAAAAAAAAAAACTGTGGTGCTGTTTAGATGCAATATGAAAGATGTCATTACGCAATTTAGCTGGTTAAATTGTGATCATATTTTACAAATTACATGAGGCTTGGACTGGAGGAATGCATTTGGCTAAAGAAGGAAAGAAATATTGCAACGTACACTTATTTAATGTATACTAAAGAAAGTGCAGATAAGAGTACATTTTCAACAAGAAATTAAAATTAATCATTGGAAAATTGAATGCAAAGATTTACTTGTCAATACTACTGTTGCACCAGAGTGAAGGCCCAAAGGTCAGGTCATGAAAACCGTGTAATTCTCTTTTCATGGATATGGAGCTTGGATTTCTTCCCCATTGGGAGATAAAATCGAGACCGGGATATGCATTTGCCCCCAAATAAACAATAAGCCCACTCAAATCTTTCTTTCTCCACCCATGGAGTTAAAATCTCATTGGTCAACTACCAAAATCAGCGGCTCCTTTTTTTTTTTTGGGAGAGGAGGAGGAGGAGGAGGAGGAGGGGGGGGGGGGGCTGGGGAAGTAAAATCAGCTGCTAATTGCACAAACTTTGGCCCTTATCCACTGACGCACCCTCAGAGACAGAGAACTCTGCAGACTTCAAATCATCTTAAGCTAGAGGTGTAATACTACTTCATATGTGTTGAAAGCTTAAAATCAACTGTATATGGAACCTATGGATAATAACTCAGAGCTGATTATTCTTATGCTACCGTAAACGTGCTTCTATTAAGTATTCTGTCAATAACAGCCGTACTTCTGCTGGTTAACTTGCGTCGTTCTCATCTCGTGAGTCATCATAATTCAGAATCTACGACTAATTCGAGCCCAAATTATTAGCATGGGAAAACGACTGATATTTGTCGCTCTTCCAATCTTTTGCGTTTATAGATTGAAATCTCACCCTTCTATGCAAGAACAGTTTCTCCAGCGTTGGCTGAAAATATATAGTTAAGGCGCTTGCGAGTTGCAAAACTAATTTTTGTATGGAGTTGGAGATGATTCAATTTTGGGCTGCAAGTTTGCTTGTGAAATCCTTGTTCCATCACTTCATGGGTTATATATAATAACTGATGACGGAATAAAACTTTTCTACGAACAACAATTGAATGCATTGATAAGATCAAATGCAATGGCTGTTGTAGTTATTGGATGCAAAACCATCTATTCTAGACAAATGATGGTGGGGAATCCGGAGGACATTTTGTCAAGCAGTCCTGATAACACACGGGATCAACATCCCCTGAACGAGTTCGGCAGTAGAAGGTACAGGCTTTGTCGCAGTAGTCTCGGCACTCGTCGTCATGGCAGTCCTCCAGACCGATCGGTCCCTTGTGAGTTGTTGTTGAGTCTGCAATCGCCACTGTCAATAGCATCGCCAGGACAAGAAGACGTCTATTCTTTACCCCCATTTTCTGCAGCTCTTTTCTATTTCATACAATATACTAACTAGTATTAGTTTTGATAAAATAAGTTGGAACTTATATACTTAGAATATATACAAGCAATTAATGTCCAATAAATAGATTTTCATCCATATATATGCATCTGCATAGATGCAAAAGATTATTTTCCATATAAAGCTTTGACCACGGGCTCTGAATGCTTTTTTCAATTGAACTTTTTTTTTTTTTGGATTAAATCATGCTTGCTCTTTATCTTCTTTTTTTTTGGGACTCGTTAAATTCTATTCTATATTTCTATGTCTACTTATCTTTTGCCAACGGGACAATGCTAAGATTATTTTCCATATAAAGCTTTGACCAACTCTGAAGGCTTTACCTTTATTCCTGTTTTTTTGGGATAAATCATGCTTGCTCTTTATCCTTTTACCAACTACTACAGACTAATAGAAAGAGGATCTTAATCAATTTGCAAAAGCTCATTGAAATATCCAGATGCTCAGTCAAGTAGGGGACCACTTGACTGATCGATCATAAGAGCACTTTAGATATCTACACTACAGAGTAATTCTTACACAATAATTATATCATCAAACCAAGGCCAACCCTGGGATTTAGGGATTTACAGGATTTTAACTTGGCATTATTGGGAAAACAATTATGGAGAATTTTGATGCAGCCAAATTTGCTGATGAGTAGAGTAATGAACGCTAGGTATTTTGGTGGGAAATCTATATGGGATGTACAACAAAGAGGATCAGACTCATGGTGCTGGAAGAGTCTTCTAAATGCAAGAGAAGTGCTAGAAGAAGGACTCAGGAGGAGGGTGGGAGATGGTGAATCAATTAAAATCTGGGAGGACAGATGGCTGCCAGGATAGAGGATGGGGAAAGTAAGATCTCAGAAGAAAGCTGTCAGCAAGATTCAGAGGGTAAGTGAGCTGATCAAGGATGGTAAATGGAATAGAGAAGTGCTGATGCAGGAATTTGAGGAGAAGGACAGGTTGCAAATACTAAAGATACCACTGAGCTTGGGGAAGGTTAAGGATAGGACCTATTGGGCAAAATCAAGTTCTGATGTATATTCTGTCAAGACTGGCTATAAACTAATTAAGGAAACGAAGAAAGGACAGTGTCAGCATAGAGGAACTCCAAAACCAAGCAATAGTAGGAGGATCAAGTCTCGCAACTGGAGTTTTCTATAGGGTTTGAACATGCCAAATAAACTCAAACACTTCATCTGGAAATGTTTGCAAGGAATACTGCCAACTAATATAGTGGTGAAGGGGAAGTGTGGCAAGGGGGACCATGTGTGTAAGTGCTGTGGAGACAGCTATGAGACATTAGGGCACATGTTATTTCTATGCTGTAATGCTAGAGCAATTTAGAAGGTGGCACCATTGAAGTGGGATGGATTGAAGATGTTTAGGAGTAATGGCATTGGTGGGAAGAACTAAGAGAGGCTGTGGCTCGAGAGAAGGGAAGGGAACACATAACTCTCATGGCACACATTTTGTGGCAGATTTGGAAATCTAGGAATGATAAGCAGTTCAACAACAGGAGCAATGAGCCTATGGTAGTAGTCAATAAGGCATTGATGGAATGGAATGAGTATCAATTGGCACAATGGGGGATCAAAACAGGACAACCTGGCAGCTGGAGGACAGGACAGGGGCAGGAAATGGGATAAACCTCAAGCTGACTGGATCAAAATCAACACTGATGCAGCTTTAGACCAAAAACTTAACAAAGCAGGGTAGGGTATAGTGGCAAGGAACAGCTCAGGAGAACTGGTAGGCTCATGGGCGAGGCCAACTGAAGGCTGTGCTGAGGCACAAGTGGAGGAAGCTCTGGCGATAAGAGAAGCAATAGTAATAGCTAAACAAATGGGATGGAGGAAAGTGGAACTGGAATCGGACTGTAAGCTAGTAGTGGACAAAATCAATGCAAGGGATGAGGGAGTCAGCATAGCCATAATTCAGTTGGACATTTGGAGGCTGATGAAAGATTTTGATAAATGTTGTTTCTCCTACACTAGCAGGAGCAACAACTATGTAAGTCACCATTTAGCAAAATTTGATATAAAACTAATTGATTCAGCTGAATAGAAGCTTAGCTTCCCAGCATGGCTGCTAGAGTTAGCTCAAGCAGATTTACAGGAGCAGTTGCTTTGACCTTGTATCTTTTATGTTTAATACCATGTTATCGTTTGGAAAAAAAAAAAAAAAAACCAAGGCCACTAAAACGGGATGGTAATACTTACAAGGAGGATATTTATATCTACTATAAAATAAAATAAAAAATGGTATCCGCTTCAAACACCATATGTGTAGGAAAGATATTCGTTCAATTCTAGATAAATTTATCTTCATCAGAACATGTACTAAATTGGATTGCTGAGTTTTTCAAAAACTAGTTTTTCAAATATTATTAAAATTTTTAAAAAGTATTCTAAAAGGTACTTTAAAAAGTAGTCTAATTTTTTTTATGTTTAAAAAATATCCCAAAATATATTCTAAAAACTCTTCTACTCTTAAATATCCCAAAATATTTTCTAAAAATATATTCCAAAATATACTATAAAAACTCTGATACAGTAAAATTTTTCAAAAACACCCCCGAAAATAACTAATCCAAACGGACACAAGATAATGTCTATCATTCACTAATTTAACAAAAGATATCAATAAGTTTCTTAACATAACGTATTAAAGTTATAATATATGTCATATAAATGCTCAACTACTCGTATAATATACAAAATTAAATATCAAAATTTTTCTGACTATTCAAATTTCGCTAATTTTACTTACTGACATGCCATCTTAATTGTATAGTGTAAATATCTATCTTTTAATAATTAATCATTTGTTTACAATAATGAAAACACAAAATATTTATACTCTCATTACACATAGTAAACTTACAGGTTATGAACATAAACCTTTAATTACAATTCTAATCTCACAGGCAACAAATTTTCAACATACACAAATGAATTACTCCCTTACATCAATATTTAATTACATCAAATCAATTAGCTCCATTTCCCCCTCATGACTAATACTACTATAACTTGAATTCAGCAACTTGAGGAATGTCCACATTATACATGATAATGGTCTCTTGTTTGGAAGCCAACAAAACACCTAAAATATATATTTATTAAAATAAAAATTTATAATGGGAGTGCCTCAAATACAATGACAAGAATAGCTATAAAAAACATAGTTAGAAAATGATAATTATTATAACAATAAAAATTAATTTAATATATCAACAAATATAACTATTAATTGAATCGCAAGAATGGCTCAATGACTTCAAATTACAGATAATGTAGTAAGAGATGGGCGGGTTCGAATCCTCCCACTTACACTATAAAAAAAATTAAAAAAATATAGTAAGAGTTTAGAAAAAAAACTACAACCCTAGAAAAATTCCATACGACTTCAAAAATCACACCATGATTAAAACCACCAAAAAAACATATGGTTAAATAATGATCTATTCATACTCAATTTCATCATTTAAATAACAAAACAAATAGAGTAACATCTTCTATTTGATTATGATTAATTAAAAATTGGCAACTGCTCATTTCATTACTAAATCTAATATATATATATGTGTGTGTGTGTATGTGTATGTCTGTGTGTGTGTGTGTGTGAGTGTATGTATGTAATAATTTTATTAACATCTAACCGTAGATGACATTTGACAATTGTCTTCCATCCATAATAACAAGATAAGAAAATACTCTATATTTGTTCGAAATCTACTGATATTTATCGCTTCAAATAACAGGTATACAACTTTTATGTTTTTCAACATAACATACAACGCACCAAAGGGTTTCGTCGTCGTCCTGTGCCGTCCACGTGAGCTGTCTAAGTCTGCGGTTCTCCGGATGCTCCATTGGAATGCTTCGGGTAATTGGGTCGCACATGGGTTTTCTACTTTGGAATGGATGCCCGTACCAGTTCCTTTCCTTTCCCAGCTCTCACAGCTGCATTGTCCGGAGCTAACAGCAGAGTGTTCTCAAGAATGGTAATTTGTATGATTTATCATGGCTGTGTCTTCCGATGTCGTCCGAATTCCAACACAGGTTGGTTGTGCCCTTTTTTCCTAGGGTTTTCTCATCTGCTTTCTCATTTCCATTTTCTCAAATTGGTTGTGCCCTTGAACCCATTCCCCTTTTTGAGCTGCTTCCTCTCGCCGCCTTCTCTGGCCAGCTCCTTCCTCTCGCCGCCTTCGTTTTGCCCGTTTTACTTCATCTCATTTCGATTGTGGTTTTGGATCAGCCATTCCCTCTCTTTCACCTGTTGGATTTTTCACAGCGGTGTTGCCTTCTCTTGGTTGATTTCATCGATCTTCAGGTGGCTTATGGGTTTTTTTTTCAAGGATTCGTTGTTTTCGTCTGGTGTGCGCTGATGTTTTGAGCCTTTGATTTTTGTTTCCCCGATTTGTGTTTTTTCTTGTTCCCTTTTTTTCTTGTTTTTTTATTTCGTTTCTTTTTTTCAACTGTGAAGATGAAGATACTGATTTTATTGCCTTTCGCTTTTAAGTTTTATTACTGAATCTGGGTTTTTGGTTGTTCCTTTTTTTTTTCCTTTAGAGTCTTCGGTTTTTGGCTCACTAATAAACATGCCGCAGCTTTCTTCTTCTTCGTTTTCACCGCCTTCTCTGGCCAGCTTGATTGCGAGGTTGGTTACATTTTCTTCTGCTATTTTTCGGTCTCGTCGAGCTTCTTTTACTGGTGTGTTTTAATTGTAATCGTGGTTCCTCTGCGTATTTGCTTTGCATGGATTTTTTTCCCCATGTTACACTGCAATTTGTTGTTGGCCATGGTGTTATCCTCCCTCTTAGATTTGAGTTCTATTTTATTAGATTTGTTTTTGTCGATTATAAAGGCTTCCTTCTCTTGTGCCTTTTAGATGGTTACATGAATTTTGATTACTGTTTGTATTTTTGTTATCAAATCATTCTAGGATGCTTAACTTCCCTCTTTCTTTTCTTTTTATTTTATATTTTTCGTGTAGCATGAAAATGTGTTGACCTTGGTTGATCAGTCCTTGGTTTTGATGATTAACAAACCAAAATGTAGATTTGGACTAATATTTTTTTTGTGAGAAATTTGTTAAAACAGGTCATTGATCCAAAAGAGAATCGAAAAGATTTGAATCAAAGAGAAGTTAAGAAATATGAAGGTTCGGACGTAGAGGATCGGACGCTCGATAGAGGATCGGTCGTCCGACTGACGACGACACTCTTCGGACGCTTGGATCGGACGCTCATTCATTGCTTCGGCCATCCGACACAAAAAGAATGAACGTTGAACATTCTGATTTCTATCGAACGCAGGGTGCGGACGTCCGATAGGTGGTTCGGACGCATGGTTCGGACTCGGAGCAAATGGTTCGGACGTCCGACAGGCCAACGGCTAGCTTCGACAGCATTTAATATTTGACCGTTAGAGAGCTTTTTGGAGTCATTTCTCACCTTTTATAAATACCCCAAAGCACAAGAAGACACGGACTTTTGTTCAACACTAAATACAAGCTTACAAATGAGATCTTTGAGTAGAAATATTCTTTGTTGGTTGTATAAGGGGTTGGGAAAGTTGGGTTGTGAGGTTGCTCAAGTGAAGGTTACTCTCTAGGAGGAGTAAAACCTTGGTGAAGGTGAACCTATCACTTGGAGTGGTAAAATCTTGATAAAGGTTGCATCACTTGTATAAAGTAGTTCTTAATTGAAAGGGTAAGCTTTCAATTGTAGCTAGTTGAGGGTTTGCTTGGAGAGTAGTAAAATTCCTGTGCTCAACCAAAGTATGTTTGGGGTGAGGAAGGAGTGAGCCTTCACTTGTACAAGTTGGTTAGCACTACCATCACTTGAAGAAACTATTTGGTGGATTCAACTCCAAGTTTGGAAGAAGTTTGGAAGTTTGATTGGTTTGAATTTCTTTTACTTTATTGTTACTCTATTTTTGTGCTTTAAAATTGCTTATATTTTTTGTCATTGTATTTACTTGACTACTTGTCTGGTTGAGTATTTTGGTTGTATTTGGTTGCATCGGGGCTTTCAAAATGTTATTAAACTGAAAGAGATTGTGGCCTCTCCTGGTACTTCTCCTTCTCCGTATGTTCAGAGTCGTTATTTAATTCATGAATATCGAACATATATTATATGTTTTGTTGTCTTAATTTTCAATCAAGAAAATTTACTCTTCTATGTATTGAGCAGACCTTCGGAGTTGCTTGTTAGAGCTACGAAATATGATTCGGCAGTAGACATGTGGTCAGTTGGCTGTATTTCTGCTGAACTTTTGCATGGAAACCAATCTTATATGGAAAAATGAGGTTAGGCATACACCTTGAGTTGTTGTACTCTTTTTTCAGCCTTTTTTTTTCATTATTTTTTAAAGAAAAAATCTGTCTTATCTTACTTTTTGAATTATCATAGCTTATTTATCTATCAAGGAATTTTGGAAGAGTTAAGTAGATGGTGTTTTGTCTTTTGTCACAATTGCCTTTTATGAAACGAACTTGGATGATTATCATGATTATTTATTAGATTGGTTCAGTTTGTATACACTAGAAGAAAGGATATGGAGCATTGTTGGCTTTTGGAGCATCCCAAGTTCATATACTTAATAATCAGCCCATGTTGAAAGCTTTTTATTTCCATTTAACATTTTTAGCACATCAAAATCTTGGAAAAAGTTGGTTACATCTTTAACGGCTGAGTCATCTGTCTTATTCTTCTACATACCTATAAGAATGAAACCATAACAAGATCTTTGAATGCCACGAGATAGTGCTCAGGCTTGGAAACCCAAGCATTCATTATGCTGTCTAAGCATGGAATCCCAAACAATTATCTGATGATACACTTAAGGGTTGCATCAACTGGTTGAGCCAAATGTTGTTTAGCCTTTTACTATGCCCTTTCTTTAGATTGCTTTTGTGAACTACTAATTGCAACAATTACTGTTTAAATGATAATATCTGTTCTACACAGTAATTCTCAAATTGTGCATATATTAAATTCTAAATGTGTCACTCTTTGAATTTTAAAGGTGATCATGTCAAATTCCATATTAGCTACAGCAGCAAGATTTTGAACTACAACCAGGTTTGGTGCTACCCCAAAAGTAGTTTGATTTGTTGGAATAATTACTCTCTCCTTTTTTCCCCCACATTTACAGTATGTTCTCGCTGGTGTATTGGGGTTACTTGTCATTACATCAAAAGACTCAAGTGCAGACACATACATTGGAAACAGCTGTTCGATTCATCTCTTAGTGTTAGTTTTCATTGTAATGGTTCTGCATTAGAGATACAAAATTTTTTATTTCTTACTTTGATTTGGAAAGAAAGGAGTGCATTTGTGTATCTAAAGAAGCTAACAAATGACGTTACACTGTAGACTAATAAAAAATAAAAAATGAGAGAACAATGTAAGCATGATGTTACATTGTAGACTATAGTAGGCATTAAAGGCACTCTAATGAAGCTAACAAATGGCTTTTTTTCAGCAATATCACATTAATTGCATAATGTTCTATGAATGCTGTTTATTGCCTAACCTGGCATAAGCCACCCTGCAGCCATGTTGATTATTATGTGTTGTATGTGATTCTGCATGCATTAGCGTTTCTGTGTGGGCTTTCCCCAATGTTCATTAGATACAACATATTTACACCGTCTATGACGCATCCAACACCACGACATCTACGGCCTGGTTATGGAATGCTAAGCCATTCCTCTGCTAGGTTTGATGAAGCCATGGCTACAGAAATGGAAAATTTAAGGTTAAAATTACCTTCGAAATTTTTACACAATATTCTTAAATCTTGTGTTCTATGTTTGATACGTTTCACTTTATCTTTTTGGTTAGCTTATAGTTTGATTTTGGATTATTTTTGTGGTTATAGTTTGTCAAGCATAGGATCTATGTATGATGTTCAGGATCTCTTATCTGACATGCTTCAAGCTGTCAATCCAAGTGATCGCTCAGTTGAAAACTCTTTATTCTGTTCATGGTTCCAAAATTTTCAGAAAATTTCCTCACATTTACTTCTCTGTAGGTTGTAAAAGATGAAGTGATGATATTCCAACCAGAGGAAATTGATATTCCAACCAGAGGAAATTGATGCAGATGTTGACTACTACAGGGTCTCTGTCTGTCTCTCTCTCTCTCTGCATTTCAATGG
Source organism: Coffea arabica (assembly GCF_036785885.1). NCBI lineage: Eukaryota > Viridiplantae > Streptophyta > Magnoliopsida > Gentianales > Rubiaceae > Coffea > Coffea arabica. The sequence goes on along the minus strand of NC_092312.1, from coordinate 22,138,066 downwards.
ACCACTTGTCTATTCTATTCATTGCCCAGCTAAAACCAGGAAATACTAAGGATGGTAGTGGAAATCACCGTGACACAATTGCTTATTACTTTGAAGAAAATGCAGCAACATCTTCTTTCAACAAAGATTCCAGCATCAGTGTTCAGAATCAATTTCTCCAAGCTGAAGAACAGAACTCAGAAGCTGGTTCTTCAGTTTTTTTTTTTTTTTATAATTTTGCTTTCCATTCGTCTTGTTCAATTCATTAACATTGCTCACTTTTCATTTTAGAGGAACAACGATCTTCTTCAAAACCACGAATTCATCTCACAAGAAGGTTTAGAAATGCTGGAGAGATAGAAGAAGAACCTACAGAAGTCAATGACTCTGGCAACAGCAAAAAAACAAAACTTGTCTGATCTTTCATTATCTATGCTGCTCTTTCAAGTTGCATTACTGATGTTGCAAATCTTTTGAATACTGTCGAGAATAGACAAGCTCAAACAGATGCAAAGCTTGTGTTTTGTTGAACTAATATATGTGCATTGAGTTCCATTTAGATGTTTTTGCTTAGAACTAATGCTTCAGTTATCAAGGCTGACATATTCTACATTGTTGTCAGGAATGAATTTCATACGATGTAACTCCCAAATACTTATCACCATTTGGTATATTTATCTGTTTATTTATCAGAGCACCTGACTTTTGGAGCCAAGTAGCATTTTTTTGCTTAGTAATTAACTTAATGCATGCACATGGATTGCCATGATTCTATATGTGTAATGAACTGATCTATCAATTTGATGCACAATTTGATAGCTGAATCAAACAGATACATTTTGTTTCAAGTGAACTCTTTTTTATCTACTACACCAGTCAGTTTCAGAATTACAACCAATTAGACCACATTTACATTTTATACTCATCCTTGTATCTTTGCACACCATCTTTTTCCTTCTGCAACACATCGAACTTTCCTTTTTTCTTTATACTTTCTTACAGTAATTGACTTTAAGATATGTTGTACTCTTAATATTTAATCCAACCACGCCATTATCATCCATATAAACCCTTCTTAACCCCATCTAAAGGTGCATGCATGCTGGTTACTCCACCGCGCAACGCCGCGGTTATACCTCCTAGTAACATCCAACGCACACTACCTCAATCACTATCCACTGACACGTGTCAGTCCCAAATTCAACTAGTGGTAGCTCTCCCCGGCCTTCTCAATACGTTACTTCAAAACCATGTTGCATGGATACCAAATAAAGTGCAGGTTGTGGAAAGGTGTTGCGGCATTAGAGTTAGAGATTTGTTTAATTTTCGATCACTTGAGATCCTCGGTGAACAAAGCCAAAAAGAGACAAAGTCCCTGGAAGATTGTGGCATCGTTGCCCAATAAGCCCTGATGCTATCGTAATCAATGACCTCAGATTCAGTAACGGACCTGGAACGCTGCACAATTGAGCGTCCATGGAGTTGATCCAATCTTCTTTCTCATTCTCCAAATCAGCCATGAAGTACACGGTATCCTTGCCAGTGGAGGGCTTATTGAGGACGTCCTTGGTGCCTTTGGTGCCTTTGGAGGGCTTACACGGTATCGTTTTGGTTCAAAGTTTTAGAGAGTAGAGAAAATTTGTGTTAAATCAAACTAATTTGAATTATTAAAAAAATTAAAATGCAAATAATAACAGGACACTTGACGTAATATTAGAGGTGGCATTAGATTGGCACTCAAAATATGTCACCGAGGATCCCAAGTGCTTTTCGATTACCTAAAGAAATAAAAATATTCGACGTCGAACTTTTATTAGATAGGTCCAACCGTCCAATAAGGGAGACTGAGTTCTTTTTAAGTGGGAGATTCTAATACAGAACGAGGAACTGGTTCTTCGATCTTTTATTCTACATCTACAAGATTGCTCAAAGTTAATTAAGGGTCTGTTTGGTTGGACAGAAAATATTTTCCCTACGAAAATATTTTCCATCGAAGTTATTTTCCTGGAAAATCACTTCCTTCTCCATAATTTTCCAGTGTTTGGTTATTTAGTGAAAATATTTTTCAAATTCCTTTTTTCATAATTTTCGGGTGATTGTTTGTCAGTGAAAATATTTTTTGACTTTCTTTTTTAATGTTTGTTGATATGTTGCAAATGTTTTTCTATTCTCAAAACATTCATCTCATTACAAGTGTTTTTTAGCTTCTATCCATTATAATCATATTATCATTTTTATAAAACATTTATTAAAATTATGCCATGAATTCTTAAATGGAATTATTAATGACACTAATGAATTGGTTTTTGATCTTCCTTTAAAAAAAATCAATAAGGGGGTGAAGATCCCAGGCACCTTCACCTTATTCACTGAACGGTGGACGCAATAAATATATACATATACATATATATATACATATACATATACATATACATATATATATATATATATATATATATATATATATATATATATATATAAAAGACTCCAAGGCAGTAACCATGCCAGGAAAGCAATCAAGCAAGCAACGTGCTGCCTCTTATCCACATTATGAAGTATTAATATCTTGGACTTCACAAAATTTTATCTAAATAAATGGCAGCTGTTCCATCAGATAGATATAGCATCTTTCACTTGATGGTAATGCATTCCGAAATGAACTGATGTTTGGCCTAAAACAGAAATGGAGCAGTCATCATTCTGCAACCGCCTGTGCATGCATGCACAAGAGAATTTAACACAAATTTTGAGTCAAGAGCCTGAATGGCCATAGTGCTCTCTAACAGAAACATGAGCAGCCAATTGATTGATTTGTGCTATGGTAAGAGCCAATTCAAAAAATATTAGATCTATCAGATCAATAATTTCAGTACAACCTTCTATGGAGCTCAAAAGCAACAAATGCACCCATCAGGGTTTAAATCTCGTCAGCAAACAGAAGTTGAGTTTACAGTCTGAGGACTAGAGAAATTTACAAAGTTAGATCCAGCCCGTCAAACCATATCTGTCAGCAAGATTGTATATTACCAGCTGATCCCAGGCATGCCCAAAAAGATGCTCTACTCCTATGGCAAAGGTAAGAGCCCACGAAGTGAGAAGAACAGTGAACGCAACGAACCCAATGGCTGATCCAGTTCTTAGTAAACTGGGGCCTAATGCTTGAAGGTGCTTCTGCATCTGACTAGCCACATTGAATCCTCAACCCTTCAATGGAGAGAGCTTCAAAATTAGCCATGGCTAATGGAACAAGATCTTCCAAAGACACATAATCTGAATGTACTTTATCTGATATTGAGCCTAAGTTTGGAGCATTCTAACTGTGATCTATTACTTTTTGTAAATCTTTAAAGGGAGCTTACTATTATGTCAGAAGAAATTAACGATGCAAGAAAATCCCTATTGCTTGCAGTAAGGTTCCAAAATAATTGAACAGGCAACTGTAACATCAGAGCTTCATTATCTTTTCCATAGCTACCAACATTTTCAGTCTTTCTAACAAACCAGAAGTTTCTTCTTTTTCCCTTCTTTTTTTTTTTCCGTTTTCCATCTTTCTTAGTGTTGTATGCGTGATACAGGGTTCCAGAAAATCCCAGCAAAACTAATGCAACATAAATGCCATAAACAAATAGAAACCTGTAATAACAATCCTGCTCAATTATTTACTATCCTTTCCTTTTTTGAGTTTTCTTGGTCCAAAATTACCAGTAATAACTTGTACAGTGCTATCAGAGCTTCATCAAGCTCTATACAATCTCCAAGAAACAAACACAAGCAAACCCAATGTGTGATTGTGTGTGTGTAGCAAAAATTATCTTAATGGGATACAAAAGTCATCAAAGCAAGAAACTTTTTCTGCAATTTCTTAAGGGAACAAAGCAGGTTCTCAAAAAAAAATCAACAATAAAACCTACCATGCATAAATCAAGAAAACTACCCACTCAAAACTAGAAATTCCAGTAAAAATACTACTAACGATCAATAAGCAAGCAATAAGTTTGACTCACCAGGACAATGAATTGCGATATGATCCAACCCTTCAAGAAAGTAGGAAAAGAAATAATAGAAAATGATGAAGAGCTTCAGCCCGAGACCTGTAAGAAGAAGGATTAAGAGAATAGCCCAATTGAAAGAGTAGCCTACCTCTGGAAGTGGGTCTTCGCCGGAGCTGGAGGCGCTGCCGGCGAAGAAGGATTGGTTCGCCGATAAGTTGTCAATCGATGGTCTTCAATCGTTGAGAATGGGCATCTGCTGAAGTGGAAGAATGTCTTTAGGCCGTGGTGTAATTTATTTTCCGTTAGAAATTATTTTTCCAAATTAAATTGTGTCCAAACAATGGAAAATTAGTAAAACATTTTCTGAAAAATATTTTCCGTCCAATCAAACAGACCCTAAGAGTGAATAAATTGGATAGTCATAGTAATTTAAGTACTATTTTTATTAGTTTTGTTAGAGTTTTATTATTATTACTAGTATAGAATGAACTTGATATTTAAAAATAATGGACAAATGGTGTCGGGTCCCATGATTGGTTTTATGTCGGGCGTTAGCCAAATATGTAGCTTTATTCGTTTAGTCTTTTAACTATGTTTTTTTTTTTTTAGAGCCAGACTCATTGTAGCCTATAAAAAAGCACATCTAGGATCTTTGTAATCACAAGACATTTTTCTCCAATTGTAATATATTGTTGCTTGATTTTTACCAATTATGAGAGTTTTCTCTTGTTGTTGCAAATCTATGATTCAATTTCAGGAAATGGTTCAATGAAACTTTTTTCTTAATTCACGCTTCTGTATTAAGTTGCAACCAAGCAAGTCTGATCGATCAAGGAACTAGGCCGAAAGAAATTTCATACAAAGAAAAACCAATTAGGCTTCTCGGCCAGGTACTATTCTACTTCGGACTTCCCACCCCAGTTATTTCTCAAGGACTTCTCTTCAATGAATGGGATCAAAATGGCCTAAAACTCTGATAGGTTGCAATTTTATCATTTATTTTATTATTAATTTTTCTTATTACCTGACTTGATATGGATTAATTATTAGATTCTACTCACTTTTCGTAATTTGCATTTATTTCAGGGAGTAGAACGAAAATACTATAATAAGGGCCAATTTGACAATTATCAGGAAAGAGTTCAAATAGCAGGCAATCAAGGGCATTCTTGGAACAAGAAGATGCAAGATTTTTTGGTAATTTTGACCGAAGACAGCAACTAAAAAAAGGATAAAAGAAACCAAACCTGGAAGGGTTGGGGTCGTCGAGGTGTTCCTTCCTCTTGGGAAGGAAGCCGCCGCACAGAGCCAAGCATTAGTATAGGCATTAGATAGGAATTGGGGGAGCAGAGGATTTGTCCTCTAAGGAGCTTTTGATCTTTGACTTTTCTTGTTGGCTTAGGAGTAGCCTTAATTCTCACGTATGTCAGGGTCAAAAAGGAAGAACTTTGACTCTTGCTTTCTTGCTTTCGTAGTAGCTTTCCTCCCTTGGTCAAGGATAATGGCTGCGGCTTCCTCTCCAACTTTGCGTGGATTTTGTTCACCAGGAATGAATTAATTTTTCTTTTTCTAGTCAAGAAACAATGGATGCTTTGGATCGCCTAAACTTGTGAGATCGATTTAATTTTATCTTTTTCTTTTATTTATTGATATTCGCATATTCCTTGATTGCAGTGCTTATGATTATTTGATTAATTGATTTTCTTGGATCCGGATAATTAATTGATTTGGTAATCTATTGTCAATTAGGGTGTTAAATCCGTAATTGTTTAATTGCTCTAAAATAGTGACAACTGGCATGATTAGATTTGTGTCAGGAGAATATGCGGGTTAATCTAAAATAACCCTGGCAGTACGTTATTTGGTTAGAATAGGGCTCCTCTAATACGTAAGGCAATTGGGAAATTAAATTCTACGGGCGTACCTAGGATTATTTCTCAATTAGAGCAGTGATTAACGGGCGTACCTTGATCACCGACACAATAAGGAGGGGTTGATTGCCATCGCTTGTTTGGTAGTTATAACCTATTTATTGATAAATAATTGGAATTGCCTTTGTTTCGATGATCAATTAGGTGCACCATTGCTGAAGTTATTTCTTGGCTAGATTCTTAATTATCACTCATTTGATTTTAGTAATTTGTTATTTAATTTTTAGTAGTTTCTTAGATTTTATTTGAACTTCTTTTATTGTCACCTTCTGCACAAAAACACCCCTTTTGTTACTGTGAACTTGAAAAGAAACAATTACTCCCAATCCCTGTGGATTCGACCCTGCTTACCACTATCTACAGAAATTACTTTTAGTTTGAGCAGATTTTATTATTGCACAGGTTTCGACAACCTGTCAAACTCTTACCCGGAAAAAAAAAACCAATAAATTAGTTAAGCAATTGTCAAGCAAATAATAATTGTCAAGCAAGAAGAGGGCAAAATTGGAAGAAATTTCTTATCTCACTTCTACAAAAGCTGTCAGGGAGGTTTCTGCAACAAATTGTTACTGTTCAGGGGAGGTGAATGCAATTTCAAAACCTAGAGGGGAGGTCAGTGCAAATGTCAAAAATTTCAGGGGAGGTTTCTGCAATTATCCCTTTTGCAATATCTAATATCTAATTTTATATTGAGGAAATAACTTTTGCGCAAGACAAGTCAAAATTTATATAATTTTTAATGCTTATTTGGATTGCAAGGGTGTTGCCCATTCTCAATTACATGTAAACATCACCAAGTTTGGAATGCAATTGAAGGATTGGCTTCTCGAAGCACAAACCTCTCGGTAGGCCAAAACCGACATCAGTCATATGAGATTTAGCAAACCAACGGCGAGCAACGAACTGGTTTGCTAATGGGTCCGGTCCAGCTCATGCATCTTTGTCACAATCCCTCTCTGTCTCTCTTGTTTCTCTTACAAACTCCTCCGTTAAGTAGTTGCCAACGTCTCTTTGTCTCGGCCGTTTTCTCTACTGCTGATGATCTTTGAACCGTTTGCCAAACAAAGCAAAACCGGCTTGGTAGCCTGAAAAAGTCAAGAGAACCTAACCGACATCAGTCATATGAGATTTAGCAAACCAACGGCGAGCAACGAACTGGGTGAATTGTGTGGGGGCAAATATACTAGTCAAATATACTGGATTTCATGCTTTGGAGGGATGTTGAAAATCTTCCCTAGTATATGTGAATAAGCATGAAATCCAGCCACACTACGACTACGCTGGAGGCGCTTCAATATTGTGTGGGGGGCGCTTTTTTCCTTTATTTTCGTAGGGCTAAACTTTTTCAAACTGGAGGGATGTTGAAAATTTTGGTCTATACACTTGGATGCATTTCAGGCAAAAAGAATTGTGGACATCAACTCGGGGATTTTTGTTGGGTGGGGGGCGTTTTGGATAGAGAAAATAAAAAGGAAAAAAGCTTGGGCAAGACGCGAATTCTTTAAGCACCAGCATTATGTATTTCTGTGTCATTATTTGAATGCAATTTCTAGTTCCAGTTAATGGAAAATTTTACTGTAATCCGAGGTTAACAAGTCAGGGAGGAAAAAAATCAGCCGCTATTAGCAAACTCAGTTGGAGTTTTATTGGGATCAGTTGAGGATAACCGAAGCACATATATTTGTGTGCCGCTTACAGTCGATGATCAAAGCTCCTGAAAATTGGTTTATGGATTAAACAGCATGCACGTCCCGTTCCTGCCTCGTATCACAAAAGCTCTTCCCCCTTCATAGTTGAGTCTGTTTATTGGTTTTTTTTTTTTTTTTCCTGGGTAAGAGTTTTAGGCCATTTTGATCCCATTCATTGAAGAGAAGTCCTTGAGAAATAACTGGGGTGGGAAGTCCGAAGTAGAATAGTACCTGGCCGAGAAGCCTAATTGGTTTTTCTTTGTATGAAATTTCTTTCGGCCTAGTTCCTTGATCGATCAGACTTGCTTGGTTGCAACTTAATACGGAAGCGTGAATTAAGAAAAAAGTTTCATTGAACCATTTCCTGAAATCGAATCATAGATTTGCAACAACAAGAGAAAACTCTCATAATTGGTAAAAATCAAGCAACAATATATTACAATTGGAGAAAAATGTCTTGTGATTACAAAGATCCTAGATGTGCTTTTTTATAGGCTACAATGAGTCTGGCTCTAAAAAAAAAAAAACATAGTTAAAAGACTAAACGAATAAAGCTACATATTTGGCTAACGCCCGACATAAAACCAATCATGGGACCCGACACCATTTGTCCATTATTTTTAAATATCAAGTTCATTCTATACTAGTCAAATTTACTGGATTTCATGCTTTTATTGCATATCTTGGCCCGGCTGATTCGTTAACCCTTAGGTTCAGCACGCCAACCAAGACATACGTGGGAATAGTTCTATGCATCCAAATAATCTATGAAACAAATCAGGGCGCGGTACCAGTCAAGGAACTACACAGGTGGTCTTGTCCCCTGTGAGGGTGGTTGCTGACTAAAAATGCTTCCAGTGAACAGATTTGTTGCCAGGTCGACAAGAATATTAAGAGCAGTTGTGATTCCTGTGAGAAGCCCTCTATAAATGCACTGAAATACCGGAAAGGCGGAAATGATGGCAAATAATCCCCAGGAAATGTAAAGGACTATTAGGCCATGAAAGTGCGGTAACATCAGTGATACTAGCGAGAGACATGAGACCACTCCAGCTGCAAGAGCAACGCGACTGAAGATCTTCGAGTGTTGATTACGGCGATTTCGTGATTGCGTCAACTTCAATAGCACCAGGGAATAAAGGAGAATGGTTATGAGGAAACTCCAAATGTGTAGAGCAAATTTTATGGATGGATCTTCAGAGCTCGCCCGATACTTGACCGCCACGACGCCAAGTAAAAGTGGAGTCAAAAAATTGAAGGCTGTATGAAAAAGAGGCTTGATACTGGACCTTTGCTTCAATGTTGCATGCCTGCTGCAATCAGGAAGGAAGGAACTCTCAATTAGTTACAAATTCACATGCAGACACAAATTTCTTTATTGGTAAACAGGACTCAATTGTTTGCAACTGAGATGGAGACAGAAAATAAGAGAGATTTGGACGAACCCCACCCGTCTCCATTCGCAGCAAAGTACTAAAAAATCCCAAAAAAAACAGGGAGTCACACAAATACTCAACAAGAAACAGAGAAAGAAAATGAAGAATTTCATCCCAAGAATACAGGCCCTGTTGCCAAATGCAGGGGCCCCTGTAAATTGTAATAATGTTGTCCAACAGGCCCTGCATTCTCAAGAATACAACCCTGTCGACACTACATGTTAAGAATATAGCAGAAGAGAACCAACCTGCGGCCCCGGAGTGGAAGAGAGAGGCCACTTCCAATGTCGTTCCGCCTTGTAAATCTTTTTCTCTTTGTTTTCAATCTCTGTGGACCAACAGAGTTTTCTTCCCCGACTGCTTCACCTGATACCACCATTGAATCCTCCATCCTTCGAACTGGAATGAAACAGAGTGTGCTGATGCAGCTGATGCTTGGAGGACCGATGTTGTGATCTCTCCACAAGCTACAATGAAAATCGTGAAATTTAAAGGGAAAATGACGAGATATAAATATCGCAATCCTGTTCTAGCTAGGCAGGGTGTAGGACCCCCTGCTGTCCTTTGGGCTTCAATTTTTCAAACCGTGTCTATTTGTTAACTTGCATGGTGCGCTCAGTTGCATTGCTATGCTATAGTAACGGAGAAAGGAAAAAGACGAATTACACTGCGATCCAATGCGGTTGGTGTATTTGGCGCCGCTTTGTCTAGTCCTGGATGCGGTTTCTCCCTTTTTAGTCCTCGAGATTTTGAATCATATATATATATATATATATATATATATATATATATATATATATATATTTTACAGCAACGATAATATTTCTTTAACCTAATCTAAGGGGAGAGGAATCTAAAGAGACTGTGCGTATAAGAAGTTAGTAGGTATTAGCTGATTCGATTAAAGGGGTATTCTGGCTACTCTTTTAATTTTTTTTTACTGCAAAAGAAGTTCCCCATACCTACGATCCAACGAAAGACTTAATCCATTTTTGGTAGTCACTGAGCCCTCAGATAATATAATGGAACAAAGAGCTAGATTTTAAAAAATTAAAACAGAAAGAAAAGAAAAAATGGAGGGTGGAAGGTGTTCTGTGGGAACCAGGCAAATGACGCCAGCAACCATCAAGCCATGCGCAATTGAGCGGTCCAAACTAGTCCTTTCCTTTCCCCCTTCTCTTCAGGACAGCAAATCTAAACAGCCGCAAAGTCCATCCTGTCCTGCTTTTATTACACTGCCACCTAATTTCTGTTTGCGTCTGGTAACTCCCAAGAATTTTCTGCTAACATGTAGTCCCATGAGGAATGTCACCGGGGATTTCCCCCCCTCTACCATCGAAATGTCTTTTGCGACCATCCCTCCCATGCTACGTCAACACCATATTAGCATCTGAAGTGTACTTATTATTTATTCCCTTAAAAATCAGCTAAGATCCGCTTAACAGTGGGATTACCATAACTGCGCCTTCTATATCCTTTTATCTTCGTTGTTCATCTCTGTAAACCAACTTTTGTTTTTTCTCCCTGACGTCGTCACCTAGAACCACTAACAAATTCTCCATAACACCACAACCGCGAACTGGAATGAAACAAAGGAAGCAGGACAGGCGTGTTGGTGCTTGGACAAGCGTTTTTCTGTCTTCTCCATGCTTCAATTAGTTATAAAATTCAAGTGCCTTATCTTATCGAATCGAAGGGATGGCTGGCCCCGACCGGAATTATGTTGGTCGATTTTGGGATTGTCTTTTTGTTTTATCAGTGCGTGTGCAAGTAACAATTAATGGTTCATCAGTACGTGTCCGTCCAAGTAACAGTAGTTATGCTATTTTCGAATATCTAATTTTATATTGAGGAAATAACTTTTGCGCAAGACAAGTCAAAATTTATACATTTTTTAATGCTTATTTGGATTGCTATTTGGGAAGTACTGATCATAAACCCGTCCACAGTACGTCAGCAAGTACCAATCTATCAAAACTCCATCGATAATCCTGCGCGAGATTAACTTGCAACTATTGCTTCAGAGATAGGAGAAACAAATTCTTGAAAAGGTACATGTTAAAGCAGTGAAGTAGTATGTAACGTTAGATGGGAGTTAGTGCAGGAGTGATCAGTAACAAACTCACCTGGGGGCGTTGCTGGGAAGAATATTATTATTATTTTGTTACTAGTAGTACCCCTGCGGCCGCGCCTTGTAAATAGGAGTATCCTTTTCTTCATTCTCAATCTTTGAGTGCGATGAATGCCAGAGCGATTCTCTCTGATTTCATGATCAGTTGGTCGGATCACAGGGAAATTCTCCATCACCCTGCAGCTGTTGAGCTCAATTGAAACAATTTGAGTTTGTTTGTACAACAAGAATTTGGGATAAAAATTTCAGAATTTGTTTTGCTTGCATCGTACACACAATTCTCAATCACCTTTTTATCTCACATACATCACATCATAAAAAATACTACAATAATTGGATCAAATAAATCATCCAAATAAATTCTTATCTAAACAAACGCAATGCAATCCAATTGCATGAAGCTTAACTAATTGGAAAGGAAGAATTTGATGGGGACGGATATGATGTCAGGTGGCAGTAATTTGACTTTGGGTGATACTGGGTGCTGATGTCGGCAAGATGACGTAAAACGTCTGACGTAACAGTTTAACAACATAATTGATGACGGACTGTCAGGATCTCAGCCCGCTTACCTGAAAAATTGGGGCAAAGTGAGTCGGGCAGAATGGGGCTTTAATGTAAAGTCCGAAAAAAATATTAGCTGAGTTTGGGCTTTGTTAGGCTTGACCCAATAAAGTTTAACATTCACACACACACACACACACACACACACATATATATATATATATATATATATACATATAAAATAAAATTACACAAGATCTACAAACTATTCTAGCAGACGAAATTGCCCCCTTGTATATTTTGTAGTAATTTTGCCTAGTTTATTTCTTGAATTCACTTAGTTTTCTCTACGATTAAATTAGTCTTAAATTGTTATACAACCAATAATGGATGAAATACCTAATAGTGATGAATGATCAATTGTTTAGTAGTGTTTGAAAAAATTACTAAATTTTTTTGTTTGGGAGTTTTATATTAATTTTGGGTTTGTTCATTATTCTTTAAACGAAATTTTACAACTTTAAGCAATTTTTTGAGTTTTTCTATAAAAAAAAATTAAGCTTTTGTATTCAATAGTATAGATGGCTCCATAAAAAAGTAATGCAAAATGATCATTAGACTATGTATTGAGGGTAATTTTGACATTTAAATTGTTAGAGAGTCTAGGTTATGGGTGTTTATGTCATTTTTAACAATAATGAAAAGTGTTGGAGCGTCTGAAACTTATTTTAAAGTGCTAGAAAATAATAATGCATATAATCTACTAGTATACATATTACAACGTGAGGACAAACTTATATATATATATATATATATATATATATATATATATATATATATATATTATGGGGTTAGCGGGGGTAATTCATAATTGCCTCTACCATCTCCGTCGCTGTCAACGTGTTATCAGTTGCTCCAAAGCCTCCATAAGAATGAGCGTATGCTTGCATGCTTTAAGCTCCTTTGAGATTTAGAGTTTTAGTACAAGTCGCTCCCACACGCCCTTTTCAGCAATTTTGCTGAGCATGCAGTGAAAGAAGGTATTCGTAACAATCCTAGTGAAAAAAAATTACTAGTTGCACGCGGTGCAAAAATGAAAGGCTGTACAAGACGTAGTTCATATGTTAAATTTTCATAAATAAAAAGTTAATTACAGAAAGTATATAAATGCAAAGAAAAGAAATAATTATCAGTGTATGCATTTACACGATATGTTATATATGATTTTGGTGTATTAATAAGTGCTCAATAGGTACTACTAAAAAAACTTTAAAAAAAAAAAAAGAGATACAGTATTGTTTCCAAAATTTGATGAGTGACTTAACGGCATAAATTTATGCATACGTTGATTTTAGCGTTTTGTTAAAGACAATGCATTCAGAAGTAGTGAAGTGAAATTCCATAGCCTTCCTTGACGGGAAACATTACATATTTACCTACACTTGGACGATGGAATTAAATTAACCACACGTGGACTAATGGAACCAGGGAATGAAATTAAAGGACTAATTGTGTTCATCAACTGAAATAGAAAATAATATAATTAAGTAGAGAGAAAGTACAATAGTTGCTCATTCGAAGAAATAACCATGAAGATCTCCTAGTGATTAGAAACAACCGCCAATGTTCTGATTAGCGAATAGTTATTAGTGGCCAAGGCATATCTAGACTGATGATAGCTGACTAAATCACGACAGATTTATAAAATGCCTTGATTTCATTTAGACCCACAGAGTATGTGTGCTGGTAATCTCTCAAGTTTAGATGTCCAAACAACTTATACAGAACTCTCAAAAAATATAAAACGACAAACGCCAACACAAATTGGTTCAGTTGACAAAAACGAGTTACAAACTCACAAAAGATTGTGTGTTCAAATTCCGCTGCTCATGTGAAAGTTATGTTGGTGGGTGATTTGAAAGTACCTCTATAAATAATTTATGGTCCCGAAGGTCTACCCTAACTCGTAATAGTGATCGGAGTCTAATCTATCAAAATTTTTAATTACAAAAAAAAAATGAAAGGCAAAATTAGTTTTACAACTTAATATAATGAAGCACAAGATAGGAGAAACAAATTCTTGAAAAGGTATACGTTAAGGCAGTGAAGTAGCAGAGGAAGAAGTATGTAACGTTTAGATAGGAGTTAGTACACGAGTAACAAACTGCCCTGTGAGCGTAGTAGTACCCCTACGGCCGCGCCTTGTAAATAGGAGTACCCCTTTCTCCATTCTCAATCCTGATGATGTCAAACGCCTGACGTAAATTGTCTGACAACAGCACGATGATGTACCGGCACGAGCTCAGCATGCTTAGCCTGAAATTTTTGGGACAAAGTTTCGTGTTTAATTGAGTCGGGCAGAATTTGGACTTAAATGTAAAGTCCGAATTAACTGTTCTAGCAGACGAAATTGGCCCTCTGACTATTTAGTTGTAATTTTGACTACTTTATTTCTTGAATTCTAGTATCTCAACCCTTGAATTAGTTTTAAACTTTTTCACAACTAAACATGGAGGAAATACCTAATAGCAATAAATGATCAATTGTTTAATAATTATTGAAAAAAGTACTAAATTTTTGTGTTTTCGAATCATCGATTACTTTTGGACTTATTCATTATTCTTTAAACCGAATTTTACAACTTTAAACAATTTTGTGAGTTTTTTTTGTAAAAAAAAAAATTTAAGATATTGCAGTCACTAATGTAGATGTCTCCATAAACAAGTAACGCAAAATGATCATTAAACTATGTATTGAGGGTAATTTTAACATTTAAATTGTTACAAAGTCTAGATTATGGGTGTTTATGTCATTTTTAACAATAATGAAAAAGGATGGATCACCTGTTAGTAGCTAGAGTTAAGACTCCACGAGTTAGAGATTCTAAGTTCTAATCTCTCTTCTAATCCCATCCCTTTCCTGCTAAAAAAATTAAAAACAAAATGGGCAGAGTGCCTAAACTTCTTTTTAGAATGCTGAGAATAATAATGCATATAATCTATTAGTGTATATATATTATAAAGTAACAAATTAATAATTTACATACAATTGTAGAATAATACATAAATATTAAACATATATTAGATATAATTTTAGTTTTGAGTTTGAACCGAGTCTGATATAAGTCCAAAGCCTCACATGTGTATATATATTTGTGAGTTGAATATGAAACTTATAGTATAAGCTTGACCGAAACCTAAAAGCTCTAATTTTTTTTGTGAACCGAACTTGGGTTTATCAAAACCCGACTCACAAAGCTTTATAGTGTTAGGACAGAAGGTTTTAGAAATAATAGTCAAAAATAGTTAGAATTAATGACTGAAATAAACATTAGTGATACGACACCGTTTTGAGGTCAGCTGAGTTACTTAGGTTAGTTAGTCAATAATAATAAGTAGGGCCCACACTTGTAAGTTTGCTCAGACAGTTATGAACAAGAAATCTCACTTTCTCTCTTCTTTCCTCTCTCTCTCTCTCTACATCTTTTCATCATTCCTTCTGATTCAATTCTACAATTCATCATCTCAATATTCTAAATTCCTAACATATTGGTATCAGAGGAAGCAAATCCTTGGACAGATCCTTACGAAATCATGGCAGAAGGCACTAGATTTAAGACACTGGAAGAACAAGTAAGGAGGCACGAGACTAAGCAACTAGAAATAATGGAGAATCTTCAATCTTCGCAGTCATCGCATCAACAACTCAAAGAGGAAATCCAGGTGGAACTAGAAGAAAGTAATAAACGCATGGAGAGCTTGGTAGCTGGAATGGAACAGAAATTTGATGCATTTCTGGAACACAAATTTAGTTCACTGATGCTAAATGTGATAGGCGGGAAAGAGAAGTTGCTCGAAGAGGAAATCAGGGGAAGAGCAGACCAAACACCGCCATTGTTACCAACTCCACCTCTTCAATCCAGACTATATCCAGAAACAAAACTTCCAAAAGCTCCTAGGAGAGAAGGTAAATTCCAAATCCTCCAAAAATTGATTTACAACTGTTTTCGGGGAAAAATCTAAGAGATTGGCTGAGAAAATGCAACAAATATTTTATCAATTACCAAATTCAGGATGATCAAAAGGTGACAATAGTAGAGATGTATGTTGACAGAAGGGCTGATGAAACCAAGACTAACCTGGGAGGAATTTAGGGAGATACTGTGTAAAAGATTCAATGATAATGGCTACAGAGGTGTGGTTGAGGAATTTAACGTGTTACAATAGAAGGGGAGTGTTGAAGAATACCGGGAGAGGTTTGAAGAATTGAAGCCATTAATGATGATCAAAAACAAGAATCTTCATGAGAGTTATTTTATTTCAAGTTTTATCAGTGGTTTAAAAGAAAAAATTAAGCCTATGATACGAATGCTGAGACCAACTACATGGTCTGAAGCTTTTGAAGTTTTTCAATGGCACGAACACAACATTAAAGTCCAATCTAGAGGAGTTAAAGAAGGCCACAAGAGTATTGCAGAGAGTAAGTTTGGGATCACCAAGAACACTGCTTCAATGGCAGTCAACACTACCACGTATAAAATTCCTTCAACTGGGAATTTTAGGAGCACTAAATTCAAAAATTTGCAAGCTGATCATCAAGATTCAAAAAGGATTTCACCTCAAGAGATTCAGTACAGAAGAAATCATGGCTTTGTTTTAAGTGTGGGGAGAAATATGGACTTGGACATCAATGTAAATTAGGTCATCTAAATTTTCTGATCTATGAGGAAGAAGATGACTCAATGTTTGAGGATGCAGTGGGGGAACAAGATGACCAAATAGGAAACCATGGCCAGGTTATGGAAATGTCCCTTCATGCCTTATTTGAGGCTTTAAAAGGGAAGACTATTACCATAACAGAGAAAATGAATGGGGAAGAGGTGTTAATTCTAGTAGATACTGGCAGTTCAGATAGCTATATCAACAGTGAATTGGTCATTGGCATGGATATTAAATATCCAATGGTCTCAAACCCTTTCTCTGTGATCATGGGAAATGGAGCCTGTGTTACCAGTAATGCAGTTTGTCCGGGTATAATGTGGAAAGTCAATCAACACAAATTCAGGTTTGATCTTAAGGTAATGGAGTTAGGAGGTTGTGACATCATATTAAGAGTGGATTGGATGGTACACTTCAGCCCAAGTACGTTTGATTTCCATCAATTGAGAATCTCCTTGTTCAACCAAGGACAGACAGTACATCTACAGGGACAAGCTGAAAATTGTGACTTAGATTTGATCAGAGGGAAAGATTTGAGGTATTTCATTGAATATAAAAGACATGTGTGTGCAGCTATGTTTGAGTCAATGTTTGAGGATGCAGTGGGGGAACAAGATGACCAAACAGGAAACCCTGGCCAGGTTATGGAAATGTCCCTTCATGCCTTATTTGAGGCTTTAAAAGGGAAGACTATTACCATAACAGGGAAAATGGATGGGGAAGAGGTGTTAATTCTAGTAGATACTAGCAGTTTAGATAGCTATATCAACAGTGAATTGGTCAATGGCATGGATATTAAATATCAGATGGTCTCAAACCCTTTCTCTATGATCATAGGAAATGGAGCTTGTGTTACCAGCAATACAGTTTGTCCGGGTGTAATGTAGGAAGTCAATCAACACAAATTCAAGTTTGATCTTAAGGTAATGGAGTTGGGATGTTGGGACACCATATTAGGAGTTGAATGGATGGTGCACTTCAGCCCAAGCACATTTGATTTCCATCAGTTGAGAATCTCCTTGTTCAACCACGGACAGACAGTACATCTACAGGGACAAGCTGAAAATTGTGACCTAGATTTGATTTTAGGGAAAGATTTGAAATATTTCATTGAATATAAAAGATATGTGTGTGCAGCTATGGAATTGAAAGAAAGTAAAGGTGGAACTGAGAGTGTGATACCCAAAGAAGTGGAAGACATTCTCAGTGAGTATGCTGATGTATTCAAAGCACCAGATTCCTTACCCTCTAATAGAAGCATTGACCATGAGATTACTCTCAAACCAGGATCTCAGCCAGTCAAGCTCAAACCATATCATTATCCCCACTCTCAAAAAGGGGAAATATAGAGACAAGTTACAGAGATGTTGAAAAATGGAATAGTCATACACATTACCAATCCCTTTGCATCTCCAGTCCTGTTGGTGAAAAAGAAAGAAAGGTCCTGAAGATTCTGTGTAGATTATAGGAAACTGAATGAGATTATTGTTAAAGACAAGTACCCAATACCAAATGTAGAGGAGCTACTGGATGAGTTAGCAGGAGCTATATTCAAATCAAAATTAAACATAATAGCAGGATATCACCAGATTCGAGTACCCACAAAACAGCCTTTCAGACTTACTGTGGCCACTATGAGTTCCTAGTCATGCCATTTGGCCATACTAATGCACCAGCCACTTTTCAATCCTTGATGAACAAGGTATTTCAACCATATCTAAGGAAATTTGTCTTGATTTTTTTTTATGACATACTAGTTTACAGTCCCACATTGGAGTCACATGTCTAGCATTTGAAAATAGAGCTTGATACATTGAGGCAAAACTAGTTATATGCAAAAAATTCCAAATGTGCTTTTGCTCAGAAGATAGTAGACTATTTGGGGCACATTATTTCTAAGAAGGGTGTTAGTATGGACCAATCTAAAGTCAACTGCATCTTGAAATGGCTTGTATCTCAGATTGTGAAAGAATTAAGGAGTTTTTTTGGGACTGACAGGGTATACAGAAGGTTCATACAACACTATGGGCATATATGTAAACCTCTGACTGAACTTTTGAAGAAAGATAGCTTTACATGGAATGAGGGAGCTCAGAATTCTTTTGAGCAATTGAAGCAACTCATGGTCACTGCACCAGTACTTAAACTACCTGATTTCAGTAAGCCTTTCATCATTGAAACTGATGCTAATAGAGGAGGTCTAGGAGCTGTATGAATGCAGGAGGGCCACCCTATTGCATTTTTAAGCAAAGCACTTTCCCCCAGAAATCTTGGATTATATGTGTATGAGAAGGAATTCCTTGTCTTGGTCATGGCTGTTACTAAGTGGAAGCATTATTTGGTAGGATATTACTTTATCATTAGGACAGATCACCAGTCACTGAAATACTTGCTTGACCAAAAACTGAACACTGCTCTATAGCACAAGTGGTTAACCAAGTTATTGGGGTTGGACTATGAAATTCAATATAATAAAGGTGCTGAAAATCTTGTTGCAGATGCACTTTCAAGGAGACATGAAAGGAGTGTCACAGTAATCAGTAACACTAGATCCTGCTTGGCCCTTTTTGCTGTAAAACCAGGCTGGATTGAGGAGCTGTTGAAAAGTTATGAAGGTGACTCACAGTGCCAAGAAATCATGTCTCAGCTACTATTAGATTCAACATCCTAACCTTCTTACACCTTGACAGATGGGATACTGAGATATCAAGAAAAGATTTATGTGGACACAGGGAATGGCATCAGAAACAAACTTATCATAGCCTTACATGCATTTTCAATAGGGGGAAATTCTGGACAGAGGAGATGTTGGCACAGGAATAAGTCTTTGTTCTACTGGCCAGAGTTCAAGAAAGATGTTATTACCTATGTATCGGAGTGTGATGAGTGCCAGAGAAATAAGCCTGAACACCTCCCATATCCTGGCTTATTACAACCCATTCCAATTCCTCAACAAGCTTGGTCCCACATTTCTATGGATTTTATTGAGAAGCTTCCCAAATCACAAGGCTATGATACCATTCTAGGTGTTATTGACAGATTTACTAAATTTTGACATTTCTTGCTACTAACACACCCTTTCACAGCAAGACAGGTTGGACAAGTTTTCCTAGACAATGTTTTCAGGTTGCATGGTTTACCAGAATCTATTATCTCTGATAGGAATAAGGTGTTCACATGTTGTTTTTGGAAGAAGCTGTTCAAACTAGTGGGAACTCAACTCAATTACTGTTCGTCATACCATCCACAGTCAGATGGCTAGAGTGAGAGGCTCAACTAATGTTTGGAATCGTATTTGAGATGCATGACTTGTGAGTTTCCATCCCAGTGGAGCAAATGGATACCTACTACAGAATGGTGGTATAATTCTGCATACCAGACAAGCCTGGAACTCTCACCATTTGAAGCTTTGTTTGGGTACAAACCAACTCCTCTCCCATTAGGACCCTATTTGGATTCAATGATACCTGCTGCAGCCCAGATATTGCAGGAAAGAACCAGAATTGTCAGCAGCATCAGAGAGCGCATATCCAAAGCTCAGAACAGGATGAAACATTTTGTTGATAAGCACAGGATTGAGTGAGAATTTGCAGTAGGGGACTGGGTATTTCTAAAATTGCAGCCTTATAGGCAGCAATATGTGTCAGTTAGAAAATGCTTGAAGCTCTTTGCCAAGTATTTTGGACCTTTTCAGGTTGAAGAAAGGATTGGGAAGGTAGCTTACAAACTGAAACTTCCTGCAAGAGCCAAAGTGCATCCAGTATTCCATGTATCCTTACTAAAGAAGAACGTTGGCCCTCTGCAACAGATGTCTACTACATTGCCAGAATGGGATGAACATGATCTGTGCCCTCTAAAATCGGAAACGGTTCTTAAAAGGAGGGCAATCTTACGGGATGGACAGCCTATTGTGCAGCTCTTGATCAAATAGAATCATCTCAACTTTGATGAATTATCTTGGGAGGACAAAATTTTCATTGAGTAACAGTTCCTAGATTTTGCAGACTTGAGGACAAGTCAGATCGAAAGGGAAGGGATTGTTAGGACAGAAGGTTTAGAAATAATGGGCAAAAATAGTTAGAATTAATGACTGAAATAAACATTAGTGATACGGAACCGTTTTGAGGTCTGCTGAGTTAGTTAGGTTAGTTAGTCAATAACAATAAGTAGGGCCCACACTTGTAAGTTTGCTCATACGGTTATGAACAAGAAATCTCACTTTCTCTCTTCTTTCCTCTCTCTTTCTCTCTTCTTTCCTCTCTCTCTCTCTACATCTTTTCATCATTCCTTTTGATTCAATTCTGCAATTCATCGTCTCAATATTCTAAATTCCTAACATATTGGTAGCCCTAAATAGTGACCAAGGTGGCCTAATCAAAAGACAAACAACTATTTAGTTACGAGAAAGGGATTAAAATTCTTAGGAATGTAAGTTGGGTGTTTGAAAACTACATCGTCAATTAAAGATGTAGAGGATATGCTGTACATTGCATCCCTCTTGACCCGATGGTCGACTCCTTCTAACCCTTCATGTAAATGGTACTAATTAATTAAGACCATATTCAGGTTAGTAGTTTTTTTTTTCAAGTTAATATTACTAATATACTAAAGGTAGTAGTAGTTCTTCTATTATTACTAGTAGTAATTTTAATATTACTTGTACACTATACAAACGATATTATTAATAGAGTTCACTTACAAAAAAATTATTCTAAATTATGATATTTCTAAGTGGTAGATACAAATATGAGAATTCTTAAAATTAATGAGGTAGATTATTTATTAGTTTGTTTTTATCACTTAAAGCGTATGTTGTTTAGTATATGATTTTCCTTATTAATAATACTAGTAATATTTTTCATATTATTATTACTTGGGTCCGTTTGGCTTGTATTCAATGGGCACTAACTATACATCACTTAGTGTAGAATTTTTCTTGTTAATAATACTAGTAATATTTTACATAGTATTACTACTTGAGGTGTTAAAATTTTTAAAATATAAAGTTAATTCGAAAAAGTGTATAAATACAAAAGAGGGTAATAATTATTAATACTTATATTTACATGATAAGTTGGTTGTGATTTAGGTGTGTTAATCATTGAATATTGTGTTTTCTTTTAAATTTCCTTACTTTTTGATAGTGGATCTTCATTGCTTACCCATAAAAAGACTAATTCGATTTGCACCCTTTAACCCATGACTAATTCTCATTTCGCACTATCAACTATAGTGCTATACATATTACACCTTAAACTTTAGATCCCTACTAGGTTACCACTTACAACTGAATATCTCTCTGTAGAATAGCATGTCTTTTAGGAGTATCTTTTTATGAACAGATACTCCTTTAACAAATAGATACCTTTACCACCGGGCACATATCTTTATCTTTATGTTAGGAGACACTAAGACTTGTTTGATAATCCAATTCAACATTTAAATTTAATGGATTCAAATCTTAATTTTTCAAATACATTTGATAATAAAAAATTGAAGCTGAATTAAAAATAATAATTATGAAATTACTAGAATTAATTTTGGATTTAGAAGGCTCGAGGCCTATGTGCGCATCCTTTGACATTTATACATTATTTAACCCAACAGTCATAATAGGTCAAATACATTAAAATTTGGAATTTCCCTCTATAATTTGTTCACTATCCAATTTTATTTTATTTTATTTTTATCAGATGGCAATATCTAGCATAACTTACTTCTACTCTTACTCCTATTCTAATCTATACTAAGAGAGGGAGATCCCCAGTGGAACCTAAAGAAATCGACGAGAACTGATCCATCATCGGACTAGATGGGCGCACTATGCATTCATATAAATTTAGAAGAAATCACATATAGTTACACATTGATTGGAGGCAAGTTTGAACTTTTGACCTTTCACCCCCACTAAAATTTAAAAGCCTTTGGTGGTGGCGAACCATCCAAAATGCCGTTGATTACTATCCAATTTTATTTGAATTGGTGTACAAATGTATGTAATCTTTTCATCCTCTACAAACTTTCCAATGTGGGATCATCAATAATTATATCCAAAAATAATGACATAGAATGTGTACTGTTGATGCTGGAAAATTTTGTGACTTAACCAAGCTTTTTATCCTTTTATTTTCTTAATGTGTCATCCAAATTTATCGAAAGACTGGTCTAGAAAACAAGCTCAGATTTCTTATTTTAGGAAGAGCGGGACTCGTAAATTTTGAAGGTAAAAACCCCTCTCCTTGGCTTGACGGTTAACGCTTCAACCGCTGCAACCGCTCTCCAATTGAGAACAAAGTGTGTGAGCCAAAAATTTCGATGAATCATGATGTGACCATTTCCCAGCATCTAAATGCAGCAAAATAATTTATATAGGCCAAAATTTAGATGCCAGGAAGGGTGGAGCCCCTGTATTAAAATTTTCTTCTGACATTCTTAGCGTCCAAATCCAAGTGAAGCATTGAGATGAGACGTAACTAAACTTGTGGTGGCACAGCACAAAGCTCCTGCTAGGCCAATAGTCGAAGATAGAAATAAATCATATTGCATGAACAAAACTTCGAAAATTAAGACATGATTCTCGAAAAGACAGCTCCAGTACGTATTTCAGGTGGGCTTTCTTCTATATTGGGTGGGAACGAGACTCTTCCACTATGGCTTTCTATTATTTGCTACCTAAAACTAAAAGTGCAACACCTTATCACAGATCTTAGCATGATCACGATGACATGCATCCCCCTTTAAGTATGAGATAGAACTCAAGTTTACCTCTAAAAAAAATCAGTGGTTCCATTCTTCTCTCTATCATGGAAACTTGTTCTCCCTTTTCTCCCACAAATCCCAAAATCCAACCTCATAGCATTCCACGTATGAATAATCCAAACAGAAAAAAGTAAAACCAAACTGAGTAGCTTCCCATTCTATTGTAAAATTGATTCTGCCAATTTCTTTGAATTGACTGAAAGTATTTTAGAGGAAAAATAAGATAAGAAATTGCGAGACAGATTAGCCAATCTGGGAGGAGAAGAAGGAGAAGACGTGAAGGGAGTGAGGAGAAGAACCCTAATCCTTTTTTTTTTCTTTTTTGTCTTAATCTCTCCATTAGAAAAGGACCATCGTTTGCTGCTTGAGTTGGTGAGAGTTGAAACTTACACAAGTCTTTTATAGTTTAAGGATGACACATGTCACCGTATTAAGATCTGAAATAGGGGTGTTATGCTAGTTCTAGTTCCATATCTACTGAAGATTCCTTATTCCATGGTTCTTTCCCTCAAATTTGATCAGGGCCACATTTGCTTTCCAGCCCAGAATGAATTCCAACATTAAAATGTTCGTGTGGCTTTTGCTTGTGAAAGGTTTGTGTCTGAGAATTGAAATGTTTTCGTGAAAATTGTAATTACAATACAAACACGTTGAAATAATATAGTAAAAACTAAAACGTAAAAGTTTACTGGATTTCATACTTGTTATTGCATTTAAACCTTAGTTTCAGCTCGCTAACCCAGAATCAGAGTGTGGCACTAGTCAAGGAATTACACAGGTGATTTTGTCCCCTCTTGGGGTGGTTGCTGAATAAAGATGCTTCCATTGAAAAGTTTTCTTGCCAGGTAAACAAGAATATTAAGCACAGTTGTGAGTCCTGTGAGAAGCCCATTATAAATGCCCTGAAGTACCGGAAATGCTGAGATGACAACAAATAATACCC
Organism: Coffea arabica; assembly: GCF_036785885.1. Taxonomy (NCBI): domain Eukaryota; kingdom Viridiplantae; phylum Streptophyta; class Magnoliopsida; order Gentianales; family Rubiaceae; genus Coffea; species Coffea arabica. Next base: position 22,113,985 of record NC_092312.1, on the reverse strand, counting down.
AGGAAGTGTAAAGGGCTATTAGGCCATGAAAGTGTGGGAGAATCATTGATACTAGCGAGAGACACGAGACTACTCCAGCTGCCAGAGCAATGCGGTCGAAGATCTTCCAGTAATCATTACTGCGATTTCGTGATTGCTTCATTTTCGAAAGCATCAGGGAAAAAATGAGAATGGTTATCAAGAAACTCCAAATATGTACAGCAAATGTTTTGGATGGGTCTTCAGAGATCGCCTGGTACTTGACCGCCACAATGGCAAGTAAAGCTGGAGTCAAACCTTTGAAGACCGTATGAAAGGAGGCTTGGTACTGCATGTTGGATCCTTAATCCAACATTGGACTTATATGTGAATAATTATGTATTGCAAACTGTCAATTAAAGTTAAACCCAATTAAAGTGATCAAATATAGTTTGGGTTTAATGTATCTAATAGAATGTGGGCCCTTTTATGTGTAGAAACTTATGGGCTCCTATTTCAATGATGGGCTGAAATAGGGCTCCAAAGGTAACAGGAATGTTACCTATAAATAGGGTTATGGTCCCCAGGTCACAGGCATCGTTTCAGTTGTCGTATTTCCTAATACCACAAAATACCCCTTCCCTGATATCCCATCGTCAGGAAAGATACCAGAGAGAAACTAAAGGCCTCTCTCAAAGGATCGGTGAATACCTGTTGACCTGGAAGGCTACCCCAAATCTCTAGGAATTCAAGTATCAAGTTTATCAATATGGATTCAAGTACGCTTCCGCTATTTTACAGTTAATGTATTTCTTAATAATCGCCATACAGGTCTTGGGTTTAAAGGTGATGGTTTTCACCAGTGGTTAGATTTAGATAACCACCCCAACAAGTGGTATCAGAGCCCATATGATTGATTATTGGGAAATAATTTAGATTTAGTAATTTGTGTATACAGATATATTTTATGTCGTGTGAGTGTGGATTTTTGGTTATACGGTTATCTCTTAAATGTAGTGGCCGATTGTTCATATTTAGAAGTTGCGTGAATTCGGTAGAAACGAATTGTATGGAAACTCGTTCATGTTGTGTGAATTGGCTTGTCCTGAATATTGTTAGTTTTGTCTCTGGTGCTTTGGTCATAGTTATTCCATGCTTCTGGTTTTTTTTATTCACGGAAACCTTGGTCAAACACTATTCTACTCATGATTGTTGGAATATGGATTCAGGAGCTAATTCACGGACAGTATTACATATTATTTTGGTTACATGAATTCTGTGATCCCACTTTGGTTTTTGTTTTGGTTTCTCACATGGTTTACATACGGATATTTTAAGGATCCAAATTGATAATAGAGAATGCATGAATCAATTATGTGGAACTCTTTCATCCGATTGCATAATGTTTGTGGAATTTGCATGCTTGTGATGATGTAAGCTATTTTGTTTTCTGGCCACGGGAAGTCCCTTGTATTTTCCTCCATCATTATGGACTAGTTAATTTTGTCTTAACAATTTCACAATTCGTGGTCTTGTTTGCTTCCGCGGCTTGAATAAGGTGCTTCCGTATTTTGACTTTCGATGGTAGCAAGTCTTTGCTTTCATGGTCCCAGTGTCATTCACATGTATTGAATCAAGTATGAAATTCATGTACTGGCCTTCCATTATTTCTTTATGAGATTTTAAGTTGGTCGATTGTCTAATTGCCAAATTAATTGTTTATATTGCTGGAATTCAATTATGGGTATGCCTTTGGTTATAAAAATTAGGGCAATTAACTTGAATTTTTGACTTGTTTTTTTTTTATTTAAGAGCCAATACATATATTTTTATGTTAAGGATATTAGGGATTCTTTAATTTAAATGAGCCCTAATAAAGTTAAATAGGACATTTAAACTCTATAAAATTCATATGTGTGGCCCATTAATTATGTAGTTTTTTTTTTTTAAAGTACTTATGGATTTCAAGAAAATTTTTGGGCTTAAATGTTAATTTTGGGTCAAATTATGGATATGGACCTTTGGTCCAATAAGTCATGATTTAATTTGATTGATTTGACCATGTCTGATCACATTTTGACCAAAGTTGACCAAAGTTGACTTTGATCAAAATTTTATTTAATTTAGATAATTTTAATTTCGAATATTGGTATGATTATATATATTTTGGAATAAATTAATTGAAATAATATACCACCAAAGTGACCTCTATTATGGAAATTAATTTATTTTAAAATATAATTAGTTGGGTGCTAATAATTTTATAAATATTGATCGGCCCAAAGGAAAGTCAATATTTAATGAAATTACATGTACACTTGTGGTAATAAACATGTGATAATTATTCGGTTTTTTACATGTGAATTATAAATTGGCCCAAAGGAAAATTTATTTTTTGACATGTTATTATTGTCAGTGTTTATTATTGCGCCAAGATATCACTTAGAAGTTAATATTTTGTCCAAAGATAAAATATTAATGGAATATCGATATCTTGGGATGGGGTTACCATTATTTAAATTTATTATTATTTTGGTTTATGTGAGCATTGTTTTAATTATATTATGTTTTCTGTTCAGTTGCGAATGATCTTACAAATATTACTTCCAACATCAATAATATTCCTATGCTGAATGGCACAAACTTCAAGTCCTGGAAAGAAAATCTCTTGATAGTACTTGGAGTAATGGATCTCGACCTTGCGTTAAGGAATGATTCACCCCCACCTCTTACAGATCAGAGTACCTCTGATGAAAAGAGAAATAATGAGAGGTGGGAGAGATCAAATCGCTTGTGTCTGATGATCATTAAAAAGGTCGTTCCAGAAGCATTCAGGGGAACAATGTCAGAAACGACTGTAACCGCTAAAGAGTTCCTTCAGAACATTGAAAAAAGGTTTGTCAAGAACGAAAAGGCTGAAGTTAGTACGTTCTTGACACGCCTAGTTTCAATGAAATATAGTGGTAAAGGCAATATCAGAGAGTATATCATGGAAATGTCTCATCTTGCTTCGAAATTAAATGCACTTAAGCTGAAACTCTCTGAAGAGTTATTAGTGCATTTAATTTTAATATCTCTTCCTACACAGTTTAGCCAGTTTAAGGTGAGTTACAACTGTCAAAAGGAGACTTGGTCTCTAAATGAACTCATCTCACACTGTGTAGAGGAAGAGGAAAGGTTGAAACAAGAGCAGGCAGAAAGTGCCCATCTGGTATCAACCACTAATAATAAAAGTAAGGGACTTAAAAGGAAGAAGGAAAAAGAAGCTGCAGGTACAGCGCCACAAAAGAAACAACAAAAGAAATCAAATGATCAGGGAAAGAATAGTTGTTTCTTCTGTGGGGCTGAAGGGCATCAAAAGAAGCATTGCACCAACTATCACACTTGGCGTGCTAAGAAAGGTATGCTTCTTAATTTGATTTGTTCTGAGGTTAATTTAACTTCGGTACCTAGACACACATGGTGGTTAGATTCTGGTGCAACAACTCACATCAGTGTGTCTATGCAGGGTTGCCTGAATTGCCGAAAGCCTAATGATAATGAAAGATATATCTACGTGGGCGATGGCAAAACAGTTCAAGTTGAGGCAATTGGAGTTTTTAGATTATTGTTAAAGACCGGATTTTATTTGGATCTCTATGAGACATTTGTTGTACCGTCTTTTAGACGGAATTTAATTTTTATTTCTGCTTTGGACAAATTTAGTTATTTTTGTTCATTTGGAAATGGAAAATTTGAATTGTTTCATGATTCAAAATTGGTTGGTTCTGGTTCTTTAATGCATTACGATAATCTATATTTAATTGATACGGTTGCCTCATTTAATGAATCTCTGCATTTGAGTACTAGAGGAGTTAAAAGAAAATTAGCCAATGAGAATTCAGCTGCATTATGGCACAAGAGATTGGGACATATCTCCAAACGGAGAATGGAAAGGCTTGTGTCAAATGAAATTCTTGACCCCTTGAATTTTATAGATTTTAATGATTGTATTAATTGTATAAAGGGGAAACAAACCAATAAAAGGAGATTTGAAGCCAATAGGTCCTCAAACGTCTTAGAACTTATACATACAGATATTTGTGGACCATTTCCTACATCTGCCTGAAATGGTCAATAATATTTTATAACGTTCATAGACGATTTTTCAAGATATGGCTACATATATCTTATTACTGAAAAATCACAGTCACTGGACGTGTTCAAAAATTTTAAGGTTGAAGTTGAGAATCAACTCAACAAAAGAATTAAAAGTGTCAGATCTGACCGTAGTGGTGAGTACTATGACAGATATGACGGTTCAGGTGAACAACGTCCAGGACCATTTGCTAAATACCTAGAGAAATGCGGTATCGTCCCACAATACACTATGCCGGGTTCACCCACTATGAATGGTGTAGCTGAAAGACGAAATAGAACGCTTAAAGACATGGTAAGGAGTATGATATGTCATTCTACTTTACCAGAGTCACTCTGGGGTGAAGCACTTAAGACTGCAGCATATATCCTTAATAGGGTTCCAACTAAAGCAACTATCAAAACCCCTTATGAGCTTTGGACAGGGAAAAAGCCCAGTTTAAAGCATCTACATATTTGGGGATGTCCAGTTGAGGCAAGGCCTTATAGGCCTAATGAAAAGAAACTGGACTCAAGAACGATTAGTTGTTATTTTATTGGATACTCTGAAAGATCCAGAGGTTACAAGTTTTATGATCCCACAACTAAGTCAATTTTTGAGACAGAAAATGCTCGGTTCTTTGAGAATGTCGAGTTTGGGAGAGAAAATACAGTAAGGGATATTGTCTTTAAAGAGGAATATATTAATATTCCCACAGGTGTCATTGCTCTTACTCGGGACCCTATTCCTGAATTTGATCATGACATGACAAATCAAGACAATGTCGAAGAGCAAACTGTTATGGAAGAACAAACTCTTCCTCTTCAAGAACCAGTGCCATTAAGAAGATCCACTAGAGAAAGGAGAAGTGCAGTGCCAGATGATTACATTGTTTTTCTCCAAGAACATGAGGATGACTCTGGATTGATGGAAGATGATCCAATTAACTTTCGTCAAGCCATGGAAAGTTCAAATTCTCAAAAGTGGATCGATACCATGAATGAGGAGATTAAATCCATGAAGGACAATGACGTTTGGGATCTTGTCCCATTGCCAGAAGGAGCGAAACCCATTGGTTGTAAATGGATATTTAAAATCAAGAGGGATTCGAAAGGCAATGTGGAAAGATACAAAGCTCGTCTTGTTGCTAAGGGATTAACACAAAAGGAAGGTATCGATTATAAAGAAACCTTCTCTCCAGTCTCTTCAAAGGACTCTTTTAGAATTATCATGGCATTAGTGGCACATTTTGATCTTGAGTTACATCAGATGGATGTAAAGACAGCGTTTCTCAATGGTAACATTGATGAGACGATTTATATGGTGCAACCCGAAAACTTTGTATCAGGAGATCCAAAAAATTTGGTTTACAAACTTAAAAAATCCATCTATGGGCTCAAACAAGCGTCTCGACAATGGTATTTCAAATTTCATCAAATGATTATCTCATTTGGTTTTGAGATGAATCTAGTAGATGATTGCATATACCATAAGTTCTATGGGAGCAAATATATTTTTCTGATATTGTATGTTGATGACATTTTGCTTGCCAGCAACGATATTGGTCTATTGCATGAAACCAAGAAATTTCTAACTAAGAATTTTGAGATGAAAGATCTTGGTGATGTATCTTTTGTGTTAGGCATACAGATACACCGTGATCGCTCTCGGGGTATTTTAGGACTATCACAAAAGGGTTATATCGAAAAGGTTCTTAAAAGATATGGCATGCAAAATTGTAAATCAGGTGACACCCCTGTGGTTGAAGGAGACAAATTTAGACTTGAGCAGTGTCCCAAGAATGCTTTTGAGGAAAGAGAGATGCAAAAGATTCCTTATGCCTCAGCAGTAGGGAGTCTAATGTATGCTCAAGTATGTACGCGTCCGGATATTGCGTACATTACTGGAATGTTGGGTAGATATTTGAATAATCCTGGATTAGATCATTGGAAAGCAACCAAACGGGTCTTACGGTATCTACAGAAAACAAAAGACTACATGCTCACGTATCGGAAGTCAGATGAGTTGGAGATCATTGGGTATACTGATTCCGATTATGCTGGATGCAAAGATACTATGAAGTCAACGTCAGGCTATGTCTACTTGTTGGCTGGAGGTGCCATATCCTGGAAGAGTGCTAAACAGTCCATCATAGCATCTTCCACTATGGCTGCAGAGTTTATAGCTTGTTATGAGGCATCCAACCAGGGAATTTGGCTGCGAAATTTCGTCACAGGATTACGTGTAGTGGATGGCATTGAAAGACCACTCAAATTATTCTGTGACAATAAGTCAGCAGTCTTATATTCCAATAACAATAGGAGCTCGACCAAATCTAAACATATAGATATCAAGTTCCTGACTGTTAAAGAAAGAGTGCAGAATGGACAGTTATCAATAGAGCACATCGGGACAAACTCCATGGTTGCGGATCCGCTTACTAAGGGATTGCCACCCAAAATGTTTCATGAGCATACTGCTCATATGGGTGTCATATTAAATGATGTATCGTTTTAGTGGGAGTTTGTTATTTTAAATGCTCTTATGATATTTTTCAGTTATTAAGGATTTAAGGATATTTTATGCATAAATAAAGTTTGGATTTATTTGCACTCTAATTTTTGTATGTTTTGATCTCATAAAATTTAAGGTGGACCAGTTGGAAATAGGAGTGTTTTGATCACATTACATGAAATTTTCATGCTACACATCCACATCATAATTCATGTCATTCAATTGCACTGATATATGTGACCATTAATAGGTCGAGTTACGAAATTGTAACAAAAGCCGCTTTGATCCTATATTGGTGTAATTGATGGACCGAATTGGTTACAGATACATTGTGATAATGACAGTAAAGTTGAGCTCATACGGTTAATTGCAAAACATAATTATAAGGTTACATATATAGTCCAAGTCGAAGATTGTTGGATCCTTAATCCAACATTGGACTTATATGTGAATAATTATGTATTGCAAACTGTCAATTAAAGTTAAACCCAATTAAAGTGATCAAATATAGTTTGGGTTTAATGTATCTAATAGGATGTGGACCCTTTTATGTGTAAAAACTTATGGGCTCCTATTTCAATGATGGGCTGAAATAGGGCTCCAAAGGTAACAGGAATGTTACCTATAAATAGGGTTATGGTCCCCAAGTCACAGGCATCGTTTCAGTTGTCGTATTTTCTAATACCACAAAATACCCCTTCCCTGATATCCCATCGTCAGGAAAGATACCAGAGAGAAACTAAAGACCTCTCTCAAAGGATCGGTGAATACCTGTTGACCTGGAAGGCCACCCCAAATCTCTAAGAATTCAAGTATCAAGTTTATTAATATGGATTCAGGTACGCTTCCGCTATTTTACAGTTAATGTATTTCTTAATAATCGCCATACAGGTCTTGGGTTTAAAGGTGATGGTTTTCACCAGTGGTTAGATTTAGATAACCACCCCAACACTGCAATCAAGTGGCAAGAAACCCAATTACTTCATAGTAACATGCAGGCGCAAATTTCATTATTGATAAACAAAATTCAATTGTTAGCAACTGAGATGGAGACAGATTCATTTGCCAATAAGAGAGACCGGCGAACCCTACCCATCTCCATCCGCAATAAAGTTCTCAGAGAGCCACAATACCAAAAAAGAAACAGAGAGAAACCGAAGGAAGTTCACTCCAAGAATGCGGGCCATGTTGCCAAATGCAGGAGCCCCTGTAATAATTTTGTCCAACAGGCCCGGTATTCTTAAGAATGCAACCCTGTCGACCGTATATGTTAAGAATATAGCAGAAGAGAACCAACCTGCGGCCACGGACACCGACTGGAAGAAAGCGGCCACTTCCAACGTGGTTGCACTTGCGCCTTGTAAATCTGTTTCTCTTTGTTTTCGATGTCAGTAAACCGATCGGGGTTTCCTCCCGGACTTCATCACCAAGGATGACCATTGAATTCTCCATCTCGCTACAACCACGAACTGGAAATAGAATGAAACAAACGAAACAGAGTGCTGATGCAGCTGATGCTTGGAAGACCGGTGCGCTGACTCCAGTAAGCTACAATGAAAATCGTGAAATTTAAAGGGGAAGTCGTGAAATTTAAATGTGGTATCTTCTGCTAAAAATGGTAGGACCCCTCCTTGTTGGTTGTCCTTAAAATGGTCGGGACGGTTGTCTTGCTATGCTATGTCATCAGTGACGGAGCCACGATTTTTTTTTAGGGGGGGCCAAAATTTTTTCTTAATAAAATTATCTTAATATATTATGTTCAAAATAATTTTCTTCTATTTAAATATATGACATCTAAAAATATCAAATATTAAATTTAATTATAAAGGTATGTCTATTCATAAATATGCGGTACAGTCATAACAAAAATTAACAAAAAAGATAACATTTGATTAAATATTTTATAACATCACAAACCATCCAATTTGCACATTATAAGAAGATGTTCTCCAATATGTCACATATGCAATATATATATATATATACACATATATATAACCATGTAATATAAATATAACTATTTTCAATTGAAAAAAAATAAAAGTTATGTTAACATACTTTGAAATTTCAACATCTTTTTTTAGAAGTAAATTGAGCTCTACGCTCTTTCATAAAACTAAATTCATCTATGATTGAATCACTGCTAAATTTTTCAGCAATTTTCTTTTCTATATACACAATTAGACAATCATTCAAGAAATTATCTTCCATATTATTTTGGAGCTTTGTCCTGATTATTTTCATAATTAAAAATACCCGCTCTGTAGTTACAATTGATACAGAAAGAGTAAGAACAAGTCTGATCAATCTATTAATAAAAGGATATATCACTAATTTTCTTGTCTTTACCAAATCTTGACATAACTCATTAATATAATTCTTGCAATTCAAGATGATTTGGAATGTTGAACTCAAAATGTTGAAGTTCTATTCTTAGATGTACTAGTTCTTACTCTATAAAATCATTCGAATAGAACTTCTCTGCAAGTTTACAAATATTATCAATCTTGAACATCATAAATTCATTTCTAGGATCTAAAGCAGTAATCAAAACAAGCAATTCCACAATATAATCATTAAACCTGCTATGTAACTTTTGCAATTGATAATCAATTGTTGCAAGAAATATATCCACTCGATAATAATGCTCCATACTAATCTCATCATGATTACTTCGAGATCTACCACATCTTGCAATATATTGAGCATTCATACATGGGATGTCAATTTAATGTTTGCTTACAAAATAATTTAACTTTCACCAAGAAATCATCCCATCCCGAATCTCGAAAATTCTTCAGTAGCTTTGTTGTGCTTGAGACAAGATGCATTGCATTCAAAATATCTTGAGATTTACGTTGCAATACTATACAAAGAAGATGAGTAACTTCCATAATGTCTTTCATAAGATGTAAAGTTAAAACAAACGTTAAGAGTATGGATCTCCATCTACTGCAATGTTACTTAAAATCACACAAGTAGCATTGAACATTTTCAGTAAACTAGAAATATAATCCAAATGAGAACTCCAACGAGTATTTCCAACTCGTTTTAAAGTGCCAATTTGATTAAGCCCCCTTCCAGTTTCAAGTTCACCATTAGCAATCTTAGTAGCAACTTCAATTGCTTGAACCTTCTTTAATTCATCAGTACATTTGCTAGATGCAGTAACAATGTTGATAATGAAAACTAAATTGGAGAAGAATTGGTGAACAGAAGCTACTTCTCTAGAAACTGCAAATAAAGCAAGTTGAAACCTATAAGCCAAACAATGAATGTAATAGGCATATGGACATTCATGTCAAATTAAAAGCTTGCAAGCCATTCCATTCAAATATGACTAATTCATATATATATATATATATATATATATATATATATATCAACTCTCATAATATAAACTAAAATTATAAAAATTTAGGGGGGGCCAATTTTATTTTACACATATATTTACATATTATGAATTAAAATTTTCAAAACTTAGGGGGGCCATGGCCCCCTTCTGCCCCCCTTGGCTCTATCATTGTATGTCATACAGACAACGGAGTCGGGAGAAAGTACGGTTGTGTTTGTATGCTGTTGTTAGTCTAATTGATCCCTTTTTTGGTCGTCGAGCTTGGAATCATATGCCAAGTCCAAAAAACAGGATCCGCAATCTAAACAAAACGCGCAAAAACTCCTGCTTCTATTATTAAACCACCCAATTTCACCTTGCACTCCCAAGAATTTTCTGCTGGACGCAAACTCATCGGCAATGTGGCAGGGAATGTTCACCCCTTTTAGCATCAGAAACCCTTTTTGCCACCATCCTCCCATGGTACATAAGACACACATGCAACTCCGATGTCTTCCCTTAGTGCGCAGGACCCATGTAAAACCCTCTGATGACGTCACTTTGTACGTAGGATCATCAAGACTCTGGAAATCCTCCCATAGTGCGTAGGACCTGTATGTAACCCTTGAACTTGAGAGGAAGTTCTCCGTTGGTGGGTGAAAATTTTTCAATTTCTCACTCGCCATCTAAGCTCATTGTCGCTTTTCCAAATCAGCATCTAAAGTGTAAGAATTGCTTGTAATTATCATCTTTGGCCATTTTAATATCGATTAATCTAAATATTAAGATTCAATACTTCTATCAGTTGAGTTGTTGTACACTTCAATATTGTGTGAAATTTAGATAAATATGTAAAACAACGATTAGTTGTAGCTTGTGTTTCCTGGTAAATTGTTTCTTTCTCTTTTTTTTTTTAAAAGAAAAATTTTAAGCAAGAAAAGAGTGGGATGTAAAAAATTGGAGATTTAATTTTGATTTTTTTATGTTCTTTTTTTTTTTCAGGTAAAAGACTTGTTATGTTTACCCTTCCTAGGCACGATCAAGGATGGCTAGCCCCGCCAACATATATTAGTTTAGTTGACAAAAGCAAATCATTTTTTATAAAAGGTATGTAATTGAATTTCATTCAAAATTATATTAGTGAGGAACAGGGGCAGAGCCACAAAAAATTTTCAATGGGGGCAAAAGCAACTCTAAAATTTTTTACCTACTATTTTTTTTAGTTTTTTAAGGAAAAAAATATTCACCAATAAGTACAAATGATGCATATATTTCTTGAAAAATATCAAAAAACAAACTCAAAATTATTAATGTAATAATAATTTTATTTCAAAAGCAAACTAAACCATTTACAATTGCTCATGACGAGTTTTCATATTTTGATAACGGTTTACAACCTTTTTATTTTGAATTTCTCGAAGTATATTTTTCTTAATATAAGTAACTAAACAATTAGTCATCCAAGTGTCTTCCATTTTATTTTGTAACCGATTTTTCACTATATTCATTATTGAAAAACCCTTTTTACGGTAGTTGTAACAACAGGTAAAATCAAAGACAACTTTAAAAGCATATAAACCAATAGATACACAACTCCAAGGGGCACACTTGAAATTACATCAAATTTTTATAGGTATTATAGAAATTTAAGAGGGACAGTGGGGACCTATAAACCAATAGATACACAAAATTTCAGGAAGTACAGTTAAAATTACATCAAATTTTTATAGGTATCATAGGAATTTAAAGAGCCCAGTGCCCCCAGTGTAAATCCGCCACTGGTGAGGAATTTGTAAGTATTCTTGTAAATGACATATAATTTCAGTGCATGTTACGATCGATGATAATAGCTAGAGCTGAATAATTTAACCCTTTTCCTATTTAGAAAGAGGATGGGGTAGGGATAGCTGGACAAGGGGCCGATTTGTGCATTTTTCAACAGCGCGTAACATTTTTTGTACAGCGCGTAACTTTCTTTACACATGAAATAACTTTAGAACAATTTTTTGTGGGCCCCACACATGACGTGAAAATCGAGTTACATGTTGTAATCTGAGCCGCACAAATTTTTGAGCCACCTTCAGGAACGATTGTCTCTGTCAACCGTTTCTGCCCCATTTCCGGTACAGCTGACCCTGACCTCCCCCGTCCCGGTAGGAAATAGGTTGGTCATTTTTCAGATTGTCATATATTTATTAGTATATGTGCAAGTCCCAAAGATCTTTCAATTGCAGAGTGCCAGTTTCAACTCTCGACCTCTAATTTAGACAGGGATTTTAAATCACTTATGACGGCGAATATACCTTTCACAAGTTGATTATTAGGAATCAATCAATTGCAAAGCCAGATAAGCGGTATTTGCCGCAAAACCTTCATAAGAATGAGCATATGCTTGCACGTCTGAGCGCCGTTGAGTTTTAGAATTGGATAATTTTAGAAGCCTCTTAAGATTTTTAATAATTTCATCTAACTCCTCTCTAAATTTAAAAAATTACACTAACATCCCTTATATTTACTGTTTGGGTAACAAAATTTATAGAAAGACACAAAATTTTATATGGGAAACCTAAATTACCTTTCTTGTTAAAAAGATTTAAAAAAGAAAAACTTTTTTACATTCTTCACTATACCATCAAAACCACCAACACTACCATCCTTTTACCTCTATAACCACCAAGAAGTCCCCACTTCTATCAAAACTACCTTAGGCTGCCAATTAGAGAAGAAAATAAAGAAAGTAACAGGGGACTGTCAAATATTCTTTTCTTTCTACCATTAGAGCCATGTCACCACTAACATTTCTATCTGTGTTACTTACTATCATATTCCTAAGGCAAAGTTTTATCAAATTAAAAAAAGAAAAAAGCAAAAAAAAAAAAAAACCACATAGAGATGTTCCAACAATCCAATGTAGGCTACTAGTCAAAAAAACAAATCACGTCTTTTGGTATACCATATAAATCACTTTCAGTAAAATCCATAACAAAAAAAATTCACTAAAATAAGCTGTTTCAATTGGTAATTATTTTAAGATGTTACAAAAATTTTTCCAATGAGTTTTTTTCTGATTTTTTTTCCTATTTTTTCTCTTTTAAAAGTACAAGTTTTTTCATGTAAAATAGTGAGAAAGGTAAAAGCTACTTTCAATAAGATGTTACAAAAATTTTTGCAATGAGTTTTTTCTGATTTTTCCCCTATTTTTTCTCTTTTAAAAGTACAAGTTTTTTTCATGTAAAATAGTGAGAAAGGTAAAAGCTATTTTTACTAACTCAGAATATCAATGGAGGTCGGTATAATATTTAAAATTAAAGGGAATTTAAGTGAAATTATCAGAAACTTGAGAGGAGGTTTATAAAATTATCCCTTTAGATTTTTAGTACAAGCCACACGCCCTTCTCAGCAATGTTGCCGTAAATGCAGCCAAGGAATGTGAGACCCCTAACAATACTCAAAAATTCTTTTGTTGCGTGAAGGGTTAAAAGGAAATGAGATACAAGTTGTTTCCAAAATTTGATGAGTGAATTAACGGTGTGGACCGTGGATTTATGCAAATGTTGATTTTGGCCTTTGTTAAAGAAATTGTTTGCGTAAGTAGTGAAGTGAATTCCATAGCCATCCTCGATGGAGGCTCATAAGCCGAGCAAAGAAACCTAACATTTTCATACAGATGGACTAATTGGACAAGGGAATTAAATTAACCGGCTGTTGTTTTTATCAATTGAAGTATAAAATATATATATATAAGCAGAGATAAAATACCAAGAGAAGCTCATTCGAAGAAACAACCATAAAGATTCTGGCTAGTGATTAGAGAGACAAACACGAATTAATGTTCTGATTAGCCGATAGTTATTAGTGGCCAAGTCATCATTAGACCAATGATATTTGACTAAATCACTACAGATTTATAAAATGCCTTGATTTCAATCAGACACTTCTCAAAAATGTTTTACAGCATGTGCTAAACCAGTTCTTTCTGCAATCTTCAATTATTATCTTATCCTTGATCGTTTGGCGAGCCAAGACCCCAAGATTAGAGAGAGTTATTCCTAACCGCATAGAGAGTGTAATGATAATGGAGATAAGACCAATAAACATTGATGTTGGACGTGCCTCTCTTTTCTTTTCTTTTCTTTTTTTTTTTCAATGTTTTGTGACAACCAGAATAAAAGGTGGTTCTCTTGACGGGGTAAAAATTAAGGCAGCCCCATGCATGCAACCCCGCGACGTTCATATTGCATCTACGCTTATCAAAATTTTTCACGGGACTCTTCTGGACTTGAAGAACCTAGAATGGGAAGCAAAGCATAATTGCTAATGTACACTATAGCTGTTACAATTTTATTTGGTTTTGGCACATCGTTCTCAAAATAGGTCTCCTATGGCCTAAATAGTCTGATGTTGGTCCTTCAAAATACTTTTTTTTTTTTTTTTTTTTGGAGTTCAAAGGAGATTCCAAATATTACAATAGAAAGAAGGAAAGAAAAGAATTTAAGAGTCGAATCACGAATTTCACGATCGCCTAATTAATGTTCTTGCCAATTAAATTGGATGTTGGAGATAAAATTTAAGTGCTTCAATAGATTACGCCTTTTTTGTCTGTTCTTTTTTTTTTTTTTTTTGGCAACAGGGAAGGGTTAGGAGTCATGGGATTTAAGACGCATTGAGGGACAAGGGGATTTTTTGGCCTGGTTTTTGTCCTAATGTATTTCAACTTCTTCGTGAGTAATCTACTTCGCAACTTCTTTGCGTGTAATTTACATTTTTCCACCCTTTCTGGGCTCAATTAATTGTCACACGGATTCAAGGCCCAATAAAAAATGCTGCTTAAAAGTTGAAAGTGAGCCCATTTATTTCCACGGAGGCATTTGCTCATTTGCAGTCCTAAAACGTCATTTACTTGTCATTAGGATATTTGATTCCGACAATTACTAGGAAATAACCAGGCCTTCTTCTGGTTCTCCCAAGTCCCACCTCACTGCCACTGGGTAGATTGTAGAAATGGTTAACCTCTCGATGGTACTTTCTCTTTGCTTTCACTTCCTAGTTGCTAATTACTATTCCGGTATCTTTATCTGAATCTTGGTTTCTTGGCTTCTCTGATTTCCTACCTGATTAATTGGACACAGAACCCATAAAGAGTTTGACTGGTTTTAGCATATAGCTGGTTGCTTTTTATTCTATCTGATCCCCAGTTCATCTTAGGCAAACATTACTTAATTTCTTTTCCAGTAAAAACGTATCATACAATAATCTTGGTGGAGGTTTTGGTAGTTTCAAACTATAGGAAAACCAAAGAATCTTTGAAAATGCAAACTATAGGTGATTTACATAATAATTTCTTGGGTCCAAAATGATGACATGATTCTCATGGGTTCCAGAAAAAAGCTTTGTTACTATCTTTTGGATCTACTTCTTGATTGAGTGCATCTAGTTTCAGAAAATTCTTTAAAAAAAAAAAAGATTTCACCAATAAGGAAATTAGGCGTGGATTTGGTTTTCATAGAATTTATCTATTATGTTTGATCTTTGAGGTTCTGGGATTGCGTGAATTTGCTTGAGATGTTTCTGCTTGCCTTCGAGTGATTTAATTGATAAGAAATTTCAACCTCTTATGGTTTATATTAAAAAACGGGTCTAATAAAAATTGCGAAATCTTTGTTGGATTCGTAAAAGCGAAAGCCATTAGTTTATAAGAAAGTAGACGGTCATGTGCCTCCCTGTTTCAACTATTTTTTCCTGTTCGATGACTGAGCTTCTTTGCTTCGTTAAAGATCACTTTGTTGGTCCTGTACTTCTTTAAGCCAAATGGTGGAGTCATGTAGTTCAGCTTGATTGGGGAAAACCGTGGACAACAACCGGAACTTCCTTGGTAGGCAATCTTAAACAGGGGCTGGAAGCAAATGAACTCGAGAATAGATTGAGATACAATGATAGAATGGTGTTGTATTTTCTATGATTATCTTTACAGTATATCTGAAAATGACTATCAAGTTCCTTTTGGCTAACCATTTATATTTTAATTCATCCTAAATCCTAACTTTGTCGATTTCTTCCTATTTCTTTATCAGCTTGGACACTATGTTGAGGTTTACTTTTTTCCTTTAATTGACTAAATGATTGTTTCAAAGCATCAAATCTGGAATCAAACTCATTTCTTCTGGGTAATGTCGACACTGTGACGGTGAACATGAATAGTATACTTTCAGTGCTCTGGTTTTACTGATTGTGGCATTGAAAGTCCTTGAGTTGTAGCGTAAGTTCTTTGTAACACCCCAAGAGGTTTGGACCTTTTGCTTGTGATTTCATTGGAATCTTAACTGGAAATATTGTGTAATACAGCAAATGGACTCGGTTAGCTTTTCTCATTTTAGTCTATACTTGAATCTTGCTGAAGATTTTTTTTATTTCTTATTCAGGTAAGTGTCAGGATTTTTCCATCTTAGCTGTTGAGCTCATTCGTGGCAGAAGGAATGGCAACTTTAGCCCATTCAACATCTTTCTTATCGGTGGGTAGTCTATCCTCTGACCACCATAAGCAATTGAAATTGTGGAAATTCCAAAAGCCACTAACAAGAAGAGGCTTCAAGCGCCTTGCTCTTTGCTCTTCAAATATGACCCCGTGGGAACCTGCGGAGATTGCGTATGCTCCCGCTAGCGATGCTGAAGGTAGATTCTTGCAGAAGTCTGGCACTATATTTGAAGCCCTGAATTCAGAGAAAACTGATGAAGCTACAGCAAAAAATTCCAAAGAGGATGCAAGTCATCGGCCAATGTTGCTGCTCCCCTACCTGAGATGGACGGTGTGGCTTTTGGGACCTCCCATTCTGTTAGCAACAGGCATGGTGCCCACCTTGTGGTTACCAGTTTCGTCAATTTTCCTCGGTCCAAATATTGCCAGCCTTCTTTCATTGACAGGACTGGACTGCATTTTTAATCTTGGTGCATCCCTGTTTCTCCTCCTAGCTGATTCTTGTGCTCGTCCAGAAAATTCTGGACATGCTTTCGGCAGTAGGCCTCCTGTTAGTTATCAGTTCTGGAACATGGTTGCAAACATAATGGGCTTTGTTGTTCCGCTGTTGACGATGTTTGCTTCTCAAAAGGGTCTGCTTCAGCCTTTTCTGCCTCCTATATCATTTTTGGTTCTGTTGGGTCCCTACCTTCTCCTTCTGTCTGTACAAATACTGACAGAGATGCTTACGTGGCACTGGCAGTCGCCAGTATGGTTGGTGACCCCTGTTGTGTATGAATCTTATCGGTTATTGCAGCTGATGAGGGGGCTGAAGCTGGGAGCTGAGCTCACTGCACCAGCATGGACGTTGCACACCATCAGGGGACTGGTTTGTTGGTGGGTGCTCGTTCTTGGCATGCAGCTCATGAGGGTTGCGTGGTATGCTGGTTTTACAGCTCGTGATCGTCGTCAAAAAGAGCCTTCAGTGCTTGTTGGTGGTAACTAGTTTGTAGGGCCAAGCCGGTTTTGCTGGCTGCATAAGCAAATTGTAAGTAACAACTGAATTGGTATAGGTTGTATACGTAGAGCAAGGCAATATGCCTTCATACTTTGTTTGGTTCATGAGAAAACCAATGTTCAAGCATTGCATGCATGTCTCAGTTATTACACTTGTGATGTTTAATTTTGATTTGTCTTGCATTTAGTTTATTTTCACATGCACTTCTTTAGTCTAATGTTGCTTAGCTGTTCATATTAACGATACGGACACCCCAACAAATATAGACGAGGTTGCTATTTTTTGGAATAACGAGGAAGATAATATGCCTCCTTTGGCTGGTAATAAAAACAGACGTTTTCAAGGATAGAGATTACAGTTTATGCCCTCTGTTTCTACTGGTAAACATCTTGGATACCATGCAAATACTTAGCTCCACTCATCGTGGATGTAGTTTGACAATTGAGTATTGATTGGGAAATGGTTCATTCCATGTTAAGAAAGACATTTTCAATCTCCCAATATTAATGCAAGAGAAGAGGGGATTGACCAGCAAAGAGACTGTAGAATTATCTGATCTATGAGTTTTTCTTTTTCTTTTGTCAAAGGACCTATGAAATTTTCCGCTCTACCATGTTTACAAGCTTTTGTGTGCTGAATCGGCTTCTTTGATTGCTTGTTCAAGATGTTGACCTTCAAGAGTTTGTGGAGCGGTCTGTCCACTTTAGCAAAGATGAATTTGAGGCAAGAACAGTTGTAGCAGCAACAGTTCCTGAACATTTTACGACGGGGCAGACTAATTTTTTCTACGACGGGGCAGAACCCCATTCCACTTGCTATTAGTGCGTTTGTCAAAGGAATTTGTGGGCCAAAACATGTGACCAGCATCAGCAAAGCGCTGATTCCAGATGACAAATTTGTTGAGATGATTGTTTTCTTTCACACCATAAAGTTGGTAATAAGGAGAAGAAAGTGCATTTTACCAAAATAGGCGATTGTGCGGCCATCTTCCTGTGCTCTTGGAATCTCTAGCTCTGTCGGTTCGTTGTAGGACTTTTCTTCTCTCCTCTAGTTTTCCCTTTTGCACTGAAAACAATTGTCCTAACTTCTTTTGGGATTCTTGGCTCCCAATTCTAGCCAAACATTTATCTAATTGTTGTGGCTGCACACGAAACGAAGAGACTGGATCTCAGCTTTGGTAATTGGAAGTTGGAGGTCAAAATGACACAGGAATCTCTGAAGATGACTTTCAGTAAAGATCTGTTCTTGTTTTTTTTTTTTCCGGTAATTTTCATCACTTGATCCAATTGAAGAAAAATTATTCTTTAATGAACAAGAATATTTATATCCGGTGGAGCATGGATTGAATATTTACCCCTTCTCTAGTGCCATTGAAAGTGGCATGCTTTCCACTTTAGGGTGTTTTAAATTGTGGATTATCTTATCAAAATTAAAATTACTTTTGATCTATTTTTTTCAATAATGTTATCTCCATCTTTATCTACATTATATGCTAAATTCAAACTTGAAAATTGAATTTTTAAGAACAATTATAAAAACAAATCCACTAATATCACTAGTATCAAGTCACTCTGTACTTAAAAAGTTGAAATATCGAAATATGACGTGCAATCTGGGACTCAGAGGATACTTACTTCGAACTGTCGTTGACTCTACATAATGGCACATTTCTTTTCTTTTATGATCGCACGCTCGCAGCTCTCTACTGCAAAAGTGAGAGGGGAATAATAGTCAGGTAATGACGTAGGAGACAACAAAAATTTTAATGATGTCAAAATGTTATAAAGTACCACCAATTGATGCATATTTAAGATATTTTTCATGTACTAGCATGTAATGAATTCGTAGCATCAGCAATATATTGAAAATTAAAAATTTTTCTCCTAACCCCTTCTGCAATTTATCTCACCCAAACAAAATTTGTCCAAGTAAGGCTGCAAACGAATCTAGCCGTTCAGAGTTAAAGCTTGATTCGAGTTTGATCAATATTGAATTCGAGTCGAGTTCGACTTAACTAAATCAGAGCTTTTACCACTATACATATCGTACGTTTTCCCCTTTTAAGTTTTTGAGGAAAAACTTGAGATAAAGAACACCCGGTGGAAAGCGAACACATATTATTCTTGGTACGGTTGCATGCCCAATTTGCAAAGAAATTCTTTGATGCTTTTGCCGAGGGAGGTGGTAATTAGGTTGGTAAGGAAATTCAAAGGAATTATGGGTTAGAGCTCTCCCTTTTATAACGTGTTGGGCTGTTTGCATGTGGTTCAGGCACTACCAAACCCAATGGTACCTTCATAAATAAGGAGAAAAGTTGCAGAGATTGATTGCTCAAGAAGGGAATCATCACATTCCTCAAATAGTAGTTGTCAATTTCTAAAGATTTTTTGCCTCCCCCCAAAAAACACGAAATGGTATAAAATAAAGAAGATAATTCTTCTGAATGTGAAAGCTCTCTTCATTGTCTTTGATACGTTACTCGTGGTTCATGTGTTATTTCTTGCTACTGAACATTTTCATCAAATAAAGAGATAATACATTAGTCTACAAAAGAGCGAAGATTGTGCTTGGATTGCAAGTTTTCAAAGAAAAATTGTTACGTTTTTCGTAAATATATTTTTCAATCATTTTTTTATCTTACACATATCAAATTATTACGAGAATTTTTCTACAAAAAAAATCTAGAAATATACAACCCAAACAAGGCATAAAGCGGTTGCAGTATAGAACGACTTGTAGCCGAGCAAGTCCGAGTGGCATCCAACACACAGACAAAACGCGACTGTCCCACGCTTCCTCTCTACGCTTCATTTAAGAACTTAAAAATTATTCCTAACTCTCCAGATCGATTCCAGCCCATTACCCCTCTCTGTCTCTCTCTCTGTTTCCGTCGGAAAACCAGTGTTCCGTCTCCACCGGTAGCCGGGAAACAACTTTCAGTCTCTTTTAGCCGCAACCTCTGCCGGAAAAGTAACAGTTCCTTCCCTGTTAAGTAGCTAATAGGGGATCGTATTAACAATGGGCAACGAGGAATTGCTTCAAATCGAACCTCAAGAGCTCCAGTTTCCATGTAATCTCTCTTTCTCTCTATCTAGGCTCTTAAGCTACCATTTTGGTATTGTTCTTGAATTTTTTGAAATTATTTTACTTTCCAGATCTGCTGTTTGATTTTCTTTGCTTTAATCAATTTTTTTTTTGCCTGTGTTTTTTGATTTGGTAAGTCGAATTGAGGAAGCAGATCTCATGCTCTATGCAATTAACCAACAAACGTGATAACTATGTTGCGTTCAAGGTATTTGTAACTAATTCTTACTTTCACGCATAGAATCCTGCAAGTATATTTTGCTGAATTTTGTGCCCTAATTGAGCAGAAACATGGTTTTTAAACTATTGTATTTTGTTGCGAACAGGTGAAAACGACCAATCCGAAGAAGTACTGTGTACGGCCTAACACCGGAGTTGTCATGCCTCACTCTACTTGCGATGTTATAGGTTTCTCTCTCTTTCCTTTCTGCGTTTATGTATAGGTGTATATTTTGTGGCTGTAGGCAAGGTGGTTTGAGTGATTTTGTGTTTAAAGTGGAGCTGACTACTCGGAAGAATTTCTTGTTTACCGTAACAAAAACTTCTATGCTTTATCGGGAGACTCTGTCATTTCTGATTACAAAGAAAAAGTGTACTCGTAATGATTGGTTTACATGGTTGTTCTTTTATTATTATTTCAAATGTAGAACTTCAAAGCCTAATATATTTACACTAGTATTAAAGGAAAAAAGTAATTATCTTGTATTGGTGTGTGTGTGTGTGTGTGTGTGTATGTACGAGTGTTCTTATGTGTGAAATAGATGGATGACATATTGGTATCTGATTGCAAAGAAAAAGTGTACTCGTAATGATTGGTTTACATGGTTGTTCTTTTATTATTATTTCAAATGTAGAACTTCAAAGCCTAATATTTACACTAGTATTAAGGGAAAAAAGTAATTATCTTGTATTGGGGTGTGTGTGTGTGTGTGTGTGTGTGTGTACGAGTGTTCTTATGCGTGAAATAGACGGATGACATATTGGCATTTGTACATGTGTCAGTAACAATGCAAGCGCAAAAGGAGGCTCCGGTGGATATGCAATGCAAGGACAAGTTCTTAGTCCAAAGTGTACTTGCAAGTCCAGGAGCTACGGCCAAGGATATTACATCCGATTTGGTAAATTTCATCATAGCATGTGAGTCATTTGATGTTTCACGGTGTGTAATTAAAACAAGAGTGGTTCATGTGAATTTCTTGGTTGTAGTTTAATAAGGAGGAAGGACATAATGTTGAGGAGATCAAGTTGAGAGTTTTATATGTTGCACCTCCACAACCACCATCACCTGTGCGAGAGGGATCTGAGGAAGGTTCATCTCCGAGGGCTTCAGTTTCGGACAATGGTACCATCAGTGCATCTGAGTTTAGTACGGTGAGCTCCTGAGATGTCCTTATACTTTAATCTGAACTCGAAGTAGTTGTATGTGAATGACAAGTTTATGTACTTTAATTTTTGCAGGGTACAAGAACTCATGCTGAACCACAGGTTTTAAGATCACATGCTGAGGCGCAGGGTTTAAAATCAAATGTTGAGTCGGTAGACAACTCCTCAGAGGTCATATCATACTCTTTCTATTTTTTACTGATAATTTGATACTTTCTCTCTTGGTAGGAGGCTAATTATTGATGTCCTATTTTATAGATAACTGGGTGTTTTGTCTTGTGCTATTTAATATTTCTAGGATTGGTTGATAACAAGCTTCTTCTCTGACTCATTGGGCATTGATTTTATTTGAATCACTACTCTCATCTTGGTTTCTTAACTTTTGAATATAGTTTCATAAAGGCTAGTGTTAATTTCATGAATTATTGTCCAGGCCAGAGCAAATTTGCACTATATGTTTTGTCCTCCTCAGCAATATCAAATTTTCTCATTACCTAAAGCGTCCCTTATCTTGCCACTCTCTTCTCTTTCATCTCTGCTTTCACTTTCTTCTCTCAGCTCAACGCTGTTGCTTTCACAGTCAGCAGTGATCATCAACTAAAGTGCAAAACTAGCATTATATTAGAATTTTGAAATGTCTCAATAACTGATATAGTACCATTTCTGGGGGTAATATAGTACTAATTACTTGTGGTAAACCACCTGAAATTGTACAACATAGGATTTATATGAGAAGCTTCAACAAAGCACCCAAATTCGTATAACAATCATAGATATAAGCACATGGGATGAAGAGTAGAGGTGGCAGCCATAGTTCGCCATATCATCCGAGTCCGAGTTGACTCGGATGATATGAGAAGCTTCAACATGGGATTTATATGAGAAGCTTCAACAAAGCACCCACATTCGTATAACAATCATAGATAGATAAGCACATGGGATGAAGAGTAGACGTGGTGGCAGCCATAGTTCGCCATATCATCCAAGTCCGAGTTGACTCGGATGATACATAACTGGATCGAGGCTTGCCGCTACGAGACCGACACCCGACACTCTGATTTATCCATTTCCATGACAACTCGTCCAAAATTGGCCGATATCACCTGAGTTGGCACAGATAAATGAAATATCAATGCGACTTGCCCAAGTCTTACTGAGTCGTCTTGGAAATTAGTGAGCTTCAGTAGCAGAGACCAAATTAACAGTAATCATCGACCTATTAATATAGAGGAGCAAGGATATTTTCTTTAAGATTAGCAGCTTCACCTATTTGATATTTGGTGAAAATTGTGATAATTTTCAGTAAAAGTAAAGAAGTTTCATTCAGGGATAGGTTTGAGAAGGGAAACGAAAGAGGAGAAAACAGAGGCAGGCAGAAGGAGAAGGAAGAAGGATCATGGAAGGGATGGGTTGATTTTGTAAAGAAAATAAATTTGAATGGTCTTGGAAACTTGGACTATTATGGTGACCCATTTCAGCCCAAGTAGCTAGACGGCAGATTGTGGGCCTAGAATTGTCTGATTTTGGTACAAGGAATTGTAGGCTCCATTTATTTTCTTTATTAATCAGGTTCTTTTCTTTTTTGTTTTCACTGTCACTTTGATTGCTAAGGTTGAGTTGTAATTTAGTCTCCATTATAATAGTATTGCCCCACATTATATAGCATATGATTATTTCTATCATATATTTGGATTTGATATGTCTCCTAAAACAGTGTATTTGACTCTAGAATCAATTTTCTTTGTGATACTTGTTATGCTATTGGTTAAATTTACCGATTATCCCGATTAATGTAGGCATACAGCAAATCTAATTTGATCATTGTGCTTGTTATGGTATATTTTCTATTTTAATGATTTTGTCAAAATTTTTGAAGAACGTTGTATGTTAAAGTGTGTGTATCACCCGATTCGCGACCGATGTGGAATCACTGTGTCTGATACCGTGATTGTGACTGTGACAGCCAGCCATGGTTGCAGCAGGAAGGGAGAGATAAATTTCGTTGGATGGGATGCCATGGTGTTTGTGGGGCTGGGAGGATGATGACTCAAATAGTTTTGAAGGGGCTGGATGTGTGGGATTGGAGCAGGAGGTGTAGCAGGGTGAGGGGGGATTTGAGCCGGACACTAATTGGAGAGAGAGAGGTTTGAGAGACCCATGAAAAATTAGTGAGAGAAATGATTTGACTTGAAGGGTAATTTTGTCAAGTAAAGAAAATTTGCTTTGGCTGGAAAATAATTGGTCTGGCATTAACAGCTGCTTTTCGTAAATTGTGTTGCGTGATTTTATGTGCTAAGACCCTACTATGAATTTCTTGCTTATGTAGCATTATTATAATTATTGAGTCCTCTTAATTTGTTGTGGGTGCTAAACTTTGGACATTTGTTTGATAAAAGCACTTTGCCTTATTGTAATTGAATTTGACAAATTTAACAAATCATTTTTTAATTTCTCATTTATTTGGGAACCATCTTGTTCTGCCATGGTTTAATTGTATGCTGAAAGTTCTATTGAACTTCTCCATGTCCACTTGTTATTTGACAGGAATATATAGTAGATTTGTCGTTTCTTTTTTAAGTGTAGATTTCAGTTGTGTTTTCTTGTTTCTTCCTTTATGCCCCTCTACTGGACCACTTGCATTCCCATGAATAGTGTGTGGATCTTTTCGGATTCTCTGGGGCATTGATTATAACAAGTTTGTCCTCTTTCTTTGAACTTTTGACGGCATATACTCTAGGTGCTGGAGATATGTAGAAAACAATTCTTCTATCAATAGTTTTGCAATGGAAATATTACTCCAACATCATTATCTGGGGCTTTTTGCTACGCATCTAAGCTTCTCGTTTGAGCCTATCCACATGAGCTATTCTAATTACTTGCATGTTACGTAGACGAGAAAAGGAATCAAAGGTACTGTAGCTAAAGCTGCTGATGGTTTCTTACTCCAAGCAGCAAATGCTTGTATGCTAAATAAGTTACCATAATTAATTAGTGGAAAGAACTTTTGGTACCTTAGACATTAAATTTGAATTAGCTGAAACGGGGATAGCTGTTCAAGGCAAATGGCAAGTGAGTTTTTGTTTTTCACTTGGCCTGCTAATTTAGGTCATTATGATGCTTTATTGTTTTATATTTAGCTCACACTTTTCCTTAGTTTGAGCCTCTTACGCAGAGATTGCTATTCATTATATTAGTTTAATTCAAAAAAGAATGTTTAATTTGAAATAAAATCAAAATAACCCATTTGGCTGCAGTTGATGATATTTTATGATAATTTTATGGATCAACATGTCTAGGTTATCGTTTGGATAATGGACTGATTCTTGGCAGAAAGTGCAATCATGTGTTTGAACTGAACTGCTATTTTGCTTCCTTGTTTCAGGTCAAGGCCCTCATTTCTAAGCTGACTGAGGAGAAAAATTATGCTGTTCAGCAAAGGAATAAGCTTCAGCAAGAACTGGTAAAACAAAGTCATCTATTTGATCCCTCTAGTTGCACTGTGTTTTGCGCCTTGGTGTTTTTGTGTTTTACTTGTACCACATTTGGTCATTCAGATTTACATTATATGAATTGTATTCACCTGAGACATTCCTAGTGAACGTAGTTTGTCCTTTTTTCAATTATAATTTTCCTTTCACTACCACTTGAGGAACCTCTAGAAGTCCACAAATACCAATGAACGCCTTGTGGAATTATATGAGAAGGTAAAAAAAAAAATTTTAAAAAAAATAGCAATGAATATGGAGTGTTTTTAAACAGCTAGGCATGACAAGTGAAGCAAATAGCACTATTTTTCAGCGTGAAGATATGAAAAAATGGCCTAGTATAATGACCATGAAGATTCAATCAGAATAAGCTATATTGTAAGAAAAAAGTTAACCAGAGACCACTGGACTATGTTTTTTATAGGAAAATGCGCATGCTATAGCTGTACAACATGAATACATATTATTCATTCACTTAAGCCTGAGGAAGGATGCATGAATTTGTTTTGTGAAATGTTCTAGGATAGTTTATGATCAATTACTCTTATTTCCTTGTTTTAATTTCATTCTTTTAGGAAAAACAGGGTCTATTTTATTTTTGATTAACACCTGGATTTTTTTTTAAATTCCAATTTATTTTGAGCCAAGTAGTGGGTGAGTTCCTATTTTGAGTATGTCAAAAAGTAAGTGCAGCTGCTATGCCGAATTAGGATTGCTTTACATGAGAAATTTGAGTGAAATTACTGGCTTGGGAAATTTGGATTTTTATGGACCTGTAATAGATTGCCCCTTAGCTGTATCATATGCATAAATCGGGATATTATGTTGGCATCCTTTATTGTACCAGATGAAGTACTACCAGGAGAAATTCTGAATGGAAATATGCCACTTTCTGAAGCATATACCAGAGAACCCCTATTGTTCAGCCCTTTTACATCCATTTTGGTGACTTGGAAAATTTAAATAGCTGAAGCTTGTGTAATAAAATTCTGCAATTATTTAATGACTTAGATTTGTTATACAATTCTGGATAGTAAGATTACAATAAACTTTTTGAACATTCTGCAATAATTTTACTTTATAGGAAGAAAATTGCTCATGTCTAGAAATCCTAGATGTTTGACAAGATTTGCATTTAGCACATGCAGTTTAGATATGTCAATAACTTTGATAGATTTCTGTATTATATTGGAATGATTTTTTTGAGCATTCTGCAAATGATATACTCAAGTAGAATGATAGTCTGGAAAACTTGATGTTTGAAAAGATTCCAGATGCAGTTTGGATTTGTCAGTGCCTCTCAGAAATCTGCCCCTTGGCTTTACCCCAGGCTTAGAGATGGCTTGCTGGATTGGTCTATTTTTATCTATTGATTTTCATTGTGAATTTTTGTGTTTGAAGGTCCTGTCGATTCAGAAATAGCTCATTTGATGCCCACTGTCTTGAGTTCATTTTTTTTTCCCTTGATTTCTCTGTTTTGTGTTTTGGCCTGTATGGTTGCTTCTGATCTCTCATGGTTTGGTATCTGTAGGGTAGGAGAAGGGGCGGTAGGATATGGTGCTAGAAATCCTATTTTTTATAAGAAATATCTCCAAGTCAATAGCTTATGTAGATGAAAGCCTTGGGATATTCTGCCTTCTAACTCTCTGACCTTTGTCGTGTCGTTTGCAGGATCTATTGAGGCGTGAAAGTAACAGAAGCCGTGGTGGCATCCCCTTAATGTATGTCATTATTGTGGGTCTCCTTGGCCTTCTCCTGGGTTATATTTTGAAGAGGACGTAATCAATGGAGGTTTTGCATAACCTGCAATATCATGTGTCACGTAGCCTGTTTCGAAAAAATTTAGATCATTCAAGACAGAAGTACAACTGATCGGGAAGAGCTCTGTATTGTGTGTAGCCATCTGATTGACTTTAGAAACATGCTTAAGAAGGTGCTTGATGGGTTTTTCTTGTTGCCTTTGGGGCTCTAGAGCATTCATTGTGTGACTAATTGCTTTAACATGTTATGTTGGTAACTCAATGAGAGGGACATAATTTTTATCATGCATTTTGTTGGCTTTTGCCCCCGGTAGCAGTTAGACCTGCATGCGCCTATATTGAGTGGTCATACTTAATTTTCCTCTTTGTGGCCATGATATAAACAATTATTGATTCATTTTCTCATTGTCTATTGTTGATTTGTTATAGTTAACGTGTATACTACACAGAATATGCTAAATGCTAAACTATTCGATTTGGAACCTTCATGACCTGTGCTTTCAGTTTCATTAAGCGCGCTGCAAATCTGCTGCCGTGGTTTGATGCGTACGTAGAACTTACATTAGCCAACAGTTATTGAGGGTGTCAAGTCAGCACACCAGAATAGTTTCTAAGTTTTAACCAAGAATAACACTATCCCAATGTCAAGGAACCATCAATAAGATTACGAGGCTTTTCATCTTTTGAGTTTCAGAATTTTGTCTGATTTGAATAATAATAGAAATCGAATTGAATTACTTTTGGAATTGAGTAAACAAATAGCACCTGCATTGTTAACTATTTGGTTTTTTTTTTCCCCTTAAAAAGTTTCTTGTTTGCAAAAGTACAAGACTAATAAAATATAATTTGTTTTTGAGAACAAAAGCAAATGATCAATAAAGAAATATCTGAAGTTTTGACTTTCTTGTTTTGACATCTGCATCACAGCATGAAGCTGCATCCCCCGGAAAACTTCTTACCATTAGTTATCGACAGAGTTTTCATTGTGAGTTTGTCGAGGCTGCATTCAATCGTTTGACTTAATCAATCGGAAGATTCTTTTGATTTTGCGCCACTCATGGAGGGAAAAGATGAGCTTATTCACAAGTCTGGGAATTACGAATTGGACTTACAGGAAACTTCGCCGCACTAAAGCTCTCAACCAAGCACAGCCTGCGAACATTCATTCACATGTAGCATGTGGGACATTGACCCCCACATAATTGGCTTACAGGAGCAAAATATTCTAAAAATGCAAAATAAAGATGTACTCCTTTCCTTGCCTCGAGCAAGATCACTGTACAAAAGCCAAATGAGGTTACTTTCGGCAACTAAAACAGCCCGAAAATGGTTAGCCACAGGAGGGAATTCATTGTAACCTCAAGGCAGTGGATGAGTGGATCAAGAAGCACAATGTCAGAGGGAATGTTTGTGAGTTTAGAAGACAAAATTGAGAATAAGGAGCAATCAGCCCAACACAGATAAACACTAACAACAGTTTAATTACAATCTTATCAATAAGACTGTTAACATGGTAGGATCCTGCATTGGAAAAGGATATAGCTTTAAATTACAGATATTTGGTTAAATTGCTATACCTACTCTGAAGCTTTGGAACTTTAAATCAGTCCAGCTCAACCATTTGCAAATTATGCTTTCATGTTTTAAAAAGCCCTAATGTTTCAAACCCCTACAAAATCACTTTGGAGCATTTCTACCATTTAGCCTTGCATCCCAAGTATAGAAAGCATCCTGAAATCAGCAGAAATCGAAGGATCAGTAATTGATTCAAAACACCATCCCAACATGATAACCAAGTCACCTTCACATCTTATCCAGCTGAAATGAAGAGCTTTCAAATTTCACAAGATTTCCATTTAGTGATTGCCATAACAGATAAAAAGGAAATATGGAGCATTGATTGTCCCAATATGCAAATCCCTATTTGCTACCATACCTAGTAGTAGTAGATATGTTCCAAGCTTATCATTCCATTCACACCCATCACAGCAATTTAGGATGCCTGTATCATGCTGCATCGACCAGCAATCTTGCGAAAATCATCAAGACTTAGCTGCAAGAAAGTGAGTTACAGGGCCTGGATGAGTCAGTGAAAACACAAACCATGGCAAATCAAGAACTTCTTTCCAGGAAAAGTTTTCTAAATGTTGTAAAGGTCAACTATATTAACCCAAGGTAAACTGACAATATGGACAGATAGGAAATGGTAGAAAAGGATAGTTTAAATTTCAATCATATGAAGGTAAACTTTACACCACACAAGCTAGGTGGAAGGTTTGGGCGAATGATATTTCAGCACACTTCCAAGCCACTTTATTTTCCATATCTTAGGACACTCATCAGGGACCCTGAAAGGGCAAGTCAGATGACAGAGAGAAAGCAGTGACCTTCCCATCTCCATCAATGTCAAAGCACTTTATCATATCTGCCATCTCCTTGTCAGACCATGTAAAATCATGGGCAACTGCTACTCTCCTTAGATCTCTCAGGGTTATGCCCCCTTTTCCCGCTTCTGCAACACAACATACACAAGAAGAGAATGTTAATGATATGTGGAACAAATGGAGAGTACAAGTAGTAAAAGAATCTTCTATAATATAATAAGAAACATAGGGAAACTTCAGTCAACTTCATTTAACACTGATAATGCTGCAGTTATTTTATATTCCTAAAGAATGTAAAACAAGGAGCTCCAGGGCAAGCATCCACAGCATGCTCCTAAGTCTGATTTATGGAAAAGGAAATGTAAAGTTCCGCATGCTCCTAACTCTGAAAATATGGAAAAGAAAAAGTAAACTTCATCACTAATTAAATACAGCAAACTGTTTTCAACTACACCAAAATGGACGTTGCTAACTATTATAACATGAATTAAATGAGCACTTTTTGGCAAATACTAATTACTAAAAGAACTTTATATGTCAAACACTGATACTTCTATCTTCCATTTGTCACACATTACCTAAAAGCATTTAATATAATATCAAGTGCCTTATACTCTCAAGACTTGGGTAAATCAAATATATTTGTTTGATTGCATAAAGGGATGATCCTTTTGACTTCTTGATAAGTGGCAGACACCCTTGCTTGCCTCTTAGTGATGATCCACATTTGCCTATCAAGGTTAACATGTAATGTAGTGCCGATGCCCAATCAGGCAATCAAAAAAACAAAAAACTTCTAATTCCTCAACATGTTTGGTTTAATAGATAGGAGCATGTTATCTGAAGTAGCAAATGGAGAAATTGCCACTATTCTGAGCTCCATAAATGGCAAAGGATCCATTTTATATATTGGAAGAGAATTTTACTCAGGTGCAAAATACCTATGACATTATTTACTTGTTATGCTTATAGCTGCATTCCACTCATGAATAAACACACACTGAAGTCTTCAGGAATACCTTGACCCTATATTATAGCAACTTCAGAATTCTCTGACAATAGCTTAAAATCTTATAAAACAGATGCACCATTACCATCAAACTGAAAGAAGTGTAGAATCAGTTCATCTTCTGTCATTTGCACCCGACTGTTCATCTGCTGACCACAAATGAAAGCAAAAAAGTCTAAAGTCTGGAGTAAATGAGAAATATCACACAAGACAGAGGAAAAGAAAAGCTCTTCTAGTAGAGCCACCAGTCTAAGCTGAGACGCACTGATTTTTTTCTCTTTCTCTTTCCTGCATCTTCCTGAACGTGGCTATTTTCTTTTCCTTCATTGGTCCTACCGTTTACATGATAGCCAGTGGAGCTTTGAGAAGCCCCAGTCCTCCTATTGGAAAACCCTGCAGAATCTTGAAGTGAAAGAGCAATTGCCTGAAACATAAAAACTGAAAATCAGTGCGGAAAGCAACATACTATCAGAAACTGTTGGTGGATTCATTATCAAATGACAGTTTAAGAAATTACATCAAAAAGAAACATGCATCAATTAAGTTATTAGAGCTTCCACCTGCAATAGAGCGTCGTTATCATCAACAAAATCCAAGTCATTCACAGGCTTTTGAGGGGTAACATTTTTCTTAGGCATCTGAATTCTGTTCTTTGCCTGGAAGAAGAGATTCAAGGGAAAGAACATTAGAGTCAGCAACTGAGCATGTTGGATATCAAAATCAGCAAATCCGTCAAATCAAAATATAGGGGATGACCCAAAACATGCAACCGTAAAGGCACTCCAAAACTGAAAAGTTATCAGATTGAGCCTATATGGACTCTAACAATAATTGAGCATTTTGTTGATGTGCAAAAAACTCACAGGCACGCAAACCATAAATTGGCTATAAAGATCATTGCTCTGAGGCAACTTCACCTTCGTGGAACTAAATCTAACAAAATGCATACAAAAGAAAAAGTCATGAATGCAAGTTCTTGATGAAGGACAAAGTTTAACGACGAGTAGGATGAATAGTTGAGCTTCTATACGGCTTGAGCTTAAAAAACACTTTGTACTGAGAAGGACATAATTCTAAGACATGCAAGTGGTGATATCACTAAAATCTATATAACCACCTGCAAAGTTAACCCAAACCGACAGTTAATATGAGATAAATCCAAGAATGCCATCTAAAATTGTAATTTTTTTTTCTCTTATTTCATCTTCTTTCAAAGTTAATTTCTCTCCTTTATTAGTATATACATGCAGCAAAAAATTAACATTCAATTCATCTTTGCTGCTTGCCAACCACTAACTGCAAGCAGAGTTTATCAAATAACTTAAAATGAGGTCTTGAAACCTGACCATACGTTAGCTACATTCTGAATGACAGCCTCTTTAAATCCAATAACCAAGGTGGCAAAAACATCTCAACACAATTGCTTTCAACTTTCAAAATGCTTATTACAGATAGAAAGTAGTATATACTGATCAGCATCCACCTTTGTGGTTAGAAAAGCTAAGTTGCATGGAAATAATCTCAACAGGGCAAACACCAATACAATTAGACTCACCTCTAGAAATGTCTTTCCTCTCTCTCTTTCTCCTTTTTCTCAAAATCAAATCCTCAACAGGAAGTTCGTTTTCTCCTAACCCACCAGCACACAAACCGCCCCTTTCTCCAAAAAATTAAAATTATATAAAAGGAAAGAAGTTTGAAAAAAAGACGTTTCAGTATAAGGGTTTTCTTTTCAAGCAAGAGGCTTTTTAATCCCCCTATTACCCAAAAAGAGACCAGTCACACTGTCATTCAACTCCCAGATTCTCTCTTCATTAAATCATGCCAAACACTCCATTAGTGTTTAAATTGAAACCAATACATAAAAAACTTGGAGGAACTCTCGACTCGTTGTATCCAATATGATCCTGATAAGAAAAATTTCTCCTGGTTTATGAAGCAAAACTAAGAACATAAACTATCTAATTAACTCCAATACTAATCCAACCAATTAAAAGTCCACTCTACAACTCCACCATAACGTTTTTCCCTCTATTATTAGCAAGCACACAATAACATATACCACCACAATCATTAAGAAAAAATAAACCACAGCAATTCAATCAAAAGTACTACTATTCAAACATGGTTCAAAATCAAATCTTTTAGCACCATAAACCCCAGAAACTGCCAACCATACCTTAAATGAAAATAATTAGTACCTTCCTCTTGGCACTGGACCCAGAATAGTCTTCGTCATCAACATTTGTGTCATCATCTTCACTTGAAGAACTCAATGCTTCTTCTTCACCTTCATCAGAAGGTCTATACTCTTCATCATCATCATCCATTTTTCTTTTACCTTTTTTGTCAACCATTTCCTTGGCTGATTTCGTAAGAGAACCCACAAAAGAATTTGCCATTTTCTTCAAACCCAAGGCCTCCATTCTTGCTCTGTTCTCTTCAATCCTCTTCATTCTCTGCCTCTCATATTCGGTAATTTTCTTCTTCTGGGCCACGTTATTTTCTGGGACTTCGACCTCTTCCGAGCTCGATGATCTCTGAGCCGACTCAATTTCATGAGAAATCGAATACGAGTTCTTGCTCTTGGGCATTTTTCTGCAACTGGGGTTTTTTATTTTCTGTTCGTCGGATGACTTTTTGAGAACTCCTGATCGAGAATCATTCGTAACCCCGGTCTTTTGGGGGAAAAAAAAAAGTTTAAAAGTTGGGGGTCATTAATAATTACATTTTAGTTATTTTCTTGTGAAAAATTAATGAATCAGTTATTCAATCTTACTTTTTTATATTCATGTAAACTTGGTTTGTTTGATAACTCAAATTAGCACGGATGAAGATATTAACATGTATTAAGATATTAACAGATATGTTTGATAATAAAAAAAAAATCTGTATAATAATAAACCGATGTGGAGTTCATTTGGTGTTAACTTTTTCCATTAATCCTTAGTTAATTTGATGTTAATTTTATTCATTAACCCTTAATTACCAAGATAACCATCAATTCACATAACTACCAAAATAACTATCAATTCATTAAAGAAAATTTTATAAAAATTAATTTATTCTTAAATTGCATACACATGGATGTGCCTTTAGCATTAGTCTAAATAAATTTTGAATTGTCTTTAATTTATTTGAATTGTGTAGGTAAAATTTATTCTAACAAATAAGTGATTGATCACTTAATGCAGAATGCATGGTGATGTAGAATGGGTATTAGGATTTTAGTATTTACAATTCAATAAGTTAATGGATTCAAATTTTATATTTTAGATTTTAATTTTGGGAGAACTGCACAAGTAGTCCCTCACATATTGCAAATGTGAAAATTTAGTCCCTCAAATCGAAAATGATCAATTTTAGTCCTTAGCAAATAAAAAAGGATCAATTTAAGTCTCTTTTCACTTTTCCGACTGATTTTTACCCGAAATATCTCACGCGCACACCACGTGGCTAACTTTTCAAGGATAAAAAGGCCAAACCACTTATTTGTTGACCAAAACCAAAATGTAAATGACGAATACTTCCCAAAATTCTTCTTCTCCTTCATTTCAACCAAACCTAAAAGCAAAGCTTCATCTCCATGGCAAAACCACCAACTTGTAATTGCGGTGTACCAGCTATGGTGAAAATGTCGTGGACAGTTGCAAAATCCAGGAAAGAGGTTCTATGGTTGCGCTTACTACGAAGTAAGTGTGCCTGATTTCTGTTTCTTTTTTCTTTTAGAAAATGTGAAATTTGAAGAGGTAATTTTGAATAGCATAATAGTGGTGGCGGCTGTGGCTATTTCAAGTGATATGATACAAACAATTGCGAGAGGTGCGATAAATTAGTGAGACATACAAGAAGATTGACGAACAAATTAAGAGAGTTGGAGGCAAAGTTGGAAGAAACAAGACGCAAGAAGAAAATGATGAAATTGTTGTTGTTTGTGGCCTTTGTTTTCGTAGGGCATAATTTGCTGAGCAAAGATTGAGTTGTAATTGGCACTTGTTGGTGCAGGTGGTGAACTGGGAACTGGGTGGTTTTTATTTGTTGTATTTAGGTTGGGTTACGTTTAGTGGCCCTGTTGATTGTACAAATGGGAGTTGGAATGCAATTATGAAGCTTAAGTTCTCTCTGATATATTGTGATTTTTTCTTGAATATGAGCTTACAGCATAAGATGGAATAAAAGTCTTAACTTGAAAGATAATGAAGATGATAATGGCGATATTATAAGCGAAAAAAGATTAAAAAGTGAATCAATAATCAGTCCCTTCAAAAATAAGAAGAGCATGCATTCTATTGCAATGAAAAAATAGCATATAATCGAGCCAAGTACATTCATTACAATACGCCTCTTATAAAAAAAATGCAATGAATTAAGAAGCCAATTCCATTGCTCCAAAAAAAAGGTCTGCTGAAGTCAAATACAAGACAAAAGTAGATATCCATTGCAAATACAATTCAAGTCAAATTCCATTGCAGCACTTTCAGAAGTAGATGTCTTTGCAGTCATCCCTCTTTGCAATAACATACTGTAGTCATCTAGACCTTTTTAGCCCTCTTTGCAGCACTTTTAAAAGTATATATCTTTGCAGTCTGATACAAACAAAACAATGAGGAGGTCATTACTTACAGTCAATAGCAATTTTTGCAGTCTTAGAAGTAAACATGTAGTAGACAATACTTATAGCCAATCCAGGTGGTTCCTATGGGTGTCTTCTATAGAGAGAGGCCAATGTTGAATCACAACTACTTCGAGTATGTCCAAATCTCCAACATACACCACATTTGTACTTGATTTTCTTACCCTGCCAATTGGCAACCAGAAATTCAAGTAAATAATAGTATAGAAAGAAGTCAACATGCTATTATTAGTATGAACAAATAGAGAAACATGAACTGAAGATGTTGCATTCTTTGTTGTCGATGTTGGAGTAGATGGTTGGCTTATTGTAGGTTGATCTGGGATTTGACTGATGAGATCAAACAAGACTTGGTCACTTGTATCAGTCCCCAAGCCATTTTCACAAAAAAATGCTTTAGGTGTGAAATTGGACTGCTTGATTGCAATAGGAGTAGCATTTTGAGGCCGGTAATCTATTTGGGAATGCTGAGGTTGGGACTGCTGAGGTTGGGACTACTGAATTTGGGACTGCTGAGATTGGGCTGCTTGTTTGCACCAGGATTCACAATGTTAAGAGTCTGCTGTTGTGGCTAAGAGCTACTTGTAACCGCAGTAGCTTGTTGCTGGACATTCCCTTGATCATGACTGCTTGGACACTTCCTACTATTGTGGCCCTTCTGTTTACACTTTCTGCACTTATAATCCATTAGGCCAACTCTAGACAATCTCTTTGTTTGTCCTTGAGAAGTTGTTGTAGCTGGTGGCTCATCTGGTTCTCTCCTTCTTACCTTCTTTGGCCGGCCAGGAAGCTTGATGGTTTCAAGTGGCAAGACAGACCCCTATTTCAAATCCTTTCGCAAATGCTCACAATTGAAATGATATATTATAAGCCCATATGCGCTCATATAGGTCTCTTTTGAGTAGCATTCATGAACAAAGTTCTCGAAAGGCTCTTTTGTCAAAGCAATGGCACTCATTGCATAAGCACGAGGAATGCCATTTAGTTCCCACCTTTTATAACTACAAGTTCTGCTAGCCAAATTCACAGTGTATCTATCCCCATACATACATCTTACCTCATAATTCCAGTCCCCTGAAGGTGTAGCTATGCATGCACTAGAAGCAGTTTTTAACTTTTTCAACTTTTTAAAATTTTGAGACATACCTTTCCTGTATACTTCTTCATCCACTCCCTCTTATTCTCCATTCTAACCATTAAATAAAGTCGTATTGTTTCCAACATACCTAGTATAGGCCTCTACCTTGCTTCTAAAATGCTAGAGTTGAAACTCTCACAAAAATTGTTCAATAAAATATCATATTTAGGGGAGGTTCTGAAGTAAACTCTGGACCATTGCTGCGGTGTTGTGTTGTCAAGCAACCATTGACATGCACCCTCATCAACTGCTTTCAAAACTTCCATTAAAGCCTTGAACAGATTTTTATAAGGAGCTCTTGCAAGTGCCCAAATTCTCTCATTTAATGCCAAATCACCATGTAACTTTTTTAAGTTATTGTACATGTGTCTCACACATATCCTATGCTCCACATCTGAAAACAACTCTTGAATAGCTTGAATCAGTCCCTTCAACAAATAAAAAGGTGAAAACAGATCATCAAATTAAAACTAGCAAACTCAGCTTTAAAAAACCCCAGAAAAATACATTAACATACCTTTTGTTTATCAGTAATAATTGTCCAATGATTTTCATTTCTGATTTGGAGGTCATTCAACAATTCATCCACGAACCATTTCCAAGTCAGCTTATTTTCTATTTCCACCACAACATAGGCAATGGGTTACAACTGATCATTGGGGTCAATTCTTACAGCTGTAAGCAACACATCTTTGTGAGGCCCTCTAAGATGGTAGCCATCTAACCCGACAACAGGCTTACAACCACTTAAAAAGCCTGTCTTGCATGCATTGAGACAAATATACAACCTCTCAAACCTATCTTCTCCCTCATCATCTTCAACAGTAGTCATGAAAACATTTGAGCCAGGATTAGCCCTCTTTACTTCCCTACAATAGTTTCTTAATTTGTTGTATTGGGTTTAATGTTCACCATTAACTAAACCCTCTACCCTTTTCTTGATTCTATAAGCTTGTCATCTAGAGATGTTGACATTAACATCAGTATTTACTTTATTTATAAGTGTACTCACCTTCATGTCTGCCATAGCAGCCAGCTCTTTTTTGTATCTATCAACCAAAAAAGTTGAGTTTGCTAGTTCGTGGTCAATTGTCATCCCACAACTGTGTTCACCTTGTATGCTCTTGATTTGAAAAGTCTTTTTGTCTAGCATAACAGCTGTAGAAACTTTCCAACTACAGTCCGTGCAATAAGCCGTAGCTCTTTTACCATCATTTTTATTGAACTTTATCTTCCTTCCGTGAATCACTCCATGGCTCTTGCATGCCTTTATGAACAACTGCTTACAAGCAAAAATCTGTCCAACATCAAATTTGGGATCGACCATATCAGTTTCAGGCTTAAATTTTGGAAACTTAGCTCTTTTTCTTGGCTGATCTTCTTATTCTAAGTCACACCAACTATCAAATTCATCTGAATCAATAGCATCTTTTTCCATCTCAGCACCATTTACTTGACATGTTCTTTCCTTTGTACTCTTATTTGATTTGTAATTTTTGATAATTTTTTCCCATTTAGCTTTTCTGTCTTTAAAAGATTTTACTATATTTTCTTCATCACTAAACTCATAGTCACTATCAATGAATTTGTGACCATCACTAGATTCCTCATCTTTCTCAATATGTGTCTCCTTCTTACTCTTCTTCTTTCTCTCAATTTTTTTAGCCTGCTCTTTATTTGTTGAGGATTTTTTCTTTAATGATTTCTCTTTTGGTGATTTGCTAGTAGAAAGTGCATTTTTTCCTGCATTCTATACTTCTGAGTTTGTCCTATCTTGTTCTTTTCTAAAATTCTGATCAGACCCTCCTATATCTGCTGCATTATCTCATTTATCAGCAACTCTAATGTCAACTTCTGAAAGCATTTCACCTAAATTCTCCTTTCTTATAGCTGCTTCCTCTATGTGTTTATTAGCTCCTGACTCACCAGCACCTATGCTATCCTTTTCACCCTCATTTTCAGATTAAATTACAGAAATATTAGTCATCACTATTTCTTCTACATCAGAAGATTCTTCATGCACCTTACCACCTTGTTGATTTTCCTTAGGATCAGTCCCCTCTTTTGGTTTACATGATCCAGCTTCACATTCACTTATGGAGTAGGTTCTTAAGTGCACAAAGTATATATCAACCAAACTATATTTCACTCCGTCTCTAACTAAATCCTGAGCAACATCTTCACATAATAAATACACTAACCCATCCTCCATGTTTTTTTCGGGTATTAAATAATAGTATATTACACTAAACTCAGGATAACCTAGTTTTTCTGCAACCCTATCAAGTGTACATATAGACCATCTGTCAGGATTACAATAGTCAACAATTTTTACACTACCCCTATGGTATTCTTTGTTCGGTAACTCAGTGAATTCACCTCCATAGTGGACCCTAATAGAAAGTCGATTCATACCATCTGCCAACTATTTAGGAGACAGTTAACAACAAAAGAATTGTTTTGGGACCGACCGCCCATCTATGTAAAGCGACAACACAACACAATACAAGGGACCACATGTACTTACAACAATTTAATACATAAAATTGACCACCATCAACCCTAATCAATATATTAATACTTCTTAACTGCACAAATCATGCTTATTGCAACTGTATTTAAACTATTCACATAGTATCTGACATCATTCCATAAATTTTACAGTTTAGGGTTTAGAAATACATACTGTAATTTGGGATCCATTGAATGTGTACTTCGTCCATCACTCTGATACGCTTGTTTCTTCTTCGCTTCAATCACCAACGCTCATTTTCATCAAAATCAGTCCACTGCTGGGTAGTGATAATTAAATTTCTTTTTATGTTGAGAGGAACGGAGATGGAACGGTGAGTTAGTACCAAAATGGAGGTTTTTTTTGGGAAGTATTCGTCATTTACATTTTGGTTTTGGTCAACAGATAAGTGGTTTAGCATTTTTACCCTTGAAAAGTTGGCCACGTGGTATGTGCGTGAGATATTCCGAGCAAAAATCAGTCGAAAAAGTAAAAAGGGACTTAAATTGATCCTTTTTTATTTGCTAAGGATTAAAATTGATTATTTTCGATCTGAGGGACTAAATTTTCACATTTGCAATATGTGAAGGGCTACTTGTGCAGTTCTCCCTTTAATTTTTATCAACACACACTTGGTCTATAAACTTATTTTAAAAAAATTAATCGAAAGGCTCTAGTATAATGTGTTGGTCTTGTGTTTTATCCCACAAACTGTATAATTTATAAAGAGGACACGATCTTAGAATTCACTAATTTGTAGATGCCTAATATGCAAAATTTGTACATTTCATATAAAATCTAATACAAATACTCCTTATGACGATAAACATAGAGGTTGCATCCTATTGAATTAGGATAATACAGTATGTGAATTCTATTTGAATGGTTTTACATTTTTGGCTTAGAACAATATATTACGTGAATTCAGTTTAGATGATTATAACAAAAAAAACTTTTACTTGAACCGGATAACACTTAATTGAACAAAAAATTTTCAAAATTAGAATATCGACCTAACATAGTTTGATTGGTTTACATGCATTGATAAAAATTTGTGAGGGATTAAATGGTAAGGTAGGGGAGATTGTGAATGGGAGATCTTAAATTCAAAGACTTCAACTTTGGGAAAAAAAATTGGGATTCATGATTTATTTTCTTAAAAAAAACAAGAGAAGGAAATATATGATTTCTGGTTGGTATGATTTGAGAACTTGCACAATGATTCTTTTAACGAGGGAAAAGGAAAAGAAAAGAAAAACAAAGTCTTGTTATCAGCCTTGTGATATATCCTTTGATGTCCTTTTTTTTTTTTTGTCAAAACGATAGGATTCCTATAACCTAAACTAGCCTATTCTAAGGGGAGGGGGGAGGGGGTTCGATGTGAGTAGAAATTCACTCGAAGAAAGTCAAAAAAGACCGTCACATATTATAACAAATTTTTGAGGGAGACGGGATTTGAATCCATAACCTCTTTGCATCACCAAACCTTAGAAGGTTTGGGATGATCACTGGACCAAAGGCCCCGTGGCTTGTGATATATCCTTTGATGTCCTTGGTGTACTTCAATTTGTCTTATTGATCTCGAAATTATCGAAGTCTGAAAGCAATTGCCCATTTTCCATATCAGACCTAACAGCCTGAATACATAGGTTTCGTTTCGTCCAGAACTTGAACAAAAAAGGAAGGTCGTGAAAAATAAAAAACACATGCGGCCGCTCTCATTATCCTAAAATTACAAAATTGTTCCATATTCTTCGTCTTTTCTCTCCCTTCACAAAACAATGGCGACAGAGTATAATTACACTTGAGTCCTTGCTCTTCCCCTAAATTTACTAGCCAGGGAAAAAATGGCTGCCTTTTCTGCTTCTGGTTCTGCTTCTATTTCTTGCTCTACTTCATCTTCATATCCTTCCTGCGTCGACGTTTTTGATAGATGCAGCTTGATTCCGCTCTTTCTCACTTCAGTTCGCGGGTCGCACTCCGTTCATCATCATCGTAGTGCCATTAATTCCTCTTTTTTTTATTCTGCTTCTTCTTCTTCTTCTTCGGTGAGAAGTAGTCTAAGATTAACCCGACCGACCACCCGGTTGTCAGATTTGAGAATAAGTCTGGTTTTTGATGGACAACCCGCGAGGCATACAATTGCTCGACCCAAGTCCCGGATTCCTGGGGGCATTTCTGGAAAGTGCTTTCGACGGATTATCACTGCCGTTGCGAGAGCTGAGCCTGACCGAATTGATGACTCTGCCCAAATTAAAGATGTAAATTTTCAATTAAATCAAAAGTAGCTTTTCTTCCTTTTCTTTCTTTTTCTAATTCAGTTGCGCGTGATATACATCGTTTTTTTTTTCATTTTTTGCTGTATGATGAATTGATTGTGAAAATTGAGTCATTCAATTTTAGTTTTCAGTGAGAGAATCATATTTTTATCTCATTTGGACTTCAGCAATGTTCATATGATGCAATTTTGGCTTTTTTCTAGTATTATACTCTTATTGATAAAAAAAAAATTAGGAAAGGTTTGGTTGACAAGATTGAAGTGTTAAGTTTTGCCTAAATAATGGTAACTGCTTCATGCGAAAAGCTGTGCAAGTCTGAGTTTTTCAACCATGGTCTACTGTTTTTTGGATGGTCTTGTTAGACAAGGGACTGGGATTTTGGATTGGATAGCAAGATAGTAATCCTTTTTGTTTGGTCATTTGGGTTATCTGGAAAAGTAGAAGGCAACACAAAAAGCTAAAGTGTTTTGCTTGTGAGATCAAAACAGTACTGGTGCTGGCCTTAGTTGACAAGAAGTGCGAGAGTCCCTTAAAGAATTCATTTCAGTTCGCATTCCTCGAATTAAAGGATATGCAACTGGCACATCACTTCTTTGCATATTCTTCATAGACAGATTTTTTATGATGACCATAATAATTGTGAAGATTAGATTTTTATAGGATAACTGCTGATATTACTCTTCATTTCTATGATTCTACATTGTTTTCCAATGTAGAGATTGAAAATTACAGATAATGCTTCAATGTGCATTCTTTGATTATGCAAATGAATGCACAATAGATCTTAGGCTAATTTATGATTTACTAAGAATCTGAAGAAGTAAAATTTGAAGCTCAGAGAAGCATATGTTGTACATCAGACTGATATATCTGGATCTCTTTAGGCCTCTTAAGGTGATTAAAATGGAGTTTGGAATGTTGTAGGAAGCTAACAAAGGCAATGATCTACCAGTGAATGAAGATTCAGTCACAGAGAGTGAAAGAAAAGCAAGCCAACTGAAGAAAAGGATTTTCTTTGGACTTGGCATTGGCTTATCCGCTGGAGGTATAGTTTTGGCCGGAGGATGGATCTTTACTGGGGCTCTTGCAGCTGCTGTTTTTGTTGGTTCCAGGGAGTTCTTTGAGCTTGTACGAAGCCTTGGAATTGCTGCTGGGATGACCCCACCTCCTCGATATGTATCACGAGCTTGCTCTATTATTTATGCTCTCATGCCTTTATTCACACTGTAAGATTTATTGTTATACTTTAGTTTTTCCTAAAATGAATTCAAAAAATTGTGCAAGCATGTTATAAGATTGTAAAAGGTTAATTTACTAACTTTAACTGGATTTGATATTTCTCCTACGGGAACACCACCTATCACAGGGCTCGTATGGATTGACATAGCTGTTTCTCTGCAGTACAAATTACTCGGGATTTCAAGTCATTTTGAAATGTTTTTGAGTCAATTCAAGCTTTGCCAGTTAGACTTGTGATGGCATCCCCTATCACAAATTACCAGATGGCTAAAGATTCAATGGCATACATAGTCCTTTTGTGATTTTACTATTCAGATTGCTTTATGCTAATTAATTTTGTGCCTTTTGTTATCATTAGCTGATGGACTAGCATGCACGATCACACTTGATAATAGGGGAATTTGGTTTGGGTTTCTTTTCTTTGAAACTTTTCTGATCAATACTCTGTCACTTTTTTCTCAGATACTTTGGGCACATTGATGTTTCTGTGGCTTCTGCAGCTTTTGTTGTTGCAATTGCATTGCTTCTGCAAAGGGGAAGTCCTCGTTTTGCTCAACTCAGCAGCGCAATGTTTGGCCTGTTTTATTGTGGTTATCTTCCTTGTTTCTGGGTTAAGCTGAGATGTGGTTTGGCAGTGCCAGCCCTGAATACAAGTAAGAAGTGGTGCCTCCATTCTTTTGGTTCAGAACAATGAAAAATGGGTTCCCATTTTATTTTAAATAAAATAACTTTGTAGACATAATAGTAGAATGATCTATTGCATCAAATTTAGTGTCCAACTCATTTCTATTTCTTCATAGATGGAAAATGTGGAGAATTGTGGTCCTTGGTTATTGGCTGAAAGCTTGCACTGACATTATAGGTTGCCAGCATGATCATATCTTATTCCTTACAGTAATTAAAACCCAAAAGGAAAGAAGATGCAGGAGGGGAAAAAAATACTTTGATGGGATTGAGTGGCTATCATGTGGTCAAAGAAATGTTGGAATTTTTTTGTTAAATTATCAGTTCTAATCTTATGAATCGGCATAGTATTCAAGTTGTCTTTTTTCCCCTTTTTCTCCCTGCATGTTTCTGTCATATCTGGATATTTGGTAGTATACACTTTGTAAAAGGTTCTGCCTGCTTGATCTAGCGGTTTCAGCTATCCTTTCCTTGGGGTAAATGGTCAACTGGGTTTCTCTTTGCAGAAGTGGCAGCTGCCTGGCCGGCATTGCTTGGTGGGCAAACACAGTGGACGGTTGGTCTCGTGGCAACCTTGATTTCAATCAGCAGTATTATTGCTGCAGATACATATGCTTTTGTTGGTGGAAAGGTACTCTTTTGCCTTGCACATCATCCTACCTACTATTGCTCTACGCTCTCTTTCCTTTTGATGACCATTCATTGACCAGAACTTTAGAATGTAAATCTCTCCCAACTAGGTATGAGGACTATAGGTTGCGATCACCAAGATGTGTGACTTGGAGATGATGAACCAAGATTTGTGACTTGGAGATGATGAGTCGGACCAGAACCTTAATTGTTTTGCTTATAATTGTGAACCAGAGTAAAAGTTTCTAGGTTCATTCTGGAGATGATGAACTAGTGTATAAATGGATGGAGAAGATTTGGAAAACAGGATTCTTGCTATTATCACTAACAATCAACATTTGCCTAAATTTTTCATTCTAGGTAATTATAGAGATTTTTTCTTAGGTTAATTTTGAAGATTTATAGTTGTGTATTTGTCTACTTGATGATAGGAATGCAAAGCTGACAATAAGGAGAAGTTTGCCTCCAATGAGTAAAAGGAAAAACAATCATTCAACTTTGGAGCTATGTTACTCGGATTCTTTGTTTTACCCCAACAAAGCTGTCTCAACCCGACATGACACTGGTACTGCTGTGGGATCCATTTGGGATAGTTTGAAAATTTTTTGGCTTTTTGACTTCATTGTCTATGGATGTTGATAGTGAAGGAGGAGAGACGGAAAGTGAAGTTGAAAACTTTAGGACTTTCAGATTAGAAGGAAATGCGGCCTAGCTATAATTGCAAATTTCCGTTAAATATGTGAAATATCAAAAAACTCCCTAGTAAGAAAGTCCCTGTTTGTTAATGAGTAAACAATGATTTACATAATTTGTATATTTGCTAGAATCTCCGTTGTACTTAATTACCAGTATTTGACTCTTTAAAAGTGTCCTCATATCCTTGTTTTAGATGATTGACGAAGTAGACAATTTTGACACATACCTGTTTCTGACTC
Source organism: Coffea arabica (assembly GCF_036785885.1). NCBI lineage: Eukaryota > Viridiplantae > Streptophyta > Magnoliopsida > Gentianales > Rubiaceae > Coffea > Coffea arabica. Next base: position 22,069,438 of record NC_092312.1, on the reverse strand, counting down.
CCATGCCTGAGTTCGAGTAACATAGCTTTAGAGGAAAGGAAGCTCTTCTTCCTTTTGGGTAAGCTCTTCTTCCTTTTGGGTTGGGGGGGGGGGGGGGGTTGGAGGAAGCGGGGTAGAAATGGTTGTTGTAAGTACATGCCCTTGTATGCATCTTTAAATAATTCTCAACATGGTGTGGATATATTGGTCGGTCTCATGTCTCATGAGTGGAAGACACGACTGTTTTGTACTCAATGCAGGCCTTTGGTCGGACACCACTAACCAATATTAGCCCAAAAAAGACGTGGGAGGGAGCTCTTACTGGCTTAGGCGGTTGTATAGTTACTGCTGTACTGCTGTCGAAGATTCTAAGTTGGCCTGGATCTGTGCTAAGGTGAAAAGCTTTATTTCATATTATCTCCTCTGAGATGTTTCCTATTAAATTGCTGTTCAAGCTTTCTTTTGTCTTATTTTTCAAAGTGCAAAGAATTTCTTAGATAGAAGGTACATTTAACTGGAGAAAGATGATGGAGGATGGCACTGATGTTTCTCTTCTATTTGCGAGAGTATCTATTGGAATTATCCATTAAAATGTTTGTCATATTTGACATTGTCAGCTTGATCTTTTTCATCAGAAGCATCTTTAGGAGTTCTCTGTAATTAGTTGCTTTTTGAAAAAACAACTTCAACTTGTTAGTATCATCTATAGTGGTTTTCCTTTTCTCGATGTGGCATTATGTTGGTCTTCCAGCATATCTTTTGAGTGTCAAGGTGTGCTCGTGTATAGAGGCATTTTTGTTGTACATGTTACCAGTTTCATGACAATATTAGTCTAGAAAATGGAATAGATATGGTTTGCACTTGAAGTAAAAGCTTTTTTGTAAGATATAGGGCTATAACCATCAGACATTACTTGGGTGGAAGGAAAAGTCTATTCTCTGGTACTAAAGACTGCACACCTTGACAGTCACATATTTGGTTTGAGTTGATGGTACTGCATCCCAGCAGTTTGAGTTGATGGTATCAATGTGAGTTTGATAGACTGTGGCTGTAAAATTGTCGTGATATAACAACTGAATAGTGGGACAGTTTTTAAGAAACTACTGCAGATGCATAATTAAATCATAGTTCAAAAGCTTATCTTGATGCAGTCTAATGTTTCTTTAATTTTTCGTTTTGGCCAATGAATTTTTAGTGCTGTGGCATTTGGGTTTTTGAACTTCATCGGATCCCTTTTGGGTGACCTTGTTGAGTCAGTAATCAAGCGTGATGCAGGTGTCAAGGATTCAGGGTCTCTTATACCTGGGCATGGTAACTCTCTCCTGGCCTTTCTGTAATTATTTTGTCGTTATGCTTAACATCTTGGATTGATGCTACCTGGGAAGAAGATACTCTTTTCTCTAGTTGCCTTTACTGTATAAGAACATGTTATGCTGCTTAAGTTTCTGTCACTGGTTAATTGGTTTCCGGGTTAAATATTGTTTTAAGTTTCTTGGTTATCTGTATCATGAATGACTGATGTTGGTTTCTTTTATCTGAGACGAGCGTGCTTGACTTGCAATGTTTCAGTTTTGTGTGATTTGATTGGCGAGTAACATGGAACTTGTGCAAGACATGCTGTGCATTTTGCAATCTAAGCATTTGTATGGATGCGGACTGACCCATTTTTCTGGAACTGAGTTGAATGAGATTGTCTTCAACACTTCCCTTAGCCATTCTTCGTTTGACCAAAGCTCTCCCGAAATCTGGAGTGTTCATTTTGAACCCAAAACCACTAATCTACCCGGGCCCACGGGCTTGAAATGGGTTTCAGTTGCTAAAGCCAAATTTGGTTGATGTTTGTTGCTTCCCAAAATTGTGACAATTTAAGGGAGAAGTTCGTCTCTCCTGTTTTTTAGGGGCTATATAGCAATCGGTTGGGCCTGTTTATCATGAGACGGTATTCTTCAATTTGCAGGTGGAATACTAGATAGGGTGGACAGCTATGTATTTACCGGCGCACTGGCCTATACCTTTGTCAAAACCTTCCTCCCACTTTATGGAGTTTGATAAAACATTTTGGCTGCTCAACAGAGAGGAAGCAGAAGCAGAAATGTTATGACACCTCTATTGGCATACCCAGAAGCAAATTTTGGATCCTTGAGCTCGCCAACAGAATTGCAAAAAAAGTGGAGAACACATCCTCAATTCAGCCAATTTGTTATAACAAGCTGGCGTCTGGTTGGGGAAGAGATTTCGTGCTCCAATGCTTGAGATGCATTGCAGTTTTAGCGTCTTTGTATACTTTTGACATGTTCTTCATGGCTGACATGTTTTGGCTAGACATCTGGTAAATCCAGATGGATCTCATGTTTGAATGGCGATTTTGCATGCTGAGGCCAACGATTTGTGATATATAATTGTAAATTTGTTTTTAAAGCATGACAATTTTCTAATAAGATTCTATTCAGGGGTGACCTCTACTGGGAAGCTCTTGTCAAAAGTATTTTAGGCGCATACTTTTAACCTCTGCAGAACGGTCTTGCGCACGGTTGTATGAATTACTTGTATGTAAACTGCTAAGGAACGCATGAAATAAGCTGTTGTAATCCAGCAGCATGGAAGAAAATTGCTGCCCTTGGAACTAAATCAAAATGGCTCCTGTGTTTCAGTTGTGTGTGCGCTGACGGAAACTGTTGCTTCCTTGGGGCCAATGGCAGTAAGTACTTTATGTAGCTGATATTAAACCAGTTCAATGAATCCAGGTGACTTCAGATTTCTGCCATTCGTTGTTACCACTTCTTAGGAGTCTCATAGCTCCTAATGGTACTCTGCACCATTTTACTCGCATGCATATTGATTTCAAGGATTAATCTTTTCTATGCCAGCGAGCGAGCGATGTATATAATTTTTACTCTTATTAGATTATTTATGTTATTCGGTAGTAAATCAGGTCAAAACATTTACTCGGGTGCATGGCATGATGAAATGCTAGAAATTAATTAAAAGGGTTAACCAGAGTAAGTATCTCCTCCAACTAATCGAGCCCTTAATTCCATAATCTAGTACCGGCACATTGTGACTGTAGTTTCATTCACCAAAAACCAAAAGAAATTATGAAATCTATATATAATTAATTAAAAAAATGTTTTTTTTTTGGTTTTTGTTTGCGTGAGTGAGGGGGAGGTGGGAGTGGTGTATTGGGCAGGGGGCCAGGGGGCATTTATTTCCAAAAGCTGAAAACAGAGGAGACAGACAGGACAGCTCCAAACAGCACAACACAAGAGGTGCGAAGCCTCGGCTTTCACGTGGATTTGTCTCTTTAAGCTCTCTTTGTGCATTTATGATTTGCCCTCTCTCTCTCTCTCTTTCTGCGGCTCCGCACCTCCCTCTCTGTGTGTTTGCGTGACGATGACATCATCAATTGCACAATTTTTTTTTTTTTACCTTTCTTTTCATTCAATTTACTTTTGTAGATATGCTGACATGTTTCGTGTAGCATACATAGGCTTTTCTCGAGGCGTTTCGCAACAAAATGCCTTGTATTTATTGTTTGATGCATGATTAAGTTGTGTTTCCAATAGTTTTTACTGACGCAATTTTTATTGGAGTAAATCATTTAATACATGTTAGTGCTGGTGACAATTGTTTTGAACCTTCTTTTGTATATCTATTTTTTGTATGAAAAAATTTGGATGAATGGATTCAGTTCCGATCACTGCTACTAATCAGAACGCGCTTTCAGAATCAAAAGTCATTCACAGAATTCTTACAAATCATTCGCAAACATAATCTTCGCATTAATAACAAAATTCGAATACACAATCTTTTTGGTTACAATAGAAAGAGTTCTAAATTAACATGTTGTTGATGCTATTGTTGTTATAGATCATTTACACTTAGCGCCCAAAATAGAAATGGGTGACGATGGTTTTGGAAGTTGTTAGGCACTTGAGCTTGCGCGTTGGGCTCCTTGGAGGAAAAGCGGGATTTAATGATTTACGGGCTTTAATTTTCTTTCCCCTTTAGTTAGCGCTTTTAGAGGAAATGGGGCAAAGTCTTGAGGCCTCTTTTCACCTTTTAAATTTTGTTTTTACGTTGATTAACATATGGGGACCTCTGGCCAGACAGGAAATGGGTTTGTTTGGATACCTCAATTATTCCAAATAATATTTCGCTTGCATCATAGACACATTTTTCAACCTACCTTTTTATATTTCCAACCACCTTTTTATCTCACATACATCACATCACAAAAAGTGATACAGTATTTATTTCAAATAATATTCCAAATAATACACTATCCAAACACTCCCAGATCTATTTAATTATGTCCCAAAAGAAAAAGAAAGGGGAAGAAGAAAAGAAAAACAAACAAAGAAAAAACAAATGTTCACAGTACAAATTGGAAATTAAATCATGACGAAACAGACTAGACAGGTGCACCATATTGGGTTGACCTTTCATGAAAGGTCGCAAAACGAAAGCACATAAAGAGTGGAGATAAAGAAGGATGCGCGGCCATGCGGTGCAATGCAGCTGCATGGACTTTCTTTCCCTTCGTAAAGCTTCAGCATTACATGCACAGATAGCATGGGAATGTGTGGGAGGATGAGTGATCGGGAGACCAATGAGGGAGTTGTATAGTTTTCGGGAGGGCCTACCTCTACTAATCTAGTGACTTTTGACAAGCATGAGTGGTTGTTACTTTTTAAGGGTTTTTGGTATAAGCAAACAAATATGTGGGAAGGAAAGATTGCGTTATTTTAAAGCGGACTAAGAAAATGGAAGCAACCCCATATGAAAAATTGAGGCGATGAAGGAAACTAAAAGATGAGATTGGGGATGGTGGTGGGCAGGCATCTTAAAAAGTACGAAGATTGGGAGAGAAGAAGAAGAAGAAGAAGAAAAAAAAGCTTTGCCTGATGACAACCCGAACTTTTCTTGCACACGCACATCCATGTAGTAGTAGTTTCTCTTCACTATCCTAACTTTTCCTTTGCTTTTTTGTCACTTTTCTTGGGCCATATATGCCTTGGATGCTCAACATATTGGATTTCTTGGCCTATTTTTTTTTTTTCGTTTTTGTACCTTAACGCATTCTGGTGCTTAAACTTATCATCGCCCCTGTAACTTTTAAAAATACTCCCTCCGTTCCTTATTAGATGTCCTAATTCATTGTTTCTTTTTATCTGTCATTTTATGATATCAAGAAAGTATTTATGAACTTTTTTCCAAATTTACCCTTGCTTACCCTTTCAACTTTCTTGAATTGGAACTCTAAATAATTAAATGCAGTATTTGTAGCATTAACAATAAAAGTAGTTGAAGAGATGAAGAGAGATAAAGGGTAATTTTGAGAAGTAAAGTTAAACTTTTGTTGACTTTTAGAAAATAACCAACTTTCTTAATCTAAGAGAATTAATTATTCAGGCCATCTAATAAGGAACGGAGGGAGTATTGATTTGGTTATAGAAGTTAGGTGCTTCGGTTGATTAATTGCCAGTGTCAAGAATTTATAATCATCTTTATTCCTTCGAGAATAATTGAGGGGCACACGGGCTTCTTCGTTTGCCGAGTAACCAGTAATATACTAAATTTATTAGTGAAAATCAATAATGTAATATGAATTCTTTTTTCTCGTCAACCCTAATAAACATGTGTATGTCTAGGAATGCAGGCCAATTATACATTTTAGGTAGGGCTAAGGCATACCGAATATTGGAATTCATCTTGCTAGCTTTCGGTAAAGTAATTAAGGTAATTTGTGGGTGTCAGGATTTCGTTCTTATCTCTCTCTCTCTCTTTTAAAAAAAAAAATGTTATTAATTCTAACAAGCTTATGATTTTTCTTTTGGTCCCACAAATGTCTTTTTCTTTTTTTCAATAGATGGAGGCTTGGAGGCTTTAGTTGACATGCAAACAAGACTACAGGACTGAGGATATGGCCATTCCTCTGAATTATTAGGCTTTTTAGAGAGTGACCCCCACTCATCTTTGCCTTAGCAAACATATTGTATCTTCAAAGAAGGCAAAAGCTGTCAAAATGTCCGGGGCCATGGGGCATATAATAGCATATCTATCGAAAATGTTCTCAAATGGCACCCAAATCCCTCACTCCAAGGAGGCTTCTGCATGACAAAAGACCTTTAACTTACAAATTTCAATTCCTTAATGAAAAGTTGATTATCATTATACTTTCCATGCTAACGGTGTGTGTGTGTGTGTGATTTATTTATTTATTTTTTTTTTCCTTTAAGACCATGCAAAAGTTGTCTGCTTTTTACGTGTTTCTATATCTAGAAGATGCTTCGATGTTGCTCGGTGCTCTTTCCCCCTTCCCCTTTCCTCTCTCGCTAGAATCTGCTTTCATTTTCTGAGGTGACTAAAGAAGCATCAAATATGCACGGAAGGTCCATATATAAATCAAAGAGCTTATAAGAATTATACGTTTATGGTTCTCGAGTACTAAGGCAAAGCCTCTTTTTACATCCCTTTTACATTCATCCCCTACTGCTGCCCCTTCAACTTGAAAATGTTTAATTTTGCTGGTTTTGGCCACCTAGTATAATCCCAATATTTGACACTAATAGAACCGTGATTCTGTCACACTAGAAGATGCGATTGGCTTTTGGCTCTTAATAGTCCTCAATAGTTGCACGCACGTAGAGAATGGAAAATCTAAACACATTTTTACACCCTTCTTATATTTATTTAATTTTTTTTGGGCATGGTTATACATTCTTGGTACATTTGTTTAAAGTCCATAAGGGACTTGATCTGGAGGAATTAATAATTATTGTGATTACATGGTCTAGTACTTTAGCTGCGAATTGTTTCTAGTGAGACACAAAATGAGGAGTATTCTTTGTCCTACTACTCCTAGCTACCGTCAAAAAACTTGGGTTTGACTTCTATTTTTAATTTGCATGCATGTTGTACATGTTAATTAAAGTATAGATCAATAAATTTAAATACCTAGGATTTTACTAATCGGAGGAATTATCAACCTTCTAAAGCTCTTTGATCTAGCCAGCTCTGTCTCAGAATATAGGATGAGAAATGTAACGACACAAGTTGATTCATTTGTTAATGACAGATCATTTTCCTACAAAAGATCATATGTTCGAATTTCGCTGCTGATGTGATGGTTGTATTAATAGGAAATCTGTAATAAATTTCGTGAGCAATTTATGATTTTGAAGGCATATCTAACTCATTGTAATAATCGGAATCGAACCTATCCAAAATTTGTTTAAAAAAAAAAAAAAAAAGAAGAAGCGAACGAGAAATGTATAGGGTTTTGATGAGCTGATTATGAATGGAAGGACCGGGAGGCTGCTATCCTCTCGAAGTCTCCCTCATGATTGGCCAAGGCACAGCGGTGAAAGTAGCTCGACCAAAGTAATGTGGGGCTGCATCATGCAATAAACTTGCGGACTTTGGAGTTGTCGAGTCCTGGAGGGGTTTGCATTTCAATCAATGTACTTGCCTTGAAGAAGACGTCCTTTAAGATTTTGGAAATATCCCTTTTCAAAAGCACATATTAGTGATAAAGAAATTCCCTTTGTTTTCGACTTCCAAGACCTTATATTTTGCTCTACCAATTATAGAGCTTCAAGCAGGGACTATGGTAAAGCTTATCCTCTTGGTATGCACTAAAAAAAGATAGGAGATCGAAGTTGACGGGTTTTATAATATATTGCACCACAGTTGACATATGGTCCATGCTTCGTGATGGTACCAATGGCCTCTGCCCCTCGAAAGCGTTAATTGGACCAGCAGAGCGAGAGGGCTTTACAAGTTGCAAGTTGCAACAGCTGATCTTGCTTTGCTTGACGTCTCGAAAGAACTAAGGCTGAGTTGAAGCATTACTTGATGTGTTTGTTTTGGCATTGATAAATATGTGGCAGTAAAACTTCGCAAATAATTGAAGCCGTGAAGTCATAATCCTTATCTAGTTTCCTTGTTTTGTGGAAAAATTTAGTTGGAATTTTTGAAAGTATTTCCTCAACGCATTCTTTAGTTACTCGTTCACGTTACATAAATTACATCTTAAAAAAGTGATATATATATATATATACACACACATATATACACCTATGCAGCACTGTAAACAGGTATCTCTATCTTTGATCAAACAAATTATGTACATTTCCGTCCGACAAAGGTACTTGAACTTAATAGGTAAGCGTCATAGGCCACATGCTAATGCCATCTATTTTTGGAGTAGCACTATACCAATAACCTATGCGCGAGGGGAGTAGGGGAGATATGCATCTAGCAGATATGAGATTCAAACTTCAGCAAGTCCTCGAGAGATATGCTGACATTATTCATTTGGTCCAGTCTAGAGTGCATGATGGAGCTGGAACTTCCTGCTAACTTGAATCAGTAAGGGAAAAAGCCAAAAGAAGATTGCTTGCTTGAATCATCATTCTTCTCCATTTCAACAAGGAAAGCTTGATAGTGCATGGGGCGACATACTATCTGCTATAATTTCAGAAGCTGGAAACGAGGGAACTAAAAAAGATGAGATGAATTTGGGAAAATTCCAAACAGGAAATCGGTTGCTTGATACGCTAACATCACGAAATTTTGGGTAATCGTTCCTTAACTTATGTGAACTCATTACTTCAGAGCTTTCCTTAGTATGGAAACTGGAATATCATCCATACATAGCTGAATACGAGTTTCTAATGTTGCCATGAGAGATATATAATGCGTGAAAAAAAAAACAAAAAAGAATCCCCACTATCTGATATTGGAAAAATGATACTGTCACACTAGATAGCAAGAAACAAGAAAATTACTGAAAGTTCTAGTGGAAAAGTGTAAGAGCAAATCTCAGTGCAAAATTGATGGTTGTTTAAAGTGCACCTCAAGCTTATACATATTTCACTTATGCAAGAATCTTATTAGGCCATTAAAAAAGAAAAGGTAAAACAGTCTTAATCAATGGACGTAGGAAGGCGTTTCTTGGTAACAATTAAGCACGCCTTCGTACCATGCATATGCATGGGAACCAGGTTATTCTTTTGGCATTGATTAATCATCGAGATGGATTGTCTCGTTCGATGTCCACCTTTAAGCCAATCAGGCTTTTATGTAAAGGGTTTTATTAAAAGTCCCCCATATGTACTCGTGAAATGCTTTTGCAACAACAACAACAAAAAGGTGAGTTTTTGTACAAGGAAACGTCAATTGGGTACATTCTACATCGTGCACTTAGCCCTAGGCATTTGAATTTCGTACAAATTTTGATTCCAAAATAGTTCAAATATTGGTTGCATGAAGAACATTTGATAAATTATTTGACCACATATGCGATATTGCGATGTTGAGGCGTGGGATTCTAAATGAATATTCTGCTTTTATTTTCCTTTCCTGCCTTTTGTTACTCATGCAAGCAAGTAATGCATGCCAAACTTTTTTTTTTTTTTTTGTTTTCTCCCGTAGGAAATTAAGTAGGGTAAGATATGCAGTTAATTTTTAGTTGGAGAAAGACTACATGGGATAAGATTAATTTTCAATTTGGTATTTTGTATGAATTGGAAAACGGAATTGAAAGTATTTGATACATTGATATATTTGTACAAGTGTCACAATAATGTGCTAGCTTTCCCATACTAATAAACTTTTAATTCCCATGAAATTAAAAGTCTAAGATGTAAAGTGCCGAAACAAAGCATTTCTAGGGTGCAAAAGCTAATTAAACCATTAGCAAATGCTTCTAATTAAAGCTGCTTATGTTTATTTTTTTTAAAAATTAGAAGCTACTGTCCGAAAGTACCATCACTTGGGTTGATTAACTTGTAGTATTAGACGAGTGTTGCGATGAGGAGTTGACCTGACTTCTGTTGTCACATTATTGTTGCTTGTCGGAAATGAATAAGGATCCTCAACAACCACTTCAAGACGTTATTAATCTTGGGAGTTCAATTAATTAACATCCTGTTGAAGAAAAACGCAACTCCTAACAATTTTTGGGCTTTTTTTTTTTAATATGCTTTTTCCATAGATATGGAAGAAACACACACACAATTAGATTAAAACATTTAGAAAGTCATCGTCAAATTGAGTCAGAGACTAATCTAAGGGAGACCTACAAATCAACACCATCCAACCAATTGATGATAGGAGATGTGGCTAATAACCTTAAATCCAAATTAAAGAAATCACAATCTTTCGACGTGGGACGGAAAATTTTAATATGCTAATGACAAATTTTCTCTCGATATTCTGAGATCGATTCCTTTCTCCACCAACTTAATAGTATCGAACACCCAAGGTGCAATTATAACCTTCAACAGATGACATCAGTATACGGGGTCACTTCAGCAATCATTTAGGCAATACGTGCAATCCTATCATTATTTTATTTAAGGGCTAAAGTCTAAACATCTACACAAAAAAATATATATATCAGTTGATAAATTCAGCAACTGCCATGCTTGTCATCACCTAATTCTATGGAGTTTGTGACGTACATAAATTTGATAGGGCACAATTCACAAACAAAACCAGATAAAGGGCAAGAAAAAAAAAGGAGAAAACTTAGAACCCATAAAACTCACTAAAAAGTTATAATATGGAGATAGTAAATGGGAAGTCAATTTATGCACATAATAATATGTGTAGGAGTAAAGAGATAATATTATCAATATATCATTAATCACACAATAATGGTAAGAGCGTAAATCTTCCACTTTCCTCAACTGATCAAAATGATAAGACTCCTTGTTTATAGATTAGAGATTTGGTAACCAAATCTTACAACCACAAAATTTTTTTTAACAGAATACTAATTGCTAAATAATAAAGCTACCATAGTTATGACTCCAATAGCATTACTAAATTTTAATTTGATTAAGATAATATTAAATAATAATATGAGAATTTCCATTTTTGATCCTTGATTTAGTATGGCAATAGAAAATGTACTACAGTATATATGAAGCTTAGCAGAAGAGCATTAAAAGGAATTTACTTGCGCCAAAAACGGGACATTAATTCGTGATTCATAATATGTTCTCTTTGTTTTTACCTATGAAGGTAACTGCAAAAGTGGCATGACCCAACTAACGGGACAAGTCACTAGATTTAAAAAAAAAAAAAAAATTGTACTGAACTAGTAAAACTGCAGTTTTTTAAGGTTAACAGCTGTCAATTTCGGTCGTGTTACTTCTTCCTAACAAATATACTGCATCCGTCACCATCATTAGAATTGAGGTTTAGCCGAACTTTTCCTTAATGGACAAAGATATATAATTACGACAGAAAGAATTGTGATAATTAATATCTCAATCGGGTTTAACTGCATACAATAATGTATTATTTAAGTGGAAGTCTTCATCCTCTAAAACTTGGAAATCAGTTAGCTAAGCATATCTGAACGATGTAAGAAAGCTGTTTAAATTAATCAATTTTGTCTTCAATCTCTTTTTCCTGCTAATCCAGCTCTCAAGGCAATTAGACATACATAAGTATACCCCAATCCTTTTGCAATTGCTTGACGCAAGCAATTATACTGAAAATAATCCAACCGTGGCATGCGTTAAGGAGGCAAAGCATTATGGTCCACGGATAATATTATACTACTAAACATGTTTTCGGTGATTTAATTATGTTTTCCACTGCAAGTTGCATAGACCAAAGTACTTAAGCATAAGTAGTTCAATCGTGTATTAGGTACTCCTTTTTGGGAAATCGAGTGTTTAATTACATCATTAGTTGAATATCAGTCTCAGGTAAACTGTGGAACTTTTACTTTTTATACAAAGCACCTTCGAGTTTTTCCTAGTGATGTGATTCATCATGTCCCAAAAAAGAAGAATCAACAGTGCCCTAAAGATCTGCATATTTTCCCGTACACTAAATTATTATTATTATTATGAATAAATTTTATATACACTGACAATATATATACTATCATGATCGGATGCACGATAAATTTGTAAAATTTATGTTTCAAATTCAAATTTAGATTATATGTCATGCATCTAATGGTGAAAATGTATACATTATCGGTGTATGAAAGATTAATCCTATTATTATTATTATTAACAATAATAATCCATGATCGGATTAAGTATAATCTTACATCTTTGGAGTTTACAGTTTAGTAAATGGTCTTAACAAACAAAGGAAATCTAACCACTCTTGGATCCCCAAGTCCAAATTTTGTAGGGATGGATTTGGTAGTTGGAATCAATAATGATTCTAAGTTATATCTGCAGAACAGTTTACTGTATCTTCTTCTTTCCTAGGCATTGGTTAGATCAACTTGTCAGCTCAAGTAATGATCTAGTCAAGTCAAAGGTAGAATATGTCTTCTGAAATGATTTATTATTTGAATGGCTCCTCTAATGCAACAAGCAAGACATTTAGTGGTAACGATGTTGATAACATGTAGAGCAAATCTTTAAATATATATATATCAGATTTCATGTGCTTCGAGGCATTAAGTTAATCAAAAAAATTGCATGTTCGGAGAACTTGCAGAGATGGAAGATTTTCATCATTAAGAAAAAAAAAAGGAAATTATTTTGTTTTTTGGTTAGTTTGGCAGTTGGGAAAAAGGAAAATTGGATTATTTTCAGGCACGAGATTATAACGTGTGATGTTGAATATAGAAATTCTCTTTATTAAATACATTAATTTGACATATTAAGAGGAAAATATAGATTGTGTTTGTGTTCTTATGCAGCACTTCTCTTGGTCATCTCCTCACGATCGTAATATGTAACTAAAATCAGGTATTTTTCTGCAATGCTCATCTAGGGTTTCCGGTGCTCTCTAGGTCATACTAATTTATAACAAGAAAATGTTATTCTTTCTTAATTATTTTATTTACAGGCTATAGATTATAGCAAAGGTCATTTGACTCACCAAAAATTCCCAAATTATAGTAAAGCATGCCAAAAAGTAAACTTTGAAACTTATAGTGGAAGTTTTTTTTTACCTTTTTTTTTTTTGCTTGGAATGGCAAAAACAACTAGATTTCATTGCATCAAACTGAACAATCTTTACAGAGTCATTTGTGTAACTTCCATCTCCCACTCTTATGATGTCAAGATGATGTTATAACGAAATTATTCATTTAAAATTCTTTAATGCCTCATTAACAACTCTTAGTTACTATGTTTAAGCTAGAGAGGATGCAGCAAATAACATTTACGCGTGAAAATTAACAAGCCTAATTTTAGCTTTAAAAACATGCCATTTCTGAACCAGCTATTCACATGTATCTGACTTTTCTTGTTTAAACTTACAGATTGTTCGTTAGAAAGGATTTGAAGGGTAAAAACATCTGCAGAATGGCTGATAATTTGAAGGGCTCCGCTGGTTTAGACTTGTTTTCAAATTTAAGAAAGAAAAACAGAAAATACATAAAGGTTGCAAATAGGGTCCTTTAGCCTCTATAGAAGTTTAGTTTAACTAAAAAAAATTGTAAATATTAACATCCATCAAGCCCAGAGAAAAGAACAAAAGAGACATATTTTCAATGGGGGGAGAAGAAAAAAGTTGTAGGGGAATAGTTGGGACGGAAAAAATGACAGGACTAAGGACTGGTTGCCATTAAACTGCGAGGCTAATGGGGCACACATTGCAGACAAATTTAGACAAGAGACAGCCGGTCCACGTTCTGCCTTCTTCTAATTTCACTTACATTACTATTGATTATGGGACGAAATGTGCTTACCAATAATCCAGTCCTTTGACATAGAATTTTTTGTTTTTAGTTTGTCTAAAGAGAAATATACAATTTCTTTAGCAAAAATATAGTAAAACGTCTCTTCCGGCACAGGGAAGAAAAATCCCTATATTTATTTCACTCTATCTTCTTTTTTTTTTTTTTTTTTTAAAGTTTACCCTATCCATATGTAACGGAGTACAAGAAGGAAAACCAATTGCCCCGCTTTAATCATCATGCAGAGGTACGCGCAGAAAATGCATGAAGAACAAGAATAAAACTGATTGTCTAAGAGAAAAGAAAAAAGGAAAAGGAAAGGTACCATTACAAAAAAGTGTTCTGTTCTCTACTGTACATTTTATTTTAGGCTTTAAGTAACAGTACAGCTTATATCTGCCAGACAAGACTCAACAGTGAGACGAGGCTTTTGTCCCAACAAAAAGAAAAAAAACAAAAGTAATATAGTACCAAAACAATAACACAGAGAAAGATATAGAAGCTTTGAGAAAATAGTTTTAGGTTCTAATTCAAGGATCTATAGTAGAGATTTCAAAAATCTAAATTAATCACTATTAAGCTTGTTTTAGTTTTGTTTTTAAAGGATTAAATGGATTATTATTTAAACATGCAGGTATGTACCTTTCTTCTAAAAAAAAAAGAGAAGCAAGCGAGCAATAAGATTCAAGAAATAGGGAGGGGCGAATCCGTTTGGATTGGCCATTTTTTTAAAAAGAAGTTTTTCAAACATAATGCTACAGTACTATACAAATAAAAATAACTCAAAAAACATCTCATTCATACAATATATCAAATATTTCAAAAAATATTTATAGTAAAAATTTTTCATATACACTGTTATAATAAAATTTTTCAAACGGATACTGCTAAAATAAAGGCTCATCAGCTAAGCATGTACCTGACACGGCACTTTTGTCCAACTAATAAGTATATCGAGGCCTTAATCTCGAAGAAAAGACAAAGCAGTAAATATTGATAATTACTATATTAGCAAAATGAGAACTTCATTTGATACCCTCATCCTCTAATCTGAAACTAATTCATGGTGTTTATTGGCCACTTGTAAGTAGAACGTACATATTGCAGGCATTTATATTGTCCAAAAGACTAACGTGCTTTCCCTCTCTAACGTGGCTGAAGTTTTATTAGCTGTTTGCTTAATTATTTTCTCAAATCAGATTAGTGTGTTTTAGGACCAATATGGTATGTAAACATACTTGCAATTAATAACTTGTGAAATTAATTAAATTACTTTTTTTTATCAACATTAAGAACGAGAAAGAGATATATTCAAACTTATAAAGACCATTTAAACTATTGAGCTTTTCTTGTACTCCGTATAATTACCTTAAAAAGCGAGGGATGGTTTGTTTACTTTCGATTTAAAAAGGGAAAAAAAAAAAGAGAGGAAATGAAGAAAGAAATAAAAGCGCTGAGAAGGTAAAGAAGACATGTCAGTCTGTCACAATCGATTGGTATAATGGCCCCCCAAAATACTTTAATCAACGCAAGCTTTATTGTAATCAACAACGTTAAACAACGATTAAACAAGCCAACTAATGGCTCTCGTCATATTTAAGACTATACTTATTAGGACAAAAGCATGTCTCAACGTCCCAAGTCTTGTGAAAAGGAAATGAAGTCATTATCTGTCTCAATATGATTATTACTTTGATACTTTCTCCCATAAAAGCTGCACAAATAATCCTCAACTGTCACATACATGATCACCAATGAAATGCAACAGTATTCTGATACTCTATTATTCACACAGTATTCGTCAAAAAGAAATATATATATATATATATATATATATATATATGTATATATGTATGTATGTAGATACACACATTAAAATTAAAAAATCCACCACCCCAAGGATTGAGGGCAGTTTGTAGCTTCTTCTCACTGGCCTAGGGCTAACTGGCTATCATACATGTTCAATGAAATGCCCAATGTATGTAGCTGTACTTATTACATCCCTTCATTACTAAAAATTCAATTGTAAAAAGGTCATTGAGCCCTCCAAGGAATATAAATTGTAAAATATGCAAAAGCAGCTAAACTACTACCATCACAAAAAGCTCTTAATTTCAAATAGGAAAAAGAAAGCTCTTTGTAGGGCTGCAAAAGTTCTAACTATTTCATGCACCCAATCATATATATATATATATATATATATTAGGCTCAATATTCTCTCTGTCCCGTTTTGATAGATTTGATTTTTTTTTTGGTTACATACTTTAAGAAAAATAGTTAACTTTATTGAAAAAATAAATCTAACTCACTATCTTCTTAATATACCCTTACATTAAATGGAGTATTACTAATTAGCTTTATATTATATAAGTTAGGTTATACTCAATAACAACTTATATTAACTAAGGACATTTTAGAGAAACTATAAATTAACTATATTCTTCAATTGGAAGTGAGTGCCCTATAATTTGGAACGCATGAAAAAGAAAAACAAATCTGTCAAAATGGGACGAATGGAGTAGTATATAGAGTAACAAGAAGTTTACAAACCATCTCTCTCTCTCTCTCATTGACATGCATGTAGTTTCCTAACAAAAAAATTTTTACGTTTTCTGTAAACGTATTTTCCAATCACATTTTTACTTCACAAATATCAAATCGCTCGAGTGCATTTTTTAACAAAAATTCAAAAAAAAAAAAATTTCAAACGCGACCATAATTAAAATAATGCTTAGGGAAGGACTTCCAAGGCGATGATAGGGTGAGTTTAAACTAATCATGCGGGGGTCCAATGGTACAAGTCCCATGTGATTTGATTAGGACAATCGTTATAAAAATTGGCATAAGCCTAGAGAGCAGCAAATTCAATGCATTAAAATACAGTTGTTAGCATGCATGGTAACGTGCTAGATTATCTAAAAACATTAACTGTCTGATTAAACTAATTCCGAGGGATGATTGTATAATGTGCCCACCATTGATTTTTAATCATTCAAAATTGCTGCAATCAACAGCATAGCCCTACGGATGCATGTACTAAATGGAATACAGGCCAACATCCGATCGTTGATAACTACAAACACCCGAATTCTACGCCCACCGTCGTACAAATGACGGTTCCAAAGTTGCACAAAACAATACTACTAAACTATATATTTTAGTTAAGTTTCAAACTACTGAGTTGGTTCATTCTTCTGCTCCGAGGTAAATAGCCATGCACTACTGTCATCGACTCCCAGCTCTCAAGAGGAAGAGAAGAATGGGAAACCATTAGCATAAGACATCTAACACAATAGATTGCACGAGTAATTGGACCACAATCTCCATCTATGTCCCCATTTTCATGGTCATTATGCCTCAAATCTCAAATGGGATTTTTTATATTCCACCTCTTTCTCTTAGAAATGAAAAAAGCACCCAAGTTCAGAGTTCCTCGATGTTTCATCAAAACAAAAGCAAGATAATTCTCAACTACTAATGTAACAAGATGCACCAAAATCAGTTTGTTTGCATAAACTTTATGGGGTTCTAAATAGTAATGAATGGGAATGTTTTGTACTTGATGAATTTATTTTTGCTCTGTCAATGACATGCTATCATAGCTAACAGAATGGAACTAAAAAACCGCTTTCAATCACCAAAAAGCATTGGACATAGCCTACAGGCCCAGATATCACACCTTGAAGATGTGCCTAACCAAATTTTTAAGAACTTTCTCTTCTCCCTTCTGAATGCATAGATGTAAAGAGAAGTTATATGGGGATGGGGGGAGAGAGATGGGAAAACTTCTTTGAAGAATTCTTTAGCGGCCATTCGGAACTGATCAAAGATCAACCTAGACAACTGAACTGGTATGTTTTGCCATTGACAGAAAGAGGACAAGAGCTGGTAAGTAGAAAGAAACTAGGTCAAATCATGCTAGCAAAGCTTAAAGGAGCTTGAATTCTGGCAAACCTTGTACATCAGAACAATCCACTAAACTATAACTGCCAAAGAGCTTGAGTCGAGGGAAAGAGACAGCTGGTCAAGACTTGATGAAGCTAAGATGAATTTTCTATTATAAAAAAACATACAAAATGATGCATCAATATAGAGGTAACATCATGTTTTTCCTCTTGTTAATTTCTGCTTTGCAATGTTGTTGAGTTTACAACAGTCTGAACATAAAATTAGAACCATGATGCCATTCCCCAGAAATGTATAACAGCACCATAACTATGGATAATTGCGTCCAACATAATACAATGGAATAAGATAACTATATTAGAACATCCAGTTACTAAAATGTCTGGTTCCTCTTTAAATGGAATAATCTGCCTAAGCCACAGAGACAATTAGCAGAAGGATATATCACAAGCATGAAAAGTTCAAAATGTCGAGAGACTAAACCAGTGAGTTGTGAGTTAAGAGGCAGCTTCATCGATGAAATCAATCACTAGTATCTTAAATATCATTTGCTTAACACCTCCAAGCTGAAGCTGAGATGAGCTCCTTTCTTTGCCAACAGAGGACAAGCGCAGACTGCCTCTTCTCGACATGGAATCCACGAACAGGGGTCCTCTTCACGACGCACTCAGCTTGTGATTCTGTAAAATTGCTGAAAGTTAATGGGGAGAAGCCAGATGACAAAAACAGGGTCCTCCAATGTTGTGTCTTTTCAGGGGAATGATAACGACCCAACAGAATTCTTTCGATCCCAGGTTGGAGCAAAAACCTCTCAATCTTTTGCAAGGAATCTAAGTTCACATTTACAGCGTCAAGGGACTCGAGAAGATTGGAATAAGACTGAAGGGCATGAATCACATGGTTTGGAAATGGAAGGTCAGTCCTATTACAACCTCTGTCAACAGATACCACAATCTTTGGAGACAACTGCTTCACAAAACGGAGAATCAGAGAGAGTGGCAATTGACAGCTCGAGAAAGAACTGACAGGCAGATTAACTGCTATGGCTTCATTCTCTGAGACGTGAAGAGGCAGCGACCATGAAGCAGAATTCAAAGAATCAATGCTCACAATTTCAAACTCAAATGCCATATTTATCTCACTGGCAAAATGCATTAGATTTTCCCGCATTAGGCCGAGCTCAAGCTGATCATGAGTTGAGGGAGAGGCAAATGCAGTAATTCTCAATGATGGTGCACCACCACTTCTCAAGGCAAGCTCTTGCATAAAAGAAGCCCATTGACCACCATAGCCAATATCAAAATCGATAATATGAATTCGATCAAATCCCTCTAAAACCTCTAGCAGGGCTTGAATGCAAGTGAAATTCGCAAATTGTACAACTGGTGAGATCTCGGAGAAGGATTTATATGCACCAATCTTGAAAATGAGACTAAACGGCGACGAATTGGCCGTACAGGGATTTAAGTTGTTAGTATGGAGTAGCAATTGCAAGGCCTCCTTACAATAAAAAGCAGCCCTTTGGAAAGGCTTACCAATAGGAGAGAGCTGGTGATTGAGCCGCGCCAATATCCCTTGCGCGAGTAATGGATTCCCCGTCTGGACCAACTCTGCTGCCTTGTATAGCTGGTCAATTATTGCTTGCTGCTGCTGCTGCTGCTGTTGCTGATGTGAGTGCCCCATTTCATCCCCTATCATTTTCTGCTTTGGACTCGTTGCAGCAGGCCTCTGCTGCAGATAGTGAGGAAGCAACTGAAGCTGATGAGATAGCCCCTGAGGCATTGCTTGCTGCTGCTGGTGTGGCTGTTGTCTTCCTGCAAAAAGCTCTTGCCCTGTATCCGAAAACGGAGCTTTGGAGATCTGGAAGCCGGGATCAGTCCCTCCGATATGTCCTGGATTATGTCTTTTCGACTGTGGTGGCATCAACAAATTCTGCTCCTGCTGTCCATATGCCAAAGGCATAAAAAAAGAGGGGTTCTGCGGGTGCTGAGCTTGGTGCTGGTTTATTAACATTTGTGGATTGAAAATTGGGGGTTTCATCTCAGCACACTCAAATGCTGCTGTTGGTGTCTGTTGGATAACGTGCTGTTGCCCTTGATTGAAGGCAATAGGGACCCCAAGATTGCTCGATAATGCAGGAAAAATCGAATTCTGAGGGTTAGATAGCTTATTCACAGCAGGACTTCCTGACGAATTCGCCAACAAGCCAATCTTTTCACCATTCACCCTATTGCTTGACAAACTGGCAGAACTGGCCATTGGCAGTGAGGGGTTCATTGGAGGCAAAAAATTGGTCACTTGGCCAACAGGGTCAGCTCCAAAGCCTTGATCAACAACGCCAAAACCGGGATTGAACTCGTCGTCTGCGGCCGCAGGGCCACCACCAATCTGGAGAACCTTGTTTAAATTGGCCATAGAAGGGTCATCCACATCCCCCATGATCCAGCGCAGAATAGACTGCTCTTGGCTGGGGGAAGCAGCCACGGACTCCGGTAAAACACTCTCCCACTCCTCCGCGGCGGTGGTGCCACCACCACCCATCTCAAGAGATGGTGGCACAGGTTGGAGCTCAGATTCAGCTGCAACATTTGAGCTGGTGGTAGTGGAGGGGGCATCTTGGTGCCATTTGATGGATGAATTTCCTGAAACCGCCGCCACCCCGGTTGTATCTGTAGAGGCACCACCCCCACCACCAGCAACTGCACCTCCGCTGTTTTTGTTGGGCCCGCCTCCTCCTCCTCCTCCTAGAGATGAAGACAGGGTTGAAGAAGATGTAGGAGGACTTTGACTCCTTATGTTATCCAGGACAGATGTGGGCTCACTATCACTGGAAATGCTGGTATTACGGTTCAAGAGACAATTTGCCTTACAATTGCTAGCGTTTTTATAGTTCCAAAAAGAGGAAGAAGAAGAAGAAGAAGAAGAAGAAACAAATTGTAAGTCTAAGTCTAACACCCCCTTCCCCTGAAAATCAAAGGGTAAGGGCATCCCCTTCATTTAAACAAAAACAACCCAAATCACTATTTCTCCCCAGTTTGGAATCACCACAACCACCAAACAAAAAAGAGAGATAGAGAGAGAACGAAATCCAAAATTATATCTCGAATTGAAGCAAAAGAGGATGTAGACTCCTAAGTTTGACAAGCCAACCCAAAATCTCTCTAGACAGTGATCAAGAGTGATGCATGCAACTCAAGAAGCCCACCCCAAGAAGAGGTAGATTCAAGAACTATGTATGAAAAATCACCTAGCTAGCTATTTACACGAGTAACCAGAACACCCCAACCCAATCAGAGGTAATTGTACAGTGGATGGCTGCTGCCTTTCGCTTGCTGCGGATGATTTTTGTTTATTTTTGAGGATGAAAGGAAATGCTACAAGACTGGTTGTACTAATAGGTAGTTAAGGTATATAGGGGGTGGAGAGAAGGAAGGAGAATGGATTAGTTAAAGGAGCTGATGATATTTTTCTTGTTTAGTTTCGTTCGCCTCTCCTTCTGCTGTCTGTCTTAGTTTGTAGAACTCTTCTGTCTTCCTTCGGTTCTCTGCCATGGATGCGTGCAACATAAAAAAGTGGTTAAAGTGCTCCCTCCTTCAATTCATCCCTTCCCTTCTCTCTCTCTCTCTCTCTCTCTCTCGATATCTTTCTTTTTTTTTATTTTTTTTAAAAGCTTTTGCACCTTTAGTTAATTTTTGTGGCTTGTCTGGAGACGTAGTTATCTATCTTGCAGCTAGGGTTTGTGTCCTTGGCACAACCACCACTCGCACCCATCGAGCGTGGATCATCGGTACTCATTCTGTGCGGCAGTAATTAATAGGGTTAATATCAGAAACCACCCTCGAAGTTTCTCTTAATATTACTTAGCGCCCCTAAAACTTTTAAAATATCACCTACCTATTTAGTAATTACAAAAAGCCCTCACAATTGCATAATTCACATATCAATATATCAAATAAATGGAGTTCAAAAAATATGAAAATAAAAAAAAGAAACAAAAGTTACTTTCTTATCTTTCTCTTTTCTCCAACGCTCTCTCTCTCATATTTTTTTTGGATGACAATACAATTTTTTATTTATAAATTATTGTAAATTAAATTTTTTATTTTTTTTTTACTTTTTGTGATTGTGACAGAATGGGGTGTAATTTCTCTGTTTTATTTTGGGTTGATTTTTATAATAATTAGAACAGTTTAAAGGCTTGTGCCACGAGTTGAGAAGAAGTTGAAAAAACAATATATAAAGTTCACAAGAAATTGGTTTTGAAAGTATAGAGTTACATTTGTGCTAATGCATTTCTTTACAAATATCTTTTTTATTTTCAAATTGATATTTTTATGGACTATAATTTTGTGATGTGGTGGAATTACTAGAGATTTTTTTTAGATAGTGATTTTTTTTTTGGAATAAACAAAGTGGCTTATGAGTATTTTATTTATTTAGTAAAATGAGCAAAATGGTAGTTCAAGGTTTCTGAAAACTTTGTTAAGCAAATAACAAAAGTAAGGGGTGATAAGTGAAATTTTTAAAATTTTAGAGGTGCTAAGTGATATTAAGAAAAATTACAAGGGAGGTTTATGATATTATCCCTGATTAATCCTTCAAAAAGGCAGCATATTACTAATTTACCAAAGAAAGATTTTTACCGGTCTTTTCCCCTCCCAGCTTTCTTGATGAATGATGAGATGTCTAAATGAGAAAATGGATAAATTCAAGTGCAATGAGACAAATTACACACCTAATACTAATGAAGTTAGTTTTTAAATTTTCTTTTAATTTAAATATTTTTGGTCTAATATGTTTAGCAATTTTTAATTAATTAATTACAATAACATTTGGGTAAAGGAAGCGAAACAAACATTGGTTTGAGAGATGTGGACTGGACTCAAGAATTATCCTTGTCCATTAACAGCCCCTTTCTATTTATTTAATGCATTGCTTTTGGCTTTTAAGTGGTGCGCTTCTAAAACTATTTCCCATTCCTTTACCTCTCTAACCATATGGCTCTGGGCATCCTTTTAAATGGCCACAATTTTAACTTGACTAGGCAATTAATCAATTAGACACAAGAGATTAATATCGCATGAAAGCACTGATTTAGATAAAGGGTCCACATTAATGACAGGATTTGATGTGCAATAAATGAGTAATTACATGCATGTGGATAATTACACATTTAAATGTCTGTATGAATAGAAACCTTCATGTAATTTGAGGGATATTAAGCATTAATCATTTTAAATAATTCATTAATGACAGAGGTCTAAACATGAGTACCTGATAATTCTGGCTAGCTACATAAATTCTACGTATACAACTAAAAGTCGACAGTCAATACATGATATATTCAAATGGATTCTGGGTTATCTAATTCAAAGATGGAAAAAATCAGTTGTATTAACCAAAAAAAAAAGAAAAGAAAGACAAAAGAACAGTTTCATGAATTACACTACAATGTGCTGTAAGATTGTTGTCATAAATGTTCAATTACAACTTACATGAACAAGAACAACCAAACAATTTATTCAAGTATTTAAGTAAAAGAAAAGTCCAAAACATAAATAGGTGCGTAAATTTTTTTTTTTTTTTTTGTCAAAAAATAGGTACGTAATTTAAGTCACATAATAATTATGTACAACGCACTCTATGCTAGTACGAGATTGTCCTGGCTGAATTAAATAATAGGTCTGCTGGAACCTATGCATCTAATGGTGTAGCTAAATCTACATACTACCATTTTACATTTTCTTTTTTCTATAATTAAAAATATCCGTTTTTTTTTTTTTGTATTTTTTGGTGCCAAATTCGTATTCATTCTGTTTAATTGGCAAGGTTTTACTATAAAATTCTGCTTTAATCTGCACAATTAATTTTTTCATAAGATCTCAATCAATTACGTTGGAGCACTTAATGATGAGTTACTTTTTCCTTCTCAGGGCTCCTAAAATTTTTAAATTTGTTGAATTTTCTTTGATGTCGACACAAGTTGAATGGTCAATTGCGCTTAAACAGCCTCATGCCTCGACCTCGGCCTACTTGCGCTGCAAGCACTTTGGTCTGTGTAAAAAGATTGCGGCAATTTCATAAATTAAAATATTTGTTTTGATGAGAATGTCGAGGTGGATTTCTAATGGAGCAGATATATTATGTGCTCGAGATTGGGGCGTGAGGCTGTGATTCAATACTTGATTAATTTTTTTGGAAAAGTAAGGTCACACTTCATCTTTTTTTTTTTTTTTTTCCAAAACTAAAAAGAAAACTGAATCGGTTTTCAATTTTATGGGGGCTTTGAAAAAAGATCGAGTAACATACACTAATTAAGCATTTCTTGTGTGCGTAGTTTGGATAAAATTTGATGCATTCTCAACTATATATAGTACATGCATTGGACCTTTGGATTAGGTGCTTCAATTCTCATGCATACAAATTAAAGAATCAAATGATTTTTTGGAATGTTGGTTTTGTAATGAAAATGAAAAAAGATACTTCACAAGGGAAGTCACGTTTAGTTTCTTGATTGATTAGCATTAACTTGTTCTTACAGATCGAGCAGGAAAGCCCATGATTTCAGCTGCAAAATTGCACGTAAATTTCCACTGAGAATTAATGACTGTGAAATACTTTTATCAACGCCTAATCTGCATGCATAATTCTTATTGTTTGCTTTGACATCTGATTTGACTCTGGAAGAGAAACTTTAACAGTGTGTTTGGATTGTATTTTTCATGGAAAAATTACTGTAACGATTTCATATATGTGAGGGAAAAAGATAATAGGAAAATGTGATTACGGAAAACGACGTAATTTTTCAACGAAAAACAGCAATCCAAACAAGGCCTAAAAGAATATCCCAAATTGGTTGCTAAGTAAGTTCTGTTTGGCTTAATTGAGAAGGATTTATTCTAATAGTTGAAATCTTAAAAATTAATGATTTTAAGTTTAAATCCTCTTTCCTTTGGCTTTAATTAATTCTAAAATCTTAGAAAGTGTCGCAGGTCAAGGTGGAAATTTAATTTCTAGTTTTCAACTTCATAAAGTATGCAAGACTAATCAATCACTCGAGGTTGAATTTGATGTTTGATGTCTTTGAAACCATGGACAACTTTTTTGGAAAGGCCCTTCTTTTTCCCCATGCAGGAACATTAGGAAATTTCAAACATGTTATATATACTGACTAAACTTCATTGATTTGTGGCACGAATAAATCTAGAGAAAGTTTTGCATTCATCAAGATGCTACAAAGGGCGCTTCATTGGCCAAAAATTGGAGTGCGAACTTATGTTGTAGGTAAAAGAGAAAATGATCCGAGTTTACAACACTATCTTCAACATAACTTCTATTTGATTGATGATTTGATACTTTCGCATGTGTAAATGGTTTGGTTAAGCCACGGTCAATCATTAACTATCCGTGTTTAACTTGTCATCATGGAGGGGTGAAGGATTAGGACACAAAGGCAACAACTAAACGTTCAAACCTTGGAAATTGTTTTTTACTTTTATATATATATATATATATATATATATATTTTTTTTTATTATTATTTTTTTTTTTTGCTTGCACTCAACTATGATTCTTAACAATGTACTAATTAATTATTTTAAGATAAAATTAGCGTCTCATTTTCATATGGTCCACGTACTCTGACTATTTAATCCAGATGACGCCAAGATGTGAAATTAGTACAAATCAGGTTTCAAACCCCAAAAGAAACACCAAACTGTACGTCTATAGATAATGTAAAATTTTCAAGACTTAGGCACTCTGCAGGGATCCCTAATTGTGAAACAGGTGCGACTGTGGGAAGTGGAAACTTGAGCCATCAGTCAGCAGTAAAATGTCTCTCTCTACTCTAATAATTATTGAGTATATATGTGCGTTTAGTTGGAAAGCCAAGTAAATTGAGCCCTCAGTCTTAAAGCAGTAAAACGTCTCTTTAACTAGTAGTAGAAGAATTACGTAATCGGTTAGACCATACGGGATATGCCCATATGTGGTCATTTTCTCATTCTGGTTCTTGAATGTCCATGGTCAGACGAGGAAGATTGATTGCAACATTTCTTGAAAACAATTAATTGTACGTGAGAATTTATCACGACAAGATTTCCTGCAACATGCATGAGCATCTTAATTCTTGTAACTGGATCATGCATGCATGCATGCATGCAGGCAGGCAGGCAGGATGGATCGAAATTTATAAACCCTTCAAGACTCTTCCCACAGGAAATAAATTAGAAGACGAAATGCCAAAGACAGCAATAAGGGCAGGCAGGCATCGATACACTGAACTTTGATTGATTGCACATGTACTTTGGGGACAAATTCTTCCTCCTGAATTTCTTGACAAGAGATGCACACTGCACTGTAGCTTCCGACACGAATGTTATACTGCTCCTGACCGTATCTTTGGCCTGTTCATCTCCCGGTTGACTATAACCAGAATGTCTTGCGCAAATTGGTAGTGGTTAACGCCTAAGTGCAAAGATGCTTGTTGTTTGTTAGGATTTAGAAATCGTTTTCTGCTGTTGGACTCGGGACATGCATTATTATTCTCTTCTTTATGGCTAATATATATACGCGATCGATCTTATTTAAAGGTTTTACTGCATTTCCCCCCCCCCCCCTCAATTTAATTAGTAGATTCAATGGCTTTATCCTAGATGCGTTTGTCATGATGATACATATAAAATATGAGGTACGTTTGAGGTTCATCAAGAAGTTCAACTGTACGTATGTTAATTAGTTATTATCATTCATTGCAAATAGCAACCGTTACATATGTATATTACTACTTGGCTTGTTTTTCATCCTTCATTTCATAAACATTTTTCAAATCAAGTCAGATTGCAACCCTAAGAATTAAGCACAAAGAAAAGATCATTCAACATTAATCAACTCAGATTGCGACATTAGTATCAACAAGATAGATAGATAATGGAACGTTGACATACAGGAAGAGTATATATATATATATATATACAACCATCTTCTTTTTTTATAGACGATCGAAGACAAATTAGCATCACTAACGAAATGGAGGCCAAATTCAATGGAACAAACATATCATTGGCCATAAAAAGCGGTATAAATAAAAACTAACAAGTTTAGCGATAAATTCTCATGCATAATGCGCATAGCTAGCCTTATTACCTACCCCCTGCTTTTTAGCTAAAAACCGAAGGGTTATTTAGGTGGAAGGAAGGGCAGGTTTATGACACCTAATCGTGTATTTGAATAGTTACTTTCCTCTCCCTTCTGTCCTATACCCTCTCACCCAAACCAAAACAGTGATAAAGAAAAATGGAAAATAACCCAAAACACAGGGGGGGAAAAAATGGAAGAAAAATCCAAGGGTCGTGGTTGACAGGTTCGAATGACTTGTTTAATTAGCTGCCTACTTGCCTGGACAAGAATTGAAATTTGGCATGTATGTGGGAAAGAAAGGGGGGGACATACTTAGTCCCGGAAAGAATAGTTTAGCAATGCCATGATTTGGATTTGTCAGAAAAGATGTTTAGTTTAAGCCCTTAGGCATGTGATGGGTAACAACTTCTTCTTCCTTGATGAAGTGGAAAGTGAATCCAACTCACAGGGCCTACCCTTCCTGTTATTTTATTTTTAATTGCTAATTCCAATCTCTAATCATCTCTCTCTCTCTCTCTATATATATATATTTGTTTAATAGCTTAAAAAGGTTGATGACATGTTCTTTTCTCTCTTCTCAAGGCACCCTACATCTCAAGCAACACAAAAAATGAAAGAAACTCCTCATCTAAGCCACCAAACTAAAAGTAAAACATAATGGTTACAACACAAAATCACTACTTTTTGTTTGAGAAAGCTTGAAACTTATTGGATTTGCATCAACCATTTTGTTTCTCACGATCAAATAGATGTAAAAAAGTTTCACAATCCATCTGGCATCGGACTTCCTCAAAGGCCTTCAGCCAGGGAGGCTTCACCAGCACATAGTTCTTCCCCGTTATATAATAAATAAAACGAAGTATGTTTTTCAACTAATTGATCCATTCCGTAGAGCTATTATATTTGTTAATTTGACCTTGTGTCCCGTTCTTTTTTTTTTTTGTAGGGACATCTAAAGGACAAATGATTAGGTTACTAGGACAATCAAAACTTAGGGTGTGTTTGATACAAATGAAATCTAAAATTTGAAATCTAAAATTTAGATTTATTAAATTATTGAATTGTTAACTATTGCAATTTTAATATTTATTATCAAACACGTCTAAATATATTAAGATATGAATTTATTAAATTTAAATGTTAAATTAAATTATCAAACAGGCTTAGTAATCCTTCTACTGCTTATATGGATCACGGGTTCATTTGATTGTCACTGCTCCCACGAAAACAATTGATCAAGATTAAAGGTTAACAAGGTACATGCATTTGCACATACCCTGTAGTCTTTACCAAATACTTTATCTAGCTACAAGACTAGGATGAAGAAAATGCAAACCTTTGAAGCGCTGGAACCAAATATTTTTTTAAGCCTTAGTTCAATAATTGGTTTTCTTAAGCCTTTTTTTTAAGTTTTTTTGTTTACAAGAATTAGCAACGGTTTTCTAGTTTCACCATCTTCTGTCATTTCCTTTTATGAAATACTTGAATATATTACTACTTTGAACAGTGGTAGGAGAATGGCTGCCACGAAAAACAGAGAGCAAGTCTTTTTGTTTTTGGCCCCACATTTTCCCCTAGTAATCTTTTTTTTTTTTTGTTTTGTTTTTGGACACGGTGGATTCTATTCTATAGGCATTCGGTGGCGAATTTTTTTCGAAAAATCCTGGATTTAAAATGCAGGTAAAGAGATTTGATCTCTTGATCTACACACAAGTAGAGTCTTAAAACTCTTTTAGTGGCCAACTAATTTATAATTAGTTGGTTTCCCTAGTAGTTGATGTGAATAGAAGGTTTGTCATCTAAAAAGTGTCATCGGCTGAGACCTCCTCTATGAGCATGCAACGAGACAGTGACCGGGAAAGAAAGTACACACAAGAGAACTTGTCATCAAAACTGTAACCTTTATAAACTACTGCATAATTTGCTCTAGCTATTGAGATTGTAGTAAAGTGATTAGGGGCAAGTAGGCATGGCCTATGCTGGTACGTAAAGGTTTAGCATTATAAGGCCAACAGAAGAAAAGGCAGTTGAGGGATAATGCAATTCAACTGAGGGGAGGCCGACAAGCTTCAACTTTTTGAAAAAGGGCTTGTGTAGATGTAGTGCTACCAAGATATTGAGCCTCAGCTTTCAGGACGACAATTGTATCTTTAATTAGCTATTGTGACAACAATGGCCATTATGAGGTTGTGATTAACATACTTTGTTAGTAGTTAATATCTTAACATAATGTTTTAAGGCAGATAAGATACATCAGTTGTCAAAGAATCACACGGTGATGGTGCTGGTAACAAATATATTATTATCTAATATACTTTCATTCACAGATACCAGTAATCCCGTCGGTACCATGATGGGATCAATAAATAATATGACATTATGATGGGATTGATCATTAGACTTGATTCTTTTTTGCTTTTGTACTAGTGTAATTGCATCTTCTTTGTGTTCTTTCTTTCAAATCTTTGCAGCAGCTCATTTCTATTGCATATTTGCATTGCATGGGATAAAAGCAGCCACGTTGAGGGGAAGTAGTTTAATTTCTTTAGGAAAATACCAAACTAGAAACAGAATGGATACAACTGATCATTGCATCATTTGTAAAATGGAAGAAAGCAGCAATGCAGACCGCTCGCCTGTGTTAATGGGCAGTTGGAAGGGAACCATATGGCTGGGGAAGTGCTTAGAGTTTTTGCCCTTTCCCTCTTGTTCGTTTCATGGGCGTTGAGGGTATTGGAGATGGAAAGATGTGCTTGCTGGGCTAGGGGATGAAACGTGGAGTCAAGTTGTGGGCTGGAAACAACAGTTGGCATTTGGTCGCATTAGATTCAGATAGAGACAGACACTGGAAACCACAAAATGGGCTTAGAGATGGCCCAGAATAGGACACATCAGAACAAATTATAATTTGCTTTTTTTTTTTTTTTTTTGTAGCTCGAAACATGCCCCGACCCGAGCCCTTTGGACCCGAGCCGGCACACCAAATCGGAGGGAAGCCGATAGCCCCATACAGCTTTCTCGGACGAGTCAAGATATGCAACGCAGCGGACACGAATTGAACTCCGATTAGTGGGGAAACCAGCAACTCAAGGCCGACCCCTCAACTGCTGCGCCATATGCCTTGGGGCAATTTGCTTGCTTCTTGCTCCAGGTATCATTGTGGTTTTTTTTTTTCCCCATCGGTCCACCCCCAACTATCAGGCGTTGAATGTATTATTGTGGCTTAGTTTGCTATTCGGTGGAAAGAAGCTCTTAACGTTGCCCCGCCCAAATGCCTAATTTATAGGAATGCAATAGCACCATAAAATCCTCTTATTAACCTATTTAAGGAAATCTTGTTAACAAAATTTATCTATTTTTTGACTGCCCAATTTAGACGGTTTGGGTGGAATCGGCTTTTGCCATGGCACGAGCAGAAAATTGACTTAAACGAAGAGGGCCTTTTAATTTGGAGCAGGCCGACGCTGTCCAAGTAGGACCACAAAGTGCTTGGCACCTTGGACAATCACATATTCACAGTCTATGGTCAACTAAGCCCTTTTATAGATGTTGAGCCCTTCCTCTCTTTCCTTCATATTCAAGTTTCTTGAACGCTTATTCGGATTCCATGACCTGCTTAACTTCCATTAAATTTTTGAAGCAAAGAGCAGGGGTGAACAAAATTATCTGCTATTCTGAAAATCTATCACATTCTATCTAATTCGATTCGAAAGTTATGATACTTGATTTGTATTATCTAATCGAGTCAAAAGAGGGTCGAGTATCCGCTAAAATACAAGGCGGGTTAGGAACTTAGGATCACATAATTAAAAACTCGCGAATACCCGACTCGCGCCACATATATTTTTTATTATTTATTTATATATATACTATAAAATAATAATTTAGAGCTAAATAAGTAATTTCATTGAACCAATTGCATTACAAATATGAGAGACTATAGTTTATTTACAAGATTCATTTATAGATATCATGATCTTATGTTTTATAGAAAAGAGTTTAATTAATGTGGAACATATATTTAAAAAAATGTGCTACTATTTCAAATTTTTATTGATTTTGAAATCTTTTAATTTTTTTCCTTTATCTTGTATTCTATTTGCATGCTTGTTTCTTGGTGGGAGACTTCTTTTGAGAAAATTTTTTTTATTAAATCTTAGATGAATGTGTAAAATATAAAATTAAATTAGTATAAATTATTTTTAAAAAATTAAATGATAAATAAGGCGGGACGGGGCGAGTACTCGTTGATCCGACCCTATCTCAACGGGTACCTAATATGCAGGGCGAGTAATGATCAGAAAATGGCTGACCCGCAAGATGCGGATCGGATAGCTTAGTGTTATTCAAACTCGGTCAACTTTAATATTGAGCCTATTTTTTGAGTTCATACCCAATTCTACCCATGCACAACGCTAACCCAACCCTTGAATTATAGGGTCGGATGGACCAAGATCGGGCCATCCCCACTAAGTTGTAATTATTAGTAAATGTAAAACTAAAGTAGACTCAAACTTTCTAGAGTAGAATTGGGTATTTGAAATATTGACCCATGGGCGGTTTTGGCACCCTACTTTGGATGAAGACAAATCTAGTCCTCAATTTACGATATTTAAGCACATTTAATACATTTGACTGATTTTTTTCAAATTCCAATTGAAAAAAAAAAAAATCATGTGATGTCTGTGCCCAGCAGCGAAATTTTTTAAAATTTAAAAAAAGTGCTAACCTGATGGGCCAATTTAAGGACTAATAGAATATGGTCATTCATTTAAGAACAAAATAACTTAGAATTGAGCTAATGATACACACTCAAAACTCCCCTTTTCTCTCCGTACTCTCTAATAAAAAAAATTTGAGAACATTAGTTTAGTCGAGCCTTTATTGATTCAACCATGGAATCGGGAAAAAAATTTGTGAAATTTAGTTTTACATGAAGAGCTTGAAGTAGCAATTTCAAGATCGTTCAATTTGGTAACAACGTTAAAGTTTTTTTTTATGATTTCATTGTCAAACACATGATAGCATGTACAAATTTCGAAAAAATCTGTTAAGGATACCAAATATGCTTAAATATTGTAACATTAGGCATCAGATTTGCTTTCATCTAAAGTTTGGATATCAGAATCGCTTAAGAGTCAAAGTTTGAATATCGAAATTGCATTTTACTCAACTTTCGAAGATTTTTTGACGAGTTGTAAAAAGAATTCAAATTGAAGGTACAACTTGGTATACCTGTATAAATTGGCCTCACCATTTTCTTCAACATTTGTACCCTAATAACATAGTTATTTAAACAAGTTAACAGTTCATCCGAAAGTTCATTGGTTGAACTATAGTTATATCATAGAAAAATACTATATTTAAGTTTTTACGTGTATAAATTTTGAAAATTTCAAAGAAAAACATAAGTAACAGAAGGAAATTGCTTAGCAAACTTACTGCATTTCCTCCAACTGAAAAGTTATAAACCTCAAAGGCCCATGAAATAGTAGAATTGGTAGTTAAACTGTGATTGAGCCGACCAATTTCGTAGGTTTGACTTCTTATTTTGTTTAACTATTAAGTTGGCCTGCCTAGGTGGCTCGTTGAACTGCCTGGCCGGATCGAGTTTAAAAATTATGTCTAATAATATTCCATTAGTATTTCCCATACGTTAGGGATGTTAGATAAAAATGCCAATTTATATGATTAGATAATAGTCATGCTTAATATTATTATAGTTGGTTTTAGTGTTAGAATCAAAATGCTTTGAAACCGAAACTGACAAATGAATCGGATGAGTTTCCGATAGTCGGTTCAACCCTGGCTCAACGATTTTAAAAATATTTAGTTATTTTAATATCAAATTATTTGGATAAAAATAATACATAAAGAAAGGAAATATTTGGTGAAAATCAATTCAAAGGCTGATTTGTTAGTGCTTTTAACTGGTTTGATCAATTCTTGATCTGGTTTCACCAACTTATTTGACCTCCTAAGCTAAATATAAAATCGGATCGGGCCATAATTGGTTCACGGTTCAATTGATCGAAATGATCAATCCAATCCAATTTTCAAAATGCTAACTAGAATGCACTATATCACTGTTACCGTGGCGAGTATTTTTTAAGAGCGTTTGATTTCTGTTCTATCCTTCCCTCCATTCCTTAGGTTACATACTTAGAAATATCCAAGCGTTCACAGCGACCAAACTTGAGAAAGACCAACTGAATTGTTTCTCAAAAGAAAGTTTGGGGTGAAACTAAATTGTTGTAATGACTTAGAACAGCGTGGAAATTAAGTCTTATTTGCGCGCTCTTAGGAGATTAGAAAACTGATTGCGTTTCATAACTAGTTTAGTAGAGTACCAGAATTTTTACGTCTTTAATCGTTTTAAGTAAGATTCCTTGTTGCGTAATGGCATGCAGTCGGCCTTTTGGTTGATCTAGTAAGAAGCTAGAGAAGCAAATCTGGCGCTTACACTAAGGAACGCAAGAGACTCGTTCAGTAAATTTTTCTTTCTTTATGGAAATTTTGTTGGATGGAAAATGCTTTTCTAAATGAATCCCAGGTACTAGCGACCAATTTGCACTACCGATTGATAAGGACCTTTATTTTCTCACCTTCTTTGTTTCTTCTTCCATTGCTGCTACTTTTTGCCCACTTTTCCCTTGCAGAAAGCCTAAGGAAAAAAACAACTGCTGATTTCACTCTCACCGTTTCACGTCTTGGAAACTTTGGTTATTTTTTTCTACATAGTGTGAAAAAAATGATGATAAATGGTTTAGCATCATCACAAATGGTTTAGCAACATTTGTATGCGCTTAGTGAGGGCTAATTATAGTTTTCCTGCCATATTTGTGAGCCAAACAATAATATTTCTGCTTCAAAAGAGAGAAAAAAGAAAGAAAGGGTTGAAACTTATTATTAAGAAACATTTGGGTTGATTCAAAAATAAAAAAAGAGAAAGAAACAAAATGCAAATGTGTCAATCAAATGAGAAAGTAAAAAAAAAAAAAAAATCAATTTTGGCCTCTAAATTTTGATATTATGCCTATTGAGTCTCTTAGATCAATGTTATTTTTATTCAAGCAGTCCATTGTACTAATTGTGTACAAGTTTCGAAACTCAAAGAATCTTGTAGTAAATTATTCAAATTTTAGACATGTCATATATCTACTGGTGATGTTATATATACTGACACTACGTACTGACAGCATATATAAAATTAATCCAAAATGTTTTGCACCGCACCCTAAGAGTCGTTTGGATTTTGGAACCGTTGAAGTTGTTTGACAAGCTAAGCACCGAAGCACGTACGTATAGATGTTTCTTGGTTACTCCGAAAGAACCACTTAACAAGTGGAGTAATCTATTTCTTTGGTACTCACATTGTTGGCTAAGCAAGATTGCCTTCGGAAATTTGTCGTGAAGGCATTGCGTGATTAAGTCCGTTGTATCTTGCTGCCTTAGACCCCGGCCGTGCAGTTTTGTCCCACAAGTAGGATGGGCAAAAGAATCAGCTAAGAACTTTCGTATTAATTATGGTTCAGAACCGCATTTTTGCTGTTTTTCTTGCTGCACGCACCTGATTGTTTTTGTTTATTACCTTAGAGAAAAAAAAAAAAAATTTTCGGACAAAAGAAGCATGACTGGTTTTCTCATAATGAATATAAAAAGGGTCTAGCCAATTATCAGGTACGTACTATCAAGCTAAAAATCTGTCCAACTGAAACATTTCCTTTTTCCTGTTTTCTTACATTACATGTCAAACTAATTACATACTGCTGCATGTATTGATTTACCATTTGTAACTAAAAACTGTGAGGCGGCGGTGCAGTGGATTCTAATTTGATATTTTTGTAGGCTTAGTACTACCAGAAATAAGATCAGTTAATTTGACTGTATGTACTCCACAATTTTACAACAGAAATCAGGATCAAACAGGTCCAAACATTACAAAATTAAACGTACATTAATTGCAAGTTATATAGCTAAATTCTTTCCAGGGTTTAATTACATGGAATCTTTTTTTTTTTTTTTTTTTTTTTTTTTTTTGCGAGGGATGAGATGACAAGCCTTGTGGACATCCACCAGGACCACCACTGCTTCCAAGTCCCAAGTCCCAGCTTTCTTCAAGAAAAATTCACACTCACCCGTGTCCGCGTACAAGACTTTCAATTAACTGGTTAATTTGGAACGGTGATGGATATTTTTACTGATATTAATGCATGGTTTCCAGTCTAGGATTTAAAAAAAAGAAAAAAGAAAAAAGAAAAGAAAGATTAGGGTGGGGACAGCGGTGATGAGCCGTCCAAGAATGCTTGGCTTTAACAAGACACACACGAGCTTGATCCGATTGTCAACGCCAAACAGAGTATTCTGCAAAATGAATCCCAATGCCGCCTCGGTAACCTCTGCTGTCCCGCCGTCGCTCTAATCCACCACCACCACCACCACCATTTTGTGTGTGTGTGTGTGTGTGTGAACTGTAAACTTCAAGTACTAAAGTGGAACAAACAAGTGATCGAAAGAAAACAAATCAATCAACACGAAGAAGCAATTAGGGAGTTGGTGCATGGTTTCACTTTTTTCCTGTTTATTTTCTGAGATTAAAGAGGATTCTTGATCAGTTAGAATTATGCATTAGTATGAACAACTGCTGTAGATAGCCATGCATGCATCAAATACTAGTTAAAGAGTAGAACGATTGTTTATTTATCCATGTATAAGTGTATATTTACCATCTCTTCTTCTTCTCGAGAAACAAAGGAGCTACTATTTCTTTGCAAAATTTTGTCTATATGCTTCTTCTTCTCACTTTCTTTTTTTTTTTTGGTCCTCAATGATTAACTTACGACGATTTCTACGGTGGATCCATTCTTCGTATGGTTATTACATTGCTTCAAACGACCACCTAGTCCTAAGAGAATTACTACCATATATATATATATATGTGCATAAAAAATATTTGGCGGCCTATGTGGGGTTATGACCACGTGGCAAGTTGAGTCTCCTGGATAGGTGCAACGTGGCGGGTGTGACCGTTATTGATGGTCCGTTTAGGGCGTTCTCCAATGTCCCTGACAAGAGTAACATGGGAGGGATAGGCCATATAACAATAATGTCTCGTTCTGTGACTTCTGTTCTGTCCTCAGAGTCTTGTCCGTGCTTTCACCTTTCTTCCTCTTTAGGTCTATGTTAAATTGGAAGTTGGAACCCCCCACATATACATGCTATTTCTTCCGTTTTAGGTCCATGTCTACGTGGAAGGACTTGATTTCAATCACTATCACGGGTCAGAGCATGGTTTAGAGCTATATATCATAAAATTTTTTACAGATAATTTACTAACACAATTTTTATATTGATAGCGGGATTCGAACACAAGATCTTTTGTCAAAAGATAGATCGTTCTTACTAATTGAACCAACTTATATTGGCGTTCTATTTTCTTGCTTGAAATGGGGAAAAAAATGGAAAAGAGAAGGAACAGTTGAAACTCTCATAGTGTCAAGACAATAAGAAGCCTATTTGAATTTTCATTTAACGTTTTCAATTACATGAACAAGTAAGAAGGATAATTACACTTGAGGTTTTAGTTACATATTTTCATGTTACATTATATCACACAACTTTTAAAGTGACAAGAAGAAATATTTTAAAACTCAAATTCTTATTCATTATTGCATGGGACATGTGTCAATCAACTAAATAATATAACGAGTGTAACGGAAAATATTATAACAAAGAATCTCTTGTCAAATAATTAGCTTTCAAGAAACCGTATCTTTATAATTTCAGCATTTAGCATACAAATCTTTCGTGAAGGGATTAACAAATTTTGGCTATTACTTCGATATTTAATCGCTCCATAAACGAATTTTTACAACACTTGTCTCAGAAATGTTTATTGATATTTGCCATAGTGACGACTCTCGGTCAACTAGTCATAGGCTGCTGATTCTTGCTCTACAATAGCAGAGGTCAAATTACGTTTAAATGATAATTGCTAACCCCTTTACTAAACCATCAAAAAGTCCAACCAAAATACAGGGAACTTACCCCAAAAATTAACACTTTTTTTTTTTTTTGCCCCGGCGGGTTTTTTTTTGGGGGTGGTGGTAACAGTTTTGTACACAAGAATGTCTTTTTCCATGTGTCAACAGGATAGGTTATATTTGCATAGAAAACATACAAAGAGGGGTTGCAGTTTCTCCTTTTCCTTCTAATCCTTCTCCTATTAACGAATTACGTTCTGATTAGCGTTGAAGCTGATCGAGCAACACAAGAACCAAGGTTTGTTTTTAGTACTTAATCGATCATTCCCTCAATTTAAAAGTTGGGGGTCAGGGGACATGCAAAGTGAAACTATTGTACTGCAAATCTTGGTGCTTCGTCAACTTAAAAAGGCTACTTACTTTTTCGCTCTTTGGAATAGAATAATCATCGATCTTCATAAGATTTTCATGGAATATGGTGGGCAAGAGCTAGAAACCAGGAACCACAAGCCATGAAACACCACAAAATTCATACACGACAAGAAATGAGGTTCCTCGGTGGACACAAAAATTCGACAGGCTCTTGCTTTATTGTTTCTCTTGTTCTTTCTTTTTACCTTCTCATGATCTTCTACTTTTATTGCTTAATGCTTTGAACTTTGAAGGAACAAAAATCTCTCTTTTTGGACTCTTATTTCTTTCTTCATATTCATATATATGGCAAAATTCAGCGAGTCCTCCTCTCTTTCCTTGGTGGGGTTTCTGTCTCTTGGTCCCAATTTGATAGACATCTGAAAGAGACATACAAGAAGGCCACCCATATCTTCATCTTCCAACTTACTTCTCATCCCCCATACATTTGCATGTTCCTCAAAGAGAACCATTTGATCAGCATTTAATGCTCATTTTGGTTATTTTAGTACTACAAATACCATTTCCGGCTGTGCAGAAGAAACCAACAAATTTTGTTTCCTCCTTTCAGTTGCTAGACCATTAGTCAGATTCATCACTTAGTATCACTTCCAATGTCAAGCACGTCCTTCTCTATTGTTCTTCTACTTCTATTTGTTGCTATCTATTCATGTAATGCTCGACCAATTGGCGCCATCAATAAACAGAGCAACATGGCAAAAAATTCCCATTTTTCCAGCAAGGTTAGTAAATACTGCTTAGAGGATTTCACTTTATTTTGTAACTTGATATGGTTGATAGTAAAAATTAAAAGTTTTAGGGCCGTCTTTTTCGCAGAATGAAGAGAAGTCAAGTCTTGCTAGGGTTTCTGTTTCCTCAAACGAAAAACCCTCGATCCAAAACAAATCAGAAGCACCCAAAGAAGGCCTGAACTCCCCTGCGGAAAATGGGGTGAATGAGAACAATCAAGGGAGAAAAGCTCAGAAGCTTGCAGAAAAGAAAGATGAGGTGAAAGATGGTGATCATGATGAGAAAATTAAAGATGGAGATGATGATCATGCTGTTCAAACAGAGTCTATTGCTACTGTTTCTTGGATGTTGCCTCACCGCAAAAGAGAAGAGCCGCAACCGGGGTTCAACTTGGATTATGATCCACCCCAGACACATCCTCCAGTTCACAACTAGCAATATATGTTGAGCTGCTCATCCATCATTTTCTGCTGTATCTGACGATAACTATTCTACCACCTTTCTGAAAGCAGATAAGTTTTTGAGAAGTTAGCTTTGTTATCTCTGGGCTGATCCCCTGATGATCATGATTCATGATCAGTGCTCATTACTATCGACATGATCTGTTTAACAGCCTTAACAGTTTGTAGTGTAGTTACTTTAACATCGCACCATGAACTTGATGCTCTAATGATGTCCCGTCGATCAAATGACTTAATCAACTACTGTAAATTGAGTTATGTTTTGAAGAAATTGAGGCTGAGTAAGCCCACATACTACTACTACATTTTCCTTCATTAGAAGCTCTATGTTTTGGTTTCTAAATTTGATATTCCCTCTATTCATGGTGCATGATCATTCGACTAATTGAAACTGATAGCAAGATAAGATGAATATATGAGTTTGTCCACATGAAACGACAAAGTGGATTTGTACAGCTTTACTAGAGGATGAAGGAAATCAAACACGGAAGAGGATTTGCTTGTAATCAAAAGTATTCATGCATTGATCGTCGCAGAACTGGGATGCAATCCAATCTTCTTATTTCTTGCATGGAAA
Organism: Coffea arabica; assembly: GCF_036785885.1. Classification (NCBI taxonomy): domain Eukaryota; kingdom Viridiplantae; phylum Streptophyta; class Magnoliopsida; order Gentianales; family Rubiaceae; genus Coffea; species Coffea arabica. Next base: position 22,030,558 of record NC_092312.1, on the reverse strand, counting down.
AAAAAAGTACTGGTTCAGATCAAAGTGGATAAAAACAAGGCCCTTTTTCATCAATGTATCCTGCTTGTAAATCAATAACTATATTTGGAGAATGCCAAATTAAGAGAACAACGATAATCAGGGATATTTCCTATATCTTCCATGTTCGTTGGCAGCTTTAGCCTTTGGGGTTGGTGGTTAAGTATTCATTGATTCATTACGAGAATGTCGTTATGGGTTGCTGTCGGCACTTTCAGTTTTATGTCAATTAACATTTCGCAGAAGATATTTGGATTGGTCGGTGGATTAGTTGGGAGCATTCAATTCTACTACTATGTATGATCAGCTGTTCAAGATAATCCAGCATTCCAGCCTACTTAGGAAAACCTCTTTATGGTTAATTGTGGTTGCACTACGAGATAATTGTCATGGATTACAGCAAAGATCTTCGTACAATACCTATGTTTCTTTTTTGATAAAAAAAAAAACAAATTTCATAACGAATTGATGGAAACCGTTCAACACAATACCTACTAAATATGATTGTATTGAAATAATTCTCATGGACCACTGCAAAGATTTTAGGATCATAATAAGGTGAGCAAATTAAACCTTTTTTTTTTTTTGTGTCAAGTGGGAGATTTTGAACCTAAAATCTTCTACTTACAATCCATTTCACTTTACCACTCAATCCAACCATTTTCCTGTGAGAAAATTAAGCCTAACCTAGCTTCTCTAATATTAGGAATATTTTTTATGTCTAAATTCTATGATTTGATACAACAAAGGATAAAATACAAAGTAACAGTTATGCATCCCTTTTCTCTGCCTCTTTAGATGTGCTAAACTATTTAGTGGTAGATACATGGCGATTTGATTAGGGCAATAGATTGTATATTTACATCTCAGATTCGTCTAATAATGGATAATTGATGGACATTTTGTTGGTTGAACCAAATTGAGATTTGGAAGGCAAGACTAACAAATATGTATACTTTAAAACTATTTTTTTTTACAAGAATATGATTTAAATCTTTTACCATTTTATGCGAATTTAAAAATATTTTTAACTTTTGGTAGGCAAACTCTAATTTTCTATAAGGATATAAATGAAAACTTTTATTTTTTTAAAATAATTTTTAAAATCTTGAGGAGGTCGCCCTTCCTGCCCCACTTTGCAGCAGTCAATTTGTCATTATAGTGAGGTTTATGTGTTATATTTTCTAAGAAAAGTAAAATTAAGGTGTCAATCGTTTAAAAAGGTAAATTAAATAACTGCCTAGATGCAATGGGTAGTGATAAATGGGACAAAGTTTCTATCCCAAGAAAGTACTGGCCGTTTCATCAAGAGTATGAGTTTCAGCCATTCCCAAATTTGAGACTGAAATTTTGCAATTTAGTTAAAACCCTAATTTAATACTGCATATTGGTATTTCTGCTTGAAACCAATTCTTAATTCTTTGAATCCACAAGAATTAGGAGCATCGCTTACTCAAAAAAGCTAAAAATGAAATAACTCAATGAAAATGCCATCATTTACTTGTAAACTCGAAAATTCTTTGTTCTACCATACAAACGATTTATAGCTGGTGTATATTTGCAGATGTCTTACCTACCTGTATGTGAATATGCACTGCTATTAGTGAAGAGAATTTGAATTATGTTTATAATAAGAAAAAAGAACAAACAAATCTTACCTTAGAATTGAAAATATGCATAATGCAGTGCAGAAGACATGCTTCAATACGGCAAGTACTACTAGACATTACGGTTGGGCAAAGACAATTAAGTTGGACCAGTGTTATCTCATAAATCTCCTTACTAAAACTTGGATTCCGAAAGTTTTGTATAATGTAAGAGCTGAAGCAGTACAATTAGAGTCAAGCTACTGTAATAGAAAGAATACGAATCCAATAGTCTTACTCACAACTCCAAAGCGTATTACACCAAGATGTTCAACATGATATATATATCAAACACGCCAAGAAATGAGAAAAACAAAGTTTGGACAGAGGCTCTTGCTAATTGATTGTGCTTGTAAAGATATAAACTACAAACTCGATTAGGAATTAACCACCCTACTTGATCAATTGATTCGATGGATAATGTGCTTCTTTTAGATGAAGGATTTTGTATAGTTTCCAAAGTGTTGTTTCCTTGCCTTGTATCTCCATAAATAATACTCATGTGAACAAACGAATACCTTCTAATAAATATACGTTTCCCACAAAACTCTAGTTATTGTTTGAAGTTGAACCGATTCTATCTCTTATGGCATTGCGTTGCTGTCTTCTAGCTTTTATATCTCTCTTCATGTACATGGCAAAATGAACAAAATTACCTCTCTTCATTGTCCTCATTTTAATAGAAATGTGAGGCAGACGTACGAAATAGCACCCATAAGTTGTTCTTCCTTCTAAAGTTCTCAAAACTCTAATCGCCCATACAATGCAAATACAATCTGCATGCTCCAGCATCTAAGGCTGATTTGAGTTGCATTAGTACTATAAATACCCCTATCAGCATTACAGACGAAATCAACAAGTTTCTTCCGCCTTTTCAATCATCCAAAAACATTAGCCCTCGTACATCTCTTCCCATGTCTGGCACATCCTCTTCTCTCCTTCTCGTTCTCCAGCTATGCCTTGCTGTCTATGCATGTATCGCTAGGCCAATTGGCAACAATGAAAATGAGCCTGGAAAAAGTTTTCAGTCCTCCTCAGTCAAGGTTAGTAAAATCTTGATCTAACTTCATGCATCTTAATTTAGTTCCTAAGGGCGTATGCATCTACATGCTTTACACTTTGAGAACATGCACAATAAATTCATCAAGGGTTTTGTGCAGAATAAAGAGAAGTCAAGTCTTGCTGGGGTTTATATTGTATCGAATCCAATCCCCAAATGGGCACCAGATAAAATGGGCAGCTCTCCCCTGAAATATGATAAGGTGCATGAAGGATGCCATTCAATTGACATTTGCTAATTTAAACACCATAAACTTAATTATTGAGGTTAGCTTTTGCGCAGAATGAAGAGAGGTCAAACCCTGCAGGGGTTTATATTGTGTCGAACCCAATCCCCAAATGGGCACCAGCTAAAATCGGCACCTCCCTCTTCAAAAATGAAAAGGTGCATGAAGGATGTCATTCAATTGACATTTGCTAATTAAAACAACATAATTAACTCAATTATTGGGGGTAACTTTTGTGCAGAATGAAGAGAAGTCAAGTACGGCTGGGGTTTATATTGGGTCAAATCCAAAACCGAGATGGGCACCAGGTAAAAGCAGCAGCTCTCTCCTGAAAGATGATAAGGTGAAGGATGATATTCAATCGCCATCTGCTAACGATCATCTTGCTGATGAGAAACATGAGGAGAAAGTTGATCAGACATCTGAGGTAGATGAAGCAAATGATGAAGATACAACCGAGATTCCTGCGTCTCGGAGTTCCGAGGATGAGCATCTGGGACAGGAACGACCATGGTATCACGTCGATTACGCACCAGTCGGGACACATCCTCCACATCACAACTAATTGATATGTATATGTTCATCCTGTCGGAAATCTAAAGGACATATAGCTTCATGATCATGAGTTAATTGAAAGCTCTTTCAATCATATTTGAACCTTATTAATTATCCCTAAGTTGATCATGAAGACGATTGTCTCAATATATTACTACTTGGTTGCTGCATTTAAATGTTGAATTATCTGTTGAAGAAGTGGAAGATCAACAAGGCATTACTAAACTCTATACAGTACTAATTGTAGAGGTGTTGGATGCTTTTCGCCTTTTCCTTTTTTTCCTTTTTCGGGTTAATATGGGCAGCTCAATTCAAAGACGAGCGGTTCCATATATAACTCGTTAGTTCTTGTCCTCTATTTAGAAGGAATAAATGACATGCCACCATCTTATTAAAGTCTCACGAATCATGACTTATATTTGGGTTTATTGGGATTAATAGCCAAAATATTGCTACAAAGTAAATCGATAAATTTGAAGATGTTCATCAGCATTTGAAGAAATTGATAAAGTTGTCAAATCATCAACAAACAAAATTTCTTTTGATGACTACACATTAAAAAAAAAAAAAAAGCTTATCTATCTCGCCTCTATTTCTCTATGATGATGTCATCAATGATTCATAGAGGTTTCAAGTTGAACAAGGGAAATGCCCAAAGAGTCAAGATAGAATATTTATAAGGGTCCATTTAATGCCCCATCAAGCTACATTCGATTGGAAGACCGCCTCCTAACAAGTTTTTGCATGTTTGCTAAAAGAATGAACAGAATGTCTTTGGAAAAGGGAAATTGCTCAGCACTATTAAGGTTTCCAATTTTTTTCCCCAGTGTGTAAGTAAAGGTTTGGAATCCGAAAACTTTCCCTTACACTCCATCTCTCAAACCATCTAACCCATCTCTCCCTCTGTTAAAGTTTCCAATTGATCTCAATTGAGGTGGCTCGGATTCGAACCATTAACTTTTCAAGAAAAAAGGACAAATTGCATTTTTTATTTTAAATTTTTTAAATTGAATAACCCAAATCAGCCCGATTTAATTGTGGCCCAAATCTAAGTCATTAATTATTTCATTTTAATTGTGGGCAATTGGAAAGGGCTTTATCCATTCTATTAGTCAAATTTGTAGTATCTATTCTTTACATCTATTCTTTTGTGTATGTTTCATAACATAACTTTTGCTATTAATACAAATTTTAATATTTTATCACCAAAAAAAAAGTAAGGGGCCTCATCCCATATCTACAACCAATTTTGTTTCAACTAACTTAATTTCATGTATCTTTTCACAAAGTTTTTGTAATAAAATATTTCTACTAACACTTTCCAAACTGACCAATAACGTGTAAGTTTAACAAAAAATTCTCAAAAATAGGAGAACAAAGCATACAGCTTTCCTACGGCTAGGAGGAGGAATGAGTTAAGTGGCTTGGAAAAGGGAATATAAGTTAGAGGTCTTGAATTGAATCGCTTTGGCTTACATTTAAAAAAAAAAAAAAAAATCTTCCCTTAGGCTAAGAATAATCCTCAAAAATATAAATAAATTAAATAAATTTATTAGCAACAGTAGAACTAGAATGTCTGTTGGACTGATCTCGGAGAGGGCCCGCGTTCACCCCCGCTGCTATCACCACCACCACTCCTCCCAAAAAAATAAAAATAAAAATAAAAATCATGGGTTCCCGCCAGAAAACGAGAAAAGAATTCAATTCCACTTCATTTTCTCTGGGGGCCCCTATTTTGGAGTTTTTGAGTTAGTTGGGGAGAAGGAATTTTGAGGGAGATGGAGGAGGCGAAAGAAGCAGGATCTTCACTGGAGTGTCTGATGACGTCCTTCAACAATCGGATAGCCCAGCTCCAACAGCTCCTTATCGCTCGTAACAGTTAGTAATTCGCTTCCTCTTTCTCTCTTTAATCAAATGCCGATATTACGACTATCTTTTGGTTCATTTGCTTTTGTTTTTTTTTTTTGTTTTTGTTTTTTGGGTCATTAATTTCCAGTGTACCCAGCAAGCAACATCAGCGATTTAACCGCAATCGATGCAGCATTGAAGGGCATGGAGCTTCAGGTTCACAAAATCAAAGACCGCTTGCGCGAAGAACGCCAAGCTATCCCCAAAGCCCAAGTACTTATTTCTATCCAATTCAATCAGCATCCTCTTCTTAATTACTCGTAATATGTGATTTACACGTTAAATTCCCTTTTTTTTATATAGTACAATGTGTCAATTTCTTTGATTTCTGTATAGGATTTTTTTTTTATTAAGACCTTCATCCGTAAACGGTGGTTAATGATTAAGATTATGTTTCTTTACTACACAAAATCTTGGATTGTTTTATTTATTTATTTATTTGTCATTATGTAGTTTGATTCGGTTTACTTGTAAATTAGGGCAACAAAGTTGCCCCACCTTCTGTGGAAATCCCTAATTTATCTGATTTTGCATTAGATTTACGCAATGACAAATTTTGATCCGATATTTAGTATTTCTTTTAGATTTTTTTTTTGTTTTTAATTCTGCAAAAATATAACTTTTCTCAACTTGACTTAGTGCAAGTAGATTAGAGATAGGAGAAGGTATGGAATGAGGCTTTGTGGTTTCTGTAATTCTGAATTCTTGTTGTAATTGTAGAAACTGATAAAGGCATCATTGAGGCAACAGAAGATATTGAAGGATATATCTGCTTGTGTTCCGGCTTATTTGCCTGAAATGATGACTAGCAGAAACCAGATTGCTCAAAATTGGTATCTGTTCATTTTCTGTGTGTGTTTGTGTGTTAGGATAGGTTCATCTTTCTGTATTCTTATGGTTTGCCTGGTGGTTCACCTATCTTTGTATTCATCAGTGTCCCCAGTGTACCGCAGCAGTGCCAAGACTATCAAAGTATTGAGTCTTTGAAACTTGAGGAGCCTGCTGCACCCAAAGTAAGGAATCCTTCTCTTAGTTTATGTTCTGTTAAAATGTCGTAAAATGTCGTACACGTATTACTCAATCCTGGAATCAATGTCATGATGAATCGATCAGCACAATTACCTGGTATAGAATGTCAAGGTAATTTACACCATGTCACCTCTCAGCAGATGAGTTTGAGAGCTCATTGCTCTGTACTATGGTATTCTGCAGTAATTGTACTATGTAGATTATTCACCCACACTGGGTTTTATCAGTTGTGTTTAGTTAAATTATGGCAATATTAATGTTAATCCCATTTCTGCTTGAAATGAAGAGTGACAAGGTCATCCCTTTTTCCAATCTCATACCCAGGAGAAAAAGGGACGTGCATCTGCACCACTTTGGTATATTACTGCAGATGAATTGACTTCCTTGCCACAGTAAGCATATTCCAGAAAATTTACTCAGATAAGTTTGTGAGTATCAAGCATTAAGGATTCTATTTGCGTCCTTATTGTGTCTTTAGTACAAACAATTCTCTAATTGATAGAAGTACTTTCCTGCAAATTTCCTCCTCCATCGAAACTAAGTATTGCCCTCTATTTTCTCTGGCTTCTGGACTAGAAAACGAAGTACCTGGAAGGATACATTCAAAAAATCAGATATCTTGTAGCTGTATAATTCATGCATTCTTCTAACTTAGCAACATATAGGTACATGAAAGGAAGGCTCACACTGGACAAGGTTAATGCTGCCATTAATGACATGGCAGCCTATGCTGATGCCAATGCCCAACTTATAGCAGCACCACGGAAGAAGGTCCCACTGCATCTTTTCTTTTTCTCATTCACCTTTATCTTCATGCCAATTACCCTGATTGTGCTTTTGTTTTCCTTTTCTGAAGCTGAATGAGAGTACCTTGGAAAGAGCTTTGGTGAGTAAATCTTTCGCACAGAAGTTTATCTCTATTCATCAATGCTCAATTGAAATATTGATGTGTTTGCCTGTGATGATGTTGGCGTCCAAAACCAGTGCCTTATCTAGTAATCTCACTTCAAGCATGTCATTGGAAAAGATGGCACGATCAAATTGCTAATGGAGCTATTCCTGTATATGTAACTGTAAATATTGTAATCTAGGACAGGAGAAAAAAAATTGGTGTTAAAATCTAAGTTTGAATCTTCTAAATTGGTTCTGTTCCTTTCCATGCTTACCCGCACCTAGTGGTGTCAAGTTACTTGGAATTCATTTGCATAACATCTGATGTTGCTAAAGCCCTGCAGGAACTAAGGGAGATTGCAACGTCAGAGGTTATCAAAGGAAAACACTTCTTCCTCGAAACTGATATCAAGGGGCCTACATTGAAGTTTGACACTACAGGAAAAGGAATAATGACTGTGAGTATTTATTTAATCACTTTCTGATAACAAATTGTCTGCTAGAAGGGGGGTAATTAACTTAAGAGAAATCCAGATATAATTTTTAGTTAAGTAATTTATCATATCCAGGATTAGAGACAGTGAACACCAAGTGATACTGAACAAACATGTCCTTTTTCTCCTAGTGTGGCCTGTCTGTTATGGCATGTGGCTGCAACATTTTATGATCTTGAGACAAGTACCTATAGAAACAAAAATTAGGCAGGTCTTTAGATTGCATTTTTATAGGTTAACCTTGATGATTGCATTGCAGGTCCTTCGACATCTTGGTCGCATTACTGAAGACAGAATTGGGCATCATCGTGTAATCATTCTTTTGAGGCCTCGGTAGATTGCAGCACTTAGATTTGCTTATTTTGAACTGGAATTCATCACCTTACTAGCACGTCATAAGGCCAGCAGAAGCCATGGAATTTGGATTGAACGATATTTTAACGTTTTTCCTTTATCAAAATTGAGTATTCTCTGAGCCCTTTGTTGCGGAGGATTACGAGGCCTAAATGAGCTGGATCATTCAAGGATCTTTACACGGAATTTCATTAGCGCGGCGACAACTTCCAAAGTTTATTCAAGGATCATTCACCTTAGAATCATGAGTTGCAAGTTTTACTGCTTTAGAAGCTTCTTGATATTCAAATCCAAATATCAATATATGATAGAACCAAAAAATGAGACAACTACCTCACTCTCTGTTCTTTCCATTGTTTATGGTGCTTCAGAGAGAATGGAGTTCTGCTTGTGATTTGGATCATTTCACCATTGAGCCATTCAGGTGCAAAGAATTAGGTGCGAGACATCATTAAGAGCTTGGGACTCTTACTACTACTCAATCTGGACCGTGTGTTGAGCAAAATAAATCTCCATTTCTAAAACCAAGAAAAAGGTCGAAAGATTTTGAAAGGAACTCAAGTGCAATAGCTAAGTACCATTACTCCTGTCAACTTGCCTGAGAATTGTTTCTGGAACTCGACTCGACACATGAATGTATCTTTCATACTGACATAGTACGATGGACTAGTAGCAGTGATCAGTTGTGAATTTCAATAGCTAATGCGCTGTCCTGTCCTTGGACCAGTTTGACCGACAAAGTCTATGTCTGTGTTATGTCTATCTCCCTAGGTTGGCATAATTTGCTAATAGCACGGCCCCGGAGATTGTGTTCAGATACATTTTAGAATTCATCAAGTTGGCTACTACTTCTTGACCTTTTTCTAAAAAAAAAAGTTAGAAATTCGGCTTTTATAAACCTAACTCTCGGAAGAAACCTCAAAAGCCGGCAACTTTTGAGGTCTTTTAGGAACTTATAAATCCAAATCCAACTCCCTCCATAACCGATATGGGATGGCAATCCCACAAGGGCAAGCCAGTAGGCCCGCTGCTGCTAAGAAGTAAAAACCCCCAACGAAACCCAATAAACTACCCTTGCAGGAATTTGCCTCTTGACATTTTCTAACAGAAGCTAAAAATTCGACTTTTATAAATCTAACTTCCAGAAAAAACCTCAAAAGCCGGCAACTTTTGAGATCCTCCTAGGAATTTATAAACCCAAACCCAACCCCCCAAGAACCGATGTGGGATGGCAACCCCACAAGGGCATAGTTAGCTACTACCTAATTTGCCCAAAATGAAATAATGTGAACTAGGCAACTAGCCTCATGGAAAAATGTGGCTTGAAACAAGTTTCCTCAGCGTGTCTCTATGCTCTTATCCGTTTTTCTACTGAGGAAAATATTTGTAATAAAACTCTCCAATACAAAATCAACAAACCAAAAAAGGGCTGCCAATACTACTCGGCTGCCTAATGCATACAAAATCCTGCAGAACATTTAATACACATTTGTTATCTCGTCTGCTGCACGATTTATATGAGATAAACCGCTCTGTATTTTTTAGACACACCCTCCACAGTTTCAGCATTTGAACCTTACAAGATAGAAAATCGAACCAAGTAAAACGAGTGATGGTTGAAATGTTCTCATTCGTGTTCTAATGTCGAAATTTGTATTTGCAGCTTTTTTTTTTCTTATATATTATACTAGATCTAGATAGTACAACGAGCTAAGTTACAAAACAGTGCGCCATCAAATCTTTCTGCGCAGTCTCATTGAGCCACGCAGGGAAATTGCTTCCCATTTCATGTCACTCGTTAGCACTACTGCGCAAATTTTGCAAGCGTATGACTTGATTCATTCACGTCACTTGTGCATTCAGATATACTTTTCGGGTGAATTTAATAGATGGAAGTATACATTATTATTTTTTTTGACGTTAATGGAATTATAATACCCATTTAATTCCCTATAATTTTTCATAATATCCGTTTTACCCCTATAATATTTACATTTATCCACATAATTCTTCTATAATTTTATATGTAGTGGTTAGATAGTTATTTGATTTAGTTCCTAAGTGAGAGCAATACTAGTATTTCAACTAATGACATTACAAAAATTATTTTTTGGTGAGTTTTCACTTTCCATAAAATCATAAAGGGTGAATTGAATGTTTTAAAACATTAAAGTCATGTTATAATGATGAAACTATAGGGAGTCATGTGTAATTTAATCTAATTTTCTTGATCCCCGTTAATCCTTCACCCATTCTCAGATCAAACTAAACCGTGTTAGAGTTTCGATGTCCTGGTCTCCATCTAAATTATCTAAAACAAATTGTCCACGACATCTTAAGCAATCGCGCAGCATTTGAAACCATAATCGGTGCCTTGAATTGTTCTAGCTACTTGTCCACTCGGAATTTTCTTCTACAAATGAAGTTAAACACGTCTCATGGTTCGATTTGTTGCCACATTAAGAAATTTTTTAGTGAGTGGGATTCTTGAACCAACAATCCCTTACTTACAATCCCAATAATCGAACTAGTATACATGCCTTACTCTGCCGCTGCTTGCTTCACTCGCTCACCTAAACCATGGCACGGTCTCTCAAAGTTGCAGTCGTCGGAGCCGGAGTTTCCGGTCTCGTCACCGCCCGTGAGCTCCAAAGAGAAGGCCAACAAGTGGTGGTCTACGAGAAATCAAACCAAATTGGTGGGACTTGGGTGTACAGTCCTCAAGTCGAGTCCGATCCTCTGAGCCTTGATCCCAAGAGAGAGATAGTTCACAGTAGTCTCTACTATTCACTTGAGACCAATCTTCCTAGACGTCTCATGGGATTTTCAGACTACCCTTTTACCATCAGGAAGAATGGCGAGCTAAGGACATTTCCCGGACATCAAGAGGTGCTGCAATTCTTGAACAATTTTGTTCAAGATTTTGGACTCCTTGACTTAATCCGATTCAATACCGAAGTAGTTCGAGTTGAGCAACAAAATGATCAGTGGGTTGTTGAGTCGAGAAGGAGTACATGTGATGAATTGAGCTCATCAGAAGAGATATTCGAAGCAGTCGTGGTTTGTAATGGTCATTACACCATACCAAAAGTAGCAGACCTCCCAGGTAAGTTCTTGAAATTATGTCATTTGCCTAAGTTAATTGTTTAACTGCATAAGTTTAGTTCGGTGGACTTTTTATTGGTTAGTAATTAGTCTAATTTCCTTTGAACCTTGGATCCTGTATGAAAGAAAATTCCCCTATATATCATGCTTAATCTTGTGATTATCCGCCGGCCGCAGTCCTAAACCTATTAATGTACTAGCTAGCTACATTTGGATCCTCGGAAATTAAAACTAAGTTTGAAGATGGTATTCAACAAAGTACTTGGGAACAGTTGCCCGTGCTATATACCATCTACAGAGGCGAGGACAGCAATATGGTCAAGATGGGAAAGTACTTGAAGACAACTGTTATGCTAAGCTATCAGGAGCATGGTTCGAAGTCTCGGCCGAGACCGAGACGACTCGGCCGAGTCGTCACCGTCTCGGCCCCTATCGATACGATACCGTGACGAAACGATACCGAGATACTTGACTCGCCGAGAAATCAGCTGAGACATCACCGCGACGGATTGACTCGGCCGAGTCACTCCGAGTTATCCCGAGTCAAGACGAGAAATCGGTCGAGTTATACCGTGACGGATTGATTCGGCCATTTCTTTTGCTATTTTTTATTATTTTTGTTTAGCATACTTTTTTTATATTATTATCAATTTTTAGAATATTAAATACTTTAAAATTTGCATCTCACCGAGACCGCGACCGATATGCCGAAATCGATGTGGAACGTTCCGGGCCGCGACCGTGACCGCGACCGCGACTTTGAACCATGATCAGGAATCAACACTAAGGTATCGTATCGGGAGGGTTCAAGACGGGTCGTCTCGTCTTTGAACCATGACTCAACACTATGGTCTATATTGAAAAATATCACCCATCATATGTTTTAAAAGAAAGATTAAGGTACCATATTTAGTAACATGACTAAATGGGTTATGATGAACTGATAGCTAGTTGCACTCTCTTTACAGTTTGAGCTGGACCTACCTATGCACAAGCTTTTTTTTGCAGCAAAACTTCCCAAGAAAGAGGTTGCAACAAATGTTCAAGGCAACCATATATAACTTGCCTTGAGATCAGGGGCAGGAGCACGTAGTAAGCTATTGAGAGCAAGATACATCCATTAGCTCTGTATGTAAGATGATCTTTGATAAGAGTGAGATGGACTTTAGCCTTCAGAACGTGCCCTTATATGTTTTTTCTAGCAAGATATCTATATTTTGGCTCACAAATCAATCAGGAGTTCATGAGGCAAATTAATGTAATAGAAATTTGATGACATTGAAATTAGATTCACGAGTTCAAGGGGAAGAAATGAATTTTACCTACATCGAAACTCAACCAAGACAAACAGATACCTTGACCTAACCTTAAGGAGTTACTACGAAGAATAATTATTTTAGTTTTATAAAATTCAAATACAGTTGCTACTGAACAAATCTTAGACTTGTTGGCAGTTGTCTCCTCATGTTTACTCGTGCAATTCCTGCTGTGTGGTTTTTGTACTTGATGGTAGTTGATTAATCAGGATGAATCCTTCATTACCAACAAAAAGAGGAAAAGGTAAAATTACTTGATCAGAGTTTTGTACTGGATGCTAATTTTACTTTCTGGTTCCTTCAAGGAATCAAAAGTTGGCCTGGTAAACAAATTCACAGCCACAACTATCGAGTTCCTGAACCATTCCGAGATCAGGTACTTGTTTGCAATATTGTACTTGATTGGAAATTATGTGGTAAGATTATATGCAAAATCCTACATTGTCCAAGTTGGTGAAAAATACAGGTTGTAATTGTTATTGGTGCTGGACCTAGTGCCATGGATATTGGTCAAGAAATCACCAAGGTAGCCAAAGAAGTTCATCTTTCTTCAAGATCTCCAGAGATCAAAGTTTCAAAGTTGGAGATGTTCAACAATTTGTGGCAGCATTCAAAAGTATGTAATCCTGCATTCCATTGAGTACTGAACATGCTGGAGTCACAGTATGAAAAACCTACATTTGTGGACTAAAGAAATTTAACAATTGAAACTTCTCATAGATCGAGTATTGCTATGAAAATGGTCTAGTAGCTTTCCAGGATGGAACTTCTGTTGCTGCAGATATCATTCTGCATTGTACCGGGTAATTACCTCCTCATTTTGTTAACTGAATGCATTGCGTGTCAGAGTTTGCTCTTCTTCTTAAAACTGTCTCTTAAATGTTGCCTGCTAATACTAAGCCCCTTAACGTGTTTGCTGAATTTGACATTTTACAGGTATAAGTATGATTTTTATTTCTTGAGGACGAATGACACTGTAACTATTGATGAAAACCGTGTTGGACCATTGTACAAGCACGTCTTTCCTCCAGTACTTGCCCCAGGGCTCTCTTTTGTTGGACTACCTTATAGGGTCAGTTTATGAGATTTTGCAGCTGGCATATTTATCTTGCATACGTTTTTCCAAGGTTAATTCAAACGGTACCTAAGTATACCACGTTGTGCAAAATAAACTTTGCATTGAAAAACTTGTACAATAGTCATACAGGAAAACTTGCACGGTAAGATGTTGGTTGACAGTTTCAAACAAGCAAGCAACAATTTAATCCCAACAGTTGATGATATTGTGTATTAACAGGCTGTCACATTTTTCATGATCGAAGTACAAGCCAAGTGGGTTGCATCTGTTTTATCAGGGAAGGTGGTTTTACCACCAAAGGAAGAAATGTTGCATGATGTTGAACAACATTACCGGCTTCTGGAGGAGAACAGGATCCCCAAGCACCATACTCATAGGCTTCCACTTGATCCGGTAATCAAAGTTCCAGAGATTATTCATGGGTGTTTGTTATTTCCACTAGATTTACTACGATGCAGGTGTTTGAATACTTTATGATCATATCCATTTGGCAATGAAACCTTTGCAGTTTGAATACTTAAACTGGGTAGCTGCTCAAGTCAGATTTCCGGTGGACACTCAGCTACCGGAGATTTATCACAAGTTTATTGAGTTCATTTGTGGAGCTTCGTGGATTAAATTTAGGGAGCAAGATGTTGAAAGTTGGATAAACTAAATATTTGATAAGGCTTAGCAGGGTATCATGCTTGAATTATTCTTTACATTGCTCGTTCGAATAATGATTATAAAAATTTGCAGGATTTTTCCAAGGAATGTCCTAATGTTATTCCTTAGCACACATTTTTCACTATACTAGGTGGTAACACCGCGCTGTGCGCGGTGGTATACATGCCCAATTAACGTTTAGCTAGTAATATTGGCGAGAATGAAAATTAGCGGTAGAAAATGGAGCTATGGGCCTGTTTGGCACCCTAGTTTTTTACCAAGTTTTTTAGCTACTAGTTTTTTAACAACTTTTGCTACAGGAACCCCAAAATACCTTTTAAAGTTTTTTACCTACACACTTCAAAAATCTATACACAAAAAATTTCTCAAAAACTTTTCTTCCTCCCTCACCCAACCCACCACACCAGACACCCGCCTCCACCACCTCTCCCGGCGCCGGTCACCTATTCCGGCGCCGCCGGTAACCTCAAAAAAATTTTTGAATTTTTTAGTCCCTCACCCTCAAAAATTTATTATATATATTATATATTTATATATTTATTTAAACATATTATAAAAATTTTATTTTATTTAAAAATATTTTTATATATTTAAATAAATATTATATACCATATAAATTAATATTAATATAAATATGTAATTATACATTTATATAAATATAATATATTATATATTTAATATATATAATACATATTATATATATTACACATTTATGTACCTATATTTATGTATATTTATATACAATTATATTATGTATTATGTATAATATAATACATTTATACATAATATTAACACACAATATTAATTATACATTTATACATAATACTAATACATTTATACATTTATATTAATTACATTAATACATTTATACATAATATTATATATTTATATATTTATATATTTATAATATATTAATTTATATATTTATATATTTATATAATATTCATTTATAATAATATACAATTATTACATTTGTAAATATATTTATATTATGTATTATATATAATATAATACATTTATATATTTTTATTTAACTGTATAAATATATTTATTTATAAATGTATTATAAATGCATAAATATATATAAATATTTAAACAATAAAATATTAATTATACATTTATACAATTATATTAATTATATTAATACAGTTATATATAATCATCATATATATTTATAAATTATAATTTATACATTTATATAATATTCATTTATAATATATACATTTATATTAATTATACATTTATACATTTATAAATATATGTATATTATGTATTATATATAATATAATACATTTATATATTTTTATATAAATATATAAATATATTTATTTATAAATATTTATAAATGTATTATAAATGCATAAATGCATATAAATATTTAAACAATAAAAATTATAAATTATAAACATTATTAATTATACATTTATACATTTATATTAATTATATTAATACATTTATACATAATCATCATATACATTTATAAATTATAATTTATACATTTATATAATATTCATTTATAATTTATACATTTATATTAATTATACATTTATAAATTTATAAATATATGTATATTATGTATTATATATAATATAATACATTTATATATTTTTAAATAAATATATAAATATATTTATTTCCTGTATATTTCCAAGTCTCTATCTACGTCTATTGCCTCTTCTAAATGCATGCTCCTACTCCTTCTTAATTGTCTCCCTATATTTAATACACTAGTTCCTACTTGTGTGTTTTCGTTGACTGTTCTACTAGGTCCTGAAAATGATGTTCTACTAGCCATCTTTTAGAATTTTTGTGGTTTAGGATTTACTGAAAATATATTACTAAGATGTGGTTTACTCTCTTTCTTTGTTACAGGTAATCTTTTAAATTGGTCCGTTATTTCTTCTAAGTCTTTTTCAAACTTATCTATTTGTAGGACTCTGACCTTTTCTGTTATTGTGTCTACTTTTTTATGTAGGGATATTAATAATGCGATTATAGAGTTATTTTGTTTAGGATATATTTAAACATATTATAAAAATTTTATTTTATTTAAAAAATATTTTTATATATTTAAATAAATATTATATACCATATAAATTAATATTAATATAAATATGTAATTATACATTTATATAAATATAATACATTATATATTTAATATATATAATACATATTATATATATTACACATTTATGTACCTATATTTATGTATATTTATATACAATTATATTATGTATTATGTATAATATAATACATTTATACATAATATTAACACACAATATTAATTATACATTTATACATAATACTAATACATTTATACATTTATATTAATTATATTAATACATTTATACATAATATTATATATTTATATATTTATATATTTATAATATATTAATTTATATATTTATATAATATTCATTTATAATAATATACAATTATTACATTTGTAAATATATTTATATTATGTATTATATATAATATAATACATTTATATATTTTTATTTAACTGTATAAATATATTTATTTATAAATGTATTATAAATGCATAAATATATATAAATATTTAAACAATAAAATATTAATTATACATTTATACAATTATATTAATTATATTAATACAGTTATATATAATCATCATATATATTTATAAATTATAATTTATACATTTATATAATATTCATTTATAATATATACATTTATATTAATTATACATTTATACATTTATAAATATATGTATATTATGTATTATATATAATATAATACATTTATATATTTTTATATAAATATATAAATATATTTATTTATAAATATTTATAAATGTATTATAAATGCATAAATGCATATAAATATTTAAACAATAAAAATTATAAATTATAAACATTATTAATTATACATTTATACATTTATATTAATTATATTAATACATTTATACATAATCATCATATACATTTATAAATTATAATTTATACATTTATATAATATTCATTTATAATTTATACATTTATATTAATTATACATTTATAAATTTATAAATATATGTATATTATGTATTATATATAATATAATACATTTATATATTTTTAAATAAATATATAAATATATTTATTTCTAAATATTTATAAATGTATTATAAATGCATAAATATTTAAAAATATAAAATTATAAAATTATAAATTATAAAATACTCAAAAATATGTTTTAAAAATACCTCTAAAAATAATCCTAAAAACGTCTACAGTAACATTTCAAAAACTTCTACAAAAAAGTTTTTTACCTTACAAAAACTTCTACAAAATTTTTTCAAAAACTTCTACTGTGCACTACAGTAAAGTTTTAGACAAACTCCCAAAAAACTCAGGTTCCAAACAGGCCCTATATCATACAGGAATTTGAGGGAAAAATTGGTAGCACTGGAAAGAAGCTGTAATTATACAGGCATTGTAAATATGAAAGGCAAACAAGTTTAGTTTTCATCTTGAATGTTTAGATTGTGAAAGTTGAGCTGATGAACGCCTAGAAGATCATCCAAAAAGTACGAAGCTATAATGTTCAACGCAGTTGCTCGAGACAGCCTGATTGTTGAAGGAGAAGGTTGAATGCAGCAAATAAGTGTTCTTCCGTGCAATTTAAAACAGACCACTTTCCCCCAGCCATATAAAGAAACAGCATGAACAAGGGAAGCAGAATCTGTGAGGTCATACAATTCAACATCTCCCCTTTTTGTACCCACAGCAAGAATTTGTTGCTCTGAAGCAACTGATGCACATACAGCATAACCAGATGCCAGTTTCTTTTCGACTTTAATTAAATCAGCTTGCTTTAATCCTTTCTTACTTGCAGAACATGACACAAGTTGTCGATCACAAAAGAGCAAAAGCAGTAACCTCAGTGAGAAGGAAAACCCCATGTGCACAATAGCAGACTTCTTCCTCATATAATTCATGGGAAGAGAAACACCTTGTGCTCCATTAGAAGGAAGACCATTGTCCAAAGAATGAGACAATTTATCAGCTCCACTTCCATCAGAGAGTGAAATGTCAAGATCAACAACCCCACAGAACTGCATCACAGAATAAGTTAAATGATAACCTGATTGAACCTTTTTGAGAGGGAGATGCGGGTTTCTGGATGCTTTTCAATCTCCATTAACATCATGTTAAGCAAGTAGAAAGGGAATAGACACAGCATTTTATAATGGTGCTAAAAAATGAATTCAGTGCCTAAGCTACAAATATGCTTCTTCAATGTGCATTTGAAAGACATGGAGGAACTGCTACATTCACACTACATCTTTCTTCCATGATATATTATACAATGACCCATCAGAAAGTCCAACAATCATATGTTTGTTATCACAGATAATGTTGCTCCTGACAACAGCAAAAATAAAATAGTATCAGAAATTCATCTGGAATGAAATACATAAATATATCAGATTGTCAAACATCATATGAATTTCAATCTTCTGGACACAAATATATCAGATTGTCAAACTTCTGGATCCCGTTTCTTATAAAAAGAAGCACTTATATGAACTTATGAATTTCTCTGGTGATTTGCCTCTAAGGTATGTGAAACATAACCAAAAACCAAAATTTTGGAGTATCAACATTTCGATTATATCTTGATCCTTTGAATTGAGTAGATTCTTGCTCATGTAAACATGGAACCATGATTCCTTTTATCAGATTTACTTAACTCAATGATAAGTTGTACTTGGTGAAACACAACCATCAATCTATAGCAGGAAGGGACCTTATTAGTAATATCACGTGCACAGAAGTCCAAAAGCTTAAAGCTTAAAATATGCAACTGAAAAGTACCTCATAACATCAGTTGCAGTGATGTTTGAAAACTGAAAGCTTATCTACACCAATACACACACACACACACACACACACATATATATATATATATATATATTATGACAAGATCTTATACTATAACTGGCGACTTAGCAGATCTTTCTTCTAAAGGTATACTGTAAAAACATTAGTGGCTTGTGTAAACAATTCCGCAAGCCTAGACATTCATTAACATGCTTATGAGATCTTGTTCCTTATCTAAAGTAACCCTTTGACATATTGACATTAAAAACTATAGCATGTTGACAAATATACAAATGAAATCCTTCTTC
This sequence comes from Coffea arabica, assembly GCF_036785885.1. Taxonomy (NCBI): domain Eukaryota; kingdom Viridiplantae; phylum Streptophyta; class Magnoliopsida; order Gentianales; family Rubiaceae; genus Coffea; species Coffea arabica. The sequence continues at coordinate 22,011,075 of NC_092312.1, read as the reverse complement.
TCCAAGGTCCAAATATCTGGGCCAATAAAATACAAAAAATGAATTTCAGCTCTGAAGTCTCAAATACGCACATTTTGTATCTGTATATCAGCCCTCAAAACCAGCAGTGACCCAAACCCCAAGAAAACATCAAGCTATTAAAAAGAACAACAAAAATAAATCACAGCAGAAAGTGCAGTTTCTTTATTACAAATAGTTTTAACGATGACATTAAAGCAGACACACTAATTTTTAAGAAAACTCAAAAGTTTCAAACAATGTCTAATCATTTATCACTCCGCATCTAAACTTCTTATACTAAATAAAATCATTTTTGGATTAGAACATTAAAGCAGACACATTAATTTTTAAGAAAACTCAAAAGTTTCAAACAATGTCTAATCATTCATCACTCCGCATTCAAACTTCTTATACTAAATAAAATCATTTTTGGATTAGAGTGTTGTTGAAACAAAATAGCACTGGACACTTCAGCATATTCAGATATGTACAAATTTTGGAGGCTCATACAACTTTCAACATGCTTAACTTTAAATTATGAGTTTTACTAGGCAAAAAGGCTTAGTATCTAGAATAGACACAAGCAATTTTAAGAGTTAGGACATGTACCCTTAGAGCCTACAAGGTTGAGTTTCAAACACCTGAAAAATGATTTAAGAATCCCTGGTAACACACCACATCCAACTGTCTAACTACCTTTGAGAAGCAGTATGATCACAGCTAAACATTCAAGAAGACCAAAAGGGTGCAAGGTGTCCAATTGGTTATGCAAACACTTAGAACAGCATTCAACTTGCATATGCAACATCTTTCCATCAAATTGTACCAGAAAGCAGAATGCATGCATTAGACCTTCCAAATAACATTTGATATAGCCTGCGATCCTTACTGCAGCTTCCCAAAGAGCTTTGATCTTAGAAAATAAGCCATTAGCATATCAAAGCCCTTAAATGTTATGATCCAAACAAATTGCTAAACCATATTATTTTACTGCTTGGGTTGTTAGAAGTGTATACAGCTAAGCATTTCAAATTTAATGCATATTCAAAACAATATTCTGCCATCAAAGAGGGAAATGAAAACTGTGAAGCTTGAAATTCAATTACAATTTCTAAGGGAACTGTGTACGCACACTTACAATGTCATACTCTTGCCTGCAAAAGGGATCTGCTCACTTAGAACTAAAGAAATGGTAGCAAGAAATAAATCGGATGGCTGCTTTCCTAAAATTTGTATTTTCTTTTCTGTGAAACAAATCTTATAAATATGAAGATAAAAAGAAGATGTCTGCAAAGAAGGCAGGAAAAATCGCCAGAAACAAATGAAGCATTACGTTACGAAGAAGGAACCAAAATGCACAATAGTGACATGAATTTAAAGTGAGACATTTTAGCCAACCCTTTTTGAAAGCTAAATGAAAGATCACAGCTATTTACATTTTAATACCATTCCAATAACAGCAATCAACCAGCCTTGCAATCATACCAGTCTACTTTCAATGTCATATATCAAATGTTTTACTGCAACAGCCGCCGAAAAACTCAAAATTCTCCCCATTTTAAGCAACGGTCCACATGGATACTGTTGATACAGCTAATGCAGATCTGCAAAACGTCATAATAAAAATTTCTTTGTAATGTCAATCCGAAAGTCATAGAGAATCCAATTTCTCTGCAATTCTTCAAATATCAGTCCCAATTATAGGGCAACATCACTATATTTTGCATGGTAACACTCAGTTATAGATAGCCTTAAGTTCTATTATAAGATCACCATAAATTGGATGAAATTTTTACTTAGACATTTTCTCAAACAACTCAAATACACTACACAAAATCACTGGATTCTAAGGCCACAACTAATGGACCACTCTAAGGCCACAACTAAGGTAAATCACAATATATCAAAAGCTCTACTACATCACTCAATACTAAATACATCTACCATCATCAACGTCCTCAAAGAAAAATCTCCAAACACTTCGCAGCCCGAGGCATATCTTCTATCACTACCTCAAACTTTATCACAATTCCATGAAAGCCTTCATAATACATATACCATAGCTTTAATAAGAGATTATCCATTTTGAAAAAATGTTGTTCAGGGGATTTTGAGAGGATTCAAAGAATTTATTTTTCCATGAGAACAGGGAAATTGACCAAAACTATCATGGGCATGTAATTAGTAGTTTTCAAGTACTCTTGGATCACTTAACGTATCTGTGAATGTTTCCAAGTGGATAGACAAAGACAACACAAATAGTAAGTTTTCACAAACTTTTCATTATAAAACACAATGCAAAAGACAAATAAACCATGTATTGAAATTCAATAGTGAAAGGCGAAGAATTAATAATATGCAAATATATGTACATATATGTATATGTAAGCAGAAGATAAAGAGTTGGATTATATTGGATTCTACAACCAAATGCTTCAATTAACATTAGGCTATATGTAAATTTTGTTTGGCTCACTTATCTTTTTCCGTAGACCCAGGTTTAAAAATAGATAATTAATTTAAAAAAGCATCGCATTGGAAAACCCACTAAGAGGAAAATATAAAGGGCAAACCAACTATGAATGAAATTAGCATTAGAAAGTTTTGGATGATGCAAAATGAAACCAAAGCACTTACAAATAACAAAACTCAGAGATCAAAAAACACTTACAAATACTCGAAGGAAAGCAATGCCAAAGTAAGACTACGAGCAGCAGCAAAACCAATAACTAAACAAGACATTAAAACCTTTAACCTTCAATAAAAATGAAAAAACGAAGAGAAAGTAGAAACTTGGAGGTCTAGTTTAGCATAGAATTAGAAAAATGATTCAAAAGTAAACTAAAGAAAAACTCAAACTTAAAAAAGTTAAATCTTTTTTGCTCCTTCCCGTCAATTTTACTTCCAAAAATAAAAGAACCAGGTTTATCTTCCTTTCATCCATTGACACTGTCTGCTCTCTGTACAATAGAGGGAAAAATTGTGAATCGAATGGAATAAAAGAGAAAATTCTTTTCACAATAATAAAAAAAAAAGTTCTCAATCAAATCTCTAAAACCATAAATGAAAATATAAAAATATGAAAAGTAAGTATGTCAAACATGGACTTCTAAATTCTTGGCTCAAAAAAAAAGATTTATTACCTTAGATCCCTTTCCTTCGTCTGTATTATCGCCCATCTAAAGAACACTTGCTTCAAACCTAGAAAACAGCAATGAGTAAAATACATAGTTAGATCGAAGACTAAAGAACGAAAGAACTGAAAAATAAAAAGAACTCCAAGCCTTCTTTGATACAAATAACGATTTACCAAAGCAAACGGAAGCACGAGTATTTTTTTTGGAGGAAAAAAAAAAGAGGAAGAACTGGAAAAGAGACAAGCTACTGAGAGGAAGAGAAGAAAGAGAGGGACGGCAGAAGTCTTGAGAGAGAGAGAGAGAGGACAGTAAATTTTGTAACTCTAGACATTTTGTGACAAAAAATCGAAGAGAGGTGGGTGTGATTTGACATGGGCCGCTGTTTGCAAGAGCAGCTCACCTGCTCTCTGACAACTGAGGAAGAGCAAGAAACAAAGAGAGGAAACAGGTTTGTCTGGCTAAAACAGCCTCAGGGTCTGGCCGAAAAGGGAGAAAGAAGCGGGCAGAAAGCAACACAGTAGCAAAAACAAGCGGAAGGAAAGATGAACGAAGGAGAGAGGAGAGAAAAAATCAGGTGCTACCAAGGTAAATTTTGGAATGGAAACAACACCAATATGTGGCTGAAAAAAAAAGAAGCAGCTTGGAGTGGATAGAGAGGAAGCTGATGAGTGGGTAGAGAGGAGGCTGATCAAGCGGAAAGAAGAAAAGACATCATAGAACCGGAAGCAACGAAAGACCGGACGAAGGAAGGGAAGGCAGAATCACGTGCAACAAGCACAATTGACAACCAATCAATTCGCGCCATGTCAACATCGAGCAAATCCCATCTCGCCAAGCGGAGGAAGACGACATCCGACGTGGATCCCGTGCGTTTCACCCTTAATCTATATGGTTAATAATAAATATCTAAATGCCCGCACTCGCATTTATTTATTCATTTATTTTTTTTTTGTAAGTAGAAAGTTTTGAATTTAGAATCTCTTACTTTCAATTCCTCCCGCCTGATCTCTAGTAATATTTGCAAAAGTTGGCATATTGGAATAGGGAAAGAATAAAAGATTGCATCATGGTGAATGGCAGAATTTGATTAGAAAAGCATTTTTCTTCCCCATAACTCCTTTGGCCAAAATGCCCAGTGTACAATTTTTGATGTGCAAAAGGATAAACATGCCCTATCAGGTATGGTACGTGGCTCACTTGCGGTGAAATCCCGTGTCCTTTCAATCTAGCAAGTAAAAGAATGGTTCAATTGATTACTCCTAGAAGTTTACTTAATGGACAAATAGCATAATGGACTAAATGAGATTTTGAAAAAGTTTAGTGAACAGTTCGTATGTAAGAGTTATTAGGTATTACTGCAAATCATGGCAACATATACTTGAGCTGATGGTAATTTTTGTTTGTTCTGTCAAAAACAATGTGGAAATCTTCGGCGGAAATTTTTTATTTTTTATTTTTTTAACTGATTCAAATTAACTTGATTCTCCTACTGTAAAATAGGACAATACCATCCTCTAACTTTCATACTTAGCCAATTTGGTCCCTTTTCACGGTGATGCCACCGGCAATTTCAAAGATCACTACCAATTGGCAAAATCAAGAAGGGTAAAATTGCTATCATGCAAAATCAACGATTGCCTAACGTAATCAATTTCTTATTCAAACCAAATGTCTTACCTAATGGTTGATTAGTAGTAGTGTTTCTAGTGCCTAATTGAACGGTGTATGATGGGCTTTACAAAATGTGGATAGTTACTATAGTTGCTAGTGGTGAAACCAAGACCAGGAGAGGGGGAACCATCAAATCCTACAAGTCTATAAGTGTAAATTGCTCTCTTAGATTTTAGTACTATGCAAATTATGGAAAGCCTTTTTTTTTTTTTGGTTACTTTGACGTCAATGTTTAATTTTGACTAGGTTCCCTACTTTTCAAAGGTAACTATTAGAAATATTTTGTACTTTAAGGGGGAACAAAATTTTATTAATCGTTAAGAGGACAGTAATACATAATGAAAAGGGAATTTCTGAGATTTAAAGGGGTGAGGCAATGTCACTAAAGGAAATAATTTTACGAAATTCAAGGATGTAAAATTTTAAAAACCTTGAAAACTACAAAGCCCATTAATATAGTTTTATCAATTTTGAGTGATAATCCGCTGTTTCATTTCAGCATAGTCAGTTTCTTGAGTGAAGCAACGCATGTAGGATTTAGGTATACATTTGAAATTGAAGTGCGAAACGTTTTACGACTGAAAACTCTGCATATAAATTCAACATACAAGTCTCCTGTGCTCGCAACACTAACATACGCTAAAACCAATTAGTTTTGTTCTCAAGCATTGAAAATGGTTCCCAGCATCAATTCTTTGTATTCTCTCCTGCTTTTTAACATTTTCTGCTTTGTCTTAGTCATGGGAAACTCTCCAACATACGCTCCAACTCGAGCTTCCTTGCCTAGCTCTAGCATTTCTACACCGACTTCAGCCCCAACTGCTGATCACACTCCAACTCCAGCACCCTTGCCCAGCTCTAACAGTTCCCCGGCACCTGCATGGATTTCACCAGCTCCCACAGGATGTTCCTGTTCTTTTGATCTGCAAACAGTGGCGGCCTGTTCTATTTTTCTTGGTAGTCCGGGAGGAATCTACGGGATCCCACAAGCCCTTTGTTGCAGAGGCTTACGAGGCCTAAATGCGGCAGATATTTGTTCTTTTGTTTGCTATATATGTGATCAAGTCTAGTGTCACGGGGCAACCTATAGCAAACCTTACCGTCGAGCAAGCTGTCCAAGTAGTGTCACTTGCATGCCGGTATTAGGACTGTCAATCTGATCATGTCTTCCGTTCAGCGACAGAGCACGGGCAGAAAGAATAATTCATCATCACTGTTTTATCCAGGATGTACTGGTACTTAACAATGTATGTCTTAAGAAAAATTTCACGTCTAAATAAGAATGTATGTGGGAAGATTATATATGTCGTACATGCTTTATTTCCTTTTCCAGCTCTATATTATGTCGTGTAGTATAATTTTGAAGCTTGAAATATTTTGCATAAAATCTCTGCCGAAGTATCTTCTCAAATTCCTTCACTTTTTTTTTGGGCGAGTGAACACTCTTGACATTTGTTAAACCAAGCTCTGTTAGTCCTCCATATCCACCACCACTGAAGGCACTAACCTCTACAGGGACAACTGATAAGGGGACCTTTCCACTGCCCCCTGACCGACTAAAAACAATAAAGAAGACAGTAGGGACAAAGTCAACTTATACATAGATCATCAATGTTGTCTCTAGTTGATTAGACAGACATGTTAGCAGAATGTATAGCCACAGAAATATTGGCGGTGTTAATTTACGGAAATTAATCACTTGGATGATAGAATGGAAGTAATGAAATGGAAAGCAACCTGATTCATCATTTCTTCACCACTAAAACCTTCTCAAGTCAAGCAAGCAAGCAAGCAACCGACTTGCGCAGATGTAGTGTTGTTTCCAATGCCATGAAAATGATCACTGGATTGCCTCTTTTGATAATCTTCCATGGTTCTTTCGAGACGTTAACTTTGTAAAGGAACTAGAAATGTTTTATTGATTTGATCATACGAATACGATTAAGGACTAAAAAGAATGACCGTGTCAAAAGCCACGATCGATCCTGACATACAAACTTAACCATCAATTCAAACACGAGGACAGCCACAATCACAATCACATGCATAAATTTAGACGTAGTAGCTTAAATAAGCTTATGCACACTTGAAGCCTTCTGGCACCTTCTTTCCACACGAATTGATCAGCATGCTAATGGCAACTGGTATCTTAACCTCGATCGCCCCTAAGATGTTGGCCTTGATGGCAGTGCATAGACATACTGCAGCTTCGAGGTCAGCAAGACCCTTTATCAGTGCACAACATTCGCCGCTCGGTTTTGCTCCGATAACCTCATGAACTAGACCTAGCCAATCACCGCAAACGCCAAATTTGAGGGCATCTTTCGGGCATTTGGCAGGTTTCTTGGGAGCAGGGGGAGTAGTAGACGGAGCAGGTTTTCTGGGAGGAGGACATGGAACAACCTTGTAAGATGAAACACAAGTGAAAAAGATCAGATTAAGTAAAATAATGATGGCAATTCCCTTAGAGCCAACCATTTTCTTGCTTGCTAGCTGCACACTTTTTGGCATCAACATTGGTACCTATATGCATGCGATTTATAGTAAATACTAATACTGATAAACTGAATCTATCAATTTTTAGAGAGGAAAAAAAAAATTGTGCCTTAACAAGTTCTGTGGTCATGAATGATCTTTAGGCCAGCTATTCTTTGGTCTTGTAATTGACAAAAATTGACTTAAGCTAACCACCCTTCTATTCTGGACCACCCTTGCGCATGATGGCGCATGGCACTCTGTGGCCAATAACGGTTGCCTGAAAATTTTCCTAGATCAGAAATGATTTCTGAGCTGATATTTTGCTCTTGTTCGTTTGTTAGTGCAGTATAAGATACTCCCAGGCTCTGTTTTGAAACTCGGACCGGACCGGCGGTCGAACCGGGAACCGGCCAGATAACCGGTCCGAATCTTATTAAAAAACCGGAAATTTAAAATCCGGTCAAAACCGGTCAAAAACCGGGTTTGACCGGAAAAAAACCCATTTTTCCGGTTTAACAGTAATTTTTTTAAAAAAAAATTCAAACTTTATAATATTATGTTTTGACCCCCTAAATTGTTAAAACTTATCGATATACCTCAAATATTTGATACTTTATAAATATTGTTCTAAAATTTGATGTTATTTTTCAATTAAACTCATAATTTTAATTCTAAACTTGTTAATATTTATTAAATAATATAAATTGCTACTTAATTGTTCTAATTTCTTTATATTTTCTTGTTAAATATATTTGAAACATCAAATATATATGAATATACCTTTATTAATATCAATATATTATTAGATATTATAAATATAATATTTTAATTTTTAAATAATTTTTATTTATAACGTCATTCGGTTCGACCCCTATCGATTCCCGGTCGAACCCATTGACCCCTGACCTTGGTCGAGTCGCTATCCGGTCCGATTCTAAAAACATAGCTCCCAGGAGATCTAGTGCATGAGGGATGAGTGCTCAGAATTTGTTGTCCTTTTCTATTCTTGTCTTTTTTTATTCAATCATTGTTCTTTTACGTTTTGTAAAAGGCAGAGTAGATTTCATCCGCACACCTCAGCTACCCATAGAGAACTGCTGAATGCACTTCTCACCCTTTTTCTTCACAGATGTTTTGATAATTGAAAATTTAATTGGTTCAGAGAGAAATTTGTCACCAAATCTTGAGTAGCTGCAAGGAAATTTCGCTGTTCTCTCCTGATTCAATTTCTTACCTCATTGTCGTATAGCCCAAGGAGTGAAATTCTTAGGGTAAATTACATATAACCCTCTTTGATTTCAACTATTGTAAATATGATCCTCTAACATTTCAAAATAACCATTTGGCCCCCTATGATTTTATAGAAAGTGAAAATTTGACGAAAAATAATCTATATAATGTCGTTAGTTGAAATATCAATAGTGTCCTTACTTAAATGTTATATCAATCGATGGCTTAACCACCTTTTATAAAAGTACAGGGAGATTACGTGGATAAATGAAAAAAGTCACAAGGGATAAAGTGAATATTTATACAAATCATAAGGAGATTATGTGGATATTAAAATTTTATCACACGCGCTCTTAAAACATGTTTGGTCTAAATATTGTAACTGATTGTGTATTCCGTCCATTTTCCACTTTATATAAAATCACAAAGGAATTATGTGGCTATTTTAAAATTTTAGAAAAATCATTCGACATTATGTAAAATCACAAGAGTGTAATAAGTAATTTATTTTAGGGTAAATTGCATATAAACTCCTTTATTTTTGTATACTGTCATAGGACCCCTCATAAGGTTTTAAAATAACTATATAACCCCTATGTTGTTTCATGTGAAGTGAAAAATATAAACGGAATGCACCACTAGTTGCATCAATTAAGCTAGAGTCACTTTAAAAATGCATGTGATGGAATTATAATCCCCATTTAATCCCCTATAATTTTTCATAATATCCATTTTACCCTAATAATATTTAAATTTATCCACATTATCCTTCTATGTAATTTTATATGTAGTGGTTAGTTAGTTATTTCCTGAGTGAGAGCAATACTAGTATTTCAACTAATGACATTACAAAAACTAATTTTTGTTGAGTTTTCACTTTACATAAAGTCATAGAGGGTGAATTGAATGTTTTAAAACATTGAAGTCACGTGATAATGATGAAACTACATAGAGTCATGTATAATTTGTCTAAATTTCTTGATCCCCGTTAATCCTTCACCCAGTCTCAGAACAAACTAAACTGTGTTAGAGTTTCAATGTCGCCACTTGGGATCTTCGGTGACATGTTTTCTATGCCAATCCAATGCCACTTATAATATTGTGCCAAGTGTCCTGTTATTATTTACACTTATGTTAAACCAAACAAGTTGAATTATTAGAAAATTAAAGTGTAAATAATAACAAGACACTTGGTGCAATACTATAGGTGGCATTGGATTGGCATAGAAAAATATGTCACCGAGGATTCCAAGTACAATGTCGCGGTCTCCATCTAATTTATCTAAAACAAATTGTCCACGACACGACATCTTAAGCGATCGCGCAGCCTTTGAAACCATGATCGGTACATTGAATTGTTCTACCTACTTTCCCGCTCGGAATTTTCTTCTACAAATGAAGTCAAACACGTCTCATGGTTCGATTTGTTGGCACATTTAGAAATTTTTTAGTGAGTGGGAGTTCTGGAACCAACAATCCCTCTCATTTTACCATCCAAACCAACTTTGTTCTGATATTAGGATTTTAATCCTAGTTTTCGTGAAGTACCTACCAACAAAAATTAGTGTTTGGATATCATAATAATTTTTGAATATTATTTTACTTGCATTATAAATATATTTTTTAATTATTTTTTATCTCACGTCATATCATAAAAGTATCGTAGTAATTATTTTAAATAATATTTCAATTAATCATCTATCCAAACGTATTAACGTTTACGATTGAACAGCCTCATGATGGATTTTGGAACCATAATTGGTACATTGAATTGTTCTACTTACTTTAACACTCGGAAATTCTCTAGAGATGAGGTTAACAAGTCTCATGGTTTGATCTGTTTGGCATATTAACATGTTTTTTATTAATTTTTTTTATTAAGAAATGGATGGGATCCAAGAAGTGGACCGGGACAAGAGGATTAGAATTCAAAATTTCCATGTGATAAATTAAAGTGTTAATTCCTAGTTATCGTAAAGTACATACTAAATGATGAAATGAAATTCGATCAGCAAAATTTGACCAAACACTCATATTTATTTGCAATGTAATACAGTCAATTATTTGGATAAATTATTTAAAATAATACTGCATCATTATACAATTTTTTATGATATAATGCATGTGAAATTAAAAAAAAAATAATTCAGGATATAAAAAAATTAATTAAAAAAATATGTTTATAATGCAACTCAAATTATAACATTTGAAAAACAAAATCAACATAGACCTTTACATTAGTCGTTAAAAAAAAAAAAACTCCACTGTTTTATTTTCACGTGGTAGGACAAAATAAAATTCACTTGGAACATTCAGTGGACTCCACATGATATCAGTCAACACTTGGCGCGTGCAAAAGCGACTTTTATACTGGCTGTTTCCACCCAATTAATAAACAAAATAATCGAACCAGTATAAATGATGGGATCAAAAGTTCGATCTATTCGAGCAAGTTGCCTTACTCTGCCCCTGCTAGCTTCACTCGCTCAACTAAACCATGGCACGATCTCTCAAAGTTGCAGTCGTTGGAGCCGGAGCTTCCGGTCTCGTCACCGCCCGTGAGCTCCAAAGAGAAGGCCAACAAGTGGTGGTCTACGAGAAATCAAACCAAATTGGTGGGACTTGGGTGTACAGTCCTCAAGTCGAGTCCGATCCTCTGAGCCTTGATCCCAAGAGAGAAATAGTTCACAGCAGTCTCTACTATTCACTTGAGACCAATCTTCCTAGACGTCTCATGGGATTTTCAGACTACCCTTTTACCATCAGGAAGAATGGCGAGCTAAGGACATTTCCTGGCCATCAAGAGGTGCTGCAATTCTTGAACAATTTTGTTCAAGATTTTGGACTCCTTGACTTTATCCGATTCAATACCGAAGTAGTTCGAGTTGAGCAACAAAATGATCAGTGGGTTGTTGAGTCGAGAAGGAGTACATGTGATGAATTGAGCTCATCAGAAGAGATATTCGAAGCAGTCGTGGTTTGTAATGGTCATTACACCATACCAAAAGTAGCAGACCTCCCAGGTAAGTTCTTGAAAATTTTCATTTGCCTAAGTTAATTGTTTAACTGTACAAGTATAGTGCGGTGGACTTTGTATTGGTTAGTAATTAGTCTAATTTCTGTTGAACCTTTAATCCTGTATGAAAGAAACTTCCCCTATATATCATGCCTAATCTTGTGATTATCCGCCGGCTGCAGTCCTAAACCTATTAATGTACTAGTTAGCTACATTTGGATCCTCGGAAATTAAAACTAAGTTTGAAGATGGTATTCAACAAAGTACTTGGGAACAGTTGCCCGTGCTATATACCATCTGCAGAGGCGAAGACAGCAATATGGTCAAGATGGGAAAAAACTTGAAGACAACTGTTATGCTAAGCTATCAGGAGTCAACACTATGGTCTATATTGAAAAATATCACCCATCAATCATCATTTGTTTTCAAAGAAAGATTAAGGTACCCTGTTTAGTCATGTTACTAAATAGGTTATGATGAACTGATAGCTAGTTGCACTCTCTTTACAGTTTGAGCTGGACCTACCTATGCACAAGCTTTTTTTTGCAGCGAAACTTCCCAAGAAAGAGGTTGCAACAAATATTCAAGGCAACCATGTATAACTTGCCCTTGAGATCAGGGGTAGGAGCACATAGGTAAGCTATTGAGAGCAAGATACATCCATTAGCTCTGTATGTAAGATGATCTTTGATAAGAGTAAGATGGACTTTAGTCTTCAGAACGTGCCCTTATGTGCTTTTTTCTAGCAAGGTTTCTATATTTTGGCCCACAAAACAATCAGGAGTTCATGAGGCAAATTAATGTAATAGAAATATGACGACATTAAAATTAGATTCACGAGTTCAAGGGAAAAAAATGAATTTTACCTACATCGAAACTCAACTGAGACAAACAGATACCTTGACCTAACCGTAGGGTGTGACTACAAAGAATAACTATTTTAGTTTTATAAAATTCAAATACATTTCCTACTGAACAAATCTTAGATTTGTTGGCAGTTTGCTCCTCATGTTTACTCGTGCAATTCCTGCTGTGTGGTTTTTGTACTTGATGGTAGTTGATTAATCAGGATGAATCCTTTGTTACCAACAAAAAGAGGAAAAGGTAAAATTACTTGATCAGAGTTTTGTACTGAATGCTAATTTTACTTTCTGGTTCCTTCAAGGAATCAAAAGTTGGCCTGGTAAACAAATTCACAGCCACAACTATCGAGTTCCTGAACCATTCCGAGATCAGGTACTTGTTTGCAATATTGTACTTGATTGGAAATTATGTGGTAAGATTATATGCAAAAATCTACATCGTCCAAGTTGGTGAAAAATACAGGTTGTAATTGTTATTGGTGCTGGACCTAGTGCCATGGATATTGGTCAAGAAATCACCAAGGTAGCCAAAGAAGTTCATCTTTGTTCAAGATCTCCAGAGATCAAAGTTTCAAAGTTGGAGATGTTCAACAATTTGTGGCAGCATTCAAAAGTATGTAATCCTGCATTCCATTGAGTACTGAACATGCTGGAGTCACAGTATGAAAAACCTACATTTGTGGACTAAAGAAATTTAACAATTGAAACTTCTCATAGATCGAGTATTGCTATGAAAATGGTCTAGTAGCCTTCCAGGACGGAACTTCTGTTGCTGCAGATATCATTCTGCATTGTACCGGGTAATTACCTCCTCATTTTGTTAACTGAATGCATTGCATGTCAGAGTTTGCTCTTCTTCTTAAAACTCTCTCTTAAATGTTGCCTGCTAATTCTAAGCCCCTTATCGTCTTTGCTGAACTTGACATTTTACAGGTATAAGTATGATTTTTATTTCTTGAGGACGAATGGAACTGTAACTATTGATGACAACCGTGTTGGACCATTGTACAAGCACGTCTTTCCTCCAGAACTTGCCCCAGGGCTCTCTTTTGTTGGACTACCTTATAGGGTCAGTTTATGAGATTTTGCAGCTGGCATATTTATCTTGCATACGTTTTTCCAAGGTTAATTCAAACGGTACCTAAGTATACCACGTTGTGCAAAATAAACTTTGCATTGAAAAACTTGTACAATAGTCATACAGGAAAACTTGCACGGTAAGATGTTGGTTGACAGTTTCAAACAAGCAAGCAACAATTTAATCCCAACAGTTGATGATATTGTGCATTAACAGGCTGTCATATTTTTTATGATCGAAGTACAAGCCAAGTGGGTTGCATCGGTTTTATCAGGGAAGGTGATTTTGCCACCAAAAGAAGAAATGTTGCATGATGTTGAACAACATTACCGGCTTATGGAGGAGAACAGGATCCCCAAGCACCATACTCATAGGCTTCCACTTGATCCGGTAATCAAAGTTCCAGAGATTATTCATGGGTGTTTGTTAGTTCCACTAGATTTACTACGATGCAGGTGTTTGAATACTTAATGATCATATCCATTTGGCAATGAAACCTTTGCAGTTTGAATACTTAAACTGGGTAGCTGCTCAAGTCGGATTTCCTGTGGACACTGAGCTATTGGAGATTTATCACAAGTTTTTTGAGTTCATTTCTGGAGCTTCGTGGATTAAATTTAGGGAGCAAGATGTTGAAAGTTGGAATAACTAAATATTTGATAAGGCTTAGCAGGATATCATGCTTGAATTATTCTTTACATTGTTCGGTCTAATAATGATTATAAAAATTTGCAGGATTTTTCCAAGGAATGTCCTAATGTTATTCCTTAGCACACATAATTCACTATCTAAATATCTAAATGCATGCACTTACATTTATTTATTTATTTATTTTATGTAAGTGAAAAATCTTGAATTTAGGACCTCTTACTTGCAATTCCGCCCGCCTTTACAATTAACATTATAGTTGTATTTAAACTAAAAAAAGTTGAACTTTTTTTGTTCTATAAAGTGAATCTATATAAAGCGCCTAATTACTAATAAACTTATTATTATATATACTTGAGAGAAAACACCTTGATGCATATGCACACCTTGTTGGTTATATATAAATCCGAAATCTACCCCCCCCCCCCCCCCCCAAAAAAAAAAAAAGACATGGGAACTCAGTCGATGCCAAAAAACTAGCTAGTGATTCTATACATGCTACTATTTTAATCAGTAAATTGTAGTGCTACTTCAAAGTCAGACGTAGGAAGGTTGACCCTTGGACAAGGGGAAACAATGCAGCCCAACTGGAAAGGAGTTCAAAACTTATATCCTTCCTTCAAGCAATTGAATTCTTGGACAGCACGAGATGATTACAATCATATAATCCCACAAATTAAAAGCATAATGCTCCACAAGATTTCCTATTCAATTCGTCATCCCTTTAGGTCAAACACACAACCAAATTCCCAATATCCCATCACTCCGAATTTCAAGCAAGAAGATGGGCATGTTCAAATTCATATTGGGCACCATTTTTGGGGTGTACGTTGCACAAACTTACGACATACCAAACATCCAGAGACTAGCCAGCACTGGAATAGCCGTGGCCAAGCATATGGAGGAGACCTACCGCAAGCCCCCGAGCCAGAAGACCCCAGGATCGGATTCCCATGATAATTTATAAGTGCATTCCTTCGTGGTGCTGTCTATATATTGATATGGTTTTTTTCCCCTTTTATTTTGTACTTTTGGGAGTAGATGTATAGGTTTTTGATCATTTAGAAATATTCATATTTGTTTCTTTCAGGTATATTAATGCATCCTTAATTTGTCTTGATCTCGTTTGTTTTAGATGTTGTCAAGGCTCAAGGTTTGTTTAATTTGGAAGTTTCTTTTTTATTTAACTAGATATTAATCGGACTAATGCACATACATATATATATATATATATATATTGGTAAATTAGCCAGAAAGAGACATAACTTTTTTTATTGTTTTGGTGATTATCGTGACAGTAAAATAAAATGTCAAGAACAGGTCAATTTGGGCACTCACAAGTTTTTTTGACAAGCCTACTTTGTCATTTGCTTTATGTCCATGTGCATGGCAGCAAAATTCCGAGTCTGAAATGCTAATTTAGTTGAACAATTCAAATAAAAAATACTAAACATCAACATTATGCCTTACGTAACAAGGTTCACATCCTCGGTATTCATTTGGCTGCACAATTGTATTTTATACCATGGCACGACCTCTGAAGGTGGCAGTGATCGGAGCCGGGGTTGCCGGCCTAACCACGGCCCGCGAACTGAAATCAGAAGGCCATCAAGTGGTGGTCTATGAAAAAGCAGACCAAATTGGTGGGATGTGGGTGTACAATCCTGAAGTCGAGACCGACCCTCTAGGCCTTGATCCTGGCAGAAAAATTGTTCACAGCAGTCTATACCATTCACTCAAGACAAACCTCCCAAGACCGCTTATGAGATTTTGGGATTACCCCTTCACTGTCAAGAATAAAGACGGCGTGCTAATGGATTTTCCCGGCCATGAAGAGGTGCTGCAGTTCTTGAATAATTTTGCAGAAGATTTCGGGCTGGTCGAGTTTATTCGGCTGAATACAGAAGTAGTCCGAGTTGAGCAGGGGAATGACGATCAGTGGGTGGTTGAGTCGAGATCAAACGGTGGGTTGATTTCAGAAGAGCCATTCGAAGCCGTTGTGGTTTGTAATGGACATAACACTCAACCAAGAGTGGCAGAACTTCCAGGTTTGCTTGCGCTAACAAGTCCAAGAAATTAATGCATCTGAAGAATATTTTTATTAGTTCCATAACCACCGGGAGAGGGCTTTCAAAGTGTTCGAATTCTAGGCCTAGTACCTTTTTTTTTTTTTTGTCGTCACAACAATAGAATTCCTATAACCTAATCTAGGGGGAGGGGGAGGGGATTCGATGTGAGTATAGAATTTTCTAAGCCTAGTACTTGGGAGCTGGAATTCTAACATTTGCAGTTTTTTTATTTTGGCCAACTTCAACTTTTCAAGTCAGTTACACTAACTATAGTCTATTGTATGTGTGTTTTTGTTCAAAATGTCAAGTGTCTATACACTAGCTAGCATATTTTTATAAGAATCTCAAATTCATTAGAGCATTTTCAGTTTGTAAGTTTAGTACGTCAATATGACATTCTCTAATTTCAATTAAAGATGATTTCAAGAAACAATTTCCAAAACCAATGGCGATCTCAACTCTCAAGTTAAACAATTTCCACAAATAGCTAGCTAGCTCAATTAATTTTTTTTTCCTTTTGTTTTGGTTGGGGGTGGCTGCAAGCGCAAGCAACTTTACTACTAAATACTGATAATTTACTAGCAATTGCTTGATAATTTCTACCTGATTACTACCTTGAAGGAATCAATAACTGGAAGGGGAAACAAATTCACTGCCACAATTATCGAGTTCCTGAGCCATTTAGAGATCAGGTATTCATTCATTCGGTACTCTTATTATATACTCGTAAATTATGAAGGCATAACAGAGAAATGCATTATATTTAATTTTTCAAAAAAACAGGTTGTGGTTATTATTGGAGGCGCAGCTAGTGCCAATGATATCTCCCTAGAAATTGTGGAGGTAGCCAAAGAAGTACATCTCTCTTCCAGGTCCCAAGAAATTGAGGTCAAAAAATGGGACATGTATGACAACCTATGGCAGCACTCAAAAGTATATACTATATGCTTTCATTTATTTATTTTTATTTGAATTTTGTTGCTATGGTACGTAATTTTGTATCACCCCACGACATTTGGAGTTGCAGCACAAAATGATTGTTTTTTTTTTTCCCTTCTCATTAGCTCATGATTTTACTTGAAGTCATTTCTAGCATACAACTTCATTTTCAAGCTTGTTATAGGTCACAAATTGCTATGAAAATGGTGAAATAGCTTTTGAGGATGGAGCTCTGGTCACAGCAGATACCATTCTCCACTGCACTGGGTAAAATATTCCACCACAACCCATTTCCATTTTTCATCTCTATAATCAACTAGTACTAATTACATGCTGTTTGCCTATAATCAACTACTTAACCTTCCATTAATATACACTAATATATAGGTTCATGGTAAGAGAGGCTGGATCAAAGTTTTCTGAAGCTTTTTTCATTAATTATTGTAACTAACACAGGTACAAGTATAATTTGCCTTTCTTGAAAACAAATGGAGTCATAACTATTGATGATGACAATCGCGTTGGACCGTTGTACAAGCATGTTTTCCCTCCACAACTTGCTCCTAGGCTTTCTTTTGTTGGAATACCTCGCGTGGTAAGTTGTTTTATGCATTGCTGCTTAAATACCATACAGGATGGCAATTCTTTTTTCAAGCAAATTTCATTAAAACTGCTCTCTCTTAATCCAATTACTGAATCATGCATTTTTGTCACTTTTGGTGATTACAAGGCAATCAATTTTGTCATGATCGATTTACAAGCCAAGTGGGTGGCCTCTGTTTTATCTGGCAAGGTGAGCTTGCCATCGGAAGAAGATATGTCAGCTGATCTTGAACAATGTTACCGGCTTTTGGAGGAGAAGGGAATCCCAAAACACCACACTCATTCACTTGACCTTAATATGGTACAGTTTGGATTATCTCAGCTAGCTAGTAATTATTTTTGTCCCTCTAATTAAGTTAACAAAATCTAATGTTTTGTAATTAATTAGTTCTGTAACTTTTTGTTGGGGCAGCATGAATACTTGGACTGGGTAGCTGCTCAAGTAGGACTACCGCCCGTGGATAAGCGGCAAAAAGAAATATTCTACAAGATTAGAGAAATTCTTCCCACTTCTTGGATTGGGTTTAGGGAAATGCTCCTTAAACAACTGCCATGGATCAGCCGTATTTCGTAGTTCCAAGTAATTAAATTACA
The DNA here is from genome assembly GCF_036785885.1 of Coffea arabica. NCBI lineage: Eukaryota > Viridiplantae > Streptophyta > Magnoliopsida > Gentianales > Rubiaceae > Coffea > Coffea arabica. The sequence goes on along the minus strand of NC_092312.1, from coordinate 21,992,749 downwards.
ACACACGCAATCATGTGACGTCAAAATCTTAGCAAAACGATAGTTATTGGTAATTTAATTACGGTGGAGACTAGCATGCATTTCTTTTGTAGTTACAATTAACCTCTTTTTACATAGTTATAAAAAAAATTTCCCATTATTTTTTGCTAAGTTTTTTCTTATTTCTTCTGCACGAAGGATGACATTCAATAAATTATTCTAAGATTTCAAGTCATATATTTATGATTTACCCTTTCATCCATCCCTAAATTCAATAAAAAGCAACCAATCAAATGCCATAAAAGTAGGGGTGGGCACGGTCCGGTATCCGACCCGTGCACCATTTAGCTAATTCGACCCATATCTTGCCAGTTAGCCATGTTCTGATCCTTATCCGTCCCGCACATCAGTGGATACTCAGTTATAGGGTACCCGCTAAGATAGACTTGGATCAACGGTTACTTGTTCTGCCCCCACTTATCCTTTACTTGTTTAAAAAAATGATTTATACTAATTTAATTTTGCACTTTACACATTCATCTAGGATTTAATAAAAAAATTTTCAAAAATTCTCCCATCAAGAAACAAACATGTGAAGAGAATACAAAAAAAAAAAGAAAAAAATTAAAAGAATTCATAATCAATAAAAGTTTGAAATAAATAGCACCTTTTTTAAATATATATTCCACATTAATTAACCTCTTTTCTATAAAATATAAGATCATGATCTCTGCAAATAAATCTTATAAATGAACTATAGTCTCTCATAATTGTATTACAATTTGTTCAATGAAAAATGCTTATTTAGCTCTAAAAATATTATTTTATAGTATATATAAAAATTAAAAACTAAAAAATATATGCTGGTCGGGTCGAGTACTCGCGAGTTTTTAATCAACCCACTCTAACCAGCCCCGCACCTAAGCGGATACCCGATTTTCTTTTGATTCATCAAATAATACGGATCGAATATCCTAATTTTTGAATATGAGATCAGATATGACGGATTTTCGGGTTAATGAGCAATTTTACCCATCCCTACGTAAAAGTAGTTTTATCCCTTGTGACAAATTCACAAAGCTGAAAAATCGGAATTAGAATTTGACACCTCGTGCATGGCACTGGCATTGTACGCTTAGCAAAACCTCCAGTAACATTTTTGGGTAGTTGGTATTATCTAAAAATTGTTGATGAAATTTCTTGGAGGCAAGGCCGTTGAGTTGACTCTTGGAGGAGGGGAAGGAAAGGCTTGGATAACAAGACAACCCCCTTCAGAGTTTTGACACTATATATATAAATCAAAACATAAAGGGCTTCATAATCATCGCAAATCCCATCTCTTTAATTTGAATGATTTCCTACTATTAGAGTGGAGACAATGGGTTGTTTTTCCTCTTAATCTGAAAGCATACGTGAAGGGAAAAAGGAAAAAGCGAGTCGACATCATGGGATTTTTCAGGAGCTGTTTTAAGTACATGGCCGGGGGTGTAATTGGAGTGTATATTGCACAGAACTATGACGTCCCAAACTTGAGGAAGCTGGCCAGTTGTGGGTTCTTGATGGCCAAGAAGGTAGAGCAGACCTACCGCAAGCCCCAGCAGCAGCAGAGCAAGAAGAAGATGGATGATGATGCTGGTCCAGACGGGCCTCAGAACAAGATCTAATTATTAAGATGACTTGTTTAACAATATTTTGAAACCTTACATACATACTAATTAATTGTGACTTCTTGTAATTTCAGTACTTTGTTTGTTCTTAATTATATATGACTTGTTTAGCGATCGCTATGAATAAATAAAGCGTCTTACTCTTTGTTCTTAAGCAGAGTGTTATTATTCGTATCACTTTTGGAGTCCCCACAAGGCAAAAACTTCCAAGTCTTTGGGCAAACACTAAATATTGGCTCATTAGATCCAAACAAACTTCTTTTTCTTTTCTTTCGATAAACAACTTCTTTTTCTTTTGATAACCAATTCCAAGATTGATTGTGTGCTAGAGCAGATCTTTTGCACATTGTAAATAATAAACAATTGACTAAGGCAGATTTTCATCCCTCTCCACATATGGCTCTCTTTCAGACAAAGCACACCCTTCTGTTCTGCCTATGAAAGATGGAACAAAGTCCCAAGCATAGATTAGATTTAACTTAAATTTCAGCCAATCACATCACTAGCAGAGCCAAGGGTCGGGGAGGCCCTTTGCAATACTGTAAAAGGTTTGGGGGTATAAAGTCCAATATTTACAAGAATACGAGAAAAAACTTTTAATGTCTCAAGGAGATTAAAAAGATTTCTACAATCTTTTATTGGGGGTGGGAGGGGAGGCACAAAGTCTAATTTGTACAAGGATGTGAATGAAAATTTCAATAATGTAAAGGGATTTAGAAGACAAAACTTGGATTAGCCTTTCTCATACTATATATATTTAAAGATTGGTCCTTATAATTTTATGTTACTTCTTACTCTTTAAATATACTCATGTTGATGTTGACTCATTAAATAATAATAATAATGATGATGAAAGCCGTTGACCTTTGACTCTTGGAGGAGGAGGAACGAAGCTGTCTTCTCAAGATTAGAAAAATAAACTCCCCAAAAGCGTAATCCAAAAGAAACCAAGAGTTGTAGCCAGGAGGGAAATACTTGGAGAATAAGCCAACATCCTTCACACCCCACTCACTATATAAGTATATATTACAGCAGTAAAACTTAGTTCCAAGATTCATCATCATGTTCCATCTACTCATTTCCACTTCGTTTCCGGGAGGAATTTTTGTGCTATTGTTTTATATAATTGATTAGATAGAATCAACACAAGTAAATACATCAATGGGGTTCTTTGGTACCACTTTTAGGCTCATGCTCGGAGGTGTTTTTGGAGTCTATGTTGCCCAAAACTACGACGTTCCCAACCTGAGGGAACTGGCCCGTTCTGGATTGGCCATGGCCAAGCAAGTGGAGGAGACCAACCGCAGGCGCTGCCCTCTGGACAAGATCAATGATTTCGGTCAGGACCCGTCCCAGAAGAAGATCTAAGATGCTGTTTTGGAATTAAAATTTTCCTTTTTTTTTTCTGGTTCGGAGGCGGTACCTTTGATTAATTTTGTTGTTCGTCGAACTAGTTTCTCCAAGCTTCGTAATTGTTCCAAGTGTTTTTCTGGTATTTATTTTATGTGATCTGAATAAATTGATTGGTGTTGTTGAACATCTAATTGGAAATGAGGTGTTTTGCTTGTTCTTTTCGGTTGGGGGGGGAACCAAACTTCTTGAAAACCATATGTTGCACAACTCTAACTAAATTCAGCTAAAAAAATTGGCTATTTGATAGAGTAAAACAGAGTAACTAAGGGATCTTTTTCTTCAAGGGAAAGTTGAACGTCAATTCAATACAACAAATCTATTTCAATGATAGCAGATTCCAAGATAACAAATATATGGTTCAATGCAGAGTGCCTGTTAAAAAAAAACGCAGTGTCCCTGTCTCACTTTTTTTTTTTTTTTTTTTCGATAACGATAGATGTCCTATAATCTAATCTAGCCTAATCTAGAGGAAAGAAATAAGGGGAGATGATCAACTAAAATCAGCCTCATAATGTGGCAAATTTAAGGAAGGCAGGATAGAACCCCGGACCATACCCCTAACCTCCAGCATCATCAAAAAGAGTGATGACTATCGGACCAAATGACCAGTGGCAGAGTACCTGTTTCACTATAGCGCACATTCCAACTTTTTAGGAGTACGTTCCAGTTTAGAAATTAATTAATCTCCCAGCAGCAGTGGTGATCGTGAGGTTTGTGGTTCACCTTCTTTTTCCTTAAAGAGTCTCAGAAAAAAGTTGGAATTTTACAAATTGTTGTACGGTGATTCTTTTTTCAAATAAATAGTATTGTTGTACTTTTCTGCAGGCAAGGTCACTTAAACCAGGAGCCACAGGACAGCTTTTAACAATTCTGTAGAGAAGAAAGCACCACCCTCTACAGACGACGCACCGAAGCAGTCACAGCTGACATTCACCAATCACAAACGAGCTGTCATCAAACTCCGCTGCAGCCATAAACTCCCAATCCTTCTCTATCTTGACTGCTACTTTCCCCCCCTTCAACTTGACAAAACAAACACCCAGAAAAAGGCAAGGTCCCTTTGAAATTCCACAGAAACCAGTCCCTCACATGTAAAATGATCAATGGTATTTGTCTACAAAATTTTTGAAAGGAAGACATGATAAACTAAATTTCGACGTTCAAAAAGAAATGGATTATCAAATGGCACTAACAATAATAGCATCTTTCCATGCAAATTGCCTGCTCTGGAATACTCGCTTCATCTGATAAAGTACCCAATTAGCACACCTACTAGACCAATGAGTAACGCGATGAACAGGGAGACACGACCAACTTGATTCCTGAGAATTTCTTTCCTCGTCTTTTCCTGTCCAATATGAAAACCCACATTACAGCATATCATAAATATAGAAAGTAGTAATTGATATCTCTTCAATGCACCGCATTAAGCTCATACATCGTGACGTATAAAACAATTGGCATATATTGCCTTGAACTATTCCGCTAGTCACCGATACATCATCCACAAGCATGCTACTACTGTTCTTTTATCAAGCAACAATGGAGCAGGATATTCATGTCCTTATAATTAGACAAAGGGAAACAATTGTCACATCAAGTCAAGAACTAAAGATTAACCCTATAATTAGCGGCCAATCATAATATTCTGCTTGTTAAAATGAATAAAGCTCGGTTCTGAGCTTCAAAATTTTGAAAGAAAAGCATATTAGAAAAGATCCGTCATGAAAGCTTTGCCACATTAGGCATATTTAGATTTACAACATAAGCCTCCAATCAAAGCATTTCAATTTTTTAACATAGAACCTGCAGTGATTTATCTGACTTCATTGTTTTCAGTATGAATTTTTAAATATGAACTCTTCTCTCGTGATTCCAAGTGACTTCCCATTTCACCACACCATCTCCCTCTCCTGTAACAAAGAATGTAGGAATGCCCTCCCATTTCATCACATGTAAAAGAGCGAAGCCTTCCACGAAGAGTTAGGGTTCTGTAATTTAGGAAACCTAGATGACAACTTGAGCTGAAGGTGAACAAAAAAGTCCTTAAAAAAAAAAATTATACTCTGGTGAAAAGGTACAGAGTAGTTACAATCATGAGCTTTGGTTTCCCCATATTTATAAAAAAAAAAAAAAAAAAAAAAAATCTTTCTATGAAAAACTATGATGTCATCATCCTGTTAACTGAACACAAGCTCAAATATAGTATTTATCTGATGTTACAATCATGAGCTTTGGTTTCCCCATATTTAAAATAAAAAAAAAAAAATCAAATCAAATCTTTCTGCAAAAAACTATGATGTCATCATCCTGTTAACTGAACACAAGCTCAAACATAGTATTAATTTGACGTTACTGATCTACACATCATGAACCTAACCAATATACCCAATCTTGAAGTCAATTCTCAAACAACTTAGCACAAAAATGGGCATGAACCTACATAATTATGCTCATACTCTGTACTGTTAATAGATTATGAATCGAAAAGGAAAATTAGATAGCCCCATAAAGGTCTGAAAAGGAGGGGGGAAAAAAGAAAAGGGAAACTATCGAAACATGAGTCATCATGTGATATAGCATCAGTTTTAGCAATTCATGATCATTCTCAGCATACCAGCTCAAGATAAAGCTTTTGATTCTGTTGAGTAGCAGAAGTCTTCTCCTCCATCAACTTTGATATCATAGGCCAATCCTGCATTAGAAAAAGTGTTAAGCTAAACAACTATCACCCACAGAAGGGGTTAAGAACATAACACAAATGACTAACAAAGGGCAGATGACAATTGCACATGCTTTAGAAAAACTCAGTCAAGACACTTAATTGATCCAGAACAACAAAATGGCACAAATTAATTGGCATCCCCAGTAGTTCATCATGTCCAGCCTCAGTAAAAGAAAATTTTCAGTTGCTAAAGAATTTCGACAATAAAGCATCTCAAGATACAGAAACCAACTTAAAAAACAATCTACTTTTTTTCGGACACTAAGATGACAGGTATACTCAATCAGAAGTTCTCTTGCCAAAATATTTGATTGCAAACTTATCTCCAAAATAACAAATTTCACAAAAACAAAAGCATAATTAAAATGGATAAATGTAAACCAGACTGAAGCGCCTTAAGATATGTGCGTTCATTTTTCAATCAAAACAAGGTCTGCAAAGATGTTGCCTATGATGTTGGATGCAAAAGAAAGAAACGTCTGTTCACCTCTGAAGAGGATGCTCCGCCTGTTGACTCCTCAAAAGTCCTACTTACCTGGCATATTTGTAGGACAAGGCATGATTAAAAAGTCAATGGAGGCAAGGCAACAAATGTGAAATAATGAACACTTACATGCTCAGAACTTTTAACCTCATCATCAATCATAGATGATATGGGAGAAGAATCTTCTTCAGGTTCTTCAGGGACTGGAGAAGGGGGGTTGGCAGGAATATAAGCAACCCTCAATTTGGACTCCCCAATGACCTTTCCATCTTCCTTCTCGAACTACGGAACAAATTCACAAAAATCAGTTCATTTCAATATATCAACTCATTCATCAAACCCAAAATCAAATGAAAATAGAATAAAATATGATCAAATGGACTCTTTACATAAGTTATCTGCCCTAAAAGAAAGAACCCACCATCTGCTGATTTAACTCCTTTGCACCCTCAGGCATGACAACACTCTGAACTAGAAACTTATCTTTGCACTGCATATCAGGGGGCATCTCTTTATGCGCCTGCATTGTAACTGCACAATCAACAAGAAAACAAGCAATTGGCAATACAAGTTAACCTGTAAGGTACATATTCCCCACCAACTAAGCATTATATGCTGAAAACCAGAATACTTGGTTAATACATATGAAGAACCATAAATGATAAAACCTCTTATCAGGAACTATAACTTCCATGAAATAAACTTTACCGGTGACATTGCTAATGGCACCAGGCCGAATAACACCAGCATTCGGCCGAACACTGTACTTTCTGGGATTGGTTGTTTTAACCTTAAGACAACATCAAAACTAATTAGTCCATAACCCGTATTCAAAACATACGTTGTTTTTTCACAGAATAGGAAGAAGGAAAGGAATCGTTGAAAATCCAACCCTCGTTCCAACACAAAAACGAAGCCCCCTAAACCACAAGGCTATATTCGATTCTCAGATTAACAAGTACCTTGAATGCAATATATTGATCAGTCCTGTTGGTGAGTTGCAAAGAACATGAACTCTGCTTTCTCAATTCAACTTTTTCCGATACATGCCAATAAAATCATCAAGAAGTAACATCAACAAAAACCAGAAAACAAGAACAACCCGTTAGTTGAATCATAACAATCAAGCAACCAGCTAAAACTAAAGCACCAAATGCCTAAAAAATAAATAAAATCAAAACCCAAAAAAAAAAGACAAAAAACAGATACCAGAGAGCAAAGAATCTTAAACAAGAGAAAATTCAAGTAAAAACTTACATGGAAACTTGAGTTCTGTTGGGTGAATGCTAAGAAAATCACCGGGGCCGCTAATTCCCATGGCTTTCTATCAAACACTTGGCAATTGGGAAATGAAGAAAGAAATTCAGGGTTCTTCGAGGGAATTGGATTAAAGAAGACGGCTATGATTTCAGAAATCTGCCGTTTAAAGATTCTTTTTCATTTACCTATTTTTCCCTCAAAGGACCCGATTTTCTTTCTGTTTTTGTTCTTCGCCTTGCAGGATGTGATCAGAAGAGAAGCTCATTGGCTTTTCAAATGGTCAATTGACTATATTGTCCCTCGTTACCTGTCTAAAGACTATATCGTCCTATCCCTCCTTAGTGGATTGTGGATACCACCAGACCAGCCACGCACGGTCTATCCAGCCCGTTAAAGGTAGGGCCTTCATGGGTTGGGTCCAAAATATTAGACTTATTAGAATACTGGTAGATCCCGGTCGGGTCTGGCCCATACAAGGATAGCGTTTTTTTATTACCATTTAATAAATAGATTAATTACGGAATTCCCCCTGCAAAAGACACAGCTTTGTCATTTTGTTCCCCACATTTTGTTATTAGATGGATCCCATTTTTAAATTTACAAAATTACACTCAAACGTACAATTAACTCAACAAACACAAATCTGAAGAAAGGAAGAATGAGCTTAAAAAAAAAATCAATGATGTGCTTGTTATCATGTATTGTCATATTTAGAAAAATCAAGATAAAATATGTGCCCAACAAAATTGATGATTTTGCAAGCAAATATGTGTTGTTGTGCAAATCTTTTACAAATAATATGTACAAATAACTAATCTCATTGAGTTTTTTTTTTTTAATTTGTGCTTTACAAAAAGGGCATGTGGCATGTCGAAATCATTTTTAATGTAGGATTACTTGGTTTGTTTATTATCTTGGGAAAAATTAAAAATTTTTAAGGGGCACATTGATCTAATTGAATAATAAGAAGGGTAAACATAAGGAAATAACATTTTTGATGGGGGATTTGTATAATTATGCTAATTGCTCTTTTTATGCCAGAGTACTTTCCCAAAGTAGTTCAATAATTCATCATTGAGTTATATATACCTTGAATATCAAAAGTAAATTTAAATGTCAACTCTTTATATTTTTCATGATAGGTCGCTAGAAATCAAATTATAGAAAAATTTTTACTTTGTACAACTTTATAAGACATTAGAGAAAAAAAAAAACTGATGCTCTACGGAATATCCAGATAACTACTTTGTGTTATGAAAATCTTGGATTAATTAAAATTAAACATTTGAGGTGGAAACAAATTTGCAAGATAAAAATAACTAGAAGGAGGCATTTGATTCTTCAGTCTTTAACAGAAATTACGATGACAAATCACTTTAGTTATAACTTATTAGGATTTGGTGTATAAGAAACGATTAAAGTGTGAAATTATCTACCAGTAAACAATCAAAATACTAAACAATGCAATTGCTAAAATGTTTGCGAGAATCTGCTTAGAAACAGAATATAAAAATTTCTAAATTGATTAGACTTGATTTGATATGTGTTAAAGATCCTTTTTTTTTTTTTTTTGAAAGAATGTAAAAAAGATATAAAGCAAAGAAAATCAAATTAGCTTTGGGATTTCCAGCGGACATCCACCAAGGCTGCCAAACCAATCATTAAAACTCAACAAAGATTGGGGACCCGAGGCCGGACAGTTAAAATCCATATGCTTGGCCAGGTCTGGTCGAGAAAACACAGGGGGATGTTTGTCGGGAAGCTGGTTCGTTTGGACGGTAGTAGTAAATTATTTGGAAAAAAAAAAATTATGTGAAATATTGTTCAACTTTTTTACAAGGGGGTATGTGTGAGATAAAAAATAATTAAAAATTATATTTATGATATAAGCAAAACAAAACGTGATTTTTTGTTTTTTTGGCAAATCTTGATAACTAAACATACCAAATTGATGTTTGGTAGGATTTGTCTCTCTCGAAATCTTCTCCGTTTTGCTCTTTGGTTACACAGCAGGTAGATTGATTACTTTTATTTCATTTTTTAAGCTCGTGAATTACTATTTGAAACATTTTCTTTTTTCTAAATTTATCCCTAGACTGGGATATAATGTTAGGGATTATCCCTTTATTATCTTTTCTAAACAAGTTTTAAGTCACCAAGGATTTTTACCAACTTTAAAAATAATAAAAAGAACTACCTAAGAACAAAGAGTTCGTCTTATCTTTCAAGGAGTGCGGCGATAAGTAGCTTGTAGTATTACCAAGCAGCGACAGAATTGTATCCTCCCAGGCCTTTAAATATAGGGTTAGTTTTAAATTTAATTAAAATTTTTGTTCGGACTGAACAATGCTGTTTGCTTTCAAGTAGGACTACAAATGAATCAAATCGCTTGCAAGTAACTCAATCCCATACTAGACTCGAGTTTGGTCAACATTGCGTTCGAATTAAGTTCAACCTGACTGATCAAGATGAACTCGAGTCGAGTTCAAGTCTAGAGATATTCGTCTCATTATCTCACGAGCTGACTCGATTTTATATATATATATATATATTATTTTTTATTTTACTAATAAAATTACATATATATATTCCTAATATTTTATTATTTGTTAAGAAAAATTATTATTTTATTTATTTTTAAAAAATAAAATAATTATTTTTTAAGTTCGAGTTTGAGTTTTACATTTTGAGCTTTACATTTTTATTTTAAAAAATAAAATAATATTCAGAGATATTCTTTCTTCTTTTTTTTTAAAAAAAATATTTGTTTGTTTGCAGGTAAGCCTTTGGTTCTTATCTATATAATTAATCATATTGTCTATTAGAAAATTTTCCAGTGGTCCAAATTGAGTTGTTTTTGCCATACGAAGATAATTTTTCATTCATCGACAAGACATGCTGCACTCTGTACCCATCATTCATGCATAAGTTATAATCCTGGACTTAACAAGACATTATTATTATTATTGCTGCTTATGACAAAGCACTAATGAACGTGTATAAAAAAAATAAAACAAAGTAGAAGAAGAGATATAACTTGCACGGATTTGGATTCCTCATCCGAACACGGAGGGTCCTTGACCATTGAAAAGCCTATTCCTGCAGGCTGAAAATACGAGATGATGGATCAGGTACTTCCAATTTCATGTTCCCTGAACATTGATTGAGCTGCAAGCCCTACGCTGTCAATTTTAATTGCTTCTTCAAATTACTGCTGTTGCATGAGCTGGGGTCAGTGGACTGGTCACTGATTCTCATATTTCTTTTACAAATACTACTGATTCTCATATTCGATTCTACTTCTTTTTTTCTTTTTTTTTAAATTTTTTGGTGTACTGCATGATTACATAAGATTCTTGGAAGCAAGTGCTACACTTGATGAGCCAGATAGACATGCTGCCCAAATGGTTGTCAGCATAAAGAAGTAAATGCAGATTTTTCGTTTCCTACAAATTACAATTGATCAGCACATTAATGCCCCTTTAATTTTACACAGTTCACATTATATGGACTTTTCACCTTTTGTTATGAAGTTCTTCTTTATCCGTGAACACCAAAGTTACTGCAGTTTCTTTTTATTTTGATAGTAAAATAAAGTCTAGATGGATCAAGTTTCAATCACCGCTACGGGTGAGGGTATCCCTTTGAAATCATAGGTCACTTGTAGAAGTTCTTACATATCGCCTATCAACACAGGTTTTACATCGATCGATAGCAAAATTCAAATATACGATCTTTTATGAGAAAGTGCTACATCCTTTATCAATTGAGCCAACTTGTGTTTTGACGTATTTTATTATTTTTGGACATCAAGGACTTCCTTCATATATGGAACACTTCCAAGGGCCATGCTAACTCTCCACACAGGGCCTTAAGCTTAATTAGCTAGGAGGTTTAACAAGAAAGGTCTGATTATCAAACTGTAAGAGGAACCCTAGTGCAGACCGGGAGAGGAAGTGGGATGCTTCAATCATGATACAACGTAACGTCAAGACTGCAGATCATTTATTGCATGGCCACAAAAAATCAACCCAAGTCCAGTGCCATCACAAATAAGCCAAAATTTGTATTCAGTCTGCCTGAAATCTGAGTGTACGAGTACATTCCGCACAAATGTAAACATGATGATATGAATCTGAAACATACCAAATTATTGCTGCTCCCACAAGGTCCATCCACTCCATGCAGCAGAGATCTACTCTATGTTTATCTTCCGTGACTTGGTCTTAGTAAACAGCTAGCCAGTGGTCCTGTCTAATACTGAAAAATCGCGACCATATATATACATATGAAATGAAAGGGGAGCTTCCATGCAAATGCTGCAGTGCTTCCTTCCGGAGGACATAAATGCAAAATCAAAATCGTCTTCTTTCTGGCTTCAAACTGTCCTATCCAATCAGTGACTCTGCGGCACTGGGCAGCGAGTACACACAGGTGGCCGCCATAAATGGACCGGGCTAAAAACACAGAACGTACGCTAACCTATTACGTGCCTCATGCCCAATGAAAGTTACGCACTTGTCTTTACCTCAGGTGAGTTAAAACATATTTATGATTGTCACACTTGCTCTTAATAAAATCTGCACATCCCAACATTGAGGAATGAGAAATCAGCAATTGCACTAATTAAAATCAAGAGATAAAGAAGAGAAGGAACTATTTGTTCTTTTCTTCAAGGCTGATCCAGTAGAACTTTCACAAGGGGCACAAGCTTCACAGAAAAGTTTAAATGTACGATAGTTTGCTTAGGATAGATTACTGAATTTTTACTTTGGTTACTTTACTGGGGATCAATTTGCAAATCTCCCTTTTTTATAGTACCTAGGTAAGTAAGTGAATTTATTTGGGTTTCGAAATGATGTCCTTTTTTTTTTTTATTAGAGAATTGATGTCCTTCCACTCTAAATGAAAGGTCACTTTTCATAATAACAGTGGGATATATTTGCTGAAGACGATGCTTCAGGTAGCGTCTAGCTGGAGAGCAATTAAGGAAGTCCGCTGCATTAAAGAAGGCTATGCTCTTGGACTTCCAACTTCCATATCTGCATTGAAGCAGTTACCCCTTTTTTTTTTTTTGGGACTCTGAATTAAGCCCGAGGTTTTTTTTTTTTTTGGGACTCTGAATTAAGCCCGAACTTCAGACCTCACAACCCGGGAGTGGACTCCAGCACCAAAGAGCTCAAACTCATTGCTAATGCTTAATATTTTCTAGGTTAAAATCTTGTTTGGGTTACAGTGTGTTCCCGGAAAAAGCACTTTTAGGATGTTTAGTAATTAATTTTTCATAATTTAAGTAACTCAATTTATTATAACTTAAAAGCATTTTTATTAAAAATACTTGTGTCAAAAAGTACTTGTTGGGATTCAAGTAAGGCCTTAATCTGTCAAACCATATTTTAAAAATTCGAGCAACAAGCAGCCCCCCCCCCCCAACTAGGCCTGTCAACGGGTTGGGTCTAGACCCGGATCCGGTCTTGAAATTATTGCGGGTATGGATATGGATTTAATTCCGTTACCCGGATCCGGATCCGTTTTGTCAAACCAAAAAAACGGATCGGATACGAAATATAGTATTTCGACCCGTATTAGACCCGAATTCAGATATAAATGAATTAATAATTTAAAAAATATATATTTATCAATATAATTTGATTAGGGTGATGTATTTGAGTAAAGTCAATTTGATTTCTTTTCTTATTTGGTTTTTTCTTTGCATTAGTTAGAAATTAGTTTACAAATATATTTTTTCTCATTTTTATTAGAAATTATAAATTTTGCTAAATTTGTTCAGGCAGACCCGACCCGGATCTGAGACCCGCCGGATCTGGATCCGGAACATAGAATAAAAGACCTGCCGGGTAAACGGGTCGGATCCGGGTCTGATATAGTAATTCGGGTCCGGAATAATGAATTTCGCCCCGACCCGACCCGTTGACAGCCCTACCCCCAACACACACACACACACCCAAAAAAAAAAGAAGTGAAGGTTTGATGACAAAAATACATAAGAATTTCCAACGCTTTGAGCAGGATATACACGTTATCTCAACTTTTGCGCTCATTTTTCTTCATAAAAAAAGAATTTAACACGTACAAAGGAAAAGGAGGAATATGAAGTGTATAATTCGATCCAAGTAGATGCAGGCTGTAATTCATTTCCTGTCATAACCTCTCAAATTTTGTCTAATGTCGATACAATTTTCCGTTTTCTTAGTTATTTTGACAAATATTGAAATTAAACCTTGAACTTGGGGACTGATGTGTGCGTATGATTTTGATATCGATGAACACAAGAAAGCAAGATGTAGATTTTTTTACTTTGCCGAAGAGGAGTAGTTAGCCATTAAAAAATATTTGGACAGGAGATTATTTAGAATAATTCTTTAAAATAACAAGGTAACACTTTATTGTGACGTGATACAAGGAAGATAAAATGATATTTAAAATTTTAAAGAAGCAGTTGAAAAATGTACGTATACAGTGCAAGGAAAAAAAAATATTTTGAAAAGCTTGGTATCTAAACACGCCATTAACTAAACTTGTTTCTCTATTCAAGGGGAAAAGTAAAATGTTACTATGATGAAAATGTTTGAAAATCGAGAAAGAGTGAAACATGACTTGGAAAGTCCTCACCTTAGCAGTCGATAGATTTGTGCTTACAGTGGGAAGGGGAAGCCGGACGCTTTCTCAGGTTTCAGACTGCATGTATTGGATAGTCGTGGTGAACTGGTGACAGCCCAACCACCAAAAAATCTGAATGTAAATGCCTGCCGAAACTCTTTGTCCTGAATCCCGAAAGTATGTCAACAGCAGCCTACTTTAACCTGCAAAGATATCATACTGCTTTTGAAATTGGCTAAGACGTCTTAAATTTCCTTAAATGTTACAGGTACTTGTATTCTAATGGAAGTAGCTCAAAAGGTCTGCTGATGAATAGCCATATTCACCAACCCCTTGGCCTTGGATTGGATCCATCCATTTTCCAAGTTTTTCATTCTTATCCACTGTACGGGCTTCACCATATAGCTTTTTTAGATTGTCTTTGAGAAAAAAGATTAAAATCTATTCACCCTCTTGATCCAGGGTAAGATAACCATTAAACTCGGAGAATTGATTACCCTAGAGACATTTGGCAACTAAAACATTCTTTTAGCTTTTGCAGGCTATAGTAATCAACACTTACATCTCCTCTCCTCTTATATGTGAAGGGCATATATATATGTAAAAAACGCATCAGTCTTGCTGGATCGATGTTTTCTCCAAAGAATACGCTATTAAAAAGAAAAAGAAAAAAAAAGGCCATTTACCTCACGATACTGGTTTGCATGTTATCAAGATATCCAATAAGAGTTGTCTTATAAAGTGTTGCACGATGGTGAGGCCGGCCCCTTACTCCATTATTGAGTGTAGAAACCAATAAAAACCTATGGGAATGTGCCTGTGCCTGTGCCTGTGCGTGCGACAGCAAGAACGTGAAAACAGACAACGGATTGCGGCTTCATACCCTCACACTCTTCACAATTTTGATTGTAGAGAGCAATTGATAGTGCAGATGTGTTTGATCTGATGAAATTGGGTTAGATGAGATTGATTGTGGAATTATATTAATTCTTAAAGGGTGCTCAAATTTGCTTTGATTTTGACTTTCTGCGTGTTGTTGTTGTGTTGTTGTATACATTTATTGTATGTATTAGTAGTGTCTTCTTCATGAGTCGTACGTAAAAAAAGAGATGCCATGCAGGAATAGAGGCGTTTTTATCGTGCAATTGCGCAACGGATCTTCTGTCTCACACTCTGTACCATTCTCTGTCCCATTTTTTATTATATTGCTATTTCTCCTTCACAAACATCATGTTTTAATTCCTTTTTATTTCCTTATGATCCAATAACTATTAATTGAGTAAAAAATAAATACAACAGTTTCAAAAAGCTAATATATAATAGAAAATTAAAAAATACAGCAGAAAATTCATAAAAAATCATTTTTTATGCATTTTGATTTTTTGAGTTTGTTAAATTTTGTGTATTACTCAATTAATAGTTATTGGATCATAAGGAAATAAAAAGGAATTAAAACATGATGTTTATGAAGGAAAAATAGCAATATAATAAAAAATGGGACGGAGAGTGGCACAGAGTGTGGGACAGAAGATCCGTTGCGGTGCACCTGCAAAACCACGTTTTACTATAAGTTGTTAACCTAACTTGCTTTAGTACATGCATCACCATGTTGAATTGTTTGTTGTTTCTATTCTACCCTCTTTTTTTTATTCTATGCTTGTGGTAGATCACCTAAGTAAAAAGCTATCCCATGTGGATGCCTGGGAATTTATTTGTTCTCCAAAGGATTTTGCTTTTGTTTTTGGGGTAGAAATTAGTAACATGATGGATGGCATATAAGCAAACATGATGATATACAACATAGATACCGTTGGAATGGATTCATAACAAGCTGATGAGTGCATAGTAAATGTTTGCCATGAATAATTCGCATTGCAGCTTCCAACAAATACTTTAGACAACATCTTGATTCTTGAGTGTAATGTCGTTCCCCAGAATCGCAGTTCTGAGCGTTGTGGTCCTCCCTCCCTTCACATTCAGGCATTCTCTTTCTTGACCAGAATTTCAAGACAGGTACAAAGAAGAGGAAGAAAAGCTTGGAGGCATCAAATCATGGACGAAAAATGCCCGCCCTTCAAGAATTGACTGCCTCAAGGAATCAAAAGCTATAAAATCACGGATTGTTTGAGCTCAGTAAATGCACATTTAACAACTTTGATAGTCCTTAATTTTATGTTAAGTGGGATTCAAGTACGTGCGATCTCGCGGCAGTAGGATTGGATTGGACTGTAAGATGAGATAAATTAGAAATAAAAGATCCTGAATTCAAAACTTCGTACGTGAAGTCTGAACCACCCGGGTTAGTTTTGATTCTCACATAACTAAATACTTGAAGCCTTTAAACATGCAAAATTAGCTTCATTAGTATTGCTGAAATTTGTTTTTGAATTTTGGATATAAAAGTAGAACCAACCAACGTTCAGCAAACACTACATAACAATAATTGAAAGTCAAGACTTTCCCTTCTCAAGAAAATTAATATGATATGAACGAGACGTTGGGGAATGCATGAATAAACCTTTCGCTTTAAATAGTTTTGTCTCTGTTCGGGTCTAGGGAAGGAAAAAAGAAAGAAAAAGAGGAGAAAGAAACAAAAGAGAAGAGAGGTTCTAAATAAGGGGTCGGGGGTGGTTTGCAATTCTAGGATTTCATCAAGAATAAGAAGGATGGTGGGGGTCATACAGCCATAATTCAACTTGTCCCCAATACTATTTTGCAGCTTTTCAGCCTTTCAGATATTAGACCAATCTCACTAGTCCTCCAATATAAAATTCTTGCCAATATTTTAAGCCAAACCGGAAGAAGATCCCAAAACTGAAATATATTTTTAACTGCCATAAATTACACCACCAGGAGACTGATACAAATAAATTACTCTCCCCATCCCACTTTAATAATGTTAATTTTTTTCACACAGTATAAAAAAATTTAATTAATTTTATTAGAAAAATAAATATAATTTTCTATTTTTTAAAAATACCCTTACATTAATATTAGCTTTATAATTAACCACCGTACTTTTACGTTGATTGCAATAATAATATTGATGAAAAGTTACACCATTCAGAATATAATAAAAGTAATTAATGAATATGATAGGTTATATTTATTGATAACAAAATAGTACATTAAATTAGAACATTTTAAAAAAAATTAAAAGTTAACTATATATTATTCATTTGAAAAGTGAACTATAATTTAATTAAAACGGATGAAAAGACTATCAAAGTGATGTCCAAATTATCAAGAGCTGCAACAATTGTTTGACCCTTACTTTAAAAAATTAAACTTAAAAATAAAAAAAAATAAAATTATCAAAGTGGAACGAAAGGCCTAACAGATCATTACTACTGCAAGAACTAGGGATGCCCTTCAATCATATTTACTTGACTTGTAGAAAACACTACTCTAATAATCTGCCTCGGTTCCAAAACTTTCCAGCTTCAGTATTGGAATAACTACTAATTCAACAATTCCTAGTTCCTACCATCAAAAAAATTAGCTGTAAACTTAAGTAGACAAACATCTCTACCAAAAACCCTATTCAGCAGAAACAAAACCAATTCCTAGGCTCTAACTCAACACTTCCCTAATGCTTTCCCTTTATAACTCCAACTTATACCACCCCAAAAAAAAAAATAGCAAAAAATGAACTTATACCTCAGACTTCTGTTTTTTTTTTTTTTTTTAATTTCCTGTAGAACCGACTGACAATTTTTTAGCATCCTAATCAAGTGCAGCAGTTCAGCTGAGTAGATGTTAGCACAACACAAACTGCCATCAAGTAAGCTCCCTTCAAAGAAGAACACAAACTAGTATCAAGAAAATGGCCATTAAGTAAATTCCAACAGCAATTAAACCATGAAGAAGAAGAGAAAGAACAACATTGTAGTAACCATTACTAATGCCCTTCTTTTCTTTTGAATATCGATACTACAACTATAACTAGTGTGACAATTGAACTCAATCTTCTATAATACGAGAGAGGTGGTGGTGATATGTACAAAATTGGGACATGGGAAGGACCATTTTTCAATCCATTTAAGTTACCCTCCAAACTCCAAAGGGACACAAAATACCAAATTACACCCAGTCCCCTTCACCTCAACTCTCTCTCTCTCTCTCTCTCCCCTTGTCAGTATTCCGTACACAAATCAATAAAGTGGAGACCGCTGCGGCGTACCCTTCCTCCGGTTCGATATCTCCAAAACCGGACCACAAACCGGACGAAAGCCAGCAGAAATGGTGCTCCTCTTCTTCCTCACAATTTCTGTCGTGGCAGTACAAGCAAGCGTCCGGCAGCTAGCTCCTCCACCATTTCCAACGCTACCGCTCGATCCAGACTCCGTCCTAATTGAAGCGACCGGTTCAAGAACCGTTTCAGGGGTCATTTGTCCATCGTCGAAACCCGGTTCAGGAAAAGTTATATTCACACATTCGTACACATACTTCGGAAGCTTGCCCCCTGTTCCTAGTATGTACTGTAGCTGCACAAAATCAAGAAAACCCCATTTGAGAAAATCCTGGGTCGCCAAAAAAAATTGGAAAATGAAGAATTATTCGTTGGGCTTATAGTTATAGATTGAAGACTAAGGAACAAAATTGTTCAGTTTTTCAATTCTTTTCTGTTCTTCGGGGATTAGTTTATAGAGAACCTTGCAAGAGAGAGAGCAGAAGATGTAAGGCTCTTGAAGGCCTTTATCACAGATCATGCAGGTGTTGCCGGAGAATCTGGATGGCCTTGTTTGAGGCCTTTGATTCAAGAATACCACCTTTGCACCGTTTGTGATGTAAGACTGCAAAAGAGGGGAACACAAGCAATGCGATGAACAAGACAAAGTTGAAATGTCCTTCTTTATTTGAAATTTGATTTCATTTTTTTGAAATTAGCTTACCTGAACAAGACCACAGTCCATCAATTTCTCAGCATCATCCAGTCTTATCACATCATGGTAAACATACCTTCTTATCTGAAACCAAGACATTAAAATTGAATTGAAGACCAGTTTCCAGAAAAGATGCACACATCACCACATGCATAATTTTGAGCTTTTTTTTTTTTCCTTTTCCCTGAATTTTGATGAATTTCAAAGAATAACAATACCTGTAAGAGGCGGTGAGAGGCGTGAACGCTTAAGCAATGCGGGCAGATGCCTTCACAACAATCCAAACAAAATACGTTCTTTTCATTCTTCTTAGCATCCTCATGAATTATACAGGCGTTGAAGAACTTCTCTCCCAAAAGGGCTATTAGCCACTGAGGAAGTGTTGAAGTTTCCAACTGCACAAACCAAAAACGTTCATCAAGAACAACCAAAACTCCATCAGCTAGTACTATAGTTATCTGCCTTTTAAAAAATAGGAGGACCCAATTTGTATATTCACTTGCAAAGAGAAATTAAGAAAAAAAAAAAAAAAGAAGAAAAAGTAGAGGGACATCACCATCTTGAATTTGAATTTTGGATGCAGATGTATAAGAAAGAAGTCTGTGGGGGTTAAAGGGTTAGAAGAAGAGAGATTGTGGTCGTGAAGAGTTGATGATGACAGAAGGATTCCAGGAAGAAATTGAAGAGAGAATTAAATATATGTAGCTCCGTTTTTCTTTTTTTTTTTATTTTTTTTGGGGATTGGTTTATATAAGTTGAGTTGAAGGGGAGAAAGATATGATATAATGATCAGGGATTCCAGGAAGAGAGAGACAGACAGAAAGAAATAAAAATAGGAATAGCAGTACTAGCAGTCATAATAGCCATGTAGGAGGACTGTGGTGGTGGTGGTGGTGGTAGTAGAATGGTGCAAGAAAAGAGAAACGGCGCCTGCAGAAAAACTGAGAGACTGCCTGGGAATGGGAGGGGGTTAGAGGTTACTGTTACCAATGAAACAGCAACAGCAGCGGAGAGTGGGAGAGCTTATTTGGGATAGGGGATTGGGAGCTGTGTTTGGAGAGTGGCCATTTAGTCTGCCCTCCACATTTAAAGCTTTTTTTCCACAGTGGATGACGACGATATTGGCTATTGGCATTGGTGGCGTGGTGCTGTTTTATGCAGTCTTCATAGTGCATTGTTTTGTGTCTGTACTTCGTACGTACCAGTAGTGCTTATCCCATCAGCATTACTTGGTTGAGTACCCTGCCTGCTGACTGCTTTTAGAAATGTTCATTATAAGTTAAAATTTTGGATTTTGAAATGAACTTTTTCCTAGATAGATGTATAACCTGTTTGTCAAACTAAGTTTTTAGTCAAACTTATCTTTTATAAAATTTCAAATAATTTTAATTATTGTAAAATTTTTAAACGATACATTTTAAAAATTTTTTTCTATAACTTTTATAGCAGATTACAGTAAACTTTGAGATAAATAATCAAAAAATTTATTTATTAAACGGGGCTCACAGAGTCTTAGCCACGACTATATCTGGTGCATCAAAAAGTAAACCAAATTGTTTTGTCCGTTTAGTATAATTCTAGTACGCTGAAGTTATTGTTGTTGGCTTAAAGTTATACACACTATTGAAACAGAGGGAGATTGAAGTTCGATTTTCAAATGGTCTTTTGTTACTCCCTCCGTCCCACTTTGATAGTCCTGATTCTTTTTTTACACAGTTTAATAAAAATTAGTTAATTTTATTGGAACAATCAATTTAGGTAGCTATTTTTTTAAAATATCCTCACATTAATTAGAGTACAACTTTATGGGAACTTGAATTGATGGTAAAAAAAAAAATCAACTCTCATTAAAATGGAGTAGGTTTATAATAACAATAACTTACATTAAATAAGGGTATTTTAAAAAAATTAAAATACAACTACATTTTTCAATTGAAAAGTGAACTATAATTTAGGACAAACGAAAAAGGAAAACGGAACTATCAAAGTGGGACGGAGGGAGTAATTGCTATCTCTTGATGATCTTGAAACCCTATGAACCTTTTTTCAATTCAATTTTTTGTGCTGTGCCTCGTTCGGTTAAAATTGCCTCGGTTACGAATTTAAAGAAATTATTTGCTTAAAGCGCATGTCCCGAGAACACTACAACTTACAGTGTGCCATTTGCTTGGAAAAGAATGGTTGGCGGGCTGGCGAAGCCCCAATTCAGTCTCCTCTCCTCTCCTCTCCTGTGGCAGAGCTAAATGACAAGACCAAAGATGGTGACTTTCTCACATATCGGTGAAAACAGAAAGGGTTAAAAGTTGTGGGCTGGAACTTGGAACTTGGAAGTGGAGGCAAAAAGGATGTCAATATAGTCGTATATATGTTTGTTTATTTATTTTATTACTATTAATAAGTGAAGCAAGAAAATGTTAGAAAGATCCAACTTCTTGGTCAAAATTTCGTCTATCTGACCGACTTATCAGAAATCAGATGATAACTAGAGCATGTGATGCCTTGTTCTTTTTTTTTTTTTGGGAAGGATTTCACAATTAAGGAAGCAAAATATTTCTGCGTGCATGATGATGAGTTTCCAGAAGACCTTAATACAAAGTCAAATTTCCTCCTTATGTTCTTCTACCTTTAGGGTGTTGGTGATGAATTAATTGGATTATATTCACTTTGATAGTTTCATTTCTTTTTTTACATAATTTTAAAAAAATAATTAATTTTATTAGAAAAATAAATTTAAATTATTATTTTTCTAAAATACCCTCATATTAAATATGGTATAACTTTATGTAAACTTGAATTGATGGTAAAAAAAGAATCAACTCTCATTAAATGGGATAGATTTATAGTAACAACTACTTTCATTGAATAAGGGTATTTTAGAAAAATTAAAATATAATTATATTTTTTAATTGAAAAGTGAATTATAATTTGGGATAGATGAAAAAGAAATATAAAATTATCAAAATGGGACTGAGGGAGTACAAAATAAGGAGGCTCGATTTATGCATTAATATTATCGGTTGTGGTGATTGGTGAGCACACAATTTACAAAACCATTTTCCTTGATAGTTTCGAGGTTATTTCGTAGGTATCTCTTAATCTTCTCATCACAGGCGAAAGAACGAGAAAGTAGGAGCAGCGTCAACTATTACGGCTTGGTGCAATTATTACAGCGTTTTTCATATATTAGCACCGGATGCTTATTTTCAGCCATAGATTCTCTGCTAAAAATACACTCTGCTACCTACATATTGGGATTGTCAAAAATAGTAACGATTTTTATATTATTGTTAAGCTTTCTCGAGCAGTTTGATTTTTTTTTTTTTCAAAAAAAAATTACGCTCCGTCGAGCTGCTCTTAAGAGGCACTCATCGTGGATAGGGTGGCCCCGCGCACCGGCTTTAAAAATATATATATATATAATATATATGTATATAATTATATATATAATATATAATTTAATTAGTTACAAATTTATGATAATGAAATTATTAGTTATATGTATTATATAATGTTTATTAGTATATATAATATAATTGATATTATTAATTATACTAATAATTATATATGTGTACTAATACAAATTATTAATTGGTAATACTAAATTTACTAATACATTTATACAAAATTCCTAATTACACTTAATATAATAATATTTTTTTCTTAAAAAAAATACAAGCACAATAATGAATTAGTGATTGTATTTGTGCCAAAAGTGAAAACTTGACTACTTTAGTTATATTTATTTCATCATGCTGCATTGTATTCAAATAATTTTTGTTTGATTGTTTTTATAAGTTTCAATTGTAAAATTACAATGAATAATAATTTGATGATATTTAGTACTTGATTATTTGCTAAAATTTAACCATAATAAAATTATATACCAAATTTTTATTAGTCCCGCGAGAGCACCCGCAAGGAAAGCGAGGCGGGGTGGGACGGGGGCAGAGGGAGTTTGTAGGCAGCGGGGCGGGGGATGGGGAAGGGGTCCCCCGCCTCAATCCTGCCCGTTGCCATCCGTAATTGTGGAATGTGGTATATTTCATCTGCGAGAACTGTGAGGCTTTTGACGCAGAAAGTCCCGTCAAGCTCAACATACTTATCAGTTCCATATTAAAACCCCGTCTAGTTAAATAAATTATAGTAATTATAGCCAATTTTGTTGCCATTGAACAATTGATTCCAATAAAACAATAATTATGTGAGGGGTAGAGATGACAACGGGCAAGTGCACGTCTCACACAGAAGGAGGAATAAGGCGGGTGGCAGCGGAGCAAGTGGAAGTTTTCTTCCCCTGCATTAAATGGGGTAGCGGACGGAGCATACGTCCACCCATATTTTAATATAACATTATACACACACACACACACACACACACAGATATATATATATGTAAGTTTTTATATGATAATATAAAATAAATGCTATGTTATTGTTGTTATATAAATATATTGTATGAAATAAGGAAGATGTTATATTATTATGATAAAATGATAAATTTTTGTACTAAAACTTTAATAAAATGATTATTAGATTTATATAAATTAAACCATGCAAATGTAGATTGGCATTTTGGGAGTGGAAACCAACCCCAATTTTCATAATTACACTCTCCTCCTCTTCTTTTTTTTTAATTTTGTGCAATATCTCCTTCTATTTAAGGGGTAAGAGAAAAAAAAAAAACGTTTTGGCCCAGCTCATCTCAGAATTTAGACCATTCCAATCCGTTTGGATTAGCTGTTTTTGGGTTTGTTTTTCAAAAACACCACTATAGCATTTTGAATCTGAAAAACAAGTCCGTTTGGATTAGTTGTTTTTGGGGTTGTTTTTCAAAAACTATATGAAAAAATGTTACTGTAGATTTTTTTGGATTATTTTTAGAAGTATTTTTGAGTATTTTTAGAATATTATAATTTTTATATTTTTATATACATATACATTTATGCATTTATAATACATTTATATTTACAAATGTATAAATGTATATTATTATAAATGTATAAATTATAAATGAATATTATATAAATGTATAAATTATAAATTATATATTTTTATATAAAATGCATTTGTGCATTTATAATACATTTATAGATATTTATAAATAAATATATTTATATATTCATATAAAAATATATAAATGTATTATATTATATATAATGCATAATATAAATATATTTATCAATGTGTAAGTGTATATTATTATAAATGTATAAATTATAAATGAATATTATAAATATATTATATATTATTATAAATGTATAAATTATAAATTAATATTATAAATGTATAAATTAATATATTATAAATATATATTAATATTATGTAGAAATGTATTTATATAATTAATATAAATGTATATATGTATTGATATTATGTATAAATGTAAAATTAATATTATGTATATTAATATAAATGTATAAATGTATTATATTATATATAATACATAATATAAATTTATATTTAAATGTATAAGTGTATATTATTAAAAATGTCTAAATTATAAATGAATATTATATAAATGTATAAATTAATATATTATAAATATATATTAATATTATGTAGAAATGTATTAATATAATTAATATAAATGTATACATGTATTAATATTATGTATAAATGTAAAATTAATATTATGTATATTAATATAAATGTATAAATGTATTATATTATATATTATAAATATACATAAATATTTATATATTATGTATAAATGTACATTTATATAAATGTATAATATATTATATATTATATTATATATAATTTATATAACATATAATATTTATGTAAATATATTATAAATATATAAAAATATATTATAAATAAAATAAAATATTTATAATATGTATATATAAATATATAATATACATTATTATTAATATAATTTATGTATAATATACATAATTGAAATATACATATTAATATATATTATAAAACAAAATTGAATAAATATGTTTATAAATTTATATATAAATAAATGTATTTATATAAATATATAATATTTATTTCAATTGATATAATGTATATAATATTATACATAATTGAAATAAATATATTTATATTAATATAATATATATAATATACATAATTGAAATATACATATTAAAATATAATTGAAATATACATATTAAAATACATAATTAAAATATACAAATTGAAATGTACTTATTAAAATATACAAATTAAATATACATAATTGAAATATATTTGGAATTATTTTTGATATATTGTTTGGATATGGTGTTTTTGAAGTTATTTTTGAAATACACATTTACTGTAGCATTTGGAATGTGAAAAACAGTTTTTTAAAAACAGGTGCAAAAACACTCAATCCAAACGGACCTGTAGTTTTTCACAAGAAACTGTTACTCTTAGGTTTTAATCTTTTCGTTCCACCGCTGTAGTCTCCACTTGCGTTTAAATCCCCCAAATGACAATCATCGAGGTCTTATGCTACTGACAGACCAGTGATTATCCGATTAGCGGAACTTCGGAAAGGCCTATGTTTTTGACCAAATGCAGGTAGGTACCCTGTTCCTTGCCAAAATGCCAAGTGATGTTTGTTTCTTTCGGTACAATTGTTTCAATATCGGGTGCAGCGAATCATTCGACAGAGAGACAAGACACAATATGTGAAAGAAGACAAAATTCGGCGAGGGAAGAATTATTAATTGTGATTGTGTAGTTTCTTTTTTCTGAGGTGAAATCAGTCACAAATCCAATTACTTTCTGTGGTGAATTTATTCAAACACAGACTATGATACATCTCTCTTTTTTTTTTTTGAAAACGATAAATAATTTTATTGATAATTTAGATTTTACAGTATTTGAGCAACAGTTCAATCAGTTATGATTCATCTCATTTATTGAATCGAATTACTTTCTGTGATGAATTTATCCAATTTCATCTCATTCGAAAGGCTAGCAAGATGGTGGAGGTTTTTTTTTTTTGTGGAATTTATCCCACCATGTAAATTTTTCTTAACTGGAAAGGTGAGGCTGAGTAACTCAGACCAATAAATACACAAGTCGGTCACTTGGGCATTTGCAATGCAATACTAGTGTGAGAAATTTGTCATGGGTAGTCAAACATATCACATTTGTTAGACACACAGGACGGTCATTATTATTTTCCATTTTTTTTTTATTTTATTTCATATATTTTTTGCAAGAAAAAAAAAATTATATGGTCTACGGTACTTATTTGGTATGAAAAAATTATGGAAACTCGCAAAAATGAACTTTATATATCTTGTGCGTATGTCTCGAACTTTGTAGGCATTTTAATTAGGAGTAAAAAAAACATGTATGAAATCAAACCCATGTAGAAATTTTTTTCCACTTCACAATCGAAAGAAATACAAGTAAATAACACAAGGTGTAAAGATGAGAAGCTAAGTAGAAATACAGTTTTCAAAATTTTTTTTTTTCAAATTTTGAAACTATCATTTTATTTCACCTTATATTACGTCAAGAAATTTTTTTAATATTATTTTATTTATATCATACACATATTTTTAAATATTTTAATATCTACAACTATTTTTTTTATTTTGTATACATCACTTTACATAAAATGCTACCAGAATCATTTTAAATAATAATCTAGCCAAGCACATTTTTATGTTTCCGCAATAATTTAGCAAAAATTTTCGTGAGAAGAGATAATAGACTAGTGATTGCTAGTAGAACCAAAATTCGGCCGATAGAGACAAAATGTAAGTTCAAGAGCTTGCTACTTGGCACTTGCTAGGCTGAATCTGAATAGAATCGTACGGAGCATTAGCATTGGGCAGACTCTGGATCCATCTGATCTGACCATTATTTCAGGCAGCAGCAATCTATCGTCTTGAACAAGTCCACCGTGAAAAGTAGGAGTGGCAGACACGATTCAAATCTATCGCGAAATCGGCAGGTTTCAGTAGTGTGTGCTCTTTACAAACTTGAATCCAAATCTGGTCAGATCTAAATAGACGCACCAAGCAAACAGGTGAATCACGAGTTGACACGTTTGATCCATTTGAATGTATAATTTATAATTTAATAAATAAATTGGAGGCATAAGATAAATGAAAAAACTAACCAAGGCTGTCAATCAGCATTACGAGAGTGCAATCATGAATTTTATATGAAAACTAGATTTTTTATTTGTGAAAATGTCATAGTTGTGCTTTTGTTCATGATTTTTTAATTAAAAAAAGGTAAAATCAAAAAATTGCTACAAGCAACATATATGAAAGTTACGATTGGACTGCAATTTATTTTTATATTTTTATGGGAAACTCCAAAGTGAAAAAAAAAAAAAAAGCAAACAAGTCGAATAACCTGCAAAATTGACGAGTCATGCTCGAGTCAAGAAGATTAATCCATTTAAATTTTTAAATCGTGTTGAGGTTAACGTGTTATTCAAGATACTTAAATCTCGATCCAAGCCGTCAATCTGCGATTCGACTTGATTGCCATCCTACTAGAAAGCTGGCTAATGCAAGTCCTTAAATTTACAAGTATTGCTTAAAGTCAGGTTAGCATTACCGAGTTTAGTAATGCTCCTGTTTTAGGAAGAAAGAAAGCGCCCACATAAGTCCAATGTTGGGCCACAAGATTGGATCTCAATTCAGGTTTCTTTTGGGCTTGTCAATTCTCAGCTTTCACTAGGACTCATTTGTCAGGTCTGCCTTCCGGAAAGTGTAAAACAAGTTTAGTAAGCTCAAACTTCGTTAGGGAAAGACTAGAATTTGTAGTCCCATAATCCTTCGAAACAACAAAATAACTTGCGTACTTGTTCATGTAAAAGATAATAACATAAAAATGTACTCCAACAATTTGATGTATAAAAAGCGATTGAAAAAATAGGTTCATGAAAATATTTAAAAAAAATTTTTGAAAAAAAATGACGATCCAAACAAAGCCAAATTTCTGATGGTTACTGTTATCATATATACATATATTTTTGTACATAAGCTTGGTAGCCTATAGAACATGTCATTATGTCCATATGATACCTTTTTTTTTTCTTTCATTTTTTTACAACTCCTGAAAGTATGCATTAACCAACCTATTATGTGTATGTGTGTGTGTTCTTTTTGTTAAATAATTTTTTTAACAGGAAAAAAATTGAAATTTCAATAGCGGAGAGAGGTAAAGAGGACTTAAACTCAAACCTTTAAATCTTGAAATCTCAACCATATATATCTTTCTATATATAAAGTTTGAGCATGGTTTGGTCTTATTAAAAAAAAAAAGCGTCATTATTTGTTTTGTCAAATATGCCCTTCTAATATTCACTATTATTTATCTACATCTTATCTATTAAACTTTTTCACACCTACATAGCAATCACTACAATAAACACACACAAAAACATACACATACCCCCATTTTTTTAGGCTAACAAAACTTCCAATGAAGTAATAATTGTCAACAACTTCCTATTCTAAAAAAAAAAAGAAAGAAAATTACAATTCTTCCATCCGTATTTTTGAAACGAAACGTCCAATAACTACTAAAAAATTTAATATATTTTTCAAAATTTTTTTCTTTTAGATTTGCACATACGTACATAAGGTGTGGTGCCTGCCATTCCCACTAGTAAATACTCCCCCCGTCCCACTTTGATAGTCCTGTTTCTTTTTTCACACAGTTTAAGAAAAAGTAGTTAACTTTGTTGGAAAAGTAAATTTAGATTGCTATTTTCCTAAAATACCCTCATATTAAATATGGTGCAACTTTATGGGAACTTGAATTGATGGTAAAAAAAGAATAACTCTTATTAAATGGGGTAGGTTTATAGTAATAATTACTTACATTGAATAAGGGTATTTTAGGAAAATTAAAATACAACTACATTCTTCAATTGGAAAGTGGACTACAATTTGGGACAGATGAAAAAGGAATATAGGACTATCAAAGTGGGACGGAGGGAGTATATACCGGGAAGATTGGATCC
This sequence comes from Coffea arabica, assembly GCF_036785885.1. NCBI lineage: Eukaryota > Viridiplantae > Streptophyta > Magnoliopsida > Gentianales > Rubiaceae > Coffea > Coffea arabica. Next base: position 21,963,771 of record NC_092312.1, on the reverse strand, counting down.
CTTAACCCTTCAGCAAATCAGTCTTTAGGCCAAATTTTGGCCCCCGGAGACAAGTCTGATCCAGTATCATGGCCGTCGTTCCGTGGGCCAAGCTAAAATAAAAGCCATTGCAGGCCGTACCGATTTGTCAAGCATGTGCCCGCAGGTCAGTACAAAGCTGAGAAACCTTTTGCCATTCGATTACCACGGTCGGACAACGAAGCCGAGAAATGAGAAATCCTTTTCCTCGATCTGGCAATCTTCTTTACAATATCACACAGGCTGCTAATTTTTGCTGGATATTTTTGTGAAAAAGCATGCTTTTTTTTTGGGCCATTTGCCAATCGTTATTATAGTTTTCGTCAGGACAATTTCAGAGGTACGGCAATATATTTTGATCTGTTAAACAGCCTTTAGTGGTTTATTATATCTGAATAAGAGGTTTGAGGTTTGTTTGATGACCATTATAGTTCCAAAATCGTAAGGGAAAATTTCATGAAAAGATGAAGGAAGTGTCATGATTTGAATGGATTTGCTTAAATATGTAACAAAGTGAAAAACAAAACCTTGAAATCACTGGGCCTTTCGCTCAGTGGCCACCACCTACTTGGTGGGGTGCAAGGCAAGGGTTCGAACCTTACCTCTCATAAAAAAATATCACATTTCAGTGGCTTGTCTCCAAAAAATTCAAACGGATATGCTGTGCACCCGTCTGGTCTGGTGGTGGTTCAGTCCCCTCCGACTTATCATCTCTGAAAAGAAAAAGAAAACCTTGAAAGTTTAGATCGATCATCTTAACATACAATTTTAAGACTTGATCTCTTTTCTAATTATAATTCTGCACTAGCAGTATAAACGCTTGAAGCAAGATCTAGAGATGCACGCTCTTGAAAGCAAATATCTGACCAATCTTGATTTACCAAAATGACTAGGTGATTTACTCCTGCCTGCTTGAAACATGAACCATGAGTATAAAGTATTTGCAGAAAACCAAAAGAAAAATGCTGTTTTTTTTTTTTTGGTTCCCAATGAATTTTTGATATTTTATATAATTCTAGTGGACACGAGAACATTAATAGCAAAAGACTATGCAAACTATATTATATGTCTCCAATGTACTTTTTCCTATAATTCCCCGAAGATATTGTGATTTTATACTACGGCGATCGATCGGAACCGAAATCATCCATACCCTTTCCTTCCTGATAAAAAGAAGAAGCAAGCAAGTAGATGCACAAATACATGAATATGTAGGTGGGATTTGGATCCCATGCGAAGATGTGCGTGCGATCACATTGAGAGTTAGGACTGAGGCCCGTCAGTCGGTCCGCATGCAAACAACCATGAGAAGGCATCATTACCGGCTGTAAGTCTGCGACAAAGATAACGAATCTCCATTATTTATATTCCAACCCCATTACTGTACTGCAAATTATCTGGAATTATGCAACTGGTCGTCAACTTTGTCGCCGTTGTACCTTTTTTATTTCCTAGACTAGACTGGCCCGAGATGAGGTCGGCCCTTTCTCGATAACATGTATTATTATTTGCAGAAAGCAATGCAGATGTAGAGTTGCAGACCTTTCCCTCAAGAAAATACAAATAAAGATGTGCCAACTTGAGGAGTTCTGGGACTACCGAGTTGACTTGAGGCTTGAGAGTACAAATAGAGCTAAGGACGATCGTTTTTACCACTGCATTATAAAAGTGCAACAGCTTCATCATCAAGAACTTCGTCCTGGTTTCGAAGTTACCATCTGTTTCAAATTTGGAATCTGATCTATATGTTTGACTTCAGTCATTAATTCTAACAACTCCTTTACCTACTCCAAGAATAAGGCAACGTGAGAATAATAATAGTAATATGTTCTCACGAAAAGAATCTCCTCACTCCCTCAGCGTCATTATTGTGTGTTGTGCTGCGTGAAAAGTTCCTCCGGAAGGAATCCGAACAACCGCAGAGTTCTTTAGAAGATACATTCCATCAGATGAGAAGTCATTTTAAACTGTTGTGATCACTTAGCTTGATAAGGTTATAGAAGACTTGTTTAACTGACATTCTATACAATGAAAGTTCTTCAATGCGTTGGTGCCACGAAAACAGAAAAAGGATAAATTGGATACCCTTCTAATTAAATAATTACCCATAATCGAAAGGTAAAATTTCACCGAAGCCTGACTCAAACTTGCTTTTGATGTTTGTGATCTCCATTTGCATGTTAAGACTCCAGTGATGCAATCCATTAATCCTTCTTATTCAACAACAATAATATTTTCTGAATCTTTTCCTTTTTTTTTAATTCTATATATATATATAGTTGTTCATGATTCTGTTGGAACATTTATTATATTACTCCAATTAAATAAGTAGGTTGTCAATTGTACCGCATTGACTGACCAACAACTTTTATATAATCTCGCCTCGTTAGTCAATAAAGATATTTAAATTGACAAACCCAATGAATACTCGTCTTTTTTTCTGTGGACAATAGGCAATAATAATGCACCATGGGATTGTATTCATTGAGTCAGCCAGCAAGAAGTTCCAATCTCACCATATCAAATGGATCAGGCATTTTTTTCCCCCACTAATCCATTGAAACTTTTCAGATAAATCTTTCCTGCACTATGAGCGCGCACGTTATATATATGAATTAATTTTATATACATTATCAGTCAGTCAGTCAGTGTATACACTATCAATATTAGATATATGATATATAATATAACTTAATGTTTAGATTCAAATTAAAAGGACATAAAATATGTTTAAATCTATCGATATTTACACTTATATTAATCCAAACCTTCATGTCCCCGCCAGTCTGCATACCTAATAATCCCCTGCAAGAAGCCAAGAACTTGAAAGTCGTAGAGTCTTTCTGGGTCAAACCTTGCCATGTTTCATCTATCACAAGACAGTTTTCCTCGTCTTTCATTGGTCGGCCACTCACTAGCTGAAACCCCACAACGACTGCGTGCCATCGTAGCACCGCCACCCTTTCAAAACGTTGGTATCTGTCTCCCCTCCCAAAATTCTAATAATGTGCAGTTAGTTCCCAAATTCAGCAGAACTAAACTAAAGAAGTAATCATCAAATAGCAAAGCAAATATTTAATACTCTGCCTGCAATCAATTTTCTTCCAGCCAATAAGTGTAAATGTAACAAGTATAGTGCAAGACTAGGAATTGAGGAAAAACAAAAGAAAATGATGGAAAAGTCCCACTTGCCTACTTTACTGCCTGCCTTTGTCATTCACTCAAACTCACACTCACACACATACCTTCCTTCTAAGTCATCCAAAGCACCCCCACACTCTCCACATAAGAACGCACAGAGCAAAAAGAGGAAACACCCCGAAACGCACAACATTACATAACGGCTACAAAGACTAATAATAGAAGAAACACCCACACATATACACTGCAGAAGGAGGACGCCCCGAAATACACGAACAGAGAAAAGCTGATGTTGACTGTTTTGTTAGCTGGGAAATGGTAGAAATGGAAGGGCCGTCAAGTGCAAGGCCACCACAGATTTCCGAGATGTTCCAGAAATTTGCTCTGGCTTTCAAGGCCAAAACTTTCGAGCTTTTCGCGGAGGAGGGAGACGACCCCACAACCACAACAGCCGCCGCAGGCGCCGCCGAGGGCGACGTTTTCACTCTTTTGGACTCAGCTGAAGAGTTCATCCCTGACCAAAAAGTTGTGGTTTTGAAGCCTGACCCTACATTTTCACCTGAAATTAACCGAACCCATGTGGTCCAAACCTTAATTTCATCAATCTTTGCCACGATTTCATCCTTTGAGGCCTCCTACTTAATTTTCCAAGCCGCCCATGTGCCTAAAGTTGACCAAGATGGCCTTGAGTCTGCGGATAAGACTTTGGTTTCGATTCTTCAGAAATTGACTGATTTGAGGAACGTTTACAGGGATTTCAGGAAGAACCCAGGTGGGAATTTTGAGGCTCCAGCTGGTTCGTTTTTGGAATTTCAGGTGCAGGAGAATCAGAGCAAGCTCAGAGCCTTGGAGACTATGGTAAATCAGTTAATTTCTGAAATTGAATGTAAAGATGATCAAGTTTTGAATTTGAGGAAAAATTTGGATAAAATGGTTGTTTTCAATTCGAATTTACAGAAAAGATTAGTGGCAAAAAATGAACAATTGAATAATGGAACGGAAATTTTATTGACAGTTCGCGTATTTGAGTCTATGTTAAGGGATTGTGTCAAGTCATTGCATTGTTTCAGTAAGCTGTTGATTGATTTGATGAGAAAAGCAGGGTGGGACTTGACAATGGCTGCAAATTCGGTGTATTCTAATGTTGATTATGCCAAAGAAGGTCATTATAAGTATGCGTTTTTATCATATATATCATTGGGAATGTTCAGGGGTTTTGATTTGGATGATTTCTTGTTGAATGGAAATGAAGTTGTGTGCAATGGAAATAACTCGATTCCTAGTAAGGATGGCTGTTTGAAGCAATTAATTCAGCATGTTTCGAGCAATCCTATGGAGGTACTAGGGAAGAACACGAAATGTGATTTTTCAAGATTTTGCGAACAGAAGTATGACCAGTTGATTCATCCCACAATGGAGTCATCGGTTTTTAGCAATTTTGACAGGAAGGAAGCGGTTTTGGATTCATGGAAATCATTGAGCGTTTTCTACGAGTCATTTGTTAGGATGGCTAGCTCAACATGGATGCTACACAAGCTAGCGTATTCGTTTGATCCCATTGTGGAGATATTTCAAGTGGAGAGAGGTGTAGATTTTTCGATGGTGTACATGGAAGATGTCACACAAAAAACTAGTCCATCAGGGAAATCTAGACGAAAGGTTGCTTTCACTGTTGTACCAGGATTTAAAGTTGGGAGGACAGTCGTCCAATCTCAAGTTTATCTAACTGGAACCAGTTGTACAGAGTGGTAAAATGCCTCTAGAGAAAGGAAATCCATGTCTTCAAGGTTGTCTGGGACTGACACAAGGTAAGAGCTGTCAGTTTTATTGGTGAAGCTCTTGATCCTGAACTCTTCATAGTTCAAGTTTGAATCTCTTGCAGCCTGTGCTAAAGGAGGACTCTAGTGGTATACATGTGAAAGAGGACCATAGCTGCCTGTCTGTCATGGTTAACTGGCTATTTTGCAAATATATGCTCTGCCCAGAGGCGTTTGCTTGTTTAGAGGTCTTGTTCCTTCGTTACTAGTGGTCGTGTCCAGTTCTTGTAGATGTAGATGTAAAGAAATTATTTTTCTTTTATCATATTAGATCAGTTAATGTGTTTCTTTTTTTCAGTTGAAAGTTTTTGGGCGGGAGGAGACTGACATACGCATTCAACTTGTATATAACTTTCTTGTTATGAAAGATGGTATAGTGATTGAACTGTTGCCGATACTAATGTTATAGTGAATGCTTCTGATTGCTTGTGGTATCATAGCTACTATGTTTCAAATATTTTGATGTCATTCAATCGATATGCAACTGGCAAAAGTTATGCTTACTTGCCATGCCAATGAAGTTAAGAGTCTTGTTCTTAAGTGGTGGTATTGTGTCTTTTGAACAAAGCTTTCTCGCACAGTTGCCTGTTCAAGCATGATAGAGAATCGTTGCAAATGCCTCAAGAATGCATGTCAATGGAAACTCATGATATGTTCTTATGAATTCTCCACTGAAAATACTGCGTGTTCTGTTGCTTCATTCGCTCTTTACTATATTAGATCTCAAATAACTATAAGGTCCACCTGCGGTTCTATACTTGGTTCTCTAGAATCTTTAAGAAGGGCTTCTGTTTTACATGGATTTTGGTGAATCTTTTTTTTTTTTTTTTTTTCATGTTGTGCAAGAGCTCAATGGTTTCATTCTTATTGCATCTGGCTTTTAACATATGCGGATATGACTATGATACTAGTTTCTGGTAGTATCATGTTCCAATTTTGGGACCTTCATCCTAATACAAAAGGAAAGATGATTAATCCAACTGTGAAGCCAGGGTAAAAGGGGGATGAACTTGTTAGCCTCATTCTTTGTAAAAGCTAAAACCATATGAGATAGCTCAAGTTAACTGCTGGTGTTTGATGAACATTCTTGAGTTGAAAACTGGAAATGCACATTGTGAGGGGCCTCATCCATGGATACTCGCTTTCCTGTCTCATGCTCTGGAATGATTTATCTAACCTGGACTGATTCTGTTAATTAACCTTTGGTAGGAGCCCTTTTGACGTCATGCAACATGCACATTTTTAACCTGTTCTTTTGCAAATTGCATCTGTCAAGAGCGGGAACGTACTACCGTGTTCTTTCATCGTAGGAAATTCCTTGGTTGGTTGATTTTTCCTTATCTTTATGCCTCATTTAGATTGATGAATTCTACTAATTTAGCAGTGGAGTTTCATTGCATGATCATTTTCAACACAACTCTGCCTTGTAACTTTTGATGCTGCTGTAAATTGCAATTTAGAAACCAAGAGTTTATCTTGCCCTGCTCTTTTGTCAGTCACAGTTCAAGCCTAATAACGTTTGCACTTCCCCTTGAAATTATGTCTGAAAATGTTCAGCCATGCCTGTTTTTGTTAATGATTCTTGTGCTTTCCGGAAGAAGCAAGTAAATAAAATCCAATCTGCCCCTGCCAATGTATATCCCAGCAGCTGTATACATAATCTTTCAAGCATGAGTCGGAAGTATGCCTTTTTCCACTTACCTTGAAATTTTAGCGCTTCAATCAATTCTTCACTTCTACTGATCAAGGGGTCCTAGGTATAAATCAAAGACTATAAGCAACAGCTCAGTATGGAAGATGAGCAGCATTTGGTGGATTATCAAATTGTTAAGTGTGCTTAGTCACGGTTGCTCATTCACGCCTTCGAGACATGCTTCGTGGGCCTGGAGGTGAAATAGGTAACAAAGCAGCCACAATCTGGTTTGTGGCTGGTTTGTGGACTAGGAAGCCCTGGTTAATGCTCATACCTGGCACTAGATTCAGATCTTGCAGAGCCCCTGCTCGAGGGTCTGGACTATTGTACGAAGCCTTGGTTTGTGGAGTTTTTTCGCTGATGCCTTGGGTTGTGTTCTGTAAGAAGAAACTTGTCCAACGACGCAGCCCATTTCTTTTTACTTGGTTGATGTTCGCAGGAGAATGGCCTCTGCCATAGAAGAAAAGTTACTCCGACAAAATGGCGAGCCATCAAATCTCTGTAGACAAAAAGTTTGTAAGGTTGGGCATTGTAAGATGGTGATGGATAAGCTTTCATCGCGCGTAGTCATTGGATGACTGCAACCTAATGTGGGTTGAGAGGGCAATGACATGAAATTAGAGGAATGATTGAAAGCATGTTGCAAGGTTCCAAATTTATGGTGCACAGCTGCGCAACAGTTGCTAGTCAAACCCGCAAAGATAAAAGGTACTAGAACTTGATCAAAAGCCATGCTTTGTACTTAGTTTAGGTAGGTAGATTGAACATGAGGAATTGAAGAAGATGGGTCCAGAGGGGTTGACGTGAATAGCCTAATACCAATTCAGGAATGCAGCTCATTTACAGAAGCGTCTCGTGCTTGGTCGGCATCCTAGGATGGTTATGATGTACTTGTCTTCTGTTTGACAACACGAATTCAATACCATGACATTCAGATTCAACACTTAAAATATGTGTCTCAAAGTGTGTACAGACCATCATGTTGTTTAACTAACATTCATGATCGTCTTTTTAGTGTTTGTATTGGGTGTTTCAGAACTTGTGAGAGTATAAAAAAAGAGAGAAAATTTTAAAAACGGAGAACCCATTCTGTCGAAAAAACTAGCTTATGATGACTATAGATTCTGACACAACTTCATGAACTGGTTAATTCGGGGAAGCTAAAAGATTTTGGTTTATCCGGATTGCATGTGGATGACGACATTTTACTTGATCAGCCTGGGTCAATTTGCATTCACAAATTAAGATAACGATGACAAGTCTAAACTATTCATTTTGAAGACATTTGATGTGTTTAATTGAGGTTGGTGGGTTCAATTTTTATATCAAGATTTAGGACTAAAAATTATATGGATTGCTTCAATTTTTGCACATAAGAAATGGACTCTTGCACGCAGACAATTTCGAATGAAAAGGTTCATCCTTGTACTGCAAAAAAAAATAAAAATTGAAAGCTCAATTTTAAGCCTATTACGTCCAATAAAGCACAAAAAATACTTAGTTTCTCACCATAATGAGAGGAAGGAAAGATGTTAATGAGTATACATGCTAGGCCTTTTTCCTATTAGGTACGACATTGTGAAAAGCAACATAGACTGCTCGATGTCACCAGCTTGAGAATTAGGAGTAGAAATGTATAAGAATCAAAAGAAGAAAACATTCACCCGATATAACTATAAGTGCAGCCTTGTCTTGGATCGTCTTAAGTTCTATCTCAAGGTTGATAAACGGTTACAAGTTTTTATATAAGTGCAAGTTTAAAAAATCTGTTTGAATTGTTATTTTTTAGAGTTTTTATATATATAAAAAAATGTAATAGCAATTTGATACATGTAAAATAAAAAAATATATTCTCGAAGAACATAAAAATCTTTTTGTAAAAAACTGCCGCCTATCAACTAATAATGTAATATGACTAGCCTATGTAGGGGAAGAATATTAATGTCACAATTTCTGAAAAGCAATTATATGGCAACCAAATTTATGACAAATGTCGAAACACGATAATATCACGTAGCCCAGCCAGTGATCGATCAAATATATATCTTCAGATCAATTAAGGCCTGGTAGCAGTTTCCAGCGCAGGCTTGGCCCCTGTTGGGGTTTCAATCCCACATCGATTGGGGGGTTAAGGGGATGGGTAGTTAAATCTCTTGGGTCGTCGTCAAAAGTTGTCGGCTTTTGACGATTGGTTTGGGGTCAAGATTTATTTACGCTTCTCTCTTGGTTTTCTCCAAGAAGTTGAAAGAAAAAAATTAAGGCGGGTTCTTTTTTCTTTTTTTTTTTTTTTCTCTTTTCTTCATCATGAGTGACTTTGTTATTATTATCATTTTTTTTTGGCACAGTGGTGCTTTCCTGCATTTCATGTTCGGCTAAGACAGCAAAGTTTTGCATGAAACAGCATTTCGATCAATGTTTTCTCTTCAATTTACAGATTTTTACAATTAAACGTCCTAACAAATTAAGTTCTCCCCACCTTTTTTTAGGGATAATTTCAGAAACCTCCCCTGAGGTTTTTGATAATTTCATGTAGCTCCCCTAAGGTTTCAAAAATTACACCTACTTCCTTTACCTATTTAAAATGACAATACTAACCTTAATATTTTAATAAAACTCTCTTGTTGCCATGTTTATACAAAGGATGGATTTTATAATTTTTTTTCTTTTTCCTTCTTATTCATTTCTCTTATATTTCATTAGAAGTATAGAAGAACTATCAATATTGTCGCTAATATCTATTCAGAATAAACGTTAAACTAGTAATTTTTTTGATGACTTTTAATATCATCCAATTTTTTTGTAACTCTTTTTTTATATCAAAATCAAGAATAAATCAATAATAATTAAAAACAAATGGTCCAAAATCGCTACCAAACTATCGTATTTCCATCACTAAACTACTCCATAAACTTTTATTAAAAAAATAATCCATAAACTTAGAAAACACAAGATTACACTTTCTTCTCTATCTTAAAAAGAATCTATATTCTCAATAAAGCACTACAAAAAATAGCTTATCATAACAAAAGATTTATTGTTATAGTTGATTATTAAATAACAAATATTGGCATGAAAAACTTGAGACTCCTTTTTTTTTAAAATAATTGTGTCAAATTACTTTACAATTGTTTAGAAGAATAAATTAAACTTTATAAGATAAGGGCATTTTAGGATATTCATTAAAATTTTTATTTTATTTTAAAGTTTGGTTACCAAAGTGTCAAATCAAGGGAGGTAAGTATAATTTTTAAAACTGCAAGGGAACTAAGTGAAATAGTCAGAAACTTCAGGAGAGGTTTCTGAAATTATCCCCTTTTTTTAATATGGAAGTTTTCCCATCTTTATTAAACAGAAAAGCAACATACACAAAAATTAAGGCAGCAAATCTTCTGAAGTCCTTAATGTTTCCTTTGCTTAATCCAAATCAATACTAACGAAGGCAGCTGGATCTGTGGATCCATATATAGTAAAGGCACATGTATAGGTATGTATAAGAGTTTGTCCCAAAAGCTCGGCTTAACAAGTAGAGTGATTAATCAAGTAAACATGAGATTTTTTTTTTCGATTCTCAAATCCTTCCCTCCCTACTCCTTTCTTCCTTTCCTGTTTGGAGGTTTGAAATATATCCTTTTATATACATGCATATATACATATACACACACACACACACACACATATATTCGGAGAAGCAACTTAATTTAGTTAAAAGAAAATTTTGTTAATCATTCACAAACTTCTATTCATCAAAGATTCGTTGATTATGTACGGCTGGACACACGAAACGTGATGGGTGGAATCCATACTACCTTCGCTGTTGAAGTGTGCATTTCTTTGAGAAAGTGCATGTAGTAGGTGGATAACTCATAATTTTACAAATTTATTTTTTTATATATGTTGTTCAGGTGTTTTAATTTATGTCCTCAAGACGCAGAATAGAAAAATCCAAAAAAAAAAAAAAAGAATAGAAAAACCTATTCAGAAAAGGCAAAAATTGCATTTTCAAAATTCCCAATTTATGAGCCTCTATCCATAATCCTTGATGAAATCTAAACATGGTGTCCAAAGACATATATGCTTAAATCAACCATGACCGTGGATGAAACTAAACTTTAAGCGCCACAGCATTTTCTCCAAAGGGCAAATGGAGGATCTTTTTTTCTTTTTTCTTGTTTAGCATTTGTAATTTTCTTTGGTGTAACTTGAAGTTTGTAGATCCAAGTAATAGTAACCACAAACACGCACGCTGAACAGAGGTGGACGTCTGATATATGTGGCCCCAAAAGGCATAGCCTCCAGTAACTTGACCATTCGTCTTTATATTTCGGCCAGATTTTTTATTATCTAATCAAGTATTCCATGTTGAAAACTCTCTATTTTTGGACCATTAAATGACAATTGATCCATCAGAACTCATTGCTTCGTACACTAATTCTAAAACACTCCACGATGTGCCATTAATGAACACTGCCAACAGCAATATATTGTCGTACAGCTGCATACTTGACTTATATTTGATCATTGTTCATTCATGTATTTTCTTGCAGAGGTTCACATTCTCAGAGGAGGTGCTGTCTTTTACCCCCTGATAAGCTTCTTTTGCTCTAGCAGACAGCAATAATTACGAAATTATTACAGTTGTACCTCTTGAATTTCCGCTTGGATTTCAAGATGAAAGCATAGCTTGACTAAGTTTTCTGCACAAGTTTCTCTTGCTGCTAAATGATACGGTTCCTGTACTTTAATATTGAATGAGATACTGCATGGTTGGGAGCTGAGAAGTGAAACGGAAGAGAAGAGGGGTTTGGCAGGATATATAACTCGAATTTATTTTGTTTAAGAAATATGAAAGGTAGGAAAAGAAACAAATGTTTCTTACCTTCTATTCTCTATTCGAATTCCAATCCTTTTCCAATATCGAAAAGATATTTCATGTGAGATGACTCATTAATCTTTTTCGTTCTTATCTTTCATTCTCTACTTCCAAACGTCAAAAAAAAATGTTTATATGTAGTTTCACTTCGAATCCTAAACATCATTCTTCTTTTCTCTCCTCACTAAACTACTTGTTTTTTCTTGACGTAAATTACTCCAAACTAGGCCCCCTCTCTTCTCGCGTTTAAGCAAGAAGACATATTTAAACAACTTACTTAGCTTCGTAAAATAGTTATTTGACCTTTTTCCTTTGGGGAAACTTGAAGCAGCAGACTGATTAGATGCTAAATAAAAGTAAAGGTTAGTGTAGATAATTTAAGTATAGAGAGTAAGATGGGTCAAGAAAAATGTTTAACAGATATCAAATGTGCATTATAGACATCAACCGAAAGGAGCAGCTTCATTTGAAAATGGGTTTTAAGAGAGATTTAACTGTAACCATTACCACATTGACATCCAAAATCCTCTCCATCCCATAAGATTGAACCTAGGTCATAACCCGAACTTTTCAGAGGTCTTCTTAAAGGAGACAACATAAGTACTGGAGCCCTAACTTCAGACTACTAATTAAGGATAGCTAGAATAAAGAGGCAGACTAATAATAAAACCATAATAAGTTTGACATGCTTAATAGGGAGAGACCCCAACATTGGCAGGAGCAAGGAATCCATCTTTCATCAGCACATCCTCTCCTTCCTACACATTTCAACAAGAAGAAAAGACAAAGGAAGAAGTTACTTATAAAAGGGCTGTAAAAATATGTTGACAACATGCTCATATTTGCAAGTGTCTGTAATGGAAGAAAAATCCAATTTAGGGTTTTTTGTTGGGGGGTCACCTGTTGACACACATTGGATTTCTTCACGGGTTGGTCAGGCATGAGTCCGAAGTGAATGTGTGGAAAGTGGGCCCACTGAGGAAGAAAACAAAATGAACCCAGAAATCACATATGAGAAGGGGGAGAAGAAAATTCTTTGAAATGGCAAAATCAAAACAATACCACCTAGCCAGCAGGAAGGTAACCCTAGGTGGTAGCTAGCTACATGAAAAAAATAAAACATAAAGAAGGGCTAAGAGAGACATATAGGAATAGTGGGAGCAAGGCCTTCATAAGCCCCCCCCCCCCCCCCCCCCTCTTTGCTCCCTTTTTCTCTTGGATCTCACATTTTTTGCAGCTGCACTGAAGGCCTCCCTGTGGCTTATATCAGGGTTTCCAGCTTTGATACGTTGGATCTCGTCCCTGCAGTAGTTATTAAATATGAACCTTCATCAGTCTATCCCTTCATCTGTGAATGCTACATATATGGATTAATTTAGTCAAAAACATTCTCATTCCTCATGATCTAATTATATGATTAAACAATTGCTCGAGTGAAGTCTAGGTAAATTGACCAAGAGGAGAAGAATAACAAGATATATTCATCATGTTATTTCACTCGCGTGATTTGAGTGTGCAAATATGTAACATTCCGTTTATTAAATACTAGCTATCAGTACTGAGGACTTACTTGATGAACCGGTTGTAAGCAGATGGCACTCTCTGTCGCTTCTCCGGAGCTGAACAAAGACATAGACACCAAGACAAACGAAAGAAACTAGTAAGTATTATTACAAAACAAAAAAGAGAAAAAAGAATAGAAATCACTTTGGCTTAATTAGCAGCTGACTTTCTTTCTGTAGAGTGAAAGAGGCAAGTCTGCTGCCTGCTGCTTTCATTATCTCTCAGGTCCGCATTCTCTCTCTCACCCTCTTTTCAGTCTTCACTTCATCATTATCTAATGATCTATCTATCTTTTCATCCTTGGAATCTACTCTACTGTTTCTAGATCATCTTGATTTCCGGGAGACAAGTTTCTAGCTTTTATACAGTCAGTCACAGGTGTACATACATCCCCTCCCCCACATTAACAATAAATAAATAAACCCTTCAACCCATAGTCCATCTTAGGAAATAATAGCAATTCAAAATATGTGAAAAGAAAAAGTGAAAACGGATTAATCTTGTAAAAAAAATACTGGAAATAATAACTTGGAATTGAGAAACAAGTTAGAGCTCAAATGAAGTTACTTGAAACCCAAAAAACAGTAAGAAAATCGAAATTCCCTGGACAAAAGGGGTTGGTGGTTCCTTGATGCCAGAAGAGCTGTTGACGAACAATGCAACTAACGAATAAATGCAAGTTCAAACCTGGCTTTCCTTATGTACTAAATATTTGTGGAAAACTGGAATAAAAAGGGGAGGCACGAGTAAAATGTTCTAAAGATGCTTCCCTCTTTGTCCACAGACAAGAAAGTCTTCACACTGTTAGCTGGTAAACGTTTGAAAAGTTAGTTCAAACAGAAGGTTTGGAAAAGAGGGACTTGTTCCTTAATCAGCTAAAAGATCGCTGTTTCCAGGAAAGGCCAGAGTTGGACATTGTTTTTACGCAACTTTTACAGTCAAAGAAGTGCTAATAAACATATTTTCGTTCAAGCAGAATCTTGAAATTCTGGACTTGTGATATTCGTGGGTAGACAGTAAATCATTACAGAAGAAAATGAAGAAGAATGCAATGATCTCACGTCTGTTAGCAACAGGAGGTTTGGGAAGCTCATCAACTCCTCGGACAGGCATAAGTGACTCATTTGGGTTAGGCTGATTGATCAGCAAATTGGGAGGTGTGTTCCTCAGTTCCTCCTGAAAAAGAAACCCAAAAATTCAAGATCAACAAGAAAACATCATCAGGGCAAGAAACTACAAATGTAGACTGGAGAAAACTGCAGCATCTATCTCTTGCTTTAGAGGAGAAACATTTAAGATTGAATATGTTGCTCAAGCATCAAAACCCTAAATTCAAATCAAATGTTTGGGAAGCATAACAATAAAGAAAAATAAATAGGTTGTCAACGTATGCTGTCACATCCAGAGGAAAACAAAAACTCAAATAAACTTGAGACTATAAACACGTTTACCAGAAGATTCTGAGGTGAAAAGAATGAATGTCCAAGATGAAGCTGATTGGCGCTGGGAAGGAGGAGGCCCCGCATGTTCACAGACAGAAGGTTGGTGCAATGCCCACATCGAACAGTTACAGTCTTGAACAAACTAGTGCAAGGAACACTCACCTGCAACAACAACGAAAAAAAATAGAACACAAGAAAGAGGAAGGAAGATCACAAGAAATCATGAGCTGAGAAAAGGGTTGGCCAGGAAAGCTGAAATATAATCATGTATCGTAGACCAAAAAAGCGTTGTTGATAAAAGTAGAATCGATCACTCATTTCATCTGGAGAGTGGAGACAGAAGACAGGAGGGAAAAGAACAGAAAGGGGAGAGTGATACCGCCAGGACAGTGTCACAGAAGTTGCAATGGACGTAACAGAGCTGCTCCGTGGGGGGAGCAGCAAGGTGGTGGTGGTCCGGTGTTGCAAAAGCAGATGAAGAGGACATTTTTCTTGCTTCTCTTTTTGATGGATGCTAAGCCTGTGAGTGTGTGTGTTTTCTTGATTTGATTGATTGATGGAATGACTGGTCGAAGTATATATGGGATTGGATATGTGGAGGGATGGGTTGATGGACAGATTAACCACTTGGATCTGATCTTCTGAATGTTTTCTTTGAGTTATCAAGACAAAATACTAAAAGGAAGCTGAAAGACTCAGAGAGATAGAGAGTGAGAGACACAGAAAGAGGGGGGTCCGACCCAACCCACCATGTAACAGCTGATTTTATAACTCGTACAGAGCCAAACCTGAATATTTTCATTTTTGTCACCCAAAAAAAAAAAAAAAAAACTTGCGCAATAGTTTGTTTAGTGGACATGTGAGATCAAAAAATGGTTACAGTACTTTGAAGCCTGCAGATATTATAACTCAAGTTTGATATATACCTGAGATAAGAGGTTGGAAATAAAAATGAAGTTATATACTTGTGAATTTGAAAATTACAAGCTAAACTGAATTACGCTCATAGAAGTTTCAACTAAACATTGCGCTTAACCTCTCAAACAATATTTTCGTCTTTTATCCCTGTAATTTAAGGATATTAACCCATATTTCCCTTGTACTTTGGAGAGTTCATCAATCTCACGCATTAGAAACTTTGATTAGTGAAGTTAGAGGCACATTATTGATTCATTCAAGCTTGCATTAATCGTGCCCTTTACCAAAGCGACCCTTGTATATTCAGATTCCCGACAAGTTGGAACTAATTAAGTGATGCTTTAGTAATGTTTTATTGGAAAGGTTATAATCCCAGGTTGATCTATCAGTGCCTTCCTTTGAATGCTACACAGTTTAGTGGTTTGGGGCCTGGATATTATTCTCTTGATCTAGCGGTATTGTTCGTTTCCAATAGAGGTCCTTCGAGGTTTAGGTACTTGAAAAGTAGAAAATACTTTGCTCGAGCCCTGCTTGGGGTCATTGACAAATTAAATAAAGCCTCTTTAGTCATCCCAGCGTGTTTAGTTTGGGCGCGTGCCCAACCATTGTTATTTCAACCAACTCAAACGATTCAGAACCAGAATTTGATCTAACCTTCTTTAATTTGAGTTTTTTTTTTTTTTTTGTACACTTTCTTCAATGTTTCTCTGCGACCTTGACAAAACAGTACAGAAATCTGCTTTCTCAAAAGGATTGTTAAAGGGCCGGGTCGACCTAAGCTCAGCCCAAAAAAGCTCACCGAATCTAAGTTTTAATTGAATCGGACAGAGATTAGGTTTAAATATTAAAGCCGAATTAAATGTGAGCTAAGGTTGGATCATATTAGGCTCAGGGTCGATTAAAGTCTGATCCATATATGAGTATAATTATATATGTAAAATATATGTAATAATATTTACAATTTATAATCATCTATACTATATATAAAGAGAGTGGAAGGGGTTTCGAGTAAACAAAAATCTATCACTTTATATACTTTCTAAACTACCCTTAATGATGAGGAAGCTTTTGGTATAAATAACAATCTATCTATCTTTGATAACTACCCATTACCAATATAAATTTTTACCAACTAATATGTGTTTTTTTCATATTTTATTTTTTAAATTATTTTGTAAATTTTAATTTTAATTAGCAACAACCAATTATGGTTATAAATAACTATCAAATACTTTTTATAACTTTTACTTTTGTGAATTTTTTACATATGTATTTTCAAAATATAAAACCAATTTTCTTGAAAATGATTTTAATAAATATACTCAGAATATTTCACAAATATTTTTTCTCTTAGTTGCACACACATTAGTGTGTGCGTTGAATACTAGTACATATTACAACATAAAATGTTAATAATTTATATGTAAATTTGTGTTGATTTATATTTATAAAATATATATTATATATAATTATGTATTTAATTATGAGTTTGTGACAAACCCTATTTGAATTCGAAATACATATAATATTATGAGTTGAGTTTGAACTTTTTTTAATATGAGCCCGAAACCCCAAAAATCCATATAACTTGTGAGTCAGAGTTTGAACTTACTGAAACTCGACTCAAAAAGTCCGATTTACACCGCTATTTCTTAGTACTACTGCATGAAATGGCGTAATGCGTATAATCAGGCTTACATTCCGAGTGAGAGGATTACAATAGTCTAACCCGATAACAAAATCCAAAGGAAGTGGCAAAACACCCCTTTGATCTAGTAACTTCCTTAGATTAGGATAGATTATATTATATAAATGTTATCGTTGCTGTAAAAAAAAGATTAGAAACCATTGACCTCTCTTGCCCCAGTAGGTAATGCCTCGGCAAATTTGCTTCGTTGGTTGTCCTTTCCAGCACTTCCATTTCACTAAAAGAAAAGCCAAGAGAAAAAAAATTATACGCTGACTGTGAATAAAAATCTTATTCATTTGGTAAACAACAATAGCTGACACAACTGTGATTTTCAAAATTACACATACAATAAGTCCAGAGAATGTTCAACTTTGAGAGGGTGTATATATCAAAATAAAATTAAGAGATTGATTTATATTAGAACACTATTAATGTTTGGAAGATGTTTGTAACTTTGAGAAATTTTATCCAGATCGATTTAGATTAATTAATTGGCGAGTCTAATATTTGGTCTTTGATTGATGCAATGAATGAAAGTGTTCCAAATAAAATTATGGAACCCATTCATTTGACATCAACTACTATCCAAAACAAATTATGAGACCCTTATTTGTCCAATTAGCATGATTGGATTAGTCAAATACTAGGTTTATTGCATAGTTAATCCAGTCAAAAGTTTCATGACCGTCATTAATTTCTCTCGATATTTTTCTTACTAACTAAATATGTATGGAAACCTCATTTTCATTTTCTTTTACCTAATTTTCTTTTACTTCGCCTTCCTATATATGCAACTTTCCTTCGATTCAAATAGGGGTTTCTTTTTTCCTTTTCTTTTGGATGTCAATTCTTTCTTTTGTTTATTGATGTTACTTTTAAACCTTTTGTACTTAAAATTGTACAAATTGTTTGACGTATCACATATACAAGAGCCGTAGGGGAGAGAGAGAGATAGAGAAATGTAAGGTTGGCATTCCCGATGGATGCGTGTGTTTTATGTTTGTATTTGGAGAGAGAGAGAGAGTGGGGTGACGGGGGTGGGAGCGAGGGCAGAGGCGGCAGAGGTGGGGGAAAGGAGTGAGAAAGGGACGTGTGCATGGGGTGATTAGCTTTCACTCATTCAGCTGTAGTTTTCACAGTTAAGAGGGTGTGTAAGCCTTTTCTCGGTTCCCAATCGTTATTTAACCCTACGGTTAATAAAGCCTTAAATGGCGGGCACCTATCCTCTGCACTTACTATTATTACCTTTCTGCCCGGAGTCAAGTCCTCTAGGTTCCTTCCCCACTCTGCATGTTTTTTTTTTTATTCCTTCCTCCGGTGGTAAACTCTTTAGCATTATTATAATACTGAAAACTCGCAAAAAAAAAATTCTTAAAATTATGAGAGCAAAGAAACTAATACACCATTGATCAAATGATATTAATTATTGAGTGTATTTGGATTGCAAATTTATTTTAAATAATATATCGTTTGCATCATAAACACATTTTTTAATTTATTTTTTTATATTCTCAACTAATTTTTTATTTTACATACATCACATCACAAAAAGTGCTACAGTAATTATTTCAAATAATACTTTTTATCGAAACACGCTAATTATTATTTCCATTAGATGACCGTTGTACGTTCAGTGAATGATACGACGTGAACCCCTTAATTTGTTTTTTTTTTTTTTTTTTTTTTGAAATTCATGCTATTGTTTTCTACAATAGGGATGAATGACAGTACTGGTGCACCATATTTGCCTCGTTTAGGACCACTAGAGACTCCAAATTTTATTTCACTCTTTGGAAAAATCCGCATCTCTACTTACCATTTATTGATAGCAGAGGAACTTCCATCCTTTTTATTTATAAGCTGCACACTCCCCCTCAGGAAGACAACTAAATGGCGCATTTCAGTTATTCCTTAATTTATAGTAGTAGTGATTCGGTACTGTTAATGGGTCCATATCGCCTTTAATTCAGGTATCTTTTTTTTTTCTTTCTGACATTTTCTCACAAAAGTAAGAATTTTTGGCAAATAAACCTATCTTCCCCACGGTGGCAGATTCAGGCATCTACAATGTCCTTAATTCAGGCATCTACAATGGCAGATTACGTCTTCAACTTCTTTCTAACTCCATGTCCGGATTGTCCCTTGAGCATAAGCAATGAAGTCACATGCAGAATACCAATTTATTTATAGGATAGTCTTTCAAAATCTATATAATTAAATTTTTCACACTTAATTACTAGTACTAGTATATAAGAAGTAGTAATTAAGTACTAGTTTATTTTGCTTCAAAAAAAAGCCCTGAAGTTGCTTGGAGATGGGCTCAAAAAAAAAGAAAATTGACAATTTTGTGATTTGACATCTCAAACTCCTCCCTACTCCCAAATACGCGTTGACAGAGGGACAGAGATACGTATTTGTCAGAGAAAGCAGAAGATGGCTGGATTTCTTCCTCATTGCTCAATTTAAATACTCCATGGTTGAAGCAGTTTTGTCCTAATCAATAATTATCATTTACGTTTATTCTGCAAGTTTACTACTTTGTCCATGATAGTGTACCTACATAACATGGCTGGGGAAAAAAATCTCAAAAATATATATGCAGAAAATTGGTCTTAAATTCTCTTCCTTCATTATGCTACATATTGCCCCGAGGATCGGTTTTGATTACTGTGGAATCCCAAAAACAACACCAACGTTGCTGAAAAAGAGGGTTGTCTTTTCTCTTCCCTAACACAATTGAAAACTATCACATCCAAGCTCCTCTTCCCCATGCGTGCAAGCAGGCTTCATCTTCACCAAAATAATTTGCCCTAAAGGGTTAACTGTTCATCACTCTGTTAGAAAACCCAGTTGTGGTCCTCTGCAATTCCCATATGCAACTTAAATGTCACTGTTGTTTACATTGTTGTGGCTTCACTGCCAAAAACAGATTCTTCATTCATCAGGCTTTGTTTGTGGTGTATTTTGAGACCAACTGAACAGAATAAATATAGGATGGTATGCCTTAGGTTTTAGGGTAGGCTACAGTTCTAGTACTGTTAAATTGAGCATATACTTTTTTGTTTCTTTCTAGATAGCACAACATATAGGTATCCTCAGCTTGAATTCTCAGTAGCTTGAAAGGAAAAAAGGGAGAACTAGTTTGAAGAATGGGATCTTGTGTCTTTCGAAAGTTATTCAGAGTAATTATATTATACCATCACATCTTTGCATTAATTGGTCAATCCAATCACTGCCAAAACCAGTATTTGAACTTTGAGGGGGCAAAAATTGTGTGTAATAATAGCAGCGTCTAACCAAAACTACAATCATTTATTAAAGAATTTTGTACAAAGCAAAGTATGTAACCGATACAAATGTTAACCAAATATAGCTTAGTATTCAAATTTAAAAAGGGCTTTTTTCACCTAACATATAAGATTAGAAAAAAAAGGGATTGATTAACCAGATATAAAGATACTTGTTGTTCTTCTTTACTTCTGCTAGACGTGGATTCAGTTGATCATCTCACAGTCTCTTGAGTTTTTTTTTTATTTAATGGATTTTTGAAAGTGATGCCTTTGAGATACTTGTTAAGATGTCTAAATCATACTTAACTTACCATGTAAATGTACTTACTTTTTTTTTTTTTGTTATACACTTAGTTAACTTACCATGTTAATGCACACGTTTACATCTATTACACTCCTGCATTTAGAAACTTTTTCAAATTAGTTTCACTCATTTCAACAAAACTAACATATGAAACCACCTGTTAGCTAAATCCATAGTATATATGAACTTCTATTATTTGTTGTGGGTTCTGCTCTTTTAAAATAGAGAAATATCATGTTTATATTGCTGACTACAGTAAATCTTAAAAAATGTCTTAAAGAAATTGGCAATAAATGTTGATGTGTGTGTCATCATATGATAAATTAGGTATGATTTGGATATAACAGTGAATGTCCACTAAAAATCCTTATATCATTTATAACTCTAAATTCAGTGAATCATTGCAATTTGGACCTAGACCACTATTATTTACTTATTGTACTACCATTGTATGCATATCCAAAAGTTTGCAGATAAGCTTTATCCTGTAATACTTTTGATTTTTTTTTTCAGGCTTTTTGTAATTTATTTCCTAAGGGCCAAGGATAAGCTTACAAAAAAGAGGGCTCGAAGCCATTAAAATTCAACATATATTATTCTCCACCCCTAATTTGTGTACACTTCTACCTACAAAGTTCAAATTTTTGTAGGCAAAAAAATAGTTGGCCTTACTTTTTATGCTATGCTCTTAGTATGCAAAATAGAAGAAACATATTTATTAAAACGCAGGCCTACCGTAATGAGGTAGTTTCGATAAGTCTTTCGCTGATTTGAGCTTTGTCGACAAATGAAAAATAGGACACCAACCTCAAGGCACTTTAGTTTGAAAAGTAGCATGTCAATAAAACATCTGGGGATAGTTAATTATAAGAACTAATCCGAATAAGTAAACTAAGAGTAATTCATGATCAATCCTAAAAGAAAAATCATGATTCAACAAGAATCCACACATAAGATTTAACAAGGATTTCTCACTTGAGTGCGCATAAGAACATGAATAACTTAACACAACTGTGATAAAATTTGATAATAATATCAAAAGTCTGCAAAATAAAATTTAGCTACGCCCCTATTTACGGTAACAAGTTCTAAACCGAAAAGATACCCAAAAAAAAAAATACTACTAAAATCGAAATGACAAATAAAATTCACGACGTGGCTACCTCCTAATAATTTGTTTGAGAGTTGATTTTCCTCCTTTGTTTGCGCGACTCAATCCAATCCTCTTAGTGGCTAAAACCCGTTCTACATCACAGCATCAAGGGATCAAAGAGAGATAAAGATTCTACTAAGAATAAGGTGTATATATTACCAAAGGGATCGATTTTCAGGAACCAAAATCTCCGGTTTTATCAAGCAGTTTGAGGGGAAAAAAAGAAAAAAGTAAATATTACATCACAAGTAGTGCTGATTATGGTTTTATCTACCACAGATCATAAAGGGTTGGCAAATAATTAGGGGTTGACTTTGGAATTTATTTGGTGCATTTAGGCTGACATAGACAAACTTAAAGTTTGTCTTTTAAACAATATGCACTTTAATTAGAAGAATTTTGATGTCCTAAATTGATAATCTATAATATCCTTATGTTTGGCCACTTTCCCTTCGCGTCTACAATTTAAGGTTGTGTTTGGATTGTATTTTCCTTCATTTTTCATGAAAAAATTACTGTAGCGATTTGATATATATGAGGAAAAAAGGTGACAGGAAAATGTGATCACGGAAAACGGCAATATTTTTCGACGAAAACAAGCAATCCAATCAAGGCCTAAAGTTGTACGTCAAAATTAGGAAATATATGGACACCATTTACGTAATATTGTTTTTTAGCAAGGTGATGATTAATAATCAACTCACTCGATTTCGCGGCGCTAAATTACTAATGAGGCTTCATTGGCAATAGTAAATAGGTCGTATTTCCTAATACTTAATTATGTGATAGAAATTCAGTTCCTAGCTACTTGGTTAAATTTACTGACTTAAGTTGTCAGTTTCTACGCTTCAAGTCACCGCCGGACATGCAAGTACTTCATTAATTTCAGAGATCTTCAGTTCGCTTTAATTGCACGTCTCACCTAGCTCATTGCGCAGCTCATTAATAAACAAAATCAGCACTCGTGTAAGTAATAAGTCTGAATATATATTTATATATATATATATATTCAATCCAGTTGATACCATCTGATCTGTCCAAGCAAAATGAATGAATTGATCAGCAAACCTAATCTCGTTTGCCTTTTCCAAGCTTCTATTATATTCTCTATCATGACTTGAAAAAAGGAAATGATCCTGTGGTGTATGTCTTGGAAGCACGACATGATAAGTTCTATCAAAGTGTACTTGTCATCCTCAGCCGATGATGCCGAGTGGGCTTCTTGTCAAGCTTCACTATTTACTGCTGCTTTTCACCAGTGATGCTCTATAATTTACCTTCCATACTGCCAAAAATCCAAATCTATGGGTAAGCATTAATTCACCAAAAATCTGGTTTTTCTGTTTCCTTTTTTGTTTTCTGTAAAAATGGTTTTTGCTGCGCTATATGAAGCAATTCTGTTCCAATTCAAATGAGATATCAGCTCTCCACTTGGAACGATGGATTTTTTTTTTTTTTTTTACCTTCCACCACTTTTCGATTCCCTCCCTATCCCAAACCTGACAGGCAGGATTACAATGATGGATTAATGCTACTATTGTCACTTGAAAATATATTATTAGATTGCAGTTTACTCTCTCTCTCTCTCTCTCTCTCTCTCTCAAGTTAATTGGGAGAGAATTTGGCACCAGTAGTCTATTTGCATTTCGTTAATACACAGAGGACCTTTCGAAAAGAATTTTGAAGCTTAGGGACAATGTACACAGAAAATTAAGCTGAAACTCCCAATTACTGTGGGCAAGGATCTTTAGTGACTTTGTTTCTCACCCAAAAAAAAAAAAAGAAGGAATTTTATGTTCTTGCCCTTATCTTGGTTTGAGTGTGGTAGTGCCTATTCCGTAATAATTATAAATGGTTCAGACGATCAAAGGTCTGGAGGGAAAAAACTATAAGTTAATTACAGAACGGTTTGTCCTTTAGATCTATTGTTAGTTTGCTATTTAGGGCAATTTTTAACTACTCTTCTTCAAGTTGTTAAAATGGCCAGCTATGACTAATTTTTCCTGACACTCCCGCAATAAGATTTAAGTTGTTAAAGAAGAATCAATGTAGTGTTCTGCAGGGTACCAAAGTTAAATTGAACATTTTTAACCAACTTACTCAAGAGGTGCATAGAACACTATTAGCCGCCTTTGGCATCGATCAACTTCCATCTCTCAAGACTATCTAACGTTGACTTGCATCAATCTCAATAATTTTGAAACTATATATATATATATATATATATATATATATATATATATTGAAGAAAGATCCTTGTATAAGTATTGGTATTTCAAATTCTTTTGAACCCTTAAAAGATAATATGATAGATGTAAAACAATTTACACTCTCACCACTCCACCATGTACATGCTATAAAATATTTTTCAAGGAGTGGTACTACCCTACTATACTATAGCAGTACTTCCATTAAATTCCTGTCTGCTTCATGTTTCAATCAACAAATGGTCTCCCATTTGCTGTCAATGCATCCGAGTGAGGCATGCACTAGCTGGACTTCAGCTGAGGGATCGTAGGAGTGCCAGGAGTTGTGGATACATGGCCCGGGCGCATGAAAAAGCCAACCAGATTCTTGATTCGACGGTGAAGCTCCTGCCATCTGGGCATCTATCTCTCTCCCACAGTTTCTGTCCGTCTCCTCCTTCCATATACACCCAAAAATACATTCAAAAATACACCAACAAAAGTATGCAAACAAACCTGACCAATTATAAATAAATCAAGCTGGTACTATTTGCTAGACCAGCCTTTTTTTTCAACAATTAAGCTGTAGCTGTGGGGAGTGAGATTCATAAACCTATTTTTGACACACCTAAAACTGACCAGTACGCGTGTCTATACAAAAACCCTTTTCGTGTTGGTAAAGTACGTACCAACTGAGGCCCCTACCACTGCCATTACTAACACCAGATAATAGTAAGATAGTTTCATCTCTCTTCGCTTGAGTCAATAACCATTGTGTATAAAGTGTAGACTTTTGACTGCTTGAATTAAACACTTTGCAAAGTTAGCAGCAAGGTCGTCTCATTTGTTCGTTTCCATGCAGCAGCAAACAGTGATGGGAAGGGGGCAGATTCCCCCTAAAAAAGTTATAAAAGGTCAGCGACGCATAGCATCCGGGTACCATATACATTGGCCATGCTTTGATATTTGTAATCTATTCCTATTCCCAGATATCAACAAAGAGGGGGCATGAATTTGGGCACGGCTAAAGCCGTTTGGCTTTCTATGTGCTACAATTGTCCGCATGCACTAGGACCGCATGTGAAAAGCGAAACTGATCATTATAAACCGCCATGCCCTCTTCTTGATACTGTCCTGCTCATCCAACTATCCAAGTGCCACACACCCCCCTCCCCCCCCCCCCCCCCAAAAAAACCATGCCCTAGTGAGTTTGGGTGATCCTAAAACCTAAACCATTATTGTTGGGATTGGAAATTTATGGCACTGGGAACATGACATGAACTGAGTAAATTAGTTGTAGAAAGAATTTTTTGAAGTGATTATTACAGTACGTAGCAGGATTTTCTTGAAAGGATAAAGATTTTGTAACAAGGTTTTCATTGATATAGTGAATGCAGTACTGCTGGGATCGTTTCTGTACAAATATTTCATATTTCTTCCAATTCGGATATTATATCTGTGTGGATAACTAGTTATAGTTACATAGTGATTTTTCTGTCCACGTTTTATGCAATTTACGAGTTGAAAACGGAAAGGTATTGTATACACTATCAATTTGAACAAACTGAATTGTGTTAAGATGCATGATGTTTTCCAAGTGATTGGCGAGAAACACCTCAAAAAAGTCCAATATGTAATAAGTTAGAAATCCAATTTTGATCCAAAAGATTAAACTATTAGATCTAATCCTTAGTTACATATTAACCACTCTTTTCTATCTCTCAAACCAACGTGGGACATAATCTTTTACTCATAAACTTAACAAATCTTCCCTTTTATGAATAACCCCTTACATTAAATCCAAGTTTGTAAGCCTTTTTTTAAAACCCACTTTAATATTTAACGCAAACCCATCTTATCATCTAAAATCACCTTTTCTTCCAATCACGGACCCATTTTTTAATCTTACATTAAACCCAAATTCATAAGCCCTTTTTCAAGCCTAGTTTAATATTCAACGCAAACTCACCTTATTATCTAAGGTCACCTTTTCTTCTAATCATGAACCTACTCTTCTTCAACATCCAAACTAGATTCCCGATTCTTGTCAACTCTTGATTCCTTGGTCTAACATCAATCGGACCCTTTGCCAAACTCATGTGGCACCTGATCCAATATCAACCAAACTTCTTGGCACTTTGATCCACTACCAAGAAAAGAATTTTTACCGGTTCAACTTTGAAAAGAATCAACTTGTCCATGAGAAACCCAACCTCGCAACCAGAAACTCTGATACCACTTATTAAGAAGAGACACTTCGAAAGAGTCCATCAAAAAGCTCAATATATAAGTCAGGAATCCAACTCTGACATAAAAACTTAAGCTATTAGGTGTCAGATCTTTACTTAGTGGTGCAAGGGAATTTTAACTGCTCTTTTTCTGTCTCTCAAACTAACGTGGAATATAATTTTTTACTCATGAATTTAACACGATAAGTGCCCCGTTTGGAAGGTAAGTTTTTTGAGTGTTTATATAAAACTTTACTGTAAATCACTGTAGAAGTTGTAGAAAAACTTTTGTGAGATGAAAAAACTTTTTTCCCTTTTCCTTTTCTTTCTTTCTTTTTCTTTTTTTTTCTTTCTTTCTTTTTTCTTTTCCTTCCTCCCTTCCCGCTTCTTCTCCATTCCCCTTCCCCCTTCCCTGTTCCTTCTCCCGAAACTGCCAGCAGAAGCAGCAACTTTCTTTCTTTTTTTTTTGCTTTTTGTCTCTCCCCCTCTCCTGCCCGCCACCCCTCTCTCTCCCTCCCTCGCCCGCCTCTGCAAAAGAAGACCGGCACCTGAAAGGGGCGTGGCTTGACTTGACTCCTGCCTGTTATGAAATATGAAGGTGGAAAAGATAAGGTCTGGCTATGGTAGGGCCGGGTTGGAGCCCGCGAAGAATGGTGGGGGAGAGGGAGAGGGAGAAAAAAAAAGTGAGAGGATCAAAATGGGGCAAAGGGGGAGAATGGCAAGGGAGGAAGAGGGGGAGAGGAAGAAAGGAAAAAAAAAAATGGCACCGGAAGAGGTGATCGGCGGCGGAGGTAGTGGCCGGCGACGAAGGTGGTGGTGGGTTGGGGTGGGGGAGGAAGAAGAAGAAAAGAGGAAGGAAAATTTTTTTTATTTTGGATATTTTAAAATGTGTAGGTTAAAAACTTTGATTAATTTTTAGGATTCCTGTAGCAAAAGTTGTTAAAAAACTAATATTATACAAACTTGCCTAAAACCAAGGTTCCAAACAGGGCCCATGGTTGTGCAAGGTAAAACAATCATATAGTACGAAACTAATGTATTTTATCCAAAAAAAAAATTATGAACTAGGAATTGAGATATTTTCTGCAATAATGACTATGGCAAGATGCAGCTAGAGGTGGCAAATCAACCCACTTAACTAAATTTACCCATACCCGCCCATGAATAGATGGGTATGGGTATCTTAAATTTTTGTATATGGGTATAAATGGGTTACCCAATAATACCCATTTAATAAATGGGTATTATTGGGTAACCCATCAAACCCAATTAACCCATTTAGAATTTTCTTCCCCTAAATCTCTTCTTTTCCCCCACTCATTTTTTTTTTTCAAAATTTTCATTTTGTCATGATGTTAACTACTTTTGTTTTATTATTATTATTATTTGTTAGTTTTATTTTATTATTTTATTTTCTCTTAATTTGTTAACTTGCTCATTTTTCGGCATTACCAATTTATGATAAATTTGAGCCTCTTTTCTTATCTTTCTAAAATGAAATTCTAAATTTATATACGGAAAAAATGTTGGGGGTTCAAAATTTTTGGATTAAATTTTTATATTAACTTTTATAGTACTTAGTTCAAATTTTTATATTCTTATTATTCAATTATTAAATAATATGTAATTTTGTGAAATAGAGTATAAATGAAAAAAATTAGTAATTAGGCTTATTGAACATTATAAGTAAATATTTAAAACTAATGATGGGTACAAAGAGCGGTATAAATTGATAACTTAGTTTGCAAAAATGAATTTCAATGAATTTACAAAAAATTAAAATAAATGGGTTATAAATGGGTAATTGGGTTACCCAATTCATTTTTTGACTTACCCATTTATACCCATCTAATTAAATGGGTATAAATGGGTTGACTCATTTATACCCATTACCCATTTTACCCAACCCAAACCCGCCCAAGTCACCCATTTTGACACCTCTAGATGCAGCTAACTGCCATCCTACTTATGGTTTTGGTTGTCATTCGAAACAAGGTAATTCCCCAAAAACCCCCTCAAAAAAGAAAAAGAAAATGTTAAAAAGGAGGAGAAAGGTTGATTACATTATTATTTTTGGGTCCCCTTTAAATAAAAGTTGTACAGTATACCTCACTCTTTCCAGACTCCTGGTAGTACATCGCTTTTCATTGGTGTTAGATCCATATCCAAATCCAATAGGACAAACAACACATAAAGGGAGTATTAGACAACAAGGATAACCATATATAACAAGGAAAGATTTGTCATTCTTAACATAAGACAAACTGACATAGTGCTGCCTAAATCATGGCGATTCCATGACAAGACCAACAAACTTTCATAAAAAATATATAGCTGTGATAAGGTTGGTAGGATACCTTTGTTAAAGAGCGAAACACTGGCAGCATATTTGACTCCTAGGAATATTGCAAGGAGTGAAAATATAAGAGATTTGGTTGGGTGAATCAAAAAGCTTCAAAGGATCCCCCCATCTTCAGTACAAGAGATAAAAGAGGAATTTTAAGAGAAGAAAAAGTAGATGGAGAGATTCATATGATTACGAGTTTTGAGGCTTTGTTTGTATGCGTCTGAACTATTCTGAAAAAAAATTGTCTTATAAGATATTTTTTTTATTCTAGTTTTTATGAAAATTTTGGGGAGTTTACAGAGATTCCCTCCCGATTTATGAAACCACTTCAAAACATTACATGATAGAGGATGGGGCACAAAATTTCCACAGTTAATCCAAGTATTTGTTGGCAATGAAAATCGGAAGCTTCACGCGATTAACGTTATTTGGTTTTTGGTTAATATACAAACGATAATTGCTTATATTTATACTTCATTTTTCGATTGGAAAATTAGAAAAAAAAAATTGTTGGATAAAAGTGTGTTTTACATTTTCTGATGACCAAGGAAAAACACGAAAAGTAAAAGGAGGTATTTGCATCATACATTTTAGTAATATTGGTCAAATATCTTGTGGCTAAAGTTTTATATTTTCATGATATGCTTGCATAATTTGTTTTCTGCATCTTTTTTTTTTTTAATTTTTGTGCATCATTTATTTGCTAAATGCTATCCCACAAATACGTAAGAAAAGTATCGGAACCAGGTCAGCAAT
The DNA here is from genome assembly GCF_036785885.1 of Coffea arabica. NCBI lineage: Eukaryota > Viridiplantae > Streptophyta > Magnoliopsida > Gentianales > Rubiaceae > Coffea > Coffea arabica. Next base: position 21,934,355 of record NC_092312.1, on the reverse strand, counting down.
GAAAAACGAAAAAAGAGCATACGCAGATGTCTTTGTTCGCTTCAACCTTTTGAGCCTCTATGTTCCAATCGTTTTGTTTGTTGACGGTCTCTTAACCTTCTTAAAGGACCGACTTTTTACCCAATCTTAGACCAAAACGTGCTCCATACTTCTCTACGTTAAGAAAAATAGTACTAATAAACTAGTGATAGGGCTGATGAAATTTGGGCCAATGCACATCCTGACTACGCCAAAGCAACACTGTTCAACTCTGTTTTGTGAATCCCCAGTCTGTAACATATCCGATTAAAGGTTTCATGTCAAGTAGCAAGGCTTTAGAAGATTGAAACACCAGGCACAAGAATGGACGAGAGAGTCAAACAAATGGTTCATATTGGCAATGATGACAATCAGGATTCAGAAGAATATATGGCTGATCTTTCAACTAGAAATTAAGAGACCGTGAACTTCGGTTAGTGGCTGTGTTAAACGATCGCAATGGCAAGGATATCAAAGATTTTTAAGGCCAATAAAAGAAACCACTAATCTGCAGAAGGGTTTAGCAGATCAGAAATTTTGCTTGGTTACCATCCTTTTCGTCAGCAAGTGCGCAGAACTGAAATCTAAGCTTTATGGACAAGAACGAAACGAAGACAATACTTGAAACCATCAGTTCTGAAAGCAGACGACATCCTGCAGTATGACACTATATACAGCCTTCTTATGATTCCCACAATCAATGCAACGGTGTTGGGTGTACAACTAATTTAATTCACCCCCAATTGGGCTTATCAACAGCAGAGTTCAACAACTTACTATGGAATTAATTCCTTAAGGGAAGGAGAGGAGAGGGGGGGGGGGGGGGTCGTAAAAGAGGACTATATGTGAGGACTGCAGAAAAGAAACACAAGCTTTTTACACGGCTTGCTTCACCAAAATTCCTTGCAAAATATTACCTTTCTCATCTCAGTGCATCACCAAGGGTTTCTCAAGTTTATTTTGAAAGCCAATAAATAATGAGAAATAGAGTACAAGCTGCAATGACTGCAGCAAGGATGAGAGTATCTCTTGAACGCTTCCTTCGGATTGAACCTGTGATGACAAGGACCTGGATTACTAACAAACCACTTAAAAGGAAAATACTTAAGAGCAGATTTAGCTCGAGGAAAAGTACCAATTAGACCACGGATAATTGGAAATTTGTCACTAAGTAGCTTCACTTTCCCTTGTACATCACCGAACAAGGCCCTTTGAGAGCTCAATGCAGCTTTAGTTGATTGAGCTTGACTAATCACATCGTCAATCTATGCTCAAGAAACCAGAGAAGGTAAACATTATCAGCTACTCAATTTCAGCATAATAAAAATTGACAATCATGGCAAAAATTTAGGTTGCAAACAGTTTCTTCTAGATTCAGTTCATCAAAAAGCACCCATTCACAATCCAGGTTCAGCCATACTTCAATACATGAAGAAAAAGGAGTACACCATATTGCAGCAGGTGGACAAAAGAGGTAGCTTCGCTAATTCCAGATCTTCAGTTTTGCTATAATACAATCTTCAAATAATGCAGCTCAGGCCATAAATTCTACTTTTCTTCCACACACACACACAGTTTCCATGGTCGAGAATTTTAAGTGCTAACAGAACTAAGTAACCCCTTTATCTATATCCCAAGCCAAACCGAGCCTAGAACACAAAAAAGGACTTCCATGCAAATGACCATTTGAAAAGCATTTGAAACCTACATGAGATATATTTCCATGTATTGCAGCCCTCTCCCGTAATAGCTGCATCCTTGGGGACATACTTCCAGATGCCTGTACAAATGGAAATTTCAATTTTTAGATAAAAATCACATAGCTGAAGCATAAGAAACCTCAAAAAGGTAAAACCTTCTCACCTTGTATTCACTAATATCATCTCTCACAGAACTAAGAAGCTCAGCATGTTCCTTCATTGAGTTTATGTTTCCTTTAATTCTTCTAAACTCCTACATGAAAAAAAGGTTCAGTTCAAACAATATAAGTCACATAACCATCAAGAAGAAGATCATTCAATAGATACAGTACAAACAAGTAAGGATCAAGTAATAAATTTTGTCCAGTAGAGTTACGAATGCATACAGTTTCCCGTCAGTAATACATTGCAACTGATGAACTAATACAAAAACAAGCAGATATATGAAGAAAATAAAATCCAAAATCCATATATTACAGAGAATGCTTTGGTTATCAAAAAAACATCTTTTCCCATTAAAAAAGTAGGTGATTACAAGCCCACTAAAAATTTGAAGGACACTTTGAATGACATAAAATAAAGAACCAAAACACTTCAGAAAAAATCTAAAATGAAATGATGCAACACCCTAAAATAGGTTCTATAATGAACCAATCTAAATTATGATAGTTCTGTTAAAGTCCATTTGAGCTCATTAAAGTCCTCTCACATCATATCATCAAACTATATTACTTTGCCAGCTTAGAAGGGCATTTAGTTGACTAAGTGTCATCCAATGTTCAGATCTATTTTACCCACAAAAACGTTCCACTCAGTTTGGCCAAGGGGCTATTTCTAAGGAAAGCTATGGGAAATTTCTGTAACTTTTCTTCTTCTATTTCATCTGCTCTGTAACTTTGCTTTTGTCTGTGTTTTACAATTTGTCTCACTTTTAGACCTTCTCAAGTCAAGCCCAATCTGTTTTTCTATCATTCCATTTGCTTTGACACCAGAAACCATCTCCAAAGCTGTTTCAGTTAGCATCTACTCTAAATCCTTGCCCTGCTGTTTCTGAACATCTAATGCTAAACTTCAATCTTTGCGAATATTTACTAAGAAGATTGACATAGAAAATCCCACATGGAGAATAATGCAAAATGAAATCCAGGCTGGCTGGAGATACAATTGCATTTATCTTGTTATAAACATACATAGGATATTATATATACCTCCAATACGGATGAGAAATAAAAGCTAAATTAGAACCAATTTAACTGTCCTGTACAAGTTTCTTTTTGTTTTTCTATATATAACAATTCAAATAGTTTAATTTAAGGGGTAAAGAGACATATGCTTTAAACATTCAATAAGAATTTAAAATAACAGAAAAGCTCTTTGCTCCCACCATTTTAATCCTTTGGTATAAACCACAGCAAACATACAGGTTTCGACTTCAAAGCTCTTACAAACAGTCTTATCCCCACAACCATTGCCAACTAAAAAAGAAAAAAAGCAATAGCTCACGGCCAAAAAATATCTGTTGTGTCCCAGGTAAAATTTCACAATTCCTGGTACACAAATTAATGAGAAAGAAAAAGTTGAATCATCCTTTCCCTTTCATGTGGATAGATGAGCCAAAGGATTTATGTTATGGTTCTTCTTCATAGGCCCTTGTTAGGGGGTAGGTCAACCAACTAGTGTTTTGACTCCAAATAAGGGATAAAATGTTTTCAGTTCCAGTGAATTCCATATGCAGCAATTGCAAATTAACTTAAATGAAGGGTGTACTACCGAGTCACATTTAAGAGATGCCCAATCTAAAACCACATAACCAACTATTATAAAATTAGCTGTGCCATGCAAGTGTCTTGAACTAAAAATCTCTTCCTAGTTAACAGTTTTAAGATGAGGTCCTGGTTTCAAACATCGGGAATGGAAACTATCTAGCTGACATAAACAAACTTGATCATCTAAACAAGTTGAACAAGGAACTAGCTTCAATCAAATTACTTAAGAATGCTATCAACATGTCAATAATAACAGAATAGTTACTGGGCACAAATAGGCGATACTATAGATCGTCAATAACCAAGCAAATGGGGCTGCTAATAACCTGGGTAAACTCATGAAGTATGTCCCTATGCCTCGCCAATTTCTGAGTAACTGAAGTAGTAGATGCAGCAGATGCAGCACATCGGCTCATGGAATCATTAATGTCCAGCAGCTTTTCAAGCAAAGATTGAATCTCCATTTCCATTGACTTCCAAGATCTGCTAGACCCAACTGTTGGGGAACCAGTTTCCACATAACCTGTTCTCATGATTACAATAATCAGAAAGCATATTTCCAAAATTAGATCACATGATATAGGCAAGGAAGAACACACTGGGACAACAGTACAGTTGCTCAGCCTTAGTAAGATCTGACTCGGAGACACAGAAATGAATATCTGCTTTGATTTAAGATTTTTACATGCTGCAGTTGCTGAGGGCTCATAAACTCATTTTGGCCGTACAATTGTAGTGACTGACAAAATGTGCGAGTCAAAAGAAACCTAGACACAATTAGCCTAAACCTAGAGGACCTAAACTAGGGGGAAGTTTCAGTGGAATTGTCTACAACCATTAATTAACTATCTAAGAACAAGGAAACCCTGCACTTCTAGAAACTTAGATACACGTAACTTAACAATAAACGTTTGCCTAACACACGCTGCAATCAAAAGAAGCAAGTTTCTCGATTTTCATCTTCAGGCCAACACTTCATAGACAAAGCTTTAGCAGATCTCAATATCCTATTAGAACAACCAAGCACGTGATATTTTCCTTGCTCCCAAAATGAGTACCCACAAGACCTACACCAGCAGTATCATGTCAAGCCTCTTGGCTCAGAATTGACAACACAAAATAGGTAAAACAATAAAACAACTTGTTCTCGTCTCTTAATTTATCGAATCCCCAAATATCCCAAATAAGCCACTTTTCAAACTATACAACCATCTAATTAGGCATAATACTCTCAACAAATCAATTGTGCACTACCAGACTCCCATCACAAGTTCACAACAGTCCATGATCACAAAACTGCGCAGTTTTACGCCTTAAATGCCTTCTCGGTAAATCAATTGCGCAAAGCCATTTCAAATCACGAAAAACAACAAAATCACCAATAGAGGAAAGGTATTAAATTTGAAACAAGAATCAAAATCACCTCACACATTTCCAATTTCAATCACTTCAGTTGCAACACAAACATGTGCAACTAAACTCAGCAGGTCTAGGGTATTACCAATTGCCGAAAAGAAGGAACAAATGTCAATTAAAATAAGCGAAATGAAATGGAAATTGAGGAAGTAGCGTGCCTGCTTGGGAGAACCTGGCCCCGAGTTTAGCATAAGAGGAGAGCTTGACGTCGAGATCCCCTTCGATCTTGCGAGCTTCTTTCCGGAGCTCCTCCCAACCCGATTCCTGCAACAATTCCATAGCCGGATCCCCCGACATTGGCCCTGCCTCAAAGCCTCTCTCTCGCACTCTCGGTGGAATCGGATCTGCTCTGATGGATCCGAACCCTTTTCAAATGTTGAAGAAATAACCTTCCGCCTGTAGTGATTTTGGGGCTTATGATCCGATGACAGTTAATTCAGTTGAAATACAATACAATACTCCAAAAATGCGGCTATAGAAATACGTAGGTCGCAGGTCGATGGGGGGAGTGTCACTGGCTTGCTGGTTGGCAGTCACTGCTCGCGGGAGGGTTGAGAACTGTTGCTTCCCTATTACAGGAAATCTGGTTTATTAATATCAAATGAGAATTAATAAATCGCGATGATAATCACTAAACTATCTAAAATGCTCCGGTCCGGTCATTAAAAATTTTTTTTTTCTTTGCCAAAAAGGTCATTCAATTCCTTAGAATGGACTTTTAAAATCATATCGTCCAATTTAACCCATGCCGTAAACCAAATGGAAAGAAATATATTTGACCTACTATTACAAGTTTTTAGGGATAAAAATATCCTAAATTGTAGACCATTTTTTATTGATTTACGAGAGAATGATCCAAAAGACCCGTTTTAATAAGTTGAAATGATCTTTTTGACTAAGAAAAGAAATTTTAGTGACCAAATCGTGCCATTTTAGATCATTTAATGACATGTTTTGCCATTTATGCAAATAAGAATAACAATAATGCCTTTTATCCCTCTAAGCGAGATAAAGAAGAAGAGTTCATATCGACAAAAATTTTGCTTTTTTATTTTTTTGAATGCCATTTTTAGTTCATATTGTACTCGGTCAAAGTTTCCAATTATTTAGCTCCTCATCCTTGTCTATTTCATAATTTTATGGAAAGAATTATTTTGATATTGTCTGCTCAGAAACCTATTACTAGTAGATTAGATCAATGTAGAAAGTCAATTTATGAGCACACTCCTTTGGGAGAGGAAAGGTCCATTTAGCATTTAGGACGCCAGCAGTCAAACAAAAGCGACACTGGTATCATTTAAATTACGATTAATTTACAAAAATCGAGTACCATATAGAATATACTCCCTCCCTTTTTTTATAACTGACGTTTAAAGTTTTGCACACTAATTAAGAAAAGTTTTTCATTGTTTAAATCTATACACTATTTTCCTTTTGTACCCTCATTAATTGTCCAATTCACTCATGTTTTCTCTCACTAGAGTATTAAATGGTACTGTTTTACTAGGCCAAAAGCAAAGAGAGAAGTAATAATTACTAGGAGTAGTAATTAAGAGCCCTGTATTGGTAAAGAGAGATAAAAGGGTAAAATTGTGAAAAAATAATTAATGCTGCATGAGGATAATACAACGACAGATAGATGTACTTAAGAGCAAATTTCTTAAACGTCAGTTATAAAAAAAGGGAGGAAGTAGTTGTCGATGATTATGAAGTCTAATTAATGTCGTGTCTTAAGTGAAAATAGATTGATTAGTGAACGTGTTAAAAACCAAGATAAATTGATTAGCAGAGTACTTCAAAATCACGAGATAGTGATAATCAACATTCTCTAATTTCCCCTTTGTGGGCTTTTAAAGTTGAAACCAAAAAAAGTTTGAAACCAATATTGGGTTTTAAAGTTGCACTTTACTACTATCAAAAACAAAAAAAAAAAGTTGCACTTTACTTTCAGTAAGAGAGCTAGTGGGCTTTGCCCATGCATGAGCCTGTGGCCCCATGTGGGGGCTGTTTTGCGAGGCCCAGCTACGGAGGGATATTCTCCATTACCACGTTCAAGAGCTTCGAGCTGACCGGTAACCGCTAATAAATGGACCTATGTCCACCCTCATATGACACCGTGTGTTTTCTAGTGATTTCCAGCTACATAGGTCCGTTCGATAAAACGAAAACTGAAATTTAAAAATTAAGTTTTGAAAATATTTAAATTGTTGAATTTATAAAATTATATATATTTAATAACTAATTGAATTATAGTAGCGAATTAAAATATCGCACAAATATTATACTTTCATCTTGAAAAGAAATTGTCTTTATTTATATATTTAGAGAGAGAAAAGTATTTTGTGTGAGAAAATTAATTAAACAATTAACAAATAGTACTTACGTGCATGTATTTATTTGTGTGTGTGTTGCGTGTCGAATAGAATGAGAGCAAATATACATTTCGTGCAAAAGCGTGTATGAGAATATGCGTAAGAGGTGTAATATATATGTGATCAATTTAGAAATTTCAATAAAATAATTTTTTACTTTTACTTAAAATTTTGCACGCAAATTAAGCACTGCTTAAGCGATTAAACTTTTTAGTTATGAAATATGCTGAATTAAAAAAGTTCTGAATGAATTAATTTTCATCATTAACTTGAAGTATCAAACAAGCCTAATTCCATGTGGAATTGCATTTTCGGAAATCCGCCTCAAAGATTTTAGCCTTCATTCCCTTAACAAATCTAATGTCTCCCCCCGGTACGGCGTCGCTTCTTCACCCTTAATGCCTACTTCCTTCAGTTCCTTGTATTCTAATATTACAAAATTTGTAACTAACCCGACAAGGGAGACTACCGCTAGAGCCCCCAGGCAAAAGGACCGCTGGAATAGGAATCCAACCCTACGAGGTTAGCTTATGACTGCATTCCCAGATACTCTTGCCAGCCTTCTCGGAGAGCTCACTTACTTCAATGCTGACTTAGCTAGAAGAAAGAAAGACCCACTTCTTTATTAACACAGTGGGACGAGTAGACCGGCTGCTGCTCAGCGGCGGCCAGTAATGAGTCTGAATGGGTTCAGCTTAAAATGACAAATAATTGCATTGGGAACCGATATTGGGTATTAAAGTGAGTCGTCTCGTCGCAAAAAAAATATCGCTAGTGGGCTTTGCCCCATGTGCCTTCCACGGTGGGTCCTTCGAAGGTGGATGCCTGAGTTTCTAGCCGACAGCCAAAAAAATGGGCCTGAGTCCAGTCTTAAACGTCCCAGCACGTTGTCTAGTTCTCAATTCCAACTTCTGCGCGTGTTAGAGATCCTTTTGGCCTAGTTCAGTAATTTCAGCACCCTGTGAGTTTCCCTATATTGAATTGAAGTCTTTAACATATAGTAAGTAGTAATAAATAATTGTTTTATTTTTATTCTGGTGCAATTGGGATCTTTCGAGATTGTCAAAATTCTAGCCACTCAAGATATTTCGTTGCGTTTTACTTTTTTTTTTTGCTGAAGCGAAATAAACACACACACCCAAATAATGAACAGACACGCAGAGGTAACACCGAACACACCGGCCCAAACGAGCAATCTAAGGTGGGACCCACGAGAAACATCCATCTAGCCAATTGGTCGTTGTGTTTTATTTCCTCTGTCCCATTTTGATCGTTCTAATCTTTTTTTTCACACAATTTAAAAAAAAAAATAGTTACCTTTATTGGATAAACAAATTTAAGTTATTATTTTTTTAATATACCCTTACATTAAATAGAGTACAACGTTATATTAATTATTCATAGAAACTTGAATTAATGGTTTATGGGAACTTGAATTGATGGTCAAAAAAGAATCAATCCTCATTTTATATTATTTCACATTAAATCTAAATGCATTAAACGGAGTAGGTTAACAATCTAGTATATTAAACAAGGTAGTTCGTACTAATAACAAACTATATTGAATAAGGGTATTTCAGATAAACTAAAAGGTAACTATATTCTTTAATTAGAAAGTGAATTACAATTTGAAACAGATAAAAAAAAAAATATTACTATCAAAGTGAGATGGAGGGGTAGTAGTATATGATTGGAGGGCTCTTACTTTCCAAAGTCTATATATCTATGCCGGAGATTGGAGAAGGAAGAAATAGCCTGGACCAATTTCACTTTCAATCTAGAAATGATCTGATGGCCCTATACATACTCTAGACTCTCTCCATTGACTATATAAAGATTGGCAAAAAGAGGAATTTTATTTTTGAGAGTGCTTGACAAAAATAAGAGGCAAGTCGAGTTGTAAAGAAATCCAACCAAATTGCTAGAGTTTGCGTGAAATTTCCATCACGTGTCCAATGCCGTAGGTTATCTAATGTATTGTTTGATCATAAAGAAGCAAGACATCTAATGTATTGGTTGTTGGCAATTCGACCATAAAGGATCAAGAGTACAGGCTAATTCTTCCCCCACAACACGCTTATTTGCTGCTACTTCAAAATCAAATAATAAATGCTCATGCAGTTGGACCTTCCCCAAGAAAGAAAACAAAAAAAAAAAAAAAAAATTTTTTTTGTTTGTTTGTTTATGCAGTTAATTCATCAGCTTAATTGGCCAATTTATCAAAAACCAAGTTGACTTCCCATCTTTCCATGCATCCTCCGATTCAAAATTTTTATGCAAGCTACACCATCAAGGCACCAACCCTTTTGGGGCCATCGGAAATCAAGAAGCAATATTCTCTCTCTCTCTCTCAAACATGCATAGAATAATGAAGATGCGGTTTGGAGGGGTTCTATCTTCTTTCGTCCCATCAATTTTCTACTACAATTAGTTGGATGACAGCGCTCATTTCATCAGTCTATATTACTATCTTAATGCATGTCACTGTTGTCAACTTGAGTGAATTATAATGATTCTCTAAGTCCAATTACTACTGATTCAATCATTAAAGACTAAAGGTCCCACCTTAATTACGTCAATTTATATGAAGATTTGCTCTAGGTCTATAGTACATTCAGAAAATCTTACTCATCCATGAACCAACTAGTCATTAATGCGTTGCCCAAACAAGGCAATTAGTTCGTCTTGGACCTAAACCTTATTGTTGTTCACCATCAGCATAGGATATAATAACATTCAATCCGCTTATCCCAAACGTCAGCTTGGATAATTAATTTAGTCACCAGCTAGCGAATGCGAAATCGCAATGACTATTTATTTCTAAGGCCAATCCTAGGCAAACTAACTTCACTCCACCTTACTAATAAATTTGCAAATGAAATTTTGCGTCTGTCTACAGATTTTTGTTGCCCAAACAGTAAATATAATTAATAAGTGTAATTTTTTATATTAAAGAAGAGTTAAGTGAAATTGTGAAAAATCTCAATGGATGTTTCTAAAATTATACCTTATTTTTAAGAGCCAAAATAGGAATGGCTTCACCGTTGGAGCAATTCCCCTTGTTTGCGTGGCCATGTGAACACCCCCACAAGCTCAGCCCACCTTAGTAATAAATTGATAGAGGAGGGGATGTGCGTTTGTGTCATTGTGTGTGTGTATATATATAACCAATCCAAATTAGGTTTTGTCTGTGTCTAAATTGTCAAGGTAATTGAGTGGTTGTGAGGTTGCATCATCATTCATCCAGGTTAGATAATTGCAAGCTTATAAGATATTTTATCAGAATGGATTGTTTGTATCTTTCAAATGAAACTGTAGTAGCACTTTTTTAATGCGATATATGTAAGATAAAAAATAATTAAAAAATATGTTAATTATGTGAACAAATAAATTTTAACAATAATTCACTGTCCAAACAAACCACATTGAAATATAAAAATATCAAATTCACACTAACAAGTTTTCTATTAGAATCGATCTGCATTCGCATCCTCGCTAAAAAGAAACCTAGTCACTTTTGCTTCAAAATCCCTGTCATTAAGCACCTAAAATTTTTCTTTGTCAGCAAAAAACGTCATAAAAAAATGTCACAAAGTTCTTCAAATAACATATTGAAAGATCGTCCCAAAAAATGTGTGAATTTGGTAAAATGGCACCCTTGTGCACCTTTTGAACGCTTGAAAATCTGAAAAGAAGATTTTATAGCCATTCAAACTACAATGTAAGAATTTTTCATTAATAATCTATTATTGTTGTCTTTAATTTTCCTCCGCACACGAATAAGTCAGAAAGATTTATAGATAGTCATATTTTCTTTTTATTCAAAATCGGCATGTATGTGGGCACCTTTCACTGGCAGAGATCAACATCTGACAGTGGCATATACCAAACTAGGGACTTTTATTCTTGCATATATAATTGCACTATTTTACCCGTCAACATTATTGTTAGGAAGCTGTCACCAGAGTCGCTAATTTTGGAGTAGCAATAACATGTCTTGAAGTTTGCTTTGCTGCTCCCAGTTCCAAGCACAAAGCCAAAAACATCCGGTCCGGAAGGTTGAAGCGAGGAAAGTGAAAGCAATGGGAAGGTAGCTGAATCGATGCGTATTTCCTCTCCCATATAATGGGTCACGATCCATTAAGGGAAAGAACGACAGAGAGCAATTTTGTGAGAATTTTCATGTTTAAAATGACAAGCTACTCGTATTGTATTTAATCTAACGGGAAGGAAGAAATGATCGTCAAAGTCGGCAAAGCAAACGGGGAAATCACGGATGCCATCCAAAAACTCACTAAAACGAATCTCAATTGAATCTAGCACTGGAATTGTCAACAAATTAGATACTCCTATATAATTGGAGATGTATTTGCAGGAAGAACAACCTAACCAATTCGATTGGCAATAAGAAGAAAAATAACTTGACCTTTAAATATGGGGGAATTCAGGGGACTTCAATTTTCAAGCCTTAAAAATGGACTAATTCCTTTGTTTATTGATGAAAAAAAATCGCATAAATCTTAATTTGACATAAGAATTCATGTTTTACAATTATGCTTGTTGTGCTTGGGTTGAGCCCAATAGCCTGCTAGGTTTTTTTTTTAAAAAAAAAAATTGAAGGTTGCCGGACTGACTGAACCTGCCAGTGAAAAAGAAAAAAAAACTATTGTCCTTGCTGGGGTGATTATTTTCAAAAAAAGAAAGGAAGAGCTGTGTTAAGGACTAATAATGCCATCCTAAACAAAGTATTTTACCCAGCTTTTATATCATCAAAATTAGAAGAGCCATGAGGAAATTTTTTAGCAATTCTTTCGCATTCTAATTCTCACATACTTGTAGCATATAGATTATGTAATTGGTTCAAAACATTCCTTTTTCTGCAATTGGTTCAAAACATTATTGTTGGAATTAACACCGAATTTGGACAGAATGGCCACTAATATACACATTTGTGAGTTGAGTGGACATTTTGAATAAAAAATAATAATTGAGTGGTTAAAAGTGTACGAATAAAATAGTTTAGTGGCCATTGACATTTTTTACCTTCGAGTTTAGATCTTGAATTTTGACAAGTGAGTTGCAAATGTTTGATTTATCTTGTAAATTGAGAGCAAAATCTCACAAAACGGCTAGGGGTCCACTGATTAGTTGATTGAATTAGGACCAAAATTAGTTTGATGGTCAAGAAATAATCAATGGTCGGTAGGATAAACCCTTGTTTGGATAGCCATTTTTCGCCGGAAAATTGCGTCGTTTTTCATGATCACATTTTTATATTACCTTTTTATTTCACGTACATCAAATTGCTACAGTAATTTTTCTATAAAAAATCCTAGAAAATACAATCCAAACACAAACTTTGACAAACCAATAAAGAGTAAATTTAATTTCTATTAATAGATCAGAAAGATGCCCTGAAGACCTTAAACCACTACTGATTTCCTTTCCCCACTCCGAATGATTATTGGCCAGGACAAAGCCAAGGATTAAAGCACTAATGCCGGATTAATATATTCCACCTTTCTGTCGCCGGACTACAGCAAAGTGAAGTGGCTTTCACTTCACCTTGAGCTTTGTGGTAAAGTTTGTCTTAGGAACTACTGGCTTCTTTAAGTGTGGAAAGGTTTATACATGGAATAATTGAGCTAAGAGCTTTTTCCCTGCAATCAACGATCTTGAATCTGAAGCCATGTGTTCCTTCAGATAAAAAAAATCTGAAGTCATGTGCTTCATTATTGTGTGTAAAGGAACAGGAGGGCTTTACGTCCCATTCCCACCTAATGATTTCCCTCATAATGACTTGTTTTCTTTGGCATCATTGCTGCTAGGCTGACAGCCTTCAATTTTGTAAAAAAAAAAAAAATAATTCCCCCAACAGGCTGTCAGCCAGCAGCCCAAATTTTTTAAAAAAAGAAAATTTGTCCAACCTGTCGTGCTTAATAAGTGGCATAGTTGTAGAATATTCTCTTGCTCTTCCCTTCCATCTATTGTTAATGTCATGTTTCACCCTTCTTATTATCCCAAAATTAAAGTCATATTATACTACTATTTTCCTTCTAACATTCCCTCTTTGCCCTCACAGTGCATGTGCTAGGAAGTCCAAAAATATTTGATAGGACTTGTTATTTATTATCCATTTAGAGAAGCTCGAGGAGTACGTAAGACTAACTCTCACTTTATAAGGCCAATAACGGCGCGTGTCTTTAAAATATAAAGGGATGCATTTGATTAGGATAAGATCCACGAAAACATTACTGCATGAAAAATATAAAGTGCAACTAACTATTGTACTTGTAACGGGATAAATTTGAAAGCAAAGGCTTGACTGTCAATAATGATATCACTGTACCAAAAAAAGTTGCACCCCCAATAAACGTCCTTAAAATTGGGACATAGGGAATATCATATCAATATTTGCGTGATTTTTTTTAATCAATAAACAAAGGGATTAGCCTTAAAAATGTGACACTTTTGAATCGCTATTTTCTATAGCTTTTTAGTAAAAAAAAATGTATTATAATAATTTGATGTATATAAGGTAAAAAAATGATTAAAAAACTCATCAATGGATTACCTCCAGTTTTATTTAGAGCAATGCAACTTAATTTAATTACCGACTGAGATTAGACGTCTCATCTTTTAATTAGCATTAATGAAAATTATGTTGGATGTCAAAGGACAACTATGGATGAAATTATGTCGTCTCGTTCTTCAAAAAGCTGTTCAAATTATGTGATTTAAAGATCACACTTTTTTATTTTATATATACATCGCATTACAAAAAATCATACAGTAATTATCTCAAATAAATCATCAAAATAAACTCTCCAAAAATTAGTCAGTCAATCCTTACAGTGGCAAAAGAGCCACTTTGCAATTGGACTGTGAATTAGCAATCCAATTTCGTCACCTTAATTGCGTGGGTAGATGCGGTATTTTGACTGGGTTTCGCAGGGCGTTTTGGTCATTTGAACGCCTGCTGTCTGGTAATAAATTAATAATGTGGAATGACGGTGCATTGGCGAGGAGCAACAGCTGTTAAGAGTGTTAGTCAGAAGTTTGGCGGCTTTTTATGTGAAACGACACCAATGGTCTCCCAGCCCTTTTTTGCATCAAATTGTTGATGGGCCTGAGGTTTCCTTTTTCCTTTTTTTTTCCTTTCAAGGACACGGGTTTCATTCATTATTGTCTTTTTGGTTTTTTTTTTTTTAAAAAAAAAAGAAGAAGAAGAAGAGGGGGCAGTAATTTTGGTCCATCTTCGCGACCTTTTGTGACCCCCTTTTGTGCTGCTGTGATTCATGGGCCGTTAGATCAAATGGTTGAGCGATACAAAACCCCTGAATCTGATAATGTTAAATAAGCAGCAGTTCATTAAAACAAAATAACAAGAGGAAAAAAAAAAAAAAAAAAAACTACAATGCCTACATCCAATCCAATCCATGGTAAACATTAATCTGGACATGCACATTAATCAGGTCCCATTCCAAAAAGTTTGGATTATTATGACAGAAATGTTGGAGATCTTTCTTGAGGACCTGACCATTTTCAAGACTTCCCCGTCTCTTAACTCAAATTGGGGCTCAGAATATTGGGAGACAAGGTCCCTAGCCTACCCTTCCAAGACTCACAAAGAGATCTGAACTCTTCAAGAACCATTTCATCAGCCCCGGACTTCATCAAGGGAGGAAAGAACAACCAAAAACTGGTTATAATCACAAACCCCATCGTCAATGGGCCCGAAATAAACCATGGCATCTCCCGTTTTCCTTTCAAACCCCTCTTAATTACGAGTTCGATCATGACGCAGATTCCATGCAGAATGAAAAACCACGTCACCTCCCACGAGGGCTTCGCACGTGACACGTAATAGTATATGAGTTCGTGCATCAGACCGGAGACTAAAAAAGTGGCGAAAAAGGCTGGCAGCGCGGCCCAGCGATTCCCCACTACACCTGCCGACACTGACCTGACCGGCTTGTACACCGAGAGCCGTAGCGTATTTGTCACGGTGAGGTTCCACCGCTTTCCCCAGAAATCTTGCAGAGAAGTCGATGCGTAGGGCGCATTGGACGGCGGCTCCAGCTCCAGACCCACCATGGCTCGGACCACGGAACTCGAGAACGCCACCAGAACATCCACCAGAAGAAATATCACGCAACAGTAGTCTGCTTGTAGAACCAGCGGGTGTGCAGTTTCTCTGTACTTGGCTGCCAGGGCTAATAAAACGGACAAGGCTAAGATCTCCGTTCCTAAATTCAAAAACGGCACCTTTTTCTTGGAGGAGGATGGGTTGCTGTCATCTGCCCGCTTGGCTCTGATGGGGAGAGCGGCGGAGGCGATGAAGATGTGGAGGGACTGGGATTGGGCCCAGGCGAGTGGACCCTGTCCAAAGGCAAAGAGGAGCAGCTTGGAGTTGGCGAGCCAGGTGATGAAGAGCGTTGAGACTCCTCTGAAGAAGATGGAGGGCATGTACATAGGGAGAACTGTGAAGTGACAGAAGACGGGTAGGAGAGAAACCAGCCTCAAGAAGCCTTTTGGGATTCTTGCAGGAATGAAATAGCAGTAAAAGAGAGATGCTACCACCGATGACCAAGCATAGATTGATTTAAAGTTCCCGTGCTCCATTTTGGAAATGGTTGGCTACAACTCCGCTTCTATTCTTATGGCGTTTGTGCTTTTGGGATGAGGGAAGCTTTGCTTTTATTGAACGGACCGAGCAAAGGACAAGATGCAAACCTCACCCCCCCACTGCTCACGCACCAAGGAAACACATAAGCGGATGGTTGTTTATTTAATTATTAGTTACTGTACGATCAATATCGGTGGTGAAAGAAATAAATGGATTTTGTTCGGACTTCGGAGTCGTGCGGTATTTTTTATTGTAGGGACCCTTCGCGATGCCTACCACATGATGGCCGGCGAGACCGTCGTTCATGCTTAGATACTAGTGTATATAATACTAAACTACAAACGCATTTTGTCGTCATTGGCCGGCTTGTGACAACACAGCAATCCGGTCAAATCGGACTTCAGACGAAAGATATGTGTGAGCTAAAACGTGGTGCCGTATTCTAATCAAAGCCGATGCGGCTTCCCTTAGGTTTCATCCTTGGCCTGGGGAGAGAATTTTGCTCTAGAAGGCGGAAAAACAACGGGAGGAAGACAACAGACGACGTTGACATCGAGGATATCACATGAGGGGGAACGGAGAGAGCCGGTGGTATGCAGCCTTCTCCACTGAGAGAGGTTATAATTGAAATATAACAGTCACGTCAGGAAAAGTATAGAATCTAGAAGGGATAGGGTATCTTTGAAATATAATAATCACGTCACGAAAGCATACTCTAGAAGGAAGAGGGTATATTTGAAATATAATAATATTCACATCACGAGAAGCATGCTCGAGAAGGAGCAGGATGTACCATTCTAGCAGTAGTATTTTTGGCCCATGCCCAATCAAAGGTGTATACAAATTTCTCAACCGATCCAATTAGATTATTAAGAGACTATTTCCAAAGGGTTTGTTTGGATTGTAAGTTATTTGAAATATTTTTACTATATCATTTTTTGTGACGTGATATATGTGAGATAAAAAGATAATTGAGAAAATAAAAAGGTGTATTGAGAATTGTAATGATGATGTGAGCAAATAAAATTTGGAAAATAATGCTCAATCCAAACAAACCATAATGCAATGAAAATTGAAATGCCTGCCTTGTTTGGATTGCTGTTTTCTATCAAAAAATTACGTCATTTTCCATGATCATATTTCCTTATTATATTTTTCCCTCACATACATCAAATCGTTACAATAATTTTTCCATGAAAAATCATAGAAAATGCAATCCAAACACAACATAGAAATATTGGTATTAATTTTTCCGTGATCACGTAAATATTGGTATTAGAAATGATATATATAGCAAAATCTCTATATATTAATATTTAATAAATTAATAATCTCTATTAAATAATTTGAGTGCTTCCTGACTATATCATCATTAGCTTCATCATCAACAAAATTATTGTTAGCAACAATTTCTTTTAAACTTGAGACCTCTAAACTTATATCATTTTCACCCTGATAATCCAATAGGCAATTTGCATTCATTTTATTAGGGTAACCTAAATCATTGATTATCGTCTTCTCCATCTAAAGGATCATTTAATTTTTATAAGGGCATTTCTTTCACAAAAAGAATTTTGGAAAAGGATATCAGTTACATACGTGCATATTCCCTAGAATTTTAACTTCCTTTTATTAATAGAATAATTTATATTTCTATAAAATAAAATAAAATGTTTGTTAATTAAATGAATGTTTCTTTAAATTGTAGATACAATCGATAAATTAATAAATTAAATTGTAGATACAATCAATAAATTATTAGATTATTAAATTATCAATTAATTAATATTTCTTTAAATTAATAGAATTTGCCTGGTTCTAAAGTTATTAATTTGTAGAGGTTTGTTCTTTTTGTTCTTGACATTCATTAAACATATGGTGTGGAATTTATTTAATAATCATCATACTAGATTATCCAAAGGCCACGACATTAGGTTGATCAATAAAAGAAAATAAAGAATAACTTACCTTGACATTATGTATACAAGAAGAGACCTTCAACTGTCAAATATTACGATACAGATTATGGTCGAGTTTTAAATATTGTGAACATTTGTTTCTTGTAGTTATGAGTTTGCCAAGGAAAAAAAAAGATATGAAAAGAAAAAGAAAAACAAAATGTAGAAAGATACAGAAGAAAATTGGGAATAGATCCAAAGAGGAGATAGAAGCAAAGCATGCTTCTTTTTTTTCCCTACGTGGTTGATAGGAAGTCCACGTGGAAAATAAGAAATTAGAAACTGCATCAATTTGGGTGTATTTTTTTCAAAAAGAGTATTATTTTGGAAATAAGCTCCAAATACTTGTATATTTGTATTCTCATTTAAATGGCAAATTTAGGTGCATTGATGGGTATAGAGAGAAAGCAATTTTCCAAAGGGCTAATTACAATAACTCCCCATATAATATAGCCATTTTTGCAATTTTATTAATTACAGTATAGCTTGTTTTGTATTTTGTCCCCAACGTGTACAAAATATTGAAGTTGACTAATGATTTTGGAAACAAACAAACAAATAGAGAGAAAAATAATATTAGGCGGTAAAGTGCAAAATGCACCTTACCTTAAGGGAATTTACTATAATTAACCCTCAGGGATATCAATGGCTTTTTTATATTTTCTCCAAACGAAGTAAATCTCAACTAACAGTTTAGGGGTAAAGCGAGATAAAATTAATACAAAGGTATAAAATGCAAAAGTGGTATGATCCTATCTTCAGTCATCTTGGAAGTTGTAGGATCAAATTGTAGGTAGAATCATAGAATTGTGGATCTTACTAGAGAACCAAAAAATTGAAATATTATGTTATGTATAAGCTTATTAACACCAATAACATGTCTATATTATATATAAAGGAAGAGCATTGATTTTGTGTAAACTTTTTTGTCATCTTTTAAATTTTCAACTTTACCCTCACGATCATTTAATCATAGCTTTATCATCTGATTGCATGTTGCTTATGTAGCCAATCAGTGCAATCGCAACTGATTTTCACCCATAACCACCTACAAAACATTGTAACCATTGAATTAATTAAAATTATATTTAAAAAACTTTTAAAAGATCATTTTTTTTTTGTTTATGAAAAATTTAGACTAAAATTTTTCATACAAAAGGTGATTCCTAAATTGCACACACATCGCATGTGCCTTATCACTACTATAAATAGATATAGGCTCTGTATGGATTTAGACTTTTATCAAAGCTATTTTTGTATTTGACGTCTACAATAACACTCAAAAATATATATAATTTCAAAGACAACTTACAAAAATACCAAAAGAACTAAAAAAAAATAAAAATTAAATCCTACCACATTTTCTTCTTCTACCCACCACCATCCTCACTCCTCTCTCTTTCCCCTCTATCCTTCTCCCCTCCCATCCTTTCCCATTCCTTCCTCTCCCTTCTCTTACCCTAATACTCATAATGAAATGGAGATAAGTTTTTGGGATATATCCTCCACTTTATATGCATTGTTGGACTGATGAGGTGGATTCTTTGTGCCCTACTGAACCTCAGATGAGTAAATAACATAGGAAAATCTCAAATATGTCTAGGAGGTCTTATCCGATCTCTTCTAATTCAATTGAATGGACTATAATCAAGAGAAAGTATTCATATTTCATACGGAATGATCTCCATATAGTTGATGAAATTGTTCGTTGGATCATTTAGATGTACAATATAAGTTGTTTGTTGGATTAGTTAGATGTATAGCATAAGTTGTTTGCTAGTTGAATCATTTCAATGTGTAGTATATCGTTTTGGTTGGCGTAACCCTTGAAACACAGTGTAGGTTTTGTTCAGTTGGAAGTATCAAATAATCGTTTTTCATGATTTCCCTTCCTTTTCACCCTCATGTTATTAATCTGCTATAATTACATTTTTGAAATCACAGTATGACATTTTAGGAATTGTTTTTTTCTAGTTTTTCCATCAAAACAATTTTTCCATCTTATTCAGATAGGGAAAGCAATGGAAGAGGGGAGGTATGGTAAGGGAGGAGAGAAGGAAAGGGGAGAAAGAGAAAGAGGGAGGAGGCAGAAAGAGAAGAAGAAAAGAGTAGGAGGAAGAAGAGGGAGTGACTGGATATAGTGGTAGTGGTAGTTTTAAATTTTTTAAAAATACCTCAAAAAAATCTAAAAAATACCTTCCAAAAAACACTTGACTATGTGCAGTAAAATTTTTATTTACACTAATATAGTAAAATTTCTTGAAAAACACTTAATCCATACAAAGTCATAGAAAATACAATTGTAACTAGAAAAAGATAAAGTCGTTTAACTAAAATATATGATTTCTTGCGTTATATGCTATTTAACAAGATTGTGAATCACATTCAACAATTTATTCTATTTGTTGTCCAAAAATTTAAATACTAAATATGATGCAAAAAATACGTTACACAATATAGATTTAATGATTAAAACGCTTTAAGTGCAAAAATGAAAAACTATTTTCATAATTAGCCATTCTATCCAAAAGTTTGGTTGGGGAACAGGGAATTTTCTGTTTAATTTAGTAAGCATCACCCGGACCGACGTGAAATGCGTCTCCCGTGGGCGCTGTGCAAGAGAAATTGGATGCGTCGCCCTTGTGTCCAGCCCATTTCTTTTTATTCATTTCATCCTCCCTTTTTACCTACCATCATCCACCTAACCTCAACATTCACCTACCCATCACCATCACCAGCCTAATAAACGTACAGAAGCTTTAACCTTGTTGCCCGGTTTCCAGTCGACATAATATGCCTCTGCAGTCCAATCATTTGGGTCACCATTCTCTTCCCATCAATACGTGTTAGGTCCAAACTTTTTCTCCCCATCAAGGACCAAATTCCTTTTCCCCACCATAGTGGCATTCCTTGCTCTACGGTCTCCATTATCCCAAAAGCACATAAAAGCCTAAAGCAACAACAGTTGTTTGGATAATATATTATTTGGAATATTATTTGGAATAATTACTGTAACACTTTTTGTAATATGATGTATGTGAGATAAAAAGGTGATTGGAAATATAAAAAGGTAGGTTGGAAAATGTATTTGTGATGCAAGCGAAATATTATTTGAAATAATTTTGGTATCCAAACACTCCCATTCCACAGCACCATTGGACCTTCAGGCGGTTGCCCTCTTAAAGATTTTAAGTTTTGATAGGACGAGGGGTCAAGAATTTAAATCTTATCTTTCGTCAATATGTTATTGTACATGACTTTTTCTAAATTTATACTGGTGTGTAGTATACTCATACGTAAGAAATGGTGGTTCCGTTTCATTAAAAAAAAAATGCAAATGCCAAAGAAAAATTGAGTGAAATTCATGTTTGGACAAGTATTTTTACCAAAAATTCTCTATTAAGTGAAATGTTTCCAAACAATTGTATGCTTACTGAGAAAGGAGTGCTCTATGAAATGGATGTATTGCGGGAGTAGGATAGTAGATTTCGGATATGGAATATGGCGTCGCTGACTTGAGGAGTGAAATTGCTCCTAAGATAGCGGATGACAATTTCTAGCATTTGGGAGATGTGGGATGGCACTTTTTGTAGACTGATTGGGAATTTAGACGGCTGCAAATGTTTATTGTTATTATTATTTTCAACAATTGGCAACGCATGGGAGAAAACTTGGACTCAACTGGACTACACAAATATAGGTAAAGGGCAAGACCCGTCCAGCCCAAACTAAATATTTTTAAGTGCAAATTGGCAACTTTACTCCCAACCAACCGCCGAGGAGGAATTTTAAGTCTCAACTAATGACGAACTTGCCTTGGACAAGCAGGTAAACGGCAAATATGATTATTAAAGTAATTAAGATTTTTTTTGTTTTGTCACCAAATTTTTTATTTAGCAAAAATGGTAACTCGACTAATTAAATGTATGATTTGGAACTGAAAAACATACATTTTTTTTAGATGAGTGACAAAAGAGTGTACTTTCCTAGTAGTTAGAGTTAAAAAAAGATGTACTCTCTTGTTAATTAAGTTAATTAGGCGAACATTTTAGTTAAATAAAAAGTGAACCTTGAAATGGTTTGGTGATAAAATGCGTGCCATAAGCTTATTAGGTAAACTAGGCAATGAATATTGACAAAGGAGGACAAAGCTGTTTATTAAGTCAAATTTTGTTGTCCCACCTATTGTTTCCTAGCAATATGATTAGCCTTAGTAAATGAACGGACATTGAGAAATTTCCTTTTAATAAGTGAAATTAATTATTGTACATAAAGAAAAAAAATATCTTTGTAAATTTAGCACGTGGTATGATGGCTATAACATCCAGTTAGAATGATATAATATTTTGTGAGACTCAAAATTAGAACTTTTAATACTTGAGCCATCTAACTTTTGACCGATGGTCATGTCTATAAACATAAGGTCGGATAATAATTATCAATGCGGGTATTCACAAGATAGGTTATATGTAATTTAGGCGCTTTAATAATTGCTTACTAACCTTATGTCACTTTAATACTTGCACGTTTGGTAAAACGAAAGTCTATGATGTCAAAATGTACGTATGGTCTTTGGATTGGTTTCATATTATCCGTCAATACATTCACAATAATAAAAAAAATTTCTTAGAGGAAGAATCAAATTCACTTGTACTTGAGGGGAGTGAGTGAGTGGATAATATTAAGTGAGAGTCATGAACTTGATCTCTTCCACTTATAGTATTTGGAAAAAAAAAAAAAAATCACTTGTACCATTAACGTCAAAAATTATGCGTATGAGTGTGACATTTGTACAGACAAGAGTCCCTCCATTTATGATTACGTGGTTGTATAACTTCAAGTTGCCTGCTTCTAGAAGAAGTCGACGTCGCCTACTTCTAGACCTCCCGTTTACACACACGCACACAGAAAAAATAAAAAATAAAATGAGAGAGAGAGAGAAAAAGAGTCAAAGTCGCGTACTTCTAGTTCCATTAAAGCGGGGAAGAGAAGGCCCACAGCGTCTAATGCCATTGGCTATGGCGGTGTGGGTCGATGAGCCCCATTAAAACGAGAAAGTGCGATTTCCCGCTGATTTAGCACTGACCATTTCAACTGAAGAAACGTATTTAATCAGCTCAATTTGTGAATTCGCTTCCAATACCAAGAGTTATGTATAATCTCGGTTTTAACGTGCAGTCTATTATTCTTTCACTGTGCGTGTTTAGGTTAGTTGTCTTTAATTACCGGAGTTAACCTAATAGTCAGAAGAAGTTTCTTAAAATTTTGTATGTATGGAAGTTTCTTAAAATTTAATTAGATAATAAGATAGGTTGTTTAATTAGATAAGGATTTTGAATATAATTAACAAACAGGGATATATTTAGTATATAAGATAAAATAGTTGAAATAAATCTCTTGATTCTTATCAAATTAAGCATTCAGCTACGATTCTTGTGCTGAAAAAAATACATACAAATTCAGCACCACTTGATAAGTTCAGCAGGTGAATCTTTATTTATCAAACATCCACAACATCCGAATGTTTGAATGAATTCAGTTTCAGCACTTTTCTATGTTATCAAACAGGCACTTAGTTGCAGTGCATGTTAGATGTACTCCATTTGTAATCGTATCCTATCATTACGGGTTTCAATTGTAATTTGCATTCTCCTATCCATGTGAGAAAAAATGATAATAAAAAGAAGATATTTTTCAACGGGCCTCTAAACTATTCATTTTGCGAGGTTTTGCCCACATCGAATATAAATTATTACAAATAAGTCCTTGGAAAAAAACTTAGTTTAAGAATTTGTGTCAATTTTGGGCGTTAAATGTAAAACCAAAATTTAACGTTTCTTCTTCTTCTTCTTCCACCTTCTCTAGTTGTAAATTGATGAAATAATCAATTAGCAAGGCCTTTTTAGGCTATTTTCGGGGGTTGATTTTTTTGTTTGATTGGTTTTGGCCCTAATCATGTCATCGCTAGCAAGAAACATATTTTGTAGATTAGATAGAGCAGAAGAATCTTGCAAGCACTCTTTGACAAACATAGGTTGTGTTTGGATTGCATTTTCCGTAATTTTTTATGAAAAATTACTGTAACGATTTGATATATGTGAAGGAAAATGTGATCACGGAAAACGACAATATTTTCCGACGAAAACAAACAATCCAAGCAAGGCCTTACGTATTTTACTTTATGCACCAAGTATTGGACTATCGACACACACAGATGATTGCTAAAGAAATCAAATTATTGGTAGCTGTCACGCTTATTAATGTGATAATTGATTTTTTCGAAATTAGTTCCATAACTCGTTAATGAAATTTGCTTTTGCCTTAAAAAAAAATTTTCCTAAATTGGTACCAAATCCAGAGTTGCGTACTGTAGATGGCTTATTGCAGCCAAGATTTGACAAGTCCGTTCGTGTCAATTATAGCCTTCAGTTATTTTTTCCAAACGTCCATCTTTTCACGTACTTTCGTTTTCGTCAGTGTTGAAAATGCTCCCGGAAAGAAATGTCTTGACTCCGACACTACTGAAAATTCCATTTTGATCTTGATCTTAAATGATTGATTTATGTTTATTTATATATATATATATATATATTGTAGATTTGACTGATTTCAGAAGATAACTCCTTTCTCTTGCTTTACGTGGTGCGCATATTCAATAATGCAACTATTCTTTGAATTATAATAACCAACAATGGAGTCTCTACAAGTCAGACATTATCTTGATAAAAGTAAAAAGAGCAAAAGATTTGACGGGCATATAAATTCGATACTTTCCAAGAAAAGCATGTGCTTTTCCTTCATCTGTGTTTTATCTTTTGGTGTAACATGCAGGATGTGTTTGGATACCCCTTTTTCAATTATTATTTTATTTAAATTATAAATAATAATTTTCAATCATCTTTTTATATTTTTAATCAACTCTTTATTTTACGTACATCACATCACAAAAATTATTTTACAAAAGATTGTTACACTACTATTTGCTCTAAATAATCTTCTATCCAAACACACTCTGAGTGTTTCCTTTGAGTTTGGATTGCTGAGTTTTTCAAATACTATTAAAATTTTTAAAAAATACTCTAAAAAGTTGTTTATTTTTTTTAAATTTTAAAAAATATTTCAAAATATATTCTAAAAACTCTTTTAGTCTTAAATATCCCAAAATATTTTCTAAAAATATCTCAAAATATATTATAAAAACTCTGCTATAGTAAAATTTTTTAAAAATACCCAAAAAAATAGCTAATTCAAACAGACCCAAAATAATAATAACAATAAATGCAGAGGAAGTGATAATGGCTAAATTAAAAAGAGCAATCCATTCGAGATTGCGGGGGCCTATTGTCCAATAGAAGACCTAGCGGGTAGCCCACCACTTTGAAAATCAGTGCATTCTTTGTTGGCAATTTTGTATCAGGTTGGCCCAAACTGGGCCCGCCAAGTTTGATTCGGCTAGAAATGTTGGCATGATGTGGGCCACCCAACCTTGATTCGGCTAGAATTGTCCGCTGCTCGGCAGCCCCCGGATGATCGTACGTACATAACATACAATGTACGGAGATTGAGCGATCTTGTACACTTTATCCTTCTCCAAGTCCAAGGTGCGATTCCAATCTCCCAAATTTCGCTTCATTTTTTCTTTTTTTTTTCCCGATATTAAAAGCAGTCGACCAAATCCAGCCAGACAAGCTACTCATATAGAAATGATCCTGTACCTCGATTATTGAATCCATTTTTTGTTTGTTTAACATTGGATAAAATGCCAAAAATACTCCTTGTGATTTACTAAATGTTTAATTTAATTCATTCGATTTGAAAATTTATACTATAACTCTCTGTACTTTTAACTAAATCGCAAATTGGATGCAAAACATTCAATCTAACGTTTGTACGTGAAATGTTAATATTATCCTTATATAAATGAACTTCCTATGATTTGTCGAATGTTCAATTTAACTTTTTCTGATTTAAAAAATTATACTATAACTCTATAAGAATTCGATTAAATTGAAAGTTACGTATAAAATACATGATCAAATCCCAATTAAGCAAGATTCAAAAGAACCTTAGAATGTGAGAAAACTCACAACGATTAAAATATCTAACTAATGATTTGATAAACAGCTGATAAAAATGAATCCAAAAAGTTCTAGATACACCTATTTATATATTATAAGAGTCCAAGTTAACAAGAAAATAAACATAACACAAAAAACCCTAACGTGCTGTCGTCTCCTCTTTAGGAGCAAGGTCCAGTGTTCGACTCTCCCCCGTAACGTGCTGGAATCCTTGGGGCGGGCTCTTCCAGCCTGGGGGATTAGTCTGGTCAGAAATGACTGGGATACCCCCAGTCGACAAAAAAAAAAAAAAAACTAAACTTTGTGTTTAGCTGCCAATAATGATCTGGCGGGGGATCCGTTGGTGACTGGTGAGGAGAACTGAATCTACGGGTGGATTTCAGTGTCAGGATCCGCATTCAGGTCTCTTGCCTACGAGAGCTGGATTTAGTCGTCGATTGACAGAGAGAGTTGGATTCCTTTATGGATTAGATTTGCAGTAGCATTTGCTTCGTGCCGGTTGGATTCTTTTTTTCCTTTTTTTGTCGATTATCATCATGTACATCTATGCTTATTCCTATCAGTGCATTATACACTCGTATGGATCTAAAAGAAACTATATTAAGTAACAACTTTGATGGGAGTCAATGTTTGAACCCTTAACCTCTCACCCCACAAGATGTGTGGTTGGATTTGCTCGCAGATTTTTACTAGCTAAAACTAGTCTCGGTTTCTTCTTTCTTTCATGTCTTGCCAACACAATTACAATGAATAATAAGAATAATAATTCTAACAAAATAATAATAATATTAGACTGCCCAAATTAAGAGCCCTAATCGATTTTTGACAGTCTTCTGGAATCCACACTTCCCTCGTTCTACATCAGTATCAAACACATCGAAATATAGGCATAAAACCACTGAAATAAAACTAGTTAGAAGCTTAAGCTTATATTTCCTTTTTTTTTTTTCTTCTCAAAACCTTCCTCCATTTTGATGCCAAAGTTTTGATAAAAACCCAGATTACAGGCAACTAAAACAGGACAATCTAAAAATGGTCCTGAGGATATGGTTAGGGGTGTGCATCGAAATCGAAAGCGGTAATTCGGAAGTTTGAAATCGGAAATTTTTGAAATTTTAGCTTCAGTTTTCCCGACCGAATTCGATTTCGAAATGGCTAATTTCGATTTCGAATTCAATACCGAATTGAATTCGGAAGTCGGTGAATTCCGAATTCGAAAATTTGAGATGGCATTGAGGAAATAAAAAATTAATGAAAAGCGCGCTTGAATAGGTGATTCACAAAGAGGGAACAATTACTAAATTATCGATCAGAGAGGGCATTGTACTGATTTTTGTTGATAAGCATGCTATTAAATTTGTTCCTTATGAACTAAATATCCAATCGAGCCCTTTTCACAAATACTCAAATATTGTTGACAACAATTGTAAAGATAGCAAGAAAAAGAAGCAAAACACAAGATTGAATCAGAAATAAGCCAAACCTTGGTGAATATCCCAACACCACATTCAATGCCAACTTTTGTCAAGAAAAGATCATCAGCTAGCAACCTTTCCTTGAACCCTCCAAAGTTAAGCAACCACCGGAGCACCGGCAACTCCTCCAACTCAAAAAAAGTCGAAACAATAGAGCCCGGAATCCTCCCAGCTTCTATAGCAGCAGCCAAGTCCCTAGGAATGCTATCCAATGATCTCCCCACCTCAGCCAACGCCATCAAGGCTTCGATCTTGTTCTTTGCTCCTGCATCTCCACTGTCTTCCCCTCCTCCTCCTCCACTACTTCCACCACCACCACCACCACCTCCACCTGCACCTGTGCCACCAATGTCACCGGTGTCACCACTGCTGTTGCCGGTGTCTGTGCTCTGGTAATCTTTAAGGGTGTAAAAGAAGAGAGAAGGATGGGATTTTAGTGGGGTGCGGAAGGTAGTTAGTTTAATTGAGGAAAATGGTGCGGAGGAGGTTGTGGTGGTTTTATGAGTTAGTGAGGTGAAAGTGAGGTGTGTTTAGATGGTTGTGGTGGCGGTGGAATAAGGAGAGGGAGGGGAGAGAGCTGTAGGCGAGGTTGGAGAACGTGGTGGTGGTGGTGGCGGTGGCGGTTGCCATGAAGGAAGAGGCGGTGCAGCGGAAGCTCAAGGTGAGTTAAGAGAAATTAGGTTTTTGCGATGGCGGATAGGGAAGCTCAATTTGTCGGAACTCGGAAGCTCAATTTCAATTAGTAAACTTATTATGTTAAAAAATAAAAACTATTATATTATATTTATATTTAAATATTATTATTAGAAATCGATTTCCTAATTCGAATTCCTATTTCGAATTCCCAATTCGAAATCGGTAATTCCGATTTCAAAAATTTTATTTTCGAATTCGACCCGAATTCGACCAATTCAAAAACGGAATTACCGATTTCAGTTCCGAATTATCGAATTTCCGAATTCGAAATTCCGAATTCAATTCGAAATCGGTTTCGAAATCGAAATTTTTCGAGTTTGCACACCCCTAGATATGGTTGATGTATTATTGTTTGCGCATGCATGATTCTTGCTGTTTTTGACGTCGATCAAACAAAATACTAACAGAGAAATATTCTTCATCCACTAGGCTAGATATTGAATGAGTGACGGTTAGCTGGTGTAACTTTGCCATGGAGGGATCTGGTGGCAAGTGGCGACGTAATGAACATTAGTAACTAGTAGTATAAAATAAGAATAACCCGGTTGAAGAGTGAAGACCTGGTCTTGGTCTTTATCGCATATTCCAAAATTCTTGCAGTATCAATCCCAGCGAACACGTGGGCATTGGGCATTGGTTTTCTCGGAACCGCCCCCCCATTCTTTTGTTGCGTTTTCTCCTCCAACTTTGAATAATCAATCAATTGCCCCAGTCCAACGCCCTCTCACTCTCACCCGCCGCAGCCTAAGAAAATGCAAAAAGATTTGTTTAATGGGTACTCATTAAATGATCCTCAAAATACACGGTACGTGTTAAGTTTTTTGAAAAAATAAAGTCAATTAAGGAAAGTGTATACATAAAAGAGAGGATAATTAATACTCCCTCCGTCCCACTTTGATAGTCTTGTTTTCCTTTTTTGTCTGTCCCAAATTGTAGTCCACTTTCCCATTAAGAAATGTAGTAATATTTCAAATTGTCTAAAATAGCCTTATTAAATATCTTGTTATTAATACATTGTTATTAAATACTAACCCACTACATTGAATACATTGAGCTTTTCCAATACTAACCCATTAGCTGTAACTGATATTAATAGGCACTCTTCGTGATTAGCATAA
Source organism: Coffea arabica (assembly GCF_036785885.1). Classification (NCBI taxonomy): domain Eukaryota; kingdom Viridiplantae; phylum Streptophyta; class Magnoliopsida; order Gentianales; family Rubiaceae; genus Coffea; species Coffea arabica. The sequence continues at coordinate 21,905,129 of NC_092312.1, read as the reverse complement.
GGGTATTTTAGGAAATTATTACTCTAAATTTATGTTTCCAACCAAATTAATTATACTTTCTTAATCTGCGTGAAAAAAAAAATCAAGACTAACAAAACGGGACGGAGGGAGTAGCTATTAATACGTGTATTCAGATGATAATAAGTTGAGTGTTATTTAAATGTATTAATCGGGCACCCTGAAACAAAAAACTTATTTAAAAATAAAAATAATAATGTGATGAAGGTGGAAGGAAATGCAATGAACACGTTGATACATCTTGCTGCCAAGTTCATGAAAACCATTCAAAACTGGTCCACACTAGACATAAATATTCGCCTATTTATTCTTCATTGGTGCAATCTCAAACATTTTGAAAATTCCATTTTGGTGTAATCACGAGATGACCCCTCAATTCTAGCAATCAATTGGTATTTAGTTTTTTTTTTCAAATCTCTTGTCTCAATATATCAAAGATTTAAATCTAGTTAGGGAGTTAATTTGGATGCAGTATGTAATTCATTTAGACTTTCGTATTATCTCTGCTGCAAGAATATTAATCGAAATACTTTTTGCATTAGAAAAAAAAAGTAATAAGGTGAGTTGTGAGAAGTAATTGATATTGAAACTTACCCCCAAAAGAAAATTTTTACTAATCACATATCCATTATCATCTTTATCATATAATTTTCATTTATTAGATTATATAATAAAATAAATCATGAGAGTGTAGTTAACAAAAAAAATAAAGAATAACATTTCCCTTTTCCACTCAAATGTATTAGAGGCACACCCGACAAAGATTTGCATTTCAATAACTCGATTCTAAAGCCAATTATTTTGTTCCAGTGATCTTTTAAATGATAAATAAAAAACTATATACAGGGTAGAGTAGAGATTTGGTTGCACAAACAAATTACACAAATTACATTATTGTGACTCCATTGCTTTGTTGCATGCCAGCGGTAATTATGACATGCCAATTCAATTATCAAAAGACACAAATTGCTGCAAGCTGTTGCCTACTACATTAATTATTAAATCGTAAATACTACTCTCTCCGTTTCACCTCTTGTATTCCTTTTTCATATATTCCAAATTGTAGTCCACTTTTCAATTGAAAAATATAGTTGTATTTTAATTTTTCTAAAATACCCTTATTCAATGTAAGTAATTGTTATTATAAACCTATCCCATTTGATGAGAGTTGATTCTTTTTTTATCATCAATTCAAGTTTCCATAAAATTGTATCATATTTAATGTGAGATTATTTTAAAAAAATAGCAATCTAAATTTATTTTTTCAATAAAATTAATTACTTTTTCTTACATCGTGTAAAAAAAGAAACGAAACTATTTTAGAAATAGGACTATGGGAAGGAGGGAGTACTATTCAAATTGCTTGCCGTTGCCCCTTCAATTTCCACTAAGTTGGGAAGACTAAAGCATCCCATTCCCAAGGGCCCCATCACCCAACCCTTTTTTCTAGCCGTTCACAATGATGATAATTGGCCAACGCATGAAAAATTCTGATCTCAACAGCTTCTACTGCTCCAGCTTGTTCGAGTTAAAATATACGGAAATTGCTTCATAGGCCCTCCATCAAATTGCTTGCTGACTCTTTCTTTACAACTGACTATTTGCCAGGAAACTTTCACTCCACCTTCCCCTGCTCTGAAGTTTGACCCTTCAATCTCTCCGACCCCTCCTATATATTTATATATTCCTTTGCTTACGATTCCTATTCGATTACCTATTCCAAACCACTGCCCGAAACATTTCCACCTTGAAAACCAGAAAGCAATAGGAGCTCAGGACATGTTTCGTAGGAGTCGAAAACCTTCGGATGAAAAAGAAAAACTCACCATTCCTCAGTAACGTCGACTTTGCAAGACATGTCCAACGTGCCCACTTCTCTATCTGAAGTTTGTCTAACTCTTTTCCGTTTAGCCATGTCCATAGCTGACCCTTGGCCTTTTTCTTAGCAACTACCCGAACTCGAAAGCTTGCACCAAGAATCCGTTTTCTGCACTTTTTAAAATTTCTCTCGTGTTCTGTTTCCTTCCAAAACATGGGCAAGATCAGAGGTTTCTTGCTAAGACACCGGGTCAACACAATTTTCCGGTCTGTTTTCCGCCGACACAGTTCGCCGATGAGGTATCACCGGCTGGACCCGCATCCATTTTATCGGGCTAACGCCATTTCCAGACTGATCAGCTGGACCCACAATCTGAGGTCCAAAGCCAAAGACATCTGCTGCGGCTCCTCCAAGAATTTAGTCCCGGGCCGGACCATGATCCGTGGCTGCATGCAAAGCGGGCAAGAACCGGTTGGAGCAAAGCCACAGCCGGTGGAGGTGCCGAAAGGCCATATGGCGATCTATGTGGGCCAGAAAGGTGGTGATTTTCAAAGGGTTTTGGTGCCTGTGATTTACTTTAATCACCCTTTGTTTGGTCAGCTGCTGAGGGGGGCCGAGGAGGAATTCGGGTATAATCATCCGGGTGCTATTACTATTCCTTGTCGGATCTCGGAGTTTGAGCATGTTCAGACCCGGATCAAGCAGGGCCGGAGTACCTGGAAATTGTTGACCTGGAAGCGGCAAGCTTGAAGTTCAAGCTTACGTGATGATGATGACGATAATCCATGGTTGTCTAGAGCTATTTATTTTTCCGGGTTCTACCAAAAAAATATATAATTTTTTTGGCCTGTGTGTGTTTTAAGAATCTTCTTATCTTTTCTTTTTATGGCTTTCATATCATCTTCGATAGATGTAATAGATTTTTAGGTGTACAGCTTATAGAGATTATAGTCCAATTTTCCCTATATTACCATGCCATTTGATTCCTTTTTATCCCCTACTTTTTGGAAAGCTGGTGTCTAATCCTTTTTATTGTTCTTTAAATACTATCCATCATGATTGCTACATATAATACATGTATGTTTAAGACACTCGATGGAATCTAAGGTAGGCAAAAACTCGTTCTTACGAATTTATTGGTGTGGAATTATGAATGCTTGTCTTTTGGTTTTACTTTAAACACTACTACATATTGTCTGTGTTTCTATTTTGAATTGAGACACAATGCATCTCCTTTTGGGATTAGGGGTCTATAAACAGTAGACAAATCCAACATACAGGGCTTGAGGCAAAAGACAAATGCTACATAGATAACATACATCACTTTTCTTTTAACACAAAATTTGTTGCACTAATTTTACTTAAATATATAAATAACGAGCACCATTTGATCTAATACGTGTTTTTTTTTTCATGGCTTTGCATAAAAAGTCATTGTGAAAATTTGTCTCCAAACCTTTTTTTTAGTGTTATATAAAAAAAAGAAAATGTGAAACTTTCATCAAGCAGACCAGGCCTAAAAGCATAGATAATTAAATGATTAGGTTTAGTATGTTAACTCACATGATTTTGACCATTATGCCAATGAGAGATTTTTATACATATATTTTTATAAAAATATTTTTCAGAGTAAACGTCATGAAGTTGATGTGGAGCAATTGTGATTAGGTTGATATGACTGCATAACTAAATTGAAAAATTAAGACATTTCTTGCAGTTTAATTTTAATCGATAGTTGATATGAGAGACGCTAGCATTTGTATAATAAGGTTTTCACTGTTCTTTCATCTTTAGTCTCAGTCTTTCATCTTTAGTACTATCTCTCTATTTCTTTCCAAAAGTATCAATAAAAAAACTGTCTAGAATCTTCAAAGTTGAACATGAACAAGAAAAAAGGATTAATCCCTCTAACACCCCAAAAAAAAGGGAAAAAAACATCAAACAAGGTCTCCTTCATTTTTCTAATGTTTATGTGCTTTCTAACAAATCCATTAGACGCTTCCTTGGATACTTTTTAATTTTTTTTTATTTGGAAAATTACATACCCAATTTAATTTAGGAGAAAAGAAACAAAAGAGGAGTGGCTTAGAGCCTTAAAGAATTCTTTGGCAATGGCCAGTCATGTGGTCTTGGGGATCTTCCAACGCTGATATGAAGTCACAATCTAGAAAGTTTCTATATTAAAAAAAAGTGTTATTGGAAGAAACTTTTTTTTTTTTTTTTTTATTACTAGACATGTATAGATGTTCAATTAAAATTTATAGTTTTTTCTTGTTGAATTTAGAAATCTGACAAGCTTTCGAATCTTGAACATGGATCCATGCATGAATGGATTTGTAAAGAGAGTCTAAAATGGAAGCGGGATTAATATTTTATCGATGATGAAGGGAAAACGACACCACCACACTACCCCACACCAACCAAAAAAAAAAAATTTTTTTTTCAAGAAAAAAAGAGGAGAAGTATCCCAGCCCAAATAAGGTCGCTGCAGATATTTACTTGTGAAGTAGCATTTTTCCTGGTCATCATAATTCTGTGAATGGTCTGTTAAGGTTTTTTCACAATAACATGACGGAAAAAAGAAAAGATAATCTTTTACCATCAAGTTCTTGATGACCATAGGCGTCCCTGTCGCCCGTCTTACTGAATTTAGTGGTGAATCTAAGTTCATCCATCATTTGGTGGGAGCAATAAATCCCCAACTCCAACTTGACGGGCCGAAAATGTTGATGTACAGCAGGTGCAATAGTGTAGAGATGAGGAGGAGAGAAAGGCCAAGGGTGGGTGGTCCAGTGGCCCTCTTCTTTCTTCCGGCAATTGGTAGACACAAAAGTATTGCATGCCCTCTCTTTCAGGTTTCCTTTTGGTCATGGGAAGTTCATCTCATCTCATGAGTTTATGCCTAAAGTGCCCTCTTCCTAGGGTATTACTTCTTGGGGAATCCCAGTTCCCATGCATTCAAGAAATGGGATGTCCAAAAAATAAAAAACTAAAAAGATAAAGCACCTCAGCTCCATGAAAAATGTTCCGTGAGGAAATTAATTATTGAAACATTACGTTCTTCTGTTCATATTGACGCATATAGTAGTTCTCTTTTATTTATTTATTTATATTTGGTGGCTTTTGGTTCAGCTCATAGGGAGCTGGGAAACAAGAAGAATTTGAGACTTTGGTCGGTTAGTTTACACCCATACACGAGTTGAAGAGGCAGTTACATGACCTTTAATTTTGATTTAAAATCCTAATTGTTGAAGAATCTATCTGAACTTCACTATTTGCCTTCGTCACAAAAGAAAAATCTTGAAGGATTAGCTAATTGTAATACATCTCGTTGGTTTGACTCTCAAACGCTCCCTCCTCTTCTTCTCCTTCTTCTATGCCTTAGAGTTTCTCTTCAACCAAAATACATAAAATAAAACTATTTTTGCATAGCCAATGACTCTTCATAAAATTCCAACAAGTGGCTCCTCTCACTTTCCATAGGAAAATGCTCCATACCCAAGAGCTTGCGTGTGGATGAGTTCGAATTAAAAAGCATATATCTTCCTTGGATCAGGATGATTAGGTCGATATCAAATAGCCATTAGCAAGTTTTTCATATGTGGGAAAACTGTGAAGTGGCCAGTGCATACGGAGTTGAAAATTGGATCCAAAATACTTTTTATAACCAAACTAAGGATTTCTTATTATAACAGAAGTTCAACTTCAAACGTACCATGTAGGGTACAAAAACGTCCTGATGTGCAAACTCCAATTAAGATGATGTAGTTGGCCAAGGATCAGCCGCCAGCCATATTCATTTATCTTCCGATGTCTTGAATTTGCTTTGTTTAATACTCAGTATCTATGACGTAAAGAGATGTTAAACCGTAAGCGGAGCCAGAAAAGACCTCTGCGCAAAAGACCAAATTGGTTTTTGGATAAAATAGCAGGCTGGGAAAACGACCATCAAATTAAATACTGCTTTCTTAACAAGAGATGCATGGGTTAGCCAATTCATGAATCCCTGTCTATGGGCGTTGAGTTTTTTTGATCCGGCTCGGGGCAAATAAGCAGCCATGTCTTTTTCCAAAAATTTGTTTTCGATAGTTACAGAAGAAAGTACTCTATTATTTGTGTTTGACTGGATCAAAGGACTCATTCGTGGGGCTGGTTTTTCTTGTTTGTTTTCCTTTCGATTTTTATGTGTTTGTGTTTGACGCGAATAAAAATCTGAAACCCCGTTGCACTGGTTTTTTTGTTTTCTTTATTCGAATTTGAGTGGTCTTTTGTACATTTCTCTAATTATATATTATAACCAATCATCTACCGCTGACCAGTAATATAAATATTAACCCGTCGTCCTATTTTTATGCATTTTGGTTGCTTTCTTTACCGCCAAAGAGTCATTTTCATGGAGCGAGCCATACTGTAACTGCACGCTACGTAGTTGATTTTGACTAGTAAATACGGTAACAGGTTTTCTTGTGCAGTGTTGTCTATTTGAGTCGTCAACGTTATCTATGATATATCCATGAAAATGTTATCTCGAATTGAATCAATAGGTTCATATCATATGGAACAATAGAAGACAAGACAACGGGGTAACAATTATTATTCCAGTGAAGGAGGCAAAGCTAACCGTGGCTTTATGTCCGTACTTAACATAGGAATCTGCGATTTTCCCATTATGAATTGGATGTGGCTATATTAATTAATTACAAACTACTACTAATCTCTTTCATCATTGATGGAACGAAATTCACAAAAATTAAACTGTTTTTGGTTGAGCAAATGAGTACGACCGTCAGTAGGGACAGGTTGGTCCGAGTTTGGCTTGAAAAATTGGGGCTGAACCTAACGTACATAACCAATCTAGGTAGAATTTAGGTCACATTTGTAGCTCATATTACAAATTTGGAGTTGAAAGCCCAAAAATCTCGAGAATCTTATTTCTTTTGTGACCCGAGATTGGATTCGTCAAAATCCAGTTAAAACAAGGTTGATTGACTGCCCCATATATAAGCATATTTCTCTCTTTATAAAGATGGAAAAACATTCGGAAAAGTGAAGATCTTAGAAGAAAAGACTTTCTTATAGACATTACCGTTAAGAATTTCTTTGGGAGTTGAATTCGGGTCTATTTTAACACTAGAATTTTTTTTAATAAGTGGGAGTTTCTGGACTCAAAATTCAATCCTTTTATTCGACCATTTATAATGTCTTTTACTTTACTACTTAACCCAAACATCCTTCTATTCTAACACTACCTTAAGCTTGCTTCATTTTGGGGGGGGGGGGAGTCAATTGGATACTTGGAGGTCTAAATGACAAATATTGAACAATTAGGGAGGGACCCACTTAATCTACACTAAACATTGATATAAGAGAGTGAGTAGTGGCAAAACCACATTTAGTTGAGGGTGGGCAATTTCCCCTCATCAACACTTTTTTTTTTTTTTTGGTTGTAAAAAACATCAACATTTCATTTAACAAAACCAAGTCACACACCCTGGAGCAACTGCTCCTCAATGTCTGCTTGAGCACTATCAAGCAACCAAATTGGAAAACAAGCTTTCCAGTCAGCAACACACCCTAAATTTAGAGCAAATCTTGCTAACTTATGGCTAACCGAGTTGAACTCCCTACGAACAAGGAGAAACAACATTCTTTAAAATTATGTTTTAGCAGCTTAATATCCTGCAAGACTGTGGATATAACCACATCATCAGTATCCTTCTCTATTTTATCTATTACAGCCTTACAGTCTGATTCTATAATAATTCTTTCCCAACCTTCCAAAGCAGCTTTAACCATTGCAGTTCTGATTGCCAATGCCTCCTCAAGTATTGGTACTGAACATGTAAAGGAAGGACATGCCCATGTAGCAACTAGCTTCCCCTTCCAGTCCCTAGCAACAATATCCCAGCTAGCTTTATTTGTTTGCTGATTCAATGTAGCATCAGTATTCAGCTTGATCCACCTTTTATTAGGAGTAGCCCATCTTTCTTGCTTCCCTGCCCTTTGCCTCAGCTCTCTCTCTTCTTCCCTCCCCTCTCCTTGAATCTCTTGGTACTCTATCCATTCTGTTAATGCTTTGTTTACCACCACTGCGGGACCTCTACCCTTGCCATTAAAGTTTATCTCATTCCTATCCTTCCAGATTTGCCCATAGCAGGCTGATTGTGAAAATAATATGCTCCTCCCCCTTCTCCCTAGCTGTTGCCTCCACCAGCTCAGACCACCACAACCAAAACTTCCCTTTCAAATTCTCCAATCTATCCCACTGAATTGGAGCCACTTTCCAAATAGCCTTTGTATGACTACATAGAAACAACATATGTTCAGTCGACTCTGAGAAGACGCCACAACATTTACACAGTGGATTGCCTTGCATGCTCCTAGCCTTGATGTTTTCATTGACTGGCAGGATATCCTTCATACATTTCCAGATAAAATGTTTCAGTTTGTGCTTCATATTAAGTTGCCATAAGACTTTCCATCCTCTTGCATTTACCTCATTCCTACTACCAGATTCCTCATGCCTATCTCTCACCCTCCTTTCTACCTTTCTCTCCTGAGCAAGCCTATATCCAGACTTGACTGTGTATTTTCCAGAGGCAGAGTGTGCCCAGAAGAGCCTGTCCTTGGTATCCTGCAGGCTTAAGGGAATCTGCAAAATCCTCTCCCTATCCTTCTTAGCAAACACCCTTCCCAATAACTCCTCATTCCAACTCCCATTTTTAATCAGCTCACTAACTCTACACAATCCCAGGTCAGTATCCTGTTGTGTGCTCACATTCCCTCCAGCAACCCCAGGGACCCATCTATCATTCCAGATGTCTATAGTCTTCCCATCTCCCACTTTCTTCCTCACCCCCTCTTCCAACAATGACCTCGCACTCAAAATACTTTTCCAACACCAGGAATCAGTGCGTTTCCCCTTCATCTTCCAGATTGAGGTTTCTTTGAAGTATTTGGCTTTAAGGATCTTGCTTACCAGTAAATTTGGCCTAGTGAGTATTCTCTATAGCTGCTTGGCCAGAAGTGCCAGATTGAAATTTTCTAAGTCTCTAAAGCCCAATCCCCCATTCTGTTTAACTTCAGATAGCTTACCCCATCCTAACCAGTGCATCTTTCTCTTCTCACTCATGTTTTCCTACCAAAACTTAGCCATCTCTCTCCCAATACCCCTACAAAGTTCCTTAGAAAGCTTGCAACATGACATCACATATGTTGGAGGAGTCATGACCATAGATTTCAATAGCACTTCTTTCCCAGCCATACTAAGCAACTTCTCTTTCCATCCTGATATCCTGCTAATCACCTTTTCCTTAACAAAGTTAAACACTTGTGTTTTTTATCTACCAATTACCAAAGGTAGACCCAAGTACCTGCTCTGTTTAACCTTCTTCATATCTCTCACTCTCTCAAGCACCTTCAACCTCTCCCCTGCTGGGACATTTTTGCTGAAGAAAATTGATGATTTCTCAGTATTGATGAGTTGTTCTAAAGCATCACCATATTGCCTTAGAATCTCCATCAACTGCATTGCCTCCTCTTTCTTGGCCTTACAGAATATTAATGAGTTATCTGCAAAAAAGAGATGATATAATCTAGAACCACCGGAAGACAATTGGAGATCAGTTAGTTTTCCCTGTCTGACTGCTTGATTGAGCAGAATTGAGAAGCCTTCTGCACAAATAAGGAACAAGAAAGGAGACAAGAGGTCTCCCTGTCTTAGCCCCCTAGATGGTTTGATAAACCCCTTCTTCTCCCCATTAATACTGACTGCATAGGAAACACTAGAAACACACTCCATAATCCATCCTACCCACTGCTGACAGAACCCCATTCTTAACATTAGTTTTTCTAGAAAAATTCATTCTACCCTATCATAGGTTTTGGACATGTCTAATTTGATAAACATAAATCCCTCCTTATCAGATCTTTTGTTATTAAGGAAATGAATGCATTGATGAGCCACAAGTATGTTATCCAGAATTTGTCTACCATGAACAAAAGTAGACTGAGAAGGACTGATGCAGCAACTGATAACACTTCTTAACCTATGGACCAGAATTTTGGAAATAACTTTGTAGAGTATATTACATAGACTAATAGGTCTAAACTAAGTCATATCAATAGGGGAGTCAACTTTAGGAATCAGACAGATCAAGGTCTCATTAACAGCTCTTAGTAAATTGCCAGAATGAAAGAAACTCTGAACAACATTAATCAAATCTAGCTTAATGTTAAACCAAAACTTTTGAAAAAAGATAGGGGTCATACCATCAGGGCTAAGTAACTTGTTTGGATGCATAGAGAAGACAATTCTGTGAACTTCCTGCTCAGTCACAGGTAAGATAAGCTGTTTGTTCATCATACTAGTTATGGACTGTGGGATTTCATTTAGGATGGCATCAATACACTGAAGAGCCTCAGCAGTAAAAATGCCTTTGAAATATTGGATTATTTTTGTGCCAGTCTCCTCCTCATCCTTACATCAATCCCCATCTCTTTTCTTGATAAGACCAATCCTATTCCTTTTCCTTCTTCCAGCCACACAAGCATGATAGAAGTTGGTGTTCTTATCTCATTCCATTAACCATTTCTGTCTTGCTTTTTAACTCCAATAGACCTCTTCATACTTATAAGCTGCAACCAGTTTTTTCTTCAACAATGTCAGTCTGATCCCTTTCCCACTCATATTACTATCCCTTAGCAATTTCATCTCTTTTTTAGTCTGTAAAATGATTTTTCCAAAATTTCTCTCCTTCTGCTTGTTCCATCTCAGTAAGGCCACTCTACACTGCTTGATTTTAAACTGAAACTTGAAGAATCTGGACCTTATACAACTAGTGTTCCAGGCTAACTTAACTATATTCCCCACCTCTTTATGTTGAAACCAATTCCTATCAAACATAAATCTCTTTTTCCACCTCTTCCCCATTGCAGGTTTTGTATCTACCAACAACATAGAATGGTCAGAAGCTTTCGTCTCTAGATGCCTGCATCTTGCATTCCTAAAGCTATTACACCAACTCCCAGATCCCAATACTCTATCTAAACGTTCTCTGATCTCTCCCTCATTGTCCCACCTATTACTCCATGTCCAAGGTTTCCCCTCATAGCCAATGTCCACTAGTTCATTGGTATTAATGAAATCTCTAAAGTTTTCAAAGCTGATATCTGCTCTTTTCCTGCCACCCCATTTTTTTTCATTAGAGACTATATCATTCATATCTCCCATTATGGCCTAAGCCTCACCCCATATCTGACTCTTTCTAGTAATCACATCCCATTGTGTTTTCCTAATACTGTTATCTGGACTAACATAAATGCACACACACCATCATTCCAAATTTATGACCTCTATCAACAATCAACAATTCTATAGTAAAACTAGTGAACAGTACATTTTTGATAGTCACCTCATCCTTCCACATCACTGCCACACTACCAACCATACCCACAGGATCCAGAACAAAGAGGTTATCAAACTTGATTTTTTGCTTAACACTATTCAAGACATTTTTTTTTATTTTTTGTTTTTGACAGAAAAAATAAAGAGGGGAAGTGGAGTAACACAGCCTCCTTGAGTAGGGGAACTGTCAAGGGGCTTTTGACAGTTCTACACCAGAGCTCTCTAGGGAGAGGTTTTGTCAGATCAAATTCCACAAGTAATTTCATATGTTTCCCCTCTTTGCCTCCATGATTATCTCAAAAATATCACTGAAAATTCCCCTATCTTCCTCCCTACCTCTCTAGTAATCCAGTGAAGGGGTAGATTCCATACCTGTACCCATATCCTCCCCTTATCAAACACTTCCAAATCATCCTCAATGCCCTCCTTCCACTTCAGCAGTATTAGTGGCTGTTCATCATAGATCCATGGCCTCCAATTCAAAGCTCGCTCCAGATTTGATTTTTGAGCAAACGAAAATTGAAATAGGTTAGTCTGGATCTCCGTCACCTTCAGGTTTTTTGGATGGAGCCATATATTCTCCGCGAAGCTCCTAACACCATTTGTATTCGCTTTCTTTTCCCCCCATACTTTTCCCATCAGACTCAGACTGCATTCCTCCATACCTTTTGTGAACTCCTCCTCCTCCAGCCATACGTCCCTCTTTCTCAGAGTTTGAGAGAGTAAACCTCCTCATCACCTCTTCCAGATTATCCATTCTTCGCAGAAACCACAGACCTTAACCGCTCCAAGCTAATCGATCTTACCTTAGCTGAGCAGAATGGAGCTGCCACTCTATGCTTTCCTCGCCAAGTACCTACACCACAAACAAACAGAAGAAACGACGAGAGATAGACACTTGACTCAACAATGGAGAGATATAACCTGGAACAAACTTTGGAAGACTTTGAATGCATTCATTCCTGCAAAATTTCAGATCTAGCTCAGAGTTCGATCCCAGGTTCCCAAAATAGAATTTCCTAATTTAGATCAGAAAAATGACGCCAAACTATAATAGGAAATACTTGAAATGAAAGATTGTTGAAAGTGGAAACTTGAATAGAGAATGTCTGTTAGTTATTTTGGAAAGAGTGAAAGGAAAAGGCCACCCACTACAAGGGAGAAAACTCTCTTAGAGAGAGAAGGGACTCTCAAAGAGAGAGACAATAGAAATCAACATTTGGATAATAATTTATTCAGATCCCCCCATCAACACTTGAATAATTACAAAATTATAAAGAAAACTTCCCTCAACTTGCCCCTTTAGAAATCTAAAACAAGTTCACATGTCTTTTATCTTGTATTTTAAAATTCAAAATCACGTTGCAAAATTGTGAGAAAAAATCTATAAATTTTTAAACCAAATTATTCACATAGCGTTTAGTATCGCTTTGTTATCATATTTTTCATCGTAAAATATGTAGTAATTGAAAATTATATCTTCGTAAAACTGTGATTTTAATGCATTATCGACGTAACTTTTGCTATACATTTCTATCTTTGTCCCCACTGATCTTGGGTCTTGGTTCCGCCACTGAGTGTGGGGATTTGAGAATAGGTTGATACCTGATCAAATTTTTATAATCATCCTGACCCGGGGATGTGCCAAGCAAGAAGCATATTTCCTGCTTACCATCCAGTAAGAAATTGGGTCGTTCGGGCACTGGATGATCGCGGGTATAATCAAGTCTACTCTGTTCTGGCCCTTAAGGCCAATATATCATCTGGGTTCATGGCCTTACGCAGCCTTTAAGGCCATTTTCATGACCTTTCTTTTTTGGACCACGAAGCTAACTTGAGCCTCAAAATAGTGGTATTGATTAGTGGATCACATCTCACTCCTCGGTTTTTGGATAGTTTTGGGCGGCCCTGAATTTCTTCCTCATCCGCGAGACAATTTTGGACCATTTCTTCACATATTAGTGTCTGTGTCGTCTGTCATCCAATGAAATAATTTTTTTTTAATTCGGTTGATTTGGAGGTTTAATTAGGTCGTAAATGAATTGAACTTTTATGCGACGGAGTTCGACTTGAATTTTGGACTTGATCTCGAATCTTATGTGAGTTTAAAATTTAAAATTGAGTTCAATTCAATATGCTTGAATTCAATTCTAAAGCTCGGAATTTTAGTTAAAATTTTAATAATATTTTACCAATAATACACATATAAAATTTACAAATAAATTAATTAATGTGTAAGTTTTTTAAAATAAAAATATGTAAAAAATTATTCATGCCTTATCAAGAAGCCGAATATATACAAATTCAATTGAATACTTCAATCAATCTCGAATTTGAGATAAAATTCAAGTCGAGCACCTAATGAGTCGACTCGAACCGTTTGCTAATTAAGCGTTCCATTTTGTTTAATTTAAAGTCTCGGCTTCAAGCATGTCGTTCCTGCAGCACTCAACAATCATTAGTTTCCAAGTAATGTGAAACATGTCCTTTCGGCAAAAGTTTGCTAAAAGCTGTCGAACCTGTATCTTGGAAATTCCAGTGGGTCAAAAGAGTATATGATTGATTCTCAATGGTTTGCTTTGTTACCGTAACGTAGTGCAAGCAGTAACTAAAGTCGTGTCATTTGATTTCTCCTTTGCGGTTTCTGCTTAATCTCGAATCCCTGTGGACATTATTATTATCTGGCTCTTTCAACCTATTTAACTTCTTTGCCTGTGTCAAGGGAATTGGCACTGGGAGCAACTAAGATGTAGACTACTACTAGTTATTGATGGTGGATGTACACGAATTTCGAAGGAGAGTCATAATCCAAAACTCTTTTCTAGCTTAGATGTAAGATGGTACGTGCCATCTCTTTTGGAATCGAGCAAGCGCTTTTGCAATATCCTTGGAGCTTTTATGGAAAACATGACAGAACTTTACAAGTATCATTGGTTCATTAGAGTGTTACTAGCTAGGTCGGCACTAAATAAAAATTTTATTAACTTCAGAAAGGGATCTCTAAAGGTGCACAGAATGATGATTAAGGCACTTAAGTACTTTGATTACACATTCAGGTTAATCTTCCTTTTTGTCCACTTGACTAAATTTATGAAGGAATCAAATTCGTGGTCAAGGATGGATACAGGGACAAAAGACTATGCCCATGAAAACCAATTGGTGCCTTTATCAAAAGAATTAAAAGGGAATATTGAAGAATACCAAGCTTGGAGCATCAATACCTTTTCTGTGGCCACCAAAACAAACCATCAACACAAAACAAGTGAAATGTATAATTGACTAAAAACAGAAGCAATCAAAAATGCCGAGAAGCCTTCAACAACACAAACCTCAATTCACCACCTTAGCTCTCAGACTCTCCTCTTTCTTTCTTCTCTTGGTTCTGTCTAACCAAAGCCACCATGTCAAAGCTGATATTTTCATCTATTCAGACTGCTCTGAAGGAAAGTACCAGCCAAATTCTCCCTACGTAACCTACCTCAACACTTTACTATCTTCAGCAGTAAACTCAGCCTCTCAGTCTCTTTACAACAGCTTTGCTCTCGGGAATGATAGCTCAGCACCAGCTGAAGCCTCGATATATGGTTTATACCAGTGTAGGGGTGATTTGGAAACAAGGGATTGTGCAACATGCATGGCAAGTGCGGTTAACCAAATTAATCTGGTTTGTCCTTACACTTACGGAGCTATTTTGCAACTTGATGGCTGCTTTCTCAGATACGAGCACATAGATTTTCTCGGTAAGCCGGATACAAGTCTTAGGTACAAGAAGTGTGGCAAAAGAGCAAGCAGTGATGCAGAGTTCTTGAGGGGAAGAGATGCTGTTCTTGCTAATATGCAGGGTTCTATAAGTTTTAGGGTGAGTACGTCGGGCTTAGTTGAAGGCTATGCACAGTGCATAGGTGACTTGAGTGAGGCAGACTGCTCTTCTTGTTTAGCTGATGCTGTTGTGCAATTGAAGAGTTTGTGTGGATCATCTGAGGCTGCAGATGCCTTTTTAGCACAATGCTATGCTAGGTATTGGGCATCTGGATATTACGATTCCTCAGGTTTGCAGCTCCTTTCTTTTTTTGGCTTTTGCTTGATTAGTTTTACTTTAGCAGTAGCATAACCCTAATCATATACCAGTTACCGCGATTCCTAACTGGGTTCTTGATATGATGCCTACTTCCATTCATGTCCGCACTACACTATGGGCGATTTAAAATTTCATGACCTAGTAGGTGCTACTTTAAGCAGCTTGACTACTTTATTTCAATCTCAAGACAATTGGGAGTGCTGCAGATAATGAGAATCCAACTTTTAGTTAAAGCACAGGGTCTACATATATTCTTTTCTCTTTTCTAAGCTTTCAAATAGTTTACCTATTCTGTTGTTTTGGGTCTTATGATGAGCTTTGCCATATTCTACTTACTACTTTTCCTAATCGACAAGCTTAATGTCATTTCTTTGCTGGAAAAGGGGTGTCGACTTTTTATCATCAAGCCAAATTTCCAGTTAGTGCAATCGAGTGCATTGCATTTTAGTTAAGGCAATTCCTCGTGTTGAAAGCCAATACGAGATGTGAAGAATAAGTATCCAAAAGGAAGGTACCGGTATTCTATAATAGTGCAATGCTGAGAGTGATACTCTTTAGTCAAAATTAGTCTCTTCCAGCATCCAATATAAGTTTTGCTTGCATGGCAAAAGCTATAAAGCTTCAATTGTTAAAATCTAGGACTATATTGCAGTAGCCCATTAAAAAGTATATTTGGTTGAATAAAATCATGATTTGGGAATTAGCAGTCCAGCCTTAGTCTTTATCTTTTTATATTCGAAAATTTGGGGGCAAAATCTGGTCGTTTCATTGCTGGAAATGTGGTGTCACCATATTAATTATCATCGACTTGAATTTCTAGTGCCTACATTTGCCTTTAATCAGTTTAGTCGATTGGTGTTGCATTAACTTACAGATATGCACGCAATAAAAATCATACTTGCATAGGAAGAATTATTGGCCTTAGCTGTTAAAATCTAGCTGGGAATATGTTTTCTTTAGGAAGTCGTCCAGTTTGCTTTCTAAATTCGGATATTTTGGACAGCTCTGCTCCATGAAACCCCTTTGTTTTTTGGTGTTTACAAATGAAAATAGATTCTTCCCATGGCAACGATGACGAAGTGGGAAAAACAGTAGCAATCATCGTGGGAAGCGTAGCGGGCTTTGCCGTACTCATTGTTCTTATTTCGTTTTGCCGAACGGCTGTCCGTAAGTTCCTCTTTCAAACAATATATATAGTACTTAATAACCATCCCATTCATTTTCTATTGTGTTTTTAATAAACATCTCTCTCTCTCTCTCTCTGTCTCACACACACACACACACACAAATATATGTATTTGATTTGAAAATTGTGGAGGCCAATTGTGTATTTGTCCGCCTCGACACCGTCTTAGGCTAGAGCCGTGGTAGTGCTTGGAGGGGGGCCTTCCCAAGATTCAATCCCTAGTCCTTTAGGATAAAGGGTCTTGGGGATGCTTCCTGGTACCACTTGAGCTAGTATCCCCAAGACCCTTTATCCTAAAGGACCAGGAATCGAATCCTGGGGAGGCCCTCTCTCCAAACACTACCACGGCCCTAGTCTAAGACGGTACCGAGACGGACAAATACACAATTGACCTCCACAAAAATCATTAGATTTAACAGAGCAAATCGTACTGGACGATTTTTAACCAATTTATTAATAATTATGACTTCTATTTCTATAAAAAAAAAAAAGGGGGATATTGTTTCGAATTCAATCTTTCTAATTACATTAGTGGGTAGTGCTACTTAGCATAGCCTAACGTTAGTATTCTTCTGATTATTGGATGGATTCAAATATTTGCAGACTAATGAAGGACCTCTATTCCAAGAATTGCAAAGTTGGCCACGCTGGATCTGGACGAGAGCGCCTATGTTCTCTAAGGATTCTTGTGAGTTGTGACGACATTTTGCCTTTTAGCTTTTAGGCCTTTCCTTGACCCGTTTAAAAACCAATACCCAATGGTAATGCAGGAAAAAAGATTCCTGTACTTGTACCCCATCTTCATCTTGGTTGTGGTATAACTAAGTACCATGTATTCTAAAGTTGCATGCACCAGTACCAT
The DNA here is from genome assembly GCF_036785885.1 of Coffea arabica. Classification (NCBI taxonomy): domain Eukaryota; kingdom Viridiplantae; phylum Streptophyta; class Magnoliopsida; order Gentianales; family Rubiaceae; genus Coffea; species Coffea arabica. Next base: position 21,887,760 of record NC_092312.1, on the reverse strand, counting down.
GAGTCTTATCTTCATCAAGGGTAAGGATTCGGCTCGAATTCTCCATAAAAAAAACACATCACAATGTTTGTTCCCCCTCCTATCATTTTGTTTCTTTCACTTTTTTGGTTGGATGCGTTATCCAGCTTTCATTAAAGCTTTTAAGTTTCCTTTTTTTTTTTCAAATTTTTTTTTTTTTCATGTAGTAATTTTTTTTTTCTACTTGTAACTAATATAGTTGGATTGAATGATAAGGTGAGAGAGATTTTTGATTCAAATTCTTTCACTTATCCCCGTAGAGAAAAAAAAATAAAAATCTCAAATCCAATAAGTATTGGGATCAAAGATGAATGGGTTTGGGGAAGGCAAAAGCGTTGGGCCAACCCAAAGACGCTGTTCCAACAATATTTAGTGTTTTGGATCTCCAGATCATATCAGCCCATTTAGGAAAAGTCCGACTTAAATAATTGATAAGACTCAACTCAACTAAGTAAGGAACAACAAACAAATAGATCCAGGAGAACAAGAAATCAACCTTAACTCCTTCTCTTCCCATTCTATCTTGTTAGATTGAGAGTTCCACCTGAATCCATATATAAAACTTGTAAAAAGGAAAAAAAAAAAAAGTACAGAATGAGAGAGGGAGGTAGGACCACAGCAAGGTTTGACAATTCATCTTTGTTTTGTTTATGGGGAAAAGAGAATCAAAATTTAAGAATGCATCAAATGGAATGTTGAACAAAGAAACAAAGAAAAAAAAAGTTAACCAGGTGATTTAGCGAAGAAGAAGTTAGTCGAATGAAGGAATGTATAGCTAGGATGCAGGAAAGGATAAAGTTAGTCGAGTGCAAGCCAAGCCAAGAAGAAGTCTTTTGTACTAGTTTAATATTCCTCGAGATATTAAAATAAATAAATATTTTAATTATTACCTTTTTTTCTCTCTCTCTCTCTCTTTGTTTCATCTTTTTTTTTTTATGTTTGTTAAGAATTTTAGGGAATAGAATTGACTTTGACAGATATACTAGTTAGATTGAAATACTTATCCACTTTTTTTTTTTTTTTTTTTTATAATAAACAAAATACCACAAACTTTTGTTATATATAGACTTTGGTTTTGGAGGTAATTAAGTTGGTTTTGTGAAACATCAGGTATCGCGTGTCACGTTTCGATTAACCAGGTGATTTAGCCCACCCCAGCTCCTAATAATACACCTCACCAATTAAATAACCAGAAGAATGTCCATTTATAACCTTCATTAAGTTCTTTGACCTTCTCTATTTTCTCAGCCTCTTCATTCCTGGCGTCTAATTAAAAGCAGATTTGAACGCAAATGCTTTAAATTACTCAATCCATTTCGTATTTGTATAAGATATAATGATAAGGTTACGATTAGAGGCAGTGGCCAGGCTTTGACACTCCCCCTGATCCTCCCTAGCTAGCGTGTTAATGAAAGAGATTAATTAGTGTATGACTTTTTTGGTTTTGTTTAAGAACTTTAATTGTTGAATAACTCTACCGTGTCCATGGTACAAGAATCTCTGATTTCACTACTGATCCATCTTTTATGTGCTTGATCGAATAAGACAAGAAATATGCACCAAAAAAGTGACTTGGTCGAAGAAGTCATCGGAATCCTAGTTAATGACTTGAAATTTCATACTTTGATTGGGTCAATGATGGTAATAGTATAATATATCCAGCGTCACTAGTGTCTCGTATCCAGAAAGATTGACTTGAAGGACAATCATTATTTTTATTACAAGAAGCATGAAATAATTGGCAACTTAACTAGGTAAAGATACACATTTACTACTGTGATAATACCAATTCCTCAAAATAAAATCCTACTCCGTAGTTTTCCGGACCTTTCCAGGAGTAGAAAATGGATCCATGCTAAAAACAAAATAAAGAATTGAACTTTTGGGTGTAGAGGAAGAATTGAATTAGAGGCCAGATGTGAAGGGCACATTGGTGGCAGGCAACCAAGAACTGCCAGCAATGAAGTTTCCGACTGTGAATTTAGAAGCCTCTGTTGCACTAGTTATCACGTGATACCCCTTCCAGTTTACCCTTTTTGCAGTGGATGAACCAGGGCCTGTGTTAGCATATTCTCCATAGTACAAGGTATTGAGAGCAAAATTACCACTCCAGGGCATCCAACCAGCTGGATTAATTAAACCATCAAGAAATGTTTTCATGAACACAGTCCTTGAATATTCTTTCCACGGTCTTCCAAGATATGTCTTGACCGAGCTTTGAACTGGTTTCAGGTCGGAAGCTGCGGTAACTCTGGAATTGAGAAGGGATATTCCAGTGTTTTGGTTAGGGTCGGTTCTACCTTGTGCGGTGATAGTGTTTGTCTTGTTCGGAGGATTTCTTGCATAGATGTTACAGCTTTGGAAGACGACAGCAGCATTCCCAAATATAAAATCAACAGTTCCGTAGATATCACATTCCCTGTAAAATTGTCTTTCCGAGTGGACATAAAGGGTGTCTTGATAGCCTTCAAAGCTGCATTGGTAAAATACAGAGAGATCGGAACCAGATCGAAGAGCCACCGCTTGGTGATTTTGAGCTCCCGCTGTGTTCCTAAACGAAATCCCACGAGCAATGAATCCATCGCCGACAACGGCTGAAATTTAGGTAGACAAGAATATTTTGTCAGTTCCATTACACCTTTATCAAAATGAGTACTGCAATAAAATTCTAAACTAAGTCAGCTATCATTATAGGATGACATTCAGGACAGCCTTCAAAAGAGGATTAATTAGAATAGATGTTATGACAAATACGAGTCGATAGAGACTTCAGAGTTCATAATTCAAGGACGTAGACTTTATGTGCATTATGTCCTATGTTATCCACCTAGCTCAAACAAGTCTTTTAATTCTAGAAATCTCCTATCAAGCTAACATTTTCATCGAAGTTGAACTTTCTTACTGAGACTCGTTCTTAACATTCATAAATTCACAACTTCCATTTTCTCTGCCTTCTCCTCGAAGAAATCCTATTCTGTACCCTTTCCCAGAACCCAACACAACTTAAGCTTATACTCTGTGGTTGTCATGATTATTGAATAACACCTTTTATTTTATTGTGTGCTCTCTCTCTCTCTCAGTGAAAAAATAAAGTAATTAAACAACAGTTGTATTTCTTCGTCCTCACAGAAAAACTCAAAAGAGAAAAAAAGAAGAGAAAATAGTTTAGCAGACAATACACCTTCACAGCCCCAAGCATACTCTGATTATTAAAAATATTGTCTACCATCTATAGTCACCTTATAGGTCTGCCATGCATGCAAAGAAAAATCCTCTAGTTCGAGATTTTCCTTTAGGACTGCTTATTACCTAACAGGCAAGTTCGTGTTGTGGTTGCTCTATTACCAGTTTTGTGCATTAGAGAAAACTTAAGTCTGCTGTAGGTGTAGAATATGAAACAAAAATTGCTTTGTTTGGCTAGCTTAACTTACCAACTGTTGCAGATTTGAAAGTGGTGCTACCACCGTCAACGCTCTTGCTTCCGGTGATAATGGTTTTTCCAATACCATCACCAACCAACATGATATTCTTCAACTTAGTTCCAATCTCCACATTTTCCTTATATGTTCCTGCCTTTACGTGTATCACATACCTCCCATTTCCCGATCGCTTCGCGGCAGCAGCTATAGCTTGAGCGACCGTCTTAAAGTTGCCCGAACCATCTTGGGCTACCACAACATTTGGCTTTGGAGATGAAGACTGCAAGAGTTTCCTGTCACCTGGATTCACCCAAGTTGGGAACCCCTCCTTATAGCTTGGCTCGTTATATCCCACTTTGTTTAGCGACAAAGTGTTACTAATCAAACAGCTAACGTTACTATTTGACACCAAGGGCACAAGAAAATCAGCACCGCCGCCAAGCTCAGTGAACCCTTGCTTGCATGTCTCAAGATTGGTGAGTGCTGTGCTAAGCCAAGTTTGCGCATCAACTGCACTGCACTTGGTGTGAGGATCAACAGTTTTGTTAATCTTGACAATGGTGCTTTCATAAAGCTCTAGACAATCAGCCCATGCAGCCTTTTCGCGCTCGTTTTGACATTTTGAGCCAAGGTTGTATGTGTTTTCCCGGCCATGCAGGGCACGTTCTAAGGCAAGATTGAGTGACATCTTCAGAAAATCGGACTTGCCTTTTATGGGATAGCCATGGCCGTATTTAGGGCTGTGGGACAAGAAATACTCACATGGTTGTGGATATGGGGTTTGTGCACACCATGATTTTATTGTTGATGGAGGAAGTTGTCTAGAGATGGCCGGAGAAACAAAAACAGTCACGAACAGGAAAACTGCCAAAGGGCACGCCATTGCTAGTTTTGTGAACATGTCACAAAAGGCTGGACTTGATCAGGACGGTGAAATTGGAAGAATAAGGAAAGTGAGGGCTTTGTAATTAGCTAGCTTGTGTGGCGTTAAGGATCAGCTTTGCGTTACTATATATAGAAGTGCAGGCAAGCAACATTTGGGCGGTCTAATTCAAACATCGGATGTGGGGTAGGGATGCACCTTCTTCATTCCTTTTATTACTTAATCAACAAGTAGCAAAGCAATTCAATATTCTTAATTTTCTGTCTTTGCCTGCGTAGAATGACGAATACAGCAGCTAGTTTTTGAGTCATGTACCATCTTCGTTGACCTGATGATAATCGAGAATGAGCAAATTAAATCCAGCACGCAACGCGTTTAACCTCATATTCTCATCATTAGACACAATTACTTATTGAACAGAATGGTTGCATACAAACATGGGTATATGTGCACCGTAATTAAGTGCTGAAAGGGCTCCGAGGAAACACTGGTTCCACGTCCTAGATCACCTTCACATTTGCTCTTGGTTGTTTAATTTTTTGTAACCTAATTAAAGCTCAAATAATTGACTGAATAAGTAATAATGTTTTGCAACAGTAATACGTGGTGGCGATGTGTTAGTTGATCAAATATTATGTATTGCAATCCGCAAGCAGTTTGATTGAATCGAATTAATTAACATCCTTGAAAAGTTAAAGATAAAAAGACTTAGCTAAAACTCGGTCAAGAAATCAAGAGAGCAACTTAGTCATACAATCATCAACAGTTCTAATTAATTTTTTCGCATATGTAGCGAACTTGCACGGCAATTTGGCAATTCATAAAGAGAGTGGCTAAGAACCCAAATAAAACAGGTCCGATTGAAAGTGAAAACCATCATTTTTCTCTTGAGATTAGGTAGATTGTACAGAAGAATATATGTTCTACAACACCAATACCAATACTTCATACTTGGTAGGGAAATATTTCTTGATTGAAAATTATGAATTGCAATATATCATTGGTAAGTAGTTTGATTGTATCAAAATAACATTCTTAAAAAAAAAAAATTAAAGATAAAGGGACTAGCTAAAACTCGGTCAAGAAATCAGGAAAGCAACTTTAGCCATAAAATTGTCAACGATGCGAATTAAACTTTTTCACGTATCTGACAAACTTGCATGGTAATCCATGAAAAGAGCCATCAAGAACCCAAATAGAGCAGGCCTAACATACCTGTATTAATTGTTTATGCACGGATTATTAAGTTTTCTTAATCACTTTTCTTCTGAGATTTGGTTGATTATGATGGAATCTTCAGCATTGACAAAAAGCATGCGACTAGGATTTATTGTCTGTCATTTGGAAATGCCTCGAAGAACGGCCTGTTTAGTCAGACGCGGGGCATGGGCTGAGCAACTTTTCCATCAGATGAACAGTGTGCTACTATCATCTAATCTACTTGTGTTAACCAAATCAATTGGCAAGTGTTTGATTAACCAAACTAACCCGATCGGCAAAAATTTTCAACCCTAAGCCAAAGGAAGAAACCAATTTGTACTTGGTTTTTGCGAACTGCTGGCTGGAGTTAGCTGTTCGGCATCTCAGAAAACCAGTCCTAACATTGGACGTTGAAATTTCCATAACTTTTTCTTTTGGGGGCGACAATTCAAATATCATATAGGTGCTTCACATTTCATAACATTTTTTATTTTAAATTGCGCACTTTTTGCCTTCTTTATCTCTCCTGGCATACGGGTGCCTTATAAAAACATTTTCATTGGCCAATCAAATTCTAAGATATATAGAGCATTTATTTTAGTTGGTAAAAATTTGCATTTATTTTTTTTTGTAGAGCATGAAGTTCAAAAAAATAATAAAAAAAGAAGTCCCCTTAAACCAGTATAGACATTGAAGATCGGCCATACCTCACAGTTCCATCAAGTGAAGGATAGCTTGCGTAAGGAGAAATACATCCTTATACTTTTCTTCATCTGTATTAAGAAACTGCATTTCTTTTTTCATTTTAGAAACTAAACTTTATCTACATATTGGCTGTGAGTTTAGAATCAGAAATACTTTCTAGAATAGATTTTACGCGTTCTGTTAGCCTTTAGGCGACGACAATTCCATGCATAAATCACCTTTGCTTCTTGCAGCATTTTTTCTATTTGCACCTAAAGTTAAGCTATATTTCGGCCAACGTCACAATCATGTTGTTGAGGATACAGTTTTCAGATTTCTCGACGCTGCTTGGGAAACTTCCCAAGTCTATGACATAAGTCGATCAAACTCTAGAATGAAATGAAAGTGTGAGAAAATTGTTTACGAATGTAAGAAAATTCCGTAGCTTAGAGATTTTGACTCCAGAATGACAAGGAATTGGGCTCAAATAAGCACACGCGGAGTTAGAGCCATACGTTATTTGGTTCATCCACGTGCTGTATTGCTCAACTACAACACAGCCTCCATTCTGGCCATCATTCTCCGACTCTGACCATCATCAATTGATTACTTATCCAAAAGCTTGTGGGCAAAAAAGGACTCCATCCTTATCTGTTAGTTATAGATGATGATTATTCTTGATGTCATATTGTTATGAAAAGTAAAAGACGAAATCAAAAGTAAATGGACCTTTGCTTTTTCTTTCTTTGCTTTTCCTTTTTTGCCTCTGTAATTAGGTTGGAGGCTTTGATGATTTAGACTCCTAAATGTCAAAAAAATTGATCATAGACATTTGCGTTTCAATACATAACACCCTGTTGTCAACAATATAATTCATGGTACGTGCCAGATGTACATAACTGAAAACCCCTACGAGTAATTTGAAAAAGACAAGTACTCAGATACAAATGGAGTGATGGCTTGATGATGGGATATAGTCTCACACCCCTACGAGCACGCAAATGCTCAATTGAATCTAATGTATGCTTTCAGACTTAAAAATTGCCATTAATTGCCTTAAAGATTGAAAAACAACATTAGGGCTCATTACCTTGCAATCTGATATTTGACTGTGTGCTAGTAATTGAAGACTTGAAATGTCGTTACCATGAAATTTGACACCAGCGTCTGCTTTGTGACTAGTATAATCAATATCTGAGTTTAGCTGCAACTGGATTCAAATTCAAGTAGCTGTCCCGTCTACTTTGGTGGTTTTCTCTTTCACATTACACCTGCCATTTCATTCATGGACACCTTAGCATTTTGCTGTTGAATTACTCCCTTTGCTTGAGTTCTGCTGTTCTCTGCATCCAGAAAAACAACCCTTAATAAGAGGTGGATTTAACTGTTCAAGAAAAACAAAATACAATGCTGGTGACTGCTGAGCTTTCAGCTTCAACCTGTTCCATTCTTGATTGTAGTGATTTATTTTTTATATTTCTATTTTTTTAATTGTTAGACCAGCTAAGGATGCACCAAAGCTAAAGCTCCTCATAATTTGCAAATAATTGTAAGAGGATCGTATAAGTAGAAAATTCTTTTTGTTTTTTTTTCCTTTTGGTATGAGGATGTTTGGAATAATTGCTAGAAGTTTATTTAATGATCTCGTATATGGATTTGCGTTTGGAACGACAGAATACGGTCAAACGAAGAACAGCCAAGAAAACAAGGTACAAGATATGTTTGAAGAAAACAAGAAAACAATGATCTCGTATATGGGTTTCCTTGTTGTTTCCACAAGTGGGTGCAATGGTCTGATTGGTCCTGAAATTCTGCCAATATTTTACGTAACAGCCATAGATTAATTCATGGACATTGCATTAGTTCTGCAACCGATTGATGGCTTGATTCCTTTTTTTTTTTTTTCGTCGTTTATTCTTGACAAAATTTTTTTTTTATTTTTATTTTGGATGTGGTAGATAAGCTGATAAACATGCTAATTTGGTGCTAAACACAGCAGCAAGGATCTGGTCTGAAGTATGAACAATGATGTGGATCTACCATATCATGGCCCCTTGATTTGCAAGTTTCAATTTTAAAACCATAATACTTTCTTGCTTTCTTTATCATTTCTAGGATATTGGTTGGAGGGGTTTTACTTTTTACTTTTAGGGGTGAGCATGGGTTTTTTCTTTTTCTTTTTCTTTTTTTTTTTGGAACTTTTGAACATCCTTTTTTTTTTCAGCATATTTTTGGAAAAGCTAATATAGATAATATGTTTATCTTACCTATTGATGTATACCTAGTCAAACCAGATTTATCAAAGATCACTAGCCAGCTGCCCAGACAAAACACGCCATCAATAAACTATTGAACTAACTTGGGGTGAGCATCGTTGACATTATTCTGGGTAGATTATATAATGCATAACTAAAAACATTCATTCATCAACTACAAGATTTATCAACCACAGAAATCTTAGACACGACTAATCATTGTAATGTTTGTTAGCGTGGCACACGGGCGTCATTTGCATAGTCAAGCATTACATGTTGATTACACAATTTTATCACCTTTAAATTTTTTTTCGATTGTCGACACGATTATTTCTAGACTAATTCTGCTCCTGCTCTATATTAGGCGATGATGAACCCAAAGGAGTTATTGGAGAACGTGAAGGGGACTAAACTGTCGTCAAACCAGACTAGTACACCCTGCATTAAATATTGATTACACAATTAATCACCTCTAAGTGAGTGCGTGTGTAATTTTGTGTGCTTAAATATTGGTTTATTTGCGTGTCTGAAATTGATTACCTTCTAGAAATAAAAGCAAAGTAACATCGCTTATCTATCATGGAGATTATTGGAATTGACATGGATCGTACGGGGATAATGCGGTCCATGGTTTACGGTATGAATTGTGAAGGCCAGAGAACTTCCAACTTACAAGAATTTCCTAAATATGATTGATGAAAAAGGAAAAGAGAAAGAAAGGAAAAAGAATTATTGACTCCTTTATGACCACGTTGTGTTTGGGCAATTCATTTTGGCCATAGAAACTAACCAGAATTATCACTTATCTCTCATTCGTAAAATTTTTTCAATTTCACCCACCAAACGAGATAAAGGTTTTGATTTAGTTTTCTTTTCCAAGTTAATTTTACTACTATCTAACCGACTATATCTAGGGGTGGCAATTCGGGTCCAAATCAGGTTGGCGGGTCAGGTCAGACCCGACCCGTCAGAAAATCTATTGACATTGACCCGAACCCGACCCGTCAACCCGTGACGGGTCAGGTATACTGACTCGAACCCGAAAATTTCAGGTTGATGGATTGGCGGGTCGACCCGAAATGACCCGAAATTTAATTTTAATTTATTAATTTATCACTGTAATTTCTAATAAAATTAATTTCTCACAAAACTAATTACATAATCAAGTAATAAAAATTTAAATAAATAATTCCAAACCAAATCTAAAATAAATTAAACACCCTAAAAGTGTTTTATCCCAAACAAAATATAAAATAAATTAAAACAGTATAAAATTAAAAATAATATAATATATTATTTGTCCAAATATAATAATTTCAACTTCACACAAATTAAATAAATTCATTTAGGATTAAGTAATTAATGCCTTTGAAAAAAAGAATAACTTAGTTTAGTTAGATAAAATTATTTTTATGTTTATTAAATTATTTTTTATTCGTAAACGGGTCATATCAGGTCACCACGGGGTGACCCGAAATCGACCTGTTTTCTTTTTGAGTTCATCGGGTTCAACCCGATTCTGACCCGAATTCCCAAAATCTCAACCAAAACCCATTAATTTCGTGTTAGGTTCGTGTTGTGTTTTCAGGTTGTATCGAAAATTGCCACCCCTAACTATATCATCCAGCAAGCACCTGAGCAGGGAAGGCCACCACCTCTCCTGGTGGGGTGAGAGGTCAGGGGTTCAACTTTTGTCTCCCACCAAATTGTCTGCCCCTCATGGACAACTCGGTTGGTCTCAGTAAGCCTCCTTAGGAGCTGGTGTTTAGTACCCGTAAGGGTCCGAGCACCCACTCCGTCAGAAAAAAAAAAAAAAAAAAAAGCACCTGAGCGGGGGAAGGAACGAGTGCCAAGCCAATTTTTGTAAATTTTCACATTATTTTTCTTCATTAGTGGCATTTAAGATGAAAGTTCATAGAAAACTGATAATTCAAATTAGAGTCTAAGATCATGTGAATTGATCAAACGAGAACGAGACCTGAATACGGGGATTTGGAAAGGAGCAAAGGAGACTGAAAAGCCAGTTTTTTACTACAGTTTTTTTTTTTTTCACAACTTTACTAGCAATAAAATGGAAATTCACTATATCTCATTAAAATAGAATTCTCTCTTTTTTTTTTAAACATAAATTTTCCCGACAAATGCAGAGAGAAGACAAAATAAAAGGCCTTAACACATTATTGTTTTCGAACCCTCAATGGCTTCTATGAAGCCAGGTGTAATTTATGCATGATTCTGATGTTACTTTCTTTTACCCCCCCCCGGGGGGTCCTACGCTTCTAAAGGATCTTTAAAACAAGAAAATATTAAAGTTACAAAATAAATTTATGCATGATTCTATGAAGGCAGGTATTGGATCTTTAAAAAAAGAGAAGAAAAAGGAAAATAGTGTAGTTGCTGATTACATTGGGGAATCTGATTAAAATTATTATAATTAATCTGCACTTTTTTAGTGGAAAACCGAGGCACTTGATCACCTCCAACGTAGGCAATTTTTTGGACTCTGTGATGATCTATAGCACGTTAAACCAATATGTATCGGCCATGATAATCTAACATACAAGCTGGAAATTTTTCTTGAACGCTTGGTCCTGGCTTGAGTACTGGATCAAATCTATGGAGTTGTATATCAATTTCTCCAGAATTTTATCTCCAACGAAACGCAGTAGGTGAATGGGTAGGCCCGGCCCGTCCATTGGCACTCAAACTGGTTGGTCGGAGTAGAGAATAGCCAGCTTGTTGCGTTGTCCGTGGGGTGTCTGGTTGTAGGATCGTTGGATTGGTTGATTTTGCACACAGACAACTCAAAAGCATATCCAAACAAAATGACCACAATTCCTTTCCCTCATCAGACCTTAATTTGGGGCCTGAGTCTTTCACCTTTTTCGTGGCGTGGATATATAGCGCGATCCAAAGTAAGTGGTAATGATGCATCAGCAAAATCTGATATCCCTTTGATTGGAGGATTAGTGTATTTTGGATCGTGAGTGAAGAAGTACTTGCAAAGCTCTGGTTGGGAGGTGGTTTCATCGCACCATGGTACCATTGCAAATTGAGGACTGCAGGAAATAGCCGGAGAAACGAAAGAAATTAATCCTAGTGTTAAAAGTAAGAGCTTCATTCCAAACGAGGATGCCAATGTATGATCCTTGTTGATTTTTTTGAATATGGAATGTGTATGTATATACTTAGATGGCTTAGGATGCATTTGATAAAATTGAAATTTGAATACTAAAATGAAATATAAAGCCTGAATTTATTAAGCTATTGAATTGTAGGTATTAAAATTTTAATATTTTAGTATATTTTGCATTAAGTAATAAGTGAATAGGTTATCATTTATTTTTTGAAATAAATTTTAACTAAAAAATTAAGTGTGGCTTAATTAATTAAAATTTTCTATCGTTCTATTTTTTCCTATTAAACACATCTGAATATATTAAGATTTGAACTTTTTAAATTTAAGAGTTGAATTGAATTGTCTAATAGAACCTTAGCATATCATGGTCTAGAGTGGTTGTAACTTTTAATTTCATGGGCAATAAAACCTCCATCGGTTGGGTGGATAATATTTTGATGTCCACTTAGTCTAATTAAATTTGATTTTATCCTGGTGGGTGACAATCTGAGTATTTCTTTTCTCTTTTTCCTTCATCCTTTTTTGTTTACTGGTTGGTCGGCGTTTGGATTGCCTTTTAGTAAGCTCACGTATTTCCGTATGTTCTGTTTTTCTCTAATTTTTTGTAAGCTCACCATGATCGGTTCACTATCCACTTATAGTATTTATAGCAGCGTTTCTCAAGAGGATTGAAATGCATTCCTTTGCAAGTTTGAAGTTTGAACTTTCGTATGAAAGTAGTATAATTTCCATCAGACAAACGCGAGCTGAAAGTGTGCTTGGAACAAATGGCTGTATTTTGTAAATGGGAAAAAAGTTCCGGTAATCCTCCAACTATTCGTCGGGTAACCTTTTGACCCCTCAATAATTAAGAGCAAATTTTTAGCTCCCAATCTACCGAAATTTAATTAGACTAAGTGGATAATATCTTGAGTGGATAATTAAACCCCTCAACCATTGGACTTTTTGTCCAGTTCAATAGTTAAGACGGACGGAAATCAATATCATGTAAGATTCGAAATACGAAGGACATTTTAGTTCACGACAAATTATCTTCCACTCAGTAAAAGAAAGTAAAAATCAATTTGACCTAATTGTTGCCTTTTACCATTCCCTCTCTCTCTCTCTCTCTCTCTCTCTCTACCCCAAGAGGATTGAAGCTTTTGCAATTGGCCGACCACCAACAGTGTGGAAGTGGACGTTGATGAGAAATGAAGTGGCAAATAACGAAGCTAGATGTGTACTTCGATCTCTTTCTCGTTTACGATAAGTTGTTCAGCCCTTTGAATCGATTTTTGTTTTAGAAATATGTATATGCATGCCAAAGTGTCAAGAATGATGGCTTAAAAGGGGATATTTGGGAAATGGTATTGTCAGGAAGATGGGTGGTCCCAGATGTGGGTCTTCTCAGTAGAAATTTACAGAAGCAGGTGTGGTTACATTGTTTATTGTAAATTGATCATGTCCAATAAAAAGGGATTTGCTCAAATAGTAGTTTATTTGTGGTTGAAAAATTGACAAGTGCATGGGTATGGGGTCTCTATTTTGGCCTAATACGAATAAATGACTGGTAATTTGTGTGATAATTTATTCTTTCTCTTTTAAGCATTATGTTAACCTGAAACTAAAATTACTATTGCAAAGCCTGATTCTGAATGGTTTATTATTCGTTTGCATCATGGGGGAGAATTAATTAGGGACAATATATATGGTATATTGATGGAGAAGTGGATCATGATCTTTCCAATGTCAAGACAATATCCATTTATTTGATGTTTAGTTGCATTAATCCTTCTAAGAAGGCCAGATATAATCTCCGCTGACCAGCAGCACATCTCCTCATTGATCCAATGCCAAAATCTACAGCCATTATCCGAGCACACTGCAGATTTGCGCCTAAGATTCCTTGAGGTCCACGAAGTTATGACCCTCATCACTTTCTCACACCAACACAAGGGGAAAGGGCGACTCCTCGCATTTTTTGGGGAAGAAGCTCTTCAGCTACAATGGAAAATTTTCTTCCTATAGCTCTTTGTTTAGGAAAAAGCCCTCTTGTACTGAGTAGAAGACTATTAAGCGGATTAAAATGCTCTTCATATTTGGGCGTACATCTCACGTGGTGTTGGCTTCCATAGGTCTTAACTGCTGAGCTTAACAGAAAGTTCAACATTTTGCACTTTCGATAGATCAGGAATCAAAATTTACTCTTAATTGTTAGGAGGTTAAAAGTTTACCTGACTAATAGTTTGAAGGTCATTGGGACTTTTTTCCTTTGTAAATTAAGAAACATGGATGACAACTAAGGTTAATTGAAATTATAACTATAGTGGAAGATTAACAAACTTACAACGTTGCGAAATTTACATGACAAATTGATTACCAAAAAGCTAAGTAATTTCTGCTTTCAATTAAACCTTCGGCTTCCCTTAGGTTAAAAAAAAAAGGTGAGAAAGAAATTCTTCTGTTGTATGAAGTCATTATACCAAATGCTCGTATTACCATTAAATTCTTACATTTGTTTCGAAAACAGCAAAGCATATTTTCATAATACAATCAAGCTGCTTCAGATATGTAAAATTCTTGCCTTGAAGCAAAAACTAAATGTCAGGATCATAAGGTACTAGGGCCTCTGGCAACCAATAATCTCCTGAGATAAATTGTCTAACGGTAAATGCTGAAGCCTCATTATAGTCAGTAATTACATGGTATCCAGGCCATCGAACCCTTTGATCAGTTGATGAACCAGGGCCTTCGTTTAGGTACTCCCCATAGTACAATTTGTCTAGACGGCATTCCCAACGTAACCAACCTTGAGGGTGAATTAACCTATCAAGAAATGATGACAAGAATACAACTCGAGCATAAGCCCTCCATGGCCTTCCAAGGTAAGTCTTGACTGAATCTACAAAGGGTTCTAGATCAGGAGCCATTACAACAAAGCAGTTGTGAAATGACATTCCACTACATTTGAGATAATGATCTCTACTCTGAGCTGTGATTGTATTTTGATTGCCCAGAGGTTTTCTGGCATGAATAGTGCACCTTTGGAACACAACAGTAGCATCTCCCATTATAAAATCTACTGTACCGTAGATATGACATTCCCTGAAAAATTGCCTACCATCATAAACATAAAGGGTGTCTTGAAACCCCTCAAAACTGCACTGATAAATGGTCGAATAATCGGAAGCTGAATAAAAAGCCACTGCTTGGCCATTTTCAGGCCAAGCTGTATTTCTGAATGTCATAAAACGGGCAACAAAACGTTCCCCTTTAACAGCTGAAATGGAAATCACAAGAAAAGAGTTCCATTCAGCATTCTTGATAATGTCAACATAGGTTTAAATAGGAAAGAATTGGACTCCGAACTGTGTTCAAGCTCATTAGTCATTAGCTTGCTTAATTTTTCTCTTCCACTTTGAAATATAATTTCGATTTAGTCAATAGTTAAAGATAACTAAAAGATTGAATATTAACAAGTGATGTGATTGAATTTGCATGTTAGATTATGGTCCATATATCGTGGTTCAGCCCAAAAAATTTTATAAGTACTATCTTAAATTTTGGGTGCAAAATTCTAGTTCTGATAAGGTATGTAAACTAAATGATTTTATACACATACGACATATTAACTTTAGTTATTGAAAATTTATGGGCTGACATGCAATTTCCAACTTGATGCAAGAACTCTTCTTGTTCCAATAATCCTTTTAGGCCCGTTTGGAGGCATTCAATTAGTAAACGAAAATGAACAAAGAATTTTTAACAACGGATTTATTGGACTTACTAACTGTGGCTGACGTTGCTGTAGTAATGGTGCCATCTTGATCGCCGTTAAACCTGTTTCCTGTGATAATCGTCTGTCCAATGCCATCTCCCACCATGAAAATGTTACTTGATTCAATTTGTAGATACTCTTTGTATATGCCAGCCTTCACATAAATTACAAACCTGTCTGTCTCAGGTCTCTGCGATGCTGCATTGATTGCATCTTGCACTGTTGTATAATCCCCCGATCCGTCTTTTGCAACCACCAAATTAGCCCAACCAGTCGGATTCCAAGATTGCAATAGCCTTCGCTCACTAGTTGTTATCCAAGTAGGAAATCCATGCTGATCATAATTATTCCAACTGTTATTATGATCACAACATGCCCCAGAATTCAAAGCTAAGGCATTGATAGTCAAATTCTTTAATACAACGTCTAAAATCGAAGGCATCAATGTGATATTAAAGTCAAGAAATCCTTGTTCGCAAGTTTGAAGATTGGTCAGAGTTGTACTGAGCCATTTTTGTACGTTAGATGGAGTGAATCTTTTGGGGTCACCCATTTTGTTGAGCACATTAAGTGTTTCTTTATAAAAATTTACACAATCCCTCCACGCAGCCTTCTCTCTTTTGTCCCGACATCTTGGTTCCAATCTTATAGCATTTTCTGTTGCATTGATGGCACGATCAAGAATAATTTGGAGAGACATATTAAGAAATTCAGACTTGTTATGGACTGGATTATGGCCAAATTTTGAGGTGCGGGTGAAGAAATGCTCACACAGCTCTGGGTGAAGAGTTGGGGCGCACCATGGTTTTATTACTGCAAGAGGATATCCAGAAATGGCTGGAGCAGCTAAAGATACTAAAATCACGATTACAAGCGAGAGTTCCATTACAAGCCTTAATTCGTGATGGATCTGGCGACGGAAATGGTGAGCTATAGGTATATAAAGGAGAGGTTGAGGAGATTAAGTGGCGACAATTGTATATACAGTTTAAATTTGGTCAATTGAGAGCCTTAATTGCATGATTAATTTATGCCAGGATGACTTAATACTAAACTGAGGTTGAGAAGAGTAGCAATGAATGTCAGTTGGCTTCATGCTTAAATTGTTAGTAATTAAGGAGAAAAATACTTAATCACTAGGGTCGGCTCAGTGGTCAGGAGAGAGTTATTAGAGTGTTCCTATTACCAGTTCAGGTGAGAATGGTGTGGGGGAGAGGTGAGAGGGTTAAAAAAAAGAAAAAAAAAAAAAAGGAGGAGGAGGAGAACCTTGAGTTGAACAACTTTTTAGTTGTACATTTTCCTTAATTTTGGTGAAATTAGACTGAACCATTTTAAGATTTTCTAGTGTGTCACAGTCTGGTTTCCTTGTACCAAGTTGCATGGATTCTTACTGGACTAGATCGCAGGGATCAATGATCATATATTACCCTTTTTTAAGACAATCCAGAAAATTCTATTACAAGTTAAACACTTCCTTACAGGATTATTTATTGCGACTGCCGTTACATTGACCACCCCGTCTTCTCTTTTTGGCATGTCGCTATAATGCCTCCAAACCATATTAACAACTTGCCTTGCCAGAGTATGTACCTTAATGTAAGTTTAGCAACTGACTACAATGGTTCTTTCTAGTATTATTTCTAGAAGTTCACATGCCGTTTTAGAGAAAAGGTTTTCATAAAAGGCGCATAATGAATTAATGATGCCATCCGGACTTTCACACGAGCTGATTTGTGACGAACAAGTGATCAGTGGAGTACTTTAACTCTTCTATATATTAGTTATGACTTTGCAATTTGTACTGAACCTTACATTTAATGTACAAACAATGTCACAAAACGTACAAATAGGTGAGCGTTTGCGCCCTCAATTAGAATTTATACATCTTTGATGCTTCCATGAAATTTTTTTTTTTTTGTACATTTCTTGTGAATGCTTACATTCAACAGAATTTTCTTTTCACATTTTTTGCCGAAGGAAACTCCAAACTTTACAAGAAAATGAGAGAAAGGGGAGGATTTAAGAGTTGAACCAAGGACCTCAAAGTCACTTGACTAAGTCCTAATTTAAATATCCCTAATTTAAATTTCAAAAAGGTAATTATGGGCCACAAATTCATGAGGGAGATAAGAAGAGAGAAAAAGAAGACAAACGAGGCAAATAGAATAGTGAAGAAGGAAAATAATATGGGTGACAACAAGGAGAATCGAGAAAGAGGAGGATTTAAAAGTCAAACCAAGGACTTCAAAATTGCATGATTGACATCTCTAATTTAAATTTGGAAAAATTACGTTTTGTCTGATTGTGGTTTAGCACTTTTCCACATAATCTTCTTGCGATTTTAAAAGTTATAAATATCCCCTTCATGATTTGAACTAAAGTATCAGAATGATATAATTTGCATTCTATAATCGAGTCAACTAAAATATTAAAAGTATCTCTATATAAAGTTAAAAATTAGTCATTAACTATAAGGGGGTTATGTGTATATTTTAAAAGCTATAAGGGAATTATGTGGTAAAAATAAAATCATAAGGGATTAAAGTATAATACATATCATGTTTATATATTTTGATCATTTCAACCATTTTAATTTTTAAACAAGGATAGTATCGACATTTCCATGGGATCCGTTGCAGAGGATCATTTTCGTCATTTTGACATTTTAGTTCAAACAATGAAGGGGTTATATATAGTTTTTAAAATCACATAAGAATTATGTGAAATATTACTAAACCATAGGAAAGTAAAGTGTATTTTACTCTTTAAATTTCAAAAAGCTAATTATTGGCCACAAATTCACGAGGGAGGTGAGAAGAGAGAAAAAGAAGGCCAAGGTACTTGACAGCAAGAAAATGCAAACAGAAACTTCGTTGCTTCGTTGCAAAAGCAAGTGTCCCTCAATTGATTGAAAGAAATACAAATTTGAAGTAAAAGAGTTTACTAGACAAAGGGGCTAAACCAAGCATCTCACCATCAAGTTAGTGGAAAGTCGAACGATTTATCCAATTTGGAAATTATTCACTGAAATTTTAATAGAACATTTCTCTTTCTTTTATTTTTTTGGTTATAGTATAACTCGGTAGAAATGTAAAATATTCATCAACTCCGATGAACTCTGACCATTCTGTTTAGGAACCTTTTCTTGTCAATTACTGTTTTCTTGCTACTATTAGTCAATTTTTGTTAGGAGCCTTTTCTTGTCAATTACTGTTTTCTTGCTGCAATTAGTCAATTTTTGTTAGGTTGTTGCTATAACATTTAGAGGCCAGGATCCTTCCACTTTTCACAAACTCATACCCTCATGAATAGGTTGATGCTATAAAACTTATGGGCCAGAACCCTTCCACTTTTCACAAATTTAGACCCTCGTGAACTTGAAAGAAATGTGTCTGAAAATACTCAAATTTTAGTGCCAAAATGTGTCTGAAATTACGTACAGGACAACAAACTCATTCTTACTTACCAAAAAGGATAATATTTTGTCTTCTTTGAGACTTCAGTGTCAAGTAAAGAATTTCTTTGGTTAGATGGATACTGTTGAATTAGCCTTTGTTGGAGACAGCATGGTGAACGAGACGTGCAACTCATTCAATAAGTTTCTTTTTGGATCTTCTTTTTGGATCCGTGTAATCTTCCATTTCACCAAGTATGTAAATGATTACACATCGACTGGATCACTTGTATCTTAATCAATTGCCATTAGACATTATATATAGATTGTACATAGAATGTATTTTGCCTTCCTCTCTCTCTCACTCTCTCTATCAGTACGTCTTTGTCATTGAACTAAATAAAACTAAATGCGTGGCTAACCTGAACAACTTGGTCTGAGGCCAAAGGCAAATGGATTTGACACTTCCAATATGGTTATTTGTATCACTAATTATTAGCTAGGTCCATTACGGAATTTTTTATAGACGAAGCTATCAACTTGAAACAGATGTATGAAAGGGATTTATAATTTGTACTTACCATTATTCAGCAACAAATTTTACAAATAATTGGAGCCAATTAAAACACAATCACAATTTTTCCAGAATTAATTGGCACCAATTGTTCTCTAAATTCTTGACCTGTGTAGAACCGAGTTTCTACATCAGAGGGATTATAGTCAGCGATGCATCTGTTAGGATGAGACATTTGGATTGCGAGTGACTACGGGATTTGCTTAAAAGGGAATATGTGAATTTTAAGGAATGATGTTTTAACAAAGAAATTGCGGCACAGGCGTGGCATTTTAAACAAAGAAAACTCAATTGAAGGGCTGTTTCATCCTTTTATCTAATTTATGAAACGGAGATATATAACAAAGGTCTACTGTTTGTACCAGGGGCAAAGTGCAAGTGGTCCCCAAATTCAGGGAGCAAAGTGCAATTACCCCATGGAGAAATTATCTATCGTAAGAAGAGTTAACAGTAGTATTAAATCAAGCCAATTCATAATTTTATGGGATAATTTCAAAAACCTCCCCTGAGGTTTGTGAATATTTCATTGGCCTCTCTCCAGATTTTAAAAATTACACTACCCTCCCTTTAGGTTTATTATCTTATAACATTTAGGTTGAACTAATAATTAAAAAGTGATATTAGGAGAGAGAAAATAATATGATTCCACTATTACCCCTCATCTACTAAATTGTTTAATTAATCTAATACATTCCTAAACATTAAAGAAAATATTAGAATTAGCTATTTATCATCAGGAATTAAATCACATATGACATAAAAAATAGTATACCCTTCTATATATTTTATTTAATGCAAAATTTAAATTACTCTTTTCAGTTACAAATTTATAGTCAAACACGATCAACAACAAATAATCGAAAAAATTTGTAACCAAAATATTACAAATAATGAATTTTAATACAATAAAATTCTCAACAACTAATCTCAATATATTGACAATAATATTTACGATGTTAAAGCTTGTTTGCTATAATATTTTGGATGTAAAATTTTTTGCTTATTTGTTGTTGATCATGTTTTACAATGGGTATATAATTAAAGAGTAATTTGGATCTTTTATTAAGCAAAAAATATAACATGATATACTATTTTTTTTTATACTACATGTAATCTAATGATAAACAACAAATTTTAGTATTTTCCTTTAATGTCTGGGTTGGTATTAAAATAATTAAATAATGTAATAGATGATGGGTAATGATGAAATCATATTATTTTTTCTTTCCGAATATTACTTTTAAATTATCTATTAGGTCTAAATATTACAAGATAATTAATCTTAGGAGAGGTTAGTGTAATTTTTGAAACCAGGAGGGAGGCCAGTGAAATATTCAGATACCTCAGGGTGGTTTTTGAAATTATTCCTAATTTTATTTATTAAGGTGTCTTAGTTAAACTGGTATTAGATACTTCTATAACAGCTGGTTTAGTAGTTGGTGCCCGTGAGGGATCGCAGTTGCTTTCATAGTTAGATGTAATGTGGAATTGTAACCCCGCTTAGCAGTAGATTTATTTTAGTGACTCTGGTTAGTCTTTATTTCTATCCTAAGGGGATGTAGCCCAAATGATTGCGGTCTGCAAAATAATAAGAGTGATTGGTCTATTTAAAATATTAGTTTTAAATACAAATAATTATAGAAAAGTATGCAAATTGGTTATTTAAATGATAAATACAAATACTTATACTGAAAAATTATTGAGATGAAAACTGAAGATAAAATTAAAGGTTCGAGGTAAAGGGCACGTTAGTGGCAGGAATCCAAGAATTGCCAGAGATGAAGTTTCTGACGGTGAACTTAGATGCATCAGCAGTACTCATGACGTGATAACCAGGCCATTTAACCCTGTTAGCTGTCGATGAACCAGGACCTGTATTCATGTACTCTCCGTAGTAAAGCGTGGTCAGAGCAAAACTCCCACTCCAAGGCAACCAACCAGCCGGAGCAATTAAGCTATCAAGAAACGTCTTCATGAACACGGTTCTTGAATATTGCTTCCACGGTCTTCCAAGATATGTCTTGACTGAGCTCTGAACTGGTTTCAAGTCAGAATCTGCAGTAACCTTGCAGTTGTAGATGGATATTCCAGTGTTCTGGTTAGGATCAGTTCTACCTTGGGCGGTTAAGGTGTTGGTATGGGTAGGAGTGTTTCGTGCAAACAGGCTACAGTTTTGGAACACGACTGCTGCATTTCCAAATATGAAGTCTACTGTTCCATAGATGTCACATTCGCTGTAAAATTGTCTTTGACTGAATACATAGAGAGTGTCTTGATACCCTTCAAAACTGCATTGATAATATGCTGAGAGATCCGAGGCAGACCGAAAAGCCACTGCCTGTTGACTTTTAGCTCCAGCCGTGTTCCGGAACGTGATGCCACGAGCAAGAAAGCCATCTCCAGTAATTCCTGAAAATTGAAATCCAAAAATAAAACAAAATAAAATAAAATGATATTCAAACTTGCAATTAACAAACCTTTTCGATGTCTGAGATTAATTCTGTATACAGAATAAAATATGCGCAGTCAATAATTTTTGAGGCAGAGATATGACTAGTTGTAGCCATAAACTGTACTATAGTCCTGAAAGGTCCCAAATGTTAAAAAAATTCACGCTTAGGCAGGCAAGCTTTTCAAGCTTTGAGCAGTCTCGAATATTCAAATCTGAGATTGCTGTTGCAATTCCTCTTTAGGTATAAATTAACTAAGTTCCAAACTAAACATTTTTCATATATTAGTAGCTAGTGTTAATTATTTATTTATTGGTTGGTTCAACTTTTTGTTCCACAAATTTGGCTTATGACGAAAGAAATTTGAGTTCCCTATAATGGGTTCGAATCACTTACCAACCGTTGCCGAGCTATAAGTGGTAGAGCCCCCTCCTCCAACACTCTTCCTTCCTGTGATTATTGTCTTCCCTATTCCATCTCCCACCAACATGATGTTCTTCGATCCAATCGAAACCGTCTCCGAGTACGTACCTGCCTTCACGTAAATCACGAACCTTCCATTTCCACTTCTCTTCGATGCTGCCGCGACAGCATCGTTCACAGTTCTGTAGTTTCCTGAGCCATCCTGTGCCACCACAATATTTGCTTGAGCAGCCTGTGCGGACGATTGCAAGAGCTTACGATCACCGGGCGATACCCAACCGGGGAATCCATCTTTGTTGCCTGCACCGCCGTAATACCCTTTGTTCGTTGCCAAAGCGTTGCTAATGAGATTACCTAGTACACCATCGTACAACGAGGGCATCGCATTGTCGGAGGCTCCTAGGTCAACAAATCCTTGTTTGCATGTCTCGAGATTGGTCGAAGCTGCGCTTAGCCATGTCTGGACGTCCTCCGAGGTGAATTTGCCGCTTGGATCGACAGTTTTGTTGAGTTTCAATGGGATGTCCTCGTAAAGGGTTACACAGTCGCTCCATGCAGCCTTTTCACGTTCATTACGGCATTTTGAGCCTAATGAAATGGCGTTTGTTTTGGACTGCGTGGAATGGTCCAAAGCAAGTTGCAAGGACAGCTTAAGAAAATCCGACTTGCCTTTGATTGGAATGCCGTATTTTGGGTTTTTAGTTAAGTAGTACTCACAAGGCTGTGGGTAAGGAGTTTGGGCACACCAGGATTTAATTGTAGGCAGAGAATAGCTAGAAATAGCCGGAAAAGCAAAGAACAGTAATAGGAGCATTACAATGGAGAATCCCATTGCTTAATTGTCGATAAAGATTGCGGATAAATTGATCAAGTCGAGCACAAAGAACAATGTCTAATTTTTTTATTTTTTTTTTTGGGCTGAGAGAGTAGATTGCCTGGTGTACATAGCGGGATTAACTTGGTTAGCTAGCTTATATAGAAGCGTACGTAGACCACAAGGGCCAATTACATTTTAGGTTTATGTGGGAAAATGCTTATCTGTATCTCTCAAATAATAGACCAAATGTTCGGCTAAAGACTTAGGGCGCGTTTGATAAAATAAAAATTTGAATCCATTAAGTTATAAAATAATTAGGTCTCAAATTTGATACATTTGAGTTTATATCACATTAAATAATAAGTGAACAGATTATCACTTATTTTTAGGATCATGTTTCACCCAAGAAATTCAACGTTACTTAATTAATTCAGATGTTCTATTTTTTATTATCAAACGAAATTGAACATATTAATATTTAAATCTATTAAATTTAAGCGATGAATTAAATTATCAAAATAGACCCGACTGCACTTCTAAGCAATGTGATCTGTTTAGTTGTTCCGGGAATTCACTAGTTATGATCAAGAGTAGCAACTGCAGTATATAAGTTAGTTGACTTGATAATTGAGGAGGAAAAATTTAAACAAGTCAACCAAACGTGTTGTGTGGTAATATATTCTCAATAGTCACCAAAAAAAATATAAATTTATACACACATGAACAATCAACCTATGATTAGTTTTGAGAAATTAAAAAAAAAAAAATCGATATGTATTCTCAATAGTCACCACCGACTTAATGACGCCTAAAAAATAAAAAATTAGAAAAACGAGAAATTCTGATACATAGCTGGACGAAATTTTTCTAAGCCACCCCTAATTAGGATGCGCAAGCTAGAGGCAGCTTGGGCCGGTACATTGTTTATTTATCCACAATGGACAATGATGAATGATTACTTCAATGAAGCCCACCGACTTTCGTATTTGCACCTTTTTTTTTTTTTGAAATAATAATAATAATTTGAGAGAGTATTTAAATGCCGGAGTATAATAAATGCGAATGTACAAATTACATAACAAAATATATTACTGTGTTCACTGAGCATCCGTTAAATTTGTCACTTGACCAAAAAATTGAAGTCAATGAATTTTTATTTTTTTTGTTCTCGGGTCTTTTTCCTTGTTAGATTTTGTAAGATTCAGGGCAGGTTATAGGTGGAAATTGGTTTACGATTTGCATGCTGGATCCTAGGACTTGACTAACTCACGCACAACTGTGCAAAGATTCTTGCTGACCCATTCTTTCTAATGATGGCAACTAAATTCATTTTTTCATTACTAATCGCACAGCATTACGGAAGACTTTTTTTTCTCAAACTGTAATGTGGATGCAATTTCCCGAACAACAACTTGTGTACCCTAGCTACTGTCCTTTCTTTAGTGTACACAATACCAGTTGCGCCTCAGACCTCCCCGCAATCCAAGAAACGGATAAGGCTGTCTTAGGTTAGGTGTTAGCTTCTTTTTCCAGGCATATGTGCAACCTTATCAGGATCCGGATACATGCATGATTTTTTTTTGATGCGGATACATGCATAATTTTGATGCAAACACTTGTGTAGGCTTCAATGGACCACATGGTTTATAACTTTAACCTATACAAGGGTTTTCCTAATTTTGATTGCTCAAATTCGATGCAAATTTGCTCAAGCATAAGGATCAAATATGGATCTTGCATATATATATATATATATAATTCGATTCAGACTCAAATCCAATAGATTTTTAACATATATTGATCTTAATAGTGTAAACTACTTTATCAATCTGCAGAAGAATTAATTCAGTGGCTAAATTTAGAAATTTTCGCCCTTCTCCTTCACCGCTTCTTAAATTCTACCATTTTTCTACTAAAAAAAATTAGAGAAAAATGTAGAACGAAAAAGTAATTATGATAAAACAAAATGATTGTACTTATAAGAAGAAAAATGGATATAACATAAATTGACTTAAAAAATCTTTAAGCTAGAAAACTGACACCAACAGCTCATTTGGGAGTCGAGATTTGAGCATAAAAGAAAGGAAAGTAAGAAAAAGAGAAAGGTTTATGTTGCTTGGGAGATTTTTAACAAGTATGGTAAAGGAGAGAAACCAACTGATTTGGAAGGAGAGTTTTGTAACTACCATTGAAGGAAGTTTTCCGCTCAAATATGGGCGGAAAGCTAAGGAAAGGTGGCAGAAGCTGGATAAATTTTTTTTTAAATAATAATTTTGCCCTAGACTGCCCCCGAAAAAAAATTTATTGGCATGCATCTTCCAAATCATTTCATTTCTTTTCTAAACCTTCAAACAACATGAAGCTCTCTTCCTTTCTTTCCTCTTCTTTTCCTTTCCTGTCATAACATTTGTTATCTTTTCTTTTCTATCCTAAAGCTCCCAAACTAAGCACAGAACTCGGATGATAGCACATTTAAAACCCAAGTCCCAAAATGCAACTCCGTCCTTAGCTAAAGACCCAAAAGTGTCCTTAGGCTACTGTACAATAAGTTTGACAACAAAGCCCAAGGGCACCAATCTGTGGATCTTGACTTTTCTGAGAGATGTCACCTGCTTGGGCCTCACAACAATCCCTGGGCTTGCCTCACAAGTGTTTATCTCTGTATTTGATTCATAATATAGAATAAAATGATTAAATTTGACATTTTTTTTTAAATCACAAAAGTTAGTCTAAAAGCATCAAATTTGAGTTTTTGCTAAAAGTGCTTTTAACACTCAAAGTTTTTTTTCCTAATTTTATGGAATGATGTTCACTAAACACTTTAAAATTACTTTTAACACCTAAAAGTGTTTTTTTTACCAAAATCACTGCAACCTCAAATGGAGCCTTAAAGTTAGAGTATCTTTCACACACCGTTCTACTTGGATTGACACAAACTAGTTTTTATCGTTGGAACCTACAATAAAACACTTTAAAAATATCCTAATAACACTTTAAATACATACAATCTCAAATACACATAAACAAAATAAAATAAATCTAACCCTTTTTTTTCCCACCCACTAGTTCACCACTCATCACACACCACCGCCCCCTCCTGTATTCCCTCCTCCACCACTGCCATCCCCTTTCTCCTCTTTCCTTCCTCAAGGAAGGGAGGAGAGGGGAGAAAGAGGAAAAAGAGGAAGAAGAGGGAGGCAGCAGTGGTAGAGAAAGGAAGAGGGGAAGGGTGGTGGATGGTTGTGGTAAGTAATGTTTAACAAATTCTTTAAAAAAAACCCTAAGAAAATTATAAATTTTAAAAACATCCCAAAAACACACAATTCAAACGGACAATTTATGACAGAAAATTTTTTAAATAGAATGCTACAATAAAGTTTTTTAAAAACATCTAATCCATAAGGAGCCAACGGCTATATATAATCATCCAACTTTTTTTTTCGATAAACGTCAATGGATTTGGTTTTTTTGTTTTTGTTTTTTTTTGTTTAATGCTAGTTTGATTTCTCACTAGTTATTTGATAATTTGGTTTTATTTCTCCCTTACTAAAAATCTTTAACTCATTTTACTAATATCCTCCAGTAATCGGTTAAGTAACGCATGTAAATTGTAATCACCCAAATGGAAAAAAAGGTTGGTCAATTAATCATCTTAAATAACTCCTTGAAAGACATTAATCCCAATTTCCTCAAAAAAAGAAAATGGAAAATATAGAAAAGGGTACTTAAGCCAAGAAGCCTGAGAAAAGTATAATCCTTGCAGAAATATTAAGAATTCTTACCAAAATTTAAAACAGAAAAACAAAGCGCAAAGGAAACAATGTATACGAAATAACTCTGAACTAACATATACATGACCATGAGTGCCATATATAGATTGTGCAATACATTTAGTTGTCATGAGGAGTAGGAGAATCAGACTGTATCAACCTACATTGGCAGCTAGTAGTAGGCCTATTTATGCACCTCTAAATGATTAACGGTTACTATGACACAAAAATAAGTTTCACTCAGGAGGACGAATCAGAAAAATATTCCATCTCAGTGACCCATGCTGCGGCACCGCTTATGTCTAAGAATTCTCCAAAGTGCCTTGTATGGTGGGAAACCAACAGCTCCAAACTTCACCGCCGTCTGCTTGTTCAAAATGACTTCAGGGTTTGCGATCTTCCTTTTCATTGTCTTTGCAGTACCCAGCTATATCTCCTGCGAGCAAGAACTTGAGGCGGTCCGAGCGGCCAGGTTTGGCATTTTACAAGCCGTTAACTGGGCTCAAAGCTTGAGAAGATATCATGATCACTTGGATCATGGCTCAAGATTTGGTGATATTGCTATTGCTGATTGCTTGAAGCTTTATGAGGAGTCTGAGCCATTGCTTGCATGGTTAGAATTGTCTAGCAAGAATTACAGCCAAGCTGATGCAGTCACCTGGTTGAGTGCGGCCTTGGCTAGCCACAGAAGTTGTTTGGATGGCTTGGAGGAGAAGGGTTTGTCTTTTGATACTCAGGCAGCACAAAACTTAACTCTGTTGCTTCACGCAGCTTTGGCTTCGGTAAAGCTACAAGGCAATTTTGGAAGGCCACTAACGCATGGTAAGCTAGCTTCTCAGAGTAATTAGGCCTTTTGTGCAACTTATCCGTCTAGTACATGTCTAGGCAGAATGGTTAGTGAGTGTCTATATTCATGTAAAATTGCCTAACAAACAGGGCATGATCGCTTAAAAAAGTAACGTACGAACTCCCCCTACAAAATGTATTGGTGAAATATTTACTGTTTCTGAGTGGAAATATCGCTCCTTTCGTTAAAAGTTACACTAAGCAGGGGATGCTCGCTATAATCCTTTTGCTAACTAATTTTTTATTCAGGGATTCCAAGAAAACAAGGCACTGATCAATATTGGGGGCTATTAGCATCATGGAGTCCAGCAACGTCGAAGGCTGATATTGTAGTTGCGCAGGATGGATCAGGAAACTTTGAGACTATAAAGGAGGCAGTGGCTGCTCTTGGCAGAATGGGACATAATAGGCCAGGAAGAGCAGTAGTATACGTGAAATCGGGGTTATACCATGAGAAGGTGGAGATCCCGAGAAATTTGGAGAATGTCATGTTTGTTGGGGATGGTATCGACAAAACAATTGTCACTGGCAATCAAAATGTCGTTGATGGTGCAAGTACCTTGAGCTCTGCTACCTTTGGTAAGCTTGAAATCTAGTATTCTTCTTAAAGTTCACTATTCCCATGAAGACTTTACTAACCAGATTCTGAATTTGCCAGATAAATTAAAAGCTGATCCAGCTAAAGATGTTTTATTTTCCATTAAGAATAATACGTAAAATGCCTGACATAGTTGTATGTCAGCTTCACAAATATTGAATGATCACCCTTTCTGCACGTAGGTATTTCTGGAAACGGCTTTTGGGCAAGAGACATAACGTTTGAGAACACAGCAGGACCTCAAAAAATGCAGGCCGTGGCACTTAGGGTAGGCTCAGACCTCTCGGTCTTCTATCGCTGCAGTTTCAAAGGTTACCAAGACACCCTCTTGGTTCATTCGCTAAGACAATTCTATCGCGATTGCCAGATACATGGGACCATCGACTTCATCTTTGGTGATGCATCAGCAGTCTTCCAAAATTGCGACATTTTCGTGCGTAGGCCAATGGATGACCAGTCTAACATGATAACTGCACAAGGGAGGGATCACCCAGATCAGTATACGGGGATTTCAATAATAAACTGTCGAGTTGCACCATCCTCTGAATTCAGCCCCTTTACGGGGAGGTTCAATAGTTACCTTGGTCGGCCGTGGAAGCAATATTCAAGAACCGTATTTCTTAAGACAGACTTGGGTGGCTTAGTTCATCCACGAGGATGGAGCGAATGGGCGGGAAATTTTGCTCTTTCAACACTGTATTATGGGGAGTATATGAACACAGGACGTGGAGCTTCAACTGCAAACAGGGTGAAATGGCCTGGATTTCATCCAATGTACGATCCCCGAGAGGCTAGTTGGTTTTCTGTAAGAAATTTCATCCAGGGGGACCTGTGGCTTTCTGCCACCGGAGTACCATCTTCGCTTGATGTTTGAAGTTTGAGAGCTTTGACAATATGCCTCCTTCTTGTTTAACTTGTATTTTGGCAGTTAGAACTTTATATTCCACTCGGAATGTGGCTAGTTTAATTGGATTTCATTAGCCTAAAAATCAAAATCCTCAACGGAGCTAAAATCTCTCCTTCCTGCAGTTTTCATTTCACCTAACTGAGTACTATATAACGAATCAATGAATCGTGGAAAAACAAAAGTGAAAACTGCCCCTTATTAGTGCTTCAAGAATCACAATCTGTAAACGAGGCAGGCAGGCGATCATCTTTGCACGAGAATTGAGACGTCAATCTAATAAATGCAATAATTTGTTTCGATATTATGATTCAGGTGTGACATTTTGACTGTTTAATTGTTTCGCAAAAGCATCCTTACTAATTGGAAGTAGCATATTAGTAAGAATAGAATGTTAATAACAATGAGGTTTGTTCACCTATAAAATCCTCCGCTCTTTCATGTTAGTTGTTTCTTTCCCTCCTTTTGCAGCCCATTAACCAGAAAGGAGGGGGGAAATGCGCTTTAGTCTCTTTTTTTTTTTTCTTTTCATATAAGATAAGCTATCAAATGTCCTAATATTTTGAACAAGAGGGACAAAATTAGGATGAAATAATAATTTCATACAGCGAGGGTCGGGAAAATACCGGTTTTCATCCCCAAACTTTGGGCACAAGATACATTTCGTCCCTCATCTTTTGGGCATGACACATTTGGTGTCTGAATTAACAATTTTTGATCAAATGTCATCCTCAAACGGCAATTTAGCCAACCTTTAACGGACCGTTAAGTAAATGTGGCTATCTGAAGCAAAATCAGGTGAAAAATGACGTTGTCTTCACTTTCCCTTTTTCTTTCAATTCAACAACTTCCTCTGCAAATTTCCAAGACTAAGCTCCTACTGCAAATTTCTCTGAGAGTAAACCCTCTCTTCCAATTATAAATATATAATTATAATTATATAATACATATAAATATTACTTATACTAATATTTTATATAATTATAATGTATATTAGATATTAAATCTAATCATTATATAAACTTATATTCATAATAATAAATATAATTATAATTATCTAATTTATTAATATTACATACACATATATATTATAAGGGATAATTTCAGAAACGTCCCCTAAATTAGCTTATGGAAAAATGGGAAAATGGATAATTTATGGAGAAAAGCCATAAAGAGTTGGTGTTTTATTGGAGAACTAGTTTATTTTTATTTTATCCGATAAATAAATTTGTTTATGAAAAAATGGGTACTCTGTTCTTATAATAGAGGAAAGCCATAAAGAGCTGAAGTTTTATTGGAAAATGAGTTTATTTTTATTTTATTCGATAAATAAATTTATTTATGGAAAAATGGGTACTCTGCTCTTATAATGGAGGAAAACCCTAAAGAACTAGTCTTTTATGGAAAAGTGATACTTTACAGAAAGTGACCGCGATTTGGTTTATGAAATTATCCAAAAAAAATTGAATGAATTTGTTTATTTAATTAAATAATTATTATATATATATATTTATATAATGCATTATATAATTATACTAATATTATTATAAAATATATAATTATAACTATATTATATATATAAATTTTAATTATACTAATATATTATATGATTATAAAGTATATTATATATTAATTATAATTTTTAGTATATATTAGTATATTTATAATAATAAATATAATTATAATTATATAATATATTATTACTATATACACATATATATTATAAATATATGCACATATAATATACATTTATAAATATATATAAATATATTATAGTTATTAGGGTATAGTTATTATAGTTATTACCCTAAATATATTATAGTTATTAGGGTATATACCCTAATAATATATTTATATATATTTATAAATGTATATTATATATGCATATATTTTAATATATATGTGTCTATAGTAATAATATATTATATAATTATATTTATATTTATTATGATAAATATACTAATATATACTAAAAATTATAATTAATATATAATATACTTTATACTCATAAAATATATTAGTATAATTATATTATGCATTATATAAATATATATAATAATTATTTAATTAAATAAACAAATTCATTCTAAATTGTTTTTTTGGATAATTTCATAAACCAAATCGCGGTCACTTTCTGTAAAGTATCGCTTTTCCATAAAAGACTAGCGCTTTAGGGCTTTCCTCCATTATAAAAACACAGTACCCATTTTTTCATAAATAAATTTATTTATCGAATAAAATAAAAATAAACTCGTTTTCCAATAAAACTTCAGCTCTTTATGGCTTTCCTCTATTATAAGAACAGAGTACCCATTTTTTCATAAACAAATTTATTTATCGGATAAAATAAAAATAAACCAGTTCTCTAATAAAACACCAGCTCTTTATGGCTTTTCTCCATAAATTATCCATTTTTCCATTTTTCCATAAGCTAATTTAGGGGAGGTTTATGTAATTATCCCTTATAATATATATGTGTATATAATATCAATAAATTATATAATTATAATTATATTTATTATTATGAATATAAGGTTATATAATGATTAAATTTAATATCTAATATACATTATAATTATATAAAATATTAATACAAGTAATATTTATATGTATTATATAATTATAATTATATATTTATAATTGGAAGAGGGGGTTTACTCTCAGAGAAATTTGCAATAGGAGCTTAGTCTTGGAAATTTGCAGAGGAAGTGAAAACAACGTCATTTTCCACCTAATTTTGCTTCGATTAGCCACATTTACTTAACGGTCCGTTAAAGGTTGGTTAAATTGCTGTCTGAGGATGACATTAGGTCAAAAATTATTAATTCAGACACCAAATGTGTCATGCCCAAAAGATGAGGGACGAAATGTGTCTTGTGCCCAAAGTTTAGGGATGAAAACCGGTATTTTCCCACGAGGGTCCAACAAGCGAAAATTCTCCTAAAACAATGGAGTAAGAGGCCATTCTTTGAGGCGGGCCTTATTGAAAGTAATCCTAATATGTATATGGTAAAAATTTCCACACCCGAATTAGAAAAAGAAAAGAGAGGCCCTGTTCAACTACTTTTCTTTTCTCTTTCGTTTTGTTGCTATTCTGCTACTAAATTTCCTTTTTCTACAAACTTCAAAACGGAGCTCAAAACCCTAGCTCAACCCTCGCTCCGTTAAATTCCTAAATCTTCCTACTGGAAACGATCAGAACCCAGATTCCAGGTCAGTTATTCATGTGCAACAACCGAAAAAGATGCAATCTTTTTCGAACCCATATAAAATTTTTGAAAAATATTCAAAAATCTGATTGATAATTTGTGAAAAATCAGATTTTTTTTTATGGCGGGTGGAGGAGCAGATGCTGTTGAAACTGCAGCCTTGTGCTGTGCTAAATGTGGCAAACCAGCTCATCTTCAGTTAGTGATCTTTATCCTATATACTTTCTTAAATTGTTTACACTAATCATTACTCATTCTGCGGTACAAATTCAAAGTTGTACAATGATTCACATCGCTGTAAAAGCATTTTTGTTTAAAAATGGTGAAAAGGTGAAGAAACTCATGCGTTTTCTTTTTTCCTTACTGAAGTAATCTTATATGGGCCATGTGTATATTACACTAAATTGATGATTGTCTTGCTGGTTCATATATAATAAGCAGTGGGATTTTCCCTTGCAGGTGCCCCAAATGTGTAGAGCTGAAGCTTCCCCGTGAAGGTGCTGCTTTCTGGTTTGTAATTCTGACCTGTGAATTGTATATTCATGCTTCTGGGTTTTAACTTCCTGAAAGAGTCAATTAGCAAAGATAGAGCTGAAACAAAAAAAAATGGAAGGAAGACTTCTGAAAACAGCTACTCTTTAGTTTTATAAATTTGACAATAAAAGAGCCGCTGAAACATGTATGTATGCCTGAATGTATTCAAACATTTAATATTTTGGCATGGCTTATATTTTACCTTGACGGAGATGCATTTGTTACTAGCACACAGGACTGTTTCAAGGCATCCTGGGGTTCTCATAAATCAATTCACTTGAAAGCGAAATTATTGGAACTTTCACCTGGCAATGAGCAAGATGCTACCTCTCCTGCAAGCAGTTGGCTTTATTGCTTGAAGAAAGGACAGGCTCGTACACTGAAAATGCCAAACTTTGATTGGACAGGGTATTTTACTCAATTTTGACTCCTGGTGTGGCCAATTCTTCTCATCCTCTTGCTAAAGAAGTTGCCTTTCCTAGTGATAATGTTCCATAAATTGTTTCCAATGAATAAAGAGTTGGGATCTTGGAGGAAAAATTTCTCCTTTTCTACGTGTTTTATGCAAGTGCAATTAAGTATGTTGTGATAGCAACTTCTCTCGTAAGTCATTGTAATTTTTGCTTGAGATTCAGGTTCGCCAAAAATTTAGGAACATTGTAATCCTTTCATGTAAAGAAAAAGTGTTAGAATGAGAGCAATGGATTAACTAGGGACTCAAAATGGCCAATGCCTTGATTTATTGGGGATGTTCTTTTGAATTATCTCTTCTGTTTTGGCTCAGGACACTAAGGCCGTATCCTATATCAAAAAAGCGTGAAGTTCCTGCTCACGTTGAACAACCTGATTGGGCAAGTGATGTGAGTGTTTCACTTTCCCATTCAAATGTTGTTTTTGTCTTATAGGTTTTGAAGTATAGAGCAGAAATTCTGCAGAGTTTTTTTATTTGAATGAATGTGATTTTAATGATCAGTTGGTTTCATTACTAATTTATCTCCTTGGTTGTTATATGGAAATTGTAATCCTTTATTTCAGTTAGGCTCGTGGACTGTAATTTTAACTTTGCATTGGAACTTCATGCTATAATTCTTGAGTTTGCTTAACTTCGTATGTTTAACATGGCAGGGAATCCCAAAGGTTGAGCCAAATAGTGACCTGCAGCACACTGTTGAGGTATCCTCTGATTGAAGCTAAACATTTTAGTCTCAAATTTCTGCACAAGAGAGAGTTGTGACTTAGTTTTGTTTATGTTTTGCAAATACACGTAATTTGAAGATCAAGACTCCCGACCAAATTGAGAGAATGCGAGAAACTTGTCGAGTAAGTAATTGTCTTTTTGTTTAACTTGGTACATTGTTCTATTTGGTGGTTTGAGATATCAATCTTTATGTTATAAGTTGTGAATCACATCAACCAAGTACATGCCGCAGAATTTATGTCTCTGTTTATAAATAATCTGCATTAAGAAGCAAGAGGCACAGTAAGCCAAAGAGGCCTTGGTCTAGTGGCTGAGGTTGAGGCTTCACGACTTAGAAGTCCTGGGTTCTGATCCCCCTTCCACCTCTCCACTTCTTAAATCCCATTCCTCAATTTTTTTTTTTAAAAAGCAAGAGGCACAATGGCTCTTTAGAACAAAAAAATGGACAAAGCAAGGAATTGATCATGGAAAACATTATCTGAAGTTAGAGAGAGAAATATGAATATGATGTTTTATGTTATCTCGGTCAAGGAAGAAGGTAGTCTGGAACTGATGAAGAAAAGTAAATTATCTTACACTTGATTGAGACTGAGAAAAAACTTTTTTTTTTTGGGAGGGGGGGGATTCATCTTGACTTCCATGCAATTTTCATATTTTGCTTATCTTATTTTCTATGTATTTATCCTTGTGGAAGAACTTCAGTCTTTTATGACAAAGATAAAATTTGACGTTAACCTTACTATAGATGCTAGTTGAACACACAAGTTTTTTGAATTGGTTATGAGTATTGTTTGTGACCCGCAGATTGCAAGAGAAGTTTTGGATGCAGCTGCCCGTGTTATTCGACCTGGCATAACTACTGATGAAATTGATGCGGTGGTTCATGAAGCTACTGTTTCTGCAGGTGTTTTTCCTTTAGGATGCTATTCAAATTTATTGCTTTTTCCTTCTCTCTCATGTGCCTTTGTACACTCATGTTTGTGTTTTGAGAAGAATTTTTATATTGAGAACTTGAATTTGTCGGTACACTAAATTTGTCATCTGGGCTACTTATTTTTCCAGATGTGTGTTGGCGAACAATCCAACTTGTTTCTCTGCCTTGTTTTAGTTTGGAAGACATTTTTGCATTGTTAGCTTCAAGCCAATTTTTGGATTTAGATCACTGGCATGTATTTCTACCACATTTGAGCAAGGCAGACATCTTGTTAGAAAACTTACCTGTTTCTTTTGATTGGTGGTTATCTAGATAAACTATTGATATGATAGGCAAACAAGTCTAAAATTGTACATTAGGATTAGTCATTTTAGTTTTCTCAGTGATGTAGATAGTCTGAGATCCTTCTTATGATAGTAAAATTTTCTTGAAATTCTTACCCCTTCTTAGATGTTACCACTCCCTCTCTTTTCTCTTTTCTTGTTAGGTACTATAATTATTATTGCACAGGTGGTCCTATCTTGTTGTTTGACTTGTAGCAATTTTTATGTTTCTTATTCTTGGTTCTTTCATATGATATTGCACATGGCAACTATCCGTGACCTTCATGACACTTTCAGTTTTATCCACTGCAGGTGGATACCCATCGCCTCTGAACTATCATTTCTTCCCAAAATCTTGCTGCACGTAGGTACTTCCACATTGTGCACGGTACATTCATGTTTCCTTGTTATCATCCTGCATTTTCGACATTTTTCTGCCTTGTGGTCACAGGTCAGTTAATGAGGTAATCTGCCATGGAATTCCGGATGCAAGGTACCTCCTGCTTGAAACCAAGCATATTCATGGTAGTCGCTTCTGTTTTTCTGTTAAACATCGTACATTCTTTTGATGTCCTTTTGCTGATCCTAACCATGTCTTCTGACTTCTGAATTTAACATATCGATTAAAATTGTTTGACTATGTTCTCTCTGCACAATTAGTCTTTCATATGAAATTCTTTTTTCTGTTCATTCCACAATATCAGAAGGCAGGTAAAAGAATGCTGCTGATCACTGCATTTTTGTCTTACTTTCTTTAGTTTATGTTCCATTTTATGAGGTGCTTCATGCTTGCTTATATATATATATATATATATATATATATATATATATATATATATATATATATATAATTTGGGATCATGTTGCTTTTTATTATGTAATACAGTCTGAAAGGAGGATCTAGTAACAATCTGTTATATTTTATATCTAAGCCTCGCTGAAAGTTGGATTGAGCCTCTATACATTATGCTATATACTTAATCTTCTCAGGAAATTAGAGGATGGCGACATTGTAAATGTAGATGTAACTGTGTACTATAAAGGGGTCCATGGTAAACTCTTGGTACTATTGATTTTTTTGTTGTGTTAATCTGATTACTATAAACTTACAAGATTAACTGGTCTGTTATGCTGAGTATGCAGGTGATCTCAATGAAACATTCTTTGTGGGCAACGTTGATGAAGCATCTCAGCGGCTCGTGCAATGTACATACGAGTGTTTGGAGAAGGCAATATCTATTGGTGGGTGTTGCTTTGAGATCTTTGTACATCAAAGTTGTATTCCATCTCCTGACAGCCCCAGAACTGTTTCTTAGAGATCAGCGCTGAACTTTACCATCACTTGACATTTCTAGTAGCCTTATTATGCAGTTTCTTTCCCTCTTTTCCTTCTATCTGTGACGTGTACTCTTTCCTTTCTGATGCATCTCATTTCTTTGCAAAAAAAATTCTTCCATCTGGAAAAATATTGTTAATTTAAAGGAGAGATACAAAGTTGTGATTTATTTAGAAGTAATATTGCATGTGCTTTGTTTCATCCCGGTTTTGCATGTTTCAATTTGCATCTGTCCACAAAGTTCTGATATTACTTTCAGTTTTGGAATGCTGCCGCTTACAAAATTCCAACTTTCTTGGGAAGTTAAAGTTGTAGATTCAGTGAGTATCATTTTTTTTTTTTAAACTACTTTGTATTGTTACTTCTAGTCAAGCCTGGGGTACGATTTCGTGAAGTTGGAGAGGTCATCAATCGACACGCTTTGATGTCAGGCTTCTCTGTGGTAAACTGCTAGTACCTTTTTCCCCACGTCTTGCTTAAAGAATTTAAAATATTTCTTCAATTTCATTTTTTTTAAAATTTTTTACATTTCTGGCATGTAAAACAGGTCAAATCTTATTGTGGTCATGGTATTGGAGAGCTATTCCATTGTGCACCAAATATTCCGCATTATGCTAGTATCCTTGAGAAAAGCTGCTTGACATTATGAAATCTTTTTCACTTGAAACTTTCTGGTTCCCAGTTTTAGGTTTGAAATATGGCTTCTCCATGAAATCTGTCTTTGGGTACAGTGAATCTGAATGGTACTAAATAGATAAATTATAGAAGATAGAAAGGATTGATTGCCGTTGCTGTTGAATTCCCATTTCTCTGGTTTTGCCCTTTAACTCCGAGCAGGAAATAAAGCAGTTGGTATAATGAAGGCTGGCCAGACCTTTACTATAGAACCAATGATCAATGCAGGTACTAGTTTCATTCACATGATATCACAACCGATATGTATAGGTTTAGGTTTTCTCAATGTTATATATTGAACTACTTCCCACTGACAGGTGTTTGGCGTGACCGGATGTGGCCTGATGGATGGACAGCTGTTACTGCAGATGGAAAATGCAGTGCTCAGTTTGAACACACTCTTTTGGTGAGATTCTGTTAGTGTTGAACACATTAACACTGATTTGTTTGCTACTGGTCTTTGGATATTCTTTCATATACTTGGGAGCTGATGAAATTGGTCCATTTTAGTGATGCAATGAGTTCGTACACCACATGAGAATTTAGACTCCTTCAAGAGGGACAATATCTCATGCATGTATTGCTACTTCCATCCATAATTTCAATGCATTTCCACCTTGACTGTATTCCTTAAGTACCTTGCCACCTCTGTGAATCACTGCTAAAGTTAATTTAGTGGCAATAGACTAGACCCAAGGTTCACCTGCTAAGAAGTCTTCAAAGTTTACAAAAGTTGCAAGGCATTTGTGGTGTTTACTAACATCCCTGCAACAGAACAACTTAGTTTTCTAGGATTATCATTCTAGCATGGTCTCTTTGCTTGGAAACTGATGTATGCCAAGTGCAACGAAAAGTCGTGCATCTGATTAACCTTTTTTTTTTTTTTTGGGATAATATAATTTCAACTAGTGATGCACAATATAATGAAGTGCAATTTTGCAGGTGACAGAGACGGGGGTTGAAGTTCTCACAGCACGCTTGCCAACATCCCCCAACGTGTTCCCCTGGATACATTCATAACCGATATCATCCAGCCAGATCAATCTCAACCTATTTTTGTGCTTTAGAGCTTTGACAAGAAGCCAGTGGTACCCGCTTCGCATTCTCGGGGGAATATCATACCTTTTTGCTGGATTTTTTACACGACTTTATCAAATTGACTTGCATTTGTAATCTATTGGATTGAAAATTTTGATAAGAAGGTTTGTAGTTCGAAATGTGTCTGGCTGTAGAAAGCACCTACAAGCCACTCAAAGATCCAAGTTCTCTTTTTCTTAAGAATCTGCTAGCGTCCGCTTTTAATATTGGTTTGCTTAGGAGTTAAATGACTGTGTGCTAATAATACAGTCCATGTAGATTTATAATGTGATTTAGAAAGCTCAAAGATGCTGATTCGATAATTACGTTGTTATAATGCACTCTCATTACTCCTGTGTGCAGTTATTTACACTTCGCTAACCTCTAGCCATACAATATAGCCCTTAATTTTGTTCA
Organism: Coffea arabica; assembly: GCF_036785885.1. Taxonomy (NCBI): domain Eukaryota; kingdom Viridiplantae; phylum Streptophyta; class Magnoliopsida; order Gentianales; family Rubiaceae; genus Coffea; species Coffea arabica. The sequence continues at coordinate 21,848,926 of NC_092312.1, read as the reverse complement.
GCAATAGGACCGATGAAGTATATAGATCACATTAAGAGCATCAACTTGTCCTTCGAAACCTAACACAACAGAAGGCTCTGCCAGCCAAATTGCCATCCGCGCTACTGCAGTCTCAGAATCTTACCTAACGCACCAGCATGAAAGTTTTTGTTACCTCAATAACAGCTCTCACACCATCTGCGGCAACAGCCTCAATAACAGCCCGTTGAAGCCTATTTTCAGAAAGTGGTACCCAAGCCAAAGTCATTTCGAACACGAGGAAATTAAATATGCCAAGATGACAGAGTTGCAGGTCAAGCTGCAATTAGACTGATGCAAAGTCCTAGCAATAGCAAGAATTCTTGAAATAAAAGGTGGCTGATCGGATGAGCACTCACATACTGAAAAAGAAAAGACACGCAATAGATTTCAATTCCTCGCAGCATCTTTCTTACATAATAAACACCCCTACCATCTTTCTCCTTCCTCAAATGGTTTTGACTGAATTATCTAAAACCCAACTGATTCAACTAATGAGGAATATGACGCGTTTTCATCAAGTGTTTCACGCCTCTGTACAGTGTTGTTTTGTTCACTGGTAGCTTTAGGAAGCTGACCAGCTTCAACATCTGCCATATCACAGAGTTCTAACTTTTTACGTTTTACTTCATCAAAGTCACCTTCCCAACAGGTTTCTGAAATAATATCAAGTGCTTTCTCCAAATTTATGTCTGCTACCAAACTCCCATTTTGCAGGAGGACAAGATACACTTGTTCTGCAGTAGCCTTACGAATCTGCACACACAAGGTGATTACAGTGCATGAATAAACAGCCACAGAAGAAATCACATCAACACTGGGAAAAACAGTAGGAGAATTCTACATCATAGACCATTTCTTAAGAACCATTTCTTAAGAACCTTCTAGTGCTGTATACCTTGGGGTATCTATGGCTAAGAAAAGTCAGAAGATGCGTGAAGGCCCACTTATTAATGAGATCTGAAAGCGAAGCAATATATCCAAGAATTGCAATCCCAGAGTATAACTTCGAAAAATCCTTAGATCCTTTCAACTCTACTGTGATGGAATCCAGAATGCCAGCACAAAAGATTGGAGTATATGCCTAAAAGATTATTAGGAAGAAAGCCATTTTATTAGGGAGAAGGGAGAAATAAAGTATATTTACAAATGAAGTACCAAAAGCTATGTCATTTCACTATGGAGAATCAACTGACCTCCATGTTTAAGAACACCTTTTTGCTGAAAAGAATCTCAATAGTCTGAAAAGAAAAATTATAAACATGAAAAATGAGAAATTATGAGATAAGAAAACAGCCAAATGAATCATGAGTGCAAAAGATTGACCGCTCAAACACACAAAATGGAGTTAATACAGATTTAGAGCTAAGAAAAGCAATTTTCTAAAGGAAATGAAAATTTGAATAATTGAGATGTCAACTGCGTCTTATGGGGAATAAGGGCTAAATACTCTCTTTTAATGCCTGCAGTACGAAACTCATCGCACTTTAAATAACAATTAAAACAGCAACACATTTATCAGCATAGCAATTGAGCCTACTAAAGGGATCACTCATCCATGATTTATAACCAGCACTACCACCATGGGACAGGATGATGAAATGAAGGTAGACTACCTCAGATCCAGGTATAACAAACAAAATGTCTCATTCTTCAATTTCTTCAAGTTTTTTAAAAATTTAAAACATAACGGTAACAAAAACTTCCAGATTCTAACCATAAGCTGCAGAAAGAAAAGAAAACAACTCCACTTTTCTCAGGACATCAACAGAACATGAGGATGAGTGTTTTCTAGCACCAGAATGAATAAAAGAATAAATTATTCATATTCTTTTCTTTAACAAATGATGTTCTTCTGTTTAGCATAAAATTAAATTCATGGTTCAATAGCAGTTACAATTGAATCATACAAAAGTTATTGACTCCATACAAGCATGCCTATCATACAAAAGCTTTATTTACTCTTACTTCTTGAAGAAGAAAAAAAATAGAAGTGCAGATGATTCTAAATATACCAGCCTTCCAACTAATAGGTCCGCATCTGTTTCATTGCACTCCTACCTGAGAATTATTTTAGGCATCTATTTTTTTTTTAATCTGAGAATGTTTATTTTCTTGTTCAAGTATTGAGAGCCATGTTTGTACGCAAAATATTAGAAGATGCTTTTACATAATTCAGAAAGTAAATTGGCCATTCCAACACTGACATAAACCAAAATATAACCATCATTTTTTGAGAACTTTAACCCCCTAAGTACCTTTAAAGTTGGTACTGTGACTCTGTCGCATCTTTTGTAATTCTGAAGAACCCAAAGAATATCAGAGGCGAGACTCGACTCCCTATCCTTTGCTTCTTTCCCTTGAAGATAATCCAACAGAGCACTCAGTGACACCTTTCTCAAAGAATCTTGCAGTCCACCAATAGAAATAACCAACCCTGATATCACATATTTACTGTAACAACTGAGCTGAAGTAACTGAATAAACCGAGGATATAAGAAAGCTGGTTCCTGCAAATAAAAATAAAATGGCATGTTTGGCAAAATATATTGAAGTTGAATTTTTCAAAATAACTTGCTTTACTTACCCCCCATTCTGAATCGGCTTTTTCAGGAATTATATCTTTTAATTTCTCTTGGCAAGCTATAAATGGAACTGGTACCGTATTGCTATACAAAATCCTTTGAAGAACCTTAGCAGCTAATTCCCTTATCTTATCCATCTTCTCCACCGCTTGCTTAACAAGGCCACCAACCAAACTAGTTGAAAGACTTGCATCAAAATATGATTGGACCCCATCATCTGGAATATTATCTTCGTTCTGCCATTCTGGAATGGATTTACTTTCTTGTAATTGACTTGTAGAGACCAAGGAACTTCTACGACATAGAATATATGTACACTTTTCAATGCCAACAATGGCAGCCTCACGAACCCAAGAGCCTACATCACCTCTATTGTCCACAGAGTAATCATCTAGAGCTTTAAACAGACTCTGCATAACTTCATTTTTCACAAATAAAAGAAAAGAAACAGTATCTTCACTAGAGAAGAAACTAGAATGCTCAATTTCCTGAGTTAAAGTTTCACAAACTGAGACAAGTGCTTTGACAGCATTCACCCGTGACTCAGCATCCCGATCTTCAGGATTATTCTGCACATCAAGAATTGTTCAATCACAGGTATGGCTTTCTATAGATTTTCTGCAGTTGAGGCAACATAAGTAATTTCTACCTCAATTTCGCAACAGCTACAGAGCTTCAAAAGTACAACTTTCCATTGACTAGCAAGAATGTCTGAAGGCAAAACACCTAGTGCAAGTGCAGATCCCCGTCTTGCAGCCACATTAGCATCACTTAATTGTTCAAGGTATTTCGGCAAAATGTCATAAATGCTTTTATTTCCCAATCCAACAAGGTAAGCACAGACAAAGCGCTTCAGGGCTTCAACAGCAGCATGCTGTACATCACAATGAAGAGAGTTCATACAGGAAATTAACTTTTCGTAAAACCACTGAAAATACTTCCACAAGTTGCAAAACCTGTATTTGAGAATTAGGATGTCTCAGATTCTCATTAAGAGTATCAAGAAAACTTCGCTTTATTTTCTCTGTCAACTGTATATGAGCCAAGGAAATGCACTCAATGAAGCGTGAAACAGCAGAGCGCATTATTTCTCCACCTTTCCCACGATAAAGACGCGCTTTCTCAATTGCAGGAACTATACCAGCAATTTGCTTTTGCTTATCTGCATCATATTAATGAAGCAGGGTCAGCAATTTTATGGTATAACTTTGTGAGCACAAACACACTAAAGACAAACTACAAGCTCTACGTAATTAAAAAGATTTAGGAGAAATTTATCCCATCATCTAAGGTAAAAAACCAACTAATTCACCTATGAACTAACAGATCTGAAGTTCTCATGCAATCGTTTAAGCAATGTAAATGATGGTATCACTTATAAAGATAGTGTGACAAATCCCCAGATAGCCATGGAACGTCCATATCTCCTACTAATTCTTAATTAACATAACCCCTGATGCATTGTTAAACAAGTAAGGGATAAACAAGCTCAGGTTGACTGCTTCTCAACTTTTGAGTACAAATGAGACAAGTATCAGTTAAGTTTGGCTATTTATTAGTCTGTCGAATCAAAGTCTAAAAGGAGAAATGACAATAAACCGTTCATCGCTGATCAGCCACTAACTTCTCAGTATTGATACACATATTTATTGAGACAAATCAACTCTTTGAACAAATTTTTCTTCATAACTTTAACTAGATATGGGCATTGAAGTAAATTGTTAAAGAAACCAACACCAAAAGTACTTGAAGGCAAGTCGAAAAATTTAAAGAAAACTGCATTAAGAAAACTATGAAGTAACACTTGATAAGAACCGATTAGACAAAGCGAAGAACCAATTAGACAAAGTGAGGTTCAAATCAGCAGATGAGAACCAACCTGTTGAAAGAAGATAGCCACACTTGTGTAAAGCCAAAATAACTTCTCCAACTGCTAAAGTTGCACCATGCCGCATGCATAAATCAGATGACAGGGTGCAAGGAATTAATTTCTCAAGAATGACACCCGCAAAATAATCAGGCTTGTATCTTACAAGGGCAGAAAGAGCATTTGTTGCAAGCTCTCTCAAACCTTTGTCCTGTATATAGCAATGATAAATTGAGCTTCTATGGAATATCCAGCCAAGCAACAATATGAGGCACAAAACAGCTATTAAGTTCTTCAAACAAGATTCAAGTTCACAAAAAAATAAACAGACAACTTAGTTGTCAGTAATTTTCGATATGGACAATAGCACTATCAGGAAATTACAGGAAATCCGCAAAATCCCTATCTTGTCCCACTTAGACAAGTAGAATAAGACACTGTTGTAGGACTAAGGCTTCTCCTTTCCACTTTGCTTAATTTTCATTTTGGTCAATGTACTCAGGAGAACAAAATGGAGTCAAAGAAGATGAAATACTTAAATAAGAAACTTAGCACTAGTGATCGAGGCAAAACCAATGAGTGTGCTCAAATGGAGGAGACTGGAATGTCAGTTAGTTTTGTGAAAAAACAAGGCAACTAACACTGAACATGTACTCTAGTTTTCAATGCAAGACTAATTTGGGAAATAAAAAATGATATTAAACTGTTCTTTTGGAAGGCATTTGGCCCACTCCCTACAATAAGGATTTGCTTTAAATGCCTAGATTGAACTCTATCCAAAGGCCTATCCAATAAAAATATATTGCGATCAGGATGAGATTTTTGGCTGATTTTACAAAATTGTGATGAACTCAGCAGCACAAGGAAGCATTAGGAGAAGATCTGAAGAAAATTTTCTAGGTTGTTGATTATATAGCTCTGATCAAAATAAGTTACTATATTTGTCCTAATCTTTTAAAGTTTGGAATCTAATAAAAACATACAAGAGGCCTACAGATAAGAACTTTCATGATTTAACTTTTAGAAAAAAGAAATAGGGCAAATGATAGTTGAAGACCAACTTTTGATATGGAGAAAGATATAGCATACCCAATGACAGATCTTGCTATGCCGCAATTCATCCACAAAAGGGTGAAGATAGTCATCGTACTCAGCAATGCAGACAGCAACATGGAGATAGGAGTTTACCCTTGAAGAGAGTGCAAAGTAATCAGCTGTATTCACAATATCAATGCCATGGGGAAAATTCCCTTGTCTCCCTACATTCTCCTGAAAAGCAGCTGCTGCTGCTCTTCTGCAGTTAACCTTTTAATAGAATCATAATTTTACCATCTTTAGTAAATGAATAAGTATCTTTTTAGGACAAACATAAATACAGTAGAAAAACAGAAAACAGTATCATGATTTGAGCACCTCACGGTCATAGCAAGCTATGGTTAAGAGGTGGGAAGCCAGCTGTTCAAGTACACTTCTCATATCTGTGTGATAATATGAGCGGCCAAATGCCCAACAAACATATGCAGCAGCATCACGTACATGGGATCCAACACTGTGTGGACCTCTTCGAATGTCGTAATGTAATGCCTGTTACACAGTATTTTTATCAATGACATTAATCAAGTAATATAGCACAACCACTCCAAGTTCCTGGGGAAAGTCATACACTTTAGACAAAAAGGAAAAACAAGAGACCAGGGACAGGAATAGTAGGAACATAGCACATGATGGTTTCACAAGCCCCCAATAAGATCTTGTAAATGGTGTAAAGGTTGCACTAAAGTAGAATTCTTCCAAAACAATAATTCAGTGAGTATGGTCTGAATTGAGCGTAGCAAGATTAAAGTGTCAAAGCATGAATTAGAAGAAGAAAAATTCAAGTAAAATAAACTCTGAGGTCAAATCATTAAGAATAATTAACGCCGTAGAAAACATGTCATACTGAAGCGCATTGAGCAGAGGGTAAATTTCAGGCATATGCTTCTTCAAAATAATCATTTTGGACTACTAAGTGTCTGATTGTTGACTTAAAATCAAAAGGGTCGAACTGTCTATAATAGCATAGAATGTTATCAGATTGACATAAAATCTCACCAACAAATAGGTTACACGGTTCAACTTTGACAGCATGAAAATTTGTCAGCAGAGATGACAACCTCTGTAAATCTAATAATCAAACAAAATATCTTTCTTCCTCTGTTCCAATCCCCCAAACCCTGGCCCACACACTTCCAAAACCCCAAAAGAATTGCTCTCAGCACCTTCTGCTGGCCTATTTCCATTTCTCTTTTTCCTTGACTCTCTCTCTCCCTCTCTCTCTCTCTCTCTATCTCTCTCTCTCTCTCTCACACACACACACAAGCACACACTTACAGTTTGTTCTTCATGCTCAATTTCCAAACTTCCAAACAAATAAACACAATTAATCCAATTTAAAAGATTCAAAATTCTTTGCAATGAGGATTCTTTCAGGCTCTATTTTCATTTGTTTTCAGGTGTAGTCACTAATTTTCCAATGACTGCTTCGGGAATTTTTTTTGTTTCTCATCATTCTACACCTTAAAGGCTTAAAATATACATATTGCATAAAAATGCACAAAAGTAGCCTCCTGAAGGGCGCCAAGAAATTCAGATGCAGGGCCATATATGCTAAATTGGCAACCACATTCCACCCTCCCCTCCGCAAAGCCAGGCCCCAACACCCCCACACACCCTCCCCCCCCCCCCCACCCCAAACAACAAAAAAAAAGGAGGCAAGAGAATAACAAATAAAGAAAGTGGCAAGACCCATATTCATGAGAAAGCGGTACATAATCACAAACGCTAAGCAATATTCTCACATAACCTGACATGGACGACAATGGTCATACAGCTTCCAGCTGATAAACACTTAGCTATCTACATGGGGCAGAAGAAGGGATAACACTTAGCAATATTGGGTTTTTTTAAAAAATAATATAACATAACCACAAATATAACTGAGCTGTTTATTTCCTCCTTGCAAATTTAATGAAGCACAAACAGCTTCATTTTTTCCTCTTTAGACGAATAAGGCATTTTCAATATACTCCTTCCATCCCACTTTGATAGGTTTGGTTTTTTTTTTTCACATGGTTTAAGAAAAGTTAACTTTGTTGGAAGAATAAATCTAGCTTACTATCAAAGTGGGAAAGAGAGAGTAGTTCTTTATCCTCCTTTAACAGCAATGGACTACAAATAGGGACAATAGTTACAATGGACAAGATTATAAGTTAAATGCAAAAAAAACAACTTCACAATCTTGATAAAAAGCAATAAGAGAAAAATATGAGATGACAGAAGCTGCAAACCTTCACAACAACTGGCACAACTTTACAAAAATTGATGGGCAAAAGTAATCCTCTTCGTGCCAATTCAGCCATGGCCAAGCAACCACCGTGCCAGGAACCATCGCCCTACCAAATGAGGACACAGTATAACTTATAAAAGTAAGAGATTAACTGAAGCAAAGTTTGCTTAGTTTCATACATTACCAGGAGGTAAGCACTCAAGCACAAACTTAATAATTGTTATCCATTGTTTCATACATTACCAGAATGGTTAATTTCCTAAAGAAAAAGAAAATTGCTATACATTGTGTCTTTCAGAATTTCAAGATTTTATAGAAAGCCATCAAGGATCATACTCTTTACCATGAGAATGCCCAACAATTTGTTACACAAGCACCGAAAGTAAAGCAAACTATTTGCTTCACTTCAAATAACCTAGGGATACACTTTCCATCCAAACAAAGCCTTAATGAAGTCAAACTTTTAGTTGACATATCTATACTTTTCCTTTAATTTATATTTACATTACAATTTCACTTTAGTATTGTCAAAATATATTTGAAAAACTGCTCCTACTTATTAAATTGTGGATGAACAGACTAAATAACACTGCATCAGCTTACCTCGCCAGGTGAAAATAGCTCCAGTATAGATGCAAGGACTTCATCTGCAAGTGTGCAAGTTAAGTGTGAAGTAATGCGACCAATACCTTTCGCAGCAGACCAGCGCACAACAGTATCCTACATCATAAAAATCATAAAAAGTCACCAATGTCAAAACTGTCACTTGATGAGAGCTGACTTACACAAACGATTGGAAGAAACTAAGGATAAGTAATTTCTGTATATAAATAATGTGAATGTTTAAAATGCAGAAAACTTAACCACATAAAAGCACTAATAAATTGAATAAAGGAGCACAAACTTAAGGCTTGTGTACATGAGAAGCCAAGAGATTAAAAAAATATACCCTGTTACAGAGTATAAAATGGCTTATTTCTCAAAGGCAATAGTCAAGAATATCATGAAGCTCTAAGCCATGAATATCAAAGGATAAAGTAAAAGGTGTAAAACCTTTATACCAAAGTAATAAGCAACGCCTGACAGCCTTAGCCCACAAATGCAAACCATTTATGTTGTTGCTCCTTAGTATTCATAAAAGAATTAAATAAATCTCAAACACATCATTAGGGAAAAATTTCTTTACACACGCAAGCCGGGATAATTACCATGCAACCACCAGTGAAATCCTTTTATCAGGTTCGCTTGTAATAGACTAGAAAAAAGTAATCCTATTAACACATTATAATAAAATGTTGTATACCTATTTATACATGTTATCAATTTAACCATCAGGTGCAAATTAAGTTCCTAACATTTGCACCTAGGAATTTATTCAGCACTTAACCTTCTCAGTTTGTGGGCAGGCAACCAGTCCCACTATTGGGCCCGTAGACCTGAAGGTAAAGGAAGTTTACTAACTCCTTTTGTAGGATGCTGAATAACCAGCTCTTGGTTTGACCATCTAGGCCAACTAACAAGGCAAACGTATGAAACTGGTCAAGCTATAACTCTCATGCAAAACCAATGTTGTTGTCCTTAGTAACTATGAGTTTCCAACATGCTAATAGCTGGCACTTTTGGCTGGTAATATGGTTTGGAGATTTACTCATTCACATCATCATTGAAAACAGAAATCACAAGGCTTACTTTATCCATAAATGTTACCTGTTTGTCAACATCTTGAAATGCTTTGTGCAATCTACTAAAGGAAAATTGATAAACAAAACACAGCAAAATTTTGAAGCAAGAGAATGGATCCAATTTCTATGACTTGTAACAGATAACAAATTTACGGAGCATTTCAATGGATACATTAACTCACAAGACTTCATATTCAATACTTTTTTTTGGGGCCTTCATATAAAAACATTATTCATCAAGAACTTGATTCTTTGGAAATTTCCCAACAATTTATCTCAAAATTCATTTAGATGCTTATTACTCAGCAGTCACAATTGTTAAGCATGCTTTCAAGATACGACACAATGCATTGAAAGAAGTGAACCTTTGATTCTAGAAGCTGCCATCAAACCTTGCAAATGCCCTAATTTGTAACAGAAAACAACATTTGCCGACTTACCATATCAAATCTAAACAAGCTCACAATTGCCACAAGTATGAGAGAAATACCAGGAATCTATCTAGCAGGCCAGACAACCTTCACTCGGTGTTTCTACTTTTAATGTCAACCATGAATCCACTCTGCTTATTCTAGTTTTTACCACAACCACGTGTACATGGTGAGAAAATACTAAAGTGTGAAAGAAGCTTGGTCATACATCCAATTACAGAATCCCAGCCACTAAAACAATTAGCACATATCAACCACTCAAAAACCCAATAGGTTGTCATTCATGACTGTCTGTTTGAAATACATCATTCAATGCTGGTACATAAGCTACATAGGGAGTCTGGAAACTCAGCTCAAGTCATCTACTCTTCACTATGGAAAAAGAACAGCTACTTTAGCGTAAGGGGTCAAGCACAATAAACTTTTGACACAAACTTCGGTTTCAAATGCATGTTACAACAATCTTTGCAAGGAACATTACAAGCAAAGAGAATATAGGATATAAACAGGAGTTGCAAGCCCTTCACATTGCCAGCACTTGGGTGGCAGCAAAAGAACCTCATGATTGGAAAATACTTAAATGGTGTTTACAGCTTCTCAGGAAATGAGTGAGAAGGCAGAAAACAGCTGCCTTAGTGCAGCGGTCTCAGCCGCTGCCTGAATTATAGGTCATCATCAAACAAACTGCTGGAGATAGCTCTTAAAGAATTGTTAGATTATGGTAGAATCTCACCCTGCAAACATACCGTGTCTCTCAGTCCTGAAAGCAGTAGTTCAATAATCTCTTCCACTATTTCTGGAACATCCATATCTTCCTCTTGAGGGCAGCATTCATCTTGGTCGCAAGAGTTAGAAAAAATCTTTGAAGAATCATTGCCTTGATCACTTTTGGGGACACCTGAAGGGATATGCTCTTCAAGAGTGCTAGTTCTACCCTACACACAAAACATGTCTTAGTTAAAACATGATTCTTGTACACAGAAACTTTAGAATTTTTTTAAAAATAATAGCTTGTTTTCAACAGAGAGAGCAGAATACTAGCATAAATAGAGAACCAAAAAAAAACCAAGACAAAAGATCTAAAGCTCCCAAAACCATTAAAGCCTCTAAGATCCACCATAGATGTCATTTTTGGAAGAATGATGAAGTAGTCAATGACAAAAAACAGAAGCAGAATGCCTTGTCACATCAATGACTTGTGCAAGAAGCCACCCCTGAATAGTTCAACACATTATCAGGCATTCTGATCCCTTACCACATAGCAATCTTAATATGGGATACATTTATTTGAAGTATTTCATCTTTTACTAACCAAAGGATGGGAGGCAATTCAAGAAAGCGATGAGAATAGGTTTCATAGATTGTTTGAAAACAATTCTGGACATCGAGAATGGAATATATGGAAAGAAAAGTTGGAGGTGACACCATAAACTCAAAGACAATCAAAAGGAAGAAACTGTAAGATGTAAATAGATTGATTTTAAAACTAATGAAGCATATCTAACCACATAGTGCCATGATGGTGGACGGTTAGGCAGGCAAGCAAGTGCAATCCGCTGAGATAGCTTCACTAAGAATTTGCGAAGTAAAGGACTACGAACTGCAGTGTTCGACTTCATCAAAGCTGATGTGTCACTCCAAACAGTTGGAACCACTTCAAGTAGCAGTTTAGGGCTGCCAGTCTGCATATTCAAAAAAGTTCTGAAAATAGGACTCCGCAGACTCAAAAATACAAACAATTATTAACAAACAAGGATACTATGGAAAATTAACATCCAAGTTCCTGTTGAGATAGATGTATTAGTGAAAACAAATAATTTAGTTCTTCAGGTGTTTTCCCCAGTTATGCATTGATTCACTTTCTACTTGTTAGTGAAGTTAAGTCCAATTTTTTAGTACCTTGCTTTGGTAATAAGAAGATTGAATGAGGCCTTGAAACATGCATGCCATGTAAAGGGGGCCAACACAAAGGTGACTTTTAGCCAAAAAATGGACAACATCTTAGATGCAGATACTAAGTTGAAAGGAGCCAATGACAAGGTAAAATTTAGCCTCCTCCAACCCCTTCTTGCCAACACCCCCACCTCCCCAAAAAAAAAGGGAAAAAAGGACATGTACCACAACCAAGGATTTGATGTAAGATAAATCCAAAACCAAAATAGCATTAATACATCTAGCTGACATAAACAAAATCAAATGGAAATTATATACATATGAAACATCAATGCCAAAAGGCTAACATCAGTTACACTTTTAAAAACATCCTTTTTTATTCCCAATTTAAACCAGAAATCATTTATTTGCAGAATAGTGACAAAGAGAACCAAAAGTAGACCTTAAAAATGGCAGCCAAAGCTTCTCCTGCACCTAATAATCGGAAATGATCAGTAACATCGTTTGTCTGAGAAGATAGAACTTCATGGGTCCAATTAGTAAAGCTGCAAACAAATAAATAAATACATAAATAAATAAAATAAAAACAGAAAAGAAAAGAAACAAAGAAAGAATACCAACTTAATTAATTTGAAAAAATAAATAACTAAGAAAAGCAACAAAGTTGTAGAAAGTTGATTGAATCTAAGATGAAACAAATCTCTTCAAAACACCAAATTAAACAGATAAACTGGTAAACCTCACTATAATCATTTACTGTCCTCGTTTAGTCTAGAAGATTAAATAATTAGATCTATTTTAGTGTTCAATAAACCTTTAAGTCAAAAAAGGGGATAAAAGGTTAACTATAGCCTTTGCCAAGTCCACTACCAACCAGTATAACATCTTTAAGAGTGTTTGCCATTTGTGCAGGTTTCTTAATCCCAGATACTAAATGCCTTTAACCTGATAAATGTTCAAAAAAAAATTCATCCAAGTTCTATAATCCTTTTGTTTACAGAGTTCAAGAGAAGCATAAATCAAGAGCTCTGCAATGGTAATCACTTGATCTAATAAGCAGCCTAAACCATTTCATTTAATTAAGACACAAGTGGGTGGAGATACTATAAATAAGAAAGAGACCTGGAAAAAGCCTTTGACATATCAGGGCGAGTCAAAAGCCTTGAGAGCAATAATCCAGCGATTGTACGCATTGGACCTGAACTTGACAAATAATCTTTTGCAAACCCTATAATCCTTTGTACAAGGGGAGGCAGCTCTCCTCTGTCAACATTATTACCATCGACCATACTAGTATCAACAGATGATAAATCGAAAGGAATCAGCACAAGAATTGAAAGCCAGAGTAGAATCACGCATTTTGCCTCCATCTCTCCTGTACTTTCTTCCCTCAGTGATGTTCCAGAATCAGTGTTGTGACATTTCTCCAAGAGACTGACTGCAAGTTCTAAATCAGAAACCTGGTGTGGGAAGAACTTGATGACAGCCTTATAACCACAGACTGTTACGACGGAATAAATTATGATGGATAAAGGTTTGATCACATCAAGAATTCCCTCTGATGCCACCCCTAGTTCAGCGGTTTGAGAGCGAATAATAAACATTATGGGAGGAACAATGTGCTCCAGATAAGGCTCTACCAGTTGACTTTGTTCCTGATACTTGTCCAGCTGCAAAAGCGCACATTCTAAGAATGTCAAGGAATAGCTACACCCATGCACTACAAGAGCTTCAAAAAAATTTAAATAGACATAAGATGACAGAGTACTGATTTTCCCGCAAACTGGAGTAGCCAATAGATGAGTAAATTTTCTGACAGAGTTTATCACTGATTGTCCACCACAGTTCCTATAATTCAATCGACAAACTCCATACTAGAAGCTTCTCCTTATGTGTACAAAACATATGAAGCATATAGTAACAAATTTTTGAGAAACTGAAATTCTAACACATTTATTCAGATAGTCCTAGAACATCCTCTTCACCGCCTTATCCTAACCATCTTAAGAATCTTCACATTGAATATTACCCCTTCTCCCAAACAAGTTCATGTAATCTTGTAAAAAGCACTTTACTTATAATCATAACTATGGTACAATATGTGAAGACATCCTGTCCATTGGTTAATAGACTAAGAAGTTTACAGAAAATCTGCGGAAAACAAAATGAAACCACATTTTTCCTTTAAATGTTCAAAAAAACTAAGGGCTGTTTCCAGAAGCAGCTCTGGGTGCTTCTGAAAGTTGGCTACTTGCAGCAAAGAACGCAGCAATACAATTATTCAGCTGAAACAGAAATTAGCTGTAATCGCAAATGACAATCTCCTCCAAAAACAAGCTGTAAGAAGGATAGACGTGCATAAGTAATTATGTATACTAGTTAATCACCCGTTATCAATTAGAAAGCAGCACTTGACCATCTATCCAACTAGGATAGCAGGAGCTAGTCGATAAGTATTAATCTACATTTTCGAAACTTACAAATTTTGCCCAAGTAATAATCTTTGTACTAATGACAATCATTCCATTAGAGAATCTCAACGAAAGATTCCCACTTTATTGCCCCAAGTTATTATCCCAAAAATTGCGAGACCCAAAAAAGAAAAAAAAAACTTTCTTACATCCATTTCCTATATCAGATTGTCTTTGAATACTTCAGCTGATTCCATCCAAAAAAAAATCTAATTCGATTCTAATAATATGAATCAAGTGTGTGGATGAGTGTGAGGTGAAGGTGAGCATTGAGCATTGAGCATTTACAATGGATCGGATCTTGCGAACAGAGGAGAAGTCGGAGACGCGTCCGGCAGCAACGATGTCGTCGAGAAGGGACTTAACGATCTTCCATTCTTGGAGGAAGTATCTCTGCATAACGATGTGGCAAGTATCTCGTTCGTCATCGTCTTCATTTACCACTTGCTTCACTACATCTTCGATTGCTACCTTAGTCGCCACCGCCATTCTCTCTTTACTTCTCTCTTTTTTTTTTTTCCCTTTCTTTTTCTTTCTTGGGAGGGAGAGACAATTGAATTCTATCTCAGAACGAGCAACTGAAGAAAAGAGAAAATCTGAAATGTGATTTGATTTGTATATAATTTCCCGCTAGCACTGCTGCTCCGATTCTATATCCCCGGATCCACCAGGACTCAACTCAAGCATGATGCCTTCTCATTTCTGTATTAATTTGCTTCCTATCAGTATGGGCCGAGCACATAATTTGGCATACGTGACTTCTCCAAATTCAACCCGCGCCGAAGGGTACTTGTCTCGTTCAAAGGTAGTGCTGTCAATCAAGCCTAGAATTTGATTGCCCAGCTAAACTCGAGGCCGACTCAAGCTCGCTCGACTAGGCCGACAAGTTTTAAAATGTGTTTGAAGTCAGATTGTCAAATGAGACGTATAACTCGAGTTTGAGTTCAACTGGTTTATCACAAATGAATCGAACTTGCATGAGTTTAACCACAATAAAAATCTATAATTTTTAATTTTTATTCTTTTGAATTGTGAAATGACATACATGCCCTTCTTTATCAAGTCCAATAGAATTACTCGGATAACAAATGAAACTCGTTAATTAAACGAGCATATTTCAAACTTGAACTCGACTCGTTTATCACAATTATCGAGCCTTACCGAGTTGAACTCAATTGAACTTCCGAGCTGCTCGTTCCATTTAGCAGCTCTATTCAAAGGTAGTTTAGTTCCCTTCCAATTTTTACTTTCTAATGATTCAATCAGATTTGTTCCCTTTCTCATAATGTAAGAGTAGAAGTAGGTGTAAATTATTGATGCTTAATTAAAAAAATAAATAAGTTACACAACTAGCATGTATGAGAAATGGACAAACTATTTACAATGAAGTATATCATGTTGAGATAATTGACAAATATTCATGTCCTCTCTTTCTCTTGAGAGTGAAGTCCGTGAAGATGTATAAGAATTAATTGCTATATAAGTGTGCTTGTGCTATGCTTGACCTTGAGAGGACGCCAGCTTCCTTTGCTTTAAAATTCTTAATTATAACAAGAAAAAAACTGGTCCATTTGTCATTGGATGACCTGATTATTTGTAGGCAAAATTGTGAGTTAACAATTCAAACTCTTTAGCACCTAACCCTTTTTGACAAGTCACATGATTTATGGAGTGCACAAGTCAATGAACTACATAAGTTCCCAAAAAAAAAAAAAACACAGAGAGATTGAAGAAAAAAAAATGAACAAGTTCTCTCTTGCATGATTTGGAGCGGTGTAAGTTCAATTAAGATTTTGGCTTTAAAAATGTGTTGTGGATGAAAGATGGTTGAAAGAATGGCACCTTCCTAAACTTGTTCAACCCCGCGATATGCAATACTGGTAATCAGAAAAATAAATACGATTCCACTCCACTGGGATTGATCTTTCTCAAGGTGTTAGCAAGAACAATGGACTCGTTAGCTCGTGCACTTCTATAGTTGGTTGTGGTAAACAAAGGCTCCATGGGTACAAAATGTGATATGTGTAAAAGCAAAGGAAAACTTTGATCGCCATAGACAGTTCACTTCAAGCCCAATAATACCTTTGTAGTTGAGCGAGTACTTTTACATGGCCACTAAAATCAACTTCAACGACGCTGCCAGCAAGATGATGGTAGTATTGATCCTCGACAGACTTTTTTTTCAGTTGATTATAGGCAATAATGGAGCCAAGGGGGGCAGAGGGGGGCCTAAGTTTTAAAAATTTTAATTCATAATATGTAAATATGTGTGTAAAATAAAATTGGTCCCCCCTAAATTTTTATAATTTTAGTTTATATTATGAAAGTTGATATATATATATATATATGAATTAGTCATATTTGAATTAATTTTTTTATTTATTTATTTTTTATTGTACTAATTATTTAGCTTTCAAAAATTAAACATATAATTTGATGTTCCATAGTAAATTGATCCAATATGATGTATTAGACTAAAAAGATCCAATTCATAATTGTTAATGGGCTAAAATAAAAATAATTATTTTGTTGGCCCAAATACAAATATATCACTTAGCCCAATGGATAAAGGATTTTAAAAAATTATTTTATCTTTACTATTCTAAGAAAAGCTTACAAAGTAAGCTACTTGCCTACTTCTCTGTTCTGCGGATCAAAAAGGAAAGTGTGGGTCACTTTTCATTTCTTTCTTTCTTTCACGGTGGTACTTGGTAGTTGCCAACAAAAGTAAAATGAAAAGAGCAAAGAAGACAAGAGAACTGGAAAAGAATACAATAAAGATTCAAAGAAGATTCATCAAAGGTGTCGGGTGATTGGTTTGGACAATTGGACCGTTTGGTGGCTTCCGTGGCTTGGTCACTTGGTGCTAGAAAGTAGAATCTAATAAATTGAAGTGAAGTGGCTCCATTCTTTAGTACCTGTACCAAACCTTTTCCTTTTTATAATTAATTTATTATGAAATTTAACCTTTCCCTCTTTCCAATTATCTTATGCTCTTGTAAAATACATTTCTAGTATCAAAATTGTGATATTATACTACATTTGTAGTATATTTTTCTCAAGAAAAATAATTTGACATGTATAAAGTATTTTATTGTTTAATAAGTGTGTATCATTTAAAATTGTGATTCCATACTTTATTTGTGGTTCAAAGAAATACTAATATAATGCATATATATAATTTATTATGATAATTTGCTAGAGTTGTATATAACTTATGAAATGTGAATTAAATTGACGAGTTGAATTAAGTGCATTTGTTCTTGGTGGCTTTAACAATTGGAAGAAGGTCAATAATGGAGATAATTGTGCTTTCTTACTACATGTGGGGAAAAGTCCTAACTCATTTCACAGAATTGCGGTAAATGCATGCAATGATTTGATGTATGCTTCTCAACACATTGGAACTTTCATTGAGAAACAAAGTTTTGAGCAAGTTGAGATTAATCGATTAAGGCTTCAAGTTTCAATTGATGTAGTGCAATGGCTTGCACTTCAAGGTTGTGCCTTTCGAGGACGAGATGAGAGTGAAAAATCTCTTAATCGTGGAAACTTTCATCAACTTATCAAGTTGTTGGCTTCTTATAATGATAAGGTAAGAATGATTTTCTTCCAGCTTTGCATTCTTTCTTGAATTTATATAATATCCATGCTTAAAAGAATTCTTTTTAATTCATAATATGCTTCCATTTAGTTATTATCTTTATAAAATTATAATTATGCTCTATTAATGGACAGGTTGCAAATGTTGGTCAAGAAAATGCTCCATCCAATGCCTCCTATACATCTTCTGAAATTCAAAAGGAGATTCTTTATATATTTTTCAATAAGGTTAGAAAAAAAATTTGCCAAGAAATTGGAAATTCAAAATTTTGCATTATAGTTGATGAAGTTCGT
This sequence comes from Coffea arabica, assembly GCF_036785885.1. NCBI lineage: Eukaryota > Viridiplantae > Streptophyta > Magnoliopsida > Gentianales > Rubiaceae > Coffea > Coffea arabica. Next base: position 21,830,757 of record NC_092312.1, on the reverse strand, counting down.
GATGAGTCCTAAAGAGAGCAAATGGCTCTTGTTTTGAGATATGTAGATAAGGAAGGATGCATCCGCGAACAGTTTTTTGGTGTTATTCATGTCCGTGATACTATGGCTTTAACTTTGAAGGAAGCTATTTTTTCTACTCTCTCTCAACATAATTTGGCCATTCATAACATTCGTGGACAAGGGTATGATGGAGCTAGTAATATGAGAGGTGAATGGAATGGCTTGCAAGCTTTAATTTGCCATGAATGTCCATATGCCTATTACATTCATTGTTTAGCCCATAGACTTCAACTTGCTTTAGTTGCAGCTTCTAGAGAAGTAGCTTCTGTTCACCAATTCTTCTCCAATTTAGTTTTTATTATCAACATTGTTATTACATCTAGCAAATGTAATGATGAATTAAAGGAGGCTCAAGCAATTGAAATTGCTACTAAGATTGCTAATGGTGAACTTGAAACTGGAAAGGGGCTTAATCAAATTGCCACTTTAAAACGAGTTGGAGATACTTGTTGGGATTCTCATTTGAATTCTATTTCTAGTTTACTGAAAATGTTCAATGCTACTTGTGTGGTTTTAAGTAACATTGCAGTAAATGGAGGTTCATACTCTTAACGTGGAGATGCAAATTTTGCTTTGAATCAGTTGTTATCCTTTGAGCTTGTTTTCACTTTGCATTTTAAAAAAGACATTATGAAAATTACTCATCTTCTTTGTATAGCATTGCAACGTAAATCTCAAGATATTTTGAATGCAATGCATCTTGTCTCAAGCACAACAAAGCTACTGAAGAATTTTCGAGATTCAAAATGGGATGATTTTTTGGTGAAAATTAAATTATTTTGTGAGCAACATTAAATTGATATCCCGGATATGAATGCTCAATATATTGCAAGACGTGGTAGATCTCGAAATCATCATGATGAGATTAGTGTGGAGCATTATTATCGAGTGGATATATTTCTTGCAACAATTGATTATCAATTGCAAGAGTTACATAACAGGTTTAATGATCATGCCGTGGAATTTCTTGTTTTGAGCACTGCTTTAGATTCTATAAATGGATTTATGCTGTTCAAGATTGATGATATTTGTAAACTTGCAGAGAAGTTCTATCCGAATGATTTTATGGAGAAAGAACTAGTAGGTCTCATAATAGAATTTCAATATTTTGAACTCAACATTTCAAATTATCCTGACTTGCAAGAATTATCTGGTATTCATGAGTTATGTCAAGACTTAGTGAAGACAAAAAATCAGTGACATATCCTCTTATTGATAGATTGATCAGATTTGTTTTTACTCTTTCTGTATCAATTGCAACTACAGAGTGAACATTTTCAATTATGAAAATAATCAAGACAAAGCTCCAAAACAAGATGGAAGATAATTTCTTGAATGATTGTCCAACTGTATATATATAAAAGAAAGTTGCTGAAAATTTAGCAGTGATTCAATCATAGATGAATTTAACTCTGTGAAAGAGCGTAGAGCTCAATTTACTTATAAGAAAAGATGTTGAAATTTGCATAGGTGATATATTGGAGAGCATCTTCTCATAATGTATAAATTAAATGGTTTGTAATGTTATAAGATATTTAATCAAAGATTATCTTTTTTGTTAAGTTTTATTATGACTGTACCGCATATTTATGAATAGATATACCTTTATAATTAAATTTAATATTTGATATTTTTAGATGTCATATATTTAAATAGAAGAAAATTATTTCGAACATAATATATTAAGATAATTTTATTAGGAAAAAATTTTGCCCCCATCCAAAAAAACCCTGGCTCCATCACTGATTATAGGCAACCTGTGTTGATAGTTTGGTACCCTGTAACTAGTGGTGTGAATGAAGCTTCACAGGTTGTGCATGTATTTATAGTTACAATAAGGGATGAAGAGGGAAAAAAGTTGATGGTGACTTCATTCAAATTAAATTTGTGAATATCTTTTGAAATAAAAAAGTGTGTAGCGCTTTCAGGAAACATTATAATTTCAGCTTGTCAAGGGAGAAGGGGGGAAAATGACAACAAAACAGAAAGAGAGAAAAGTCTTTTGACTCATGATCTGAAAGGGTTCAAGGACGGCAACCATTCACATAAACTAACTATTAAGTGTTAAAATCTCAAGGCTAAGTAACGTAGTTAAGTGACGCCTGCCTAGTGCATTACAGGAAGCACCATGCTTCCTTTATTTTAAGAAATTTAGAGAGCGCGGTATCGCACTTATTTGGTCCGGAGATTCACCTCCTACCTGTTGACTTATTGGCTCAATAGCCACAATTGTCAATTGTCAATTGTGCAAAGTTACAATTGTTGATAATTGTGCACAAATTCTACATCCCACATCGTTAGTTTTGTTAGAAATTCTCTCATTTGTAAATTATAAATAGAAGAATCATTTGATGGGATAAAATATACCAAGTAAGAGAATTATAACTTGCTTCCGTCTCTCTCTTTATGATATTTCTTCTAGTGAAATATTAAGTTGTCAATGATGTTTGAGAACGTATGCAAATTAGCTGAATCTCGTTAAATTCTGGTAATCTATTTTATTATCTATTTAGTTGCTATATTTGTAGGTATATTTGTAGTGAGTTATTGTGCAATTAACTGTATATATAGGTGATTCTATCTAGAAAATTGGTAATTAAGCAGGCCAGTGTGCCTCACCAAATATTTCTTGGGAATTACCATTTTGCAATTTTAGGTACAATAATTTACTCATTATTCCTTAATTTGGTAGAGCTTCCTCTTTGTAATATTTCTTCTAGTGAAATATTAAGTTGTCAGTGGTGTCCGAGGATGTAAGCAAATTAGCCGAACTTCGTTAAATTTTGGTGATCTATTTTATTGTCTATTTAGTAGTTATATTTGTAGGTATATTTTATTCTATCAAAGGATCCTTCTATTTATAGTTTACAAATGAGAGAATTCCCAACAAAACTAACGATGTGGGATGTAGAGTTTTGCACGATTGTCAATAATTGTAGAGTTACATAATTGACAATTGTGGTTATTGAGCTAATAAGTCAACAAATCTCCACCTTGGCAAAATCTATACATCTTCAATGCTTTACTCTTCCCCCAACATTCGGTGGTGTTTTCAAATGCGTTGTCAAGTGCCAATCTTCAAGTTGTGCACAACAAATATCAAATTCCAACATTGTTTGAATTTAATAAATGTTGTGCACAACTTGAAGATTGACACTTAACAGCGCATTTGAATACACCATCGAATGTTTGGAGAAGAGTGAGGCATTGAAGATGTAGAGATTTCGCCAAGGTGAAGATTTGTTGATTTATTGGCTCAATAGCCACAATTATCAATTGTACAAAGTTACAATTGTTGACAATCGTGCACAAACTCTACATCCCATAGCGTTAGTTTTGTTAGAAATTTTCTCATTTGTGAACTATAAATAGAAGAATCCTTTGATAGGATAAAATATACCAAGCAAGAGAATTATAACTTGTTTCCTTCTCTCTCTTTGTAATATTTCTTCTAGTGAAATATTAAGTTGTCATTGGTATTCGAGAATGTAGGCAAATTAGCCGAATCTTGTTAAATTCTGGTGATCTATTTTATTGTCTATTTAGTAGCTATATTTGTAGGTATATTTGTAGTGAGTTATTATGCAATTAATTGCATATATAGATGATTCTGTTTAGAAAATTGGTACTTAAACAGGGCAGTGTGTCTTACCAAATACTTCCTGAGAATTACCATTTTGCAATTTTAGATACAATAATTTACTCGTTATACCTTAATTTGATAGAGCATCCGCAATACAACCTTCAGACAAGCTCCAGTTGAACTCCCTCTCCCTCATAAGACGAGCAGTATAGATTGTTGCATCGTTGAGAAAAAGGGAAAGAAAAAATGACGTAATTTAGAGTTGGTCCATCTCCTGGCATATAACGTAGCTGCCTATGGTGTTATATGCTGTTGATGTTGTATTATCTGTACTCACACAGATACATAGAAAACTAACATACTTGTAATAGTCCACAAGAATGAACCTGCGAAGATGCTTGTCTAGTACTAGTGAGCACTTCAGCAGTTAGCAGAGGCGGGTCTAGACTGCTTCCACCGGCTCAAGGATGTTAAAACTGAAAAAGGGAGCTGTGGCAGATTATATGTAAACTAACATATAATTAGGGTAAACTCACATTTTGTAAAGCTTAGTTTTCAAGAGATTTAATGTTGGGGTCTCAACCTTGATCATTAGGTCAATGTCTCATCCCAAATAAGTATGAATTAATTAAGGTTATAATTTGCAAAAATTGGAGATAAAGACTACAAGAAATTTTGGCTTTTAATAGCACTTAGAATTGCCAATTGATGTGTAAACTTCAATAGCACTTTTTGACGTAATGACATTTTTCCTGTGTCGGGATACAGATGTCAGTCAGGATCTAGTGGCACTTGAGGAATGCAAACGAAGGGGAAATGTGGTAATATTTGCAAATGCTGTGGAGCTATTAGCTTGTGAGTCAATATTTATGAGAATTTTGAGTAGCGCTTCTTTACTTCCTAGTTTGATTTCCATTGTTGCAGAGTTTTCTCACACTATCAATTGCCACTAAAAATCATTAAAGAAAATCTTAGATACCTGTTCTTTCCTTTCATACCTATTTATCAACTGCCGAGGGTGAAAGTAATTAAGCACTAAAATAGCAGATCTTCTTACTGATTGACATATCAAGGCATAATGTAAGACCGCTGTGAAGCACTAGATTTCTTACTTTATTATTTTTTTTTTTAGGTAAAACGAATATTTATTCAATAGGGCTTGAATGTACACAAGAAGAGCACAGAGAAAGAGCCATCTATATAAAATAGTATACTACTACTTCAGCTAAACTCTTAAATTACTTCCATCAACTTTGAAGAAAAATACTAGCAGAAAATCCCAACTAAAGCTAAGCAACCAGCTGTCGCCTGTACAAATTTGGAGCATATAAATCCACATAATGCAAGAAACCAACAGCTTTCCACCAAGACTAACTGTCTATAGAGCAGATGTTTTGGAGAGATTTCAAGTCATGATGGCTTGACGATGATCCAGAAAAACCATGATATATATCACCTCTCTATGGGGAACGGTCCCAACTAAGGTAGTAATGAACATGATGAACAAGGCAGTGAAAATCCTACTCATGTGATCGGCATAAGCCCCAGAAAATGAGGTTTGTATTCAAAAGACTGAATTTTTTGCGGTTGACTATAACCTAGTTGTATTGGTTGTCGGTACCTTCAGCCAGTGGTACGAAGACTAAGCCCCACGGATTATGAAGAAAAAAAGGAGGGTAAGAATGATGGGAGAAGAGAGATGATCTGATGATGACTTCTTCCAAATCAAAATATCGTTTGCATGCGCATTATTATTTATGAACAAGCATGTAAAACACTATCAGGAAACATGATGATTTGCCTTCGAGGAAAGGGGTGGGGTGGAAAAGAGAGAAATACTGGTGTCGTAACTCGTAACCTGATAGGGTGCAAAGGGCACCAGGAATTTATGCGTCTCATATGGAAGTCTCTCGATTAATGTTGTTCTTGTAGCTAGACTATGCAACTCCCTTTCATGATCTGAAACCAAACGAACGGAATCTAAATGTGGCATCAAACTATTGAGTGGTCTTCTTAGTTTTCGCCTTCACGCACTACGCAGGCATGCTTCCAGTATCAGTGTGAATTTACAAGCTTAACTTTAATTTTTCAATCTTTTACAATTTCGAAATTATAAAAAGGTGAATTAAGAAATTGCAGCTTTCATAACCAGCTGCTGCTGATCTAAGTTTCCTTCGCAAACATCTTTGACAACGATCTCAAATTCACTTGAATTTCGTAGTTAGTTTCGGTAATCACGTGGACAGGAAAATAGTACGAATAATTAATTGACTTGTTTCGATTGATTCCTTTGATCCAATTCAACCCCACATATAAGTTTAGCAGTAAATTGTGTTGCCATCATAAACTACTAAGGCTTTGTCAAAGTTCAGACTGTTAGCTCCAAATTGGAAGAAAAAGAAACCTCGAAGGATAATTTTCTAATACCACTTATAATAAAAGTTCTAAAAAACATGATGACATGAAGATGTAAAATAATTAAGTAGAATTCGCTAAATCAACTACAAGAAAGAATAGAACCTCTATAATTCCATTTCTTGTACAAAATTTTGTATTCACAGATGTCTTTCACCTTACACGTGTCTGAATTAAAATACAAAACCCAAAAAAGAAAAAAAAAAAAAAGCAGGAACTTTGGACTCAGAAAAACATAACCCCAAAAAAAAAAAAAAGATAGGGGGGAGTTTCTATACTCAGGGATTGGGGTTATGAGATTGAGAGGCTCGATGTCTTGACACATATCGGTTAAAAAAATCTAGAGCATTGGTAGTAACCTGTGCCACGTTCAAGACCTTTGCTCTAATGGTAGATTTCACTTTACTTCCGATTGCATGCCCTGAGATCCCATCCATGCACGTTAGTGCTTCTGTGACTGCAGTGCTCATCCAGCTATTAACGTTGCTTTGATGCCAAAAGAAATCAGTTTCAGTAGCTATAGACATTCTTCCCAACTCCTTAACCGAATTCGTGAGCTGATCCACACCATCATTGATTTGCTCTAGGCAATCATGCACGGCTTGGTAATCTTTGGTCTTCTTTAGCCTCAAATCTTGAGCAACTTTGGTTATATAAGCTCTTGCATATCTTGCCCTCACCAAGCTCACCTTCAATGCAACTTGGGCTAATTGCTCTGGTGTTTGTGTAGTGGAATGCGCAAAAATTGAAAGGCAATGAACGCATAGCTGGAAATATTGGGTGCCTCGGCATTCTTGCTCGATGAAAGCCCTGAAACCAGAGCCTCGATTTGAAGTCAGCTCGATTGCAGCTGCAATGGAGATAGCAGAGAGGAGAAGAAGGAAAGAGAAGCTAATTTTTGCCATGTTTTTAAAAAAAAAAAAAAAAAAATCCAGCACGATTTGATTCGATGGTTTTCGTGATGGGAAAATGTGAGAAGACTTGAGAATTTATATAGAAGTCTCACAAGTCATCCTCGTGTAGTCATAGCTTAAAGTTTACTACACTATTTTCTTTACGTTTGGGGTTTTAAATATCCGGTCCTTGCACATGCGCGAGGAGCTTCCAGGAAGCTGATGAGAATAGGGCTCCAGCAGCAGCAGAAACCATGATTTAAGTACAAGTACACTGGTAACTAAGCAATCTGATCTGTTTGAAATTGATGCTTATCTTGATCGAATGGACCAAATAGGTCATGCCTGGCAAGATTGTCGTTAGGATTCACGTGCACATCCATGCATGTCCTAGCGTTAGAATAGGCATTTATACTCTAAGTTCACCTAGCTAGAAAATTTTTTTAAAGTTTTATCGAAAAAATTTTAATCGGTACGTACTTATGTATGTGTGTATGTATACACAAGATAAATGCAATACTAATACTCCCTCCGTCCCACTTTGATAGTCCTGTTTTTTTTTTTCACACAGTTTAAGAAAAAGCAGTTAACTTTGTTGGAAAAGTAAATTTAGATTGCTATTTTCCTAAAATAACCTCACATTAAATATGATACAACTTTATGGGAACTTGAATTGATGGTAAAAAAAGAATCAACTCTCATTAAATGGAGTAGGTTTATAGTAACAACTACTCACATTGAATAAGGGTATTTTAGAAAAATTAAAATACAACTACATTTTTCAATTGGAAAGTGGACTATAATTTGGAACAGATGAAAAAGGAATACAGGACTATCAAAGTGGGACGGAGGGAATATAAGGGATGAAAAAATTCATTTAAGATAAAAGAATCAAAAGTTACATGGTAGTTTATTGGAGGAAAGGAGTGGAATTAAAAAAATGAAGAAAGGAGATGCGATTCAAATCCAAAATCTCTAAATTCTGAGATCTCAAATGTTCAATTAATTCCTGCATTTATTTTGTCTGTACTCAATTTAACATTAATTGTGACTCAACAGCTGTAGTGCATATCCGTTGCTGTAGATGTCATTGAAATTAATTAATTAATTCTCCCAGTGATCTTAAAACGATGGCGTTAGCTATAGATTATATTATTGTTTGAACGCCTATGGTTTGGTTTGACCAAGAATGAATGCTAAGCAGCGCCATCGATGCCTGCGGCAAGTTGTCGGCGCCAGGAATATCACAGGAAGAGAGCTTTACTTGATAAACATCTTGCTGGCTTTGGTGTGATTATTTGGCCAGTGGCTTCAGCTTGCAGCTGCCAATCATTTTAAATCAAGTCCCTTAACTGGCCCTTGAGCAATAGAAGATATTATTGTTAGCGTAAAGTTTCAAGTTCTCAATCCCAAGAAATCCCAATAATCTTTGTTCCTGACTTAATTTTCCCCTTGTGGTACATTTTCTTTTGTACCATAAACTCATTCTAACTGACGTTCAAAATAAACTCATAGCTTACATATAACAGTAAATTTGCGACTCTCTTATTCTAATATGACTGCCATATAAGTTCAAAGAACGATTTGCTCAGAAAAATCAAACCAAAAAAAGGGTTCAAGGTAGGATTAATTTAAGGATAATATGTTCACTCAAATTTTAGTGCCCTACATAACTTTGCTTCCAATTCTTTTCGTGAATTGTCAGCTGTTAAAAAAGAGCTTTCATGCTTGATTTGGATGTAATCAAAGGGAGTTTTTTCAACCCGTCCAAATTAGAGGTTTTATAATTAATGACCCTCTTTTGTAGCATGTGCTCAAAACTGTGAGCAGCACACACCATGGTCCATGCATAGCGCATCTTGCACTAGGTCAATAATTTCTTGTAGCCTAAAAATCGAAATAAGAAACTTTTGCAATTCTGTTCTTCTAGAGAGTTTGACAGAGGACGTTCGCTTCTGACTCTTGATTGGCAACAAGATCCCTCCCAACAAGACAATTCATCAATTTTCTTCACCCCTTTTTTCAGAAATATCTGGGGAAACAGATCCCATGCTTTAAAATCATAGTTTAGGTGCACACGGTGGGTCTCATGCAGTTACACCAGAGAGATTAATCGTACCAATTCTGAAACAATATACAGCTGAATAATTTGATGAGGCTCTTCTCAGAAGGCTCAATTGGATCAAATTTCACAGGAATCACCCACGCATGCAGTGAGACGGAGTATATTAACAGCATAGCTGTTGCAGTAGTTTTAAAAGATTTAAGGAACTATCGACATAGCATGCATCAAACTCGAGCATTGAAAAATAATCAGTTTACCTATTCATGTGGTAGCAATTCTTCAACAGGAAAAGAACATTCAGAGCATGGGAATAGGATTGTGTCCGTATAACCTCACTAGCTAAGAATGCTAATTCTTCATGTCATGGCAAAGTTTACCTTGTCAGCTACTTCAAGTTGATAAGCTCTCTAAAGTCTAAAACATCTGAGAAGGAAAATGCATGCTCACGAATTTTCTGCATAATACTACCAGTTAGGAATGGAAACTCCACATCAAGCACAAAACTAACTGCCAACGCTCAGAAGGTAAATAGCCTCTCTCTTGTTGTGCGTGTGTGTGAAAAAGAGTCGCCGTCAAATCAGAAAATGGCAGAAGACCAAAATACACCTCATATCAATATAGTAACTTCAATCACATATCATATCAACTTAGCAAATGCAGATAATACAACAGAAACATTTTACCAAATACAGAAATAACACAGAAATTAACACAGCACATACATGCAGGTTTTGACAGAACTCCAACTGGTACAAACAAAAGTCATTCTGCAACCATCACACCTGTTAAGTAGACTTGGCTCTGTATCACACTGCCTCCAATCCAAAATCCTGGCATAACCATTAAACCGACCCTAGGCTTTTGGTCAGCGTCTTCAATAACAAAATTTTTCACTACACTATCCATATACACTTCAGAGAACTCACTCCCCTTCTTGACCTGGAAAACCTTAACCATAGGGTCAAAGGAATTTGCTAATCTATGTAAAAGCCAGATAGACTTGGCTAGTTTCAAGAATGCCTGGTAGAAAGGTGTCCTTGGATGACCACCACCCATCACATAGTTTCGCTGATCCAGGTTGCCAAAAAATGAAGCCTCCATCTTTGGATGAACCACCACCAGGTACTTGCTCCGACAAAACTTTCCAAAAGGGGAATCTGGGCTTTGCCCAACAGCATCCAGAGGATCCATATCACGTAAGGCAAGATATTGGTTGAAAAAACTTCCTTTATCCATGGTCACATTGTCAAGTTTCAGAGAAAAGCTTTCTTCCTGAAAACCACTGAACATTCGTTGGCAAATATGGGCTTCAAATGCATATTTTTTGTGAGCTCTCTTAGCATAAACAACATCAGGCTCTATGGAATTTGCAGCTGCATCAAGATCCCACCCAGCAGCTTTCATCATGTTGATTAGCGGCTTAGAGAAATCATGAATGGCTTTATAAGCAGCTTCCACAGCTGACTTGATAAGGTCAGGGGTCAAATCCATAGAAAAGACACCATTTTCATCACCTGAGCCTTCTGATTCTTTGGCTGACAAGCCTCTCAGCTTGAGATTCTTTTCCAGTTTTACTCGCTTCTGATTTGCCTCCTGGATCTGCTGCTGCAATTGATTTATTTCAGAGTCCTTATTCTGAATTTCAGACTGAAATTTCTTCACCATAACCTCATAAGTTTTCAATAGACTCTGCTGCTCCTGGATCTCTGCGGCCAAGCGAGAGTCCTGTGGAGAGACACAAACAGGTTTTGGATTATGCTCCCTGTAAAAGTGCTTGAGTTCAGAGAGATTCTTCAGCTCTGAAATCACAAGTTTATCAGCAGCTTGAATTTTATCGGGGTCATAGGGAGTATGAGCAGTTTGAAGCTGAATGTAGGCCGACTTCAGGGAGGAAATGTTTGTAAAAATCCTAGAAATTAGTGCTTCCAATGCTTCAGGATTTTGATTTATGGCCTCTTCCATGGGTTGTGGATGGACCTTCTGGCTATTGTTATCACGAAGTTGGGTATCTTTACCACCTGTGGGTTGCATATCTATCTCCAACAGGAACTAAATTCAAGAACTCTTCACCTAAGAAAAAGTTGTAGCAGCAAAATCTGCCTGCAAAGAGAAAATCAATGATGACATCCAGTCATTAATACATAAAGCTAATGAAGAGGGAAAATATGCAGTCTCAGAAATACCTGATAAGAACAGGACACAGAAAAGACAACACTTTTTTAAACATTGATAAACAACAGAACTGTTCACGATGGTCAAGATCACAATTATTCCATTCTTTTCCTTTTCTGTTCCTTTTTTTAAGGCCAAAATGTCATCCATCCTCTACTATAACAAAATTGTGATAACAAAATATATTCTTTTTAACACAGACTACTATTGCAGATGCTGTGCTAGACCATTCCTGAAAAATACTTTATTTCCCAATAAGAATAAGCAGACATTGGAGTGATTAAATGAGTCTCTCATGCAAAAGCACACCTATAAAGATCACGTACCTGCAGTTGGATCTGCTTTGAAAGCATAATAAACTTTCTCCTTGATAGAGAACTAAAAAATGAGCTTCTTTGCCAAATTCCACAGGTTGCAATACGTTTTCCTACAGTACAATGAAAACCACCAATCCAGCTTATCAGGCAAAAAAGAGATGAGAGAAATATACTTTGATTCACTGCAAGCGTATGCATGAACATTGTTGGTCTCATGATCTGTGCCAAAACTGACAATTACATCAGTTACAAAATTGATGGTACCCACAGCCCTTAAATGGTTTTTTGTAATGGAAGGGCTTCTGTTTCTTTTTCCCTTTTGGGGACAGGGGGAGGGGAACCATTTCAGACAACTGTCTTACAAAAAATTCAGATGCAAGATGCCACCAAGGAGTAAAAGCATGAAACCAACATAAAGTAAGTTCCCTTCTCTCGCAAAGGCAGACAAATTGCAAAACAATTTTGTATTAAGGTGCAAAAGACATGATTCATTTTCTAGAATTGCAAAAGCCTCATAATGCAGAATGTGCATGAAAGCTTAAAATCACAAACAAGATGGAAGGACAACATTATGAGGTCATTTACAAGCTTCATTGGTTCACATCTGATGAGGTTCTAAGCCAACATTCTACAGCCCCATTCATGTGCGATTAATCTTGACATAAATCAGTTTCTCACCTAGGAAATTCCATCTTGCCACTAATGAAGCCCAGACCTCATCATGTTGTCCTTCCATTTCTCCTCTAGTGAGGAGAAGTAATGACTAGATGGAAAAGGTAAGTCAACAGAAGTGTTTCATTCAACTGTTTTTGGCAATCCTCAACTCTCATTCTCTCTATCTCTCTCTTTCTTTGCCCTCTCTAAATCTGACATTCTTGGGTAACTTGTCCTCTCTGGTTTACTTGAATGAAAGACGTTAGACTGCGAGAGTAAACAGTGTATTTTAAGTTTGTTCTCAAAATTCCTCATTTGACTCGGAAAGAACTCCATTTTCCAAAAAATTGCAGAAGAAAACCAGGACAGGAATTGTGTCAAAATTGTTTTGGAAGATGCCAAAAGCTAAAGTTTCCAACCTTTTTTTTTTCTCCTTTTTTGCAGCCCTGACTTGGGTTCACTGCATGACAATATCATTAAACTTGTGCTGAATAGCTAAGCATAATTTTCTATGAACTTTAAGTGCTTCCAAAACAAAAATCTCCCCATAAATTCTCTCAAAAACAAGGGTAAAAATCCTCCAATCTAAGTTTCCAAACATGTCAAAGTTGACATCATACTTTTCCACCTCTCCCTCTTCTTTTGTTCTTAATATGCGCATCAATTGATGTCACCTCAAGTTTCAGCCATTGAATTGTCCCTTTGCATGATTGACAAATCATTCCTGTTTTTATTTATTATAAATAAATCCACTAATCCTTCTAGTAGGTTTCTTCTGAATCATATAAATAAGGTTTAAAGTGTTAAAGGACACCTGCTAGAACATTAATTCTTCTATTTAAAGCAATTTTGTAATAGCCCTAAAAATAAATTTGGTGATAGCCCAAAACAATGTCCACGATTGAAAAAAAAAAAAAAGCAGCCTTTACCTTTTAGACTAGTTAGCACACCTCAGAAACTATATCCACATAAATGTACAGTAAAGCTGCAAGCACAACTATTTGAAACTCTTTACCCTTTCAATCACTCCCAAGCGACTTTAAGATAAATCCACATCAAGCCCGTTCAAATATCATGATAGCATTTTGTACCATTATCAGCTGAATGTTATGATTCACACAAATTCTTGAATAATTACTTTGTCAAATGTATTCATTTCCACTGAACCATTCAGCTATCCTATCAAAATTTCTCACTGAAATTAAAAATAAAGTAAAAATAAAAGCCTTCGATTCACATTTTCAATTCCATAATTCCACAATTTGTCAATATAGTCGCATATCAACTCAATTTTACACTGAACTTGTTCGCTATACTTGACATAAACATAAAAAACGATGCATCATTTATCATAACAGTAGAGCAGAGAAACTGACGGAGAGGAAGAAAGCGGTGCGAGTACCTGATCGGATATGCACCGCTGGCTGAGTGAAGAGGGGCAGAAACACAGGCGGAATCGAGGGCGTTGATCTGTGAGTTGTTCTAGAAGTTATCACAAATTAAACCCCACCAGACAGCCCAGGAGCAATCAACGGAGCAAAGCTACTTTCCTTTCACGCCTGTTTCTTTTCGGTTTTCTAAAATTATTCGCTTAAAGTTCAATTGCACAAAACTCCTCACAATTAGGGTAATTTGTGCTTTGCCTCTCTGACATTATTTTATCATCAGCTTGCCCCTAAAATTAATGGGTCAGTTATTGATTAACTTTTCATGATCAAAGCATGACAAATAGTCTTATTTACCATTAAGATTTGGTTCTTGGACTAGCTGAGTTCCTTTTTCGTTTTGTTTTGCCTTCTCAATTTTGTCATGTCGCTACATTCTCTCCTATCTTTTTTTTTTTGTACATTTGGAGTACTCTGTATATTTTTCCCAAATCATAATAATCAATTTTATTAGTTAATGTTATTTTCATATGAAATAATTGATTCATCACATATAATAAGTTAAACTTTCAGAATATGATTTATTGGTTAGTAGAAAATGTTTATGTTGTAACTAAAATGTCAATTTCTGCTTTTTTCTTTTTTTGTTTCTCATGATACTGATTTCGTTTACTAAGATTTTCTTTTCAATGTCTTAAAAAGGAAATAGATTAAATTATTTTATTTTGATCTTTCTATTTCTTTGGATTTTGTTCAATAAAAGTACATATACAATGAAAATACATCACCTTTAGATTAAGGCCCATTTAATCAAGTATTCAAATTAAATGAACACATGATGATGAATTGATTCTTAAAAATCAAATTAACATGTTAAATTTTATAATAGAATGAAAATAGGGTTAAATAGAAAAGCTCATTTATAAATACAATTGTAAAAAAAGTCAAGAAAGATTAGTTGTCAATTGACGATAAAAACTAAAAAGGAAAAAGAAATAAATGAAGAAAAATGATAAAGAAGGGCAAATTCGTTAATCCACTAAATTTAATGCTCCATATTTTTACTTTGATATTGATTTGATTACTTATTGTGGTTTATAGATTCTAAAAAAGAAAAAAAGTTAAAAATTCTAACTCCAGGATCAAACTCGTGCTAGATTAGGACTAAGAGTTGAAATTTGAAGTTTATCGGTGTCTACTAATATATAATTTAATTCAATTAATAAATCCTAGTCTATTTATGATGAATTCAAGATTAAGTAAAAAATTTAATTAATGCTTACCACATTATTCAAAAATACAAAATTAATATGTACGAATCAATTGATGTCCGATCAGTATATTTTGAGCAAATTGACAGACACTCAATTATGATAATGAAAATTAGTTCCAGTTTGAGACTTAAGAGTGCTGAAATTAAAATTTCAAATGCCATATACAGAAGTTCAGTTCAGTAACTTTCAGGGGGAAGTGATGAATTTCTAAAATGTAAAGGGCGCTTTAAATAATATGAATAAATCTAAGATGAGGAACGGGGGTGGGGGGCATGTTTAAGAAATAGAAATGCAGAGGTGGTGTCTGGCGGTCTTCTCAGTTCTCAGTTTCCCCGCTCCTCTCCTCTCTTATCAAATCCCACAGAGGAAAACAGAAAGTGGAGCCAAAACCCAAGTGGCAGAAGGTTTGTATACCATTCTTTCCCACCGAAAAGTCTGTAAGTTTTTCATGCAATTATAATGTCTGAACTTTTGTACCTTATAATTAAAGACAGATAATAGATAAAGACTTTTGCAATTCGGTTCAATGTTTGACTGGCCAAGTTTTTGAAAAGCTAGTGTAAAGTTAGGCGCTTTATATGCTCCTTAATATCAATGCAACTTTTCGGTTTGGTCTCGAATTGTTCTGCCTGTGTCTCGTGTATTTGTAGAGGAACATTAACTGATTGATAGACAAGAAGAAATCCAAGAATTTAATAAAGAACAGGTTTTTACAAATTGATGTTGCATTTTAAGTAAGTCTTCATGGGTTTATGCTGTTTTTTATTCCTCAATTTTTAAGTGGATGAGTGATGTTGAGGGAGTTTGAGAGTAAATTCTTGTGCTCAGAAAGAGTGGGATCTGAATTTTCTGCTGGAGGCTACCGGAAGATGTGTGGGAATGATACGGATTTGAAGAGGATGAATGACTTAGCCATTTGTGAGTGCTTAGTGTATTTTGGTAACTGAAGTTACATAACATCTGTCATTCTTGCTTAATGTCACGGTTGTTGATGTAAGAACCAATTTGGCTATTAAAACGTGCAAATTTTGTATGAGGAATGAAGAAAAAACCCAAATCAAACTGACTGTATTTAGAGGTTTCTCATTTTTATATCTCAAAGGGAATAATAGCCAGTTAATTGCAAGACATGCCCATTGACATCTACTGAGTTCACTTGGTTTTGGTGATAAACTGTTGAATGAGTCGCAATCTTCTGAAGGTTCCTGAGGCATGTCCAAAATTACCAAGAATGTTGCAGAAACAACTTGCAATTTTAAGGATTCAGCATTGGTTTTGCATTCCTATGTTTTGAGAAACTGATTATTGATTGATTAGCTGCCATCCTTTGTCTCATCTGCTTGCTTGCTGAATTGTATATAGCAGAAGTTTTGAAGCTAAAAATCCTTTGTCAAATGGCATCTCAGTTTTGTAATATCTTTTTGACATAGCATCCATTGATTTCATCTATATATGAAGTATAAGGGAGAAGAGAGCACAACAGTAATGTATACAGCAGATGGTTCTTTAAGAAGTCATTACTCCTAAAAATTTGACAATTTTCAACCTTTTTCTGATACAATGCATTTATTATGTCAAACTTTCCAAGCGTTTGTCAGTGTCTTGTTTCTTATTTAAGTCGGAAATGTCAGTTTCATGTTTCTGATCGCAAATGATCTCAATTGTTCTCTTCTTATTACCATCATCAGGTGGGAAAGGAAATCTTTTAGAAATGATCGATCCCATTCATCAGTTCTTATTCATGATTATCTTCGTACTGATGTGGTCATTTTAGGTTTGGCATGCAGGTTCTCCATGATAGCCAGGAAAATACCATCGACTGGCTATCCTACAAGTTCCACAATTCTTACTCCTAAAGACCCAAGATCAAGCCCACCTGGTGTGTACCTTGGTCTTCGTGTTAATAAAACTGCTTTTTCTTTTGGCAGAATGCTCTATCGTCATTTCCCTCTCTCTCACCTGGCACGTCCTTCTGTATTCAACAATTTCATGTGAGTTTCTTTGTAACCGCACATAACTATTACTTTCTGACTTGGCCATTTACAATGTATGAACATTCTTTTGTGATGTGTGCATGTATGTCTTTCATGCTAGACTCCTCAAAGATATTGAAATTTTGGCATGCATATAGATTCTTTCATCTCTCTTGATGTAACGAGTAGAAAATGCTCCATTTTGGCATGAGGTCACTAGGTAAACGTTGTATGTACTTTTAATCATACCATGAGGAATTTACATAGTTCTAGCATGTAATTAAAAATTCCAACTTTAATCATGTAGGAGTTGGGAGTGGTCTATTAGAAGCGCTGCAGATGGTGACAGGCTAAATTCTTCCCCTACAGATGATAGCAGCAGTGGAACTCGACTTGTTAGGGCTATCCAAGCCATTCGGGCCAAGTTAGAAACAAGAATCAGGGAGTTAAGGAAGAATTTCCCGATGAAGTTACTCTTCTTCTTGGTGGGATTTTACAGTGCAACCGCCTTTGCCACTGTTATTGGGCAAACTGGTGACTGGGATATTCTATCTGCTGCATTAGCCGTTGCTGTAGTGGAGGGAATTGGAGCTCTCATGTATAAAGCTTCTCTGCCTTTGATTGGCAAGTTGAGGGGCTTAATCATCATGTTTAATTATTGGAAAGCTGGACTTTCTCTTGGTCTTTTTCTTGATTCCTTCAAGTACTAGATCGGAGACATCAGACTCTTTATGAAGCCAGTCGCTTGACAATTGGACATATTTCCACTCATTGGGTGTTGTCATTCTTGATGAGGGCTATTGAACTGGTTATGCTCAAACATAATGAATAATCAGGAAGATATTTGGGAAGATAGCTTGCAACCAACTGCCCTCATTATGGAAGGCGCTGAATCCTGGTGGTAGAACAACTTGTCTGACAGTGTTTAAGTGTAGATCTACAAGTAACGAGACAGTACATTTTAATCAGAATTGTTGAAGTCACGAATCAGAAGAATGACGATGTAGTTTGCCGTACATGTGAATCTCGCCTGTTTTTTCTCTGAAGTATCAGTTTGGCATACCTGAGGTAAGTAATCATTTTAATTGTTTTTTTTTTTAATTAAAAAAAAAAACACTGATTTTTGTTAAATTCTGATTTCTGCATAAAAGGACAGGGACAATTATGATTCACACATCTGCAATTTTCTTTCGGGCCAAGACTGATGGATTTTCTTTAGCTGGTGACTTCCTCTGCAAATCAACATGCAAGGTCCTGTGTGTGGTAGAGATTTAATGTCTTAAAGATGAGTATTTATCCTGTGTCAGCCTTGGAAGGAGGCAATTTTTAACTTTCAAATCCAGTTTGGCTGGGATATGGGAATTGAGGAGTATTATCAACAGCTTAACCTATTCGTCCTCAGCCTCCATGCAGAAAGGGTAGTCTAAGCCTATAAAATGAAAAAGGTGTATAACGACAAAATCCTTCTTTTCTTGTTGAAGTGTACTATAGACAATCATTCAGTGCCGCGTGCAGGGTGCGACCACAGTTTGGTAGCTAGAAGCAGATGAGCTCTGCCGAGTTCCAAGCTAGTTGTTTGATTAGGCATTGATACTCACAGCATGGAGGTGAAACAGTAACAGACCAAGATGACGCTAGTACAGCTTTCATCCCATATGTAAATCGTATGATTTCCAGCAGCAGAGCTGATACTGATAGGATCTTTTCTGGAACATACAATTACAATAAAACTCGTTCGATCTCCGCAATTCTTTATGTTCAACAAACTATGATTTTTTTCAATAAATTCATCATTATTGTTTAACCATGTCCTCGTCCCTGCAATAAACCCCCAGGCACCGGGCAATGATAAATGTCCTGCAATGGTTTAATTCTTCAATTGTGCGATGTCAGTGAAAGCTCCAGCCTATGAGGCGGCAATGTCATAAACCCGTACAGGTCGAGTGTTCCTAGCTAGCCACTTGCGATGTCTTCTCCAACTCGTTTCTGGCCAAGTCAGGTTCGTTGGGAGATCCCTTGGTTTCTCATGGGAAATTTTCCATTAAATACTCTCCCTGTTGGCATATTGTGCTGTAATAATTGAAGCTAATCCATTTAACAGAATTGTTAGCAGTAACTTGGAAGGATTTTATTTAAGCCGTATTCCTTCAAAAATTTTCCAGTCTGATTAACACTTCAATGCGAGCTCCAAGCATCAGGTGGACTTTCGAACCCTTCTAAAGTATCAAAGTACCAAGGAAGTATCTTTCTCATTATTTGTTTCATTGCAATCTGCTTCCTGCATAATTTTTACGTACTGATAGTCACAAAGGCAAAAATTATTGCAATTTGCTTGCTATACACAAACCATCTTGACATCCTTTGGGGAAGCTCAAGGCAACCATCTCCGCCAGTACAATTCAGTATGCGTGCAGCAAACCACAATTCGTAGGAGAAGACTTGTTGCAGATCATCTTCGTTTATGTGAATAAACTGACCAGACACATTATAAATTTACATCATTTACAATAATCGAGGAGAATGATAGCTTAACTACAGAGGGAAAGAATCAACAATACTGCCTGATGCAGATTTTGTCTCAGTAGTATGTATAAGGTTTGCAGAAAGGGGTGAGCTGAGTATCATTCTAATCTCCTCTCATCATGCGTCAACGCCTGGGCCAGGATATGCTGGTAAACTCATTATACGCTTGTCAATAACTGGGCCTCCAACTGTAAAATGATAAAGGCTTTGATACTTCGATCCTCGTACCCCAAGAACTTCATGTACTGACATAAATGAAACAAAACAGCGTCAAAGAAACATCCCAAGATAAACCATTCCTTCTTCCCAAAATTCGAACCTATTTCAAATAAATCTAGCATACTAATCTGGCCAAGGACAATCAAAGGAAATAAATCACCCTCAATAAGAAAAGCCTAACATGAAGGTTAAAACATTAGCTAACCAGACCAACATTTTCTCATAATCTCAGTAATGTAATTTAGCAGAGTTCGTGGCCGAGAGATGAGAGGTGGTTGACGAGGCATTGGTCTAGTGGCTAAGCTTGAAACTCCAGGAATTAAAGGTCGTGGGTTCAGACGACCCCCCCCCCCCCCCCAAACAAAAAAAACACAAAAACCCAAAAAAAAAAACACAAAAAAGCTTCTTGAGTCCCACCCTCCTCTGCTGGAAAATTTAAGAGCGAGAGGAGAGACATGTAATGCCCCAAGATGACACTTTAAGAGTAAGCAACCATTAATGACATTTGGTAGAGTACCGGGGTATCAGAAACTTGGGTACAAGAAGTCGAGGAAAGGTTTAGAACTTACAGGCAATGGGACATCAAGGAAAGAGTGAAGTTCCTTTTGTCAAAAATAAAGGGAGGAAATTATGAATCGTGGATTTTCTTGTGTCCATAGGTAGGGTGCTCAAGATATAAAGCTGATACCTCATAGATGAAATTGGACTAAATACAAAAATAGAGCATTTTGCCTTTACAAATTCTGCAGTTCGGATACAATTACAAACTATCCCATATATGGATCCCTGATTTATGGTTCAGTGATGTGTTAACTCGGATTTTAAGAAGCTCATCCATTACAGATGGCATGATCTCGGAAATGGAACTTTTGAATGAGAGGATGCATAACAAACATGCACACACACAAAACGAAGTAGACCCTCCAAATGAAACATGATGTCAAAAAGACAATTATACCAGGGTCATCAAAAAAGCAACCAATTCCAGTAGCAGAGATCCCAACTGCATGGGCTTCAAGGTACAAGACCTGGCCAAGGACCCCCGTCTCCCAAAATAACCGAGGATACATCCATGAACCTTTTTCATGCAAGGTAGGCTCCAAATGAGCCACCATACCCAGACTGAAGCAACCATCACTGGCAATGTCCTGTAATTAGATATAATTAGATAGTCATGTTTGAGAAGTCCATTGAATAGATCCTCTGAATCAGGATGATAAGTCGACTCTATGCAAGTAGCCCCAAAATTCTAACACAAGCAGTCTATCTCAACCTTCCTGCTTTACAGAAACATAAACAACTAAATTTACAGCCACTGCTTGTGGCGCAGAGTCAAAGTAGCAGTTATGCCAAAACATAATCTCCGTGGGGCAGCTAATATTCAATGTGTCTGGGAAGACGTCAAATTGTTATCTATTATAGAATTCACAAAGCCATATAGTCTTATTGCTATGACAATTAATGCTGAAAACCTTTGTCAAAATTACTAACTGTGCTGAACATTTACTGTAACTTTTCTATGATAACATTTTCCAGTGCCATAAAAAAGAAAAGATGCAAGGTGAATGTCCAAAAGGGCATGTGCCGCTGAAAAAAAATAACGTATTGCAGATCCACCTATAGTTTGCACTCCAATATTGTCAAACACCTAATAAAGAAACATAAAATGCAACCAAACTCCTCATCATCCTCATGATTTGCAAATAGAAACAAGCTCCAATGTCAATTAAAATGTTAGTCATAATTAGCGATATTCAGTACAGAAGTGTGCAGGGTATAAAGTGAGGAAAAATAACTGAACACATCTTCATCCTGCATCAAAGTTTAAAGGAGAACTTTCTTTTTCTCATGATTATTTGATAATTATAAACACTTTCCCAGCATGAACCAAAAAGAAGGCCGAATGCCTATGCTTACTGATCTAAGTAGGAACTTGTGAAGCACACTCCAGACTTAGTAATTCAGAAATTTGACGCCAGGTGCATTTAGAAGATACTCAGTCCCTTTGCTCCAAATTAAGTTTACTGCTTTACTTTTAGTCCATCTGAAACTAATTTTCTATTTACTTTTCGAAACATATCATAAAAAACTAGTATGTGGCACTAGATGGTTCTCTCCATGACTCGCATGTTCCTTGCTTTTATGCTTGGATATAATCTTCTACCTTGCAGATAAATTCCCTCCCAAGTAAAACTACGACACTTACAATTTAGAAATGGACATTAAACAACACACAAATAACAAGTATCCCACAATGAATTGCGGATAGTAGTCAAGAGCTCAGTAGTAATGCCATCAGGAATGGCGTCAACATACACACCTGATGACAGGATAGGCGTTTTGATAGCTCCCGACAGTCACCCTTTGCGAGTTCATACAAAGGAAGCTCATCCGGACAACCATCTGGTTTGGTCCACTTAAATTCAGACCTTGTAGATTTCCTTAAATCATCCAAATGCTCTTCATTTCTCACCAAAAAATACAACCCCTTGGGCAATCCGACAACTCTATGAACAAAAAGGGCAGCATGCACTTCACAATCCCATGAAAGCGTCCTAAATGGCAATGCTAACTGTTTCCTTTGCTTCTCTCCACTTCCAAAACCCGAAGGCATACAATGCAGTAAAATCTGATAAAAAGTCTCTCTTGCCATTGTGGTAGAACCATCCATATCTACTGCACTCCTTCTCTTTCTAACCACTTCCCTCAAACTAAAACCTTTATAAGAACTCTCACTAATGTCTCCACTGCCCAGAAATGGAGCAACCATGGATTGATTGAATATGTTTAAAGGATTTTTTGTGGCCTCGGCGGTCCTATAAATAATATCCCAACACACATGCTCTTTACTAAGCAAATTCGGCTTCCCTTTCCACTCCAATGTTGAAAACTGCGATATAGCTAAACTCAACCCCTTATAGTCAACACCAAAATCACTTATACCACTAGGAAAAACCAGAAGCACACAATCAGGATGCTCAAACTCAATCTCAGGCATCTTCCCCTTGACCGGCCTGGACGGGATTTTGAACTCGGGAAAAACATCAAGTCCCATTAGTTTCTCTAATTCATCATATCCCAAACCATCCAAAACCTTAACTTCCCACCCAAGCCCTGCCGCGGCCATCGAAACCGCGGCAATGGCATGCCCGACGTCATGATTACAATATCTAAAGGCCCTCTCACCATACTTCCAAGCTTCCCTCCAGAAAATAGAGGAAAATCCAATAAGAAAACAGTTCTTGGGGAAAATTTTTGGGAAAAACCCAGATGGAATTTCGGTTCTAATTTCCAAACCATGCTCTTTCGGAGCATAATGAGCGACAAATGAGTGATCAATCAGAGAATCAATTGGTGGAGCAATGATGTAAGCCTCAGTAGGGTGAAGATTCCCACTGCTGGGATTAACCCTGAGGGACCAAGTGGAGAAGCCAGTAGTTTTCCAGGCTGATAAGGCTAAAGAATCATAAAAAAGTTGAGAAATAGTGGTTTTGGAAATGGGTTTTGGGGACGGTAAAGAATTGAAAACCGTGTGATACAGAGGAGGAGGAGAGCCGTCCCGGGTGGTAGCGGGAGAATTGGGTGAGGGAGGGTGCAGAAGAGGGAGGAGTGGGGAAGATACGTAACGGCGAAAAGGGTTGGGTTGGTTGGCCCAGTCAAGGCCATAAGGCCCACGGGCATAGTTGTTGAAGTTGTGTTTTGTTTGGTTATGGTACCTCAAGACTTGATCTTTTTGTTGCTGTTGTTGTTGGTCTAACGAGTGTTGGTGGATGGGTGGAGAGTGTGATGAAGCTGCCGTGGACATGGTGATTTTGAGGATTCTTTGGGATAGTCTTTTGGTGGTGGTGGTGGGCGGCGGGAGGAGGAGGAGATGGTGATGGTGGTGGAGGGACAGAGCTAGTCTATGGTGAAGCAGAGGCATCTCGGCCATCTGCCTCTGTTTTGTTACGGCAGTAGCGTAAAATCGACTAAAAGTGAAAATTCTTGCTGAAAAGCAGGCGCTTCTGGAAGTTGGAATTTGGGAGGTGCGGAAGCAAAGAACGTTTTGGAAGGTTCCAAAATCCAAAGATCCGGGACCCGTGTTGGAGGGTTGCTGCCCGAAACCTTGGAATGGACTTGTGTTATTGTATTGGGCTAATAAGTCCCAAATAAACAGACGAGCTTCTAGACATTTAGCCCAACACTGTAACCGAGATTCATTCATCCTGCCCGATGTTGCTCGGGCTGTTGCATTGATTGGCCTGCTATCTGCGACCCACCTCAATTCATTTAGCTATCAATCGAGTACCACGCGCATGACGCATGCATGTTTTTTGTTCAGCTGTTTAGATGTTTAGATTTTTCCGGTAAGGTTTCGAGTCTTTCTTTAGAAGTAGCATTACTATAAAGTTTCTGAATAGAAATTTTTTTTTTTACAAAAAGCCTCTTTTAAATAATGTTATGATACTTTTTTTTTTAATCTGATGCACGTGACATAAAAGATGGTTAGAAAGATTAAAAAGAGTATTGAAAACTTTTTTTTTTTTTGATAAAAGCAAATTTATTACAATAGATTTTTAGAAATTGTCCAACACAATTTGATTTACATCACTGTCTGTCTTAATGATAGATTAAACACACACTATAAATTACATATCTACTATAGTTAAAAAGAGTACGAATTTAACAGATGCAATAGATCTAAAGAAGAGTATAGAAAACATATTCATGATGCAAGTTCAAATAATCACGTATCCAATGCTCTGTACTTGTGGTATTTATGCATGTCTCTGTGAGTGATGAACATGTTAATTCTTTAAAATAACAAGTTTAGTTATTGTTTGGATTGTTGTTTTCCGTCAAAAAATTACGTCGTTTTTCGTAATCACATTTCTCGATTACCTTTTTTTCTCACATACATCAAATCCCTACAGTAATTTTTTCATGAAAAATCATGAAAAATGCAATCCAAATACAAAAATTTGTCAAACATAATTTTAATAACAAAGATGGCAACGTGTGTGAGATCATATTAGGATATTTCTAATTCGTAACTTATGTTTAATATGCAAGCAAATCAAGTACTATTATATGGAAACTAAGCAATAGTCATAGTTTTATAGGAAGATATTCATTTACGTGTCACAAGTCGTTATGAGATGATGGCTCGCAAAAAATCTCCACGAGTACTGGTGCCCAAATCAATACTGCTACCACTGCGACTGCTGCTACACGTTCCAAATCTGGGAACTGTTCGTTTGTCGATTTGCTCACTTTGTGCTGTGCCTCCTGAGAGTGAAGAATGCCTTTTTCTTTAATTAATTATAATTATGACAAAATGAATGATCGCTAAGCACTGATTTATCAGCTGAGCTTCCCAGTACGAGTAAGCTCTCATTTTTGCTGCTTCCGACAGGCCACAACACAAGGAAGACCCTCACTCTTTAAAGAAAAAAAGGGAAATCTTTTTTGCACTGGGTTTGGAGTGGCTAAAGTAAAAAAATGGCAGTGCAAGTGGCGTACAAGACTGCAAACACTTTCATACCTCGTACTGTTTACGTGTAAACCGTTCTAATCCGATTCCACAAATCCCCATTCCATTCCATGGAGTATACTTTAAAATATCCAATTCAATATTCACAAAGTTTGGCTCCATTTCCGTAACCCATTCGCTGCGAGTAGCCAAGCAGGCAAGAAAACAGCAGCACTAGTCATCAAAGCACTGGCACCAAAACCCCACCAAAATCCAAACACCTGCATTACTTTTTTCGTCTCTCTTCCTTCTTCTTCTTTCTGTATCAATACAACTCAAAACTTTGCGACACAAACAACCCTTCAACCATTGAAATTCCCAAGGCTCATCCCTGCAAATCTCTTTCTCTGTGTCTCTTTTTGGGCTGGTAAGTGTTTGTTCTTTCCATCTTCCCCGGTTTCCCGAGTTCTTGACTTTTTTTGTTGCTATGGTTTTTTGGTCCTGTCTTTATTCTTTTGAAAAATCGTGTCTTGATGATGTTTAGAATAGTGAAAGAGAAAAGCTGTTGTTTTCCTTTTTTCAACTTTGCATGGTTGATTGTGAATATTGGTTGCCAAGACGAGAAAATTAAAGAAAGCTACAGAATTACACTCCAGTGCCATTAAAGAAAAAAAATATTTTTATTTGGTTGACACTTGCCAGCGGAAAAGATGGACGCAGAGATAAAAGCTAGAGAAATAGTGAATTGGGCACCTCAATATACCTAAAAACGGGATTTTGCCGTTGTATCCAAGGACCCCCGAAATTTTTCGTGCAGAAACAGGGGTAAAAGAATGAAATTGTGGGCTCTGATTGTTTGGGCGCAACTTTTGTTTGACGATAGTTAACTGGACGACAATCAAAAGGGAAGGCATTGTTTTGCTTTTTGATTTTAACTGTTTTTATGACTATTTGAAAATTATTGTCCTACTTCCTATTGCTTCTGCTAACCTCTATCTAAGGCACTACTCAAAAACTTTATAGGGATGGAATGGATTACTCAAAAACCTTTTCAAGTTAGCACCCTAAACTACCATTTTTGCACAAGGGTGTGTTGTTGTGTATTTATGCTACACTCATAATCTCTGAATACCTTGTACATGGTGGTGCTAGGGATTGTTTTTGGCACTGTATTCAGTATCTAACAATATGAAGAATCTTGGGAGGATGGGAATTCGTTATTTGCACAAACTAAATGCTGCAAATGTGCCCAAGGACTTGTTAGAGAGGGGGCAGAATCGCGTTATGGAGGCATCTCTTACCTTTATCCGTGAGAGAGCTAAGCTCAAGGTATGATTTGATCTCTGTCAAAATTTTCATCTTCAAGTTTTCCTTTGTTCTATGAGAATAATTTTAAAATTAATGTTAGGGAGAACTTTTACGAGCACTAGGAGGAGCTGTAGCATCAGCATCCCTTCTTGGAGTTCCTCTAGGGCATAACTCTTCATTCCTTCAGGGGCCTGCATTTGCTCCCCCTCGTATAAGAGAGGCTATCTGGTGTGGCAGCACAAACTCCACAACTGAAGAAGGTGAAGCCATTTTTATGCTAGTATTACGTAAACACATATGGATGTTGAGCTCCATGTTGTCCAAAGCAAAATTATCTGTGAAATGATTAGTGTTTGCATTCAGGCAATCATGAATGCCTCCATATAACCGTTGTGCATAAGGCTTTGATTAAGAGGGTTAGAAATGTTTCATTGTGATTAAGAGGATTTTATGTCTTCATTTCGGTCTTGCCACTGGTCTCTTTTTAACCTAGTTTAGTATTTGATAAGGATTTTTGACTGTTGATTATGGGTTCCTTGTCGTATTTATGTTTAACCAGTTGCAGAGGAACATCTAATATTCCTTGTTGCACTGACACTAAAAAAAGTCAATATCATTTTCTAGCTGTGCCATCTACTGGATCCCCTTGGCTTCATTTCATAGATAAGGACATCATCATAAGCCTCCATCAATTCCCCACCCCAAAGGAGGTGGAAAACAAACCCCTTCCCTTGTGATGCTAGTGGTTTTTATTACTTTCTGTAGGATTTGGTCTCTGTTATTAATAGTTTTTCGTTGGCTTGTTTGTGGTCCATTATTTTGTTGCTGCCTACTGTTCTATGAGCCTTTGCCAATCTTTACTTCCTTACTCCAATCGAGAAATTACCTTAACACTTTTCTCAAAGCTAGGAGATAAATTTCATCTGATAGGTAGGATCAGTTCCCCTAATAATGTTGGCTGCTCACTATGTTTTCTCTCTAATTATGATCATAATTTCATGCATTGTCAACAAATTTGGACAAATATACACTGCTGATGCTTTCTACTAGAAAATATTTGAAAAATACATCTTCTCCCTGTAAGATGATCTTGGTCTTATGCAGGCAAGGAATTGAATGATCCACGAGTATTAACTGACGTTGGTGATGTTCCAGTACAAGAGATCCGAGATTGTGGTGTAGATGATGATAGATTAATGGGTATCATAAGTGAGTCAGTCAAGCTAGTAATGGAAGAAGTAAGCCCCCCTTTTGCGTTTTTTTTCTATTACGTATTACACTGTTTTCTCTGGTAGAATCAAGCTAAAGAGCTCATCTGATGTAGCTATTTTGGTTATAATGTTTCCCAGGTTTTTAACAGTGAATCTCTCTCTCTCTCTTCTCTATCTCTCTGTAGAGGCATGAATGCTAGGGCGAGCATGATGTTTCTGAGAAGGAAGGATGTATTTGAATTAGCTTAGAGATGACAATGCTAGAAACTTTTTCCTGCTTTGCCACTAATTTTCTTGAAGATTTGTAGACAGATGAATGTACTGTATGAAAGAAGCTCTCTCTCTCTCTCTCTCTCTCTCTGATAGGGAATCTGCAGTAGAGGGACTTATTTGATGAGTGACAATGAAACTTTAGAGATTATGTTTTCTGAAAAAGAAATACAAGATTGGCATCAAAGATGAAAGAGTTCCATCTTTTTATGTGTTTATATTTATATAGCTACAGCATGTGCTTGAACTGTTACCTTTTGACCTATATACATTAAGTAATTGAATTTTTTCACTGATCCCATAGCTCTAATGTGATCCATCTCCCTCTTGATGAACAAATATATGGAAAGCAAACCATTCATCTGTAGTCAAAGATTGGCTCTTTAAGAACCTCTACTGTGTTTCAACTTGATTTCATTCCCTTCCAGATGCCTGCTTTTAGTGTCTTAGTCATCATTAGGACAGCTTTTCACTTGATGCCCTTGTAAGATGCAATTCTGTGTGCTGATTAAGATCCATGGTCTTCTGTTTAAGATCCATATACTTTTTAATTGAAATAGAATCCTCATTATTTTTCTTCTAAGCTGTTTTTTCATTAGTAAAATTTCCAAGTAGCATGTGTTGAGTGCAGATTCTATATACAAGTTCTAATTACATCTCATGATACCCGGAAAATACTACTCCCTCCGTCCCACTTTGATAGCCCTGGTTTTTTTTTCACACAGTTTAAGAAAAAGTAGTTAACTTTGTTGGAACAATCAATTTAGATAGTTATTTTCCTAAAATACCCTCACATTAATTAGAGTACAACTTTATGGGAACTTGAATTGATGGTAAAAAAAGAATCAACTCTTATTAAATGGGGTAGGTTTATAGTAATAATAACTTACATTGAATAAGGGTATTTTAGGAAAATTAAAATACAATTACATTCTTCAATTAGAAAGTGGGCTACAATTTGGGACAGAGGAAAAAGGAAAATAGGACTATCAAAGTGGGACGGAGGGAGTATAAGAAAATTGCATTGTCCTTGATTCTCCTGATTCTGAATGGTTCCAGATGATTCTAATATTTTCCCCTCTTGATGACAATAGTATGCCTTTTGTTGTCTGCCCTAATTGCATCTTCCACTGATTTTCAACTGTTTTAAATGGAAATTCTTGTGTATGCATTTTGTAAATGCAGGATCCATTGCGCCCTTTGGTATTGGGTGGGGATCACTCTATATCATTCCCTGTTGTGAGAGCCGTTTCTGAGAAGCTTGGAGGTCCTATGGATATTCTTCACCTTGATGCCCATCCTGATATTTATCATGCCTTTGAAGGAAACAAATATTCTCATGCATCTTCTTTTGCACGCATCATGGAGGGTGGTTATGCTCGCCGGCTTTTGCAAGTAATCCAGCCATTTGAATGCATTGCTATATATTTTATTGATATTCCTCTTTAACTTAGTATCCAAATCTACTTTCTGTTTAGCAGTAGTCTTTAGAATGATATTTTTCTTCTAACTTGTTCCTTTAGGTTTATTATGTAAGCCATTTGAATTACATGTTTTTTTTTTGTTTTGAAAAATCAAACTTCCAATTTTTTCTCTGGTCAAAGATATTTTGGTGATGATATGAGAAAAGCATTCACTTTTGATGTAATTAATTTTTAGGAACGCAAATTGATTTCGCTAGTTCTAAGGTGTTTTTATCTGCTTTAGACTGTCTAATAACTTTTCTTATTTGATTCCAAATATATTAAAAAATTGTTAAGCTTCTCTTTCTCATTATCTTCTTAGAAAGGTATTTGAAGGCTCAATGGCATTTGTCCTTTTCTGTATGTTTAGATTGAGTGGAGCTCTGCTCTCGAGTAAAAATTGGTGGAATAGGAGATAATCGGACATTTCATGTCTGAGAAGTATAATGCTAAAGCGCTTGCTTGTTGCACAGGTTGGAATTAGATCAATTACAAAGGAAGGCCGTGAACAAGGAAAAAGATTTGGTGTGGAGCAATATGAGATGCGAACCTTTTCCAGAGACCGTCACATATTGGAGAACTTGGTCTCTCTCTCCTCCCTCTCTCTCTCTCTCTCTCTCACAGACACACAAATTCACGGAGGTTCATCATTAGCAACTCTCAAATTGAAAAGATTTGATATGCATAGTTTCTGTCATCTTATTGTCTAGTCTTGGAGTCCAAGTTTTGCTGACCCAAAACAAAATTCCTATGTCACAAAGCTGATTTTCATTCTTTAGACATTGTCAAATGCTTGGGTTCCTTTTCACGAACTGAAATCTACATTTCATCCAATACTTATGCATTGGTCAAGGGGAGCTATAGAGCAAACAAACAAGTCTACTCTTCAAGGTGTTCTGGTTCATACTCAATTTACCTTATTCTGAATGTCTACTCTATTTGCAGAAACTTGGTGAAGGGGTGAAGGGTGTATACATTTCAGTAGACGTGGACTCTCTTGATCCAGCATTTGCCCCAGGGGTGTCTCACATTGAGCCTGGAGGCCTCTCTTTCCGTGATGTTCTCAACATACTTCACAATCTTCAGGGTAATGTTATTGCTGCAGACGTGGTGGAATTCAACCCCCAGCGTGATACTGTTGATGGGATGACAGCAATGGTTGCTGCTAAGCTTGTAAGAGAACTCACTGCAAAGATATCAAAGTGATGAACAGATGTTGCCAATAAAGAGCTACACTGAAGCCCAAAAGCTTCATAAGGGAAGCAGCACACCAAGCATTTTTCACTCCCTAGTGTTGTATGAAGAGCAGCTAGCTCGAAAAGGAATTCAACTGTCACAGTTTCCTGTTCCATTTACTAGTTGGTTGCCATGTTAAAATTCATACATGCATTATAATCTCCTTCATTATTGTGGAGAACAAAAATAAGAATGAATAATGTCTTCAGTCCAAATTCTTCTTGTTGAGTTATTTCTTTCGTTTAATCCAAAGAGGTCTTCTGCCTTTTCTTTATTACTTTAACATGGTGTTTTATTTGTTAGACGCTACGCTATGGTTGTGTCTCATATTTCCTCTTGCAGATTTATTTACTCCCAATGCTGTGCCAGAAGCGTTATAGAAGGCGAGGAGGCTTTCCAGATCTGAGCCTCCATCTGGCTGGGTGGCTGTTTATACCATTCTTGTCTGCACAAGGTACTGCTGCAATTACCATAATTGGTTGCTGAACCAGCTTGTAAACGGGGTCATATGAGCTGTACTTTCTGGTGTCATCATCACAGAGAGTTCTAATAAACTACACATACACATATATATATATATATATATATATATAGGATCTACTGAGAAAAATACAAAGAGAATACTATATTTCGTCATGAAGTTGTCATATTTGCGTTTTACATCACTTCTACAATCCACGTCTACTGATCTTGCTACAAAAATGCTCATTCAAGTACTTGTGATCCAGATAGAGATAGACATGAGAAGCAATTTGATTAGTTCAAGGTATGGCACCTGCTTCTGCTCCCCCCTCTCGCTTCTCTAATGTTATGCACTTGTACCTCTTAGCCACCACGACAAACATTGCCAGATCAAGTGCAATGAGAGCTGCTGAAAGGAAGAAAAATCTGTCCAAATGGCCATCATTTAAATTTGCAGGAACCCATCCTGGCTTCCCATGCCTCGATGTGATATTCATCACCACTGTCAGCGCTATGCTGCATAAGTAACTACCTAACGCAGAAGAAGACATCGATAAACCAAGCCCCAAGCTCTTCAATCTATCTGGTGTTTGTGAAGCGAAGAACTCCCACTGGGCAACAATTACAAATGCTTCGGCTACTCCTACTAATACATACTGAGGAGTCTGCCAGAAAATACTCAGGGAACTAGTTTCTTGACCTTTTTGGATTGCATGTCTTAGTCTGTGCAGCTCGACAAATCCTGCAATTATCATGGCTACAATCGAAATCACCAGTCCAATTCCTATTCTTTGTAATTCACTTAGAGTCTTTGGCTTCCTTTTAGTCAGTTTCACATAAAAAGGAACAATAAACTTCTCATAGCAAATGATGAATGTAGATGTGCTTATAATGTCAAAGGCAGTCATGCTGGCTGGAGGGATGTGAAATCCCAAGATTACTGAGTCCATTGCAGCTCCTTGCTCAACAAAGAGAGAAAGAACTTGTACAAAGACTATGGAGGCAACAATGGTGCAAAACCATATTGGCAATAGCCTCAGCACACATTTTACTTCTTCAACTTGAGAAACAGTGCAGAGACGCCACGGATTTGGAGCTTGGCTTTTGCCAGGTAATATGGTTATCACGTCTGGTGCTGTCACAAAAGCTGCCCGATCAAGAAACCTGAAAATGGATTTATTATTCTCTTTTTGATGAAACTGTCAGATTGGATAAACTCAAGTTTTTAATTCGATGAGTGCATATACGAGTTTTTCATATCATACAATCTTAAATGACATAAATGCAAGTTAGTCTAGAAAGTAAAAGTGCATAGCAATTTTCTGCAGAAGTACAGATGAGGCCATTGTTTTGTACACTGATGATATTTGATAGGCATATGACTTGAAGAAACTTACTTGAAATCATCTGTATGTACTATATTTCTGGTACTGTCTTTTTCATCTTTCTCCTGAAGTTCATGGAGCCCCTTCCCATTTGAGGGAACTTCGAGTTTCATTTTTCTTGTAGAAGCCACAAATACCTGAAAGAACCTTGAAACGGGATTGCCAGCAGGCTTAAAGTGCCTATATCTAGAATTCCCACATAACAGCAAAATCAAAGCAAAAAAACCACCAGATGTTGAAATCCAAAAGGCCAGCTCCCACATCCCCAGATTTTCTATATAAACCAAGACTGTTTCAGCAATCAACGATCCAAGATTCAAAGCGACATAGTAATAGCCAAAAAATGCAGTTTTTGATCGCTTTTCTTCTGTATCCTCCTCATCAAATTGGTCTGCACCGAATGTACCAAGTGCTGGTTCCATTCCACCACTACCAAGAGCTACTAAGTAGATTGATATATAGAATATTGCAGTTTCAAGTGGTGACTTAATATCGCAGTGTTCTCCTATTCTCCCACATCCTTTTGGTTCAACCATAAATATGCGCGTTGAAAGAGTTAATATAATCAAACCCTGCAACAACAATGAAGTTTACCAATCACAGGGAGAAGCAATCCAAAATGTATAGAAAAGAGGAAATACCTAAAGAACTAGTGAAAATTTCTGGTAGGTTCACTTACAAGCACCATTATTGTCTGGAAAACAACACAAGTGACATATCTGCCCATATAGGAGTCACTGAGAAATGCACCTATAAGAGCACAAATGTTGAGGGTTCCCATCCACCGACTGAACGTATTGGCTGCATCTGCATTTGATTGCCTGAGGACTGACTTTGCAAAAAGAACCATGTTTACTTCCACCCCAGTAAATGCAACTGC
Source organism: Coffea arabica (assembly GCF_036785885.1). Lineage (NCBI taxonomy): Eukaryota > Viridiplantae > Streptophyta > Magnoliopsida > Gentianales > Rubiaceae > Coffea > Coffea arabica. The sequence continues at coordinate 21,797,557 of NC_092312.1, read as the reverse complement.
AGCAAGTCCTTCATTGACTAGACAAGCCATGAGCAGGAAAATGTGTCATTTACATTAAAATGATGTTTTAACAACACATATATATTGCGGCATGTCTTTAGCCAATTAATCGTAAACTTACCAATCAGGCTTCTCATTGGTACTTTAATTTAGATAAGCGGCTACTAAGGCTACCAAGATTGCGAGTGTAGTAAACAAGAAAACGTAAAAAGTACCTAGCAAAATCATCCCTGATCTCCATCCACCGGTTTTTTCCTTAATCGCTGGTTTCCCATGCCTGTCAAAAGATCCATCTTTTGTGCAAGTATTTGGAAGTCTATTTCTTGCATCCTGCATTATAGGAGATCAAGCTCATCCCACCTAACACCAATTTTGTTTAAAAGTATAGAACGTACGTTTTTCTTGCAGTTTTCAAAATTTTAAAGATGTTATACTAGAACATCTATTTTCAAAGAAAAGTGCAGTTCTTGAAATTTTCCAAGAACCATACAATAATGGTAAGATAGTAATTCGAATTCCAGTGGCCAAATGATATGAAACATACTTTCACCAGTACAAATATATAATACACAGTTGAACAAATCTTCCAAATAAAGCCCTGAGCTTAAAAGGACTTTACTCCTAAATCCTAATATCTAGGAAGCCACTTTCATTAGTACTTGAAATTAACAATATGTAGAAACAGGTACCTAAATTTCAGTTTATGATTACGTCCCTTCAGCCATCGAGAGTCTTCAAGAACTCTTTTGATGGTCCAAAGACAGAATCATTTTTTTCTTTTCTAAAAAGTTCTAAAATTTGTTAAACAATTTACCCTTTATGATATGGCTTTCACTCTAATGTTATAATAGACACCTCGCAATTATAATAGCTTGTACATGCCGTATCATTCTTTTGAAAGGTAATCTTGGGGAAGAGATTTGTTTGATTGTACAGGGGCCCAAAGTATAACATGGATGTAAAGAGCTTATGAACTATTCTTTTAAATTCACTACAAACAATATCAAAATTGAAGTGGAATCCGAGAGTCTTAAGTAAAACCATTTAGTTGCAATGTATAAGACTGGATGGCTTTACTGAAGTTAAATAGCTCAAAGTCGAAGGCAATTACAGCACATTTTATGAAGTAGAAAGGTATGAATTCACATGATGATTATTTTGAGAACTTTACAGTCCAGCAAAATTACACATATCAATGGCTTGAAAATGCTAGTTCCAAAATGTACACGAGTTTTACCAAATTCGGTCTCAGAAATCTTGTCCAAAGCTGGTGAGTGAAATGGCAAATTAAGTATCTTATCAAAGTAGAATATAGAAACTGAACAGCCTACGATTTCAATAGGGACACAACTTACTATTTCAACTAACCCCACCAATAAGAAAAAAATTTAGATAAGGTTAAGTATCATATTCCATTAATCACACGCGAAAGAGAAAAAGTGACATTAAATACTTTTTCTTTTTTGACTGTCAAAATGGGACATTATTGCATATGATATTTTTTTAGGATAGACACAAATTATGGATTTTCACTAACACGACAACATAATTAGAAGTCGCTCGCTTTGTTCCTCTGCTGTGAACTTTGGAACAATGGTGATACAGACATCAGCAAATGCCTAAATGATGAACTCGTGCCAGGAAGACCGCGATTATTGTAGGAAAAAAAAAAATTTACCCCAAAAGACTCTTTTTTCACCCCAAAAAACTTTCTTCACTATGCCACTAAAAAAAATTTCCTGCAAGGGATCACATGCGTGGCTGCCTTTACTGTTTTTGTTTTTGTTTTGTGTTGTTTAGTATCACATCACATCCAATGCATCCCTTCTCTATTTTACTTTTGTTTGTATTCTTTCCTTTTTTTCTTCATGAATATCATTAGCTTCCCCACGTTTCTATATTTGCTTCGTCTATCTAAAAGGGCTGGCTTGAACTTTGAGACTCGTTCTGTGAATTCAACGTCTTGATTTTCGTACTGAAACTTAATGACGAAGTTTGCCACCTTTAGTATGGTCGAGGAAACTCATTTGTTAGATGGAAAAGAATTAAAGGCGCCACATTAACCTGTAGAAGATGAATACAGTACAACTAAAATTAACCAAATTAGAAGGAAAAAAAATGCTGCAAGCTAGATTTTCATGAGTTTTCTGATAAGATATCTGTGCTGCAGCGGGGGACAATAATTAGAAGCATGATATCTATGGTACGTAGTCTAATTTCTAAAATTTCTAATCCAATATAGGTAAAGAAAGAAGAAAATCTGACGTATTATACAGAAAGAGGTGTACATTTTGGACTCGTTGCTGGTGATTGACATGTTAAAATTCTCATACATTTTATGTTGTTGAGTCATCTCCATCTTTTATCTTACTGATGAGAAGGGGGAGCAGAAGCGAGAAAGTTGGCGAGAGAGAATTTATAGGAGGAGGCAAGAAGATAATCGGGACATGGGAATTGGTAAATACCAACTTGGTATCTAGTGGTTTAACTACGTGGTTGCCATGCAATTGCAATGCAAAGCCGCCGGTGATATATGCCGGGATATGTTCCCTTCTTTCCTCAACTTAACTTGATGACTAATTAATACTACATGACTCTTTCGAGAAACAGTGAATCAAAAACGGTGTTCTAGATTTCAGCGTGACTTATTCGCGTGTATTGTGTAATGAACACTTCATTCTTTCTTCCTGTTTTTCTATTGTACTTGGTTTCAGTATATATCCACCGCTACGGCCTGGGGGATGTACGGCCTACATCTGCTCAATTTTTGTTTCTTTTTGAAGACTTTAGCATCTTTTTTTTTTTTTTTGCCCCTTTTGGGTTGTTAGATCAAGAGGTTCTGGTTATCAACTGTTTGATTGTCGGAAGCTATGAAGATTTTCAAATGAATGTGGGAATTGATTGCATTACGAGAAATGTTGCTGTTGTTTCTATATAGTAACGTAGCTAGCTAATGATACTTGTCTATTTGGAAGATTTTGGACCACAGTAGATTGTTCAGCTAAGTCAACTGACTTTTAACTAATACAAAGTGGACCATTTATTGGCAAGGATGTGGTACTTTCTCACAAAATCGTATGTTTAACTACATATCAATATGAACTACATATCAATTGATTTCAGTGGAAAGAACTACATATCAATATGAAGTGTTGGTAGGCATTATTGTATTAATCTTTATAAGTGACTTGTGATTTTGGAAGCATGCTCTAATTTATAGTGGTAATTAGAGTCGAACCTATTGAATTTTTTTTAAAAAAAAACTATAAAAAATTAATGGAGATGCATGCAAATAATACTACTGTCAAATGATATGAAGTTCTTATTTGACAAAAAGGAAAGAAAAGGGACATATATATGAAGTTCTTATGAGTAATATCTGTAATGGGTGCGGGCAATGATGGAGTCAAAGGGGGCCACGGCCCCCCTAAGTTTTGAAAATTTTAATTCATGATATGTAAATATGTGTGCAAAATAAAATTGGCCCCCCCTAAATTTTTACAATTTTAGTTTATATTATGAGAGTTGATATATATATATATATATATATATATATATATATGAATTAGTCATCTTTGAATTAATTTTTTTCTTCAAAAAAAGTTATTTATTTTTTATTGTACTAATTATTTAACTTTCAAAAATTAAACATATAATTTGATGTTCCATAGTAAATTGACCCAATGTGATGTATTAGAATAAAAAGATCCAATTCATAATTGTTAATGGGCTAAAAAGACCCAATTTATAATTGTTAAAAGCAAGAACTAGTACGTCTAAGAATAGAACTTCAATATTTTGAACTCGACATTCCAAGTCATCCTGAATTGCAAGAATTATTCGGTATTCATGAGTTATGTCAAGACTTGGTGAAGACAAGAATATCAGTGATATATTCTCTTATTGACAGATTGATTAGATGTGTTCTTACTTTCTTGTATTAACTGCAACTACAGAGCGGGTATTTTCAATTATGAAAATAATCAAAATAAAGTTCCAAAACAAGATGGAAGATAATTTCTTGAATGATTGTTTAACTGTGTATATAGAAAATGAAATTGCTGAAAAATTTAGCAGTGATTCAATTATAAATGCATTTAGTTCTATGAAAGAGCGTAGAACTCAATTTACTTCTTAGAAAAGATGTTGAAATTTCAAATTATGTTAACATAACTTTTATTTTTTTTCAATTGAAAATAGTTACATTTATATTACATGGTTATATATATATATATATATATATATATATATATATATATATATATATATATATATATATATATATTGCATAGGTGACACATTGGAGAGCATCTTCTCATAATGTGCAAATTGGATGGTTTGTGATGTTACAAGATATTTAATCAAAAGTTATTTTTTTTTATTAATTTTTGTTATGAGTATACCGCATATTTATGAATAAACATACCTTTATAATTAAGTTTAATATTTGATATTTTTAGATGTCATATATTTAAAAAGAAGAAAATTATTTTGAACATAATATATTAAAATAATTTTATTAGAAAAAAATTTTGGCCCCCCAAAAAAAATCCTGACTCCGTCACTTGCAGGCATAAGTTTCCTTGGATATTGACTCTGTTGGATCTGTACATCTCAATCTTGCGCAGTTGGTTTGAAGGGGAACTGGGGGATTTTAACAAGGGTTAATCGTACTTTATCCCTTTTAAGTATAGGTCATTTCTCACTTTACCCCCCAACGTTTGTTTTTCGTCAGTTTACTCCCTCCGTCAGCAATTGCACCGTTAAAAATTTCAAGATTTTGAAATTGCTATACGAAAAGGGCTGTTGGTTTTGGCTAACAAAAATGCCCCTCAATGGTGTCTGATGCTTTTAGCCTACTTTTTCCCTCAAAAAGCCGTTGGTTGGGTTCTATAAAAGGTGGTATTTTGCAGCCAATTTTTGTCATACATTTTAGCATATTCCAAAGTTCCTAAAATTTCTCTTCAAAGTTCCTAAAATTTCTCTTTGTCAACCAAAAGCATCATAAAATATCACAAAGTGCTTCAAATAATGTTGAAAGATCACCCCAAAAAATATGTGGATGTGGTAAAGAGACATCATTGTGCACCTCTTGCCTCTTGGACACTTAAAAATTCGGGAAGAAAATTTTAAGACTATTCAAATTACAATGTAAAAATTTTTCATTAATAATTTGTTAACATTGTCTTTAATTTTGCTCTATACCTGAATAAGTTAGAAAGAGTTTAAACAACTAATTTTTTTTTATTTTGATCCGACACGCATGTGGACACTTTTCATGGGTAGATCCTGAAGTTTGTAGCAAAACAAAAGAAGTAAGTGCAGTGCTGCAATCTAAACTGGTGGAGCGAAAGGAGAAACTAATGTACTTACAAAGGGAGCATGAAAAATTGAAAAGCAGATATGAAGCCTTAGAAACAGAAGTCTATGTCTTACGAGTTGAAAACCAACAGCTACAATAACAATACATGATGGTCAAAGCTGCTCGATCTTCATCATGGAGAAAAATATTAGCCATTACATTTCTGATTGCTAGCATTATGTATATGTACTCTATTTCAGAACCAAAAGGTAACAAAAATCTGTTTTATCTACCATAGTTGTAAGCAAATATATATGAAAGAAAATTATATTAAATTAAAAGCATTTTGTATATTAGATTACATCGTAGCATGTGTCTGCATGGCCACCCAAACAAAGGCCATTTTAGTAGAACCTAACCAAAACATGATCGTAGAACATGTCCAAATAATGGCAAAAGAAAAACAACATCAGAATTTCTAACATTGTTGCAAAACAAGCAATCAAGTACTAGTAATGACAAAAATAGCAACAACAACACTATTTCACATCAAAACACATTCAGGTATGCGTATAACTGTTGAACGTCCATTTGCAGTTGAAGATCCTTGGGTAGAGAACACAGCTTCTCCAAATCTAGTACTCTTGGTTTGAAACTAGAGTCATGGATGAGGGGTATCTTAGTGCATCAAACTACTGTTAGGGGTGGTAGCATGTAAACATAGTCAAAAGACTTGAACTCACCATTCCAGTTTTAGCAGCACCTGAATTGCTTTTAGAACTTTCAGTTTTAGCATCACCCAACTTGGTTTTTGGTCTTTTAGTTGTTATTGTAGTGGTTGCTTTTGAATGGTGGTAGCAACAGCAGTAGTTGTACTCAAATTGACACCAGATGTAGGTGTTCTTGTCCATTATATCATCAATAGGAAACAATAAGTGAGCATGTATAAAATGGCCATGCATGCAGAGTTTTAAAATGTAGGCTTACCAGTTGGGTTGGAGGGGGCTGGCCAGTTTTTGAAGTACTTGGAATCTGCATAATAAAAGTAGTTTTTAATCAGTGCAAGTGTCTAAAATTAAATTAGTTACATACAAATAAAAAAGAAACTCACCATGTTAGACTCAAATGGGATATATGTTTTACTTATTGATATCCCTTGGCCATTCCAAAGTCCAATGCCACATAGTTGGTCATTATTATGGTCTGAATCCCTACCCTTACCCCTGCCTGTAACTCTACCTCTCATTTTAGCTCTAATTGGGCCTTTTGCAGTAGTAAATTTAGTCACATCAGCATCCTCTACAACATCAGCATCAACATTTCTCTCAACATCAGTATCAGCATTTCTAGAGTGGTCCCTACGAGCTCCCCTCCCTCGTTTAGTAGACCCTTGTACCTTGCGACACATCAAAAAATGACAGTCAGATGTAGATAGAAAATAACCAAGTAGCATATATTGATTGAAGTTACCTGAGCATTCACTTGCTTTTTTTGCCTCACAAATGAACAATCAGTGACCTTGTAACTTCTGGCATTGTGGTCATTATGACCACAATGACTACAATGAATTGGCAGCCCTACTTTAGACAGCTTTCCAACATATAAGTCCTCCAATAGAGTCTTTCTTATAACTTTCTTAGGTCTACCTGGGGCTATCTTCTTATGAGATGGGAGTAATGTGTCATTGCTAGCATTCACCCAATTTGTTTGGTCTGACATAGGCATAATAACACTAGCATATGCCTTTTTATATGTTTCCGCTGAGTAACAATTATCAACATATGCATATGGGCTTTTGTTGTCTTGCACAAGTCCAACACATGTATGGACACATGAAATTCCTGTCATATCCCACTCATTACATGTGCAAGACCTTTGAATTGCATTAACAGCAAAAGTTCCTACTATACCAGTCACCTCATACACCTCTCTTGTAGACACAAGTGCATCAAACTGAGCTACCTGTTTTTTCCTCTCTTCAATTTTCTGACAAATTCTCGGACAAATATGAGACTTCACATTTTGAATCCAGTCTTTTTTTTTCTTGAAATTTGCACATTATTTGCCTTTGAATGGCTTCAAACATAGTCAAAATGGGTTCCTCCCTAACATCCTTAATGTATTGATTGAAGCTCTCACATATATTATTACTTAAAAGGTCACATTTTGTCCTTGGAGAAAAGGTGTGTCTGGTCCATAGGTTAGCTGGTATGGAACTAAGCCATGCATGTGCTTCTGGGATTACTAATTGCAACTCTCTCATTTTGCTTTCATAGTGACAGGGTAAATAAGCCCTAGCTGCCCCCCCACATTAAATCTCTTAGGTACTTATCCTTGAATTTCAGTTTGAAGTTAGCATACATGTGTCTAACACAGAATCGATGTTCCACTGCAAGATACTTATTCTCAATGCAATCAATTAATCCCTGACATAAAAACATAAATCACAGAATTAGTGAAAGGAGTGAGTGAGGAATAAAGGAAAGTAAATCAGATTGTAGTGGTGCTGATCTTTTGTCTATCTGATAGAAATACCCAACCCTTTTCAATTAGAGTCCCAATGGCATCAGTAAGACTGTCCAAAAACCACCTCAACTATCTTTGCACTCAGACTCAACAAGAGCCATAGCAATTGGGAACATTTGGTTATTAGCATCCCTACTAATTGCAGACATAAGCTGCCCTCCCATGATCCCCTTAAGGTGACATGCATCTAATCCTATTACAGGCCTACATACATTTATAAAACCTTCCTTTTGTGCAGTAAACATAACAAATATTCTCTTGAAGATTGGGCTTTTACAAAGTTGGGATTTTTCAGTTAGAATAAATGCCACTGAACCTGGATTTCTTTGTAGAAGTGTAGCACAATAGTCTCTTAATCTTGCATACTACTTTGCACATGACCCTTTCAGTGCTTCCTCTGCTTTCTCTCTTGCTCTATGCATTTGAGAGTTTGTACAGTTCAGGTTATATATTTTTTTTATGCTCTTCTCGAACCCTTTTACTTTCATATCCGGATGATCAGCAATCTCCTCTATAAACATCCTAGACAGCCACCTAGAATTTGCACTCTTGTTCTTGAAAGACCATGGACATCTATGAGGTACGCCTTTAATGGACTTCACTTGAAGTGTAACTTTGCTTCCATTATAGCCACTAGCATATATTCTCCATCCACATTTATTTGCACATATAATCACAGCTTTGTCTTTGTCATTCTTAGTGAAGGTAACTTCAAACCCATTCAAAATTGAATATATTCTAACTGCAGCTCTAAAATCATAATGTTGGTGAAAATTCTGTCTACAGTCAACTCAAGATTTTTTAGATCCCTTTCCATGTTAAACTCAGGAAATTCATGCTCTATGCCTTCATTTTTTGAATCATAATCTGGTTTAAGTATTTCATCATCACTAACATCGTCATCATCGACCAGTTTTCCATTCCCTTTGGAGTTAAGGTATGCATTATATTCTTCACTAATCAGTTCCACATACTTAATATATTCAGGCTGTTTTAGGTGACAATTTACTTCACCACCATCCCTCTCTACATCATCTACAGAGTCACATGTATCATTTAAATCATCCCCATCTAGGAAAAAATCAAAGTCAGAGTCATATTCAACTTCCCTACAACCATCCCTATCACCTTTATGTGAAGCATCTGAAGTATCACTTTCGGCCTCATCATTTTGGGGTTGTTCAGTATTAGGATTTAGATTTTGTTCACCATTAACCTCAATATTATCCTCTACAATAGTTCCATCAGCATGCAAATCTTCTTCAGGGATCTCACCAACATAAAGTTGTATGATGCTTTGAGTTCTATTTGCCTCAAACATTTCTAGAATTATCTGGTCACTGTTTAACAGTTTAAGACCAACCTCAAGGTCAAGATTCCTAACCCTATAGCACACCTCTGTTTCATGTGAAATTCCAACGTCTTTAAAAGCATCTCTTAACTCAAAAATTGACATCAAATCAGGGTCAACATCATCAAAATTAGCAAATTCTTCCCGCACACACTGTAAATTTGGGACATGGGCAAAATGGCCTCCGTAGTGAACCTATAAAACATAGGTTTTAAAATCCATTCTTCTGTAATCACACAAAGGCAACTTTTTTAGTGCATGCACAGGTAATACAGAGCAGGCATCTTTTATTGTCCCACAAAAATAAAAAATCCTAGTTTGTCTATGTAACAGCTGACATATAACCATCCAAAGTAAACAAAGAATCCAGCAAATTAATAATTAAAAAAAACAAAAGTTGTTAAAAACCCATCATTTTCATCATAACCCGATAATGACTTGTTATGAACTTCAAGGGACCACACCAATAGATTTCAAACAAATAATTGTCTACACGTTAAAGCCCATGTAGCCATTAAAAAAACCCATATCGTTGTTTTTGTGCAATACAATTGATTAAAAATTAGAAATTTCTAAAATCGAGAAAAAATTGCAAAATCTAACCTTAAGGGTTGCCCAAGCTCTCAGAATCTCCTTTCACAATTTTCAAATTCAATTCTGCCGTCAGCTAACAACTTCATCGATTGCCCGTTTTTCCATTCAAGATACTGGTGAATTTTCAAGTTTTTTAATGGAGGTTTTGCTGAGGCTTCGGGCACAAGTGAAGAGAAAGTGACCCGACAATGGCAAAAAGGAAGAGAAAGTGACCCGACAATAACAAAAGGGAACCTTTTGTGTTCCCTAATTTCTTTTTCTTTTTCTGTCCCGTGCCAAATGGAAGGAAATTTTCCTCCATTATTTCAGGGTAATTTTGAAAACTTGCGTTTCATAAACCAATATATATGGGCATTTTGGGTTGTTCAATATTTTCATAAGGATATTATTGTCTTTTCAATATTCTGTTTATGTCCATTAGAGTTGACCATTAATTTTTGGGTAGACTGACAAAAAACAAATGTTGAAGGATAAAGTGTAAAATGACCTATACTTAAAAGGGGATAAAGTGCGATTAATCCTTTTAACAATAACTCGATAACATCAGCCATTGCAATAGCACTTTAATTTGGTTTTTCAGCCTTTACTTATTGATCAATCAAAACAGGCTTGGCGACATAATCGACCACTCCTCTATTTATACCATTCCGCCGAAAACCCTTGTAAAAGATCCACACAACTTCGAATGTTTCATTAACCTCATTTCTTGACAGAAACTCCTTTGAGTTTGCATATTGTTCTAGTGCTTTTGAAAGTCATTTTGCTATCCTTTCTTCATTTTTTTATTTTTAACAATTAGCGATCTTTTCTCAATTCCCTAAAAATAGAGAGCAACTCACAAATTACGTCATTGCAATTTCCAAGCAAATATTTCTAATTTATCTAAGGAAAGATCTCAACACCTAATAGCACTCAAATCACTATATTTTTCCAGTGCATCGTGAAAAACAAAATTAAATACACAGCATTTTTATTTTAAAAAAAGAACTTTAGTTTTTTCAAACTTTTAATTTTTGATAGTCAAGAACCAAAATCGAGCAATACAACTTAAGTTTGAAATGGTTTAGTTAGTTTAAAACAATAAACCATATCTAATTAATTGACACAATTTGATTGTATTAAAATTGTTTTTGTTTGATTTTTCAGTCAATTTTTTGATGAATTGTCAACAGTAATAAGACACTGATAGTAAAATTGAACAAAAATTGCACATATTTTAGTCAAATTCAACGTATTTTTGGTATTGTTAGTATTCCTCTTTGTCCCAAAAAAGTCTAAATAATACTTTTTTTTTCTGTGACACAGTAGTTTTAGTTGAGCAAAAATGTGAACTTGGCTAGAATTTTCGTTTTTTCAAAAGAAAAATTCTCTAGTAATGAAAGGTAACAATAAAAAAAAAAGTAAGAAAAAAGTGAAAGGAAAAGGACAATGACCAAAAAAAAAAAGAACAGACAGGAAATTAAACAATATTGAAATGCCGTTAGTGTCTCATTTTAAAATTGCCATAGCTCTTTGACAGAGGTTTAATCGTAAAATTCGCATTATTTGCTTCTAAAACCAATGAACCCGGAAATTTGCAATTCCGCCCAGATGTAAATCTACGTCCTATTTGGGGTCACCGGCACACCAAGGAAGATCAGGTCACTCAACTCACCCTACCTGGGCGGGACTTGGAGATGACGGGGTTGGTACCGACCCTATCTTCAAGAATTTCTTGGCGCCTAAACCTACTTCACAAAACCACTCAATACGTAACAATTAGAGCCTTCAAAGCTTTGAGAATTCCAAGCAGACCTGTATTGCCACCTCTCTCCTCTGCTTTTCCACTCAATTCTAGTCCGCCCCATTTAGTTTCCTCGTATTCCAATAAATCAGCAGCAGTCCAAAAGCAAAACCCATTATCCTCAGATGATAATTTAGTCATTTTGGGCATTGAAACCAGCTGTGATGATACTGCGGCTGCTGTTGTAGGTTATGAATATCTTTTCGCTCTTTTGTATGGTGCAACATTTTTTGAAGGGGGTTCTGTATGTTTACAGAATAAATAACATGTTTTTTGTTTATTGGGATTTTCAGGTTCGAAGCAGTGGTGAGATTCTGAGCCAAGTTGTGGCTTCTCAGGTATTGTCTTATAGGTTTGTGTAAGTAAAAGTATTAGGCTTTTGCTTATGTGCATTAGTTCAATTGACGCGCTTGTGATTGAGAATTATTGAGAAGCATGAAAGATTCTGCTGGCTCTTGCTACTTTCATAATATAAAAAATGTGATCTTGTTTAGCGGGAATAAAACTTTGATGGTAGCTGATCTTAGTACAAGTACATATATCTGTTCTTACTGTAAATGTATTGTTATTCTTGATAGTTGTTATACTCTAAGCTTCGTATAGATCTTGACATTTTGTTGTGCTTAATCATGTCAAGATACAAAGTACTATAAGTTAGCTTTTGTAATAATAAAATTTAATCTTAATTCATGAAAGCTGGGTTATAAACTTAGTGCAGGTTTATACTATAATCAAGTTGCTGTCACTATTGTCTATGTACATTACTCCCCAAATAGTAGAAACAAATTTTCTGTGTGTTCTTTATACTAAAATTCCCAAGCAATACAAACCATCCTTTGTTTTTGCAACTGTGGTATCTGTTGTATTGAATATGAATTCTAATGATATGAAGGCGGATCTGCTTGCTCGCTATGGGGGGGTTGCACCTAAAATGGCTGAACAAGCACATGCACAAGTAATTGATCAGGTACAGAATCTAGACATGAGTATGCTGCCTATGATTTTTAATCCTTCTCTGTGTTTTTTGTGTAGTTTATGATATTTGCCATTTCTGGCTTTCAAACTCTGCTTTTGTGTTTCATGTAATAGAAGAACTAAGTTTGTTGCTTGATTTTATTCGCAACCAAAAAAAAAAAGAAAAAAAATTAAAAGACATGTCTTTAACTGGAGTTGCCTTTTTTACTGCTGTCAGCGTTCTGGCAATTATGTTTATCTTCAGTTTGCTTTTGTTGCAGAACTATATCATCATTATTGATTTGTTTCCTTTTTAGTTCCATGATCTACTAGAACAGCTTTCTTGAGATTGTGGTTGCTAGCTGTATCTTTCTTACCTTACGCTATTTTCATGATAATAGTTAAGTGGCTTTGAATTAGTTTCTGAATTTCTTATTTAGGATTTCCTGCTTCAGTTTTGAATTTTAAAGAAGATATATCCATGGCTTAAAGTGTATTATCAAATAAGAGTTGTAACTCTTTCATTTACTCTTCTTGTTTGTTCTTCCAAGTATAATAATTTATTTTGCAGGTAGTACAGGAAGCCTTAGATAAAGCTCAACTGACTGAGAAGGAGCTTACTGCAGTTGCAGTCACTATTGGTCCTGGTTTAAGCCTTTGTTTGCGTGGTAATTTTTTTTTTTTTTTTAATTTAAAACTCCAGAACTCAACTTGATTGAATTTTCTGGAGATGATGTGGTTCTAATTGATAAACCATTTGGTTTCCCTAAGCATTAACCTTAGACCATATGAAATTGTGAAACCCTGTCAGGGATCATTGTATGTTTAAGATGTCAAATGACAATTCTATCATGTTATTTAGATGTTTGTTTGCCAAAGAGCAACATGATAAAATTCCTTAAACATCCTTTCTTCAATTCACATGTAGTTGGTGTGCAAAAGGCTCGGAAAATTGCTGGCAGATTGAATCTACCCATAGTGGGGGTGCACCACATGGAAGCACATGCCTTAGTAGCTAGGTAATACATGTTCAATTCATACTCAAAATCACATTTTTTAAGATATTACTGTAAATTGTTTTAAAAGCATATTAGGAGTGTTACTTTTTTGAATTCAATGCCATGGTTGCCCTTTAGCCATGTTGCCTTTTTTTCCCCTGAAATTTTATCAGATAGTTGAGTAAAATACAATAGCTTTATGTGTTGTTTGTAAGCCAATATATAAATTTTGCATCTTCTTGCTATTTCCTTTGCTAAATGGCTTCAGTTTGATTTTTGGTTGCATGTTCCTGGAAAATTTGTGGGTTCTTCTTTTTGTTTTGTGGGTTGGGGGGGGGATCATTCATGATTTCAGCCACTAATTGAGAATTCAGTAATGTAATGGCTATGATTGATGTGGTAGAAAAGACGAACTAAATAAACTGAGGAGAAAATTGTATTTGGTGGCAAGATGTGAGCTCTGCAAGAAAAGCTTACAAGATAGACCTTTGTTTTGACCTTTTCGTTTCCTTCTTTTGTCCATTTAAGAGACTTCTATTACTCAATGTGCTTAATGAGATATGACTTTCATTTTTCTTGTCTTATGGTGAGGGGTCAACTTAACTGGTTTGTGAAGAAATGAGGCATTGAAAATCACTTGGAAATCTACCTGATACTTAAAAGTACTATTGATTTAGGTTTTTCTCCAATTAGTTTGTCTTCCGGTGCCTCATCTGTAAAGGTGAACATAAAGAGATCTGGCCTTAAAGCGTGGATGGAATTTGCACTCCAATTCTAATAATAAATCTGTAGCTATTACTATCAAAAAAATCTTGTATGCAACTATGCTCAGTTCGTCGAAAGTTGAAAGAGTATGAGCTTCAACTTATCATGAAAAGTCATTTGCCTTATTCAATTTTTTTCCCCTCTCTAGGTTAGTAGAAAAGAAACTGCAATTCCCTTTTCTCGCCCTGCTCATCTCAGGTATGATAAATCACAGCACTCATTTAAATTTGTCACATTTATTTTCCCATTTTCAAATGTGCATCAATGCTACAGTACGCACACACTTGAAGAAGAATTGAGACAGACTAGAGTTCTGCTAAAAAAAATAGAAAAAGTAATTAGCTGTGCTGTAGGACCAATTACCTGGATTGAAAATTAAGAAATCTTGAATTACCATGCTCCAGAGGGCTCTACATTATTCTAACACATTTCCTGGTACTGTTTTTTGTAAAGTGGCACATGGGTCTTAGGTGAAATGATTTTGGTCATTTACTGGATTGAGTCTTCGCAACCCTTTTAACTTAGTTACTAGTTTAACTTACTAAGTCAATTTGCTTAGAGGGAAGAAGGGGGGGGGGTTTGGGGGGAAGAACTTATTAAGTCAATGCACTTTTAACATTTTGATCATTAGGAGGACACAACCTTTTAGTTCTTGCCCGGGATCTTGGCCATTACATACAACTTGGTACCACAGTTGATGATGCAATTGGGGAGGCATATGACAAGACTGCAAAATGGCTTGGTCTTGATATGAGGAGGAGTGGAGGGCCTGCAATTGAGGAGTTAGCTCATGAGGGAGATGCAGAAGCAGTCAAATTCAGAGTAAGTTTGGAGAAATTTTATGTCAAGTGTCATTTGTTTTCTTTTGAAACAGTTTGACCAGAATTTGATCTTCATATTGAGCTCAGGTTTTGAAGTGGTTGTTTGTTAGGTTCCTATGAAACAACACAAAGACTGCAACTTCTCATATGCAGGGCTAAAGAATCAAGTGAGGTTGGAAATCGAAGCACAGAATATGTAGGTGCTTTTAGCCTATGAAAAACATTGTTTTTCCCATGAAGAAATATTGTCTTTATTGCTGTTGATAAGAAGGTCACGTCTTGTCCCAGATTCTTCCTTTTGAATCTTCTATTTGGATATAAAATGCTGAAATATTAGCTGTGGACTATAGCATATCTGGGAAAATATGCCAAAAGATCTAAAAGAATCTTCTTTTCTAGCTGTGTCAATCATGTTGAATATGCTTGGAAAAAGTATTAATCGTGTAGTTGGAACAAATTTCTGTCCCTGCAGCTATTGTTGGTTAACCCAGCAATCAATCATTTCAACATTTAGATGTTCAAAGTTCCTCTTCTCTCCATCACCTCTGACCTTATTTTGTTCCTTGGACGTTGTGCATGCAGCAATGCTGAAATCCCCATTTCTTCAGCTAGTAGTGAAGATAGAGGTGCAAGGGCAAATATTGCTGCCTCTTTCCAGGTGATAATGGTCTTGGCATTTATTTCATGAAAAGAAAATAAAATCAAGTTTTTAACATATAGTTCCACATGTCTGCTTTCTTTAAATATAATATAACAATAGTGTTCAATGAGCATCTTCTTCTTTATTGCTTTACTCTTTTTTAAACATTGGCGAAGTATCTTTGTGCAGCGAGTTGCAGTATTACATTTAGAGGAAAAATGCCAACGAGCAATTGAATGGGCATTGAAAATTGAGCCTTCTGTGAAGTATTTGGTGCGTGAAATAAGATTCCCAATTGGCTTCCACGCTGTTGTACTCTCGAATTCTAGACTTCATGCGCTTTGTTGCTTTATATTGGTTTGAATATTGTCTCAGAGCAATTTCTTTATACTCCCATCGTAGGTAGCTTCCGGAGGTGTTGCTTCAAACAAGTTTGTCCGCTCTCGCCTTAATCAGGTAGTGGAAAGGAATGCCCTGCAACTTTTGTGCCCTCCTCCTAGCCTCTGTACTGATAATGGTAAGGTGCTAAGTGTTTTTCCTGCTAATTCAGTTAACATTGAGAAAATGCAAAAGTGATTAATTTGCAGAGGTACTTGATTTTAATAACTGGCAGTTGAAAAATACAAACTTCGGACAAATAACTTGTAGATAGATTGTGTGTGGTTTCTGTGGTTCAAGCTCGTGTACTACAACATAAGGATGGATCCAAGTGCTCATTACAGACAATACTTTTGCAATTTAAAATAAAGTGAATAGGCTAGTCTCAATTGAATAGCTGCATCGGCATTCAATTTCTGGTGGTAATCTGTTAGATATCTACCCATCATTGAGAACATAATTAATTTGTTTTAGGCCTGGTAGGGGTTCATTTGCATCTGTGGAAAAGTTGCCCAAATCTTGGTAATGTTAAATTATTGGGTTAAAAACAAAAAAATCCCCTGTAATATACCTAATACACAGAAAAACCCCCTATGGTTTCAAAACATACAAAACGACACCTCATGTTTTGAACTAAATTGTAAACTAATATAATTCGTTAAACTTAATGGAATCCGGTAAACTGAACGGAAAATTTAATGGAATTCGGTAAAGTTAATGGTAAACTTAACAGAATCCCGTAAGTTTAACAGACGAAATCGTTATCCGGTAAACTTAATGAAAATTTAACTGAATTCGGTAAAGCTAACGGTAAACTTAACAGAATCCGGTAAGTTTAACAGGCGAAATTGTCATTTCGTTAAGTTTAACAGGCGAAATTGTCATTTCGTTAAGTTTAACAAATTCTGTTAGTTTATAATTTAGTTCAAAACATGAGGTGTCGTTTTGTATGTTTTGAAACCATGTGGGCCTTTTCTGTATATTAGGTATATCACAGGGGACTTTTTTGTTTTTAACCCTAAATTATTTGAACTTTGAAAAGCTAGTACGTTGGGCCTTGTCTTGAAGAATAATGTTGGCTTGTTCTGAAAGGTGTAATGATTGCTTGGACCGGCGTGGAACATTTCCGGGTAGGAAGATATGATCCTCCACCACCTGCCAATGAACCTGAAGATGCCCAGGTTTTGTCATTTTGGTGCTTTCATTTGGATTTTTAAAGATTTTTTTGGCTAGAATTTGTTTGATTTGGATGCTATATCTCTAATAGAAGAGTAAGCTCTATATTTTTCGTCTTTACTGCCTCTTTTCTCATATGAAAGAAGAAGTTGATTAATTCATGACTTCTCACTTCATATGGGTTTCCAAAACCTATTAGTTGATGGAGAAAAAGTTAAGTGGTCGCATGGATCAGACTTGCTGCCGTAATGCTAATTAGCTTAGTCAATTTCCATTTTCTGCTCTCTTGAACTTTGAATAAGCAAAGAATTGGGCAAATGTGTTACTTCAGGTTTGGTTAACGTGGTTTGTAAAGCAATCCTCAAAATTCCTCTATTTAGTTAATCTGGACAAATGAATTGCATGTTTAAACGTGAACTGATTACAAATTAAGGGATCAGGCTACCTTAAGTGGAGATTGGAGGAACTCCATTTTTTGAAAGAATTATGTTGGAAATGTAGTATCTACAGGTGGTTGGGTTCATTGCTTTTGTTTTCATGTGGTCTTGAGGATTTTCATTTTGAAAAGTAGCAAGAATCTATGCTTCTATCTTTTTTTGGATAGTAATATGTTGACGAATGTCGTGCATGAAACAGCTTGATTTGCGGCCAAGGTGGCCATTAGGTGAGGAGTATGCGGAAGGAAGAAGTGATGCCCGATCAATGAGAAAGGCTCGGATTCATCCGTCGCTGACATCTCTCGTTCAGGCATCTCTGTTAGGACAGCCAAAGCCCACAGTGTGAAGGTTACTGGTGCTTTCTCAAATGAATGATGTCATGGCTGAAGCCCTAATGTTTTTGAAGGATATAGCTTGCAACTCCACACTGTCGCCAGCTGAACGTTTGCATCAAGTAAGAGTTTTCAAATTTTATCAAGAAACTGGCTCTGCGGGGACAGTTCTTGGTATTCCCTTGTCAATATAAATGTGTGGATTCGCTGATACCCTAGAAGATTTTCTGCTCAAGGAACATTTTTCTAGAGCACGGCATAAGTTATTCAATGCTCATTGTGTACCAGTGTTTAGACTTAGATAGAATGAACATAAGCCAATTTTCTGTTAAGTGAGCTATTACACTCTTCCTTCTATCTTTGGATTGTACAGGACCTAGAAGGTCTTTTTAATTATAGAGCAATGCTGTGCGGCCAAAATGTTAGAGATTAGACAAAGGTAGTGTTTGGATTGCATTTTCTAGGATTTTTTTTTAGAAAAATTACTGTAGCGATTTGACGTATGTAAGGAAAAAAGGTAATAGGGAAATGTGATCACGAAAAACGACGTGATTTTCCGACGGAAAATGACTATCCAAACAAGGTCTCTTCAACAATTCGTGCAGTGGATGATATGCTGCATCATATTTGCAAATTTTCATTTGCAAATGTATAGTTATACCAAAAAAATTATTTGGCTAAAAAATGCTAGAAAAGGTAATTGTAAAATAGAAAATTAAACAATATGCATGTGTATGTTCCTTTTATCTAGTATCTTTTAAGGCCCAAGTAGCTCATTAGAAAAAATATCCTTTTAAGTACGAATAAAGGAGATGTCAACTTTAGCATGAGTATTATAAAATTATGGATTTGGAGCAGGTAAATGTTTTTGCACGATTGTGCAGTTTAGTTTTACGTCATATGATGTACATTAATACTTGGGTAAAAAGTCCATTTGGCTCTCAAAATCTTCAACTATTTTATAATTTTAGTCCTCTAACTATTATTTGCATATTTTTAGCCTATAAACTATTAAAAGCGTGTATTTATAGTCCTCTCGTAAATTTGAACCCGATAATTCTAACGAAACTATCTCATAAACGATGTTTTTTTTTTAATATATATATTCTCCTTTCTCGTACAAATCAAGTGCAACTCTTCACTGGCTTGTCAAAATTTGATCAAATTGCATTCAAAACCTTCGATTTTCGTATAGATTTCAAATTTGCACTCCATTTTTATTGAATCTCATTAGATAAAGAGTAGTAGATTTATCAATTATTTTACTTGTCATTCACCATTTCTTTTAAATTTTATATCAAAATATTGAGACTAGCCCAAAATAAAGTCATTTTGACATTATTCCTTCTCAAATCAAGTTTGTTGACAACTATAATTATTCAATATCATTATCATTGTCAAAATTGGATCAAATTACATTCCAAGCCTTCGATTTCATGTAGATTTCAAATTTGGCTCTATTTTTAATGAATCTCACTGAATAAAATTAGCAGATCTATCACTAATTTACCAATTATTTTAAATTTTATACCAAAATATTCCTTGGAGTGTGAAAAGTTTAAAATTCTAATTTGAAGTTGCTCTTTCTACTATTTCGATAGAAAATCTTTTTCTTTCCATTTAACCTTGTACGTCGATGTACATGTACATTTTTAATAATTCAAGGGCAAAAAAAATGTACAACTAATAGTCGAAGAGTTAGAAATATAAAATTGTTAAAATTCGAGAAGGCTTTTTGCCCTTAATACTTTGCTGTGTGTGTAAATTTTATTTATGTTCGTCCCAAATACATTCTATTCCCATCAAGAAACAAATATACTCTTCCTCATTTCCTCACCGAAGGTACAGTTCGGGCGACCGCCGGCAATCCGTCCGTTGTCATTCCCTACGGAGACGTAGTTCCCTTTTCACCCAAGGTATACTAATTGAAGTTTTCAGACGTCATTGCCTCTGCTTCTCTGGGGCTGTGGCTGTAGCTGCAATTCTGCAAACCGTAATTGCCATGAAGTGCGGTTTTCCTTTCTTTTTTTTTTTTTCCTGTCGTTCGATTGAATAAACTACTGTCTGAAGCCGCCGCTCTTTACTTTTCGAGCTTAAATTTTTCAAAGCTGTCAGTTTTTGCCAGCTTAGTGTCAGTGATAGTTCATGCGCTCGCCAATTTTATTGGTCCGAGGCATATGATCAAACAGCTTGTATACTTATTTTAGCTTCTGTATCAACCCCAGTGCCTGAAAAATGTGATCTTTACGGGTTGTAATCCCTCCGTTCTTCCATTGCATTTTCATTAATGAATTTACTCTTCCACTTCTGGCTTGTTATTAGCTTTGCTAACAAGCTGTCCTAATCAAGTTTTCGTAAGGAAATGGCTGCAAATTTTCTCTTTTCGTTTATGGATTGTTACTTTGGAGGATATCTGTAGTTAGTCCACAGAAATAATAAATCTGAAATTTCTTCGGCATTATTGTGTTTTCTTTTCAGATGTTTACCACTTTTGCTGAATAATAAGCATTGCTTATTGTTTTCCGGCGTGGAAATGTCACCTTAAATGCCTGCATTTTCCTTGTGGTTTCTTTGGCGCGTAAGAAGTTTTAGGTTTAACCATTAGAAAGAACAAGTTGCTAATCACTGTTTTCATGTTTTTATTTTAGCATTCTACGGAATATATATACACTTTTTAAAGTTGGTCATTTCTTGTTTTTCCATTTCCCTTCTCTTTTACATATAGCAAATGTGCACCTTATTCGGCTGGCAATGGCATGTCGTTGATTGTACATTTTTTGGTTAAATTGTACACTTTGATTGATAAATTCGTGAATATTCTTGTTTGTGGTATGATTTGATAAGTATTCAGATTATAAGAAATGAGGATCATTAAATAACTAATTTCTTGGTGTGCAGGGTTGCTGGATTGAACAAGCAGAAAGACAATTTTTCACGTTTCTTCGTGATATTCTATGTCTAGCACCATTTCCAGGAAGAATATATTACTTGCAACGGTAAACCAAGCCACTTCCCATGTTATATTTAGAAATTACCTTTGCTGTTTTTCTGCCTTCTGTAGTCACTCTCTGGTGAGGCAGTACCATTTCATTCGAGAAAGGGATTTTGATCAGGGACAAGAATGCATAGATTTGAAAAGAGATTTCGATTTTCATCTTCTTATGCATAAAATTAATGGTGTAAACAGTGAAGATGAGGTTTTTCAGGTTCTCATGCAAGACCCTGCTTGTGATGCTACAAAGATAACTGATGAACTTATTAATAGGCTGCTGCACAGGTTAAAGGATGATTGGAAGTCTGCATTGGGTGTTTTCAGATGGGCAGAATTACATCGAGGCTATAAGCCCTTGCCAAATTTATATGATAAAGTGGTGGACACATTGGGAAGAATGAAACAGATGGAAAAGATGTGTGCTTTTGTAGATGAAATGAACATGGCTCATCTTGTCTCGCTTAGTACCATAGCAAAGGTTATGAGAAGATTTGCTGGTGCAGGAGAGTGGGAAGATGCTGTAAGGATATTTGATGAGTTGGAAAAGTTCGGGTTGCAGAAGAATACAGAATCCATGAATTTGTTATTTGACACACTTTGCAAAGAGAAAAAAGTTGGGCAGGCTCGGGAAATTTTCTTGAAGCTTAAATCGCACATCCCCCCAGATGCTCGTACTTTTAACATATTTATTCATGGTTGGTGCAAAATTAATAGGGTCGAAGAGGCACACTGGACAATTGAAGAGATGAAAGGTCATGGTTTTCGGCCCACTGTTATCAGCTACTCAACCATTATTCAGTTCTACTGCCATCAATTTAACTTCAGTAGGGTGTATGAGCTGCTTGATGAAATGAAAGATCAAAAGTGCACCCCAAATGTTGTGACTTTCACCACAATCATGCATTCATTAACGAAGTCTGGGGCACTTGAGGAATCCTTGCGGATAATTGATAGAATGAAATCTGTTGGATGTAAAGCTGATACACTGTTCTACAATGCTTTTCTTTATACTTTAGGCAGGGCTGGACGAATTAGTGATGCTATTCATGTTTTCAAGGTAGAAATGCCCCAGATGGGGGTTGCCCCAAGTACATCAACGTACAATACAATGATTTCAATGCTTTGTCAGCAGGAACGAGAAGAATTGGCGTTGGAGTTTCTCAGGGATATGGAAAAGTCGACTTATTGTAAGCCTGAAGTGCAGACATATTTTCCTCTGCTCAAGGCATGCTTTAAAGGTGGAAACAAAGATGATCGCTTGAGTATGCTGCTGGATGAGATGTCTAGCAAGCATCATCTGAGTTTTGATTTGTCAACTTATGCACTTCTGGTCCATGGGCTGTGCAAAGTAAATAAACCTGAAGAGGCATATAATTACTTCACGAAAATGATAGCTCAAGACATAACCCCTCGATATGTTACCTGTCGCTTGCTCCTGGATGAACTTAGACAAAACAAGAAGCATGATGCTGCTACAAGGGTTGAAGACTTCATGAAGAAAATGAAATCCTCTTGACCATCAACATTTCTTGGTATTGTGCTTTTATGCCCTCAATTAACTAGCTAACACTCGTACCATATAAATCCACACAAGGCCCCGGATCTCTGCAATTTAAACAACTTGGTCTTATTTCATCTCAGGACGTAAAAGAGTTTATTCAGTTATCTGCACTGTGTTTCTGTACATGCACAAGCATAATGCTTCATAAATTTTGGTTTGTAGAGTGCAATTTTCCCCCATGTGCAGTTGTATCAATTGATCAAACGTTCACTTACTTAGAGATGAAAATTGCATTTTAGCTACGCTGGAAATCTAAAACTGCAACGCATGCATTAGAGATAATTCTGCCAAGTTCAATATCAGTTTGTTTAGTTCTTGTACGCTACAGAATACCTTACCGGGTTGACATATGCATTGGGAATTGATATTGCTAGAGTGCGTTATGTTATCAATACCAATATACCATCAAGTATTTGTACTCTAACAGCAAAGGAATAGAAAGCTTCCCAGCTTTTGCAGAAGAAACAGAGTCATCTAGCATCAGCAAAGTTGTCGAGACAACCTTTGAGTATTTTAAACTGTTCAGGGATTCTGTGGGACGTATACGAACGAATAATTGTGTTCAAAGAAGAAAAAGACATGTTCGCTGGAAATGATTTTTTTTTTTCGGAACGGTAAGTGATTTTATAAATTAACAAAAGCTTTACAGTTTCTAGTAAAGGTTCGATGAAATTATACAATCAGTGTATTTCGATACTAAGAAATTCAAATTTCTCGTTTTGAATGATGCTGATACTAAGAAATTCAAATTTCTCGTTTTGAATGATGCTTAAAGCATATGAACTAATTCTATTACTAATATGATTATGATTCTTGTTAACTAAATAAAAAGAGCCCATATGAACAACAATTTTAGGTCTGTTTGTTTGGATGAAAAAGGTTTTTTGGAAAACATTTTCCTTATTTTTGATTATTTGGTTGTCAATTAATTTAGAAAAATAATTTCTGAGAGAAAATAAGTTGCACTTACGAGAGGAAAATAACTTCACTCTCGTAAAAGCAGTCTTCTTTTCACAGCCTCAAGCAAGGAACCATCGATGAAAGACCAGTCTCTTCTTCGGGGCAGTGATAACAAACCATCTCCAGCGACATCTCATCAGCAAACAAATCCCTTCTTCGCCGGCGGCATCTCCAACTACGGCGGCCAATATCAACGGCTCATCCCCACTCTGGCAGCGACATCTCATTCCCGTTCCTACAATAGCATTTTCAACAAAGGTGAAGACTCCTTAAGTATTTCCAGAGGTATGATGATCTCTTATTAGTTTTTTTTCCCTCCCTTTTCCTTTGAAAAATTGTCTAGAATTACTGGTGTAGATTCTTGAAGTTGGATTTGAATGAATATTTGTGGATTGCTTTTGTTTTAGTTTGTTCTTATCTGATTAGTGTTAAATCTGATTTGATTGATGCTAATGAATTAATTTGGCTGCTGAGTTTTGGGGGTTTTATGATTCTTGGAATCAGAATCCGGGTAGGGTAGGGTAGGGTAGTGTTTTCTTACAATCTGGTGAGCCTGTTGAGGGGATCGTGATTGCTCACTCTGGGCGATCAGTGGTTATCCTTTTCAGGTTCGGGGATACAGCAATGAGTCATACCAAAACCAGGATGGAAGAAGCATGGACCATCGAGGAAGTAGCCTTTAATGCTCCTGGTCTGTCGGGAGAGTGTTTCATTCCACCTGCTGAGTTGAGATTGGGTTCTCTCAGCGAAGCATGTGAACTTCCTCAAGGAGAGAGGGCAAGGACAGCGGCTGCAGCAGCAGCTTATCGGGCTGAGGTTGTTGCGCTGGAGAAATTACAGGAGAGCAATGTCAACAATATTGTACTCAAGATGGATATTTAAGACATGAAACTGGTTAGTAGCTTCTTAGTCACACAGTAGGCTAGTTTATTTGCACAAATAGACCGACGAAAGGATGTAAGTTAGTTAGCTAGGAACTCAGTTGATCGAAGAATTTTGAACTTGAATACAGATCTTTCTGAAGTGTATATATTAAACTAGATATCTGCCTTGAAATGAAACTCTCAGTCAGCAGTTTCTTGCTAGTGGAGGCTTATGTTAGTACCCGCAGGGCACTTTCAAGCTCAGTTGAGCTGTAACTTTTTAACATTTGAGATTTCGCTCTTGTAAAATCTCGTCTCAACTGTAATATTGAATATGGTCATCCTTTTCTGTCATGGTTTTGTATTATTTATGGTTGTACTGGCATCCAAATATTAACTATCGGTACTGAAAAGCTGTTTGCGTGAGAGGCATTGGAGCTATTAAATGTTTTTGTTCATTTTGTATCGTGTCTAATTATTTCTGCCGCTCTTTGATACGTCCACGTCTTAGCAGCCCCTGTATCTATATGCTAATACCGTTGCAGGGAGTGCTCTGCAGAGATAACAATCCTAAAAATTTATCATTGCCTGTTATAACCATGGATGAGTGAAGTTATTGTCCCATGATTCTCATTCTTCATGCCCAAAAACCACTGCACAAGGTTTGATTGATGAGCTAGAGAAAAAGGGCAGGCCAGTTAAAGGTCGTGAAGATATCAAAGGTATATCTTTTGGCTCTTATGATGTGGATCCATATGTATTGTCCATTTAGTTCCTAGTTTGATGTCACCAGAGAAATTCGTATTGATGTATTTCTTCCTCTATATGCAGCCATTGCTACTATCTCTGCTGGAAATGATGAAACTATTGGAATCATGGTTGCTGATGCAATTGACAAGGTTGGACCTGATGGTGTCTTGTCCATTGAGTCATCCTCTTCCTTTGAGACTACAGTCAATGTGGAGGAAGGAATGGAGGTCTGTTCGAGCTGCTTCCCCATGCCTTTCCCAAGTCTTGATATGAAAATCTTTTTCCCCTGCTTTGCGTTTTGTTTACTTGATAATTGTGATTTAAATATGACTTGGTTAGTATTCTTTTTGACATGCAGATTGATAGGGGATACATCTCTCCACAATCGGTCACAGATCAGAAGATCTCTGCTATTAAGGACATAATCTTCAGTGCTATTAATGATGTAACCATGATTTACTGCCTGGGCAACTGATATTTTTGGGACCATTTTCCATTTGGAGATGTGATTTTTGTTTTTGTTGAGCAATATTTTATATTTTGGCATATATTTGCCTCTGTATGTATTGAATTGTTCCAGATTTTTGATCCAACTGAGGCCGACAACATTTAAAGCAGGGATTTGAGTCACTCTAGACTTGATTAGGGTGCTTTTACGTACCAATAGTTCTAATTCTGTACCATGAATAAGGTTTTTGATTGACAAACCAAACACTGAAAAATTATAAAAAAAGGAATTTGGAAAATATTTTCACTTAATAACCAAACACTGGAAAATTTTGGGGAAGGAATTGATTTTTCAGGAAAGTGGCTTCGATGGAAAATATTTTCCTAGGGAAAATATTGTCAGTCCAACCAAACGGACCCTAAATGATGAATGAATTCAAACTGGTCAAGACTCAAGAGTGAATAAAACTCGGGCCCAATGAAATAAGCCTTCTGCTGCGATGCGCGTATGTAGCAGCGGCCGAACGATAGGAAACAAAATCAATATCAACCTTTTACAGCAAACCAGAACTTTCTCTAATTAAGACGAGTTCAACGGATTCGGGCCAGCTTGGTAGAGTCTCTGGGCCGAAGAAACTTTTATAATGTTTCTGAAACGCAGCGTTTAAGTATTGTGAATGCTTCCTTTGCAGCAGCACTTGAATTGAAATTGAAACCCTTTGAACAGATTCTCAATTGAACAAAAACCGCGAAAAGCTTCTAAACAAAAACACACAGTCACACACTGAGACAAATTTGAGAGAGAATGGAAGTATCGAGTCTCCCAATTTCAGCTTCGCATAGAGCAAAGTTGATATCCGCCGGCTACATTTCTATCTCCTCCCTCAGCTCTATCTCGCCCGCCCACCTCGCCCGTGGTATGCCTTCTTGTTGGTATTACTAGAGCTGTTATGTCATCTATTCTCTTTTTTCTTGTGTACTCGTATTTGATTGCAAATACATCTCATTGTTGGATAATAGCTAATCTTTGCGCTAAATGAGTGTGAGTTAAATTTTTGAATATTTTATAACATTTCCCCTGACGGGTTTCTCTTGTTTAATGGCTAGATTTGGGGATTTCAGAGAACGAGGCTACTGGGATTTTGAAGGTGGCATCCCAAAGGGGTGGACCGGAGAGAACCATTCCAAGTCACCATTCTATTGTTGATGGTTTGAGTAATTTATCAATGCTGATTATATATTATTATTGTGATTTTTTTTTTGAGGGGGGCCTTTGATGTTGCTGTGGAATTTGATGTTGCTGTGGAGTTGTTCTATTTGTTTTACTTCACTAATGCATGAGTCATGACTATCATCATAAAGGGATTGTACTTGGTAATCTTTTCCTTTTGCTTTTACCAAATAGGTGTGATGTATCCGTTTCGTGGAGCTACAAAATTTTTATTTTTATTATTTTTAAGGAGGGCAAATCTACAGTGATATGCTGGGCTTGTTTAGTTTTTTCTTGCTTTGTTACATTTCGCGTTATGGAATATATAGTCTGAAGATTCACCTACTATGCCGAATTAGCACTTTTGTTGTACTTGAGATTTTTTTTAGGTGAATATGTGAATATCTTCTTGTTTTTCTACCATTTTACTGGCATGCCAACACAGTAAGTTGTAAAAGTGTATCACCGATTGTGTGTGTGTAAATTTTGTTTACTGAGGATTGTGAATGAAGGAATTTGTTAACCCATAGATCTTGTTGTGTAAGATATTTCTTTTGTCTGCTAGATGCGGCCTCTTACAAGGGATGCACAAAATTCGGCTAACTGAATCTTAATTTTTTTCTTCTTGTTTAGGGGCACAGACCGCCTGGGACATGTTGCATGAGGAGGAATCATGCAGAAGAATTACCACATCATGTGCAGATCTTGATGACATCCTAGGTGGAGGAATAAGTTGCAAAGAAGTTACTGAAATTGGTTAGTCTTTTATCATCTCTATGGTGGTTCCTACCATGTTTGGTACCTTAAACACTTTCATTGAGAGAGAGAGAGAGAGAACGAGACAGAGGACATCTACAAATTGCTGACAATCTCAAGCTTTATCACTTTCTATTTTGTCAGGTGGAGTGCCAGGAATTGGTAAAACACAACTTGGGTAAGAATTTGTTCCTGTTTACAGTTGATTGACAAATTTTGTTCTGTTCCTTTTGGTTCTTATTAAGACATATACTAGCATGCAGTATTCAACTTGCCATCAATGTTCAAATTCCACTTGAATATGGTGGCCTTGCAGGGAAAGCAGTTTATATTGGTAAGTACGGTACACAAAATACTCATGGTGGTGTGACTAAATCTGCTACTGCTTTCTCCAAAGGCATTTCAACTGAAGATTCTATGAGTTCTTTTTTTAGATACAGAAGGCAGCTTTATGGTTGAACGTGTTCAGCAAGTTGCTGAAGCATGCATCAAAGACATGCAAGAATATGATAGCTTTCTACGTAAAGATTTGCCAGCCCGT
Source organism: Coffea arabica (assembly GCF_036785885.1). Classification (NCBI taxonomy): domain Eukaryota; kingdom Viridiplantae; phylum Streptophyta; class Magnoliopsida; order Gentianales; family Rubiaceae; genus Coffea; species Coffea arabica. Next base: position 21,769,420 of record NC_092312.1, on the reverse strand, counting down.
CAAGTAAATCTGCAGGCAAATGATTTTCTTGCCAATATATACTACTTTCGCATTTGCAGTTACACAGAGCAAATCGCCGTGATAAATTACTTGGAGAAGTTCATTTCAGAGCATAAAGATGTAGGTGTAGTATTTAAGTTCTTTTTTTTTTCTTTTCTTTTAATGATGTTGGTGATGTCATTGAGAGCTTGCATTATGCAAATTTTCGTTGTAAATTATTGACATTCCTCTACTGTCACAGATCAAGGTTGTTATTGTTGACAGCATTACTTTTCACTTCCGTCAAGATTTTGATGACATGGCACTTAGAACTCGATTACTTGGTGGAATGGCCTTGAAGTTGATGAAACTTGCAAAGAAATTTACTCTAGCGGTAAGAATTAGACTATCTCTTTTCCTTCTCATATTCTTTAAGCTGTCTCCTTCTTATCCAACTGAATGGCATTACTTCATGTTTGTGCACTCTAATGACCAGAGGACATCATAATACAGGTTATTTTGTTGAATCAAGTAACCACCAAGTATTCGGGAGGTTCATTTCAACTGACTCTTGCTCTAGGTAAGAATCTGTCTTCTTTAAGAATAATTTTCTTATACTTGTCTTTCCTTGGGTGCTCTGCTACTGTTGTTTTTATAGTTAATTTTTCCTCCCTCTTTGTCTTTCATCCAACCTGATTCCAGATTCTGGTCATCAGGGACATATCCTTTTCTGAGTTCCTAAATCTTGCTGGGCAGGTGATAGTTGGTCACATGCTTGTACAAATCGTATCATTTTGTACTGGAATGGCAATGGACGCTATGCCCACATTGACAAGTCACCTTCTATTCGATCAGCATCTGCTCCATATGCTGTAACTGGCCGAGGGATCCGAAATTTGGCTTCAAACTGTAAACGAGTCAAACTGATGTAAGTTTATACTGATTCCCTAGAAATCAATGCAGGGGTGCTTTGTTTCCTTGTAGCTTTGTAATTATAGAACCAATTTGTTGTCTGAGGCTGAATGACAATGAATCAAATCGTCTGGTGGTAAAATCAACGTTTTAGTCATCTCTCCTTCCATTATCCCCATCACAAGGACTTCAGAACTTTCGAGAACACCTGTTCTTACAACATAATTTGTAATGTACCATGGATACATCTGAAAATTTAGAAGTCAACTTTTCAGCATTTGACGAGTATAGATTTGGTGTATTTTTCTTGATGTTATATTCATCCTTTGTCGTTTAAAAATAAATTACTAGCTGCCATTCCTTGTTTGAACAAGCTTTTGCCCTTCAGACTCCGTGCTAGACTTGCGCACGATGAGCATATATGCAGAAGTTTAATCTGAAGCTGACTTTTGAGTAGCAAACTTCTAGTCTCCAGGGTGCCAAGAATTTTTCATGTCAAAATCCAGCCTTTTTTGGGGTACTCTTTTATTATTATTATTATTATTTGTTTTCATGCAATATGTTCTCTAACTTTTCGTACTTTCTTTTGATATTAGGGCTTGTTTTGCTTGTCTACACGCCCGCTAAAGGGATTAGCCTCATTGTTGTTGAACATCGATCCTATTCATCATTTATGAAAATTTTGTCCTCGGGTCGGGTGCTTTGAGGTTTTCTTATTTGGTTGCAAATTTGTTGAAGAAGATCATCATCTTCTACTTTTGTTGTCTTATTATTGCGTCACTTGTATGCCCAAAAGCCCACATGAGTTATTGCGTCACTTATTGCGTATTGGTTCTAGCCTTCTAGGTGTTTTATTCTAAGAGATAGAAGATGCTTGACTTTCGGCTATAGAGGACTGAGGTCACAGAACCCAATGACATATACTCTAACCCCCCACCCATTTTTTTTTTTTTGCCCTACGCATATATATATATATAGCTCAGCAACCTCTGAATGGCCTCTAAGTCATTGAAGGGTTGCCAAAACAATAACAGAAATGGTGGATTGGATACGGAGGTAGGTGGAGTCTGGCGGCTCAACTTTTTCTAGTCAATGAGGTTGAATTTGTACAGGATGCGAAAACTATCCCTAGATTTGTTCTTAAAACATTTCGCCGACTCCACCTATGTTCTCTCTTTTCTCCTACAACGACCACTTATGTTGTGGTCTATTAAAATTTTAGAGCCATTCTTTCAAGACAAGACCCGTTAGTTAGTTGATTGATGAAATGCATAGCAAATATTCCAAGAGCTGCAAACAAAAATTTATGTCATGCAGACGCAAATCTCACCAAACCAAATTGGGGGCTGCGTTTTTTGTCGTGCCAGTAACGATACATTGTATAATCTATTCTATTCTTATTTAAGGGGAAGGAAAGTTTAAGGAGGCATGTGTTAGAGATTAGTGAGTATACAGATTTAACTAAATCAAAAAAATGCTATAATACTATTCTTAAATTTTTTTTTTTTGGTTGAAGCCTTGAAGGTTTGAGGTCTGAACCCCGCCTATAATCTAATCTAATCTAATCTAATCTAAGGAGGTTTGATCAAGACTTTATTAGTCGTTGTTGCTCTCTTAGTTTAATTCACCTTACAAAGCAAACGAATGCACAACTTGAGTCAGAAAATTCTGCATGCGGACAACGTTAATTCATTAAAAATTTGAAAAGCATTGATATCCTACCCTTACTCAACGGCCCCGATCTCTTCCTCGGTTTCTCCTCCCCCATCCTATCTCATGCCACCACAAGCTCTCCCTCTTCTTCTTCCCCAGTCTCTGTCTGTCATTGATCGAATCTCTGTCCCTTTTCTTCCTTACCCCAGTTCTCAATAATAAAATCTTTTGTCCTTTCAACCGTTCATCTCTTGCCATACACAAGAATTGGATATTAGTAATAGTAGCAGCGTTTACAGTTGAGGTTCTGTTAACGGCTTTTTATTGACTCAATTGGTGTACATATGCTCAAGGCCCGTTTCGTTTCGATTCCTTGTTTTTATCTCTAATAATTTTTAAAAATTATTTTTCACATTTTAAATGCTACAAATTTATAATTAAACACTCTTCTATAATTCGGTAATACCCTTTTCCAAAATTTTAAAAAAAAAAAAAAAAAGCAAAGCTTTTGTACCTCTTTCGGTCTCCAATAGAGCCTCTTTTTATCCCTTTCTCACGGCACACACCAATGTGTTTTTGTAGTACGACGTCATATATATTATCCATCATCATTAAATAAAAACAGCAACAAAATCAAATTAAAAAGTCCACCAACTCTCCTCCCTCCCTTCTCGATATAATCTATCCACCCCGAACAAACACACCTCCTAATTCTTCTCCCTCCCAAGTCCCCACCAACACCACTACCACAAGAGAGTCATGGCTTCTTCTTCTTCCCTCACTCTCTCCCAGGCCGTTCTCGCCGGCTCCATCCCTCGCCATGGCTCTTCCAACCCCCACCTCCCTTCTGTTTCCTTCCCCACGTTTTCTGCCCTCAAATCCACCCCCTCCACAACCACCACTGCTGCCTCCCGCCGCCGCAGTCCCTCCGTCCCAGCAGCGGGTCGACGCCAAGCCCAGGTCTTGGCCTCAGCTGCAGTAGAAACTCTGGAGAAAACCGGCACGGCCCTTGTAGAAAAGTCCATCAATACCATCCGTTTCTTGGCCGTCGATGCTGTCGAGAAGGCTAATTCCGGTCACCCGGGTCTACCCATGGGTTGCGCTCCAATGGGTCATATTCTTTATGATGAGGTCATGAAGTATAATCCCAAGAATCCTTATTGGTTCAACAGGGACCGGTTTGTTCTCTCAGCCGGCCATGGATGTATGCTTCAGTATGCTTTGCTTCACCTTGCTGGATATGACTCTGTCAAGGTCAAAACTTATTAATCGTAGTTTCTGTGTGAATTCATCCTTTTATCCGATCTAACTGGTGCAGTCCCAGATTATTATTATTTTTTTTTTGGGTTTGAAGATTGGATTTTGGATCTGGTTTTTTCTTGGATTTGTGGTTTTCCAACTCTGCATGTCATTTTCGAGGTCGGCTTGTTAGAACATTGCTGAAGATCGGATTTTCAATGCATTTTGCTGTGATGTTTGACTTTTGCACCTCATTTTGGAGGTGGTTTTGGTGGAGAATCTGGTAACAATTGGATTTTGAATGGAATTTTACTGGATTATATCTGATCTTGTTTTATAATTAGCTTACATTTATTATTTTCTGTTGCCTTTTCAATTATTTGGTACTGTTTAGAGTTGGTTGCTGATTTTTTTTCACTGGTCTGCTTGTAGTTTGTTTAATTCACCTGGTATAAGATGATTGTATTACTTGAGCTAGTAAATGGAGCCTGGGTTTTTAAAGTAGCAAGATGGGGGTGATATTGTCCTGTGCAGGAAGGTTTCAAGTTGTTTTCATGACATTGCTTGTGCTGGATTGAGTTATGGAGTGGGTTTTTTTTTCTCCCGTTGGACTGAATGTGTTTCCATGGGATATTTAGGAGGAAGATTTGAAGCAGTTCCGCCAATGGGGAAGCAAAACTCCGGGTCATCCTGAGAACTTTGAGACCCCTGGTGTTGAAGTCACCACTGGTTAGAATTTAGTTCAGCTAGTATATTTGGACGTTGAACGGAGTGGTGGGACTAATCGTTGTCTCTCATTGCTTTTGATTAGGTCCGCTTGGCCAAGGTATTGCAAATGCTGTTGGTTTAGCCCTTGCTGAGAAACACTTGGCTGCTCGTTACAACAAACCGGATGCCGAGATTGTTGACCACTACACGTAATATGACTTCCTGAATTGTTAATAGTTGTTTCAATTTTCTGGTGGGTCTCAAATACCAGTTCTCTATGTTGTTTAATGACGGGACTTTTACATCTTATATAGATATGCTATCCTTGGTGATGGATGTCAAATGGAGGGGGTCTCCAATGAAGTTTGTTCCCTTGCTGGCCACTGGGGACTTGGAAAGCTGATTGCCTTCTATGATGATAACCATATTTCAATTGATGGTGATACTGAAATTGCTTTCACCGAGAGTGTCGAACTCCGGTTTGAGGCTCTTGGATGGCATGTTATCTGGGTCAAGAATGGTAATACAGGTTATGATGAAATTCGTGCTGCCATCAAGGAAGCAAAGGCTGTAAAAGACAAGCCTACCTTGATCAAGGTCAGATACTGATTATGCTTCATCTTGAGCCTTACTTCATGTTTTCCTATAGTTGTTGCTGCATTTATCTCTAAAACAGTTCCTCCGCTAAATTGAATGGGCTGGTAGATTTGAAATATTTCCAGCTTGATTGCTTGGTGTTTCTTCCTGCATTCTTCAAATTGGGATATTTTTGTTAAATATATTTCTTCCATACAGGTAACCACAACAATTGGTTATGGATCCCCCAACAAGGCAAACTCATACAGTGTACATGGCAGTGCGTTGGGTGCCAAGGAAGTAGAGGCCACTAGGCAGAACCTTGGATGGCCTTATGAGCCTTTCCATGTTCCTGAGGATGTCAAGAAGTATGAATGATCTCGCCTGCTTCTTGAATTGGATAAAACTTAGCTAACTTTTTCTTGAAAACTTACAATTGTGATCATTTTTTCTTCAGACACTGGAGCCGCCATGTTCCTGTGGGTGCTGCTTATGAAGCTGAATGGAATGCCAAATTTGCTGAATATGAAAAAAAATATCCAGAAGAAGCTGCTGAGTTGAAGTCCCTCATAACTGGTGAATTGCCAGCTGGATGGGAGAAAGCGCTTCCTGTAAGTAGCTAAGAAACAGATTTGCTCTTTTATTTCACCTTGTGACATCGAGATTCATTCTGTTAATTTGCATATATATTATCCTTTGTCTTTGGAAACTTTTCTTTTGGACTAAACAAATTGGACTCAATTATATTTAGTGTCTGCTTTCAAGTCAGATCTATTGACCTGGCATTGCATTCCCTTCCCTTGTCCTGTGGTTTAATTCAGTTGTGATTTTTATACTTTTACCCTCAGGCATACACTCCTGAGAGCCCAGCTGATGCCACCAGAAACCTGTCTCAGCAAAATCTTAATGCCCTTGTTAAGGTTCTCCCTGGTCTGCTTGGTGGGAGTGCTGATCTTGCCTCCTCTAACATGACCCTTCTTAAGATGTTTGGTGACTTCCAAAAGAAGACACCAGAAGAGCGTAATGTTAGGTTTGGTGTACGTGAGCATGGTATGGGATCCATCTGTAATGGGATTGCTCTCCACAGCCCTGGCCTACTTCCCTACTGTGCAACTTTCTTTGTGTTCACTGACTACATGAGAGCTGCCATTAGGATATCTGCCTTGTCTGAGGCCGGTGTTATCTACGTGATGACTCATGATTCAATTGGGCTGGGAGAAGATGGACCCACCCATCAGCCAATTGAGCACTTGGCAAGTTTTCGGGCAATGCCTAATATTTTGATGTTGCGTCCAGCTGATGGGAATGAGACAGCTGGTTCTTACAAGGTAGCTGTCCTCAATAGGAAGAGACCATCAATCCTTGCTCTCTCAAGGCAAAAGTTGCCCCAACTTGCTGGAACTTCTATTGAAGGAGTGGCAAAGGGTGGCTACATTATATCAGACAACTCTTCAGGCAACAAGCCTGATGTGATCTTGATTGGAACTGGTTCAGAGTTGGAAATTGCAGCCAAAGCTGCTGATGAACTAAGAAAGGAAGGGAAGGCCGTCAGAGTTGTCTCTCTTGTTTCATGGGAGCTTTTTGATGAGCAATCAGCTGAGTACAAGGAAAGTGTCTTTCCAGCGGCTGTAACAGCTAGGGTTAGCATCGAGGCAGGATCAACATTCGGATGGGAGAAGATTGTTGGACCTAAAGGAAAAGCAATCGGAATTGACCGATTTGGTGCTAGTGCTCCTGCAGGAAAAATATACAAGGAGCTTGGCATTACAGCAGAGGCTGTTGTAGCTGCAGCAAAAAGTGTTTCTTAGGCTTCAGAAAATGGGATTTCCAGTTGCTCGTTCTGTGCTGAGGTATTTTGGATTCGTTATATGAGGCTGCAGTTTACAGCAAAAACCCTTGGTGAGGTTCTTGGCTCAATTGACTGCCATTTGACATTTCATAATAAGAGAAGAAAAATTTCTTGCTTTAGCAGCTGCCTTCATCGGTGGAGCAATTTGAGGCTGCAGAGAGGAGGCAGTTTAGGATGCTTCTGAACTTGTACACTGGAACGTGGTTTTTGTAATTTGATGTGGTTATTTGATTGGAGGTCCTTTTTGTTTGTTTGTTTGTTTTTTTCCCCTCTTTATTATGTTTTCTCATGTTTTAATAGAGATAAATGAGACTAATAAGCTCTCCTCCACATTGCCATGTATCATCAAAACTGCTCGCAGTCTTTGAATAGTGAGTAGCTTTTCTGAGTCATTTTGCTGCGATTGGAAATGTGATGTCCGGCGCTTCTTAACGATATTAAACGGACCAATAAGAGTTCCAATGTTCGCTATATGATATCTTGGATAAACACATAGAGTAAATTTCAGAATTTGTATTGAGATGGACTGCTGCGGAGCTTCAAACCTTTCAAAACCTGTGTGGGGCAACCCAATCTCTTTAGGCTGAGAATGAGGATTTCCTAAGCCAGAAACAAACAAACAAACAATGTATGGGACCGGGAGTGGGGCGATGAATGATGATCCATCCATTGTTATGTGGTTGTTGAATGTTGCGGGTGTGGCTATTTCATATGTGGTAGTTGAACTTCTGGCTCTCAACCTGCCTATCCTCAACGTACGTACTTGTCTACTAGTATTATACCAGAGTACCATTTTCTTGTGCAGAGGCAACAGGTTTACCTTAGCTTAGCTGAAGAGCTCAAATTATTGCACTTTATTTCCCTGGAAGTTGGAAGTATGGTTTGGTATGGACCGTGAAAAAAGTATCCTCCCATGGAATAATATGCCTTGAGAATGGTAAAAGGCATATTCTCCTCCTATGCAAAATGCAACGCAGTTCTTTATTTAATTACAAACGTCCAATGGCCTACCACAGGATGATTTAATGGTGAGACACTCACGAGTGAGTTTTATTAGATATAACCAGTTTCTTAAGAATAATCCAATTATGGTCGTTTATTAAAAAAATTCCCCCGAGTCAAAAAAACTCTTGTACAGAATCGTGTGATAGTGCATAGAACAATTCAACACCTACCTTACCGGGAACTTCGAAGTCAAGACTTTAGTACTATCCAACAACTTCAGATCAGTGATGTTCTGTATAATTGTTTATTAAGCAGAATCATGCGTTAGGTGTAGATCTTTGAGAGTATTAACAGGAGAGTGTCACATGGGCAATCGTCCATCCGCTGTTCCCACCGAGCATAAGTGTAATATTTGCCAAAGCAACGAAAGATTCATTCATATCAAAGCCCTCATTCATATCAAATTCAGACATTTCCAGTCCATTCTTTTCCTTTTCCTTTTCACAGAGACGAAAGATTGCCGAAATCTGAATGAAAAAAAAACTACAATCGAATCGACCTCAATCAAGAGTCCCATTGCATCTGTAACACAGTCAGTTGAAATCAAGAGTCCCAAAATTGAATTGGTTTAGAAGAACAATCTCTAGTACCTCGTGAGCTAACTGATATTGCCATCCCAACTAAACTCCAGTTGGCATAAGCTAGCTAGTGTTCAACTGCCCTATTGGCGTACTTGAAAGTAAGGCAACGAAGTGCCAAATAGAATGAGCCCTTTGACCTGTTGCCAGCCTTTTCTCTTTATTTACTTTGTAGACATTTTTTTAAGGAAAATTCTACAGAGTGATGTGATAACCACATTATGGTAAATCACACTGCTGTTGAAAGAAAAAGGAAAACAGGAGAGGAGTGTCAGTGTCCGTATGGGTTCTTAGTCAAGGCTCTTAAGCTTCCTGTGTTCCCTTTCCCCCAACTCCTTGTTTCCACATCGGTTGTAAGAGGTGTGTGAATAGGATTTAAAGTCCGTGAATTTATCCAGAAGTCAGCAATTGTCTTTTGAGTAAACTGGTGAAATTACCTTAGATTCTATGTGCGTATTACCTTAGATTCTATGTGCGTGTGTTTCTTTGCGCTGTTGAAAGGTAAATCACACTGTAGAAATAAGTGTGTGACCCAAAAAAAAAAAAAAAAAAACTCTTGAGGTACCACTAACGTGACGGTGACATACCACACGATGGATGATCCTATCTTTAATCAACAAAAGCAGAAATTACTTTGCCCAATCCAATTTTAATCCTTATCAAGGCAACAGTAACAAAGGTAGAAAACAAAGCAAGATAAGCCATACTTCACTCATCATCAAGGTGCAGTTAAGAAAATAGCGAAACAGTTGACCTTATCAAAAACCAAAACACAGAGACAACAATGTAATTATATTTCCACGAGCTGGAATATTAGTGTCATATGCTGAAGCACAATGTACCCAGAGGCTGTTCCTACGCAGAGAGCCTCTTAGATATCAAGACGGATGCTTTCCATGTAAATCGGAATGAGAAATCCTTCAATGAGAGATGATCCTGCAAAGCTCTAGCAGTTCTCATTTCTCAACAGCCATAACCAGATAATTAAATGCAAAAATTTGGCTTTCATGTATACAGTACAGTGTCAAAGTGTCAATAATATGAATGCAAGGTTATATGCTTTTATGAAAACCTCAGCAGCATATTTCCTTCTTTTATTTATTCTGAAGAGGTAGACTTTCATAATTTCTACAGAAAACAATTAGATTCTGCTGCTATTTAAGATTAAAAAAGACATGCAATTCGACCTGAACTATTCTGCCACTTAGCTAAACCCATAATATCCCATTAAAGTAAGCTAAAATCAAAAGCTGTAACCCTGAAATTCAAAGAGTCCAGAATAAAGAGGCCAACTATGCCATAGACGCTTGTTTCTTTCCTTTCTTGCTATTGGAGGCCATGATCATTCTTGAAAGAATATCTGCTTGCTTAGTGTTTCCCTCTGCATTAAGGGTCTTGATTAAGTCTTCATAGCTATTTTTGTCTGTAACTCCTCCTTTCTCCGTTATCTTGCACAGAATTGAATATGCATTAAGAGTTTTTCCAGCAGCTAAAAGGCCATCCAAAACTTTATCATAGCTGGAGAAGTCAACACTATAATCTCTCTGTAAACAATGATCTAACAACTTCAAAGCAGCAATTGTCTTCCCTTTCTCACAGAGAATGGACAGAAGATTATCAAAGTTAGGTGCAAGTCCATTTTGCATAAGCAATTCAATTCTTCCCAGGGCTTCCTCAACATGGCCCCTCAGAAGGAGAGCCTCCAAGATTTTAGCAATCAAATCCATGTGCTCTTTCACACCCTTCTCCAGCATAGTCATCATCACCCTGCTTGCTGTTTGAACTCTTCCATCTGCAAACAAGCTCTCCATCACTGACCTATATAGAGACGAGTCTGGCAGATGACCATTTTCAATCATAGTATCCAAAGCTGATTTAGCATCAGCAGGGTCACCCTTGGTCAAGTAACTTTCGATAAGTGATACGTGAGCACTTGCTTCTGAAACAACCTTCCTCCTAACCATGATTGTCAAAAGTTCAGAAGCTGACTCAGGAGTACCTTCTTTTGAATGGCCACGAATCAGATAGTTGAAGGCAACTGGATCCTGGACACCCATTTTCATCAACTGTCGCAAAAGCATCTCAGCTTTTCTTGTCTGTCCATTGTTGCATAGATGCTCAATGACAGGATTGTAAGCACTAGGCTCCATTTGCAAAGTAGTCTGTGGTCTTAAGATGATTTCCTTCTCTATAAGCTTATCCAACAATTGAACAGCTCGTTGATACGCACCAGCCTTACAGAAATTCTCTATCAGGATACCATAATGCCCAGCCTCTGTTGGAATACTCAAGCGAATCATTGCTTTGAGCACATCAGCAGCCGCATCCAAATGACCTGCCTTGCACTGTCCAGACAGCAGTCTCGTGAAGATTGAGTCATCATTTGGAGCAATATGTCTTTCGACCATCTCCTTCAAAATCTTATCAGCTTCCGACATCTTGTCTGCATCACACAGCCCTGGCAACAAGGTTGAGTACGTAATAGCATTTGGCTTAATCCCAAATTTCTTCATTTCTTCCAGAAATCTCAATGCATTGTCAACTCCCCCAGCAGAAACAAAACCCTTAATCAAAGTCGTGTAAGTTATCACTGATGGCTCTAAATTCCTCCCCTTCATCTCCACGAAATACTTCTCAGCCTCCTCCATGTTTTTAACACGACAATACCCATTGATCATGGTATTATAAGTGACAACATCAGGTGAAATTTCCCTACTTTTCATCTCCTCAAAGAACCTTACCGCACTTTCCACTTTCGAAGAAAGGAAAAACCCCCAAATCATAAGGTTATAGGTATGCCTTGTGGGCTCAATCCCCTCCTTCAACATCTTATTAAAGTACCTCTTGGCCATCCCATACCGCCCTCTGCGCATTATAACCTTAAACAAAGCATCATACGTTTTTATCGTCCTCTGAACCCCCAACTCCTCCATTTTTTGAAACAGCTGCACACTCTCCTGCACAATGCCCGCGCTACCATAGCTCTCAATCAACAGAACCCACATATCCTCATCCCACTCGACCCCCTTTTGTGGCAGATCCAACAGAATACACCTGGCGTGATTGAGCTTCGAAGCTCGGCCTAAAATCTCAATAATTTTCAAATGGGTTTCTCTAGTATGCTGAAAAAGTCCAGCCCTTTCCACCCATCTGAAGAACTGGAGCGCGTGCTCAGAGTTTTTCGCACCATGAAGTACATTATAAACAAGTTCATGATCAAAGCTAGGAACCAAATTGCGAATAGAATTCTGTAAACGGGTAGTCCAAGCACGATTAGCCATCATTCTACAGATAATATCTTCTAATTTTTCTGGGTTTTTCTGAAGACGACGATGCTTACCTCTTGGGCTTCTGGATGGCGTTGCCGCAGGATCAACATTCCGTGTTTCTGGCCCAGTGGATTCAGTTGGTGAAATGGCCGCTGTTTCCTGATCGGGGTTACCACCTGGGGATGAGCAGAAGAAGAAGAGGGATTTTAGCGAAAGTGGGGTGGAGACATTTGAGAGGTTTCTGGGATGGAAATGAGATGGTTTCGAAGCTGAAAGATACGCCATTCTTCGAATCGATTTTTAAGGTTTTGACTTTGATCCGGGAGGGATTTGGGAAAGTGAGGGATTGAAGTTTTACGCTCAGACTCCCATGGGAGAGACAAGAGAGAGGGAGAGATGGAGTCGTGGAAAGGAAAGCAGTAACTCAAGGACTGTTAGGGTTTAAGCCTTTAAGGGAGGAGGAGTTGGGTTGGTAAAAGGTCGAGTGAACCTGGTTCATGGCCCAACCATGCACCGCGCAGTTGTTAAGCCCTTTTTTTTTGTCGAACCTCTGTTTGGCAGTTGAGTTTTTTACCAAGTTTGTCTGCTACAAGTTTTTTAAAAATTTCGTTTGCTCAGTTACAGTAGCCTCGAAATTTTTAAAAAATTTTAAGCTATATATTTTAAAATATTTAAAAATTTATATATTTTAAAATTTTTTTTAAAAACTTCAATAGTAAAGTTTTAGACAAGCACCAAAATAACTCGCTTGTATTACTTGAAACAAAAGTATTTACAAAATAAATGATGACTCGATACAATCCAATGTGCTATTAGCACAAAAGATTGGGATTAATCCATTTTATATCTTGATAATTAAGGTACTAAACTGAACATTTAGATCATTTCTATTCACTATTTCTAGGCAAAAGGAGTATTTGTAAAACAAGGAGTATTAATGTGTTGTTGTCCATGCATCCATAGGTTGGATTTGCTGTAGTAGATTTTTGTCAGAAACTCCAATGTTGACGAGTCTCCATCCCTGTTATGTTCTGCTGCTTTATTTTTCCAATTACGTTTTTATCTCACGTACATCACGTTACAAAAAGTATTACAGTAAAAATATCCCAAACAACTTACAATCCAAACAAACCATTCGAGCAAGCTTGCTTGGCACCTTCAGCAAGTTGTTGAATTTGATTCTTGCTTGTTCTTTCTCTCATTGCTCACCTCATTAGGTCCCATTCAGCACCCATTTCACTTTTTTTTTTTTTTTTTTTGTTAACGAAGACAAAGGATTTGCTTTGTCAGCCCTTTAACTTAGGGTTCACACTTCCAAAGAATTGAATGACCGATTCAATTTAGATCGAAAATTGGATATTGGTAAAGCAGAATTCGAAAAAATTGCTTAAGGTCTAATCTTAAAATTTGGTAAAATAATTTGGGAATGAATATTGAAATACGATTCTTGAATTCCAGATCACCGATCAAAATGATCGAACTTCATATTTTAATTAAAAATATATTTCATGCCTACTAATATCATATTATTAATGTATTAATCAATAATGTTATAATTTATGCTTATAAACAAATATGTGACTTTAAAAGCATATTAATTAACATATTACTAATAACTTTTATATTATTAATTACATATTCCTAATACATTCTTAAAGTGTTTGGAAGAGCGAAAAGAAAATCTTAAAGTACTTAAACTTGGACTACGATTGATTGAGTTTATCTTTACGCTATCATTTTTTAATATGTGTCCCATATGTACAAAATGATATTAAAATTCAATTTAAAATTAAGTGACATGCATCTAATAATGATAAAAATGACAGCCGATAATTTATTATTTTTTTAACATATGCCACGTATGTAAAAAAAGTGATATTCAAATTTAATTTGAAATTAAGTGACGTACATTCAATAACAAAACCGTATATACTGTCAGTAACATTAATTCATAATTGATTATCTCGAAGCAAACATTGGCCGAATTGTTAAACCAGAAGTTGAATGAATGTATATGATTGACAGCTATTTTCGTATAATCAAAATGACAAAAAAATAAAAAGAAACAGAAAGATTCTCTCTCTCTCTCTCTCTCTCTCTTTCTTTCCTCCCGGGCGTGGCGTGGGATTAAGGGGTAGTTGGGGGAATGCAAAAGGTTCTTGAAGTTGGAAGTGACTCAAATTGTAATGCTCTTAAGCTATGGCAAACCATTAGGCACCCGCACCACTCCAGCGATAGTCCATGTGCTTGTTTAACGGACAGAAGTGGTTGGTGACAGTCAAATCTATGGGATCATTATTGTCATGGGACCATTCTTGCCGAATTGCTTATTTTCTCACTATTGTTATGGATCCCCACCAAACCAAACTCCCCCCAAGTTAGTCTTCCAATCCAACTTCCCTTCCCTGCCCTGCCTACCTAACGCCTCCTCCATCCCCATTTCCGGTAGGTAGCTGCATCAGAGCTTAAATTGAAAGAACATAAAGAAAGAAAGAGGGATTACTTCTCATCCTTGTCCCCTCTATTCTGCGGCAAAAAGAGAAATGGCTCAAGCAATCCAAGCTCCTCAATTCACTACACCTAAAGTCTCGAAACTCCAAAACCAGTATTCTTCACCACATTCTTTAATACTTGGGTCAAGAATTGCGAAAAGTTCACCAAAATATTCACGGGTTTTGAGTAGAGATTCGATGTTGACTAGAGGTAGGTCTCCTTTGAAGGTTTTTGTTTCAGTGGCCGCGGCTGAGAAGCCGTCTACTGTGCCGGAGATTGTGCTTCAGCCTATTAAAGAGATATCTGGCACCGTCAAGCTGCCTGGCTCAAAATCCCTCTCCAATCGCATTCTTCTCCTTGCTGCCCTGGCTGAGGTAATCTATAATATTTAAGAATCGTGCAGTTATACGACCCTTCTGCTAAGCATTGTAAACATGGTTCAAAGCCACAGTTGCGGTCGGTGTTGCGGCTCGAAACGTTCCACATCGATCTCGGCATATCGATCACCGTCTCGGTGAGACGTAAATTTTAAAGTATTTAATATTTTAAAATTATTAATAATATAAAAAGGTATACTAAATAAAAATAATTAAAAATTAGCAAAAGAAACAGCCAAGTCAATCCGTCGCGGCATGACTCGGCTGATTTCTCGTTTGATTAATTTTTTATCTTGATTCGGGATAATTCAGAGTAACTCGATATGACTTGGTCGAGTCAATTCGTTGCGATAGCGGCTCGGTCGATTTCTCGACGAGTCAAGTATTTCGGTATCGTTTCGTCACGATATTGTATCGGTAGGGATCGAGAGACGGTGACGATTCGGCCGAGTCGTCTCGGTCTCGGTCTCGGTCTCAGTCTCAGTCTCTCAGTCTCGGTCGAGACCGAGACGAGACGCGACTGCGAACCATGATTGTAAAAGCTACTATGAGTGACTTTTTCTTCTTCTTTGTGCTATACATTTCTGTTTAATCATTATACTCTTGATGAATTGTTGATTTTGACTTCTTTCCTCTATAGGAATTATATATTTTTTCAAATTAACCTGGAGTTTTGATTCAGTTCATTGTGGGATGTGGAGTACGTGTGTTTGAAAGACTTCATGCAGTAGAATGCTGTATTTTACAAAAGTTGGCTAATGGAGACTGGTTAGGTTCAAGGACTGTAGTTAAAGCACTTTCAGTCAGACGATGCAAGTAATTTGGAGCGTATATTCAAAAGAACCAAATCTTGTTCAGTGTTCACTTGCTTTTATTACAGATTAATGACTGAAAAGATAAGAGGGAATGTTAAGCACCTTTTGCACTTGACTTTTCTAGTTTTGCCAAGTGTGTTGGAGATGATTCAGGATTCTAGTCATGGTGACTTTACGAGAGCTGAAAGACTCTTGAGAGCAATCTTTTGGAAGTTCATAATTGTTGTAAGAGTGCTATATAGATGCAAGCACAACTTTTAATATATATATATATATGTATATGTATATGTATATGTATATTTGTTTAGTCTATTATCTGAGATTGGAAACTTGAGTTGCAGCATTTTCATGCACTTCTGTCTCTAAATTTGCAGTTATTGGATAAAAATTTAATGGGTTCTTCATGTTTTGTCTTTAGTTGTTCTTATACGAAATTAACTAGACTTTATCTGTCTTTTACTTTGTTTCTATAAGGAAAGAAGTTCTATAAAAAATTGGTCACTAAAAGTTGTTAGAACTGATTTTCTACAATATGTGTTTAAGTCCGCCCCTCACTCTATTCTCCCTCTCCACCCATTCAGAAGAAAATAAAACAAAAGAATATGGAAAAGCAAGAAAGAAATGACATTTTCTTGTATTTGAAAAGGTGCTCCTGTAATCTTTTGCCTGCAAGAAGAGACCAAATTGTGGCATGTTTATGCTGGTTCTACAGTTCGTAGTTTCATTCAGAATTGAGAAGTTTTCCACCTCAAAACAGACCATAAGATATTGATAATTCTGTAGATTGCTCTTCTGATGGATGCAACTTAACTGTAGTCTACATTATGTTATAGTTTCGCTATCCTAACAGAATGCTCTTATATAATAATTTCGTCCCCAGGATTGGCTATTGTTTACAATAGCAACGCATACATAAAATGTTTCTAATCGCTTTTTGGTTTAGTTCTTTTACAAAGTAGTATTTCTGTTAAAGAATCACAATAATCCTCAATCTCAAGAACTTATTGGATTTCCGTTCTGCTTGTTTCCCAGGGAAGAACTGTTGTTGATAACTTGTTGGACAGTGATGATATCCATTACATGCTCGGTGCTTTAAAGACACTGGGTCTGCATGTGGAAGATAATCGCGCTGTACAGCAAGCAATTGTAGAAGGTTGTGGTGGTCTATTTCCTGTTGGTAAAGAATCTAAAGGTGAAATTCAACTATTCCTGGGAAATGCTGGAACAGCTATGCGCCCATTGACTGCTGCAGTTGCTGCTGCTGGTGGGAATTCAAGGTCCATATCCTTATTTTTCTAGTTACAAATGTCACCCAACTTTTATATATTAATATGTATGCTGCAAATTGGTTTAAAATTTTCCTCAGAAATTAGTGATTGCTCGCCATGATTGCATTTTCGGGACAGTTACTTTGTTTTTTAAATTAGTGAAGTTAAATTCAAACTGGAATTTTATGTTTCAGCTATGTACTTGATGGAGTTCCTAGAATGAGGGAGAGGCCAATTGGTGATCTGGTCTCTGGTCTTAAGCAGCTTGGTTCTGATGTTGATTGTTTTCTTGGTACAAATTGCCCCCCAGTTCGTGTAGTGGGAAAGGGAGGCCTTCCTGGGGGAAAGGTGAGTTTAACATTGTCTAAACATGCTTAATTGCTTATTCCTTGATTTAAAAGAAAAGCAAAGAGGACAATCCATGCTTTATTAATATACGCATGCATGAGAAAAGAAGAGCTGTGTAGACATTGCAGCTGACTTGTCATTCTCCACTTCTGAGACATTCCTCTTGTTAGCAGGGCAGACAATGATGTTCACCATACTCTTTTGTTTTTGTGTTTTTGGATTCTGGGCTAATGTAATTATTTTATTAATTTCTGGGGGTTGATCAGGTGCTACTGTACACCCCAAGACAAGCAGAATATCCACTATCACCTCCCCTTGTCGAGGCTCCGGCCCAATGTCATTTCGCCAATCTGTTTTCTTCTTTCAATTTGTTGTGAAGCTTGGATTAGCTTCAGTCCTGCTTCAAGAAACGGATACTTAATTAGACAATTAAGTATAGAAAATGAGAGATTCAAAGTAATGAGACTGCTTATAAATGAAATTGTAAAAGTGACCAAGATGCAAGGGGTATATTTTTGCAAAACATTTTTGCAAAGACCACCTATTTTACACTTTCTTATTGGGTTCAGCACTCAATAAGCTCCACCAGGAACTGCCAAGCATTTGGTCCTGATTTTCTTCCCCTCTTAGTAACAAAATCAAAAGCAGGACCAAAGTGTGGGTGATTAGTCTAAACAAACATGAATCTGTGAATGAGAAATACAATTTCATATATGCACAGCATTGGATGGGACAATGGTAAAATTTCTTTATTGGGTTCTTGGGTTTAGTACTGGGAATCACTATTCATTTCATCCTTGCAATTCTGCTTCTGCCTTTGAATGAAGAAAGACTTCTCACAAATGGCATGGCCTACCAAGAAAGGCATGGGACTCGTGGGGCTGGGCTCTCTTTTTCTTATCTTACTATATTTTGAAATAGGTTACTTGGATTGACGATGAACATGTATTTTGATCATCACTGGCAGGTGAAGCTCTCTGGATCTATCAGTAGTCAATACCTAACTGCTTTACTCATGGCAGCTCCACTGGCTCTAGGAGATGTTGAGATTGAAATTATTGATAAACTCATTTCTGTTCCTTATGTTGAAATGACTTTGAAACTGATGGAACGGTTTGGGGTCACTGTAGAGCATAGTGGTAGTTGGGACAGATTCCTGGTTCATGGGGGTCAGAAATACAAGTAAGTGTACTTGTATTGAGTAAAATGGACTTTAGTAGCTTGTTGTGTAGCAAGTAAAAAGATTATCATTTTGTCAGGTCTCCTGGAAAAGCTTATGTTGAAGGTGATGCCTCAAGTGCCAGTTACTTCTTAGCTGGTGCAGCTGTTACTGGTGGTACCATTACCGTCGAAGGTTGTGGGACTGGCAGTTTACAGGTAAAATGCATGCTGGCATGTTGTATCTCTCTTTTTCTTGTTCTGAAGATAATTACGTCATTCAGACAAGAAGGCCCTTTCTGCGTTATGTCCATGGTGAAAACTTGACTTTTGTCTTTTATTGAGAAGTGAATGTTGTGTTGCTGCAAACTTAAAGTATCTTGGATTTAAATAGGTTATGCAGTATCACCTTGCTAACATGGTTTTGAATGTTTTGTGCACGTAAATTGCATGGCATTCATCATCTCATTTCTTTTTGTTTCTTTCCTTTCTAAAGGGTGACGTGAAATTTGCTGAGGTTCTTGAGCAAATGGGTGCTGAAGTCACCTGGACAGAAAACAGTGTTATTGTTAAAGGACCGCGGAGGGATTCTTCCAGAGGAAAACACCTTCGTGCCATTGATATCAACATGAACAAAATGCCAGATGTTGCCATGACTCTTGCTGTAGTTGCACTTTTCGCGGATGGTTCCACTGCAATAAGAGATGGTATGAATGTTACTGGTTTACCGAATATAAGAGTTAATTAAAGCTGTTTCAAATTTCATTGGAATAACAGAAGTTCTAGATCACTGATCAGGACATAATTGGCTTTTCGTTAACAAGAAGCAAAATGCCATTAGTTTCTTGGTGTTCATAAGCTATATAATATGAATAATTTGGAATCATATTCCATAATATAATACTTTATGCAAAGTGAATTCTTTTGAGAAAACTAGGAATTCCTTGATTAATGCTGTACGGCAAGTTTAAAATAGGACTTATTGTCGTGTTAAGGATACCTCTTTGAATTCATCCTTGAAAATTGATATTTCAGTTTTCTTTGTCTACAGCATAATGTGAAAATGTTTGGATCGTATGGTAATCTGGTCTGTAACTTATGAGAACTGGATTATCTTGAACAGTACATGAGTTTAGAATCCAATAGATTTTTGAGGTTAGGATCGGTTACCAGTCCTAGCTCCGCGTCAGTATGCATGATCCAATAATCTGCTTTTAGCTTTTCTTTTCTGTTTTAATACTCTGTCTGTTTCCTTTGCTATTTCTTCATCACCCTGAGATATTTCGTCTGACTTAATTTATGTTCTCAGTGGCTAGCTGGAGAGTGAAGGAAACTGAGCGGATGATTGCTATATGCACAGAGCTTAGAAAGGTTAATTTTGTGATGCATCATTATTTTTCAATCTCACAAGCCTTGCATGTTTTCTCGAAAATTCTCCTTGTAACACTCATCCATACATTTCCTACAATTTCAGTTAGGGGCTACAGTTGAAGAAGGGCCAGATTACTGCATAATCACTCCACCAGAGAAGTTAAATGTTACATCAATTGATACTTATGATGATCACAGAATGGCTATGGCTTTTTCTCTTGCGGCATGTGCAGATGTTCCTGTAACCATCAAGGATCCTGGCTGCACACGCAAAACCTTCCCTGATTACTTTGATGTCCTTGAAAAGTTCTCAAAGCACTGAATAAACTTTTTGAAACGATATGTAGCATCACATAAAGAATGTGAACAATTTTAGAGGGCTGCTACAAGAATGGAGTTTCCAGTCTCTTTGTGCAGGAGATGTTGGATGCTTGCTGCCCCTTATCTTAGTGAGAGTGTTCAACATGGGTCAGGAAGTCAAGTTGTTTTGCTGAAGCCATGGATAGATTAAAATCTGTGTACTGGTTTAACTCAAATTCTTGGTAAACGCGTGTGTATCTCTAGCAACTTATTACATGGAAAGATCCCTTTTTGTTGGCTCTGCATTTGAATGAAAGTCATTAAAATTGATAGTTTCACATTGGATATCCGTATTATATTTACTTGGTCAGAGTCTCGCGCGGTGGGAAAGTGAAAACTTTGTATTTTGCACGAATGGACACTAAAAAGAACGTGGGACATGCAGATAGAGTTAAAGCCGTGTAGAAAACAGTTGGAAGAAAGTAGATTCCCGCAGCATGCTACATGGCAATCAGTCTGCAACTTCTTAAAAAGTTTGGTAGGCTGATGATGGGCTCTTTGTGAGCTGCCAGGCTGCTAGACAAGGAAACTTGAGAGTATTGACTTTGAATGCATTTGCCAGCAAGAGAAGCCCCGAGTCCTTTCAAAGACAGACCGTGATACTGGTTGAATGCAATAACTATACCTTCTGGAAACCAGACAAACTTAGCTGGCTTTAATCAAATGCATAGAGTCTTTCGCGGAGAAGGCAGAATTCATTTTCCTTACGTTAAGTAGGTTAAAGTAGGCATCCAAGCCCCCTGCGCTTGTTGAACTTTCAGACTTTTCTTTTACCTTTCCATGACTATGTCATAAGTTTGTTTGCACCTTAAAACAAGCAAACAGAAGAAAACAAAGAGTGCAGAATTTGGCTTCAAGAAGTTCCAGTCTTTTCTCACATTGTTTATGGAATTTTTGACAATGTGCATTTAGGAACCTGAAGAGGAGCTGAAAATCTGGGAACCGACAATAACAACAACAAATCCATCTTTTTCTATGAGCTTGTCTTCATGCTTTTCAGATCTGTAAAGTTCATTTATCTATCAATCTTGCTTGCGTGGGTTTTATTAAGTAGAAAAGCAGGGAACATGATGCTGACTTATAAAAGAAACTGCTAGGAAAGGCATGGTTCCCTTACCTTCCGCTTCAGATAGTCACATGTAGCAGACGGTGGCCGTCTCATTCATGTTAGTATTTCATATTTTTCTAGTGTTTTGCACATCGACCGCAGATTTAACTTTTCTTGTAAAATAGGATACCCAACAAACTGTCAGTTCCTGCTCTAGGAATTTATCCTACTATTTTAGTACAAGAGCACAAGCAGATTTCTATTGTTTTATACTCAGCATTTGCTATGATTTACGTAGTAGGAGCTAAGGATAGATATTAATACGTCAAAGGTGTGGTTTCTACCGTCACCAATATCACAAAAAATAAAACAAACAAAGTGATATAACACTGACATGACAAATATAGTCCAATTTCAAAACACCCCATATAGTCATTGACTGCAGAGGATCTCAATCCCTATATTACATACTGCAGAGGACCAAGGAGATGCTTTACTGCTTGGACTTTTAGTCCTAATTAATAATCCATAGATGACAACAATAGAATTATTATAAGGCGTATGGTAGCTAGTGAGGAATTTGGGGTGGCAAAACTTTTTTTAGAGTATCTTGGAGATCACTCCATTTTACTTACAAGGTGACAATGAGCTTTGAGCTGAAGGGAACTAGCACTAGCTAGTTTGGTCAAGTCTAGCAGTCTAGTGCTGTTTTTCTAACCAATAATCTGCACGTACACATTCATCACATGATGCTAGCAGTAGCCTAACCAAAATTGGGACATAAGACACTAGAAATAAAAGAGTTCTTGAAAGGGGGCTTTTGCCTTCCTTTCAAGTATTACCACACACTAAAGTGTGACAACCCCAACTCTCACATGATTTTGTCTCCTTTCCTCTCTACCATTAATTCACCTCCAAATCTCACCCGACCCACCCCCACCTCAAACTGATCAAATGCAGAGAAAGAAGATAAGGGCCATGTTTTGAAGGAAAAACCCAAGTCCAAAATTTCGGGTTTCCAGAGAAAGAAAAAATGAATGCAGCAAGCCGGTGGAAAGGAAGAAAACATATTAATTATCAATCATGCAGAGGGAAAAGATCAAAAGTCTTGCTGTCCATATCAACAGTACTGTCGAAAGTCCGCTTCTTATGAGAATTATATTCCTCATCAAAATATTCCAAGCCAGAAAAAGAAAAAGCCTTTCTTTGTTTTGATTCTCAAGAAAGATAATAGTGAAAGCATGCAATTCTTTCCCATTGATTTTGTTAGTTCCAATCCATTATACTTCTCTTCTCCCTCGTACTCATCAGCTGCTATTTGTAGTATTTTTATTTGAGAATAGCAGGATAATGTGTAGCTTTTTTGGAGTAAAACATGATACTAGAGTAAAATAACGTTATCTTTAAGAAAAATGACGTTTTCTTTTGCAGCCTGAGTATGAGTTTTTGCTTGTAGCAATGCTTGAAGAAACGTATTTAGAGATTTATATATTTTACGAAACACTAGTGAAAGTTCCCGTGCGTGCATGTTTCGGTTCTTAGTTTTGAGTTGTACTATATATTCGCCCTAACGTAAATGACATGCAGAAGTTATAAGGATGGATGATCAGTCAACGTAATGCAACAGATTTTTGCTTAATTTGTGTTTTTCTTTTTATTATTTCTTGTAACCTACCATAATCATCTACCCTTTAATGTCATTATTTCTTATGGGATCTAAAAATTTGAAGTAGTGTTTCTAATGGATATGATCATGAGGATATATAAGAGAAATGGGGGTTTGCTTCGAGCACTGAAAGTCAATACAAAATTGAAGTATCTTGAAAATTAACCTTCCAACTAATTGTTGCCCTTTTTTTGCACTCAAATAATGCTCGAAATAATCTGTAACCAGAAGATAGTAGTGCTTGTTTTTTTTTAACTTTATATTAGTTAGTTGGGCTTGTTCTAGTTTCATCAAACAGCCAAAACATGGAAAATTTTCCCTTTTGCCTCCTTCTAAGGCAATAGTAATAGGTAGGATGAATCTTGGCTGAAAATGATATATGAAAAGATGAAATCATTATTAACCTTCATTCTTTTGTTCTTATCAAAAGAACCAAATTTTATGCTTCTTTTTACCGAGTTATGACCGTGATATATATTACATATTAAGCTTGATATTATTGTCATTTTACACCAACTTATACTCATAGACTTGGTGTAGATTTTCTTTTCTCCTTTAGTAAGGTGAAAAAGAAGGAAGCAAGAAAATTGAATCCATAAGTAACACATATTGCTGGCTTACTAGCCCTTTGTAAAAGGAAAAGACAAAAATATAAAAACATCGGCAGTTGCCCTCTTCACATATTGCTGGCCATTGCAAAAATGAATTCCAAAATGTGTTATTGTGTAATTATTGTTATGTACTACATATATGTATATATATATATATATATATGACTGGCGTTACAAATTTGATTTCTTTTTCAATTATAGATAAATGGGAAATGAAGTTAGTGGTTGAGCGTCTTGTACTTGATATTCGACTCTCACCTTAAAACATGTTATAGATATAAACTTTAAACCCTAAACTTTTGTTGTACGTGAATACACGCTAAAACACGCGCACACACATATATATACATACACACTATAATAATATCCACTTATACACCCACATGCTATACTAATGTCGAGCCATATAGTATAGAATATAAGTAGGCACATACATGCACATGTTATTCTTGGCCATGAAATGACTTATGACTAGCTGTGATTTACTATAGTATTATTAGTATCCAGTTATCATGTGCAATACTTGATTCTTTTCACTGAATTCGAGAACTAATTCTTTATATTTTCAACTTTTCATAAATTGATGGTTTCTTATGGTTTTGCTTTTTCTAGAATGAATTACTGCGTTGTATCTTAAGATGTTTGGCTATGAAGTTCTAATGGAGTTAGGTCTCTCAATCATGAATGATAAAAAAAATAATTATGGCACATTTTATCATTAATGTAACTATTATAGTTACGAGAATCAGGGTGACATTATCAAAATCGGTCGTTGCATAAGGATCATATCTCAGATTTTCTTATCGCCATCAACTTAGATAATATGGGACATGAAAAGCATTATATATCACCAATTTTTTTTAAATGTCATTGCCTTCAAATCCTAGTTCTATTTCCCCTCATTTTTTTTTAATTTTTATTTTCGTGTTTGAGAGACGATCGATTCTAGTTATGTTTCATTGTTAATTTGATGGGAAATTTTTGAAACTTTTACATATAATTACTAGGATTATTCTTCCTTCAACCGAAAACAGACAAAAAAAAAAAGACATATTATTTGTTTGGATAGCCAAATAATGGCTAAAAATTATTTGTTTACATCACAAATACAATTTTCAATACATCTTTTTATCTTCACAATTATCTTTTTATCTCACATACATCACATCACATCACAAAAAATACTACAGTAATTATTTCAAATAATCTGCTATCCAAACATATTTCAACTGGATTAATATCTGAGAAAAATGAAAAAACATTAGGGTCAAAATTCAATGGTTTATTTGGATGCCATGCATGATGATGCATTGGATGAAGGGATGGACAGGAAGAAGTTACAGAACACCTAAGCTGCCTCTTGATTGATAGTGGAGTAGAATTATTTATCCTGCTCCTCTGAAAAAAAAAAAATACAGCTGTAAGTCTGTAACGTTACCCATTAAATAGGGCACACTCAATTCTTTCTCCCCTGTGTTGAACAACAACAATAATAATTACTCAATAGGTCTAATACCATAATGCTAATTTTAGCCAACTCACAATTCCTATTAATTGTCAAACCTTAAAATTATAGGAAGAAAACATTGAACATGGTCTACTCCAAAATGCTTTGAATGATTAGGTTGTTAATGAGGCAATTAAAAATTCTCAAACCCCACAAATCTCACACACCATCCCATCCAATGATATGTGAAAATTAGTAACCCCTCATAATTACCCTAAAAATTTACTCCACACAACCTCCAACAACCTCCCAAAACCAAACTTCAAATCCCAAAATCTATCCACTAAACTCAAAATAAACAAATCCCACACCAAAAAAGGGATAAATCTAACAAATCCCATACCAAACCAGCATAAAAAAAAAAAAAAAAAAGTCTTACTTACACAGGGGAGCTGCATGAAAAGGGGCCTTAATTTGAAGAGGCATCCTCAACCATTGAAACTACTTGTACTGGCCATTTTATCTTCTCCATGCTGTAACTCATTCCACCCAAGCTTGCATGTGGACTCTGGTTTTCCTAAAATGGCAATAATGATTAAAAACCCTAATAAATTAACTCTCCTCAAGTTGAATCAAGATTAACTACTAACATTTGGTAGTCTGCTCCAACTCATTAATTACTGTCATCTTTTGACTGAACTTCTTTGCTTAATCCAACTCTGCAGTCTGAATCTTCATCATCACCGATCTTAATTACAGTCACATTTTTCAAAACGCTTCAAACCTGATTCTTCTCCCTCCCCACCATTAGTCCACTCCCCTCAAATCTCTCTCTCCCTCTCTCTCTATCTCTCTTTCTTTCACATTTCTCTCTCCAATCACCCATTCCTTGATCATTCATCAAAATCTGAAAGCATTTTTTCTTTCCTCTCTGGAACCAAAACAAGAAAACCCCACAAAAGTAAAACCATCACCACCACCACCAACAACAACCAGTCCCTCCCAAGAAACCAGAAGATTCCCCTTTAAAAAAAAAAAAAAAGAAAATCCAGAGGCCTTTTAAAACTCCCCATACCATTACCACCTCCATCATCCACCTTCAATATCACCATCTCCACACACACACACCCCCCCATTTTCATCTTTCTCCTCAACCCATTATCCCTTTGCCTTCTTCCCACCCACCAAACCAATCAAATACACAAGAGAATCAAAACAAAGAAAAAAAGATTCATTTTTTTCTGGCTTTACCCTTATCCTTAATTTTTTTTTTTTGTTTTGGTTTTTTTTTAAGTAACGCCCCCTCCACCAGATTGGCCCCAACGAAGAGCAACCCAGAAAGGGTATTGCTCAAATCTGCAAGATTTTTGCGGAATAAATGTCCCAAATGAAGCACATTGACAATATCCCATCAACCCCAGGAAAGTTCAAGATGGAGAAATCCCCTTATAACAGATTAAGGCTCCATTCTTCTCTGGCCAAGCTGACTTTTTGGTCATTTGTTTTCTTGGGCCTGATCTTTGTCTTCTTCTTCAGATCACCTTCTTCATCATCCCCAGAATCTCTCACCGCAGATCCCTCGAGGAGGTCCCTCAGAACCAGCTCCTATGGTGGCCCTGATTGGGAGAAAAGGATCAAAGCCTCAGCTAAAGTCAGGTCAAGAAATGGTATGTCTGTTTTGGTTACCGGGGCTGCTGGTTTTGTTGGAACCCATGTTTCTGCTGCCTTAAAACGCCGCGGGGACGGCGTTTTGGGGCTTGATAATTTCAATGATTACTATGATCAGTCATTGAAAAGAGCCCGGCAAGCGCTTTTGGAGCGCTCTGGGGTGTACATTGTGGAGGGTGATATCAATGACGTCGCCCTCCTGAAGAAGCTTTTTGATATTGTACAATTTACCCATGTTATGCATTTGGCTGCTCAGGCTGGCGTCAGATATGCCATGGAAAATCCTAGCTCATATGTGCATAGTAATATTGCTGGGCTTGTTAGCGTTCTCGAGGTTTGCAAAAGCGTGAATCCTCAGCCTGCGATTGTTTGGGCATCGTCTAGTTCTGTTTATGGATTGAATACTAAGGTCCCGTTTTCAGAAAAGGATAGGACCGATAACCCCGCAAGTTTGTATGCTGCAACTAAAAAGGCTGGCGAGGAGATTGCACACACTTATAATCACATTTACGGGCTTTCATTAACAGGGTTGAGGTTCTTCACAGTTTATGGACCCTGGGGGAGGCCAGATATGGCATATTTCTTTTTTACGAAGGATATTTTGAAGGGGAAGGCAATTCAGATTTTTGAGGCAGCTAATCATGGCACAGTTGCTAGAGATTTTACCTATATTGATGATATTGTGAAGGGTTGTTTGGCAGCATTGGATACGGCAGAGAAGAGTACTGGCAGTGGTGGGAAGAAGAAAGGGCCAGCTCAGTTGAGGGTGTACAATTTGGGGAATACTTCACCTGTGCCAGTTTCGGATCTTGTTAGCATTTTGGAGAGGTTGTTGAAGGTGAAGGCTAAGAGAACTATAATGAAGTTGCCAAGGAATGGGGATGTGCAGTTTACGCATGCGAACATAAGCTTGGCTCAGAGGGAGCTTGGGTATAAGCCTACAACAGATCTACAAACAGGTTTGAAGAAGTTTGTTAGATGGTATCTCAGCTACTATGGTAATGGCAAAAAGAGTTCCCAGTGATATATTCTTTCATTTGTGTGGTTAGGATCAGTTGATTCTTCTTCATTTTGATTCTTATGATTGTTTTTTAACATATCTGTGTTCATTGCCCCATAATCTTGTTCGCATATATCTCATGGTGCCTTCTAAGGAGGCAATTTCAATCCCACGATGAAGGTGTTTTTAAGGTTGGTGGTCAATGGACAATTATTTGCTGGGCATCCTGATCAGTTTCAAAAGAAACCTGAAAACAACCTTTTGCCAGTCCTGGGGATGTAATTTGTTGTAGCTTCATTATTGTAGAATTCGTAACATATAGCAATTTGCCGATTGGTGGACATGTATCATCTTTATGGAACTCAAATAAAATAGCACACAATAATTTGGCTATTATTCTTTTTTTACTTAAGCAGTTTGATATTATGTTACTTATTGATGCATTTGCTCGAGACTTTGAGGTTAACTGTGATGCCTATTTCACATCTATATTCAATCAATGATCAAAATGCTGTTTTTTTTTAATTTATAATTTTGACCTGCTAGAGTTTTCTGGTTTGATTTTATCACTACGAATGATCCCAATTTTCCTACTGCTGCCATATTTGTTTTTCCATATTCTGATCGTTGGAATCAGTAAGCAAGTTACCGTCTTGCTAGTTCTGTTAGTCCAAGAGCAACCAGATTGTGCCTGGGATGAGCTTTTAGCCATTAATAGATCTTATAGCAATCACAATCTCTAGAACGCATTTAAGGAAACAGGAAAGTTTTGTTAGCTGAACTAAATTTAGAAGTTAATCTGGAGTCTATCAATTTTGGATTTTTTGAGCTGGACTAGCAACGTAGAAGTTTAAAGCTTTAATGAGAAGTAATCAAATGATTGATGCCTGCAATTTGAATTTTTAGGCAGTACTGTGGTTCACACATCAGTCAGCCACCTGCATTGAAAGGTCAGGGATGCTGTGAAACTTTTTTTTTCCTTTTATTCCCCTTCCCTGTGGCGCTAACAAAATATCCCAAATAAAGAAAACTAACTCTGATCCTTTTACACCTTAACATTGCTATGGCCCTCTTCTGAAAGAGGTGCAGCTTTGTGTAGAACATCAACCTGGCTAACTTTATTACTGTTATAATTTCATTTTTAAAACTAATACGTCTTTTAAACTTTATTTGAATTATGGGTGCAATTATAAAGGAAATATGAAAATTTCAGAGCTTTCATTTTGTTAAAGATGGACGACTATCTTGATTGTTAAAGCATTGAAGCTTTGAGAACTTTCATATGCTTAACAAGTTTATTTTATTGGGAGATCTGTTTAATTCCCTATCTTGTCCGCTTTAAACAGTATTTTGATGCAATGTGCTCTAAAGGAACACGTGATGAAGTTACATCTTAAGTTCAATTTCACATATATTCTTTTTAGTTTGTGAAGATTATAAAGCTGAAGTGCTTGCGTTATAGATGAAGTTAATTGAAAATCGACTTTATGAGGTGGTAAAATACTGATTTATTCATCAAAGGGTGTTGATTGTGCGGCTAAATATGGGGTTTTTGATACATATACCAAAGATGGATGACCTATTGCTTCTTTTGTTTCTTTTATTCTATTTGGTAGCATCTTCAAATGTTGATTGAGAACTGGAAGCTCACTGACGGAATAACCATGAAGGGGACGGTTGTGTTTGTTATGCTTTCTTTTATTTTCTTCTTAATCATCTAATTAGACTCTTCTACACTTTCCTTGCAGCTGAGATTTGGGAATGTAGTGGAGTACAAGTCCTATTGTGACTATCTCGTTTTTACTTTTCTGTCTGCATTTAAGATGATCAAGTGGCTGCCATACTTTTCTTTTTAATTTGTTGAAGTGTTAAAATTTTATTTTCCTTATGAAGGTTACAAAATGGTGTTATTCCCCGTACAAAAGGGGTACTCTAGCTCTTCATTGCCTTGTATCTTTACTCTGAGTTCTTGCTGCACTGTATCTAGAGTTTTGCAAAATTAGGAATACAGAAAAACGAAACAGAGAAGAGGAATGCCCTTGCCTGCTTTTCACGAACTTACAATACCCATGGACCTTGGTCTAGCATGCACTGATCAAAGTGACATAAGTTATTTTATTTTGGGTTGCTACATAATATTAGATTTATTACCCACTTGCAACTTTATTGAGATTTTTTTGATGTACAAGTGAAGTTCTGGTGTCTTTACTAGCTCCATTGTTTTTTTTTTTTTCCTTTGGAGGCGGTAAATTACATTTGCTTGATCTGGCGGTTCAGCAGTTGAACTGAAGTTTCTGCTTTCATGTAGTTGGCGTTACAGAACTGCGTGAAATATCATCTCATTGTCTGATTATATTTTGTGTTAGCTTTCTAGTTGCAGTAGTAGTATTATCTAACCACTTACAATGCTCCTCCAGACCATGATATGTTGTCTGGATAGCGTTAAATTTTATTTGCTTGCACCATTAATGCATTTCTCAATCACCTTTTTGAAAACTCATGCAATCAGCTGGATGGAATCATATGTAGATTCAAAACTCATATGTACTGAATGCCACGGATAAGTCCTGCTTCACACCTGACCCTTCTGGTGTCCAAGCCTCTAACAGGTGCTGCAAAGCCTAATTGTTGCAGTAACCTTGCGGTGCTGAGTGTAGGTTTTTGTTGGATGGGAGCAGAAGATGTGATGGGCACTTATCCTGACCGTTCACAACGTAACCTGTAAACCAACATTGAAGTTACTTCTCGAAAGTAGAAATTTTTTGTTGATTAGTTAGATTGAATTCTGCATCAACCAGCGAATTTTGGAACATCTCTCACTGACCAATAATAGGTTGGAACTCTATTTTCATGGGACATTATTACCTTGTGTGTCGGTTACCCTATAGGCATTGCCCAGCAATGAAGATGGTGATAGGGCGGGGGTTGGGTTTAGCAGCCGTTGAGAAAAGACAAAAACTACAACATCTTGATCTTAGTCGTCCCTCCCTTTTCCCGGTTTTCTGACCGTTGAAAGTTTATTTCCGTTTTGTATTGATTTGCGGCGACGACTTGGTAGTTGGTAGTACTACTACTATTACTACTTTTGTACATAAACGTTAAGGCCTTGCGTGGTCTCAGATTTTGGGGAGGGAAATAAAATTATAATTGTCTTTTAGTAGTATATTGAAGGTTAATTGAACGAATGAGGTGTTTTGAGTTGCAATTCAATCGATCAGGCTGGTTCAACTCTAGTTCGATGAATTTTTTAAAAAAATAAATTATATATATATATATATATATATATATATATATATATATATATATATATATGCACAGAATGAGACATTCAATAAACTAATTTAAGACTTTATCCAATAAAACAGTTTAATATTTTCAAACAACTTAAAATTTCACAAATAAATTTTTCAAATTCAAACAAATAAATTTCATTTCAATTGTATCTATCAAAAAAATAATCTTAAATACCACCCAAAAACGCTACAATACTTTGAAATTAAATGAAATTCATGTAATTGAGAATTAGATATTGTGGGTTTAAATTTTAAACCATGTCTTTAAAAATTAAAGATTACAGCTTTGTTAAATAATAATAATAATAATAAAAAGAAACTTGGAATCTAAAGGAAATTAGAAAACTAGAAAGTAGACATACAAATTTGATAATAGACAAAAGGTGTAAAGAAAGTGAGCCGTGTAACACCTAATGATTAGTCTCCTTTTCCGTTCAGTTTAACGAATGAGAACAGATAAACCATTGATTCAATGATTCATTCTGATTTTGATTTGATCGGCATAGTTCTCAAGTTCAATCTATCCAACATATGAACCGAATCAAAATCTTGACCGATTTGTAATTCAATCTATCCAAAATATGAAACCGAACCAAAATCATGACCGATTTTTAGTCCAATCGGTCGTTGGTCCAACCCAGGTTTCTAAACAATCTGCCATTATATTGACGTAGACCATTTAGGTGGGTCTACATCTTGAACTACTTCCCACCTCCAACGATAGGCTACTCAAAAGTACAAGGAAAAAATACAAGAAAGATGGCGCTTATGTGAAAGAACATGGAAAAAGTCCGTATAGTGTACATTTGCATGTCGCGTGGCTCGTAACAATCATGTAAAATCTGCAGAAATGTAGAAAAACTGTCAGCTCAAACGCAAGCCCAAACTCTAAAATGCAATTCTCGTATTGCTTTTGCAAGAGCTTTGGGGCTTGGTAGAACATTCAAGGTTTTAACTGCAGAAAACTCAGCACTCACAATGGAATCTATTCCGCATTTGTTCGGTACACGATTTGATTTCCATGCTCAAGAGAGTAGGAAAGACGAAAAAGATCACCAGCCAACCGACGACACCAAACAATGAACTGAAGGCCAAAGGATGGCTTTTTCCTTTGTGCCAAGTTAAAGTGCAGGCTTCTAGAATGCCAAATCTCCACTGGCATGAACACTTTCCTCTTTCTCCACAAATGAATGAATCAAATCCTTAACAGACATAAACACTGCCTGAAAACTGTAAAAAGCAAAATTTAAAAATCATACTTTGTCCTCCCACTCTTCAGAATGAGGCACAACATATCTGAGATGTCAGAATTAGATGATGAGAAAAAGTCCCAAGCTTCAAGCATAAGTCTTTTCCTTGATCCCTTGAAATGAACCACCTGCATCCAGGAACAAAGGTACACACCAGCGTTACACACATGTGCCCTCAAAAGACCATCGGATCATGATGGGTGCACGAATTCAGTTCACAAGAAATAAAAATTGGCTTGAGCTCCTCACAGAGATCATTGCAAAGCGTAAACTGATAGCTAAACTATACCTTAACATCCAAGGGCATCCCATGAAATTGCCCAGCACCCTCTGGTGGTGTCCAGTTATAGATAGCACATGGTAAAAATAACACTGAGGTACCATCAATGTCATGTAGAAAGGGTTGTTTTTTGGTAAACATTCTTGCATCAAAGGAATGCTGAGATTTTACGACCCAAGCAAGAGCTAGTTGATCTCCAAGCATTCTGGAAGCTCTCATGTACTTCGAGATATAGACTTTGAGTACCTCCTCCAAGAAAGCCTTGGCCCTGCACATAAAGGAGTCTGAAATGTTAAAGAAAAGGGAAGGATCAAGAAAGAAAAATTTTCTAAGAGGAAACTCATGATCTGACACAGACAAAAGTAAATAGACTACATAATATGACAACAGGTTTTGCTCAAATAACCAGGAGTAGTTTAGGAATCAAGGAAACAGAAACCCCATTTGAAGAGTTTAGACATTTTGGTCATTGTACGAGTATAACCATCCAACTTGCATGGTCTATGACAACAGGTTTTGCATGATCTATTTAACCAATAGCATGTTATTTAAAAACCAATGCACCTTTTCATTCCATCAATAGTGCCTCTAACTGCAATAAATCCTGAATTTAGCGGTTGCTCCTTGTTGTTCCGAAAGGTGAGAGCCAGATGGAAATTCGGATAGTCACGAAAGAATTGTCCCAGGTCACCAATGACTGCTATATCTGAGTCAGTAAAAATATAATGATTGATTTGTCCCTTCCCCAGTGAGTATTCTTCAAGCCTTGTCTCTAGAAAGACCTGTCAACAGAGAGAGAAGTGCAATGAACATCAATATGCAATTTATAAGTACTTAAGTTTTCTGCAGCTGAATGCAAAGTATGCTTTACACAGAAAAACATAGATACGAAACTTCATAATTGGTCTAAGTTATTCTGAAAAGGCAAACAATTGAGTTACATTACATGGTCACAAATAAAAAGTGTAAATATCACTGATGATGCAGGAAAATAACGACCACTTTGTAGAACCTTTAGTCAATAGTGTATACATTAGTATTTGATGTTCACCTAAAAAGCTGCTTACTAACAGGTTGTACTGATCCTAAGAGACTTTAATAGGTTATTCTCTCACACATATACACAGACAAGCAAGAAATTGCAGGGCAAGCCCACCCCCCCCCCCCCAACACAAACAACACAAACAACACATGCAGATTGAAAAGCAGATATGTCAATCACTAAAAGGACCACGATGTCTTAGAAAAAATCAGGATACGAAAAAAACACACACAAGGACAAGCTAGGGTAACACAAATTAATAAAAAATTCTAGCTATTCCACTTGATGCATTTTGCTCTTACAATGTAAGATCTGATTCTTTGAAGCATCAACCTGTCTCGTGAATATTCACCTTGAATGGGATGTATGGTAACCCTGTTTCTGTGCACTGGAAGCTCAGAAGATGGATCAGTAAGAATGATGACTTTGCTGTGGGACATGGTTGCCTGCACAGTTTGTTGCACACGTGTTTAAAACTTGATACATGCAAAAAAAAAAAAAAAAAGGAAGAAAAAAAAGAAATCACTGCACAAACACCTTGTGACTTGTGTGTAAGTAGACATCATAAGCATCTTCAACACTTATAGCAGAACAGAAGATGCATGCAAAACTATTACCCCTCCATTAAAAACAACCTAGTTCACATCTTAAGAGTGATCAAACAAACTTTTTTAATGCAAAAAATATTCCTTTTTTCACTATATGTTTTGCATCAAAAAGGTAGCGACTCCAATTCTCCACCTTGTCCAAATTAAAATAAATTTAATATGAAGAATCTCATTTCGTTATTACTTTTATCAGCACATTTTTAAAGTCTACCATAGTTTCTGTAAAATAGAGGGACTATAGTGTATTTGTAACAAAATTGTCACATCAATGGTGGCTGAAAACAAAATCAAGATATTGCCAAACAGATCAGAGACGCTTCTTCTTCTGCTTTTCACTGATGTATGTTTGGTTGAACCATCTAAATAGACGTGGAAAAAATAATCATATACAGGAAAAATTGACAGCATTAACCATCTAGAGCCCATGGCACTTAGTAAAGGTACTAAGACATTTGAGAGTGAAGGCCAATCCAACACTCATGGCTCTTATTACTTGGATATACATATTTTACCCCAAGAATCCCCTCTGATGTAAAATATGTCTAAAAATCAGGTGATGCATGCATGTGCAACACCCGATAGATAATCAACCCTATAAAAAACCTTAGAATGGCGCCATTATTTGAAGATTACTTGTAACATCATTGTCCCCTATGTTGATAACTGTTGCTATCAAAAGGCAGATATTTACCTGAATGAAATCAATGAACACATTCAAAATGGCCAGTGATCTGTTCACCTTGTTGTATGATTTGTTCCCCACAGTTACTAAGTCAATTATTTTCCTATCTATTTGCACATCTAGACTAGAATTGTAAGTTGTGAACACTGTGACAAAGGATATCTGGTCCCCATTGATGGAATTCTCAGAGAAGGTAGAAAACTGTGTCCTATTAAGAGCTCTGGTGCCTGCACAACAAAAGTTCTAGAATATGAGCAAAGTCAGCCATCCAAGCCCTACGCATACACTGTAAAGAGGTTTTAGCAATTCACTACTCGTCATAGTTTTGCAACCAAATCCTGATGCACAAACACGCTTCTTGCACAAAGTATTTCTGATACAAGCAAACTAAATAATCTACATACACATAAGAACCAACAATAAAAACAAAATAGACATGGAAATCAGAATCTAAGCAAAATAGAAAAAGCAGAAGGTGGGATGCAACTCTATCTCAAGAAATGAAGCAAATAAAACCTTCGCACTGCAGGCGATCAGGCAAACCAACCCCCGCAGCAGCTCCAAGAACCAAATGATCGAATTTCTTGGGCTTGTCTCGGTGCAAATTTTGTGCAGATAAGTCCTCCTGCAACTTCAATACTGAATAAATACACATCCTCATCCCATAAGTCTTACTCATAAAAACTTGAAGCATATTTAAAACTTATAGTAGCAATTAACCTATTATTATCATGGAAGAAATAAAGTATCACCTGATAGTATATGAGGCAAGAAAAATATCATAGGCACAGATAGAAGGAATATCCGCCATCTACTGCAAGCTCTCATATTTGCAAACATCAAATTCTATCAAAAAAACCCAGTTCGATGCACTCCTCAAAGTACAAGAAGAAGCCGAATCTAGCCTTCTATCGTCTGCAAAATTACATAATAGTTTCTGAGTCGGATGAGTTGAACAAAAAAGGTAGTCTTTACAAAGCAATGAGAAATAAAAACTTTGCAAACTAATAAAACTAGGTTTTTAATTCTTTTCCCAATTCTTAACTGCAAACACACACGCACAAAAAAAAACCCCCAAATTTTGAGCTATGAGCGTTATCCATGCAAATATTTATTGTTTTCTTTAATCATCAATACTAAAAAGATGCCAATAATTTTAATCCTATCCCACAAGTACAGAAGCCGATTTGTTAAATAACAAAAACTAGCAACTGGCTTTTCTTCTCACACTCCTTAAACTTCATTCCTTCTTCTTTTTCAGCTCCTTCGTCCTCTTTCTTTCTTCTTCTAGCTGTGTCATGAGCACCAGTATTTCAACAAGACATCCAAAAATCAAAACAATGCAGAGTTTACAGGAATTCAAACATA
The DNA here is from genome assembly GCF_036785885.1 of Coffea arabica. NCBI lineage: Eukaryota > Viridiplantae > Streptophyta > Magnoliopsida > Gentianales > Rubiaceae > Coffea > Coffea arabica. Next base: position 21,733,499 of record NC_092312.1, on the reverse strand, counting down.
TTTGAAGTATGCAATCTTGAAGATTTTGCAGGTAATATCTAAAATTTCATTTTGCAGGGAAGTTGAAGTAAAGAGATTACTGAAAACGGATTAAAAAAGTCTACCTTGATGCGATTTTTGGCCAGCGATAATCCAACAATAGTTAGATAGCCTCTCTCTGAATCTGGGATTCTGAAGTGTTTTTCAACTATAAACAGATGAAAGACCGCAGAAAGAATCAGAGAGAACAACTGTATCACCATTCACCAATTAGGCCAGGCTCAATCAGCTCATCAAGCTAAGAGCAAGAATACAAAAGGGCCGATGCTCAACATACCCGAAACAGGCCCAAGAGAAGCTGCCCAATTCTATTGCGTTGGCCCATACAAACATACCAAAGGGTTAATATTTCTCATTTATTTTGGTAAATTATTTTCTGGAAAGATTATATATATACTATTTTTCCAGCCCTGACGCCATGCGTCAGGTAGCTGAGACTCATTATTTTGCTGTTATGTTTGTGTTTTTTTTTTTTATCTTTGTTAGATATAGTAGCCATATGTGTGAGTGTGTGTTTTTTCCTAATTGCACAAATAAAATGAGTTTGAAATCAGATTATCTTACATTCTTAATATAGCATTAATCAGTAAGTAATGCCTAAAATTAGGCGGAACTAAAAGGCATGATTATTTAACATTCTTAATGTAGCATTAATCAGTAAGTAATGCCTAAAATTAGGTAGAACTAAAAGGCATATAGCTATACATGTAATGTGTCGCATTGCTTATTAGTCACGTTACTTCTCTAAGACAAGCAATTTGACAATTTCCAATTTTTTTGACAATTTCTGTTTGCTAGTACTTCACATTTAACAATCTTTTAGAAGAAAGAAATAAAGAACGACAATTATAAAATGGGTTTGTCATTTTCTTTTGTTTGCTATACTTGAATGAGCATTCAAACATATTTAAAAATATTTCAAACCAATGTAAAATTGAATTAATCTTTTTTGTATATTCAGTGGCTTTTTTGTTATACATTAATAGGTCTATATTCATGACACGTAATTCTTATTCAACTCTAGCCCACCATGACCTCGGTTTATATATAGTTATATACTACCATTTCTCCCAATCAGGATTTCATATTGGATCCTATTCTTTTTGTTATCAATTCAAATGATTGTTTGATTGATAGATTAAAAGTGTTCAAGAATGGAGGGAGCAACAATGGTTTCTTTGGATAGGACATCATCTATTGAAAATGAGCCTCGGACTCTCAATATTGAACAACTTTAACTTGCAAGGGTGAATATACATATTTTCTTATTTTTCTATCTTTCTTCCCTTTTTTAGGCTGTCTTTCTCTCTTTTTTTTTTTTTTTTTTTTTTTGAGATTTTGATGATTTTGGTTTTGATAATTTGTATGAGAGGCAACACTTTATGTGGTGAGTACGAGGAGCATGGAAGAAGCTCTTTGAATTTTCACTAAGATATTGGCTTAGATATATACAATATCTAATAATTTCTTGAGCTTAAAATTTTTCTGTTCTACTTTCTAGGTTCTTTGGATTTATAATTCTTACCTATTTGATGATTCTTTCTCTTACTTGGTTGTTGATTTATAATTCTTACCTATTTATAATTCTTCCTCTCTTAAGAACACAAAATAACCTATAAATTTGCAGCTTAAACAATAATGTTCGTGAACTCACAACTGTCAAACAATAATGTTCATGAACGTCTTAAGCAATAAAACATGCATGCTGAATAACAGATTCTAGCATAAACAGAGAAAATAAGTCCATCAAAGATTATATGTATAAACTGAAATACCATAACAAATAACATATGCACCATAATACAAGTGCAGCAAAAAAATTAGATATGCCTCAAGAATCAATAGTCTAAAGCAGCATTAATGAGTACAACTATTAAGCTCCTACACTTCATTAATCAAGTCATCTAAGGCTTTTGTATAATTATAATAACTTATCCACTGAGCCCAATGAACTAATCCCACTGCTCACTGACCAAGGGTCAATATAAGACAAAAACAGATCCAATGGCCTTTAAGAAAAGCAAAGCTAAAATAGCGCCAGGCTTGTTCTTCACTTTGCGCATTTTGTGCTTTTCCTGTACTTCATCATGGTCACTTACTTCAGCAATGAAAAGTGCTAGACTTGCTTGTAGCTTTGAATTGGACATAAGCATGCAGTTCATTTGGTTTTGAGTACTATGTCTTTACAGTTGTTCAGGACAATTATTCAGACTCCTTGCAGAAAACATCATAATTCTGCTAGGGGCAACCAACAAAAGAAATCTAAATTGTGGATTCAAGCTACTAAATAGTTGCTTTTCATCCAAAGGAAGGACAATAAAACACCACACAACATTCTAAGCAAATCTAGGTGAGCAGCACATTTTTCCCTCACTACACAACACATAGTTCCAAAATTATCTTCCTCTGCATATTTTCCAGTGAGCAAGACTCCTGCAATGAGTTGTATAGCCAACCTGACAACCCTGTCATTTGCATACATCCTAAACTTCTCAATTTGTGTGTATATGTAACAAGGTTTAAGTAGTTCAAATCCAATACTGGTAACTTCAATACAAATAGTTCCCCATTCACAACAAAAATCTTGCCAAATTTGTTTCCCCTTTTTCTTGCAACCAACTTCATGATACAGAAATTTGTTGAAGAAAAACCACTCTTACAAGCTTAATAACACTTTCCAAACCAAATTAACCCTACATTGCTTCAAAAATCACCAAAGTGCTAATAATCATCCTCCAAACAAAAAAATCGACTCTCATATTCTCCATCTCACAGTGAAGAACTAATACACAAACTAAATCAACAACAAAATCAGTAAACTTGGTACTAATCAATCACAAAAAGAATACCACGGGAAAAATTATTGAAAAGGGCGCATAAATTTGAGCAGCTTCTGTTAAGGGGCATCTCTACCGACTTTTCTACAAAAAGTAAATATATTTGTGTGCATTTAGAATTACATTCAATCAATAGCCCAAATTTGTGGCCCATTCATCATTGGAGCTTCAAGAACACACCCTTTTCACTAATTTTCCCACAAAAAAAGAAAGAACAATCAACGGAATTAAGTACATCCTACTGCAGAAAAGGATAAAAGATCAGTAATAACGAAGACTGGGTGGATAGACTTATTGAATTCACCTGAAAACTGAGGCTAAAAGGGTTCTTAAACCCACGTTTGGGGAGGCGGCGGCGAAGAGGGATTTTGCCACCTTCAAATCCAAACTTAATAGTCCCTCTGGCCTTTTGACCTTTGTGACCCCTCCCTGCAGCTTTCCCTTTGCCCGACCCGATGCCACGGCCTTTCCGGGTCTTCTGCTTTCTGGAGCTCCTGTTGTCGCTCAGATCATTCAAGGCCAAAAGGCTGCTGCTGCTACTATAGCCCCTATTCTGGTTAGAATGAGAACAAGAACAGGAATAATAGCTCCAATGCTTAAGCTGGTACGGCCAGGTTGAGTACACAGGCGTTGTTTTGGGGCAGTTTGGGAGATGGGTTTGTTGATTTTCGTCCAACCATTCCAGATTCTAGAGGCTGAAACCAGTGAAGCAAAAATTGCTGACTGCCAAAATTGTCAGCAGAAATTGCTGACTGCCAAAATCGTCCGCGTGAAATTCCAGCAGAACCATTGCCACCGAATGCCAAAAGACCGAAACGCCCCTCAAAGTCACAACAATCACAGTATAACCGGCCCATTGTCCTCTGTTCATAAGCAATTCATGCTTTATATATGTAAAAAAAAATAAGATATATATATATATATATATATATATTAGTATAAATGAAGAAAATTTGAACTCAAGATCTCTTAATCATACTCTCCTTTCTTAAAAATATAATACATTTATTTCAATATTTATCTCAAAAAGAATGCATGAAGACTAGAATTAGACAAAGGTTTCATTTGAAATTGCAGTGACTTATAACGTATAAAAAAAAAGTACTTCTAACACAAGTATTTTAATAAAAGGTGTTTTTGTGTTATTGAAAATTGGACTTTTTAAATTATAAAAAATTAATTTTTAAACACTCTAAAAGTACTTTTTTGTAGGCGCACTGCGACCCTAAACGGAGCTCTCATTGGGCTTGGATCGTTTTGATATCAAACTCTTAATAGAAAATTCATGTATGCTGTGTTTTCGCGAAGGTAGAAGCTACAAATGCACACATTAGCCTATTGACAAGGAATACAATTGTTTTCTTTAAATAAGTGTTTGAAAAGAAGTAAATTTTTAATTTTAAATGTCAAAGAATTAAAACCGTTATGAATGCAAGTGATAGATTAATTAGTGGATGCTTAAAGAAAATGGTTAATTATAGTTTGTCCTCTTGAACTTGATCCTTTATAATACTTTGCCCCCTTAAGCTTTAAATATATACATTTTACCACTTTCATTAACTCGTCAAACATTAATGATAAATTTTCCATTCAAAATTTTAATAAAATGATATTAATGTCCTTACAATTATTATGCGCGTTTAAAAATTAGTTGGAAGCTAATTTGGTCATGAAAAAGATAACTTTATTTTAACACGATCAAAAAATTGACCACAAGAGATAAAATGCACATATTTGGAGTTTAGGGAATAAAGTGTTACAAGTGCCCAAGTTCAGGGGAGCAAAGTGTAATTAACCCTAAAAGAAAATAATATACTTACTTTCAATGAAAACTCCCAAAGCCATTGCACCGTCCTTTTTTTTTTTTTTTTTTTTTTTGGGCCAACTTAATTAATGCCCCACATTTAAGTGCTGGCCTTCTTTTCCTTTTTTTTTAGTACGTAAAATGGTTTGATCTTGAAAACGAACCCCGTCTAAAGCTTCAAATACAGGATCTTTTACAGAGATTACTCCTCCGCCTTCCATTGCAATTTAAGCTAAAAACCCTCTCGTTACTCGAGAGGGGGAAAAAAAGGGTAAAAGAGAGAACCAAAGCTCCAAAGGAGCTCTATTTCAAGCTAAACAGTAGCCATTGCTGTAACAAAAAAATACCTAGCCAGCATCAAATTATACATGTTAATATACAACGTACAAAGATCAAAAGGAAATGGGTTTCCTGTCTGGCCATGATTCAATCTTCTGAAAATATTTCGCTGGTACAACACCTTCAAAACCCTCAGTCAAGATCACCTTGTTGTCTGAGATATAAAGCTTCATTCCCTCTGAAACACGTTAGAAAGTAACAATCATCGCATATTGTTGTAAGAAAACTAGAAAGTAGTAACATATTCTTGCTTGCTTCCCAGAAGTGAACAAGACTCACCTTCCAAAGCTTTTCTCACATCAAGAAAGATCAGGATATTTACACCTCGTCTCATACCTGTCAAAGTGATCTTATATCAATCTGGAATGTACATGGCAAAACTATCTTGAAATCTTCCAAATTTGATCTTAACTACAAATTGACTCAAAAAGCATTTCATATCCAGCCCGCTAACAAATAAGTTTTGTCAGCTCTAGGATAATATCTCTGTACTTCACTAGGCATTAAAGAAGCATATAATTTATGAGAAGCATATTTCTTACTGCATTTAGAACTAAACGTAACCAGCAGCAGCAGTTGAGAGCAATTCACTTTTTGGAAATTCATTATTGACCAAAGCAATTTGAGCTTCTGAAAGGAATCAGTGTGATTCGATGTAATTAGATAATAGTACATTGAAAATAGCCCTCATTTCTGTTGGATTCTTTTTGAGGTGAATTCCCTTCTTGTCCATGGTTTACCAAAAATAAAAATAAAAAGAATAATTCACTGATAGACAAAATTACTCATGTTACAAGAATAACAACACAATGCCATGCTTTAATCAATTAATCTAATAACTTACCACTTATTACTTCACCATCTGTTGGCAAACCACATGAAAAGTGGACATGCACTCTCTTCATGCGTTTCAGCCCTTGTTCCAAAATTGATTCCAAATTTCTCTTGTACGTCCCGTGTACACAGACTAAATATAAACATGTAAAAGAACTTTATAACACGGTATAAAAAAACTATGTTTGAGAACAAAGTTCTATTGGTCTAGTGCGCTCACCTGGAACTTCATCAGCAGAAAGAATAGGCTTCAACAAGCTTTCAGTTTCAACTGTCTGTAAAGTGCCAATCCACAAGAGAAAAAGATAAAATAAGATCAATGTTATGGCTTAAAAAGGTTAAGTTAAGCGCAGATGTTGCATGAGGCAAACAAATGTTCCAGGAAGATAGTCAGTAAAGAGGTAAATTACCAACAATATACAGCAGAAAGAGATGCCAGTTATTTAAAGTTGCAATAAAGACCACATCATAAACTTCTAGTTGTGATCTAAAATCTAAAATTTTAGAAAGAAATAAAGCAAGAATTCTCAATTATAGACACTATAAGAAATAGAGTATTTTCATTTTAGTGAGATCAGTTAATTCAAATTAGTTTGCTGAATAGTACTATTATTTGAGTAAAACAAATATTTTGACAAATTCCTCATCTCTTAGCAGAAATGAACTATAATTTCACAGTCGACTTAGGAACTCAATGGTTATACTCTGAATTCCCTAGTACAATCCACATGTATTCCTTCTCGAAAATACAAATTCCACCACTTGCTTACAGTTAAGGATACATAGAATGACTTATTTATTTTGGATCCAAAAATAGATATAGGTAGTATTTGTCTTCGATACTAGTTATTTGTAAACTTCAAAAGCACCAAAAATCAAGTTACCTAGGCAATTACAAATCAGTAAATAACAATAAGCCAGAATGAACTGATCCACATTGCATTTGTTAACCTTCCCAAGAATGACATAGAAGCAGAAGAAAACTAGTGACAGACATAAAGAAAAGATTTTGCCAGAATATTAACAAGGGTAGAGGCACAGTGGACAAATTTATCCTTTTCAAGATTTTCTATCAAAATCTGTTTTAGCAAGAATAGAATCTCCATTTTCAGGGTACATTACTGTGATTGTGTGGCCTTGGTTTGCACGTATCCAAAGCTCTCCATTTTCTTCCACCAGGCTAAATCTTTGTTTATTGTCTCTCCTGACAGCCTAGAAAATTTAAGAAGATAACAAATAAGTCTAGTACTCAGTGATTATAGAAAGCAAATGAAGTAAGAAATAAACAAAATCAGTGTGTCCATACAATGTACCAAAGCCATCATTAAGATAATAGACAGCAGAATCATGACTAGCAATATTGACTGACGTTTCTAGTTATGACATACAACTGAATGTTGAGATCCAATCCTTCTTCCTTTTTCGATCAGAATAATTGTCTAATTTAATTTCAACATCCCAATTTACAATATATTTATGATCTAAAGTGAAAGTTCAGGTTGTATACCTCTCGGACCTCATCAACAGTATGTGATCTTAATGGATCATTGGCAAACGTTTTCAAACTAAGCTTCAACAAGTCGTCAACCTTAACAAATCCATCATTCCTCATGTTCAAGTTTAACTCAGAAGCCATATGCCGCAAAACACGTGTTCTGAAACAATTTCAGACAGAAAATGTTTAAGCATAAATCTCAATTCAAACAATTAAAGATGTCAAAGACGCATAATGCTTGAATAGCCCTTAGCAGCCATGATCAAAGCTAACCAAACAGAACAACAAAATCCACGCATCACCAAGATTATAACAAAATATACATAAGATAAATCTTCGTAGGATTCACTAACAAACTGCCCAAAATACGATAATAAGTTATCAGCCATTATCAAATAAACTGAACAAAGCAAGAAAAACCAGTCATTTATCATCTTGAAATTAAATAAAGAAAACACAAAAGATCAAAATTTTTAGTGGTTTTACTCACAGAAGCCTCCCAAGTGCATCAATTTTATCTTTTCCACCGCCACTGCCACCGCCACGGCCTCTGTGCCTTTCTCTAGTAGTATCTTTCATACTATCCAAACCTCTTCCTCGACCTCCACTGCCAAGAATCCACAACAAAAATTTAGCAACACAAGAAATACAATGAACACAAATCTTGTGGCAATATCCAGTATTACTACAATTCAAAGGTAGAGAGAAATATTTACCTGCGCGAGGAATGAGAGAAAGTAGTAGATGAAGAGGAAGACCGAGAAAAGCTATTGTGATGGGGCTCCATGAAAACTATGAAGTTAAAGCGCGTCAATAGACGAGAGTATGAGGCGGAAGTAGATACCGGCGGCAGAGAAGTAAGGCGGTAGCGCAGAAATCGTATGCTATTGCAAGTAAGAGTAGCCCACATCGATGGATGACCCGGGAAGAGCTGCTACTATGGAGGGAAGGAGAAGCAGGAGACTTAGGCTTCGTTTGGGAGTGGAGGATTTGGACAGAAAAGAAAGGGAAAGAAGAGAAAGTTAACTTTTCTTTCATTTGTTAGTTTTTAGTAGGAAAGAAAAGAAGGGAAATTGAAGGATTAAAGAGGATGAATAGTAGGCAAAATTTTTCCTCCCAAATTGAAGAGAAATGGAGAGAAAGTTGGAGGAAGCTTATGAAAGTTGGAGAAATGGACAGCCACCGGTCGCCGGCGATTTTTTTATCACAAAACCCCCTCACTCTATTTTTCACATAGAATTCGTTTTTGAAGTTAGTTTTTACAAAAAATAACCTGAAAGTGGCCAAAATGCCAAAAACAGCCCAGTTTTTTATTTTTTAAAACACTATAACCACTACTAAAAATCATAAAATTTATACCAAAACACTCCTTATGATTTTTACAACATAACTATGAGCTGAAATCAATAAAAAAGCAACAACAATATGACAAAATTAAAATAAAACAGTCCAAAAATGAAGAAAAATTATTCACATGCTTCTAAAGTTCAAAACTTCAAAATGTTTGAGCAACCCCACGTTTTCAGGCCTTGCACTAACCATAATAATCTATTTTAACAAAAAAATATGCACAATAATGGGTACTTTAATTCGGTTTCCCATTTAAACATTTTTTCAAACACTTGGCATGCATGCACAAAAATATTTCCCTTTCCTCAATTTAGCTCAAGCCATTTCCCAAATTTTTAACAATACAACAACAACAATGCAAAACAGCAAAAACAGGAGAAAATAAGCAACGAAATATGAATTTAATATGAAAAACAAAATTGAAAAAAAAGAAGAAAAAATACCTCTAGAATATTGCAGTCACTTGGTTGAGCTTTGTGCTGAAATTCCTAAACCTCAATGGTCTGACCGCTTGCTCTCCTTTTTTGTTTGATTTCTGGATGGGTGTGTGAACTTAAGAGAGGCAAAAAGGGACCGAGAGTTGGGGTATTGGGTTTGAGTTGTATGTGTTTTTGTTGGATGTTTTCCTTCTCCTTCTTTTGTGTACTGTGTGACAGTTTTTTTTTTTTTTTTGACGGTCCAAATTGAGAGAGAGCCGAGAGGGATAGAGAGGCCGAGAGAGTCCTTTGAGGGGAGTTTTTTCTTCTCCTCTTGTCTTGAGAGGGAGACGCCGAGAGATATTTTTTTTTTTTTTTTAACGGTAGAAGTCGGTTAACCTAATCTATTCTAAGTTTCTAACCTACGGGAAGGGGAGGCAAGGGTGCCACCTATGTAACAATTTGGTGGGAGGCAAGGATTTAATTCTAGAGGTGTTGGGAGGGGAATAAGTTTGGTTCTTGTCAAATGATGGTTTTTTACCAAGTGAAAGGAAAGGTGCCTGGAAATGGATTGTAAAAATGGGTTAGCAGTGGTTTTGGTAGGGAAAATGATTAAAATGTGTAAGTTTAGTTATATCTTGATTTTGATTTTTTTTCATAAATTTTTTTTTTTAAATAAATTTACAAAAATGAGAAAAAAAAATATATATTAAAATGCAAGAAAATAAATAACTCATCAAATAGAAAATATTCAAGAAAACATAAAAATTTGATAAAAATTTGGCAAAAATTTAGTGTCTACACCAACCAAATACATATGAATTGGTTTTCATTCAGCCACTTATATGGTAGAAATTTTGGTAGCCATGTTTGGATAGCACTTTTTGTTACAAAATAATTTTTTGACTTTTTAAAAATTATTTTTATATAATTATCAATCAACTTTTTGACTCATATATATAACTATAAAAAAATTACATATGAATTGATTTTCATTCAACCATTTATATCGTAGAAATTTTGGCGGCCATGTTTGGATAGCACTTTTTGTTACAAAATAATTTTTTTGACTTTTTAAAATAATTTTTATGTAACTATCAATCAACTTTTTGACTCATATATATAACTATAAAAAAATAATAATTTAAAAAAAGAACTCTTCAAAAAATTCATTCCAAACAGGTTTGCATTAAATTTTCATTTTTTCCTTTTGACTTTTGGCATGGAGATATGGTTGCAACAAATTTTCTTCCTTTTAAGATTCTTCCCCCTCGTACTAATTGCAATGGTTTAGTTTATATTAGAGGTGGCAAATCAACCCACTTAACTAGATTTATCCATATCCGCCCATGAATAGATGGGTATGGGTAGTTTAAATTTTTGTATATGGGTATAAATGGGTTACCCAATAATATCCATTTAATAAATGGGTATTATTGGGTAACCCATCAAATCCAATTAACCCATTTAAAATTCTCTTCCCCCAAGTCTCTTCTTTTCCCCTACCTTTTTTTTTTCAAATTTTTCATTTTGTCATGATGTTAACATTATTATTATTATTATTATTTATTGGTTTTATCTTATTATTTTATTTTTTCTTAGTTTGTTAACTTACTCATTTTTTAGCATTACCAATTTATGAAAAATTTTAGCCTATTTTCTTATCTTTATAAAATGAAATTTTAAATTTATATATGAAAAAAATGTTAGGGGTTCAAAATTTTTGGATTAAGTTTTTATATTAATTTTTATAGTACTTAATTCAAATTTTTATATTCGTATTATTCAATTATTAAATAATAGGTAATTTTGTGACATAGAGTATAAATGAAAAAAATTGGTAATTAAGTTTATTGAACATTATAAGTAAATATTTAAAACTAATGATGGGTATAAAGAGTGGTATAAATTGATAACTTAGTTTGCAAAAATGGATTTAAATGAGTTTGCAAAAAGTTAAAATAAATGAGTTATAAATGGGTAATTGGGTTACCCAATTTATTTTTTGACTTATCCATTTATACCCATTTAATTAAATGGGTATAAATGAGTTGACTCACTTATACCCATTATCTATTTTACCCAACCCAAACCTGCCCAAATCACCCATTTTAACACCTCTAGTTCATATTATATCCACAATTTCACTTGATTCATCATCTCTGAGGCTGGAGGAGGCCTCTAGCCAACAGAAGTTAGCAACTGCCTTTTGCATGGCAAAGTGTGTACTCTACTAGCCTCCAAGTACCGGGGGGGGGGGGGGGCCTTAAATCGGTTGTTATGTCAACCACTTGTGTCTGATTTTGTTCAATTTCACAAGATGTATATTTATTTTTTTAAGGTGTAACTTATTTTGAACACAAAATAAATATATAATAAAATTTTTTAGGTCTCACACACGACATGAAAAATGATGTACATGTAATAATTTGAGTCTATTATATATATTTTTGCCAATCATGGCTGGAAACTAGGGCTGCAACTCAATCGAGTAGTTTGACTCGAGCTCGGTCGAAGTCAAGTTCGAGCTACTCAATTGAGTCTATGAGTCAAGATTGAATAGAGATGTTGCATACTTGATAGATCATTGAACTCTATCGAGTGCTCGTTATAATATTAATTAATATTATAAAAATACCTAAATTATTCCTTCAGTTGGAAATTGTTTGACAAGCTCGAATACTTGAGCTCGATATTGAACTCGAGTACTAACTTGATCTCCAACGAGTCGAGCTTGAACCTGGGATATATTGCTTCAGGTCGAGCTTGAGCGCAATATAACTAATTCGAGCTCGATAGTGTGTCTGAGCATCGAGCTCGAGTTTGAGTATGAGAATATTTGAGTTCAACTTGGTTTGAAATCACCCCTATCGGAACCACCCCATTTCCCCTAGGAAAGCTGGAATGACCAAGCATTTTTCAATGTTAACTACGGTAAGAATCATCTCTCTATGCATCCCTTGTATAAAAAAGTCTCAATCATTCACTACACACAATTATTTGGATCAATAATCTTTTTGGTCCCTTTTCTCATGCATTGCATATTCTACCCCTCTCCTGAGTCAATTTCTTGGGATAGTCACAACATGTGCTTGCTTCGCTTGGGCCATACAACAGTTCGTATACAGTTCGTACACGGATTGTGGAACATACAACAGTTCGTATGTGGGAAGCCAACAACTGGAAAAGTGAACACGATAGGATTTGCCTATTTTCAAACGTTTGCAAGGGCAGAGTAGGTTGTTGCCGCTGTCGAGGGCGAAAAAAAAATTCAAATGCCTGTAAACAAAAAAAAGGGGAAAAACAAGGACAGTAGCAATGATGTAACCATCAGCTGGTGGCCACCACCAAGCCTTTAAGGCTTTGGCGCGAACCTTGCCTTTCACTAATTTGCCGCAGTCGTGGTTCTTAAAAAATTCAGACGGGTGCGTTGTGCACCCGTCTAGTCCAGCAGTGATTCTGTCTCCATTGATCTTTCATAGGCCCAGTTGGATCTCTTTGTAATAATTAGATTAGGATGAAGTAGATATAGGAGTAGGGACGACGATTGACGACAAAAAAAAAAAAAAAAAAAGAAAGAGGACAGTAGCAATGATGTGAACTATAGTTGAGTTCCTCTGAAAAGCTGAACCACAACATGGATTCCTAAATCATCATCTACCTGAGAGATCATTGATACATGACAAGTAACACAAGTAGATCGCAATTCACAAGCAAAAGTCATTTCCCCTTTCCAGCCATATTGTTCTCCAATTCAAAATGTTCAATCATGCTCCACATTAGCAACATCGTCTTTTTTTTTTTTTTTTTTTTTTTTTCCTTCTTGCAGTTTGGTAGTGGCTGGTACAACAACACAAGTCCAATTGAACTTCTTTTCTTAATTTGAAATGCAGCCAAAATTAGCCAAAAAAAGGTGTTGTTGCATGCTTCACGGGATTTAGAAAAGGTGAAGGTTGTAGAGAATGCAGTGCCACACCAGCACGCCTTAACAATAGCATGTTCTTTGCAGGACATTTTTGTTTTACACCACCTCAATCAGTATCCTGGTGATCAACAACATAGCTCATAGAATGTGGGACAAAGAGGGACAAGTGCAAATTATCAGTTATCTCATGAGAGTGGGGTTCTCTACTTTTCTTGTTTAGATTTTACAGCAATCAAGTTTCTATTTTTTTTTAGTATCAGTGGGAGAACTCAAATCCCGGACCTCTCAAGATGCACTCCCTCCTGCATATCATCCCGTTCATGCAGATGTTGATGAAAATTTTTGACTTTATGCGGGTCGACCTCTAAAATCTTATCATCCTAAGCTAGTGCTTACCAATGTATATCATGGTGAGTAGACTGTTTGGATCAATGCGATTTTAAGTTCGAAACGTTTTACCTAACAGGATATTACGTATCATTTGATCAAGGCCTCGTACATTTTTTTTGTTCTTATTTATTCTCCCTCTTAGATATAGTTGGATTCCCTGTCAATCGTTTTCAATACAATTCATGGATCAGGTCATAATATGGTAGGAATAACTAGTGTCATGGGCAATCTGCATATGCTGTAAGCGACCTCGCAACAGTGATAAAATTGGGCAACTTCTGACCGGACTAAAATTCCTTCACATGGGCTGAATTGAATAGCTTGAGAACAAGAAAGAGTGGAGCTTTTTCATCATGGAACTTTTCAACGCATTGCCTCCTGAAACTGATTGAGACGCTTGTGAATTTAATCCCATCATCTTCTTCCATGATAGGGGCCATTCCTACTTAAATTCTGCTCCCTGCGATAGTGGGCCTTGAGAAAAAAAGGAACAAATGATTGTCGCCTTTGAAAGGAACACCATTTGTTTTGGGTCAATTATGCCAACCTTTGTGGTAAATCTCATACTAATTACACAGATCTGTCTTTAACCTTTTCTGCAAATTACCTGACCTCCCATCAACTTGTTCTTTTCAGTTTCGGATGTTTCTTTAAAATGTTAACTGCAGGAAGGCGATGGTTTAATGGAATTTTCGTAATATTTACTTCTCTGTGAAGTCCATGCATTTCAGCATTGTGCATTTTCTTTGATTCATTTTGTGTTTTTGCTTTCTCTTTTTCCTTGAGATTTCATTTTTTGACATTTGGAAGTGATCAGGATAAATTTTGAAATGATGTACTGTCTGCAAGTATCCATCCATCTGTTAAATGAACTGGAGGATCTGCTGTCATCACCCTTCACGGGTTAACGACTTCAAGCGTTAGAGAGTCCGAGTAAATAAGTACTGAGCACCATTTATTACCTCAAATTTGTGAATACGCATTTACTGCCGTTTCAACACTTGAAATCCTGCTGCAGATTGATCACAAAGATCCAACATAGAGCAGCCATCGTAATTTTGTACCATGAAAAACATCAGAAACAGCTGGCTTTCATAAAATCTCCCACTTGCTAGTCGTTTGGTCATTACGTTGAAAATTCTTCCTCCTAGTTTGCGTCTAGCTGCTTAATTTCGCCATGAACTCTTTTCCCAGTTTGGTAAACATTCGCCTGAGCTTGAAGCTGATGTTATAATTTGGTCATATGCATTATTTACTATTCACCTTTTGTGTTATTAATCAAATACTCGTCCAATTAAGCAAGATTTGTTACTAGTAAGTTGATTTAACCATGAACTCGTATTTGAAAGTCATAGAAGTAAATCCTCGTTGCAGTTTTGAGTGTACCTGATTCATTACAATGAATGAACATCTGTAGCACTAGCCAAGACCCAGAAAGCAGTTGTTTGCACTCAAAATTGAACTTCCAAGGCTGAAACATGTTCAATGCTTGCAAGAAATTCAAAATTGAAGCACATAAAGTCTGAGAAGTTCCCATCACCTCGGGTTCTTGTCAAGATCAGAAGTAACAATGGCGATCAAAAGGGCAAGCAACCACAACCATGACAGCATTCAATTCCAACTGGTAAATTTGTACCCAGTACAATATCCTACCAAGATCAGCAGCACAAAAAAGCTGTCTTTCTCACGCGAGTTTTACAAGTAGCCTTTTGCAGTTTTACTGTCGACTGACTGCTTAGTCATCATCTAATAATGGCTCAATTTGATAAACGGAGACAATTATAATTGTTGTTTTCACGTGAGATGGGTACCGGCTACCGGCTCTTCAACCCACTCATATTCGAATTTCCCGTCCTCCCTCGGGACCCTAAAACTTTCGCGATCCCCGCCCCACGCCATTCACTCCACCACTGTACGTCCTACAGAGTACAGACCCAACCTAATCCGAGAGGTTAACCATCCCCACGCATCCCCCCTTATTTCTCCCCCCCCCCCCCCCTTATTTCTCCCCCTCAAGTCTCATTCTTCATTTTTGAACCAAAAAACAGAGAAACTTTCCAGGCTACCAAGGACAAAGGAGGAAGAAACACCCAAAGCCCAAAAAAGGCCAAATCCAGAACATGGGTTTTACTTCGTTTTCAACTGTTTTCTCCTTCTTCACCTTCCTGCTCTTCATCACAACCGCATCTGCAGAAACTGACTCTACCACCCTTTCAATTCTTCTGAGCATCAAAGTCTGGTTAGACCCATCAGACCATATTCTCTCCTCTTGGTCTCCCAATGCCACTGACCCCTGCAATGGTTCATTTGTCGGCATTGCCTGCAATGGAAATGGCCAAGTGCTTAATATTTCTCTCCAGGGTAAAGGGCTAGCTGGAAAAATCCCACCTGAGATTGGTCAGCTGAAAAGCTTATCTGGGCTGTATCTGCATTTTAATCAGCTTCACGGAGGTGTGCCTAAAGAGATAGCTAACTTGACTGAGCTCTCTGACTTGTACCTAAATGTCAATAATCTTACTGGTGAAATACCTCCTGAGCTGGGAAATATGCCTAGTCTTCAAGGTAAGTATTCTTTATGATATGGTTCTTTTTAGAATAAAGATGCAATCTTTATGATGTGGTTTGGGTTTTTGTTGAAGAAAGTTGGAGCCTTGGATACTAGATCTGTTCTTGCATGTATTTTTCATAAAACTGTTTGAGTTGTTTGTCCTCTATATTACCATTCCTTTTTTTAAATCTTTTGAGCAATTCTGTTTTTGGGTGAAGAAAGAGCTGAGTGGAGAGACTAAACGGTTACGTGGTCAATGTTACTTTTGGCTTGCATGCCTTTCTGAACTTTCCAGAAATTGGTGGCTTTCATGGTCACTAGAACAGTTAGTTTGATCTGAAGCTTGACTTTCTTACTGGACTTCTTCTGGTGTATGGAAATTGGTTCTTTGCTCACTAAATTCCTCAATGTAGCGTATTTGACCGCATGTACTTTTGAAAACTCTTAGCACAGAGAATCTGTAAGTTCTCACTCCTGTAAGTTCCCTTGGTAATTTAAGGTTTCACGACTTTAAAAGGTTCAATGTTTAGAAGGATTAATGCTGCAACATTCTACTAACAAAAGGTGCTCTGGATGTTTTTGAAGTAGAGCTTGAATCTTTTTAGAAAGTAATACGCTTGGATCAGCTTGAAATTCATTTTTCTGTGCAAAAGCAGGTAAACTGTTGAATAGGCTCCGCTAGATTCTACCTGAATTTTGTTTTGTTTGCAGTAATGCAACTCTGTTACAACAAGTTGACTGGAAGCATTCCCACTCAACTTGGATTTTTAAAGAAGCTCAACGTACTTGCTCTGCAATACAATCAGTTGAGTGGAGCGATTCCGGCAAGTCTTGGGGGCTTAGTGAATTTGACGAGGATGGATTTAAGCTTCAATGGCCTTTTCGGTTCCATTCCTGTCAAATTGGCTAATTCCCCAAATTTGGAATTTCTAGACATCAGAAATAATACTTTATCTGGAAATGTACCAATAGGTAATTGCTTCACCTAGTCTATGTCTGCATAATCCTTTTTACCAAATTTAGTGTTCTCAAGTGTGCTAATTTACTCAATCGTCCCTGATTTCTCTTTCCCCCCTCAACGAAGCCTTGAAGAGACTGAATGAAGGATTTCAGTTTGCAAATAACCCAGGCCTATGTGGAATTGGGTTTTCCACCTTGAATGTCTGCACTGATTCTGGAATAAACCCAAATAAACCTGAACCATTTGGTCCGGGTTCAAGTCGTCTTCCTTCTAAAGCTATACCTGAGTCGGCAAACGTCCAGCCAAACAGCTTGAATCAATCTAGAAGACCTCAAACAGCTATTATTGTTGGACTTATTGGACTATTTGCAGTTGTGGCTGTAATAGGAGTTTTTACCTTCTTTTGGTACCGTCGCCAGAAGCAGAAGATTGGGAGTACTTATGATGCATCAGATAGTCGACTCAGCACTGACCAGGTCAAGGAGGTGTGCAGAAGAAGCGCTTCTCCTCTCATCAGTCTGGAATACTCCCATGGCTGGGATCCATTGGCTAGACGCCAAATTGGTCATGGTTTCTCACAGGAAGAATTTGACAGCTTCATGTTCAATCTGGATGAAGTGGAGTCTGCAACACAACACTTCTCAGACACAAATCTGTTGGGCAAGAGTAGTTTCTCAGCTACCTACAAAGGGATATTGTGGGATGGGTCCATTGTAGCTATAAAGTGCATTTCCAAAACTAGCTGCAAGTCTGATGAATCTGAATTTTTGAAAGGATTAAATTTATTAACCTCATTGAAACATGAAAATGTCCTGAGATTAAGAGGCTTCTGTTGTTCAAAAGGCAGGGGAGAGTGCTTTCTCATATATGACTTCGTCCCTAATGGAAACTTGTTGCAATACCTTGACACAAAGGGTGGCAAAGTCAAGGTTCTTGAATGGTCTACCAGAACGTCGATCATCAAAGGCATTGCTAGAGGTTAGTGCTTTTGCTATCATTCTCTGCAGCAGTTGATTCCTGGGGACGATTAACACTTCAAGACAACAAATGAATAGGGGTTCATATCATGACTGGAATGACGGCCTAAGAAATTATCCAGAATAATATCACACTTCTTTATTTGCAGAATAAAGAAATTATGTATGATTCCTCTTTAATGCCATTTCGATGCCTTGTTGATGTTTATGTGTGCTAAATTATGATTTTCTAATTCACCAGGTATTGAGTATTTGCATGGGAATCAGGGAAAGAAACCTGCTCTAGTCCACAGAAATATATCAGCTGAAAAGGTGCTCATTGATCAACATTACCACCCAATGCTCTCAGATTGTGGACTGCACAAACTATTGGCTGATGACATCGTGTATTCAACCCTTAAGGGCAGTGCTGCAATGGGATATTTGGCTCCTGAATATACCACTACAGGTCGTTGCACCGAGAAGAGTGACATATATGCCTTTGGCATGATTATATTCCAGATCCTTTCTGGGAAATGTAAAATCAGCCAGTTGAATCGTCAAGGGGCTGAGTTGGGAAGGACTGAAGACTTCGTTGATACAAATCTTGAAGGGAACTTCAGAGAATCAGAGGCAGTTAAGCTTGGAAAAATTGCTCTGCTTTGCACCCATGAAGCTCTTAATCATCGGCCTACCATCGAAACTGTGATGCAACAATTGAATGAACTAATCTGCAGTTCCTGATCATCATATGCAATGGTTACCCAAGTATGACCATTTCAAGATGGCTCACTAACTTCTGACTGATGATGAGTAGGCATCTTATTTCAGTATGCTTTGTCCTCCAAAGAACAGTTTTGAAATGCAAAGCCTGCTTTAGATTAGATTGTAACATGTAGGAGCATTCAGGACGTAGATAGCATGGGAAGGTATTCCCTGGTTTGTCACATTATGTAATTTAGGCTGTGTCTTGGCGGGCTTTGTGTAATTGGCAATGATCCATGGTCAGCATGACCTAAAATTTGTATGGTATTCCCAATTGCCCTGTTTATTTGTAGAAGTCACTGTATGAAGCCTAGTGCAATCAAAACCATGTAGTTGATTAATCACTGACTACCGACTAGGTCATGGGGAAGTTCTTTCGTAGTCCAGTTTCTAATCCAAATGATTTGGTGCCCCTTCATTTTGTTTTTCGCTAGCAAGCGCAAGCAACTCTCTCTTTTGTCAAAGAAAATCACCTAATGTAGATTTGTCCAATCTAAAAGTTCTCAGAGATTCTGGAACAAAAACATGTTTTCTGAGTCTAAAAGCTTATAATTTCAGTGCCATAATTAGTTCAAAATATCTCATGAACTGGAGATCGAAGAAGCTTGCAAGATGTAGAGAAAGGAGGTCTTTTCCCAATTTTCAGAAATTATTGTAAAAATGTGATCCTATAGGTTTGGCATCGGGTATCTTCTTTGGTAGATTTATTAGTTACTAGTCTAGGGTTGCTATCATGTCGAGTTTGGCTCGTGTACTGCTCAAGTTTTACTTAAATAAAAATGCTTGAAATTGATTGAGATCAAGTTTATGAGCTCCTTAAAATCTAGTTCGAACTTATTTTACCTTACTCGAACTCGACCAAAATGAGTTAATCAAACTCAATCAAGTTTAATTGAGTTTTCAAGCTCGCTATTTTAGTAAATTTTATAATTTTATACTAATAAATAATTTAAAATTATATTATGAGTGTACTATTCGATAAAAATCAAGGAGTAATCAAGTTTTAATAGTTTCTACTCGAATTTGACTCAGTTACCTTACCTTATCAAGTAGTTCGAATTCGATAAACCGACCATTTAACCGAGTTACTCGCTGGTCTGAGTCGTGTAACTTATTTAATTTGCAACGCACTGCCCGCGTATGTTATGAACAACAGTGGATTCTATTAAACTATTCCGAGTCAGGGTTTTACCCATTGCCAGCTTCTTGCATTTATCCACCTGTTTCCCACTCAGATTACTGCAATTATACTTTCCTCCAGGTCACGCTATGATCTTTTTCAACCTTTATTTTGGACCCACCAACCTCCATCCATCATGTGCCTCAACAGACTTCAGCACTACACACTGATTAGCAGTCGGGCAGTAAAATCCAAGTGCTGCTATCCCTCCAAAGTTTGATCCCGTGATGGTGTTGAAAACACATTCCCCAAGCAGAAATGGCCAACGAGTAGGTGGACAAATTGGGTGCAAGAGGACAATCACCCCAAAATCACCTTTTACAGCCTTGCAGTGTGTACTACTAATTGGTAGTCCGGTTGTCTAGCTGTGGAGCTGTGGAGTTTGACTTTTCTGATGTTTCGTAATGATGCAGCATGCAGGCAGACATTACATCTTGAATCGGACTTGTAGACCATGTGAATGTTATTAAGATAATTCTTCGAAATTGCTGAAATATCAAAGATATATGACAAATGCGATTTTGATGTTTCTGTCACTGGATAAGTTTCCCAGTAACATCTAAACTTGTTTGGATTGTATTTTTTTTAAATTTTTTATAAAAAAATTACTGTAACGATTTGATGTATTTAAAAAAATAATAATAAAAAAATATAATTACGAAAATGATATAATTTTTGGATGAAAAATGGCTGTTATGAGATAGCAACACAAACCTGCCTACTGTCTTTTCAACCTTACTTTTTTTTTTCTTCTTTTTCATAAATAAGAATGGAACAACTAAAAGACAAACTGAAGTAAGCTTTGTAACTTGAAATTTCTTGCAATTGCTTTCTCGAGATGCATCATAAACTTACAAGATACTAAGTGAACTTTGCATGTTGTACATGAACTTGGGATGAGAAAAAAATAGCTGCTGTATGGCATCAAGGAGAAACAGCGGATGTGGATATCCTTGACGGAAGCAGAGAATATGTTGTTATGGCTACAGAATTATCTACTTATTCACATTGTGCTTCCCATTTTTGATATCGAGAAATTTCAAGGCTTCAAAGCCTCATAGCTTCAACTAATCTATCTGTTCAACGTAGAAAAAATCTCTTTAACTTGAAAATGGGATGTATCTCCAACAAAGAACTCGTGAACTAATCCCTCAAGTTCAATCCAACTGCAGCCAGGGAATTTCTTCACATTCTTTGCTTTCATTATTGTCCTGATACACCTAACACTGTCCCACAAACCGAGTTGAGCATATATATTTGACAAAAGGACGTATGAACTTGAGTTAAGGGAATTCAGTCCAATTAGATGCTGAGCAAGAGGCTCCCCAGTGCTTAGGTTTTCATGATTCTTACATGCACCCAATAAAGTACGCAAAATCACAGTATTGGGCTCAATGGGCATTTCCTTGACAAATGTCCTGGCTTCCTCTATATGTCCTGCTCGGCTAAGAATGTCTACAATACACCCATAGTGTTGGAGTTTCGGATCCATGTTGTGGACTCTTCTTAGAATTTCAAAGCAGATAATACCTTCTTTAAGCATGCCAGCATGCCCACAAGCATTAAGCAAAGCAATGAAAGTGATATCATCTGGTTCTATGCAACGCCTCTCCATCTCCATGAACATATCAAAAGCTAGCTCACCCAAGCCATTAATAGCCAATCCCCCAATCATAGCATTCCAGTGATCAACACTTTTCTCTTTGATGTCCTCAAATACGCTCAAAGCACAATCGATGTCCCCACACTTTGCATACATGTCTATCAAAGCAACACCAAGTTTTCCAGCTGCAAAAAGACCATTATTCTTCATATGACTGTGTATGGTAACCCCCTCATTGATGTTGCCCAAATGTGCAGCTGCTGAAAGAGCAATCAAGAAAGTAGTTTTATCAGGTTCAAAATCACTATTATTCAACACATCATGGTACATTTTTAGTGCTTCCACATAAGAACCGTTCCTTAGGTACCCTGCCATCATTGCATTGCAAGAAATTACATCCCTTACTGGCATGTCATCAAAGAAGCCTCTAGCAACATCAACACTTCCGCTTTTGGCATAACCGTCAATCATAATAGCCCAACTGGCAACATCCCTTCTCGGCATGGTGTCAAACAACATTTGGGCCATCCTCATTTTCCCACTCTTTATGCAACAATCAATCATCATATTCCATGAAACAACATCTCTCTCAGGCATTTTCTCAAACAACTCCCACGCCGACTCAAAACCATCCCCTAACTTCACAAACCCACCGATCATAGTATTCCAAGTTATCAAGTTCCTCATCCCTGCTGGCAAAGAATGGAATAATTGACGTGCAAAATCTACCATCCCACATTTCACGTACCCATCAATCATTGAGTTATACGAAACAGAGTCTTTGTCAGCCATTCTGTCAAAAAATTGGCGACCATACTCTATGCAGCCACATTTTACATACATGGAGATCAAACAGTTTCCAAGAAACAAATCAGACCCAAATTCGCATTTCTTCAGCAACCCATGTATCTGCATCCCATTTTTAACCAAACCCACTCTGGAACACGCTTTTAACACCAAGGAAAGAGAGTACTCATCTACTAAAACCCCACTTTCAAGCATTAAAACGAACACTTTCAAAGCGTTCTCAGGGTCACTGCCATGCGAATAGATCTTGACTACTGAATTCCAAATCAATGGGTCAGCTTTATTTCGTGAGTCGTCGAAGGCTTGACTTGAGAAGAAGAGATATTTGGCAAACTGTATCAGGGGTTTGTGTGGTGAGTTTGAGAATTTGAGGATAAGTTTTCGGGTCAAGTAAAGATTCTTGATGAGGCCAGTGGTTAGTAATTTTGCATGAATTTGATTAATGTCCATTTGGGTTTTGAATTGTGGAGAGAAAGGAAGTATTGAAATCCATGGTTGATGCAAATTTCCAGACAATGTCATCAGTGTTGATGTTTCAAGCTTGGATTTTTTACTCTCTAAACTGGATATTCCCTTCTGCTGTCAAAGATCACTTTTTAGTCTTTACGGCCGTTATTTATTTATTCTGGATGGAGTTCAGTCACAATTCAGCAGTTGAGCCGATTGATTGCCAGGAAATGAAACAGATCGGCTGGGCCAATAAGGAAAATTTTTCTGTTTCCGTTGCTGGTCCACTTGGACCATGATGAAAAGGTATACCATATTTGAGATACTAATTATAGTATTGGGATAAGGGAATTTAGCCATTTTCGTCCATAAATTTTTACATTAAAACCAAATTTGTTATTTATGATTTTTTTTTAGCCAATTTGGTACTTCGACTATTTTGAAGTCTCCAACGTAGGACTTTTGCAGCGGCGACACCATATTTTACATATTCCGTACAATCGGTGATGAATATATTTGTCCTTTTAAATTAGATTCTTCAATTTAGATGGATCTTTGACCATTGTTCTTCTTCTCCAATGGAAATCTCATTCCATTCACCAGAAATTCGCACAAACTCTCTCTCACACACACTCAAATCATAAACAAAAAAAATAAAATCAAGAACCATAAGGAAAGTGAAGCAAAATTTAAAAGAGAAATGACTCTCAAACATACTCTCGGACCTACTCACAAACTCATTTCGTTTGGACATTTTGTCAAACAGATTAAGGTCATCACAAAAATTGAATATTTTTGTATGAAATTTGACTATGGCTGAGTCGAAAAATATCTTGTCAAGCCTCATTTAAGTAGAAAATGTGAAAAAGAAACAACGAAATTGCAGCAAGTATCACTGTCCAATTTCATTCATCTACAAAACAAAGCATACAGGAAAAAGATAGCAATTTCAAAGGCCAAGAAAATCATCTCAACCTAGAGATTAAAAGAAAAAAAGGATTATGGAAACCTCACAGTGCTTTCGTCATGATGATTTGTAAGTAGTGGTGGTTCTAGCAAGACGATAGCAACTCCGGCAATGCTGATGCTGGCAGCAGCAGCGAGCTCCCCTTGCACCTTGGATTCCCTCAATGTTTTTGTTGGTTTTCTGTTTTTGGTTCTTTTCTTGGAAATAAAATGGAGTATACAACTCTACAACTAAGATTCCACAAGGATTTTGGAGAGATTCTTATGAGTTCATATGAAACTCAAGATGAAAAATGAATGATGACTAGTCATGAGAGAGTTGAAGGATGAAAGTGGATCGGTAGTGACAATTGGTGGTGTCTTTGCTAGCAACCATGAATGGAGGATCGAAGAATCAGAACCAAACAAAATGAGTTTGCCGGTGAGTAGATTTAAAATTGTGTATGAGAGAGATTTCTCTTTCAAATTTTGCTTCAATTTTCATTTTGGTTCTTGGTTTTCTATTTTTTTCTCATGGATTTTGTTTCTTGATTTGAGTGTGTGAGAGAGAGTTTCTGCAAGTTTCCAATAAATCCAAATGAAATTTTCAGTGAAATTCATCGAAGAAGAAGAACTATGGTCAAAGATCCGTCTAAATTAAAGAATCTAATTTAAAATGATAGATATACCCATCACCGGTTGTACAGAATATGTAAAATGTGGTGTCACCGTCGCAAAAGTCCTACATTGGAGAATTCAAAATAGTCAAAGGACTAAATTAGCTAAAAAAAATCATAAATGACGAAATTGGTTTTAATGTAAAAGTTTAGGGACGAAATGGCGAAATTCCCTAGGGATAATTTGAAAAACCTCCGCTAAGGTTTTTGATTACTGCAGGAGGCTCCCCTTTAGTTTAAAAAATTACACCTTCCTCTCTTATGATTAGCATTTCAATAACAATATAGACCCAGTA
This sequence comes from Coffea arabica, assembly GCF_036785885.1. Taxonomy (NCBI): domain Eukaryota; kingdom Viridiplantae; phylum Streptophyta; class Magnoliopsida; order Gentianales; family Rubiaceae; genus Coffea; species Coffea arabica. The sequence continues at coordinate 21,708,885 of NC_092312.1, read as the reverse complement.
TGCTAAATTTGTTCTAAAAAATCCTAAAATACCCCTTTATTACTTAGAATAGGCAAAAGCTCACTAATAAATTTCTTTGAATTGCAACTATTATAAACGTTATAATCATCACCCTCACGAACTTAATAAACCACTTCAGGTTAATTTTCATATTCTCACGATTTTGACAGCCTACCATTGCCGTCTCATAGTTTCCTATGCAAATCAACTGTGACAATTAAAATTTGCATTCAACCTAATCTTTACCCTCAATTTTTTTTTGCCTAAATTCAATGTTTGAATTGATCAATGCTACTATCCAAACTCAATACAAATGGCTGCAACCTTATTGATACTAAAATAATCTAACCCACCAGGAATGTCAACATGAAACAACCAAAAACAGGACTAGAGGCCACATTCCATGTCTCTTGGCAAATCTGATTGCAATTTTTATATCCCAAAATTCTTTATACACAATTGGCATAGTAACGTAACCTTCCTTAATTCATGTTCCCTTTTTAGCTATCACTTTTATTTTCTTATCCGTACTCTGTATCACCGCCGTCCTTTTCATCTTCATTTACTTTGACAACAAATTTGATTCGCCAATTTGTCATTTAGCAATTTTAATTCAATAATATTGACAAAAAAAGGCAAAAAAAAAAAGAAGGATCTATTTTCATAATAATGAGGATTCAAGATGTATTAGATAGTTGTATAGATGGTAGTTGTGTAAAACTAGTGGATTATGAGAAATAGGAAAAAGAAGGTAAGAGAGAGAATAAGAATTTATTTTGTGTGGTAGTCGTTGTTTTAGAATGAAAAACTAGTTGTAGTTGTAGATTTTTTTTTTGTAGAATTTTCTATAAATGAAAGATATTATAGTCATTTTACTACATAAACAGATGTTAGTATAATTATTCAAACTTGAAGGAAGGTGAGTGAAATTGTGAAAAATTTCAGGGAAGGTTTCTGAAATTATCCCTTTAGGATATGCATGAATTTTTGACTTATGTCCCCAGATAAACTTTTTTTTTTTTTGTAAGAATAGGGATAGAAATTAATTAAAGCTTAAGAGTTTACAAGCTGGGATAAGTAGAGTCCCCTACCATCATCATTCGAAATCCTAAACAAGGGTATAGGGGGGAGGGGTACAAAATAAATTCTTCAGAAGTTTCAGTGCCCAATTTTGCCAAAAAGTCCGCACATCTATTAGCTTTGCGGAAAACATGTCTAATAGTACAGGCTTGAAAGCTCTGCATGATAGTCCTGCAATCAGAAAGAAAAGGGGAGGCGAAGTGAGTCTGACAATTCTTAGTAAATAGCTTATCAACTAAGATTTTTGCATTCAATTCCATATGTAAGTGCTGGATGTAAAGAGATTTTGCTAGGGACAATCCGTTCCTCAGCACCCAAAGTTCAACTGTTGTATTTGTGGCCTATCCCAGGTTTCTAGTGAAGCTTGAAACCCATTCTCCAAAATGATTCCGCATAATGCTTCCTGCTTCAGTTGGACCTGGGTTTCCCAAGGAGGACCTATCAGTATTCAGTTTAAAAGAGTTGAGAGGATGTGGATCTCGGCAGATAGGGATCAGCTCTTTAGAACGAGATGTCTTGCTAGTGCCAGGTCCCATGCTGAGATATTCAGCGACGGTAGCTAATGTATCTTTAGCTGAATCTCTGAGAAGGTTATGTGGCTCAAACAGCAGCATATTTCTCTTTTTCCACAATATCCAACAACCAAAGGTTATTATAGTTGCCCACGGTAAATGGTAGTAGGGAGAAATTGTGGAATTTGAGCAAGAGCTCTTCAACCATTTATGAAGGAGCTAGTTCTCCATAAGCCACAATTGGTGTGGCAGGGACAATTTAGCCCATAAAATTGTTGCTCTCTAACAATGGCCAAGAACATGAAAGATGTCTTCATAAGTGAGATTGCATGAAGGACAAGCTTTCTCTTGTAGAATATTTCTCCTATGAAGATTACTTTTGGTAGGGAGTTTGTCTCCACATGCCAGCCAAAGGAAATTCTTGACTTTATTGCTTGCATTCACTTTCCAGATCCAAGAAAGATCACTTTGGCTGAAGTTTTCCCTATTAGAGCACAGTCTCTCGATACCAGATTTCAGGCCAAACTACCCATTAAGATTGGCTTTCTATCGGATGGAATCCTCCATATTAGTCCATTGCTACCTTGGAATAGCCCTTATTATATGAACAATCCTCTCTAATAAGATGAAAGATAGTTGGTTTCGATTCCAAGTGGAGCCCTCGCCAATCAAGTGGTTAACTACTAATCTATCTTTCCTTTCATCAAAAGGCCTCGAGATGAGTAGTCTTAAAGGGGCTAGGCCCATCAAATCATCCCACCAAACTTTGGCCAGGATTCCATTCCCAATAGTTCATCCAACCCCTTCAGGGATTATATCAGAAACCTCTCTTGAAATTTCTCTTAATATCACCTAACACCCTTAAAATTTTTAAAATATCACTTATCTCTCATACTTTCGTTATTTGTGTAACAAAAATTTTAAAAATCCTAAATTACCCTTCTACTTGTTAAATAAAAATATTCCTAGATCTCTTTATTTACTTCAAGAAAATTACCATTTAAAAAATAATTTCTAGTAGTACTACCACATCATAATACTATAGTCCATAAAAATATATATTTAAAAAATATTTGCAAAGAAATATAGTTGACCAATTTAACTTTGTATGCTCAAAATTGATTTCTTATGAACTTTATCTTTTTTTTCCAACTTCTTCTCAACTGGTGCCCAAACTTTTGAATTGTACTGATCATTATAAAAAATAATTCAAAATAAGCAAATAAATCATACCCCACTCTATCACAATTATAAATAGTAAAAGATAACCAATTTCAATTTATTATAATTTACAAATAGAAAATTGCGTAGTCATCCAAAAAAATAAGTAAGAGAGAATATTGAAGAAAAGAAAAAGAGAAAAAAATGACTTTTTTTTTCTTTTTTTAATTTTTAGCTCCTTTTATTTGATATGTGAATTATATTTGAAGTGAGAGTTAATATAGTTTTTTTGCAATTACTATGGGAGGTAAGTATAAGGACTTGTGAGGATTTGAAAATTATTTTATATTTTATCTTATTTCTTTAAATACGTTTTCTTTTACTTTAGTTTATTTGCCTTAATTTCTTAGATACTTTTATAAGTGAGTCAATATTTTTATTGTTTTTCTTCTATAAGTTAGTACATGTTAAGTTTGTAGTGCATTATGAAAGTGAGACCTACTAGTGAGTTGTGTAATAAATTTGGTGGACAAAAATAGGTATTTGGCAAGAAAGATTATGTGATTAGAAGTGTTAAGAGTGAATTAGAGGAAAACAATATAGATTAGTGATTAGAGACAAAGGAAAGACAAAGAGATAAGCTTGAAACCCTAAGCCGCCACTTGTCGACGATCTAAACCTCTCTCGACCAAGATTAGTCTTTGACTTTATCTTAAAAATTTGAACCAAAAACCTCTCATTCTTACCTTGCTCTTGGCTGAACCTCTAAGGAGAGAAAAGAGAGAGAAAAAAAACTCCAATTTTCAACTTGATTTCTCACTTGATTCCTTTAGAAATTCATCCTAAAACCCTAATCCAATCCGTATAGGAAGTTGTATCAAGGAAGGAGGGAAAGCTTGTGTGGAGTAATTTGGGGAAAAGAACACTCTTGTTTGCATTTCTCCTTAGGGTTTGAAGATATTCATGTCAAGAAATTACATTTTCTCTTTTATTTTACACTTGAATGGATTTATAACTTGATTATGGTAGGTTTCATGAAAAATTTCATAATTTTGTGAAGTAGTTCGAAATTTCCAGCATTGATCGAGAAATTCTAGTCTGGAAATGCTAATTTCAGTTTTGCTATGAGAAATTTTCAATTTTTGTATGTACTTTGGTTTCAATATATGAATTTTCAACTTTTGTTTGTAAATTTCAATTTAAGGTTCAATTTTTCAGTTTTGATATGGTTATATGTGAGTTTAGTTAATTTTGTGGTCTAGAACAAGTACCTCTTATATTTTATAACTTGTGGTTTTGATTAAAGTTGATTTGCCATGAAGTTAAACTTTGAATTTGCAGAAGAAACTTAAAGAAATTAGGGGAGATGCTGCTGGTTTTTTTTTTCCCTGTCTTTTGATGTAAGTGAATAAGAGTGAGCGTAGAGGTGTGATTTTTGGTCTGTTTGGACTTATGTTACTTATGGTTGCTTAAATCCACCTTGGTTGTGACGCATAAACTGAATTTTTGTCAAAAATCATATATGATATAAGGAGGAAAGTAATGGTTGTTTCAAGCGTGTTTTCTAGTTGTACTTGTCCGACTTTAAACTCGAGTTTGGTCGTTTTTCTTTCAAAAGTCGTGTGTATATTTTATGTATGTTTTGCTGAGTTTCATGAGTTATAAATTCATATTTTTTTCCTTTGGTTGCTCATGTTTTTTGGGTTTAAATGCTTTCTTTTCACTCCAAAATTATATTTGAATCATTGCCCCAATATATATTTGAATTTTTCCTTGGTTCACCTAAGTTTTGGATGGTTAGATCATAATATTTTTTTATCTTGATTGCTCTTAGGGTTTGTCGGTGAACAAGAATAACTGGGAAACAAACGTCTAACATTGTTCTGCTTTGAACTGGTGAGTGTACCACCTATATGACTTGTTACTTAGGTGAACTACTATGTGATTGAAAGTTATGATTGTTTGATCGTGACTTTGATTTACTCTTGGCTGGACGGGGTGTGTACCTTATCACACTCGATCCCACTTGATTGGTGATTGTTCTACTGTTCATTTGAAATTTATTACTTGTGTTTTATTTGAATGTCATTTGGAACATACTATCCAATGACCACACTGTGAATTTGGGCCCAAATCTCATTGGTTAGTTAATCGAATCGAACTGGCAAAGGTTTGGTCGAGATAAATTGACAGGCCGTGGGAAAATTGTTATTGATTCACTGAGTTCTGATTTTATTCCGAAATTTGGTATACTCGAATATTACCTTCACTGTTTGGTGTTTGGGCCCGGTAAAGAGAATGAATGGTGGACAGAAATTGGTGTAAAGCGGTGATCCACAGACAATGTTTCTGCTTCTCTAAATGTTGACGGAGTGTCAACGGGTTTGGATCAAACTATTGCGATTGGGAATTTAGCTCTCGAGATCTAACTATATCCTTTTACCTGAATCACTCTATGTTGGTTGTGGTGTTCATTTGTCTCTTTAAATTGCTACTTCTGTTTGATAACTTAATGACCGATCTATGTGATTTTGTTTTTTCGTTTTATTTCTGACTGCATGACCCTGTGGTATCTTATTGAACATTCAAGTGTGAAGATTTGGGTTGGTAATTTTGGGAAGAGTTTGAACTAGTACTAGACCTTAGGCGTTTTGTTTAAACTCTTTTGTATTAGTAAACCTTATATGTACTCATGTAAGATTGAAAACTTTGACTTGTGCTCTTAGTTTGAATCGATAGTGACTCTATTATATATAACATTGGGTTGTGATGTTTTGAAGTTGTGTTGATCGTTTTGGGTAGTGAATCCTGATGATAGTTGGATAGGTAGTCCGTTAACCCTTGGAGTACATCTTAGGGGAAGATGAGTCTGTCACAGTAAGTAATATTTGTATAATTTTAGGGGTGTTAGGTGATATTAGAAAAAATTTCAAGGGAGGTATCTAATATTATCCCAACCCTTTATTATAAACTTCCTTCCTAAGGTAAAGCATTTTTTGATTGATGGAACCTTGTCTTGATGATAGCACTAATTTCCCACTTGGGATCCTCGGTGACATGTTTCTCTATGCCAATTCAATGCCACCTATAATATTGCGCCAAATGTCCTGTTATTATTTACACTTTAATTTTCTAATAATTCAACTTGATTTGGTTTAATACAAGTGTAAATAATAACAGAACACTTGCACAATTTTATAGGTGGCATTGGGTTGGCATAGAAAAAATGTCACTGAGGATTCCAAGTGCTAATTTCCTTTGTTGCCAGGATTGGGGCTCATTAGTATACCTATGGCGTAGAATATGGCTCCAAGGTTGCTGTTGGGTGTGCATTAATCGCCAACAAAGACCTGCCATTGCTACTTTATTAACGTAAGAGGTTTTTGTAGACCAAGTTCCCCCTGACACGTTGGCATAGTAACAGCTCCCAGCTGACTAAGTGCAATTTTCTTTTTCAGGGGTGAAGCCTCGTAAGAAGTCATGCTGGATTTTATCTATGGCTTCACAAGTTGCAGTTGGTAGCGGGGTGCTATGGGCAATTGGGCATAGAAGGAGGAGATGCCCAAGGTAACTTGTTGGATGACTGCTTTCCTTCTAGCAAAAGAAAGGACAAGGGGCAGTAACCGTTTGTGTCGGTTTGTGCATTTTTCAACAGTGCGTAACATTTTTTGCACATCGCGTAACTTTTTTTACACATGGAGTAACTTTAGAATAATTTTTTGTGGGTCTCACACATGGCGTGAAAATCGAGTTACATGCTATAATCTGAACCGCACAAATTTTTGAGGCCACATCGTGGCCGTGAACCTTTAGGAAGACAGCCATTCCTGCCCCATTTCCCAAAAGAAAGGAGACTAGCTTTCCAACCAGCTAAGTTTAGACCGAATCTTGTCCAAAATGAAGCTAAAGGATTGGCTGGAGATTCTAGAATGAGCAATGGGAATTCCTAAGCATCTTCCAAGTTCTCCAGTCTCATCAATCCTCAAGAAGGAAGTTATTTGGGCCTTCGAGTGTGGGCTCACAATTTTGGAGAAAAAAAATCCTGGACTTGTTCGGATTAATAAATAATCCAGATCTTAAGTTGAAATTGCCAAAGACATCCTTCACTCCTCTAATAGAAGCTTCTGAGCAGTTGGAAAAGAGCACAATATCGTCTGCAAAAGTGGAGTGGGATAAAAGGGGACCATTCCTTCCTATTTTGAGAGCTTCCCATTTTCTGGTCTCCAACTAATTGAAACAAGCGCAGAAGTTAGTCGAAAAATCGGCCCTAAAGCAGGGAACCCACAAAGAATCACTAATTTAAACAAACGCAAGAGTTAATCGAAAAATCGGCCCTAAAACAATCTAAGAGGGACTCACAAAGAATCACTGTTCAGCCAATTGGTGACAGAACAGGGTCCCTGTGGACCTTAAATCCAAAGTAAAGATCCCACGATCTTTCGATGTGGGATAGGAAGCTTGTTCTATGCTTAGAGATAAGAATTTCATGCATAGGATGAAAAGGTACGGTGAGATGGGGTCTCCTTGCTGGATACCTCTGCTGGGGGGCAACCATTTCAACGGGTAGCCATTGAATAGAACTGCCAACCTAAGGGAAGACCTAGTTTAGTTGATAGCAACGGGTGGCTGTGATATACCTAATTCGACTCTCAAATGCTTCATTTTTTTTTTCCTTTTTTGCTCTTCGACAAAAAATTTATGAGTCTTCTTTAATGTCTTAAACTGTAACTTATCGAAATAAAACTTGGAAGGATGAACACATAATACAAGATCATCAAGTTAAATTAGCATGTTACTACTTTTCCTTGAGTGATTAGTAAGAATTGTTTTTCTTATACAAGTTCAAAACATGAGAGAAATTTTAGATTGATAATCACTAATGCATGTGCATGTACGTGCATTTTCTAAGTAATTTAGAGGTTTCTATACAAGCTGACCATGAAATTGTTTCATATATATAATAATAAAGCTTGTGTAGTTTATATTTCTTAATACTCCATCTTTTCTACTAATATAGTAGTTTTTTTTAATATAAAGATATGTAAATCATTGTGTTCCATAGGATGAATTTACAGATGTAATTTTTGAATTTAAACTATTGACATGGTAAATTCGGCAAAATTGGAAATCAACTAATATTGTCTGTTAGCTCTAGAATTGACTGGTTATTTCAGAACACCCAAAAAAAAAAAAAAAAAAAAGGAAACATGACATTAAAAATTGGACTGTGAAGTAGTTACCTAGAGCACACTGCCACGAGGACATCACCATATGGAACCTCTTAGCATTTAGGTCTATACTTCTGTGACCCTTGTCTATGGAGGACTGATATCGTTCACAATCAGACGACTCAACGAGATGTCCTCCATCAATTACCATCAGGGTACCAGAGCTAAATCTGACAAATACTATTGTCTTTGGCCGATGATGATCATTGCAATAGAAGCTCATGAGTTCTCCATCAACCATCAAACTGAGAAGCTTCTTTAGCAATTGCACACTGATCTGCAACACGAATGGTCCTCAATCCACGTCGTAAAATAGGGAAGAAGTTGGAGTTCAAGGCCAGGATGTTGTCCTGAGCAGTTTGAATGGCAATGCCCTCCCCGGCCACCTTCGTAAAGCACAGGATCCGCCCGTCTTGGACTAAAAAATCTCAACAGTTTCGTAGTACCAAAGCACATCTAACGTTAAAACTGAATAACCTCATCTTTTCAAGCGTTGATGTCCGGTCCAGATCAAGGACGTTGTTGGCGTGGTTGCCAGGCGCTTGTGTTTCTTTGAGATACCTATATATCATTTGATTTTGCTCATTGACGTACGGCTTAGCATTTTTAACCAAACACTAACAGTAAACAAGCATTCGACGGTAAAGGAATGACAATTGATCCCCAAAAAACACCCACTTTCCACAATTAACATCAATGCACAGCTTTGATTTTATGTCCATTTGGGTTTCGCATAATTTTGACAACTGAATCCCAAGTAGAGGGCCGGGTCTGCACGGATTCAATTTTATGTCCATTTGGCTTTTGCATTTTGATGGAAACGAGCGTTGAAATCCATCACTGCATCACTAGCTTTTCACCTTTCAAGTTGACAACGCGCGACTAATGATTTTCGTTTTCAAATTGAGCCTTAGTTAATTAAATCGAGGCTGAAATTTTCATTAAGGCTTGGTTCCTTGACAACCTGGTTAAGTGGTTAACAGCTTCGAAGCTTGAAGCTTGAGCAGAGACCGGGATTTTGGGATTTTTCTTTTAGTTGGAGAAAAAAACGCCATCAGAAATTAAAAAACATGGTGGCAATTATTTAATGCAGTATACCAGGTCAGGTTTGGATGCATGCTGATTGTCAAAGGCTGTTACTAGTTGATGCAAATGTTTGAGGTCTTCAAAGTTTTTTGGGTATCAAAGCAATGATTCTTGAAAGAGAATCATATAAAATAAGCAGTCCAGTTCCAACAGGAGGAGTTTCAATTTTGTTTATTTGTTGGGTTGATAAGATAAGCTCAAGAGGTTATGTCTAAGCAGACATGTTATAAGTTGACAACTTTTTATATAAAATTCAGTGGGCGCTTGATGCTTCATCAACTTGAATCTAACCCAACAATTAACCAGCAAATCATCCAAAAGAAAAAGGTAATCAACAAATTTGTAGTTTTTCTCAAGTCCATGAAGTGACTGACTAATATAATCCCGGGGCATTGATTTGGTCCATATTTTTCTCAGAGCTTTTTTTTTTTTTACCGTGATTCAATTTTTGCAGAAAAGCTCTACTGTTGTCATATTGCTCCTGTTTTATGCCTGGATGAATTTTGCGTTTTAATTACCAACTGATCATGTTTCCAGGAAATTGAGATCTAAATTTACGACAGAAGGGAGTTCTTGACATCTACGTCTTAATCAAGACTCTTGCTGTACAGTTGCAACTTGAAGGAAAATTTGATCAGAAAACTAAACAAGAACCTAAAAAGTCATGCTGACTTCTTGACCCAACCCAAAATTAAAATATCATATTTCCTGCATACTTTTGCTTGGATCCATATATGTAGTCCATGCCTTAGAACTTAACCCACATACTCATCCCTAAATTCACATTAAATACTTGTAGATTTTAAAATCTAAGACGCAGAAGAAAGTCGTCTTCCCTGTTGGGGCCGTACAGCATGTTCATAGTATGAGGTCCGTACGGGCTGCAACTAGGAAAGGGTCCTTTATTTGAATTTAAGACCAAGGTGCCCCAGCGCAATCATACCAGGGTTGTTCAAATATATACATCAGGGCATCAAGCAGTTGTATAAATTGTTGGGGCACAAGAAAAACTAGGTGGTAGGAAAAGTGGTAAGTGGACTTAGACTTCAGCTTTTAATACATTACATAGCCTTATTATTTCTTTATTTTCTCACATTTCTCTGGTAATCCAAATTGGAGTATAGTTTGATTTTAATACAAGTGGTATAGAGATAAAATGTGCAAAGATTTTTCTATTTTCACTTTCTGTCTCACCTTTTATTGTATAGTTATTTGTGATTCACAAAACACTTATCTTTTTTTTTCCCCTTAACTTCGAATAATGAATCTCGCCGTGAAAAGCAAAATACAACAGGTTAAAACAATGATATATATATAATAGAAAAAATTAACAATAGAAAATTCATGAATCTTCTGTATTTCTCTTAGATTTTTTTTTTTTTTTAGTTTGGTGTAAATTGTTTCTTGCCCTGATATTTTTTATCAGAAGTTAAGGAAAAAAAATAATGAAATCAAGTGTTTTGTGAAGCACAAATGACAATATAATGAAAAGTGAGACATGGAGTGGGATAGGAATGTGAGATAGGGGATCTTTCGCAGATAAAATGGTTCCCAAAAGATCGCAACGGATCTTCTGTCCCACGTCCTGTGTCACTCTCTGTCCCACTTTTTATTATATTGCTATTTCTCCTTCACAAACATCATGTTTTAATTCCTTATGATCCAATAACTATTAATTGAGTAATACACAAAATGTAACAAACTCAAAAAATCAAAATGCATAAAAAATGAGATTTTTTATGAATTTTCTGCTGTATTTTTTAATTTTCTATTATATATTAGTTTTTTGAAGCTATTGTATTTATTTTTTACTTAATTAATAGTTATTGGATCATAAGGAAATAAAAAGGAATTAAAACATGATGTTTGTGAAGGAGAAATAGCAATATAATAAAAAGTGGGACAGAGAGTGGCACAGGACGTGGGACAGAAGATCTGTTGCGCCAAAAGATCGTGTCCAAGATTTAGTTAAGAAGTTTATAATGCAATTGAGGTGCGTATCAATTAATACAAATTTTTTTTCATATACGACAAATTTTTGCAATATAAAAAAGTTGATGGGACAATGTGGAGATATCAATATTTACCTGGCTTCATTATGAACGGTTTAGATTTCTCGTCCCCAACTTGCACTTGGACCGGAATAAAGATATCCATCCTGCTTCTTTTGTGACTTTGTCGTGTAATTGGCCCTGATCATTCGAGGTGCCAATTCTGGCTGTTGGCTATTGCACCCGTTAATATATATAATAGTTACCACAGGCAAAAATGTCAACGGTTATTACGTTTAAAAAACAATCTTTGAATGGACGACGGCATTTGTCATACTCATCTATGGCTAAAGTCGTCTACTTGTTTTGTTAAGCTGATCAAACCTTTATATAAAGTACAAACTGCCCTGTACAACCCGCCCTTGCTCTTTTTTTTTTTTTTTTTTTTTTTCTTTTTCCCTTCTCGCCTAACTCTCAAATTTTAACTGAAAATTGAAGAAGAAGAAGCTGGACAGAAAAGATGAAGCTGATTTGGTGTCCTGAAATATCAGCAAAAGCTTATATTGACACTGTGAAATTCGTAAGCTATATATACAGTATTGACATGGAATGTAGCGTCAACTCCGTTCAATTTTATGTATTACATATTTTCCTCAGTTTCTAAAACTTTAGATCAGCTTCCGAAACTCAATTAGCTCAGGCTGTAATTTTGAATCAGTGGTGAGTAGTCAACTGTATTTGGAGGAAAAAGGAATAAATTTAGCTACATGTAGTCGTTTCTTGAATCGTGATTCTTGACTACGATTAGCGATTTATGTTGTCTTTTTTTTTTTCATATATATATATATATATATAATTAATTTGTAATATTGCAGTGTGGCCTTTCCATGGAATCCAGCGCTCCAGAGTTGATATCTGCAATGGCCGGTGGATGGAACGCGAAGCTAATCGTCGAAGCGTGGACTACTGGTGGCGCTGCACCAAAAAATAGCATCGGTCTTGCAATCGCCGCTCGTCACTCCGGTGGAAGGCACGTATGCATTGTAGCTGATGAAAAGTCAAGACAAGAATATACTTGCGCCATGCAAAACAGGCCTGCAGGCATAGCATTACCGGAAGTCATGGTTGGAGAGGCCGAGGAGTTGATGGGAAGGCTAACTGGTATTGATTTTCTGGTTGTTGATGGCCATTGCAAGGATTTTACCAGGGTCTTCAGTTTTGCCAAGTTTAGCCATCTTGGTGCAGTTTTAGTATGTAAAAATGCTAGTAGAAAGACCTTTTCCTGGTTCAGATGGAATAAGGTTCTTGATAGTGCGGTCAGCGTCGTGAATTCAAGAAATCTGCCAATTGGGAATGGAATTGATGTCGCATATGTTGCAGGTGAAAAACGATGCTCAGGGAAAGTCACCAAAGGTTGGATCACGCACATGGATCAGCAGTCCGGAGAGGAGCATGTTTTCCGCAGATAAGACAGGACAGGCGATTTTAATCATCTTAGTAGTCGTATTTAGTTGGCTTAATCATATATCCATGTAAACTTCCTTGATCAGGCACTTGAGAAGATGGTGGAGACTGTGATGGTGCTTGAAACAGCTTCTGATAGTAATAAACCCTGTGCTTTGCCGTGCGGCATCTATCGCATGCAGCAATATCATCTAAGAACGTCTAAAACACTTTTATGTGTGTGTGTGTGTGTCAGACTCATACACGGTTCAGTATTAATGCAACACAATTATCTACAGCAACAATATACTGTGCTGTACAGTATTTTGAACCATCATGGATGGAGGACTTCGATCTGGACTTCAACAACTTTAATGGGGAACAAAATGGATATCATGCATGGATTTAGACCACTTTTCCTCTGCATTCTCGATGGCAAAAACTGTAGATTTTATCTTTTGTTTACTGTAAATTGGATCTTAGTAGTGTTATATATTGGTTTTTTTTTTGCACCTCATTCCCAAAATTCACAATTTCAATTGGAGAAGATTTTAGAAACTGAAATGAAAATTTCACAAATTCACAATTTGTTTAGTCATAGTTGCAAAAACTACCCTTGAGGTTTCTGATCATTTCACTCGCAGAACCTAAGGTTTTAAATATTACATTTGACCTAATTTCCTGTTGTGAGTTTCAGCGTAGCAAAGTCAACACCTCTACATAAAAATCATATAAAACGCTAAAAAAAACTTTTATTCCTGAATGACCCTTTTATTGCTGATGCAAAATTAGTACAACAATTTAATTAAAATTTGTATTCAAAATGCCTTTGCCTAATATAAAACTTTAGAACATCTAAAAATAAAATGTCTTCAATTACCTATGCGCAGACTTTGGCATCTTGAACGAGTATTTCCAAATATCAAGATTTATTTATTTTGCAATTCTCTCAATAGCATCATTAGAAACTACCTCCTCTACACCACTTGCAACTTGACATAGAAAATTTCTCAAGATAACGTTTCCTTCTTTTCTGCTGCATTTTCAACTTGTTATGGTATTAATCTTTGATGTGTTACGTAAGGCTGATTTTGAAAAGTACGCAGTACATTGGGAATGAAAATCAAAGTCATTCTCAAGCTTGGCAACTAGACGGGACCGTGCAGTAAATTAATTTAACTAACAGCAAGAAAGAGATAAGGCACCAATTTTTCCTAGTTAGACCATTGAAAAAAGCCTCTTGTATGCAAACATCAACGTGTAAAACACCCTTCATTAGTCCTGATGTGATAGGTTGTTGGCCTGTGCAATAATAAAACCTGTTCAAACTAAAGTTAATTTCTGTAGATAGTGGTAAGCAGGGTCGAATTCACAGGAACTGGGAGTAATTGTTTCTTTTTAAATTCACAGTGACAAGGGGGTGTTTTTATTTCAGGGGTGACAATTTAAGCAATCCAACTAAAAGTAAAATAATAAAAATAAAATAGCCAACTAGAAATTAAATAACAATTTACTAAAATCAGAGGGTCTAGCTAAGGAATAACTTCAGCAATGGTTCACCTAATTGATTATCGACACAAAGCCAATTACAATTATTTACCAATAAATAGGTTATAACTGCCAAACAAGCGATGACAGTCAACCGCTTCTTACTGTGTCGGTGATTAAGGTACGCCCGTTAATCACTGCTCTAATTGAGAAATAATCCTAGGTACGCCCGTAGAATTTAATTCCCCAATTGCCTTACGTATTAGAGAAGCCCTATTCTAATCAAATAACGCACTACCAGGGTTATTTTAGATTAGCCCGCGTATTCCCCTGACACAAACCCAATCATGCCAGTTATCACTATTTTGAGACAATTAAACAATTACGGATTTAACGTCCCAATTGATAATAGATTATCAAATTAATTAATTATCCGGATCCAAAACAATCAATTAATTAAATAACCGTGAGTATAGAAATCAGGAAATATGCGGATACCAATAAATAAAAGGGCACAATTTTAGGCATCCCAAAGCATCCATTGTCCCTTGACTAGAAAAAAGGGTTTAACTTATTATTGATGAGAAAAACCCATACAAAACTGAAGCGATAGTTGCGGCCATTATGTGGTAGGAGGAATTCACTACAGACCGCAAGGAAAAATCAAACGAAAAAGCTACAGGGGAAATAATTCAATGCTTCAATGGCTCCTGACATCCGAGAGGCAACTACTACTAAGAAGCAAAGGAAGGAAAAGTCAAAGGTGAAAGCTAAGCTACGGGACGAAAGGCTAAGGAAGCCAGCCGTCCTCAGTCCTCTGCTGCTCTTGCCTTGTGCGGCGGCTCCCCAAGGGAAAGGAACAACTCCCTTTCGGTTTAGCCGTTCCAAAATAAAGGGCAAAAGATCTTTTTTTCTTTGCCAACACTGCCCTTGGACTAAGCTATGTGACTTGGGCTTCTTTTTCCTATAAATTGGCACTTGTTATTGTATTTTCATTCTATTTCCTAAAATAAATGTAAACTACGAAAAATGAGTAAAATCTAATAATTAATCTACATCAGGTCAGATATTAGAAAAAATTAATAATAAAATAAATGACAAAATCGCACCCTATCATGATGGCTGATAGTTATTCATTAACTTCGCGTTATCAAGAAAGATACATCAAGATTCCAGACATGGTATAAACTTATTAGTCTTAATATCATAATGAAATGTTGATGTAGGCAATTAATTAAACGTCAAAAAACATCAAAGCGTGGATTGAAATCAAATTAAAGGAGCTGATAGTTTTACATGACTCTGAGATCCTCTAATATATTTCCCGAGTCATTCTCTCCTGCTTGATCATCACCAGGGACTATTTACAGTCGACGTTAAAGATGACCTGTAAAGAAGCTATCTAAGCCGCAATTCGGTCATGATAGTGGTGGAAGGTGGTTCTGTAAACGTGTTCCTCACCAGTGATTTTGTCAACTTTCACCACCCAATTGCCTTTCTTTCCAGCCCCACGAAACTTTTCAGCCGGTGATGATGAAGATGATGGTAATCTAGTCACCAATAAACCACCTCCAATAGGTAGCAGATGAGCTTTCAAACTATCTATCCATGGTTCACAATGAATGGCGTTGTAACCTACAAGACATGCTTTCTTCTGATGCAAACACTCTTGTGCTGCTAGTAAAATTGATTCGTGCCCATCCATTTTGCAATCAACGAGCACAAAATCGGCATCTTGATATTCATTTAGCAATAAAGACCGTGCATCCCCTACAACAAGCCCAATAAATTCAGCATAACATCCTAGAGCTTTTCTTGAAGCGTGCAACTCCTCGAGCCCTGGTAAAATACAGACTGCGCAGCCGCCGGTTTCGCGTGCTGCAGCACCTAAAGCTAGTGCTGTGGATCCGGCACTGCCTGCACAAACCATAACCATGAGTTGTGAATTGTTGCCTGCAGCAAGGGCTGCAATGTACTCTGAAACATTAGGCTCCTTCCCCCTTTTGCCCTGAAATGTTAAAGACCACTAGTAAGTATACAAAGACAATGAAGTTACAAGTCATCACAAATTCAAAGCTTCAAATGGCTTACCATCTTAAGGGTTTGGAGATAAGCTTTTGTTGCATGTTCAGCAGACCAAGAAGCCATTGCTTTGTCTAGAGCTCTACTTAGTTTAGTAATGTTTTGTTACAAATTGAGGTGCTTCTAGGATCACATATATATATGAAGGAACATGAAGGAGACAGGGATGAACCTCTACACCTGCTACAATAAGCAGTGAAGAGTAATTAATTATTTTTGCATGGGGAAGCAAGCATCTAAGGAAGGTTTTACTTAGAAAGATTCTGCAATGCCAACTGGCAGTAGCTTTTAAAGAGATTTAAAAACTCAATGCAAGATTAGATCCCGGGCTAAGTTGAATTATTTTATTTGTTTGTCTAATATTCCCTAGTAAAATATAGTATGGGTATAGGTTTGTTTAAACTCAATGCAAACATTTATTCTACCTCTTCACCTTTTTTTTTTTTTTTTTGGGTATAGGTTTGTTTGGAATTGGAAAGGCATTTACAAAAATCATGCCGTCCGAGCCAGAAGAAAAACTTCACAAGTTTTCTTTTACGTTCCATTTACATGTATAATACTATAGTTCCACTTAATTAATGATTTTGCTAGGTCGCAACAAATATGTACAAGAACATCTAAGCATGGAAAACTAGTTTCAAGAAACAAATATGTACACATATAGAAGCATAATTAACTATCTAAAAAGAGAGAGAGAGAGAAAGAGAGAGAGAGCAGAGATTGAGAAATATTCTATTCTTTTTTCAACTAATACCTTTAACATTTTTTTAAAATATCCTACCCAATATAGGGGACTGGTTTTCAAGCATTCAAGATTTCATTCAAAAAAGGGTTTTTTCCCCTTTCCTTAAAAAAGTAAAAGAAAGAAAAAGAAGAAGAAGATTGCTGCTTTGTTATTTTCGGATTAGAAAAAAAATTCACTAATGGTTTCGTGCAGTCTTAAACTCTTCTAAGGCATATGTACAAAACTGTTGGCTGTCTAAACATTTAGTTTCCGGAAGAGCAATCTTAACATTTATTACACACAAAAAATTCTGATCTCGATGCATCTCACAAAAAGATATTCACATATTAGCTGTACTGTTCTGAATTCAGCAAACCGTAGCGTTTATACTACCATCAAAATGGAAAGATCGTGAATGAACTTTCGGCACCGTTTCCCCTTCGACAAGTTATGCAATGTTCATGTTCATTCCGGCAGAAGCCAACATGCTTGGATCCTGGTTTAGTTTATGTGGTTGTCCACGTGAATACTCTTTTGTTTACAAGTTGAAGAATCTTTGACATTTTAGTCATGGGGTTAAAAACAAAAAAAAAGCGTTATGTGTTATACCTAATGCACGGAAAAATTTTTCGTAGTTTCAAAACATACAAAACGACATCTTATATTTTGAACTAAATTGTAAACTAACAGAATTCGATAAATTTAATGAAAATGACGGTTTGAGCTATTAAATTTACCGGATTCAGTTATGTTTTCTATTAAACTTACCGGATTCCATTAAATTTATCCGATTCTATCAGTTTTATAATTTAATTCAAAACATGTGGTATCGTTTTATACTTTTTGAAATCATGGGGGACTTTCCTATATATTAGGTATATTACAGGGATTTTTTTGTTTTTAACCCTTTAGTCATGCTATCATAATAAAGGGGAGGAAGGTGCAGATGTGCAAATGGACCGTCCATTGCAGTCCACTTGAGTACTAATTTGCTTGTGTCCGCTCTTCTGCGATTCAAAACTACAATTTGAGTATTTTTTTTTTTCCCTAGCTTATTTTCTTCACGAATAAAGCCCGTGAACTATCAAGAATCTGGTGATGGTTCAAAATAAGATGTTTTCAGAATAAATCAAATAATACTTGAAACAATGTCATATCTTAAGAGCGGCACCCATAAGTACACTCTCAGTTCTGCAGAAGCTATTCTGATCAATCTAAATATTGGAGGAAGATGTAAAGATGCTTCCTCTTCGCCCAAACTCCAACAACCAGCACGAAAACTTAAGGTCCATCACGTTGCCTCCTTTGTTTTACCCGAACAAACCAACCGACCCCGGCACCCCGTCTCCCCAAACCACAAACAACAAATGGTGTTGATTCCTCTGTTTTGCTGTCTCCTGTTCAATCTCCGATTTTGTTATACGCCCAGTACTCCAAGTTGCTTCTTCTATATTTCGTCATTCCCTATATTCGTCGTTCCTTACTTTTGGTACTCTTGCTGCTTCCCTCTTCCAAGTAGTTTTTCCGTTAACTGGAATTTCTTGTTTCGCCACTATATTATAGGATGCGTCTGTCGAGCACCTTGAATGTCAGCTGAAGTCATGGTACAGAGGGGTACATAGTCACATTCATGAAATGAGCATAGGAAAGAGCTAAATTAACATATATTAGACGAGCGCATCAATAAAGAAATTCCAAGTTCTTAGTCATCAGCCTGAAAAGCATTTGAATGATGTTTGCTACACTGCGTGTAAATTCTGCTTTTAATACACACATGTGCGACTCAGAAGCATTTACGTGCAAACTATGCTGAAGATAAGGAACTTGAGAAAAATCCAGGAGGTCACCAGGAAATATTACTCAACATTTTCTTGGGACAATAGATACAATGAGGCAACGTGAAGACTATCCAACTCTAAATTCCCAGCCGAACTGTATCTGTATGCAGTGACTCACCAATTAACGTCACTACCATCCATATAATCTGCTTCCTTCACTTCTGGAAGAAGTACCTTTCCAGCAGAACACATGCCACAAGGGCAACAAAGAAGCATGAATTGACCATCCAGACCATCAAGGAATCAAGGCATCAACTACCTGTCCAACAGAACCCACTACAAGGGCACCAAAGAAGCACTAATTAATTATCCAGACTAACAAGACACAGTTTAGACATTAAGAAAAGCAAAATAAAACAAATACATAGACGGTAAGTTCCATAATTGAACCTTCATTTCAGTGGTGGAAGGATGAGGTTTTCCAATTTAGTACAGCGAGGCGCTAATAAAGGTATGGAGGAAACAGTACTGAGCTTATTCCAAGAAAACCCACATTTTGGTCCCCTTGAATTCTGAAAATGCTAATTTTACTGTCTCCAATCAGGAACTTCCATGCTTCACTTCAAAAACTTTTATCTAAAAATGTCAATATTCGTTCTACTAGATGCATTCTGTCACTGTACAATCCTTCTTGTGCATGAAAATGTCACTATTCATTTTTGATTGTCTAGCAATGCCTTGTAGAGCAATGTATACATCACCAGCTACAGAAGGTAATGAAGTTTCAGCAAGAAATTCATGAACAACACCATTTACTTCAACCCAACTACACCCAGGTTTTTTCTTTATTTTCTGATCCTTCATCATCCTCTCCATCCTTGAAGCAGCTTGCCACATTTTTTTAGAGCGATACAAGTTCCAAAGGAGCACGCATACACCATCATCATCAGGCTCCAGTTCAAGTACCTCTTTCGCTGCCATTTCAGCCAAAGCCGAATTATTATGTCCTAAACAAGAACTGAGAAATGATCTCCACATAATAGCATCTGGCTTGAAGGGCATGTCCTGAATCAATCCAACAGCTTCTTCAAGCAATCCTGCTCGACCAAGAAGATCTACCATACACCCATAATGTTCCATCATGGGTTCAAATCTAGGAGAATTTTTCAATCTTTCAAAGAAGTTCAGTCCCTCACCAACCAATCCTGCATGGTTACAAGCTGAAAGTACAGAAAGAAACGTAATCTCATTGGGGTGCATCCCAGATGCCACCATCTCATCGAAAAAATCAAGTGCATCCTTACCTCTACCATGAATTGCCAACCCTGAAATTATACTTGTCCACGAAAACAAATCCCTATCTACCATCCTAATGAATATATTCTCAGCTGAATCAAGGTTTCCATTTTTTGCGTACATATCAATTAATCCATTATTTACAGCAACATCCATGCTAAAACCAGCTATCTTGTTAACATACCCATGAATAGACCTCCCAAAATCCAGAGCTCCAACATCAGCACAACCTGAGAGCACGGCAACAATAGTAATAGTAGTAGCATTCTCTCTACCTCCATCCCTCATTCTCCTAAACAACTGCAACGCCTCAATGGAATTTTTCACACGTACATAGCCAACTATCATCGCCGTCCAAGAAACCACATTCCTCTGCGGCATATCATCAAAAACCTGACGTCCAGCTTCAATATCACCACAAAAAATAAACCCATTAAGCAAGCTAGTCCAAGTAGCCACGTCTCTGCATTGCACACTCTCAAACACACGTCTAGCCAAATGGGTTCTTCCACCCCGACTATACATATCAATCAGAGCATTACTCACAATTGTTTCCGGTTCAGACAATTGTCTATACACCATGGCATGCATTGCTTTACCAGCATCCAAATTTTGCGTCCGCGCGCAAGCAGACAGCGCAGCCAAGACGGAGTGCGCATCAGGTCTGAGGGAAGTAGAGACCAACAAGTGAGAGAAAAGAGATAACGCCTCGGTGGGTTGTTGAGTTTTCAGGTACAGATTGAATAGAGAAGTCCAGGAGACAATGTCTGGGTCAGGAATTAGAGCAAACACCCTGTGGGCTTCGAGGGGTTTGTTTAGTTTTGTATAAACGTTTAGTAACTTGCAGGCGAAGTGTTGATGTTTCGGAGTTTGAGCGCAGAAGCCAAGGGTGGTCCAGTGAGCGTGGATTTGCTTGATCAAATTCTCGTGGCCTTCGCATTTGTCTAGTAGATTTTTAAGGCCTGTTATCAGAAGTTTTCTGTTGCCATGAGTCATCTATAGATTTCAAGGACACTGGAAGATGGAGCCGAGCTACAAGTGAAATAATATAGACAGCTTTTCCCCGCAGACTTAGTTCTGCTGCGTAATGATCTTCCAGTGTTACTCTACCGTACGTTGTTTCTAAACCAGTAAACAGAGCCCCATTGTTGTATAATTACTGAAGACAAACATCCAGTATCCAACCAAATATCCAGGGCATAAACTCGATAAAAAATCAATTGCGGCTTCGAGCTTTTACACCATTTCTGCGGGCAAGAAGCATCCATATTTTGCTGGTAGGTTGGGCATGACCCAATGCCGATAATGCATGCATTCGAGCATTCGAGATGCAAATTCTAAGGACAGAGGAGGAGTGAATGACGCACCCAATTATCCATTTAAAAATAATTACACATTCAAATTCAATTTATTTTTAGTGAGTATTAGGAGGATAAATTTAAATTTCTTACTAATTTAATCACAATAAAATGTCCTTATTTCTTGTCTCACAACATATGAAAAATTTAAAAAGCAAAAATAAAATTTCAAATAATTAAATAATTAAATATACCATACCCATTATTCACAAATGGATATAAATGAATTGATTCATTTATTCATAAATGAGTTAACTCAATTATACCCACAATCTAATTATTTTTTTCCCCAAAAACCGTAATATATTCATTATTCAATTATGATTTGCCAAAATCTACCCGAATCACCCATTTTAACACCTATAACTTATCCCAAGTACTTTTGCGGCATAGAATTGCTGTTTATCTTCCTAATAGGGAATTGGGACAAAAATACTTGACATATATAAGAAGATTTAAGCATGGACAAGTAATTTTCAAACATCAGATATGTACATACACGGAAGCATAAACAAACAACTGTTCAAAGAAAGAAAAAAGAACAGAAAAGGGGCAGGTACTCCGTTTCTAATTAAGGTAACAACATTTGAACAAGTTTTAACTCGCTGCTAATTGTACAATCTCAGAACAACAATAACCAATTTTGTTAAATTCGGATCGGATAGCCACTCGGCTAAACTGCTGGATCAGGGTCAACTGATCAGATCGGTCGGACCGTTCTAAAAAACAGGCTGATATTAGCATGATGTCATAATTATTTTATATTTTTATAAGTTTCAGAAATATTAAAATTAAGTTTTTGGTTATATTCAGCCAATCATACAAAATGTTACAAAAATATTAGACTTGTAATCAAATATACACTTAATAATTATATATAAAAATGTAAATTCATGACTAAAATATGTCCATTTTTCAAAATTACTTGAAAAACTAAATTAAAATAATTTAATGCACGTTAGAATCACTAATGCCAGATTGATAAGATAATAGGGATGAAACATCTTGATTTAGGTGGTGTTTGGTTCATTCTTTGGAATCAAATTCGGATTTTGAATCATTCATCCTGGATTTAGAATGGAATCAGTCATTCCAATACATCTGTTTGGTTCAGTAACAGAAATGTATATCATTACTGTAATTGATGTTTGGTTCATTGACTCTTTCAAAATGAGATATAATAAATTTCTACTAATTAATTGTATTAGTATAAATATATTAGTAAATTTAGTATAACTAATTAACAATTTTTGTTGGTAAACATGTATAATTAATAATATAATTGATAATATCAATTATATTATATATACTTATATACATTATGTAATACATATAACTAATAATATCATTATTATAAATTTGTAACTAATTAAATTAAATATTATATAATTATAATTATATAATATATAAATAATAATTATGCCATATATTATATAATTAAAATACATATTAGATATTAAATATAATTATAATATATTATTAAATACACATATACTATAATTATAATAATAATAATTATTATTTATTATTATAGATACATATATATTATAATTATATACACATATAATATATATTTATAAATAGTATAAATATATTATTATATAATATTATATATATTATAAATATATATTTATAATATTATAATATATTTATAGATATATATTAGTATAATATTAATATATGTATAATATATATTATATAATTATAATTATATTGATAATATATATGTGTATATAATAATTATAAATCTATTATATAATTATACTAATATTATAATAAAATTTATTTTTATAATTAAATATTATAATTATAATATATAGCATATATCTACCTACTAGATAAGAGAACAACTTGAGTTGTCCATTGAATGCCAAGTGTCAAGCTCTTATTGGAGGAAGGAACTTTGTTTTATTCATTTGGATCTTAAAGAATGGTAAATGTCTATTTGGGACTTGATCTTACAATTGAGAATTCCAATAGTAGCTTACTATTTAAGGGTCAATTGGTAATAATGGATTGAATACATTTATTTTTTAACTTTGTTTGTGTTTTAATAAGTGTTAAAAGTCAGTTGCGTCCTTTTGTGAAAGGTGGTTGTTTGAATAGTTACTAACTATTTAGGGCTATTTTTGTATGTTTGAAAATATTTCCTTCTTATTTTTCTGTTTCGATGCAAATCGTTTGATACTGTTTGTCGATTGATCTAAACATATGGGACAGTTTTAGGCCTCTCACTAAAAGTTTCTTCTTCTCCGTTTCTTCCGCTCGGATAGCCGAATATGAACCTGCAAAAAATGCCATTGTTCTACCAATTTTCTGAACAAAGCATTGTACTTTCTCTTGGTTAGAACCACCAAAACCCTCCACATGCTCGTGATTGCATTTGCCCCAAGAATTCAGCTTCTTTTAGAGATTGTACTTGGTTTGAATTTACCAGCGAATTCTTCCTTTTTTCCTGCTACGAAGTGATGTTTTCTTTTAGAAAACAATTTTTAATGATCTATGGTACGGTTTCTAAAACCTACCATGTATACAAAAGGGAGAAGGGAAAGGAGAAACCCTTTAGATGTTGGTTCTTTCTTTCATCATGTTGAGCAAAGGATGAAAAACTTAGGTACGATTATGATTTTGCCTTTTTTACTGTTAACTGTGATTTTTGCTTCAGATATCTTTCATATCTATTTGATTCAGAGAAAAACAGCTTGGCTTCAAGCAACTGGGAAACTTGCCTTTGGATACGCTAAATACAGGAATAGTGAATGCAAACATTGATTGGATTATCTGTTGTCCTTCTTGCAAGCAACAAAGTGAGGTTGATATGAGGTAAAGTTACCAATTCATGCTCTTTAATTACAATTTAATCCTCTTTCTACATTTAAATTGATGTTAATTTCTGTTGTTGAATTTGAGGGCTCGAATTCCCATCATATTAACTGATGATTCGGGAACAATCAATTGCACTATATCTTGAGAAGGTGCAGAAAAAATGATTCTATTCACTTCACTTCAGCATAAACTGGCACAAGAAAGTGTAAGTGATATATCTTTCTATTTTATATCCATGCATAACAAAAAAGTTAACAACAGCTGACTACAACTCAAAAAATAATTTTTCCTGCAGCACTTTGAAGTAGACACTGAACTTAATGGTTCCTTGAAGAAATATATAATTGTCTACTTTCTCAAGGCTTATGAGACTCACTTTTAAGACCAGGGACAAATTAAACTATTGTGTCCAAAGCTTACACTGCAGATGATCTGTTACTGTAACATTTTCAGATCGCACCGAAGTTTCTTCTGCAGTGGGCACTTCCTCACCAATATATCAAAAAAAAAAAAAAAACAACAACAAACAAAGGAAGAAAAGTTCACACCAACCACTAAGTTGGTGCTTGAAGAAATTGCTGGAGGCAATTTTTCCACGAAAAATGATGCATATGGGAGCAGTGGAGTAAATAGTAGCCTTGATTTTCCAAAAGGGCTACCTGAAAATGAAGCTACACCAGTAGAAACACTATCCAAAGAGCCATCCAATATTTCTGAGCAGTGTACCAAAGAAGGTCCAGAAGATAGCAATCCGCCTGAGAATATTGAAGATAAGTCCAGCAAAGAAGCTTAAGGGCAAGTAGGCCTAAACTGCTTTAATTATGTTACTTTTATTAAATCTTTTGTTAGCTGATTAGGTCCATTGCTTTGATACTTTCTTTGAAACTGCTTCAGTCCTTGACAAATAAGGGATCATGAGATAGCTAATAATAGTTTAGTTTGTTATCTTACACCTGCATAGATCATGAAACTTAATTGCAAGTGCTAATATGTATGAAGATCCAGTCTTAAAGCACATGTGCTGTCAAAAGTGAATGATTTTGTTTATATAATCTTTGCCACTGTTTTAAATGTTATTTACCTCTTTGTCTTTTAAACACAATTAGCATATCAAATCCACAGATATATTATCAACATCCACAAAATTATCTGGATTTTGCATAGGACAAAATGGAGGACAAAATGAACAGCGAAAATTATTAGTGGATAGGCCAGCGTGTAGCACGGCCAAATCCAAGCTAGTAATCATATATATAATGGGCGGCTAAGAGGGACTATTTCTAGATAAGGAAAAAAATTGCCCCCGCGAGACCTGTGCCCCAATTGTCATCCTTAATTTTCAATACATTAGATAGGAATCAAATTTGGATTTTATCCAAAACCCTTTGGATTATTAGGGAATTGGGAAACTCTAAATTTTTAGATATGATTTTAAAATGTCAATTTCGATAATAATAATCCAAATAACAATTATAAAATTTATTCCAATTTTTCATTCCAAAACCCTCTTACCAAACACCACCTTAAAATTATTCAGAAAAGTGAATAATTTTGATATTTACACAAAATGAATGACATTTTCATACTCATATTAGTAAATGAAAATGTTATAATTTAAGTAATTCAAATTATGTTTGAGAGAAACAAGAAAGAAAAATTTGAAAACCAAATCAACCCATCGAATCGGACCACGGGTTTAGGCAATTTTTGATGATTTTCACTAATTTTTGACAATCAACTCAAAAAGAAAGTTGATTCACGATTGAACCGGTCAGTTCGGTTCGGTCCGGATCTAACAACACCGGCAATAACAGCACTTTAGCAATGTAATATTTATTTATGGTTCACATGAGCCCCATACAAGATAATTATTTCTTTATTACGAAATTACACAAATAGCTTAACATGAGTTACAACCTCTTCACAATATATTACACCATTCTGCCCCTTTACCCGAAAAGGACGAGCCTAAATTCATCCCAACCAACCAGACAAAAACCATGTTTGTACTAGTTATTTGACGACATCCAGAAGTTCACAATGTGGAAGACGCTGAAAACAAGCATTAAGGTGCCAAATTCAAGCCAGAGCACACATTAAGCATTGATTAATATAAAGTAATAAACTAATGTTCCCAGAACATTACGCCCTACTCCACATTCACTCGCACAACCTTTTTCCTCCTCCCTTCTCCATCTGGTTCTGCTGCTCCAGCGTCTCCAAAGTACTCTATAGATGGAGGAGCCCAACCACCCCAGCCGCTCCATGTTGGAAATCCATCCCATCCAATCAAGTTAGCTCCTGCATTCATTAAACAGGAAATTTCAGCCTATTCATGCAATGAACAGTACCAATCACACTGAACATCTCTGGATCAATGAACCTCCCAAAATTTGATTGTCTCAAAGCATGGAATGAGTCCCCGTCATCTGCCAAATAAATGGACATCTTTGGAACATACAAGTGCTTGAGGGAAAAAAAAATCAAGTGCAACATAAAAGTATGAACTAAGACAAACACTCTAGAAGTAAACTCAATTGACAGAGGAGTGAATGAAATGATACAGAAATCTCATAAACTTAGTAATCAAAGATAAAAACCAAATGAACAATGGAACGGATGAGAATATCATGAAAGCAAGAAATGAAATTTACAATTAAGCACTTCCAGATTTCGATGTGCATAATTGAATATCTAGAAATTACCAAAGTTTATGAGATCATCTGATAGCACAAGATATGACAATGACCAGCTTTAATCAAGATGATTGCATTGTGATATGTTAAAGCTACAACAAACAGAACAAACTCAACTAGACAAGCAATAACTTACCTGAATTCTCAAGCTTATTGAACCCACTGCTCCATCCTGGTAAATGCTTGTCAGCATTATTTTTCCAATTTTCTTCAAAACCTTTAAGCTCGTCTGATGAAAGGGAAAAAAAATTAAAAGCAGCAAAATAATTTGAGGGCAATGAAGAAGTTTAAGATAACAAGCCCTTGGAGAGGAAACAAACCTTCATGCAAGTTATGTAAAGTCTGCAATGAATCCGCTCTACCATCTGAACTGTTCTTTTTTGTGACCGAATGACCCTGCACAAGCAGAATTAAATAATGCAGACACATTTAAGACACCTGCCATTCATTGGCATATAACATACACTTAAAAAAGACACATTGCTAAAGATAAAGGTACATTGCTAGACATTCAGACACTAGTATTAGAGAAATTTTTGCACATTTAACAAGAAAGAATTTGTTATGGTAAACTTGAACTCGAAGAATAGCCAGGAACTGTTGCTGAACTCTTGTTAGGAATTGCCCATTATGATTTAATGGATTCACGTCATCTCATTCTAAGAGGCAGATAGAAGACTACAATGACCATACCTTATCATGGATTCCCTTTGAAATTGTGTGCAGTGATTCACCAACTATCTTATCCTCTTCCTTCATTTCCGCAAGAAACACCTACAACACCACCAAAGACATCATAAGAAGGATGACAATGACCATCAAAAAGCAAAAAAAAAAAAAATTAGACATATCCAGTCAAGTATTACTGACCCCATCGCCACCATTCATCCTGCCTTCAGAGCAAGTATAGTACATTCCATCCTGATCACCATATGCAACCCTTCGATAACTAAAAGAACTTCCACTACCTATTAAGTACGTCACGCCATTTTCACAAACAAGGAAATGCAGTCAACACTTGAACAACAAAACAGGCGTAATAACTGAGACATGCTAATTTAATGTTTTACCATTCGCATGATAATTTGGATTCCCAACGCTCAGTTCTTTGCCAGCATTTGAAATGTTTGCACCATCATCATCATCATCAGGATTTATTTCCTCAATACTAATTTGCTTCCGCGAAGCAGGAGGATAACCAAAGGGGCTAGCGAAAAACGGGTCAGCAAATGGATTCTTCCCACCAAAGAAGCCACCAAATGGCTCAGAGAAAAAGGGGTCATCAAATGGATCTTTTCCTCCGAATAGTTTTGACATTCTTGTCGGCAATTGAACAAAAGCTAGTCGCCTGACAAGCTTAAGAAAACAGAGCAAAGCAGAAACTCATAAAAATCTGATCTTTAAACACAAAATAACAATTGCTCACCAATGAACATATAACCAAACTATCGCTTGTTAACTTAAATCAATTCTCAATTTGTTATCTGCAAAATAAATTGACGCAAAAGATTTAGATTTTTGTTTGTTGGAAACCACTTGTGTGCAATAAAAGACATCCACCATTTTTCAAACAAGCTAGAGTAGAGCATTTGATCCCTCTGTGCCTGAACTGCACGTCATACTCAGGGAAAGCAAAAAAAAATTCAAAAATGCAAAGTCTTTTACATTTTGAAAGCGTAAATCCTTTTTGTATTCGTACAAGATAGAAACTCCACCAAAATTAGGAACCAAAAACAACATTTTATATCATCAATGGGTGTAGTTTTCTAACCCTCACAGGATACTGTTCATGATAAAAGAAACCCATAATTTAATTCTGCAAAAGCAGCTGATTTTCATGAACTAATCACTGGAATTCAAAAGGGGGGAAAATCTAACAATAACCGTTTTGGAGATTAATGAAGAGAACCCAATGGAGAAAATAGTAGTTTAGGACAAAGTACGGCCAGAAGAATGCAAAAACGTAATAAACAACTCGACTCGGAATGCAGAATAGAAGAAGGAGCGACGGCACCTCTACTCAGAGCGCAGAGGAAGTTTTTTCTTCAGGAGAGTGATTATAGTGAGAAACAGATTGCTCTTAGCCATTTTATAGGAACAGAAAACTGGGGATGAAGCTTCGAGACTCGAGAGGACCGTGAAACAAAACCAACAAGGTTATTTACAATTCGCCCCCTTGATTAAAATTTGTGTACGATTTCACCCTCGTGCACTTTTTGTCAAGTCAAATTTTACTTTAATTTATACCATTGAACCCATTTTACCTTGATTTAATTGGGGGCATTATCATATGCGATTCAAGCCAACATTCCCCTCAACTATCACATATTTTTGGCCAAATGAAGGCTTGCACCCGACGAAATTCTACATTCATGTTTATTGCCTCAAATTTTAATGGAGAAGTTATTTAGCACATATATTAATTCCTTATACTCTCCATAGGCTACTGTCAACTTAATTTAACACATGCTACTCCTTGTGTCTGTTCCGTTGTGAGATTGTCGGAAAGAGAAATCTTAATTGTCTAATCCTCATCATCAACTAATTCTCCGTTGTATCAATTCCTGATTATTTCTGTGGTGTTGTAGCTAGAGAGTTTAGTGGAGATTGATGGCTTCCACTTCGAGTTGGAGTTCCATATGTCGGCGCCTTGATTCTGCCATGAAGAAGCTCCGTGGTTGGAGGCATGGAGCAAGGGGACATGGCCTTGGCCGTCCAACTGCCTTAAACCCCGACCATATCATTGATCAACTTGAAACTTGGAGGCTGCTGGCAACCTTTCTTATTCACCTTCGACGGTGCAGTGATGCAGACAACGTTGTCAGTAACTTCGGATTTCTCGTCAGCATAACTGAAGCTGTATCAGATAACTTGGCCAACGACTTTGGCGGTGTTCTTGTTTCTGATCAAACATTGAACGGTTGTCTAGGAGTGGTTGATGTACTCTGCAAATGGGAGAGAACAATTGGGCTTTTCAGGGAACCAGTCGGACAAGTTCTTGATGATCTCTCGGGCAGCTGCACCTTGGGATTGCTGTCTCCTGCTCTTCATTCTTATTCTATTTGGATATACTTCTTGCGATTTATTCCAAGGATTCTGTCGCATACCTGTGCACAGGTGCAGGCTCAGGCTCAGGCTCAGGCGCGGACGCAAGTTGATTACCAAATCAAACAAATCCATGCCCTCAGAAACAGAGTTGAAAAATTATTCGTTCAGGTAAAGGATTTCCAATTTGGCTTCCATATCAGTGATGGTGTTGTTCAGGAAGATATTCAGAACTTCTTCACTCATGTTGGAATTACGGCCCTAAGGATAGCAATTCAGGCTTTAATTTATTTGGTTAGAATGGGATCAATAACTACAGTAACTAATAATCTTATGGATCTGAAACATGATATTGATCCCACTACTCCAGCGTTCTTAGACTTGAATCTCTCATTCTTGAGAGCTGTCAAAAATTCCATGCCTGACCGTGCAATGTGCTCGACCATGTTCTTTATCCATTATCTCTTAGGTGACAGCAAGTTATATGGTCTCAAGTCCCTGGTAAACTTTGTTGTTCAGATTAGACAAAAGCATACATATCACATATTTCTTCACATTTTGCCAGTGCTCAGCAAGAAGTACACAATTCTTAAGTATAACCACAGTTATTCTGATTTGAAGCAAGCAAATAATAAGAGGTCCCACTATTTATGTGGCTGTGAAACCTTGGAATTATGGGCCATTTGCATTCGCAATTGCAATATAGAGTCTTAATATGCAGTAATTTTTGTCATTTGCCTGGTTGGAAAAGTAAAATAACATTGAGTAGTGCAGACTATGTCTATTCTTTCTACTTTCATTGTTCTTGCAAATGCAGGAACTGCTATCAACTAGTTTAGTAAAATGTGACGATAAGCCAGACCAGCATGAGCAAAGGTGTCCCAAATGCTAGGAGTCCTTCCATCTTCAAATACAGCACCCTCAACCTGAGATCATTAGTATAATCACAATTACAAATCACAATGCAAGCAGCCAAATCAACCCAAAATCAAAAGAGACTATGAAAGTCAATTGGCCTGGCCGCTGTTGAGGAGAGTTTTCAGCATAGGCAGCCAAGAATATTGGCAGTAACAAGAATATGACACAGATTTCGACATTGGCTTTCAGATGAAGTAACATAAACGTCGTACCAATGTGGCGAAGCGAAGGGCAGACCTGATAGGCAGAAGAGCCGGCACCGAAAACGAAGTCAGCTGGGAGGTCGGCCCGAGTAAAATTCTCAACAGCCCAGAAGATGTGACCCCAGAAAAACCAGGGCAAGAATTATAGTACCAGAAGAAGAGCAGAAGCGCAGCGGACGCAGCTGCAGCAGCATCATTAGTTATCCGGTTGCAGCAGTACTACTGCTGCCTCCGCTTTCTTCTTCAAACTTCCATACGTTGGTTTCTTTTATTGTATTTGAGGATGCTCACCTCGGCCATCCCGAGTGGCCGAGGTGGACTCACCTCGTCCCTCATCGGAGTTCATCCGTGTCCCGGACATCATCCCTGAGCTCGGGCTCGGCCGTTTCCATAGCATACTGTGTAGCCGACCTCGGCACCCCCGCCTCAGCTGCACGCTGATGATGTCAACCCACCTGACATCATCCAGGACCAGCACTTTATCTGAAAAGCACTGGAGGCACTTAATGGCACCTGCACCATATCCTCCGTCATCACTCCCAGGCGGCTACAGTGTCAGAGTCAGACCTCCTGACAGGAGACAGAGCCGTAATGCCAGAGAGTGGGTCCCGCTAGCATGAGCCTTCCGTCTTGACCACCTCTCTTCTATAAATACCCCAGACACACTCCCAACAAGTAAGCATACACTGTTCATTAACTCATTCTCATTATTCTGGTTCTCATACTAACTTGATCGTCGGAGTGATACCAGGGGAGAAGCCCCGCCACACACTTCGGACGAGGAGGTTCACTTCGAACACAGGAGTTCACCTCACTTCATCTCAGAGAGGACTGATCCAGGTCGGTCTAGTTACCAACCAAAAATCACCTCCTCAATTGGCGCCGTCTGTGGGAACGAGACTACTATTGCTAAAATGAGATCCACGCGCTCCAGAAGTGGTCGAGTTCCCTCAACTGGGGCTGGGCAGACCTCGGGAGCCCAGCAAGATCGCATCTCTGAAGAGCAAGGGTCCCCAAGGACCCAGCCTAACAACGAGGAGGCCATCGCCAAGATGGCCGAGTTCGTATCACACAACCCAACCATTTTTGAGGAGCTAGGAAGGTACCTCAAAAGACAGGGGAAAGAAAAGGCCGAGTCTTCCAAGAGGAGGCCGACGAAGTCCCCTGAGGCACCTTCAGGTGAAGACTCCGATGAGGGGCGTCTCTCACGGAGTACCTCCAGGCGCGCCTCCTCCAAGGCGACTTCTAAGCTAACTTCCATCTCCCGGGCGTTTTCCCGGGGACTGCTAGGAAAGCGAGTTGAGGACCCACCTCGGCGCCCCGGGGGTCTGGCTTCGGACTACATGAGGGCTCCGCCCTTCACAGATGACATCAATGGGGAAAGGGTGCCCCCGAACTTCAAGCTTCCAAACTTGCACACCTATGACGGCCGAGGTGACCCCGAGGATCACCTCCGCGCCTTCATCTCCGCATTCCGACTCTACTGCGTCCCCGACGCCGTGATTTGTCGGGCTTTCCCCATTTTCCTACATGGGACTGCCCGGAAGTGGTTCTGGAGTTTGGAACCAGGGAGCATTTCCTCCCTGGATGAGCTGATAGACCGGTTCATCCACCGCTTCGTGTCGTCTCGACCAATCACGAAGACTTCAGCTTATCTCTTGAACCTTCAACAGGGTCAGGGCGAGTCTCTTCGCTCGTATGCTCAGAGGTTCAACGAGGAGAATGTGCAAATACCTGATCAGAACGAGCAGGTAACTCTCGCGGCCTTTACCAACGGGTTGGTGGCCGGACTTTTCAACACCGAAATCCATCGGGATTACCCTCGTACACTTCACGAACTCTGGGAAAGAGTGGACCAGGGAATCCGAAGTGAAGATGTGAATCGCATGAAGCGAGAAGCCCAAGCCTCTCGTACGGGACAAGATGCCCGGAGAAGGAAAGACATCGGCCGAGGTGAACCCGGCCCAAGTGGCACTTCAAACCCACCACGGGACCGCCGGAGTGTCTTTGACCGGATCGTGAGAGGAAGATCTTCCACCTCGGACGCTGAGCTAACACCGCTCAATTCCAGCCGATCTCATGTCTTGGCTGTGATGAGGCAGAACCACCTCGGCCGAACACCTCCTGAGATCCCTGGAAGAAGAGATAGGAGGAACTCCAGCCTCTACTGTGCCTACCATCGAGATGTTGGGCACGAGACCGAAGACTGCAACGATCTGAAACGAGAGATCGAAAATCTAATTCGGCAAGGACACTTGAAACAATTTGTCCGCAAAGATGGAAGCTTCGGACGAAGTGCCTCCCACCGGGAGAGCCGAGGTCCTCGCCGAGAAGACAGGCGGGACACCAAGCTCAACTGCCGAGGTCCTGAGGACCAGAAAGGGGACCAAAGGCCTCCACGCGACGGGTCACCAGGCTATGGTCCAAACATTGCCGGGGTGATCAACACCATCTCAGGTGGTCCCACGGGAGGAGACAGCCAGAGCTCCCGAAAGCGGACCTACCGCCAAGCCGGCATGGATGTGGCCGAGCCGAGCTCGAGGCTGTCCGAGGTCATAACCTATGGTCCCCGCGACCCTGTCCCCGCTGCCTCCAGCAATCACGAGTCCCTCGTGATTGAGGTCCTCACAAACAATTATATAGTCAAGAAGGTCTACGTTGACCCCGGAAGCTCGGTAGACGTCCTGTACTACCGAACTTTCGAGAGTTTGAAGCTAATCCGGGACCAACTCACTCCGGTCAGAACTCCCCTTGTCGGCTTCGGGGGACACGTCGTCCACCCGGAAGGCATGGTGAATTTAATGGTGACTATCGGGCGTCATCCCCGTTGCCGAACTGTGCCTGTCAGCTTTGCGGTGGTCAAAGCGGACTCTCCTTACAACATGCTGATAGGCCGGCCCACGCTCAATGCCTTGAGAGCCGTATATTCTACCTACCACCTAAGCTTCAAATTTCCAACACCAGAGGGGGTGGCTGAGGTGAGCAGTGACGTGGGCGCCGCCCGAGAATGCTACCTCGCCACCATCCAAGCCGCAGTCGGACCTCAGCCCCCGCCGAGGTCAGAAGAAAAGAGGCCGGCTGTCCTCTCCATAGACTGCATCGACCCTCATAAGGCAGGAGAGCCCAGCAGGCTTGAGCCAGGGGATGAAGTGGAACAAGTGGTCTTGGATGAAGCCAAGCCTGACCGAGTGGTCCAAGTAGGGGCCGGACTCCCTTCACCCCTGAAAGAAGAAGTGATCTCCCTGATCAAGGACCACCGAGACATCTTTGCGTGGTCCGCAGATGAAGTGGTCGGAGTGCCACCCGAGCTTATGACTCACCAACTTAACGTTAACCCACAGGCCCGACCTGTGCGGCAGAAGCGAAGACACTTCGGCCCCGAACGCAGCAAGGCCATATCGGACGAGGTCGACAAGCTCTTGCCGGCCAAGATGATCCACGAAATCCAATATCCGACTTGGTTGTCCAACCCAGTCATGGTCAGAAAGGACACCGGCGGATGGAGAATGTGTGTAGACTACACCGACCTCAACAAGGCCTGTCCCAAAGACTGCTATCCCCTCCCGAGGATAGACACCCTCGTCGACTCGGCGATGGGGTACGAGATCCTGTGCTTCCTAGATGCCTTCAAAGGGTATCATCAAATAGGAATGAGTGAAGAGGACCAAGAGAAGACGGCGTTCTACACCGATCGAGGTGTTTATTGCTACACCACCATGCCGTTTGGGCTGAAGAACGCCGGGGCGACCTACCAAAGGCTGATCAACCGGCTCTTCAAGAATCAGATCGGCCGTAATGTGGAGGCTTACGTGGATGACATCCTCGTCAAAAGTCTCGCCACTTCATCTTTCCTGTTAGACTTGAGGGAAGTCTTCGGGGTCCTGCGAGACTCGAGGATGAAGCTGAATCCCAAGAAGTGCGTCTTCGGCGTCACCTCGGGAAAATTCTTGGGGTATCTGGTTTCCCATCGGGGGATCGAGGCCAACCCCGACAAAGTCAAGGCCATCCAAGATATGTCCCCACCTCGGAACCTCCGAGAAGTCCAAAGACTGAATGGACGCCTGGCCGCACTGAACCGCTTTTTGTCTCAATCTGCTGAGAAGGCCCTGCCCTTCTTTAAAGTGCTGAAGAAGTCTGATCAGTTCGCCTGGACTGAGAAGTGTCAGTCTGCCTTCGACCAGCTGAAGCAGTACTTGCACCACCTGCCCACTCTCGCTTCACCTCGGCCCGAGGAGAAGCTCTACCTCTACCTCTCTGCAGCCGACGAGGCTGTCAGCGCTGTGCTCATCCGAGATGAGGGCACCCAAGTGCCGATCTACTACGTCAGCCGCGCTCTTCGCGGGCCGGAGACTCGATACACTCAGGTGGAGAAACTGGTGCTGGGACTAGTCCATGCCGCTCGGCGGTTGAAGCCCTATTTCTTAGCCCATCCTATCTCGGTCAGGACTGACCAGCCCGTTCGGCAAATATTGGTGCGACCCGAAGCTTCTGGTCGCCTCACCAAGTGGGCTGTCGAATTGGGAGAATATGACTTGTCCTACGAGCCACGCACCGCCATAAAAGCTCAAGCTTTGGCTGACTTCCTTGCCGAGCTCACCTTCACGGAAGGTCCGGAGTCCACCTCAGCCTTAGCCGAGGTATCCTCCTCACCCCAGTGGACATTGTATGTCGATGGATCCTCCAACGGAGAAGGCAGCGGAGCCGGACTTCTCCTGGAAGGACCTCAGGGAGAGGTGTGCTCCTACGCCCTCCGCTTTGGCTTCCCAGCCACCAATAATGAAGCCGAGTACGAGGCCTTAATTGCTGGACTCCAGTTGGCCCGAAGGCTCGGCGCCCAGCAAGTCCACGTCCGCAGTGACTCCCAACTTGTTGTGCGCCAAGTTCTTGGTGAATACGAGGCTAAGGATGAGACCATGCAAAGGTACCTCTCCAAAGTTCACCAACTCACCGCATACTTCAAGTCATTCGAAATCCAAAGAATCCCCCGGTCCCAGAATAAGCGAGCCGACGCCCTATCCCGACTGGCCTCCACTTCATTCTCGGACCTCAACAAGACGGTCTTAGTGGAAGTTCTGAATGAACCAGGATATGTGGAAGAGGTGGCCTGCCCCGTCCACTCCGAAGATAATTGGATGACCCCGATCATCCTTTTCCTGAGTCAGGGAACCCTTCCCGAAAACCGGGCCGAGGCGAGGAAGATACAACGCAAGGCTGCTCGATACGCCCTCCGCGATGGAGAATTGTACAAACGCTCTTACCTCGGCCCCTGGCTGAGGTGTGTCACTCCCGAGGCCGGACGTCATATCCTCCACGAGATCCACGAAGGCCTGTGCGGAGCTCATGTCGGCCACAGGATGTTAGCCAAGAAGACTATGCTCCTTGGATACTTCTGGCCATCACTTCGGCAAGACGCCCAGGACCTCGTTCTCGGCTGTCCTTCCTGCCAAGTCCACGCACCCGAGCATCACCAGCCCTCAAATTTCATGGTCCCCATCACTTCACCTTGGCCATTCGAGCAATGGGGGACAGATATCATAGGTCCTTTCCCTAAAGCGGTCGGGGGCTATACCTTCCTGGTGACGGCTGTGGACTACTTCACTAAGTGGGTCGAGGCCGAGCCACTTCGCACCATCTCGGGGCTGGCCATTCAGAAATTCTTTTGGAAATGCATTGTCTGCCGCTTTGGCATACCTCAGATCATCATCTCGGACAATGGGAGACAATTTGCCGAGAACCCATTCAAGACCTGGTGCGAGAACCTCGGCATCAAACAACACTTCACTTCGGTAGGCCACCCCCAAGCCAATGGTCAAGCAGAAAACTTCAACCGGACTCTCCTGCATGGCCTCAAGACCCGACTACACCGAGCTGGGTCATCTTGGGTGGAGGAACTCCCCAGTGTCTTGTGGTCATATCGGACCACGCCGAGGTCAGCGACTCAAGAGACCCCATTCTCCCTGACCTACGGAGCCGAGGCTGTCATCCCGGCTGAGATCCTTACCCGCAGCCCTCGGCTGGCAGCCTATGCCGCCGAGGTGAACGACGAAGAGAGGCTGCTGGACCTCGACCTCGTCGAAGAACGAAGGGACCTCGCCTCCGCCCGGATAGCTTCTTATAAGAACACATTGGCACACTATTACAATGCCCGGGTCAGACATCGTAGATTCCGCCCTGGAGACTTGGTTCTCAGAAAAAACTCAGTCAGCCGAGCTGAGCCTCAAGGAAAACTGTGCCCAAAATGGGAAGGCCCCTACCGAGTTGTGGAATCTGACCCTAAGGGGTATTGTAAACTGAGTTACCGAGATGGCTCATTAGTGCCGAGGTCTTGGCACGCCGAGAACCTTAGGTTGTATTATGCTTGAAGTTGTGACTTCATTCAGTTATTTCATCCAATTATCTTGTCAAGTTATGGCTTCAGCCATTTAGTTATTTTTCAACAATATGATGCCCAGCACTCTTTATTAAAAAATAAGGGGGACAAACAAGGGATGAAGTCAAAGCAAGAAACAAGGAATTAAAGAGCTGAGATGAAAAGAAACAGACTTTCATTCAATAGAAGTATTACAAAAAATACAAGGCCGAAGTCGGAGTGCTACTAGACACTTCACCTCGGCCACCCCCTTGAAGCCTACAAGCCTAAACCCCCGTATCGGCTGCATCCCCGGTCTTGACTCCCTCCTGGGCAGCCTCCTCTTCGGCCTCTTTTCCGCCGGGGTGTTCATCTTCAGGCTCTTTGCCGATGTCCCCTCCGACTTCGTCCTCTCCGGCTTCGTCTCCCCCGGCATCCTCTCCAGTTTCTTCCTCTTCAACCTCCTCGAGCACCTCGTCGAGCTCGGACAGCCATTTGTTGAATTCGGCCTGGACCTCGGTCAGGTTCCTTCCAGCTTGGAGGCTCTCGGCCATCCGGTCGCACAACTCCTTGGAGTCCTCATTGTAGCTGGCATGGTTTTTCAGGGACTCCAAGGCTTCGGAGGAGAGGTGAGCTGCAGCCTCATCTATGGCCGATGTGAAGCCAAACATGAAGTTCGGCGTGAGTAGTTGGCCGAGATCCCTGGTGAAGGCCTCAAACCTCCGAAACGTTTCCACGGCCGAGGTTCTAGCACTGTCAAGGGCTTGCTCGTGGGACTTCTTCGCCTCGTCCCCCCTCTTCTGCTCTTCTTCAAGAGCCGATCTGAGACTGTTGACAGTAGCCACGGCCTCCTCATCCTTCACCTCGGCCTCCTTAAGCCGCTTTTCAAGCTCGGCCTTCTCAGACTCGGACACCGCCAGTTGTTTCTCCAACTTGGAGATCTGATTCTGTAGCTTGCCGGTGTCCTGCTCATCGACCAGAGCACAATATCGGTGTGCCATCTCGGCCGCGAAGGCTGAGGTGGAAGCCGTGGTCACCATCAGACTTTGAACCAGCTCGGCCGGGCTCAGCTTCTTCATGAACTCCAAATCCCTTGGCAGA
This sequence comes from Coffea arabica, assembly GCF_036785885.1. Taxonomy (NCBI): domain Eukaryota; kingdom Viridiplantae; phylum Streptophyta; class Magnoliopsida; order Gentianales; family Rubiaceae; genus Coffea; species Coffea arabica. Next base: position 21,670,520 of record NC_092312.1, on the reverse strand, counting down.
ATGGAGTGCATTATTAGCTCTTGAGCGACCCGAGGGTGTTGGCACCTGTCGTTGACCGAAATCTTCCAGTTCGGACACCAATGATTGCCGGAGTGCGTCTTCTCGTCTCCGGGAAACACTGGGGGGCTATGGAAACGATTCCATAGCGAGGTCCCCGATACCGGATTAACTGGAGGCTTCAGCTGCTTGCCTCGGCCAGAAGGAGGTGTGACCTTTGTAACAACTCCAAGGGGGACTCCCTCTGGTACAGACGAGGTGGACCCAGTAGCCGCAGTGGCCGAGCTGCTCTGGCCAACCTTGGAGGGAGTGCCTTTAGGCGCCGAGGTCTTAGCGGCTGGTCCTTGTGACTTCTTCTTCTTTGGCGGAGGTGCTGAGGTCTCGTCAGTGCTCTTCCTCTTCTGCCTCTTGGCCACTTCGGACGAGCCAGAGACGACGAGGTCGGACAGTTTAGTCACTGCACAAGAAATAAATATTATCATATGCCTTAGCCGAAGTGAAAAGAAAAGTCATGAAAGAAAATTACAAGGCTTCTCAATTTCAGTGGAAAAGAAGGGAGCTTTGGTAGTATTGATCACGGCTCGACTTATCCCCCCATCCACGAGCACGGCTTCGGGGTAGTCATGGCTGAATAGCCGAAGTCCCGACTTCATCAGTTTCTGGAAGGACTCCTCTTCGGCATCCCCCGCTGAGGGGTCGGCCTTCGCCTTAATTGGCCTCCACCAAAAACCCCTCGGAAAGTCCACTCCGGGCACGAAGAAGTAGTCGCGCTTCCAGTTCTTGATCGAGCTGGGAGCACCGATCACCAACTTCGGGATGGCATTGTTCCGGTTGCCAACATAAAACCATCCCTTATCAGTCGCGTGCGCCTTGAGGGTGTAGCATCGGCGGAAGAGATCGACGGAGGGAGTCACCTCCTGATGTCGGCACAGCATCTCAAACCCCACAATGATGCGGATCGCATTCGGGGTGAGCTGGGTGATTCTCACCTGGAAGTGACGAAGTAAGTCCCGGAGGAACCTCGACGTCGGCATCCTCAGCCCGGCCTCCAGCTGTTGAATGTAGACGGCCACCATGCCAAAGGGGGGTTCCGCGGCTGTGTCATCCACCTCGGGCGGCAAAACTTCATACCACGGCCGGAAGGGGTACTTGTCTACCACCTTCTCGGCCCTATCCCTTCCCACTCGACTCCTAAACTTCGGCATCTGGCCGAAATTGATGTTGGCTACGTCCACTGGAGCAACTGGCTCCGGCACGCCCTCGTCATGGGGTATCTCGGTCCCGAACTCGGTATTGTACTCGACCTCGGAACCACCCTCGCTCATCTCGGACGATTCCAATCCCGAGCCTGCCTCGCCGACTCTCACTTCGGTCGATCCTTCCTCGGAACCCTGTGCCGACCCCTCCGAACTGGACGTCGTCGCTTCTTCCTCAGAATCCGCCCTCACCTCGGTCTGGTAGCTCGGGGTCACGGTTTCTTTGTGGGTTTTAGCCGTTTTGGCCATATGTGAAAGACAAGACAAGAAGAAAAAGGGATACTTACTATTGTATACCGAACTGGACGAAGTGGACGACTTCGGCTGTGATCTCGGCTGGCAGGATTGATCTCGGCTACGCTCACAAATTTTGCAAGTCACAAGCGAAGAAAGAAAGTGATGGGCCATGCGGTGAAAGGGACCACCTATTTATAGAGGAGAGCCAGAATCCGAAGAGGCGGCAAGAATACGAAAAGACGATCACGATCGAATTCAAAACGTCACGCCTCCCTCTCTCCTCATTAATGCCCCGTCCTTTCGACTGACACCTTCTGCACGAAACGTCCCACTACTTCACGACGCGACGGTTATCAGTGACCACGTCCTATCAACTGACTCGTCCACGTGTCGAGTCCCCGCATCTTCCGGAGCGGTTTCGGAGCCTCGACTCTTCATGACTTCAGCACTAGGAAGCCTCGGCACCTCCCTTGCTCGGAGCATCCGAGGCTTGGGGGGCTTATTGAGGATGCTCACCTCGGCCATCCCGAGTGGCCGAGGTGGACTCACCTCGTCCCTCATCGGAGTTCATCCGTGTCCCGGACATCATCCCTGAGCTCGGGCTCGGCCGTTTCCATAGCATACTGTGTAGCCGACCTCGGCACCCCCGCCTCAGCTGCACGCTGATGATGTCAACCCACCTGACATCATCCAGGACCAGCACTTTATCTGAAAAGCACTGGAGGCACTTAATGGCACCTGCACCATATCCTCCGTCATCACTCCCAGGCGGCTACAGTGTCAGAGTCAGACCTCCTGACAGGAGACAGAGCCGTAATGCCAGAGAGTGGGTCCCGCTAGCATGAGCCTTCCGTCTTGACCACCTCTCTTCTATAAATACCCCAGACACACTCCCAACAAGTAAGCATACACTGTTCATTAACTCATTCTCATTATTCTGGTTCTCATACTAACTTGATCGTCGGAGTGATATCAGGGGAGAAGCCCCGCCACACACTTCGGACGAGGAGGTTCACTTCGAACACAGGAGTTCACCTCACTTCATCTCAGAGAGGACTGATCCAGGTCGGTCTAGTTACCAACTAAAAATCACCTCCTCAATTATACTATAAATGTGTGGCCGAGTGGTTCCGGAAGCATTGGTCGTCTACATATCGACACTGTCACTCACTATCACCGTTGAAGGATTAATTTTACTCAATGAACCGTTAGTGTCAGATGATGCCAAGAGTTAAAAAAGGACTTCATTTATGTGTTAAGTGGCAAATTTTATGAAACTCCATGCCATTTATTGATTCGGAGAGAACAATTTGTTTCTTGGATTTGGACCGAAATTTTTTTTTTCAAAACTTTTGAAGTTAGTTAATTAAACCTAATCCTATATTTAACCCCAAAGGTCGGCAACTCTTGAGGCAAACCTGTGTGTTACCCTTCTTTTTCATTATTATTATTATTATTAATGGGCTTGACTATGGAGTGCCTAGTGGAACTCCTTAACAAGAAATATCTTGTGTTAATTTTTTCACAAAAGTGAAGTTCATTTGAAAAATATATAAATACAAGAATATAAAAATATGAATATATATATATATATATATATATATGTGTGTGTGTGTGTGTACATAAAAAATTAAATATATAATTTAAGTGTGCTAACATATCCAGTAGGTATCACAATATGTAAATAAACACCTTGCTTGGATTACAAAGAAAAAGCTCACTTTAATCACCATTCTTATCTCACAAATGGTAATTGAAATTTGAAGAGAACTCCTTTCCTACAAGAATTATTTTAAAACAATCAAACGTGAGAAGTATTTTTATTGGTCTAGTTAAATCATGTAGTAAAATAAGAAAGGATATAAACAGTAATAAATTTGTATTAGAAAATAAACAATAAGTTTTTGGGAAAAAAAAAGGGATTTACTTTCAACATGGTATTTATATAAAGACATTGATTAATTTAAAGGTTATTTATGTATTATTTTTTTCAGTTCAACAAACCAAACTGAAAATACTTCACCCCCTTCCAAGGAAGGCATTTAACGTACGTGAAAATTCAATGCACGAAGTTAGCTGAATATGAAGTGTCAGCCCACAACCTATGATGAAGGGGGTGCACTGCGATGGTGCAACACCTCATGAACACATACTTATGGTAAATTATTTTTTCAATTTTTATGATGGAGATGTAGTATATATATAATTTTCTTTTGTTTGTATGCAGATGTAATATTGAATACGAGCTCATGTGCAAAGTTACATAGCGTTATCAAGGCAACACCCTTTTTCTTAATTTTATTTTTCTAAGAAGTTTTGAATTTCTTACTTACAATTCAATCCGAACATGCTATACATTTTTGTCCCGTTAGTTTTAAAATGTGAACAGTAAGACCTTTTCCCAAGAATGAGTGGTTTTTTTTTTTTTTTTTTGGATACAGAGAAGGGGCTAAAAGCTATCTAAAAGCTACTGGTGGAAGCTGTTAATCGAGATGAGGCGAGCTCGAACACCTGCTGATCGAACTCGACTCAAACATCTATTGAGTGAGCACTCGACTCAAACATTTATCAAATTAACTCGAACTTGCTCGATTAGTAATTCGAATTTCAAAAGCCATTTGAAATCGACTTGCCAAACTCAGCTTCAAGCTCGAACTTGAGTTTGAAAATCGAGCCGAGTTTAACGAGCCAAGTTTAACAAGCTTTAGCGAGCTATGGAAAAGGGAAGAGAAAAGAAAAATTAGGACAGCAATCACTACTTCCCTTGTATTGCTAGCCTATCGAATAGTTCCTGAGCCGAGTTCGACTTGTCTCGATTCATAAACGAGTACAGGTAGAACTCAAACCCGACTCGTTTACTGAGAAATACGAGCCAAGTCGAGTGCGAGCCAAATCGAGCTCGACTCGTGAGTTACCCGGTTCGATTAACAGCTCTTAAGTGATGGTGCATCCATTGGACCCTGGAGTGCTCGGTGTTGAGCTGCTTCTTTGGCTAGCCAGTCTAAGCATCTACTTCCCTCTCTCCAGATGTGCTGCAGACTGCATGGCCATTATGTGCTTCTCGCTTCTCTGGTTTGCTTGATCGTGTTGTCGTGGGCACAGCATCTTCAATTAGTTCCAATCCTAGTTCAGAGTTCGATTCGAGGTTTCTTGAATCCTCCTGTTTGCTTTCGCCAACCCTTTCGAATGGATGGCAGTAGTTTTTTTTTTCTTCACACTTGAATCTGTTGTTTATAATTTGTACTTTGTAAAAAGAAAAGGAAAAGAAATAAGAGTTGAGCAACAATGGCCACCCGCATCGATCTTTAGGCCCTTTGGGCTCTTTTTATAGGCATTCTATCAAATTATATGGAAAGAATTGCCAGAATGAACGTTACCGTGTTTGCCTTCACTTTTCCCAATCGGCAATTACCATAATAGCCAAACCTCTCTCTCGAGTCTTGACTAATACTAATTAGGGCGCAAGTACTAAATAGCCGTACTTGAGGAAACCCTGATATTTCATGCCAGAGTATGATAAAATTGACGTTCAGTGAAAGAAGCATCGACAATACACTGCCTATTTACATAGACCACAGACCAAAAAACAAACCAACTTCCCACTTGATCTGCTACTATAGCTCAAAGCAAACAAGATTATTCAAGCAATCAGTTGGGCATCAGAACCCCACTCTTCAAAGCAAATAACTTACGGGCTGTAATTCAGAAAACGTTGCATGGGTTGGCTCAGCTTTTATAACTCTTACAGGCCAATAGAGAAGGCATGATCCCATTGGCACCACGTCTTGCCGTCCAACTACTCAAAATTCTCAAATCCAATTATCAACACATCTACTCTATTGGAATTGAAACTGTCTTTTTAGGTCTTCCTCTAGCTGAATCAGCTTGAGCACCAGGTCTCAAACTAGCATCTCTACCGAGCTGCTGCCAAATTGGTTGACCCCAGCCACTCCAGGAGGTAAGCCGGCTGCCACCAATACCTGCATGATTCGAGCATGCACAGCAACAAAAAAACAGCACTCACACGGTGTTACAAATCTTTCACCCAGACATAGTGATGCATCTATAGTTTTCTCCTTTTAACTGATTATATGCAGCAAAAGAGACAATACATGGGAATAGTCCTTGCCCTGAACAGGTCAAATAATGTGCATCACTCACCAGGCTTTGAATGAAAGTCCAATGGCATATCCCATCCTGGTAAATGCATATCAGCACTACCTCTCCAACTTTGATCGAAACCCGCTAATTCATCTGAGAGGGATTGGAAGCGTACAGATCCTCAACCAACAAGCATGATGAAGTATAGACATGAAGAGCAAACATATACAGGAAAACAAACCTTCATCTAAATTATGCAAAGTTTGCATTGTGTCCACCTCACCATCAGCATTAAGCTGCCTTGTCACTGAGTGACCCTAAAAAAGTGTGACAAAACACTTCAATTTCCACACTAATTCTCAGTCACATATTGTACAGTTTATAAGAAAAATGAACTATGAAATCAACCTAGAAGCAGATAACTCTTAACCTGCCATTGTCATATTTGTAAGCATCATATATGTATCTACTAGTCGAGAACAACAACAGATATCTGACTAACTTAACAAGTAATGAAATCGCAGAAACAAAAGCAAGTCAAAATAGTAAAAACAACACTTAAGACTCATCCTGTACCATGAAAGAAGCTATAGTGCTATTCAATTACTTTTCCTTAGAGTCATAAACAAGCCACTTGATGCAGCCACTGAGCATCAACAAATATAAAAAACGCTCAAAAGATATGATCTGTATGTGACATGGATTGTCGTCATAGTCTTCATGATCAATTCCAGAACTATTGCTTCATTATTACCTATAACCCTATTATTTAACCGGCTCTCTGACAAGTAATACAATAAGTAATCCACGAGACCAAAAACTTATCTTCCTTCAAGAACTGCAAGACTATCAGTCGGAACATCAAAATAACATTACCTTGTCATGGATCCCTTTAGAGATACGATGGGTTGCTTGACCAGTAGTACTATCAGCTTCTTTTCTGTCTTCCAACACCACCTGATTGCCAAATGAACCCTTAATATGAGATCTTCTACAGAACCCAGAACAAATCTCAACTGCCAAAAGTTCTGATGAAGAAGAAGTGTAGAAATGAGAAGGCATAGGGCAGTTTACTTACTCCATCATTTCCTGTTCTTCGGGTTGTTGAAGCAGTGTAGTAAGCCCCATTTATGCCTCCATAAGTGACTTTCTGGAAGCTGACACTTCCTTTTTGGGGTCGTTCTCCTCCCACCTTATTACGATCGGACCTATATACTAGTTCTTTATTCTTGCTATTAGTTTTGCTCTTATGATGATCTGCAACACCTCCACAGTAATCATAGCAACAAATCGAAATGATTACAGACAAATAATATCCGTTAAACTAATTCAGAATCATTGGGTGAAGGGGCTTTAACTTTACCATCAATTTGGTCCTCAGGGTGCTCAACAAATGGATTTTGATTAGCAGATGCAGTCCCTGGATCCTCCTCTCCTCCAGATATATTATCATCCTCAATATCTAGCTCCTCAATAATCGGTGCCTTCAACCTATTGCTGTGCACTGGATCACCAGAAGGAGCAGCCGAAGCAGACATTTTGGACCCAAATAAGCCACCTAAAGGGCGAGTAAAGAAGGGGTCATCAAAAGGGTCTCTCCCTCCAAATATACCCGACATTACGCTCCTGCACGATCGAAAAACGCAAAAAAAAAAAAAGATCAATTAAGCTCCCCAAAATGAAGAAATCATCAAAACTCCTGATTTCCACTACTCAGTTTCTTCCAACTAAATTGACAGAAATTATGACTTGAGACATACACACAGTTATTATCCAAGGAACTGCAAGATATTGAAGATGACCGGGTACATATAAATCGAGAGATATGAATAACAGTTCACAAATAACAGGATACCATGCATTCACGAATAAACCGGAAAGAGAGAGAGACAGAGAGAGAGCAGAAGAAGAAGAAGAACTGAACCAAATTAAGCATGCAAACAGCTCAATTCCGTAGCTATTAAAAGAAAGTTCAATCACACGATCATTGCCATAACTATGTCCAAAACGAAGCAGAAAGCTAATAAAAATAAATGAAGAAGAAGAAGAGCTAAAATTAAATAAAATAAGAAGAGAATTTCATTCACCTTCAGGCGATTTGTATACAATTGAGATGGATCCAAAGATAGAAAGGGAGGGAGCAGACTAGAATTCAGAACCTCGGCCTAAGGCATATATATATAGTGGTGCTCGGCTATCGGGACCAAACAGGAGATGACACGTGTTTTGCTTTTAATTCCAGATCGTTCTCCTTGCATCTCTTGAATTATTATTAGGGTTAAATGTAAAAAACTCCACAAACTAAATACCCAATTGTAGTTTACCCCATAAACTATAATAATAGGCATTTTGCCTCCTTGAATAATATGTTTGGGCAAATCTATCCCTTTTATTTTAAGCATTATTATTTTTCTTTTTTCCCTATCATTTTATTTTTAAATTCTTCCTTTTTTTCTTTAAACATTGTTTAAATAAGTAGACTAGATTAGTCAAAATTTGTTTATTTCTTAATTTTGTATGTCAATATTTTATAAAAAAAAATATATGGAATACAAGATTTTTTGTCCAAATGTTGAAGTCAATGTCATTTAAGAAAATGAACTTTTCAAATATATAACAACAAAATAGAGAAATTGATTAATCAATTATTAGTAGCATCAATAACAAAAAAAAAATGAACTACTATTGTTGTTTATTCTTATTTTTTATTTTACTACAAATAACAATTGCTAACTTTTCTTTTTTATGTGATATATAATATGTTACTTTTATTATAAGTAGTTGAGTAACTGTGAACTCCTAATTAGTTTATAGGTACTTAAATTGTTGAATTACTAGATTAATACACTTTACAATATAAGCTTCATATATTTTGTAATAATAAAGAGTTTATGACAAATTATTAAGAATGAATTTAACAAATAAACAAATTAAAAAAGCAGTTTAAAAAATATTAAAATTTTTGATGTAAGTTTTTTCACATTAGAGAGAGACGTTGGTTAGTTCCACGAGAGATGGAGAAAATAAATAAAAGGAAAAAATGAAAAAATCTAATAGAGAAAAAAAAAAAAGAAGAAGGATTTAAGATAGTAGGGGTAGTGTTGTCCAAACATATCATTTAACGGGGCAAATTGCCTATTATTATAGTTTATGGGGTAAACTACGACTGGGTATATAGTTTGTGGGGGATTTTTTGCATTTGACCCTTATTATTATTATTATTATTATTTTTGGGGGGTCACTCAACTGATTTGAAATTTTTGCCACTTAAGTACTACTCTACAGGAGTATTTGCGTTTTTCAGCCTCCAAAATAAAAAGTGAAATATTAATAAGAATGTCTTCTTCTGGTCTGCAGAACGTTCCTTTAATGCATGGAATTCTCACGCTCCCAATTGAATTGCAGCTTTTGGGGAAAAGTTTTATTGAGTGTTCTTCGGAAAAAATTTTGATATATTTACAGAATATATATATATATATAGATATTTTTTATAAAACCTGTCAAAACAATAAACGCTCTAAAGAACTGCAATCCAAACAGGATAACAGTTTTTGAAAACATAATGCCTAGCTCCAATTTCATGATAACTACGAGCCATTAATGCCGAAAAAGGATTCAAGAATTGTGAAACATTTTGTCCTAGCTAGAAGCATAAACTTCTTGGGCTACAAATGAATTTGATTCATATACGAAGCTGAATTTGATTCTTACATATATTAAATCACTATATTTCAATATAAATTTTTTTAATAAAAACTTTTTAGAATAGCAATCCAAGATAGACGTGGATAGAAGGGGAAAAAATGACTTGTTTTTTCGTGGAGCAGAGCTCCATCTTCCTATAAGAGTAACATTTTCATTTTGCAGCATTCGCCTTCAGAACTTAAAATTAAAACGACAACTAGGATTATATTGAAGGCCCTGACATTTAGCGTACGTAATACATGAAAAGAGTAGAAAACATTTCTCCTCTAATTGATTTCTCCAGGCACCAACACAAGTGATCACAAGGGTTACACCATCATTACGTGTTAGCTACTGAGATAGACTATCTACATCTTTGTGAAACTACAATTAAAGCTTACAAGAACATCAAACATGGCCACCATCTCAACGGGATCTTTTCTGTATGCAACCTACCACCCAGAGTTCTAATCAACACGTGTCAGCAAATCAGATCGTCAAGGCATCCTCGCCTGTGCGGTCCAAGGGCTTCCACTCCAACCAGGTTAATCATCCTCGAGTTGTTGCCACCAGACGGCTGCACCAGTCCCAAATCAATAACCATGCAAATTAAAGGGTGAAAAAATCGTGCTTTTGGTGCTCCACTGTAGCTTCGACTAGGGAAGAAACCCGTTTTCTTACAAAATGTCGAACAAGGTTCAGAATTCTTGGGCATCAAAGTCAGGTTTCGACGGATATTCAAGACCCTGTAGGGCAGGTATCCTTCGTATATCTTCTTCTGAATAAGTTGGGATGAACCAGTACCTTCTGTCCAACCCAAAAACCTAGAATACCCAAAGGCCAATACAGTTAAAAAGGGCGAAACACAGAAACCTGCAAAGGCTTATTCCATTATATAGCAGAAAGAAAAGCCCATGGTAGCTATAGCTCGTATACAACCAAAGACATCTCCGACCATGAAATATTTCAGTTTTTAAAACAAAAAATCAAATACAAACGGTTCAGACCAGCAATGCAACTCGATTTCAAAAACTAGAAAGCCATGTATCACCCTACAAAAACACGAGTGGGGGACGAAAGTCCAATGTGATTTAGAGGGATAAAATCAACAGTACATCAATAGCTCCATGACATAAGACTTAATCAGAGTTCCAACCCACTTGTTGCCTGCGTTTCAAAAAATTTATATTCCCCAAGCCATTAGGAAGATGACAAGAATATTCTCCAAAAGGCAGAATGCAGGAGAGAAAAAACTCAATTTTTATTGAGTGAGTGGAATGTAGGAAGCCATACACTGACAATTGGCTACTAATTGGTATTCTAGGGAATTGGCATTAGACCTTTCCCAAGAAAACATCAAATTTGAGATAACTAAGTTTGATCACTGGGAAGAAGAAGAGGGTTGGTCATTCAGAACTTTGCACCTAACGAGTTCATATTCATTATAATTAACCTAAGAAAGCCCACTTAGCACTTTAATTATGCACACTCAACAAATCTATGCATTCGTAACTGTGTACTTAAAGGACATGTTTGAGTTAAAAACCCAACTGTGGCTCTGATGTGGAAAATGAACATCAGTGTCAACTTGCAGATAAGTAGAGACTAGGGCGTGGAACTCAAAAGATAACGGGATACACAAACACCAACAAGAAGGTCCTTTCTCTGAAGTACTTCAACAGTGATAAGAATATACCTCCCAAGAATTAGGTCCATCTTGCAGCCATAAAATTACAGAAGGTCAAAGTAACATAAACCAATTCATCAAGTAAATATATGAATAAAATGCAAAAGGATTTGCAAATACTAGAATTGGTTTTTCTTCCTTCAAGACTGCAGTGGGTCCAATTAGCAGCTATCAAAAATTATAAAGACTGGTCAAAATTGGTACACGGGACAATGCGGAAGGAGGTCCTAAATAGCTAATTTTGGAAGTTTTTGGCAAGAAAGAAATATAAGCGTTTAGATGGAAACAGATGCCATTGGTGAAAGTTTCAGATACCACAGCAGTAACTAATGCAAATTCTCTTCGACTCTTTGTACAAATATACTGATGCTAAAGCTTTTTGTCTTAACATCTGAAATTGCAATCTCATAGTTTGTCCCATTTTAGATTTAAAATCAAGAAATAAATAAATAAAAGACCATTTCAAAGAATTTTTCTGTTGGAATACAAAAGAAGAGGTATTACTTAAATCTACCAAGTAATTGATACCTGTTCAAAGTTTCTCTTTCGACCCAGATCATACCGCCACTTTGGAGTAGTCTTCTTCTCATATGCCTGAACAAATAAATTAACAATTAGAAGATAATTCATCAGCAACTTTTTCTATACCAGAGCCATGGCATGTATCTATAGGCTAAATATCGCTTTTAAAAACGTTGATTCACTTGCTGAGGGATGTAATCAGAAACAGTTCCTCTATCAACACAACACACCACTAGAAAATGACTTCATGAAAAATTCCATTTCACAAATGAGGAGTATTTCACTAATTAATTCCCTCAAAATCTCAAAGATTGGAAAAACTATGTTTTACTGAAAGAACAAAGGAGGGAAAAATAGTAAGTATTCAAGGATTAAGATTCCTTTTATATTTAACAAAAGAAACAAGAACAGTAAAAGACCTCAATTGTCGTGGTATTAGCTGCCACCAGGGATATGTGCATGATCAGAAACCCCAAGACGCTCAGAGCAAATGCAAGGTTCAATACTGTTACGAAGAGAAAGTTAATACAAAAAGGGTACTTCAAAGAATACAGAAGAAAATCTGCCAGAAAAAGGCTCATAACCTTACCAAAGGCAAGGAAGGTGGTAGCAAGATTGCCTGGAGTCCCAGCAATCTCCCCATCACTGAAGAATGCAACAAAATGAGGTAGCAATGCTAGTGTCGCAAGACTGGTCTCAAGAAATGTGTAGAACTGCATCACAAAAAGGATATGAGATTCTTAAGCCATGGACTAATGCTCAATGGCTACATTCACATAAAGTAACTTGTGGCAGCCACCAGGAGGCAGGAAAAAAAAAAAGAAATACATGAATATCAGTTGGGGTTGCATATGAATTGTCAAATATGATTTCAGAGTTTTATACCAAGGCTGAAATGGATTTTCGGGTTATAATACTCAGGTCTCCATAGTTTGGGGATATACATGTCCTTCTAAATCAAGAGATGTGCACCAGTTAAAATTCATTCAAGAAACACTAAGTGCAGTTAGTGTGGTTTAATCCATAAAGAGAGACAATTAACTATCTGACAGTTCCAGGTGACCCTAGCAATTTGTGGTTCAGCAGCTACAGATTGTGCTGGTTGGAATACAGCACCTTCAAATGCAGTTCTAGTGTGTTCCACAGTGCAATTTTTAGCACTGAATTTAACTAGATGGGGGAACAAGCGGCAACTACGAGTGTGAAGTACTAATCCAAAACAAGATAACAACAAATAGGTACAGTAACTAGGGGACATTTCTGAAATGATAGCCCAGTTTTTTAAAGAAAACAACAAATAAGTACTGATCCAAAATTTTCTGAAGGATCACCCAGTTTATGGTGCAGTAACTAGGGAAAATTTCTGAAATGATCAACATTGGCATCCAACAATATGCATTTGACAAAGAGGGACCAGACTTGTATAAAAAACTAATTTGCCAAATGGGAGATGAAAACTAAAATCCATCAACCCAAATTAATATATCAGGTCCACAATTTTATTCAACCAATTGTGTTTGAGCAATTTAAAAAACCTTTCTGACACTTGGATCTTAACATAAGATGGGTGCCAAGGCGAAGAGTTGCATATGGGCCAGAATTTAGTGGATCACAAAAAAACAAGAGACTTGATCCAGTATAAGCACGCCGGAACTTTATCAAATCAGAAATTTTCAGGTGTAAGAGTAGACACTATAAAAGAATAAGTGTGAGGAAAACAAATGAAATCAGATAGTCAAAGCTCTTTGATTTGCCATCAGACCAAAACAATGAAAAATTGATTTGCCATCAGACCAAAACAATGAAAAATAATCTAATTAAGACTAAGGCAACATCTGATGAGATCAAAATACCTACCAGGAAAAGAAGGAAATACTTGTAGTTTAATGCGCCAACACAATTGACAACCCATACACAATGATGATCCATTTTTAGGACACACCTCCCACCTAACAGATTTAAGTCAATAAAACTCAGCTTCACAAAAATAAACAGAAAACAAGGAAATGACTTTGCTTTGACAGAAGAAAACTTACAAACAGAACAATGATGGCACCGAGGTGGTTTAAACTGGTTGCACTTTCTACAATATCTCACTCTCAGGTTGACAGGGTCGGATGATGCTGTCCCAAATTCTGATTCCGTCAAAGGGTCAGTATCTCCTCTTTCTTCATCCAATTCAGGCCTCCAATTTGGAGGCACACTGCCTGGATCCGTGAAAACAACCGAAAAATAACTCCATAACAGCATCACCAACTGCATGACCATATCATAAGATTTAGCTTCCACTGTCACACAAAATTTAAACCAACCCTACTTACAACCATTAAAAGGAAATTATAAATTCAGACAGTTTCAGACTTCAACAACCTGAACTGAATTCAAAAAGTAAATCAAATATCTTGACTTTTTTGCCAATCTTTCCCTTTCTTCAAATCACAAGTGCTAAGTTACCGAAACAACACATAAAAAATTCAATTTTGATTCATTTAATGACAATGTCAGACAAAACTGCGCCATGAACTATCTTAGAGACTAACAAAATGAGCACGTTAAGAAGAAAGGGTAAAGTATTAAAACCTTCTGTTCCTCCAATATGTCCAGCCAAAGCTGCCTAAAACTCAACACCGAATCACTAAAAAGTTTAGGCACTCCAATATATCCACGCTTCATAAAAAAACTTGTTGCTGATAAATAAAATCGGCTAAATTTTCCTCAAGACAGCCTCCTCCAAAGAAATAAACCGAAAGAGAATATATAGCCTCTCCAACACATCCCAACAAAAATGCCAATACCCACAAAGCTGCCATGATATTGGCACTCCAATGTTGTCCAAAAAGTGGAGTGCCAAAGACAATAAATTGGTCAATAATGTCCTCTTTCTTCCTTTCTCTATTAGCTCCTTCAACCATGATTAAGTAGACCAAGGCTTAGAGCACAAGAAAACAAAGATAAGTTTTAAAGTTAACATTTTTATCACACAAAAAAGAGAAAGATCCCCAAAATGCCCACATAATCAACTCAATTCTCCTCACTTCAGGCTAAACAAAATCTCAATTGGCTAAACTTGCAGAAAAACATCAATAACCAAACATAAAAAATAATAATAATAAATGACATCAACAAAGATAAGAATTATCAAAGTTAACACTTTCATTAAACAATCAGCAAATTCCAAAAGATTACCCAAAAAGTGAACTCAGCTCTCCTTAATTCCAGCTGAGCAAATTCTCATTTAACTAAAAACGCGCATAAAATTACAAATGCACACATCCAAAACCTAGAAACAGAAGTCAACTATCATGGCTAATCAAAGTCAACATTTTTAATACACGATACATCAAATTTCCCTACACATAACTGCGTAATCAACTCAATTCTCTTTTATTTTCAGCTAATTGTCATTCAGTTAAGACAATATCAAAGCATACCACCGACACCCAGAAATAAAATAACTTGAAAAATAAAAAAAGAAGACAAAATCATAAATTAGTGAATTACCAAAGAATGGAACAAGATCAACACGGCAACGGCGATGAGCGAATCTAGGTCACCGTCGACGAGGGCGGGAGCATAATTACAAACAACGACGGCGTAATAGGTGACGCCGACAACTCCTAGGACGACTAAAATCATGATCGAGCCCAGCCCTCTCAAGGCCGCACAAAATTTGAAAACATTCCACGCCATCACTGCTCCAGATCTATACATAATAATCAAAACAATAAAATAACACCAATAATTCTTCTACGACAACAACAACAACAGATTTTTTTTCCGGGAAATTAAAATTGTGATTGTATAAATGAGGGTTTACGTGAGGAGGTCGAAGTGAAGGGTGTAAGAAATTGATTCATACGCAAGTCTGAAGAGCAACGATGATGGGTGGAATGCTTGGAACGTAATTTTAGGATTTAGGATTTTATGTTAGGAAGGTTGTACGACGTACAGTGCAAGGTTGTAAACTTTTCCAGTGGCTAAATAGGAGTAGTATTATTATTATTAAGGTTTTTTTGGGGATTATAAAAGTTAATATTTTGGGAAAGTTTTTTGTGTTTTGGTTTTGGTTTTGGGGTAAGAACATCCAGAAGGTCTAAGTAAACGAGACAGACTCCCAAAAGTTGCTTCAAATATTTATTTGAATTGTAGGTGACAATTTTCAAGACAATGTGCCATTTATGTACGCTTAATGACGTTGATTGTACTTTTTTTTTTTTATTTATCGTAACGGTATAGGGATTGAACCGCGCTATCAGATCACTATACGAGTGCCATCCATATGAATTTAGAACAAATCTCGTATTAAAACACATTAATGGAAGGTAAAATTCGAACCATTGACTTCTCACCTCGCAATTAATGTGATGGCCAACTCCTTATTTATCAATGAGTACATTATTGTATATTTTGATACTTAATTTTAAATCGTGCTTATCACGATTATGAATGATTTATCTTATTTAGATTACAATAATGTTTCTCCAAAAAATTGTTATATTTTTAATAAATATATTTTTCAATCACCTCACATATATCAAATTACTATAATATATATTTTCTATAAAAGTTTCGAAAAATAGTAATCCAAACAAGCTTGTAATCAACTAGAAGAAATATAGGATATATATATATATATTTCACTAAAATGTAAAATCTACCTCCCTACCAACCCTCTTTTGGAAAAAGTTGAGGCCTTATTCTATTAGTTTAGTTAATGCCAAAAAAAAAACCTTTTTTTTTTTATAAATTAGCTTTAAAATGCTTGTAGTTACATTTGTTTCTTTCTCCAACTAACACTAAATAGAATAATGAATTCTCGCAAAGGAAACTAAATCCAAAATAGAAAGGCTGGAATTGATAAATGCACTCCAACATCAATTTCAAATGATTACTACCACAGTCTTTTTGTAGCCAAAAAGCGTAACCTAAATTTCATTTAAAGTTGTGAAACATTTTATTAATGTGCCAAAAAGCGTAACCTAAAATTAAATAGGTATTTAAATTGTTGACGGGGTCACTGCAGGGGCAATATGGTAACTAAGGTGTCTGTTTAGAAAATGGTAAGCTGTTGACTTGACTGCGTAACTTGGGCTTTGAGAAAATTCAAACCTGACTTTTGTCAAGATGAGATCATCAATGACAAATTTTGACGGTGTAATAATGAATAATTGTAGAAACCTCCCTAAAGCATTTGATAATTTCATCGAGCTGCCTTCATTGTTAAAGAGAATTACACATACCTCCCCTGGCTATAGACAATAATAATAGCAACTTGACGAAATAAGTAATTTGTTACTTAACAATATAAGAAAGGGGCTAACTGAAATTATTAGTATCCTTAGTAGCATGAAATTTTTTATACGCGTAATTAAGCTCAGAAAAAACGCATTGATTTCAAGTCAATTCAAGAAAGTTCTCCAACTACTACACGAGTTCATATGACCGTCACAATATTCAGAAAATTCCAACAATGCCAACTTCAAGGAGATAAAATAGGCACCAAAACTAGGTTTTGCATACGTAATACTTAAGTGAAACTTTTGAGATGAAACATCCATTTTGTTTTTTTAATGTCTTTGCCGTTCAATTTAGAGGTGCAACGAGTCGTGTCGATTCTGAACAGTACTGTGCTCGAGCTCGACTCAATCGAGCTTAAAATTCTACAGATCAAACTTGATTCGCTAACTTTTTCTAGATGCTCGATTTCGATTCGTTTGAGCTCGAACAAACTCGAACTCGATGTATTGAGTTGAATTAGAAAAAGGAGGTATTTTAAAAATTTACAATAACTTAATACCTATATATGTAATTTACTATACACTAATGTGTGTGTATATATATTATAAATATAATTTTTTATAGGTTATATGTACTGCTCGATAAGGCTCGACAAGCTATCAACCTTAACAAAAAATAATCAATACTTGCTGCTTGTGATCAACTCGAACCCGATCAATGTCAAGTCGAGTTGATCATTTAACCGATCAGCTCGTGAGCAACTCACAAATCGCTCGGTTCATTTGCACCCCTAGTTTAGCTATCTGGCACTTCAGAAATATATCTTTATTAGACTAAAGAAGTGAGGCATTAATGGCTAGTATGAAATTTTAAGCTAGGCTGAAAATACATTTTGCCCGTCCTTTCCTTTAAGAATATTAGATAAATCATCAAGTAACAAAACTGCAACAACAATAAATTTGTGTTTGCCCAAAGTTGTTCGATTCATTAACAGAATTTTCTAACATGTCTAATGAGCAATTATTAGTTTACTTAATTGGCCAATTCAATGCATTCAATTCATGTTTATTACTCTCCTATATTTAGCTACTTTTTAAATTTAATTTCAATTTGACAATGGAGTTGGAAGGGTGGGGACAGATGGAAGATTTTTTTTTTTTTTTGAAAATTCAATTTAACAAAAACATGATAAAAACCAAGTCGCATGTTAACTAATCAATCTCTATTCAACGCCTATGAAAGAAAACAAATCAATCTGTATTCAACGCCTATGAAGGAAAACATTCATCCAAATATCGTGCAAACAAACAAGTTGGTTAATTCGTAGAGAAATGTTATTTGCACTGCATTTTTTATTTACTACTTTTTTACCATTTGTTCTAGAGTAACTCTTATACGAATTGATAGTGTATACACTATCGCTGTTAAATAGATAATATTATATGTGTAAAAGTTAAATTTAATCATTTATTTTATTATATAGTCAAATAAATAAACATAATATAATAAAAATGATACCAAGAGTGCTTAGAAAAAAAGGAAGTGTAAATAACTTTTTCAATTCGTATTATAAAAAATATATAAATAGCAAATAAAATGATGAATTTGCCCCAAAAAACATTGACAGATTCAAATCTATAATTTTAATGCTTGAACTTATTAGTCATTACTACTTATTGGCGGCTAAAGGTTGATTTTTTTTTTTTTTAAATTAAACAAAACTAATTTAGCTTTTGTTCGTGTGACGCCCTCCGGCGGCCCTGCTGGTAGTCACTAAGGAGATGTCCGGTGGTCCCCTAATTGTACTAACTACTACTAAACAGTCTAAACTATAAGTGATAAAGTGTCACTTAAATCAATAAAGGGACTGATTTGTATTTTTCACCTCCTACCAAGAACTCCACCACCAAATTTCAAGTGGGGCCTAGACAATTGAGTGTAATTGACTGTTGGTAGTAAAATCTCCATTCTTTGAAGCTTAGAAGTTACACTAGGAGGATAACACCGCGCGATGCGCGGTGTAACTTTTAGACTTGCCCAGAAATGTCCAATTATTCAAATTTAGATAATAAGCATGACAAGTTATATAAAGGTGCACCAAAATCTTTAGGATTAGGTTTTTGTGATTTTATTAAGCAGTGAAAATAAGCCACAATTTTAACTTAGTGACTAAGTGACGAAAGGTTATTTTTTGCTTTACCTACTAATGGAATACGATTGGCAATGTCATAAATTTCAAAGTAATATATACCCTGTAACGTCATCTTGCATCGACTAACTGTATTTGCCATGATTTGATGTGCATAAAATATGTGCCACTCATAAACAAATTCAAGAGGAAGCTCAACTTTTTGAGAGCAATACTCAACTGTGTCGGATAAGAAGCCTATTTAATTATAAAATATAGAAACGACCACATAATAGCAAGAGAAATAGGATTCAACACGATAAAGATGACTACATAATAGCAAGAGATACAGGATTTAACACAATATGCACTAAAGATCTACATATAACTGATAAGAGAAACAAGCCATTATCTCGTGTCCAAAATCTTATTACGACAATGAATGAGTTTTGAAATACCAAATCAAATAATTACACAATGAAAATATTTCAGATGCAAGATATGTTTTACGTCAACAACATACAACAAATTTAACATCTTTTTTTCTTTTTCTTTTCTTTTTTTTTTTGCATAAAAGAAACTTTAAAATAACATATAATCCTATCCACATACAAAAGAGATCTCCAAAATGCAGTCTCCATAGACCCATAATGAAAACTCTGTCAATGAAGTTTTCCCCGGCTGCAGCTTCATGCGGTGATGCAGATGCAAAACCAAGAAAGTCAAAACCAAGCTTTGGACACAAAAATTCAGAATGAAAATCAATAGATAAAAATAGACCAATCCAGCAAGCCATCTCTAAGCCTAAGGTAAAGCCAAGGGGCAGATTTCTGAGAGGCACTGACAAATCTAAACTGCATCCGGAGTCTTTTCAAACATCGGGTTTTCCAGATTATCATATTCTACTTAGTATATTATTTGCAGAATGCTCAAAAAGATCATTCCAATATTATACAGAAATCTATATAAGTTGCCCTCTAAACTGGATATGTTAAATGCAGATCTTGTCAAACATCCAGGATTTCTTGACGACATGAGCAATTTTCTTCCTCTTAAGTAAATTATTGCAGAATGTTCAAAAAGTTTATTGTAATCTTACAATCCAAAATTCTTTAACAAATTTAAGTCATTATATAATTGATGAATTCTGTTACACAAGTTTCAGCTATTTAAATTTTTCAAATTCACCAGAATGGATGTAAAAGAGTTGAAGAATAAGGGTTCTCTGGTATAGGTTTCAAAAAATGGCATATTTCCATTCAGAATTTGTCTTGATAGTACTTCATTTGGTACAATAAAGGATGCCAATAGAATATTCCAATTTAATGCGTATGGTCCTAATCATCAAATATAAAGAACTACAAGTCGTAACTTAGGAAATCATGATCGTAGAACTATTGTTCTTGCATGCCTTGATCATCGTCAGCTCAGGTGCAAAACATCCTCAAGAGCAACAAAACTGAACCATTACCATAATCCAGGCTAGTTACTTGGAATTCTACAGATTACAATTTAACGCCACTAATTGCATGAGATAATTTAAGAATCCCAATGAGGATCTTATTTCGATTTCTGCGATTATCCTTAAGCTATCTGAGGCACAAAAAGAAAAAAGAGAAATCTTCCAAAATACTATTTACCCATCCATATTTTGACAAAACTTAATCACAAAAAATTATAGTGAAAACAACAAAAGTCAAAATACACTTATTTACTGTTATAAGCATAGTCTCTCGATCTGATTTGTATAAAAACATAGCCTTTTTCAAGTTCTCCTTCCAAATTATCACCATTGACATCTCACATATAAATAAGCAATTCATAAATCCAAACAAAAAAAAAACCCAGACCTTAAATCAACTAAAAGCAATAAGAATTGCATCTATCTCCCACTATTCGTTAATTTTGACAACCAACCAGCTATAGTACAGAAACAAGAATCCCAAATATTACCATTTTACAACCCATGTACTTACCAGCAAGTAATCAATTCAAAAAACCCATCAAAACCCAGAAGTAAAATCCACAAAAAACCATAAATATCTGAGGATCAACAAAATTCATATAATAAAGGTACAACCTTGGTCCTTGACATACTCAGCAAATCTAAGCAGAGAGCCAGACCAGTTAATCCCAGACTCTCACACTCTTTGGTGCTAAGTTGCATTTGAACATGAGCAGACCCACCAGTAACAAAACCCAATGTATGGTCATTTCCTGCTACAGAAGTAGGATTAGGATTAGATGTACCCCAATAATAACATATTCATATAAAGAAAAGAACCTTTAAGTTGCTTAGAAGAAAGAAGAATCCACAAAAAAAAAAAATGGCGATAACAAAAACAAGAGAAGAAATCTATTGAGAGAGTATAAAAGCTAGTCTTACCAACAGAAATCAATCAATAAAAATAATGTCACTGATGAAATTTTCCCAAAGGGAACAAAACATTGTACATATATGTGGAAGCAAATTTTAGAGAAGTACCTATGCATTATTTTCCAATTTTTCTTTTTTTTTTTAAAAAAAATGCAATATTGGGTCCAACATCAAATGTCAGTTGTGTGACGCACGGGAATACTATTTTCTGAACATAATTTTTCCAGTCAAAGATCGAGCCAAGTTTTTTTAGTAATTTAAAAGAGGAAAGATGGTATCTTCATAGTAGATTAAATCGATTTTGCTTTTGAAACTCCATTCATGTAATTCATATAACTATGTATCTCATGAATCATGAACTGATCAAAACATCTTCAAGGAAGTTAGTCATAATAATGATTTCACTTTGCACGTTAAAACCACAAAACCAGAAAAATCGACTATGAAATAAAGATTTCATCATACATCTTCCCAAATCTTGACATTACGAAGAATACCAAGTAGTTTATATAACAGATACATTATTATGTTTGCCAGCCAAGGGAAAAAAAGAAAATACAGAAGAAAAAGATACTGTATCTAATTTACTTTGACAAACACAATAAAACCCAAAACACAAAACACTGGAAGAAATTTGCTCATTCTTCCAATCACTTTTACCTTTATCCTTTTTCTGACAACAACCTCAATAAACAAAAATAGGCTAAATTAGGTGAGAGAAACCATTTACAGAAAAAGACTATGGTTTATAGTATAAATAGTAGAACACAAATAAATATTACCAGCTTTAATTACTTCTTAGAGATGTCAACTTCAAGTTTTCATATTCCTTCCTGTAACAACAACCAATAATATACTTGGAAAAGTAGCACCAAAAGAACAAAAAAAAATGGAAAAAAAATCATCCATCAAATCCTAAACCAGGCGTGGAAGAGGGAAAAATTAAATCAGATTGATACAGCAAACTTACATTTTCACTCACCAGTTGTTTTTCACAAGTGGCCATTTTTCCTCCGAACTCTAGAAGAAATCCAAGACAAAAACGAAAAATGGAACAATAAATCACCAAATAGATACAAAAAAGAAAGTAAATAAATATCTAAAAGCTAGCTAATCATCAATTATTCATCATCTCAGACCATATTAAAAGTTTTTCTTCTGATTAAAAATTAAAAATCAATGATAAAACAGAATGAAACAGAGACATTAATCATGGAAAGAAAGGGGAAGAAAAGTACCATATATCTGCATTCTAGAAATTCACATCAGATAGTGGAGATGAAATATTGACCTTCCCCGTCCTTACTGTTTCACAAAAAGACACGACAGAAATGAGAGAAAAAAAAAAGATTTGCTGCTTTTAACCAATGAAATAGAAATATCAGGAAAATGATAGGAAAACAGAAAAAATTAGCCCTAACTACTCGAGGGAGGGAGGAAGATGAAGAAGAACAAGAGGGAGAAACCGGGAGTGGAAGGGGAAGAAGATTACCAGCCCTTTTCTGTCTCGAGCCCATCGTCCATCAAATCCTAAGCAGCCACTCTGCAGAAGGAAAAATCCGGACCCTCCAATTGAGATTACAATCTCTTCCAAGTACAATCAAATGCCAGAAATTGAGGGGAGACCTCTGGGTCTCATAAAAAGAATGGAGTTTTGTCCAGAGGACAAAAGCAAAGAAAAGCTCTTGACATCGATTGATGCTGCTATGTTTTGAAAGACAGAGAAAGAAGAAAGAAGAGAAGCTGCCGTCGGTTTACCAGAGGAAAGAAAAAACCCTCAATATATGGTTAATAAGCATTTCCACATCATCAGGACCAGCCAATCTTCACGCGCCACGTGGGTGTTTAATGGGTAATATATATCAATTACAAAAAATTGATAATTAATTGTGCTTTAAAAACAAAGTGTTCAATAATTGTAAAAAGTTGGTAATTTAAATTTTGGCTAAAAGAGGACATTTTCTTAACAAAATTTGAAAAGAAAAAAGGTAATTAAATGAGATTTGTTGGACAAAAAAAAAAATTTCATTAATAATTGCAAAAAAGTTATGAAGTAAATACGATTTGTTGGGAAAAAAAATGTCAATAAAAAAAGCGTGATTAATTAGTTATTAATAATTAATTAATAGCTAATAATAACAAACACAGGTAAAGCAATAATTACAATAAAATAATAATAATTAATAGCCGTGATTTATTCGGCAACTAAAAGAAAGCACTGATAATTGTACAACGGATGGGCAACAAAATAAAAATAAGACAGACATTATTCAGGTTATTGTACATTAAAAGATAACAATTAATAATTGCGATTTAGCCGGCAACGTGGGACCAAATTTTATCGGAAGACTCTCCAGGAAACAACAAACAAAGAAACAAAAGCAATTGATAGGCGTCCAAGCAAACAAAAAGGCAGACGTCCAATTGGCAAACGGGCTGGACGACCATCAATTGAGAATTTCTACAGGCCGGACGACCACCAATCAACCAATGGAAACCAGCCACATCAGCAATTGAAGCCCAATTGAAAACAAGGGCATTCCCCAATAGACTAGATATGTTAAAGAGATTATTGATCAACTGCATAGCCAGCAAACTTGCACCAGAATTTTAGAGGGAAACAAACTGAAATTAATGGAAGAGAACAAGGAGATAGAGAAGGGAAGGGTGTGTGTAACAGGTGGAACTGGATTTTTTGCATCATGGTTGATCAAAAGGCTTCTTGAAGGTGGTTATTCTGTCAACACTACAATTAGGTCCTCTTCAGGTTAGGTTCTGATTGCCAATTCAGTTTGTATTAAAATGACTGCTGAATATCTGACAAGTTCTTTTTTATTTGGGCTGTCTATTCTATTGATCTTAAACTAAGATGACTATTTTTCTTTTTCTTGCTTTTCTGACTAAGGTGGAGTTTGCAAAGCATGTGCTAGTGTTGATTAAATTACTCTATTTGAATTCACGAGCTGGCCCTAGTTTTTATTTGAATAAGAAAATCTTTGTCTGTGTATTGGAAGGACGTTTGTTTATGAGATGATGGAGCTTTCAAGGGAAAGCTGCAGTGTGTACTTTTCTGGCATACAATTTAGTACCGTCAGCTTTTTACATGCACACTGATTTTGTATCAATTAAGTATCATTAATATGCAGTTGTCAGTCACTGTAAATTGAACATCGAAAAAAGAAATTGAAGCTTTTCCAATCTCTATTAGATGGAAGAAAAGTTCATTGCGATTGGAATATTTTTTTCCAAAATTTACAAAAATATGACACTTGGAAGTTCACTGTCAGAGCGCAAGAGAAACATTGACTACCTCACAGACCTGCCCGGTGCATCAGGAAGACTGCAGATCTTCAGTGCGGATCTGGATAAGCCAGATAGCTTTAATGCAGCAATTGAAGGATGCGTGGGAGTGTTTCATGTTGCTCATCCAATAGACATTGAGAGCAAAGAAACTGAGGAATCAAAGATCAAGAAATCTGTCAGTGGAACAATTGGAATTCTACAGGCATGCCTCAATTCAAAGACAGTAAAACGAGTCGTGTATACTTCCAGTGCATCCACCGTCACTTTCAATGATAAGGGCCTAGACATAATGGATGAGAGCATCTGGAGTGATGTAGATCATGTTAGGAGGAACTTTGGAGATCATGGGATGTCCACTTATGCGATTACCAAGATCTTAACAGAAAAGGCTGCCTTAGAATTTGCAGAGAAACATGGTCTTGATCTTGTCAGCGTAATTCCTACTTGGATACACGGCCCCTTTGTGTGCCCTTTTCTGCCTGGCTCCGTGCGCATGTCGATGGTGATGATCTTTGGTAAGCTTTTCCTTTTCAGTAGTATAATAGCATGACTCATTTCTTTGTGTTGCTATTCTTTGAAACTGCGAGGCATCAGGAAAAGCTTATGAGGAAGGGGCCATTCAGTCTATATTACTGACAAAACTATAGACAGCGCTTGGATTGCACTATTAGCCTTTGCACGCTACGCTGGAATTTGCGAGGAGCAACCATGTAAACGCATATGACTAACGCCCTAGTGAAGAACGTTTCTAATTTATTTGCCCTGTTTACATCTGCATTAGCTTTGAACAAGCGAAGACAAGTTTGAAGTCTCGACAAGATCCTGATCAATAAGATTTTACTTGTAATCCCCTTTTAATCTGTGATTTTGCAGGTTACCAAGATGAGTACAAGCATCTGTTGAGTACACCATTCGTGCACACTGATGATTTGGCCAGGGCACACATCTTTCTCTTCGAGTACCCTGATGCCAAAGGGAGGTATATTTGTTCTGCTGTTGAGATTACCATTGACAAGTTGGCCGAATGTCTGTCAGCTCGATACCCAGAGTATCCAATACCAAGTGCTGAGTAAGTCAGTCATCTTTGCTGGTTGTAAGTCCTTTTAATGTTCTTCACTGCACACACATTGGTATGATGAAATCCAGCTGAAGTCAACTTGATCTTTCAGTTCCTTGAGGGACATGACAGGATTCAAATATGGTGGTGTTTCATCAAAGAAACTCTTGGACACTGGTTTTGAATACAAATATGGCATAGAAGGCATGTTTGATGCCGCAATCCAATGTTGCAAGCAGAAGGGTTTTCTGTAAAATTTACCTTATCTTGCTGTCTAAGCACTGAAGGAAAGTGTTGCCATATAACATTGGTTGTTTCATCTCCGTGACTCAAGTTGGTTGGTGGTTGGTTTTCTTCCAACCCAAGGACAGAGGATAAAAGCAGAAGAAGAAATTCTCATTTCTCAATTATGCTAAAGCCAGCTTTGCTAGCATAATCATTGTACTGCAGCTGTGATATCTTTGGATTTCAGATTCTTTGTTCTTGTTTGCTGCGGGGTGGTCAAATTCATGGATCAAGCTTGTGTTGATTCTTTTTTCTTGAATCTCGCTTTTCCAGTACGACGCCATAGGATAACCAGTTACATCCCCTTTTTAGATTTAAACCTGAAAGTGGAATGCAGCTTAATACCCATCAAAACATAATTTCTAAAAAAAAAAAAAATTATTTTAGTAAAGTCTCAAGTAGTAAACATCAGAATCCAACATCAGAATCAATTAAAAAGTTTTGGCCTTGGAGTAGCATCAATGATTCTTGAAAATCGTATGTATATCAGCTTTTGATTTTAGCTCTGCAATTTTATTGGTATCAAAGATTGTTCATTATAAAGTTATGTACGTACTTTTTCGAAGGGTTAATTCCACTTTATACCCTTTAACTATATCCGAGTTTTTACTTTGATTCCTAAATTTTAAAATGGGACATTTAATCCCTAAATTAAAAATTTTGTTTTACTTATGTCCCTATAGAATCAGTCCATTTTAGTCCCTAAAGTATAAAGTTTGTCCCAATTTAGTCCCTAAAGTATACTCACTTAGACATAAAATCTGTCTCACTTCTTTATTGATGTTACTTAAGTGAAATAAATTTTATAGTTTAGGAATTTAAATGTTTCATTTTTAAGTTTAAGGACTAAAGTAGAAATTCATATATATTTTTTTTAACAAGAAATTTAGATATAGTTAAAGAGCGTAAAGTGGAGCTAACCCTTTTCCGAACTTATGTTCTTTAGGCAAGGTTGAAATCACACTTCCAACCAAATAAAAAGATATCTCGTCTGTCGTAACACAAAGAGCCCGTCTAGCTCAGTCGGTAGAGCGCAAGGCTCTTAACCTTGTGGTCGTGGGTTCGAGCCCCACGGTGGGCGTTGTTAAAGCATGTTTTTTCTATTTAGGCTTACTGGCTTAGGCCTTCATAATTAATTTGCTTTATTTTACTTACATGGTCAATGTTTTTTCAAAAAATGCACTAAGGAGTACGTTACTTTCTAGAATTTATTCTTAAGACCGTAAACTCTTTTTTTTTTTTAAAGCTTAAAAAATTTGTAATCTTTGACCATCGAAAATGCGTAAGTACATTGAGTATCCAATTAGATATCAAATCGGACTTGAGGAGTACAAAAAATTTAGGTCAAAAATTCCAATGGTCACTGCTAGTATACGTTTGGTCACTCAGTTAATTTTTATTTAATGTGGACACTCAACTTGTATACTTTTGCCCACTCAAATAACTTAAATTGGTAAACTAACATTTGGATTTAATAGATTTTTGAAAAACTGTATTTGTTTTTCACATCTACAATAATAAACTCTAAAAACAACTTAAAAAACAATCCAAAAAAATACAAAACAACTCAAATTCTTTAAAAAAGTAAAAAAAAATTCCTCTTTCTTCTTTCACACACTACCCACCACCATCATCTATCACTCACCACTACCACCGTCACCAACTCCACACCCATGACTCTCCCTCCTCTTCTCTCCTTCTTCTTAGTCTTTCCTCCTCCTTCCTTCCTTCTCCCTTCCCTTTCCCTGCCCCTGCTCCCCTCCATTGATTGCGACCTTGTTGGTCGTGACTAGATGACTTTTTTGATCGTGGTCAGATCTGGTTGCGATCTTCTTGGTCGTGGCTAGAGTGGTGGTTGGAGTCGCTACGACCACCTGCAAGTGGGAAAGGGGTTTGGGGGCGAGGGGAAAGGAGGGGATTGGGGAGGAAAGAGAGGAAAGAGGGAGGAGGAGGGAGGGAATAGTGTAAAATTTTTAAAAAAAAATCCAAAAAAGTGATAAATTATAAAAATATCTCAAAATATATTTTAAAAATCCCTAAAAAAAAAATTCTAAAATTACCTCCAAAAACATCTGTAATAAAAGTTTTTTTTATATATATATAGTTACAGTAAAATTTTTGAAGAACACTATTGAAAATAGCTAATTCAAACTGAGCCATGATATTCCGCTAATGCGAATAAAATGAGTTCCACCATTTGCCCAACAATTTATAATTGTATTTGTATCCACCATCCACTTAGTTCAAAGTCTTCCCACTAAATTTACTTTGGCTCGTCAGTCTTCAATTCTGACAATCTAGTCTCTTCTGTCCTGTACTTCTCTCTACACCTTTTAACAGCTGAAATTTGCAGCCTTTGACTATGGTTAATTAGAATAAAGGGGAATATCACTAAAAAAAAGCAAGGAAGATTAAATTTTGAATTAATGAAAATTTGAAGGTAAAACATTGCACCTAGACTCGTAGTAATAAGACGTACCATCAAAGCACAATTATCAGGCTCACATGATTAAACTGGCATCGCATTTAATATTCTAATTATTGCTAGAATTCAAAATTTTCATCACACACACACACAAACTCTCTCTCTCTCTCTCTCTCTCTCGCTACATCAGATGATAAATTAACAATACATCAACTTAACAGGAAATGAACTATGAAAACTTTCCAGTTGTATTGTAAAATTTCTACGGCAAAGAAAGTCGATGGTGAGAATCTCTGTGAGAAGGAAGCGCTACAAGAAGTTAAAGTCCTCTTTAAACCTCAGCAATGAACTCAAATTCCGCATCACCTATGGTTTTCCGGGTAAACTTGTAATTTCCAAGGCAAGCCTGTAGCAGCATTCGGTCCAAATAGAAGAGAGGCAACATCTCAAAAATTGCCATCTGAAGCACTTCCATGGACCCCGTCTATCAGCAGAACACCTGCAGAATTTCTCATGATGGATGAAGCATTGGAGCCACCCACAACTTCACTTTTTTGTCAATGCTGGCTGTGGCCAAAACGGACAATTTCTTATCTCCTGTTTTAAACCAGAGACGAGAAAAAAATTAAAGACATGAGAATCAACATAATGTGCAGACCAAAGGAAAAGAGACAGAACAAGCAGTTTCATGCCCTTGTTTCTTTCAGTTTTTTCTTGGCTGACACCTCTATGAACTTGATGGATGTAGAAGTCACTAGAGGTGTAAAAACCAATTTTGAGGCTTCAGGAAAAGAGATCCCATCACATGTGGAGCTACATTTTTGTTGCTGCTCCTAAAATTGCAGCAAAAGAAAAGGTGGGACTGGAAGTGAGAGAGGGCTGATGAGAAACAGCACAAATATGCAGCTCCGCATGTCTTGGGATGCTGGTGACAAACAAGAAGCGCATGAATATACTCTATGCTGTTCTTGGCACTCAATGCAGTGGCAAGGCGTCTTTGCACGCTTAAGATAAAACATCATAGAAGTCCGTTTTACAACAAGAATATGTGGTGTAAGTCCCAACTTTAGACAAGTTGGATTCCAGCAGCTGTACAAACTGAGATCCAACCAATAACGATTTCAAAGCTAATCAGACAAGAAACTTGGGATGTGAAATTAGCTGTAAAGAGAAGAAATTACTAGTGTAATCAGTCAACTAAATGCTTTATACACAAGTTCTTAAAACCTGTCCCAAGTTTTAGGAGGACAAAAAAGAAAACAAGAAAAAAAGCAATAAAATATGTAACAGATAAGAAACATTCATAACCAGAGAGAAACTTACCACTTTGAATGGGGGTAGGGGACCATGCCATGTCCGTGATATCACCTGCATGATAAATGATACAGTTGATTTTGGAACATAAGAGCTCAAAATTAAAAACCTACAACTTCAGCACATTAATAGGACACTTTTCACATGATAATTGCCAAGAATGCCCTTATAGCCTCTTCTTGTAGCCAACTAGCCAAGAATGACAACCACATTTCCCAATTTTTGCCATGCTATAAACCTTGAGTCACTAATCAAAGTGACAAGACAATCGACAGCATTTGCAAACTAAAATAGAATAAAACGTAGGTCTAAAAGGCAATAGGAGGGAGTAGCCGACATATTTTACATGTTTCTTAATGTACTGATGACTAGTGAGTTGAATTATATAGAATCCCAAGTGCTTCATCTATATACAATGCACATGTTCACTGGCTTAGTTTAAATTATCAGAACACCAACATAATTGATTCTGTCAGCTGAAAAAGACGAAAAGAAAAATTTAAAAAAATGACAAGGTCGCAGATGGTTAAACTTACATAAAAAAAAAGCTAAAATTTATTTTGCCAAGTAGAATCTAGAATCAGAGGGACGTGCCAATAGTTTTGCTTACCATCATGAGCTCTCTCAGCTGTTTCCAAAACTTGCCCAGACTCAGCAGATAACCACTGCAATGTTGAACCATGAATGGCAGCTAATATCTTCCCATCAGGAGAGAGACACAGACGGTCATAGTGTAAAGTTGTGCCGTTTGCATCATGAAGTGGAATGGGAAACACCTTCAAAGTTTTTGGGTCCTCATCCAGATGATATCGAACTTCAAATGAGCAGACAAACTAGATCAGTTCAACTCATCTAACTGATCTCAATAGAAAGGCCAAAAAAAAAAAAGAAAAAAAATGATTGACCACAATATGGATTGCTATTGGATGCCTGACATTCAACAAAAGAAAGAATAACGTTAGACAAAAGAATTTCAACAATTCCTACACTGCTAAAAGTTCTGTAATTTTACTAGATCCGAGTTAACCACCAGTACATAATTTCATTTTTTAAATTTTTAGTTGCTATATATATGATTCAATACATGATTAATTAGGTGCACTGACTCCATAAGTAGATGCAAATTAAATTTTCCAAAGAAAAGGAAGCATTTGCAGATGCTTCCTTTTGATAACGCTATTATCAATCACCAGGAACTGAAGTTAGTAATCTTCAGCTGCCCATTTCACAGCTCTAGTTTATAATACAAGCACGTGTGTGAATGCAATCCCAAATCAAAATGACTCACAAACATACCAAGTGATGCCACCTAGATGGGGAAAAGAAAACTAAGATGAATAAAAGATAAAAGGCATATGGAGGCACATTCAGCACATTTAACTGGTAATATCGCCATTAAAATTCA
Source organism: Coffea arabica (assembly GCF_036785885.1). Taxonomy (NCBI): domain Eukaryota; kingdom Viridiplantae; phylum Streptophyta; class Magnoliopsida; order Gentianales; family Rubiaceae; genus Coffea; species Coffea arabica. The sequence continues at coordinate 21,639,504 of NC_092312.1, read as the reverse complement.
AAACATGTGTTTCTGGTTTCTCAGTTGTATCTGATCCATAGACAGGAAAAACTGTACACCACATTTGTTTCTGTGTTTATTCTGTTTCTTTCTTGTTTTCAGTGTCAACCCATGATTTTTTGGGAATGATAGAAAGCATGCCAGTAATCAAACAGCAAGAATTGATACACATTTTCCCCATTATTTAATCTTCTGCTACAAGACTGGATATATCCTGTCCCAGAAATTCTGGTGAAATGACACACCAGACTATCAGAGCATTCTCCTTGAAAATATCACCCATATCAAGCTATAGCTCTTCAGAACAAGCAGTGGTCTTTCCTTACAATTTTTTTGTTGTATGAGTAGAAGATCTATTCAACCACAGTGTGTCACTATGCTACCATCCCACAAAGGACAATGTGCCAAAATTAACTATCCTACTTGCAAAACAGATAAATTTCAAATTAATCAAGCTTAACATACCATTGATGTTCCAGACTCTAATTGAACCATCCTTGGATGCGGTAATGACTTGTTCTGAATTTGGGGCAAAGCACAGCCATGTAACTGCACTCTGTAAACCATCCACATGGAAAGTTAAAGAATGAGAAGCAAAGATAAGATGACAAAGTCTGTATTACAGTTGCTGATACAATCAAGACGAACTACCATACTAACAAAGCTGCTCTACAGTTATTCATATAGAAACGGCAGGACATTGTTTAGCATCTAATCTAGTACAGAAATTTCAACTGCTCCTTCAAAGAAGATCCTAGTCAAGCTGTAATTTCTTTTCTTTTTTACCTTTGGTTTTTCATTGGATGCATTCATAATTAAATAGAAAATAGAAAAGTATATCCATCTACAACCAGGCATAGTTCCCAGACAAAATAACACAAAGAATCTCATATTCTTGGAACAGGAAAAAGATTTGACAATGCATTCTTATCTGTCTTAGACAATGCAGTTCCATTTCTAAATTTCTTACTCCATTCAAATGTAACTCATGGTTCTAAAAATGTTATTCTCCACATCTTAACATCCACCCCAAAAAAGAAAGGAAAACCAAAAACCATATGCAGATATAAGCACAAAGAGACACAGTGAAAATGTGAAATTCCTAAATGCAACCATTTGATGCTTCAGAAATTTTAACCATGTCAAACTATCCATGCAGTTTCGACAGGTAAAAATGTGATGAAGTGGCCAACGGGCAAACAAACAACAAAAGCTCTAAAACACAGCCTTTAACAAAAAAATATGACCTTATGCCCCTTGAGCTGCATAACCTTTGAAACTTCCTTCACTGATCCGTCTTTGGTGTACACAATCTCCCAAACCTGTCACAGTGGAAGGACTCCTGTGAGTCTACAATTATGAAGTAGAGGGTAGGAGAAAATACCTCAAAGAGAAAGAGAAGGATTAGAAAATTAGCACCATATCATTCAGATGCAATTACAGAATCACTAAAAAAATGTACAAGGGCTCAAGAAAGCACTGTTCCCATTTAATGTGAGCTCCATGCCACTGTCCAACACAGACTGAACACAAACAAAACAAAAAGCCCTAAAAGAAAAAAAAAACTTCATGCACTCATTAGGAATTTCTCCAATCAAAATGGCTCTTTTCTGGTAAAAAATTGCTCATCTGGCAGACAATTAAACTACGATATTTCAAAGCCTCCAGCTACCCATACGTTTTTATTCATATTGCTGAGTCTTACAAATATAAGTACTGAAATGCGTCACAGCAGCAGAATGGAATGATTCTGGCCAAGAAGATGTATTTCACCCATACGTTTCAAAGCCTCCAGCTACCCATACGTTTTTAATTTTGTCATTCACTCAACTTCAAACTTCTAGAATTGGTCCAGATTGTCTCCTAGGAACTCAGAACAGGTTCTTTATTTGAGATAGAAAGTGAAAAGATTTATGTGATCCCTAAGTTCCATAGCCTTGAAAATTGCCAAGTCCCTGAATTTACAAATCTGCTCAATCTTATTTGCTTAATATTCAGCGACAAAATATATATTCCCAAAAGTAAATGACAGGTATGTATGTTGAATACTATCATTTTGTAGAGAACATCTGAAATCTTTCTTCTTTTCTCTCATACCAGAACCAGAACTTCATAGGCATGCATTTCCTAATGAAATTTTCAACTATATTCAGCACCTTTAAATACAATGATGACACCCTATCCTTACCATAAATCCACTTATTCAACTTAACAACTCTTGCAGTTATGCCAATGCCCCATGGTAAGCTACTAATGCAACATCAAAACATGCAATGAAGTAGGCAACTAAATGGTACCTCCATGGCACCAACTCCAACACTTATCAACCCAGAGTAGAAAAGATCAACTTTGCGAAACACAGGGACAGAGCCTGAAGGCACTACATTGCAATCCAATGAATGGAAATGTTCGAGAATATCACCTTCACATCAGCAGTAAAAGCTGCAGCAGCTATGAATCTCCCATTGGGGGATACAGTTGCCATGGTGTTTTTTAGCTGATTCGTGTCAACATGACCCAAGACCTTTCCTGTTTTTCCATGCCAGAGTGTAATGTCTGTGCCTGTAAGATGACAGGATTTTGTAAAAGAAAATGTAAATCTTTCCCAGACTCTTACATTATATCCAAAGGGAAATAAAAATAGCCGTATCCACAAAGAGTAAATGGAAGTCTAGAGGAATTCGCAAATTACTTAAACTAAATGAAAGGGTTACTATACTGCCACAGGCCCAGCCAAAAGATTTACCTTCGGAACATGACACGATTACAGTACTGCCATCTGCACCGCCATATGTCGCCTTGGTTCCAACTAGGGTAAGAATGACCCTCTTGTCATGAACCTTCTTGTGCTCCCATTTGATCTCCGGCAGAGGAAGCTTTGTTTGTTGCTTAGACTCACCAGTCGCTTTGGGTTTCTCTTCTCCATACATATGCAGCGAAGAGCCAGACAGCGTATGAGTTGCAACAACTACAGAAGTTGTATCATCAGCATAAGCAACTGCTGTTGGATGAGCTCCGGCAGGCAAGTTAATTCTAAGAAACCTAGATATAATTACAGATGTCAGAGTTTAAAGAAGAAATATGCTATATGTCAAACAATATAGCATTGAAAAATGTTAAGGGCAACTAAAGATTAAGGGCAACCAAAGATTAAGGGCAACTAAAGACTCATACTTGAAGCTTTTGTTGGTAACGTCATCCAGCTTGAAAACCCTCAGAACCCCATCGCCACAAGCTGTATGCACAAAAAAAAAAAGAGCATGATATGACTATCAAACAGTCCAGCTACATGGAACACAGAAAAAATCAGACCAAAAGAAGAAAGGGAAATAGAGAAAAAACCTACACAAAAGCATAAAAAAGATCAATATAATTCAACGCAATGTTAACTATCTCCGCTTGTAAGTCAACTTGTTCGTGTTCTAAAAATGAAATGCCTGTGAGTTGTGCTCGGGAGCCAATTCTAAAGTCCACCTTATGAACTCAACCTATGGATTAAATCTATTTTACTTGAACATAGAAGTCTTCGTGTGTACATTACCAGAAGTGCATTTCAAGTCCAATAGCACAACCTTCCTTTTACTAATCCACCAATCAGTAACACACATGCAACAAATTCAAGCTTAACAAAAAAGTAATAAAACAGCTTCATTGAATCTAATGCAGAAATAATTCCACTAGCGGCCATCAAAATCATCAAAGTTGCACAAAGCATTCATATAACTTCAAAATAAAATGAAAGGATATTAATTGAATTACCAGTCGCCAAATTACGTCCATCCGTAGAAAAACACAGCCCCGTGACTGCATCACCGTGACCTTTCAGCGTGTTCAAATCCAGCGGATGATGCCGCTTATTCGCCTCCTACATTTTTTTTTTCACGATGAAATCCACCATATAATACAATTAAATAAGTTCAGAATCTTCTATTAATCAATTGCACAACAATTTTTTAAAAAAAACTTACAAAACAAAAAATATCTATTCATTGTCCTCATAAAAGTTGTACATAGCTTTAATTAGCGATTATCTTATACATTTTCAGCTATCCAAACTATCGCAATCCCATTTAAAAGATAAAAAATTCAAAATTCAAAATTTGACCAAGTTAAGATAAAGAAAGGATTAATAAACCCTACCTTATCGGCGGCGTGAGAGTGAGAGTGAATTTTGGACTGAGATTTCTTGTTAGTCTTCAACGGCTGCTTTTGGCTTAGATTTTGATTCGCTTGAAGCTTTTCAGGCTTCGCGATCGACTCGACTTCGGATTTTCGTTTCCGGAAATAGCTTCCGAAAATTAGAAATGCGATTAAAGCTCCTACGATCAACGATACTGCTACTGTAACTGGAAGAACCGAATCCATTGCCTTGATATCAATTCGATACCACAATTTATCCTTTTTCGCAAATTTTACAGTTTCGGAATTGCAATAACGATCAAACAGAAGCCTAGACTGATTGCCGAAATCTGTGTAATATTGATCAAAATGGTGGAATGTGAAGACAAGTAAAACAACCACTTATATAATTGGGACCTTTTTTTCTTTTTTCTTTTTTTTTTTTTTTTAAAGATAGGCACCATATGCAGTGCTGGAATTAATCAATGGAGTTTTCTTTATTTCTTTTTCCCCTTTTGGGAGAATTTTTTTTTTGAATGCTGGGAGAATTGATTCCTTTGAGATGATTATGACTTTTTGATAATTGGAGTAACTTTTTTTTTACATCCCCTTGCATAGGTAGGATTATGAAACTCAATAATAGAGGTTAAAGTTAATGGTTTTAGAATTAAGTTTTGAATTTTATTACTTTAAACAATTGATGGATGTTTAATGGACACTTTCATTAAGGAGAGTCTTAGGTATTTGTTTCTTAAAAAAGTGTAGTTAATATTAAAATATTGATATGAATTAAGTGTGTTAATATCTATTAAAAAAAATTCTTTAAACGATTCCCTTCTTTCCCCCTTTTTTTTTCCCCTTGGATATGTTTTTGTCTTCTAATCAGGTTTTACGTGCTCATCGTGTAAGTTTGGAGGGTAATATAAAGAAAATTATCTTGTATCTCATTACTCAGTAAGAATTATATATTTTGTGATTGTCTCAATTATTGAAAAGTAAAAAATCATACATTTTATGAATGTGTTAATTAAAATATAGGAGTAGCATTGCACTATTATCGTCAAAAAAATAACAATAAATTACAAGTGGCTCATACTCCAGAAACAAAAATCGTATTTTGCCAAAACTTAGTCAGCTTAATGTTACAAAATCAGCCAATTGAATACATTTCCTCAAAAGAAAAACTCAACTTGCGGTGAAATTGCCTCCTGCAATATCATACGTGCAGAGTAACCAATTTCAATTGCAACTAATTTTTGAAATCATGCTTGCATCCAACCTGAGAAGTGGCCAACTTTTAATTTCCAAAGTGACAAACTACTATTGACTCCATTGCCTGTACAAGATTTGATTCCAATAGCAAACCTCAAAATGGTTTTCTTCTCCAGCTAACTCTGGGTTTTCACCCATGATTCCATTTAGACATGGTCAAATAGGAATGAGTAACCTTGCTTAGATTCACTTCCACTTTTCCATATATGGGTTGCATCCTGCACCATAAACAAATGCAAATATGTTTCTTACCAAACAAAGAAAAAAAAAAAAGAAGGCAACTGGAATATATTGACAACCAGCAACAGTAAAGGATTTTGCAGGTATAAATAAGACAAACCTGCTGGAGTTAGACAACTTCATAGCGTACAACATGCTGAGGGCCATTGGGCTAAATTCTAATGCTATCAATTGACAGCTCTGTCTCCGAGAGCAACTTAAGCTTCTGGAAAACAAAAAGCAAAGAAAAACGCATGGAATGATGAATAACTTAAAATAATAACAGCAGTTAGGATTACAGATTATTTATCTTAACTTCCTTTAGCGATCAAACAAGAAGTTACATGCAAAATAAGACTAAAAACTTCTCAAGGAATTGCAACAACCAACCTCAGCTTTACTATTTGAATTAGCTGTTTTTGGGGTGTTTTTGAAAAATTTTATTATAATAGTGTATATGAAAAACTTTTACTATATATATATTTTCGAAATATTTGATATATTGTATGAATGGGATATTTTTTAAATTATTTTTATTTGTGTATTATTGTAGCATTATATTTAAAAAACTGGCTTTTGAAAAAATGATCAATCCAAACAGTGTGGTTCAATTCTTCCATGTCGAAAACACTTTTTCTACATGTGTTTACGGATTTATTCTAACACACACACACACACACACACACACACATATATATATATATATATATTTCTAAACTCACTAATTCAATGACCAAGGTTACTAATAGTTCTTGCAATTTGATAGTAAGATTAGTCACTGGAAGTTTCATATTCCAGGTGAATCAAAAAACTGTCGTAAGACTATTAAACGTTAATTTATAACAATTTTGCTTTTCCTATCCATGATTGTTCTATGTATCCATATGAATCAAATGAAAATCATAGACGTCAACCAAGCAAATTAAAATGCTCTTGAACATTGAGATGCTTCAAATTACCAGTTAATGTAGGGCATTATACGGGAGCGAAAGACGGATTGACAGAAAAAGATTAATTACAAGGATTCAGCAATAAAAGCATACCGTCAGGTACACTGGTGGGTCATCAATACTAGTTGCACCAAGAACAACTTCCCTCCTCAATTTTGATGTAAGTTTGTGACAAACCCTAAGCTGCAAAAAAGGTTACAAAATTTAGAAAAAAAGTATGTCTTTGTTTTGTACAATGATGATATTGTAAAACAAATTGAGAGCTTGCTGCTGAAAGAGAAGAGCTTGAAGATTTGTACTTCCGATCGAGTTGCTCCACCAATTATGAACACAAATATCCGCTGTCCCATTTTCTTGAAATCCAATGCATTTCTCAGTGAGGAATCACTAAAAATACAGATAAAAGGCATCAGAAAACTTGGGATATCAGAAAAGGTTGAGTAATAGAGATAGGAATCACAGCATTTAAACCATATATAAAAGTTCTCTCTGATGACCATGAAGACTAAATTTGTTGTTCTTACATCTTGGTTTCAGTAAACGAATTGCACCCTAGAACTGAAAAGGCATTGTGCATTACCACATGCAAATGTTACTGACATATCTAAAACATATCATCTCTTCCTAGTAGGGCAAGTGGAGTCTAAAACTGCAAAGTTATAAGCATAACTATGAGATGAGAGACAAGAGAGTACCTTGAATATCCGTCATCAGAAAGGCGAGGTCGTGCCCATGTTGCAGTACGCCTTGATCTCATTGAGTGCGGGCCGGATGATTGACCAGTCCTTGTCGATCTACCATGTGAGGAACCATTTCCCTGATCGCTAGTTTGACTTGGACTTGGTTCATTCATGCATTGATATTCATCCTTTGGCAATTCACCTTTACTCAACTTTTCAAGCAACTCCTAGAAAATGAATCTCATTTCAATTTGTCGCTTTAGCGTACAACTTTCTATGTTTCAGTAACTAAAGAAAGTGATTTAATAACTTGTCTGAACTTATTAATCAAGAGAACTTGTCTTAGATAACGTGATTTTCCCCTAAATCAGAATATAGATTCTAAGCTGAGTAATTGTGATATTAACATAAATAAATGAAGGTGAACGTAGTCTTTCCTTCCTGCCAAAGTTTGAAAGCATTATCACTCTCATGATTGTCAAAATACACACACATGTATATGTGTGTGCGTGAAACAGTTTGGGCACTGAAAGCAACAAATACAAGAGCTTAGACAAACCTCTAACATGGGATAAAACCGGAATAGTTGCCACGTTTCTTCCTCTCCAGTTCGATCCTTTCTTGCTGCATGCTTCCTCTAATAGGCAAACAATAGAACTTAGCAACACCAAGTCTTGATTCTCAAAACCGACAGGCTATTTTCGTTTTTTGATTTAAAAAGTAAAAACCCAAACATATGTACCTTTGAATCAAATTTCAGTGAGAAACCCCCAGATGTCTTTCTATTTGCTGATCCTTCAATCAATTTCATGTTTTTAACTGCTTTCATATCTTCAACAGATAGTTTTGCCAGCTGACAAAGAATAGACCACAGAGTAATTCTCATGAAATTTCACTGGACATTATTTGGCTTATCAAAACGTATACAGATCAAGAAGTTAAAAACCAAGAGCAAAAAATGCAAAATCACTGAGCAAGAGTGTCGTGTTACATAAAATTCAAGACCTAAGCAATCTATTTACCAGAAAATAACAAAATAGTACAAGTAGGATTTAAAAACAAGAAAAGATTATTATCATCAAAAGATTCAAAAATTTAAGACAGACAGTAAGAGTACAATGGATGTTCAAAGAAGAAAGGTCACGTGAATTGGCCAGTGTAAGATCCATAAACATAAAAAAGGAGTGTCATCATTTATAAGAGTTGATGGAATTGGGTTTACCAAAAAGCAACGTTCATTTCTTTCAACAATCTTGCATGAAAAACTTCTCATGCTTCAAAAGATCAAAGGTCAAAACCTGTGATGTTGTTAGACAAAGAAAGTGGGTGCTGCTACAATGCCATTGTTCTGTTTGGTGATTTTAACATTAGAAGTACTCAAATGGAGCTTAACAGCTCAGTGCATGCTAATGCTAATTCAAAATGTTTATGTTGATAAGAGAGTATTCAATTATTGAAGAGTGATTGGTCCGGTTATTTGTAGTTTGTCTTGATGTGCGGCGGAGATACAAAAAGAGATAGAAAAATCAGCTACTGACGCAGCAGAATTAAACATGGATACCATTCTTCTTACATTTTTTTGATGACATATCCTCTTTCACAAGTATTAAAGGCTTCCTATTCTTTTAATCCAGAAATTGATAGTACCTATCAAGTAATACATGTTCCACGTTCATATATAGGTAATCCTATACATATTATATGATAGGTTTAAAATTTCTGAATATCTGATGTTATAAGCTTTTTCAAAATTGGCACTTTAACCTACAGCAAGAAGATCTAGACCAACTTGTTTGACTTGCATGAAGTAGATATGTATTGGATCACAAATTCAAATCCACACACAAATCCTTATCCGACTAAATAGATAAAAATAGATTGATATCAGTCAGGAGCAAGACAATCGATATTTCAAATGAGGAAGCAACATGATCTTTCTCCACTACAACTTCTGTTTTCTGCATATATCACTACAAACATATCCTAGACAGGATCATCAAGAAGGTCCCTTGTGGCTTTCCACTATAGATTAGCTTCATCACTATGTCAGTTTGGGTATGCAATTAAATATTGATAATATGTTTATTGTATCTTAATATTCAACTTAAAACAACTTTTATGGCTCTGCTTTATCCATGTCAAATTAGAACAGAGAGAACTGTTAAATATGAAACATTGTAAGCCATTAGGAAAACCTTAAAAGCAATCAGCCACCTGCATAAGCTTTGATGCCTTGTCACCCTCAAACTTTTCAGGATACACAGATGCATATATCATCATCAGGCGCAGCTTATTTTCATTTGATGCATCCTAAACAAAACAAATCAAAGTACAGGTAAATTTTTCTGTCAGTAGGACTTTAATGATGTGTAAAATTAGTAGGAAAACAGAAAAAAATTTTCTAAATTGCTTCGACCTACAAAAATTAAAAAATCTTCAAACCTGCTTTGACCTAAAAAAATTGATGACTTCCTTAGTTCCTGCATCTCCAAAAACTAAGTCCTGCTCCAGTTGGCCAAGTTCCCGAAGCGCCAAATCTCTAATAATTCTGTTAATTTTTCCAGCGATCTGATAAAAACAGATAAATGATTAGACAACATCTTCTTTACGTTGAAAATATTCCATTAAACTATGTTCCAGCAATCTAGGTGATATCTCAAATAATAACCAGTCAACTGATTTCACAAAACACCTTCCAATAATCTTAGATGATAAAAGGAGTGAAATGACTTATCCACCTTGGCCCACTTATTCAATGACCGAAATGCTTTAATGTGCAAACTGCAACCGAATTATCTTAGAATCAAACAACAAAGTAGGAAAAGAAAACCTCAACATGTAGAGTGAGTTTCTCCATTTGTTCATTATATTGTGGTAAAGCTTGAACCATTTTCTGCAAGTCCCTTGTAGATAATTCACTACCATCCCTGCACAGAATTACCAAATAGCATGAAGCAACTATGATCAAGAAGCATGAAAGGTAATTGGGCACACCATTTAGTAGATAAAATTGAACTTTGATGGGATGGTTGTGTGGAAGAACACTTTCTAGATTTGCCAAATAAATAACTAGCAAGTATACACTGGTCCAGTCCCTATTACAGATTTAAAGTTCCACATAGATCATTGTCCAATATCACGTATTGTCAGCATCATTATTTACCAATACAACCATGCTGTAAGCCTTAAAGCTATGGACAACCGAAATTTTGCACCAAATGGGCAACCAATCACAATTACATTCATGAACTAAATCACTTCTCGAAATTTTCAGACGCATGATTTTGATGTTAACTTCTTCGGCTGCTACAAGTGGGAACCTTGCAGGTGCAATAATTTCATCAATTCACAACACGTATGCACAATTATTATTTTCTCTTTCTCTGACTGATAAATTTGTCAAAGACCTGACCACTGTGGTGTGAAAACATGCTAAGTTCTTTGGTCAACAGGCCATTTTGTTAGATTCCTTAGATATGCCATGTAGTCTTGAACTAAAAGTTCATTTACTAAAACCTTATTAAAAATTGAAAGTAAAAATAAGCTTTTGCAAATATATATATATATATACATATATGTGGGCGTGTTTGTGTGGGTGTGAGTGTGTGTTATTTGAATCTACCTTCATGTCTCAAATGATTTGTTGAGTGTGCTTCAATGCTGGGTGTAGTAATCACTAATTTCTTTTATAAGTTACTACTACCAAAGGAATCTAAACAAGCATTAAATCCAACTCAGTGAAGACTTTTTCATTCCCAGGCCACTGATATTAGTACACAGAATAACAAGAACATCATAACAACTCATTCAATACGTCAACAACTGAAATCAAGAACACATCAGAAATGATCGGAGATAATAGTTGTGGAAATGAATAAGACCACATTCTCTAGCACCAACCTCTGTTGTAATTGTGCAGCTTTGTTCTTTGAAACAAAATTTGTCATCTTCTCATGCAACCGTTCACTAGCCTGATAATATCTTAAGTAAGAATAGTCACCATATATGACATAAGCCAATGACCAGCAAAACTATACCACCAGACACGTACATCTGCTATATGAGCATGGCGTAACTCAAGCCAGATAGGATCATGATCCTCCAAAAGAGCTTCCTTTTTCTCAGGTTTGCCACCAGATTTACTAGGAACCTGACATCGGTGATATGTTAATCAGAAAAAAACAGTCCATAGAATAGCATGGATCACCAAAACCAGTAACTGGTACCTCGTACACGTATTTGTTTCCATCCAAGTCAAGTAGATCATGACACATAGAATCATAAGTCCATTCATGAATGACGGGAGCAATCTGAGTAGAAAGAACAATCGCAATTAAATTTAAATGATACAAAAAACTTTCACCACGCTCGAGCAGATAGAATCCCAAAATTGATGAAAACCTGGTCAATAGATCTGTCCAAAATAAGCAGTTCACATGTCTCTGTTTGGGGAAAGTTAGGAATTGAAGCCTTGTAAGTTGTGATAGAGTTCCAAATAGCAGCCGCCAGCTTTGTGGGAAGTAAGTCACGAGGAGATACTACCGTAGATGAATCAAGACCCTTGGAAGCACGATATCGGACAAAAGGGAATTCCTGGAAATAGGAAAAAAGATATAAACTTCTTGCAAGAACTAAATCGTGTAACGGGACAATTTCTGTAGCCCCATTTTTCACAAATGATATCAGCAGTAGGAAAAATAATAGTCAAGGACAAACTCCAATTTTGAATATATTCCAAGTATGCAAATTTCAGCAGGCTTGCACAACATGAAAGGCATCCATGCATCCTATTAGTTTTGGTCCAGGCTCCATCTACAGTACTTATTATGCAGCTTTTGCTCTCGACATCAAAATTTTTTCATCAACCCTTAGTTGCCTAATGCTTTACCAGCTTCGGCACCAATACTTTGATTTTATAGATTCCAAATAGTTATTAAAAGGTGAAATATGCCTCTTCGGAGCATAAAATGATTTCAAACCCAGTGAAAAATTTAGAAATAAGGCTGTCCACAGGAAAAACTACAGTCGAGAAAGGGTTTCTCTAAGAATCTAAGCATTGTGAAACACCAGCAGCTTGTTCATCTTTAGCTAATAGAGTTTGGTTTATCTATACAACATGTAACAAGTACCAGAACAAGTTAGTAATCAGAGATCCAAATACTAACTTGTTACCTTTAACGAAGCAAAAACCGTAGCAATTCGAGTAGCCATAGCATGCAAGCAAACATCAAATCTTCGAGAATTTTCAGCATTTTCACCATAAAGATCTTCAAGCGCTCTTTCATGATCAGTGATGAATCCCTACAAAGAAAGGTTCCATTTTAACTAATTATACAAAGCTTTAAAGCCAGAAATATATGCATTTCTGGTAGTACTCAAAAAGTACTGCAGGCAAATCATCATGCAGAATGTCTGTGAGTGCTGAACAAATATTTGCATAATTTTCTGATCTATCTTCTTTTCAAGAGGCATCCAATATATGCTTTAAAAATGGCATCTTTTTCATGTTTATTTATTTTGCTAGTAGTTAATGCAACATGTAAACATGCATTAGTAAAAGCAATGCCGAAAGTACCTGAGTGTCTATAGGAAAATACTCCAAATTCATCTGATAATATAACAATAAGTACAACGAAAATGAATCAGAAACCTCTAAGAAATTGAAAGCCAAAATAATAAGTAGTTCAAGTTAGATGCACAGGAAAACTGATTGTAACCTCACTCAATGCACCTATACGTGGTAGCACACTAGTATCATTCTTGATACGAGCAAGCAAATCCTTCGATACAGTTGAACTAAAGTATACGTATGCTCTGGAGGAAGAGGGAGAAAGTAAACGAAAAGGATAGGAGGATCAGAAAGATGCGAAGTAACTGAATTCAAGTACATGTAAGAATAGAGAATGGACTCCTAAAGTCAGGTTCTTTCATATACTTTTTGTACAAAGGTTCTCTTCCGGACATGTCAGACAAGAACATGACGACACTGCAAAATTACCAAAAAGTAGACGGTTAGTCCCCTTTGTTCTTGCATTTGAATTGTAAAAAGCCAGATGCAGATACAAATTACCAAAAGAAAAAGAGCATTATAGGAGTCGAACTTGGATTAAGAGATAGAATTAGAAGTAAAAGAAAATAGCTATAGAATTCAAGTAACTTGGTAATTGAGCAGCAATTAATTATGATAATATTTGACTAGTTTTGCTTTACAATGATGGAGAGAAATAACATAAACATTGGGTTTAAACAAATAAACGAACCAGGATCAATTCTTGGAACTCCAAAATTTTCATTTGCAAAGTCTATTGGGAGGTAAAATGCAGCAATAAACATTATTCTTTAGACCTCTTTAGGTTAAAGCTCAAAAGATTGCATAGTAATTGCAATCCTGCTAACTGGGTAAAAAATTTAATCTCCACTTTAGGTTTAGTTTAAATTTAGAAGGAGAAGACAGTAATAAAAACTAGAAAAAAGTTGGATCTAATTTCCCTTAAAAGCTAAGGTTTGACAATATTCTCAAAGTTCCCTGTTCACATGAATTGCAGTCTAACTACTCATCAAGATGAAAAGAATAGAAAAGATTGCACAATATATATATATATATATAGAGAGAGAGAGAGAGGGGGGGGGGAGAGAGGTTTTAAGTAAAAAATTCACTACTCAAGGTATTGTTCCTTAAGTTGAAATTAAAACTTACAGACATGACAGGGGTTACTTGCCTAAGAACTAAAAATAGAAGTTGAATTCATTCTCTTGTCTGAGTGTCAATAGCTGAAAATCTGTATGCTAATTGGAAAGTACATAAGAACCAAACATGCAAAGAAAATTAAACAAAGGAAAACATGGCAAGAATAAATACGCTAAGCGCACAAAGAAATTCAAGTTAAAGGATCTGAAAGCTACACAAGATGATCTCAACATATCAAAGTTCTAAGATGTGAAGCGCAACAAATGTCCATACAGAGTTGGAAAAGAATACACCTCATTTGTTTCTAAGAAAGATATCTAGATGGGAAGTAATAACCTTCTTACTAATGATGAAATTTTAAGGTCATCTCTCATCATAAAACTAATTCAAATGGAAACAGTTCAGGAACGGTTTTTTGCTTCCGTCGTTTTCTGTTTTAAACGTTCTAACTGGTAAGTAAACTGATTCATTTTACCTTTTATGTTTTTCCCTCACTCCATGTTCTCTCATGCTTGAGGCTCATTAGAGATGATACATATACAAAATAGGTCCTTTAGTTGAAAAAATTGCACATAGCAAGTATCCAAATAGACAGGAGCTTTGGTATGAGAAAGTTGAACTTAAGGCACTAACATATGAAACTGTTATTTACTATTTATTTGCCGTAATTACATAAGACATAAACAACATAAACTTTGAATATCAAGAGCAACATCTTTATGTTGCATTGGGCATCCAATGAGTACATGACATGAATTTTCTCTCATGAAAAAACTAAATGAGGTTAATCATAAGCAAGCATGAAAAAGATCTTGTACTTCTCTTTTGTAGGTTGAATGAAATATATGGCATCCATGGATGGCAAAGGTTGTCTTCGTCTAAAAATGTCCTCCACCACTGCCAATATCAGAGATAGAATCGATTACTTCTTAACCAAATAGAAGAAACATATGACAAGAATGCTATAGCGGTGGTCAATGATTTATGAAAATGTGCTGATGTTGACAGTACATATGCAGAGGGGCAAAATGCAAAAGAAGAAACTGCATTATAAACCAGTTATTCAGCACCAAACACTTAAACGCTGACAACAAAATTACAAGCAAAAAGAATTGCAAACATTGTATTTCTACTAGATTTCAAAAAATCGTTGACAAATAATTTTACATTAAGCTTAGACTGCTACACATGTTTGACATTAACATAAATCAGAAAATAAGAATCCATGAAAAGGGCAAGTAGAATGAAACATAAACATTGTGATTATTTGCTCACATGAAACTCCTTGATCAGTAATGTCTGCCATTTTGCATGACATAGACATGACCTTGACTGTAACTTTATCCATGATGAGTACCTGCAGCAGACACAAAATACTTATTTTGACAACACTAAAAATCTAAAGGAAAGGAATAAGAGAAAAAATCTCTATAAGAATATGAAGCACCAGTCTTGGTTGCTTGCAAATGCATTGAATTTGGTTTCACCCACTTTTGCAATAACATAAATTAGCCTATATAAAACTCGATAAATGAGTAGATTTCATGAACATTCTATTCAAAATGCACTTGGCTTTTGTTGGCTATCAGTACTAAGTAGCCTACATATGCTATTTATTGAATAGATTGCATTAAAATACTCCTTAGCAGGTTCCAGACTCCATATCTATGTTACCAAAGATAAAGCTTAAATATTGAGTATCAACAATTGAAAACTTAGAAGTCTAAAATCTTATGGTATCATGTAACCAATCCTTTTCTATTTTATTGACAACAGATTTCTTTGGAACATTGTAAGATATTTGTAAATTTTACCTTCCATGATGACCTTGAATCCTCTGATTTGGATGACCGAAGCATCTCATGCAATAGCCCTACAAGTTAGTAGATTCCAGCAAAGAACCGCAAGATTATTCACCATGCCCAATGTTCGTATGCAAAAATTAAAGAGTAGTAAGATATGTTGATTAGTAGAGATGCATGCTTTATCACAAACAACAGTGAGAGAAAGAGAAAAAAAATAATATGATAAATACATCAATGTAAGAGATAAATATGCAGTAGCATTCCATTTTTCATTTTCTTGGGATAGTGGCATTCCGTGATGTATGACACTTAAAGTTGATGGGACATATTCACTTTCCTAGCACTTCAGCCTCAAAGCAATATCTTTGTTATCAATCAACTTCAGTCATGTAATATAACAAATATGCACAGATTCAAGGCTAAATAAGACTTGGCAAAATCCAAAAAAGTATTTTCCAAGTTTTGAGAGGAAGGAAGGGAGTTAGCTGATTTCATCCACTACAATCCTGAAACCAAGAAAACAAAGTCCTTTGTCAGAGAAATGCACCTGTCCTTCTAAATCCATCACCTAGTTCTTTAAATAAGTCAACTAAGTAATTTCTCCTGCATTAACTGTAGGCACTCAGCAAGTTCACAGAGAACTCAATATTAATTGGCCCCAGGAACAACTACGAACCTTGCAAAACTATAATGTTCTATAACTGCCAAGACCACAGACCAAACACACTCTGCCCTGTGCAGGACAGAGGAGATCCTATAATAGCTGTTTGATTGCAACTGCTGAAACGACTCCTTATCTTTCATTGACATATTGGAGATGGAAATTCTATCTCCCCCTGATAAGAGTGAACCTCAAACATGTAAAATATGTACAGGTAACTTATCATAGTTCAGACCTAGTGCACCTAAAGAACTCCACGCCGCCAGTGTTCTCATCATTGGTTATATTATCATACATCCAACAACCTCTTATATTTTCTCCTTCTCTTTTGTCTCTTTTACCAATTTTGTGGAATGTTCTCTCTACCTTTTAATTTGGCATAAAAATTCTGAAGGAAGAGACAAAGATTACAGGTATAATTTTGAAGAATGCCTAATTGACTCGAAAGTAGTCTCTCCCTAGTTCCGATAAAGCACAAAGTAAAGGGCAAAAAGAACACCTTCCTATTAATTACTCATGTAATAGTCCAGTAAACAATTCAGCTGCATTGTTTCTCCTCCCGTTTCCAAGAGAAACTTAAGTTCATTATATAACTGATTCATGATATTGCCTAATGGTCTCCGTAGAAAAAAGCTGGAAGCTAACAAGAAAGGAATAAACAAAAACTAAAAAAAAGTTGCATTTTTTTGGATTGTCTAGATTATTAAGCACGTAAATATGCACACAACTGTACATGATAACCTATTTCCTTGTCAACATCCAAAAATTCAAAATTTGGAGAGAAATTATCAGACTCTTACAGCACTAGATCAAATCAATTTACTATTTTCAATTAAGTGATCAAATGCATCCACCTGATCAAATCCTGATATGCAAACATTACAACGCTCGGGTATCAGGATACCAAGCATACATTTAACTTCACATAAAAAATCTCATCAAAGAATAGGGAGACAGGAAGGAAGGAGATTTACGGTCGCGGCTGATTTGGCGGAAATTCTTGTAGTCTCCGCCATGAGAAGAGACGTCCGAGTCCGAAAATGACATGCTTTTTACGACTTCGGAAAGAAGAAGAAGAATGAGCCAAAAATAAAAATAAAAAGAAAAACACTCTCAAGCAGCTGTATCAGAAATGCATTGGATTGCAAAACCTAATTTCTCTCTCTATCTCTATCTCTCTGTCTCTGTCTGGATAAATTATAGTTGTTAGAGTGAAAGAAAAGAAGACAGAGAGATATAGAGAGAGAGAGAGAGAGAGAGAGAGGGAAGATGGAAATGGATGAAAATGGAGGTGGCTTTGCGTTTTTGAAGGCGAGAGAGCCTGAAAGGAAGCTGTGATGAGTTCGTTAGGCGTTGTAGTTAGTTAGTGGGGACGCATAAATCACTCCCGCCTTTGGTATCTTTTTCATACTGATTTCTTACCCCATTTCCTTATCTTATTTGTGTTTCTCCCCATAAATCTTCGCTTTTTCGCTCCCAAGCCCTTCCAGTCCGGTGTATGAGAAAAACCAAGTTATGTCCGGGATCCACAGGCTTCCTTAATATAATAACTTGATTTTACCCAAAAAAAAAAAAAAGAAGTAATGAAGTAGTTTAGCAAAAAATGGTGTTGGCTATTCTTTTATTGATCATTTTGGATTTTTTTTTTTGTGTGTTGATTTTTGCTGTATAATTTCATATTTTCTGTTTAGGTTATTGGTTTTAATTAGTTCATTGGTGATGCAGAAAGAAATATAATAATATCATGATTTGGCCTTCTCAAATCAATTGATGGCTATTTAACTGCAATAAGTGTAAAAAATATATATATATAAAAAGGATTTATAGCTTAATCACAGCCAAATTTGACAGGACAGCTGGGTTAGAGGAACGCTTCTGAATTCATTTTCTTCCTTGGTTTGAATGTGAGGTTATGAGGATGGTCTTTTCATGGATCCAAATGGCATTCTGGTATTCTAAATAATGCCGTTTAAGCTTGACTAATGAAAAACAAACAAACATATGAGTTTTTAAGTTCGGAAAGATCAAAGTGACAATCATGGCTTATAAATGAGTTGGCCTCTACTGCATTATTCCCTGCCTGCTATCATGTTCTTTTTTTTTGGGCTGTTGCAGATGTCCTATCTGAACGGAGAAGGTATTTTTTGTAAGTTTCTGTCGCGAGTTTTCTCCCAAATTCGTCGGTTTACTAGTAAGCCGGCTAAAACTTTAATTTCATCATTGCATGATGTACTATACCATTAATGTTAGGCCAATAATGCAAGGACGTATTACAGAGACTAACGAGTCTGAAAAAGAACTTTACATTTCTAGTCAGAGAGAGATTCTTATTCCTCTTGGCCCCTGAACCATGGCTGGCTCACGATTCACAAATCACTCTACTCTTTGCTATAAGAAAAGCCCCACGTAAAAACGTTTGACCAAGGGTTTAATCCTTTCTCCAACTTTGATTATCCCGAAGAATAAGAGTCTGTATAAGATCACCATTAGAAACAAGACTGCCAGATCAATCCACTTGGAGTAGCCCATCTCAACTTGCCATGTATGTCTCAATATAGTTTCACCATCAATCGAAGAAGATCCCCCCTTCATCAGCTCATTACTTGGAAATTTCAGCCCTTCAAACTCGTTCTTGTACAGGCCTTGATATGCGTACCTATGGAAGGAAGTGTAGTATATTGGATATTTCCAAAATATACTTGGGAGATCATGTGGTAAACGAAAGAAACCGCCGCTCAACATCATTACACCTTGAGTGCCAGCACCAATGATCAGTCCCATGAGAAAATTTGGTACCAAACTTGCTACGATCATCATAAGGCCTTCAACCAACATAATAGAAGCAAAGAGTACCATAATGAAGTAGAGAAATCTTTCAGTTCCCCGCTGCAGTCCCACCAGATAA
The DNA here is from genome assembly GCF_036785885.1 of Coffea arabica. Lineage (NCBI taxonomy): Eukaryota > Viridiplantae > Streptophyta > Magnoliopsida > Gentianales > Rubiaceae > Coffea > Coffea arabica. Next base: position 21,620,205 of record NC_092312.1, on the reverse strand, counting down.
TAAACAATCACTCCAGGAATAACAGCTATCAGGCATAAGAAGAGAACCGATGAAGCTGTGTTGCTAACAACAAATGCCGCAACCCCATAGTGCCCATTCAATCTTTCTCGTTGGAAAACCTGTGTACAATTAGTTGTCACGAAATTAATCAGGATGATTGCTATATGCTAGAAATCGATCGGAAGTTGAGTGCTCTGCTGACCTTTATTTCCTCCACAAATGATGGGAAACCTCCGATACTCATCAGAGTTAATAATGATGCTACAAACATGAGCATTGAGGCTCTGGCCTAAACAAAATCGTAACGAGCATTTCTAAGTAGAATATTGACGCATGAGGGGGAAAAAAATGAGGCAAACTGTAATTAAGTGCATAGATACAAGATTTGGCTTACATTAATGGAAGTGTAACTGTTTCCAACGTTGTAGAAGACGGTACCTAAGCCAAAAGCTAAAGTGATGTATATAGCAAGACGTAACCAGTAGTAGCCGAGGTCACGGTGCATATTCACAAATGACCTCTCTGTCAGGACAAGGCACTGAATAAAGAAGCTACCACGTCTCCTCTTCTTCTCCACCACTCCAATTTGCTATAATACATGAATTCAAATTTTGCATCTTAAAGGGGTGTGGGATGGGTAAGGTGGTACGGGAGGAGGGAGTGTAAGTGAGACGTCTCTCTCTCCCACTTATACAAAAAAAAAAAAAATTGCATTTTAAAGTATAACAAATGAAATAATGTACAAAGAGTTGTGTAAACTTTCAAATAATTTTGCTTCCTGCTTATTGCAAAAGAGCCTTACTTGTCCATTTATCTGTGCTACTTCTCTCAGGATCAGGTCATACGTATCAGATGATGTGTAAGATTCGACAAGCTTATCGATCACCTCCTTTGTGGTTGTCTTTCCATCAGCAGCTGATTCAATGTCCTAAACACGGTTGCGATGTTTACTGAAATAATAAGCTTGACATACAAAATACTAAAGAGTACTGCATAACCTAGAAAAGGGCTATTATTTACCTCATCGAAATCTGTGTTTATCATTCTCAGATAGTGATCTACTGGATTTTGTAGACCGGGGCTCAAAAAACCATTCCTTGCAAAAAACTAAATCGAAAAAAATTAGTCATCAGTGATAACTGTATTCTCTCGAATCAATGCAACCAACAACCAGCGTCCGCCATTAATCATACTCACCTGATTTACTGCAATGGAAGGTCCAAAATATATGGTCCTACCCAAGGAAAGGAGACAAAGGTTGTCAAGTAGCTTGCAGACTTCTGTACTAGGCTGATGCATTGATGCTACCACTGTCATCCCATATTCCTTGGCAAGTTCAGCAATTCGATTCATGACATAGTATGAAGCAGCGCTATCTAGTCCACTTGTAGGCTCATCCAGAAAAAGAAGCTTCGGTCGCGTTAAAATTTCAATGCAAATGCTTACTCTCTTTTGCTGCCCACCGCTGAGACCTTTGCTTCCCCAGCCTCCAATTCTGGTGTCAATGCAGCTCTGCAATCCCATTTCTCTGATCGTCCTGTCTGCTCTGTCTATTTTCTCTGCCTTTGACATAGTGTTGGGCAGCTGGAGCTGAGCAGAGTAGTATACAGCTTCTCTTGTGGTTAAAGTCCATGTCAAGATGTTGTCTTGAGTCACATAGGCCTTGAAAAAAGAATATATTGGGCTATAAATTTGGAGATCCCTTTTCTTCTTTTGTTTTTCAAACAGATTCACAAAAATGTTACTAAATTTCTTTATATTTCCATTATCATCATGGTTCGCCATCGCAGGTCGCGGTCGCATCGCGGTTTCGATTGTTCCACATCCGTCGCGACATATTGGTTGAATATCAGGTGATACGCATATTATAGCACATGAAAATTTTCAAAAATTTCGAAAAAATTACTAAAATTAGAAATTACCAAAAAAAAACACAATTTTAAAAAAATCCGAAGTCGACTTGGATATATCGGCCGATATCATGCATTACGGATTCGAATCGGCCAATATTGGCCGAGTCAGAGCGAGTTATTATGAATATGGTAATATCCGCGATTCGAAAATCAGTATCGTATCAGTCTCCTCTGTTCTGGTTACAATTCGGCCGATACGTATCTGTATCGGCCGATATTGCGAACCATGATTATCATCATGTCTTCCAAAATCTGAAGTGAGTGATTCAGTACTTTACGTGTTAGATAAGTGCCGTAGTGAAATAAATCATAGTTATTATACTTTATCGTTATGTTCATATGCCGAGTTGTTAACGCAAGAACGCATGTCTACGACAACAAAATCGACCAATCTGACGGGTCACAGGAAGGTATTTCAGACTTCAGCACGTATAAATCTGTTAACTGGTGTTGGTTAGAGTTTTTCTCATCATGCATCATTCCTGAACGCATTTGCTGCCGTGTTGAAAACATAGCGAAGGGTAGGTGTTGGTCATACCGATGTTCCATAAGCTAGCTGTTGCATTCGGCCGTTAACTAAAATTTCCCCCATCTGCTTTGATTTTGTGTCAAGCCTACCTGAAATAAGCATACCAGTATACAGGAGTGGAAAGAACTTAACTAGGGTTTTATGCCACAAAATCCTATAATATATTAGTTAAGCGTTAAAAGTAAATGTGAAAGGTTTTTGACGCCTTGCAGCTGGTATTAAGATAAGCTGAGAATGCGTAATGATCCAAAAGAACATGAAAGGTGAGTGTAAAATTATAGTTGTCCAAGTGCATAAAAGAGATGGCTTCCAACACAGTTGTATTATTAAAAATGTTCTTTTAGGTATGAAACAGTAACTAAAAGTGGCAAAGTTCGGTTTGGTTGGTTGTATAAGGGCCATGCATTGAATGTCGTTTAGATTTCTAGAATAGGTAAACTTTCGAAGCAAGCAGTTGGTAAAATGTTTTTTTAATAAGATTTTACTGTTCCAAGAAGTGTGGAGCAATAGTTTGAGATAACAAGGAAACATTTTAATTCTTGCATGTAACTAAAGATCAAGAAAATTAAAGACTTGAAGCACCTGCTAAAGCATCAAGAAGTGTGGACTTGCCACAGCCAGAAGGACCCATAATGGCTAGAAGTTCACCAGGACGCGCATAGCCAGTGAGCCCCTGAAGGATCGCTTTACACCCCTTTTTACCATTAGGAACGCTAACCCACAAATCGTCCCACGTTAGAAACACACCTTTGCTATTTGAGTTGCATTCACCATAATCTGTACCAGTATTTTCCTCTCCATCTTCTTGATCTCCATCCACCTGATCTAATGGAATCTTGATTTCTGAAACATTGGTATGTGGCGAATTCATCAGCTCATCATCATAATCGTCGTGGCTAAGACGAGGTGGCGGTGTGAGATTTGGAGAAGCCATGCTCAAGTAGTTGCGGGAGCTAGCTAGGAATATTGGAGTTTTGGACCGGTTGAGGTCCTTGAGGATACATTATATAGTAGAGCGAACGGGCAAGAAGGTCACTAAATTATTAAATATGACACAGATCAGTCATAAATATGACACAGATCAGTCATAAAACTTTTTTTATGACCACAAATGTCACTAAACTGACAAAAGGGAGCCGTTGAGGTTATCTCCTCAAATTGTACTAGTAAAACAATTGATAAATCATTGAAATTCAATGACTTTTTTGGCCAAAATGACCTTTGGCGACCGATTGTTTTACCGATAGAATTTGACGAAATGACTTTGCTAGTCCCTTTTGCATGTTTAGTGACCTTTGTGGCCATAAAAAATGTTTAGTGCCTAACCTGTGTTTTCAAATTCGGACCGGACCGGCCGGTCCGACCGATTGAATCGGAAACCGGCCAAGTGTCCGGTCCGAGTTGGTCATCAGAACCGGGAGATTCAAGACCCGGTCAACTCCGGTCAAAAACCGGGTTTGCCCGGTACAAAACCGGAAAAACCGGTCCAACAGGAGCTTTTGTAAAAAAAGTTCAAACTTTTTTAATATTATGTTTTGGCCCCCTAAATTGTGAAAACTTATTAATATACCTCAAATATTTCATACTTTATAAATGTTGTCCTAAAATTTGATGTTATTTTTCAATTAAATCCATAATTTTAATTCTAAACTTGTTAATGTTTATTAAATAATATAAATTGTTACTTGATTGTTCTAATTTCTTTGTATTTTCTTGTTAAATATATTTGAAACATCAAATATATATGAATATACCTTTATTAATATCAATATGTTATTAGATATTTTATATACAATAATTTAATTTTTAAATAATTTTTATTTATGACGTCATCCGGTTCGACCCCTATCGACCCCCGGTCGAACCCATTGACCCCTGACCCCTGACCTCGACCGAGTCGATATCCGGTCCGGTTCTGAAAACATAGCCTAACCCATGCCATACTTATAATTTTATCCATGGAGTTTTATCCCAGCATATACCCCCCTGTAAGTGGTAACTTGGGCCAGGATTGAATTTACATTTGATTGAGATTATAACTTTTTGCACGAGTATATTTAATAGTCAGATAAAAAAAAAAAAAGATTGGTCATATCGTAACCATGAATAGTTTCAAATAGAATTGCAGTTTTGGTTCCTAAAATTTTGCAAATTGATTCTCAATTTTTGGACCAAAACAAATCTAGTCTCCAAAGTCTATGATTATACATAAATTTAAAACAATTAATGGAGATGGAATGATAACCAACGATCAACAGTAAATTGTCGTTAGAAAAAAAAGAAGTTTAATTAGAATTATTATTGTCCATTTAATACTATTTCATTCTAATTTCATCTTAATTCATGTTAGAACTCTTAATATCACTATTTAAAAATTAAAAGAATTATAACGATTCAAATCAAAACATTTGGGATCAAAAGTGCAGAGTCAAAGTTGTTGACTAGTGGCAGTTTGATATTATTGATTCTTAGTCATTGTTTCATATTCATTAGTTGTCCTAAATCTATTTAAAATCAAGAACTTTGGGGACCAGATTTGTTTTGGCCGAAACATTGAGAATCAATTTGACACACAGGCTAAACTAAACGTTGAGGACCAAGATTGTAATTCTCCTTAATTATTAGTTACCATTATAAATATTGAGACCCATTATTTTCACCTTTGGAAGTACAAACTCTTGAAGTTTTACATTTTCAACATAATTAATCTTTAAGAATCTTGCACGAAACATAATATGAATCTCTGACATTTAAGATGAAGTAATCTTGCACGAAACTCGTCTCACTAGGAATAAATGAACGATGACCCATTTTTTCTCGGGAAAGCCAACTAAGCAGTAATGAAAACGAAAAAAATCATCACGTTCAGAAGCATCCATAAGCATTAAGCAGCCACCAATAAGCATTAAGCAGCCACGATTGGGATAAGAAAACAACTTTCCTAACCAATGAATTAAAGACTTCCACAGGTCTATCACCTCACTGGCTATTATAAAAAAAAAATCTCTGGTTCTTGTCCAAATGAGTTTGCATGGTCTTTTCAAGGGAAAATGAAACTCAGATTATGCAATGAATATGTCTTGCTGGGATGGGTAGGAGTCCTAGCCAGGAAGATGTAACTCAGTTCGTGGTCCTGCAAATGCTTCGTCATTGGATGGATCCATCTTCAAAAACGACCCTAGTTTCACTTCGATTTCAGTACATCAAATCGCATTAAACAGCCCTTGGAAACGGCGATAGCTTCACAGCTCCATCGTTTTCCTCATTAACTAGCTATTTGGTACGCGTGAATATTTGATGATTAATGTTGAGAGATATCCTTTGTAGCTAGCAAGGTTAGTTCTGTTCAATTTCTGTCCAGTTGAAAAAGATCAGTACTTTTTCATTATGTGGTAGTGAGATATCCAGAACCTGCTACATTTGTTAAATCTGCAAGTTCATATATAGGCTTCAATGACAGATAAGGTTTCCAGAAATCAACATATTTGCGCCCCTTCAAAACACACACACAATTAATGTCGTTGGTCATATGCCCCCGGGGCAAAGGTTAAATAATATTCACCTCAAATAATTTTAATTGAGTAAATCTTATATACACTGATAATGTATACGCTATCACCGTTTGATTCACGACATGTGTGTAAAAGTTGAATTTCAAATTCAAATTTTATAGAGTTGTCATTCATTTAACGCTGACAGTGTATACACTGTCAGTGTAGGAAAGATTAATCGTAATTAATAAGGTCTTGTGTTTCTTCCAAAATGAAGCCACAACACAATCATTTATATACAGTATCGTATGTTGAAGTGTTCCCAGTTAAACTCCTGATGCTGAACTTGCACGAGTTGTAGACAATCTTTTGAAAACAGACTTTCTCCACGTTGGTGTTTGTCATTGCATTCGGTGGCAACCTTAGCATCAAATTAATTGAAATCTGATAGGGTTGTTCGCCTCCTTGACACTGTTTCTAATCTAACAGCACAAATGAACGAAAATACAAATTTTTCTTTACATGGTCCATGCCTGCATTAAAGAGCCTCTCCAATGTCCATGCCAATTTCCAGGTAATAAAGCTCCTCACTTTAATTTGTTTTTTGGTTAACACAAGAATTAAAACCATTTATGGGTTTCAGTTTACGAATTTGTAATTCCTTTAAATACCATAAACAAATATTAGAATGTCAATAGATTGTGATCGAATATGTTCTACAATAAATAAACGTATCATCAACAATGGCAGTTTTTATATTGATTAAACTTCATGAAGAATTAGTTTTTAGGCCATACTACCCTGAATTCACGGCTCTTTTAGCTTTTCATTTTTATGTTTTTCTCAAAAACCTCGCCATTTTCAATTCACAACTCTTTTTGGGAGCTTTTTTTTTTTCTTAGATTTTTTAGCTGAGTTTTAAAAGTAAGAAGAGAAATGAAAGAAATTAAGGTTAAATTTGATGTTCAATTATAGTTGATGGATATATTTAAGGTTATGCACGAAGAATCCTCAATGATTCTTCAGTTTTTTGATGTATGATCAACTCTAAAGAAAAATAAAATAAAAGATGTAGGGGTTCATATAAGTAAGAGCAGTAGTTATATTATGATGCATTGTCTTTTGCTTTCCAGTATTCTTTTCATCAACATTGGATGCTTAGTTCTAATTCATTAGCTAGCTGGTAAAGAGGGCAAATTTTTGGATTATTTGCTGTAAAGCATATTTGTATTGATTTTGATTGGAAATGTACTGTTCAAACTGCTGCAGGATCTATCTGTAGAGAAATCCATACAAACGCGTTGCAACAAACAAGTCAAAATTGTGCCCTATCCGTTAGGCTTCAGAGTTCATCGTTTTCATGAAATTTCCCTATGTCATTGGTGTAGAATCAGATGAGGTGAATGCTGAGGTTGTCAGAGGAAGATAGTAGGAATCTGATGGACATTCAGGAGATACACAAGGAAGCAAAAGAGAGGGAATTTGGGAGTGCATTCCAGCCACCAACGTTGTTGTTCGAGGATGTGATCAAAGTGTTTTCTACCCTACAAGCGCCTGCGAGTACAATTTCCGGCATTGTATTAGGTTCTGTTGTGTGCAATTGTAAACAGAAATTCTGTTGTCGCTCTGATATGTTGAAGTAGAGTCTACCCTTTGATGAATAATGTTTGTTAAGAATTGATAAATGGTTCAACATTAGGACAACTACTTTTTAAGATTTTAGATTGCTTTAGTAAAATTTTGCAGGCAACGGTTCTTATCAGCTGCTGATTTTCTTGTACCTATGCTTTGGTTTTAAATAGCACAGTTAACTACCAACTTTGCAGTTTAGCAAGATTGAGCATTTGTTAATGTTGGAATTAATACTCCAAAAAGTTTACAGAGTTGCTTGAACGTCACTTTAACACCTTCTTTCTTCACAGCTAAGTTCTTGACTAAAACTTACGCTCTATGCAAGAATCTTCTTTGCATCGGTTGTGCTTGAACAGCTTCAATACCAATTTTTTCACCCAAAAAAAAAAAAAAAAGAAAATTCACCAAACACTGCTCTTCTACCTACAACACTACTTTAGTCCTTGACTCCTTGTCAATGTCCAATTCAAAGTTGACTGGTGCTCAATATGCATGTCTACACTCCCGAGCCTTTTCCAATGATCTTGTACTTCTCACTTTGCCAGGAGATTGTTAATGCATTCTACTCCACAAGGGATAGGAAAAGGGCCTCCAATAGCTTGTGAATTGCCCTCAAAAGGAAAGAGATGATACAAATTGTTCTCTTTGGAAGGGAAGGATATAATTGAGATTCGAAGGGACTCGAAAATAGGTGTTGTGTAACAATCGGTCCATTATTGATGCCAAAAGGGTTGTTCTGAAAGTGAGTTTCTTCATCCCGAGGCAGCCGTTTGATGTTATGCACAATAAATGGATGCTCAAGAAGCATATCAACGGTCCATCTATAGTTAGGATTTGTAATTAATGAAGCATCTCTTCAGAAAATCTTTTCCAATTTCAGAAATAATTTCAGACGGCCCTAGCACCATCTCAACCAATAAATCCCACGTATCCTCATCACTCCAAGTTAGCCGGCCGGTCATCATCCCATGTGTACCATGAGAAAGACCTTTAAGCAGCATAAAATGGTAAAGGGCTGGCATGGCAATCAGGTATAATATTGCCTGCGTTACCATAAGCAGTAATGAAGTCATCAAGGGTACCACCAGGAGCATACTCCATCAACATGTTGTAAACTATTTTATTGTTTTCGATGCTAGCATCATCTGCAAAAAAATTGAACCACATAGGGATTACTTCCTAGTTCTTTCAAGAACTTGGCTTCCATTAGTACTGACTTTGAGTGTTCAATGTCGGCACTTTTCACCGCTGCAAACGAGGCCGACAGGAAGAGAGAATCAGCTTCCCCAGCCAAGTAAACAGTGCCGTAGGATCCGGTCCTGGTCTTTTATACTTCTTCCACCGAGTAGTAGCTTCCAATAAACTTGTCATCTTCTTGACCTTCTTGAAGAATTTGTCACTGATTAAGATTATCGGTTTCAGCATATGATAGTAGTGTAGGGATTAACCCAAAGAAAACAAACCGCAGGGAAGGTTTTGTATTCTGGGATCAGATAAAAAACAAACTGCTTGAAATGGATTTGTAAGCCATTGGAATGGTTTAATTTCTAATCCACTGGAATGATTAATTTGTAAGCAAGTAAATATTCTTCAGAAATTCTGTCTTGCATGCGATTTACGAACTGGAGCACTGGAGTCTTCTTAGAGTAATTAATCCTAGTTGAGGTCGGAGAAGCGAATGTGTTGGATGCTGCATTGGTTGCCTATATTGAAAAGGAAAAGGAACGACATCAAGGGTCTGTTTGGTTGGAAGTAAAATGTTTTCCTTGGGAAAATATTTTTCGTGGAAGTAATTTTCTATGAAAATCATTTCCCTTTCATCATTTTCAGGTGTTTGGTTAGCTTATTGAAAATATTTTCTTACTTCATTTTTCTGGTGTTTGTTTAACTTTTGAAATATTTTCACTTTTATCTCTATTTTTACTTTCTACACATTATAACTACATACTTCTTCCCATACAAAATAAGAAAATTTATCTCATTATTTAACTTTAAAAAATCTTGGAGAAATGTATATATGAATAAAAAATATCTCCTTAAGCAATAAATAAATTGCTGGCCATTTAGTGTCAAATATCAATCACATGCAATGCTTATTGTAACATATATCTTGCACTCTCACTGCTGAAAGTTTCTCTAGAAAAGAATGTCCCTATTATACATAATTAATTATTAGCATAGGATGAGTAGGATGGGGTTTTTTTTTATTTTGAATATGCTAGGGGGAGGGTTGAGTTGGGTGGTACGAGGGAGGGAGGGAGTGTAAGGAAGAGGTCTTGTGTTCGAGTCCTCCTGTTTACACTAAAAAAAAAAAAAAGAACATACTACAAGATGTTTTCAATAAGTTTGGAACATACTAAAAAAAAAGAACATAGTATAAGATGTTTTCAATAAATTTGGAACATACTACAGGCGGGATGCATGCATTTCGGAAAACAACTTCAGTAAGTTTGAAAGGGAAGTTGTTTTCCATAAGATGAGTGAAAATATTTTACATAAGAAAATATTTTCAGTAACTTTTGTGCAACCAAACACGGGAAATTAGGAAAATATTTTCCTGGAAAACATTTTCACCCGAAACAAACAGACCCCAAAAAGAAAAAGGAAAGACTAGTACATTGTTAAGTTGTAATGCGTCGTTCTTTAATATTTCATCGTCGGTTCATTGGGTTGTATGAGAAGCTAACATAGGACTGTAAAGTTAACTGTTAGTTTTAGTGTTATCTAAAAAGAAGAATAAATGTGTGTTGATTATTGAGCAACTATTTAATTAGTCGATCGTAGGATTGACCAAGTATTGATTTATCATGGACATGCAGTATTCTAAAGAACGGATATTTTTCACTTTTCTTCAACAGAGATTTGGAAGGCAAAGATAGCCCCGTTTGGATAGTAAATTTTTATGTTTGTATAAAATTTTTCTATAATTTACTAGAATTTATAGGAAATTTTTTGTATGGTTGGGTGTTTAAGAAATGTGTAAATTTTTTTTTTTTCGCCTTCTTTTCTCCCTCAATCCTTCCTTCCCAGTGCCACCTATGGTTCAAAGTTGCGGTCGCGGTCACGGTCACGGCCCGGAACGTTTCACATCGGTCTCGACATATCAGTTGCGGTCTCGGTGAGACGCAAATTTTAAAGTATTTAATATTCTAAAAATTGTTAATAATATAAAAAAAAAGTATGCTAAACAAAAATAATAAAAAATAGCAAAAAAAATGGCCGAGTCAATCCGTCACAGTGTAACTCGGCCGATTTCTTGTCTTGATTCGGAATAACTCGAAGTGATTCGGTGTGACTCGGCCGAGTCAATCCGTCGCGGTGACGTCTCAACCGATTTCTCGGCGAGTCAAATATCTCGGTATCGTTTCATCACGGTATCGTATCGGTAGGGGTCGAGACGGTGACGACTCGGCCGAGACTTCGAACCATGGTGCCACCACAATACTCCTACCACCACTGGCCATTGCCACCATCACCCTTGTCACTGTCGCCACCTCTATCTCCATTTTTTTCCCTGCAACAGAAGATCCATTGTATGTTATTCACTTTCCTTCTCCTCTCCTCTCCTCTTGCTTCCCCTTTGTCCTCTCCTCTCCTCTCTCCCTTGTCCTTCTTTTCTCTCCTTCTCTTTCTCTCCTCTTTCCCGTCACTTCCTCCTCTTTCACTGAGCCATTTCTCTGTTATTCGTGTGATTAGACCCCCTCTCCTACTGGTCACGTGACTAGAGCCACAGAAGAAAGTGGGTAGCGAGGGAAGGGGAAGAGGGAGGAAGGAGAAGGAAAGAGGGAGGAAGAGAGGTAGGAGGAGAAAAGAAAGAAAGTAAAAAATAATAATAATAAAGGGGCATTGATGGGCTAAGGTGTGGAGAAAAAGAAGAAAAAAAGGAAAGAAGGAAATTTTTTTTTGTATATTTTTAAGTATTTTGAAATGTATATTTTTTAAAATTTTGTGGAATTTTTTGATGTTCCTATAACTAATAAACAAAGCTTTTAAAAAACTTGTAAAAGAAAAAATACCTAAAAAATTTAGGTGCTAAGCAGGTCCAAAGTTTTGTTCTTTATCTATAAGGGTGCGTTTGGTTCCCTATGGAATTGGGGTTTAGAATTGGAATTGGGGCCCTAATTCCAATTCCATTGTTTGGATTCTGCTCCCCTCAAAGAATTAGAATTGAATCTGAATTCTATAGGAGTCCAATTCCATGAATTGAATTCTTTACCAGACCAAAAGAATTCTAATTCTAATTCCACAACTAAACGGGTCCATACGCGGATCTAGTACGGGCCAAAAATTAAAATCGGGTCAAGGATATTGGCAGCCCCTCAATTCCTATCTAACTCACCGTTTTTCCTCAGCCACTAGTGCTCTGCTCTCCACCATCGCTTCCACCTGCAACCCTAATATTTTCATATTAGAGAAGTGGACGGTAGAGAAAGGAGCCATTATGGCTAAATCTTTCTAGTCTTGAGATTCACTACTGTCAAAGATTAACCATGATTCCGGCCCGAGGGATTGAGGTTCATTGGTTCACTCATAAAGTGTTGGCAATCCATGAAGAATTTCAGAACAGGGTTCGAGGAGAGGATTTCGACAAAATCTGCCACAATATTCCTTCAGTAAGGATCCTTCCATCTCTAAATCGTATTTTGATACAGATACGTCTTGAACAAAGCTTTAATTCTGGAAGCCTTTCATTCAGTGATGTAATTTTCTCCGCCTTCTTCTATTTCCCATTGTTCTTGTTTAACTCCATTTTATAGCTTCATCTATCAGAATATATAGTGAGTACTACACTTTTTTATCGTTTACCTGCTCCTTCCTTCCTACTCGAATCCATGTTCTGAATACTGTGAGATCCAAGCTGCTTTTCGTATTTGCTACTGCAGATGATGCCAAAGAATCTGTAAAGAAGGGAATTCGCTTGAGGTGAAAACCTTCTGAAGTTTTTTGACCATGGGCTTATTTTTTGCTTATCTCTGCTGCAGATTGCTGTTAGTTATCTTGATAATTGATATTTTAACCTTTCTGGTCAAGTTGTGCATTTCTTAATGATTGAAGGCCTGCTTTTGTTTCTGCTTCCTCTCACTAATTTGTTCTATTGTGACTGGAGTGGGTTTGAATTCAGTTAGTTAAATCGAGTCCAAGTTGCTTCCTCTCACTAATTGAATTGAGGGTTGATATCAAAGTGGGTGGCATATGATTCTAGGTAGTCAATGAATTGTTTCTTGGTGGCGTAATCAGGGTAATAATCAGGGAAGGGGAACTTATTAGCTATCCCGAATAACAAGACAGAAATGAAACCATATCCATTTTATCTTTCATATCCATTTTTGTTCAGGTGGACTTGTTCTAGTTTTGTTTGGCTCATTTCTTGTCTTGTTCATCAGATGTCTAATGACAAAAGAAGTTCCTTTGCACCTGTTTCTCTGGCTCAGTATATCTGATGCTGTCTTCCATACAAACAAAAACTTGGTCCTTAAATTAATCCAGGATCAATAGAATCTTCCCTTGTACTACTATTATATATCATTTGTCTAAATTATACTACTGCTTCATATGGATTGCTGGTGGTAGTATTTTATCTTCACTCTGATGGATTTTCTGAAAAAGTTTAAATGAATAAGAAATAAGAAATTTTTGGGTTCAATTCCACCAGAATTTGGTTTATTTCTTGGTCGGAATTCTGAATTTTTACTGGATTGTTACTGGAAATGATGGAATTGATGACCCACCCCACTAGTTACAATATGATGTAGTTTTGCAGCATGATATTTATACCAGTTTTCTTCATTGAAAGTGGTACTGAATTCAAGAGAACCAATAGTGCAGCAAACTTTGGCTACCGGACAATAACTTCGTACAACCATATAAAAATGTCGATAGTTTTCTAGAAACTAATTAAGTTTCAGCTTTTGTTGGTGGCTGGAAGATTCTCCACAGGCTTTTGCTGATGAAGGTGGAGTTCTCCACAGGCTGCAGGAAGACTTGGCTTTTGGTGAAGGTGGTAGCGCAGAAGTTGTCCCCAAGGTGCTTGCATCTCCATGTAGGAGGAGGAGAGGTCTGCCTGACAAATTGGCTGCAACATATCAAAAAGATTAGTAGAGAAAATATAATTTCTGCACGTAGTCCCATTGGATGATTATAGTTAAGTGGGGAACAATTTATAGCATTTCTTGGGATCTAATGCTTTTTTAAAATTGCTTTGCATTCTTTCTCAAAGTTAAGGAGCTTTTGTATAAGTGCTCTTCCTGTATTCTATTTAGCAAGTACTTGACTGTGTGTGAATTGGTCATTTGACAGTCTTAAGTTTTGTATTTTCCAACATCTCCTCCAAAGAAGCTGGTAAATATTAGTACAAAGGTTCGGTCGTGTATTTATCATATTGTGTTACAAAAACAAGAAGCCTTGGGACTTTGTCTTCATGATTGACATCTGTTCTACATTTTTTCATTTCGTGGTGCACAGTTCTTTATTCGGTAGAGTCATAAATTTTACCCTACTCGATTATCACCAAAAAAGTCAATTTGTATATTGTCTTCTTTTTCACTATTTTCTTGGGTCAGGTAATTTGTGAGTAGTTAACTGTCCGGTATTCTACCATGTTTTAAGAAATATGCTAGTGTCATTGGGGATTTACTTTTACGGGGTTGAGGTCCAGTTTTGGTTGGATGCCAATATCTATACCATACGTTGAACAAAAGAAGGCAGTCAGATTGACATGTCTCGCTAATGCTGTGCTTAGCACAACCTACATCTGGAAATGTTCACCAAAGAAATTGATATAAGAGTGGAAAAAAATAAATTATTAAAGGCACAAATTGGTTTTTACTTTTAAATCTTTAGTAAAAATTAGCTAAATGTAAAGAAAAAAATTATTATATAGAAAAAAGAAAAAAAAAGAAAAATTTTATGTAAGCAAATGTTTCATGAAAACAATTCTAATTCCTAATGAATTCTTCTCTCATGCAAACAAAGGATTTGGAATTTCAAATAAATTCCGTATCAATTCTATGCATTTCCCAAACGAAAGAATTGGAATGATTTGGAATTTCAATTCATAGAATTCCAATTCTATAGAATTTCAATTCTAATTCAATTCTAATTCTATAAAACCAAACGCACCCTAAGTGTTTGCAGAGAAGATTGTTTGAAGGAATTTTGTAGAATAACGGGTCTATTTGGCAGCTTTGTTTTTAATGGACAAGTTATTTTACAATTTTATTTATAAATTAAAAAAAAAACACCATAAAATACACATCTCAAAATACCAAAAAGAAAAAGAAAAAACATAGAGAGTTTTTTTTTCTTTACTTTTTGTTTTTTTCTCCGCTCCTATCTCAACCCACTACCAGCCGACACCCTTTTTTTCTCTCTCTTCCTCCCTCCCACCTCTGCCGGTCCTCCCTCTTTTCCCTCATTTTCCCTTCCTTTCTCTCCCTCCTATCATCTTCCCTCTCCTCCTTCACCCACCACCCCCTCGCCCTTCACCCCTACCCCCTACCCTCTTCGGCGCAACCATTTGGTGATGCAACATGGATCTTTAATTATGTGAAAAAAATGACTTTTTGACATTTCAAAAGTACCATCCACAAATACGTTATAGACATTATACTAAAGAACAAAAAGGGTATCTTCAAAAGTAATCTATTTATCAAATTCAAAATGAATCTATCATTGAAAATGTCTTAGTCAAATCAAATCCAAAATGGATATTTCTCAAAGGACAAAAGGGATACCTCATTATTGAAACAATTATTTAGTCACATTATAATAATTTTTTTTTTAAGTAGGATGTCTTAAACTCACGACCTGCCTTGAACCCACGACCTCCTACTCATAATTTTTCCTACCTTACCACCTAATCCAACCCATCCCCCACATTATAATACTTTTTAATAACATTTTTATCCTTTTAATCATTTTTCTATCTTACAAATATTACACCACAAAATTTGATAGAATGTTGGGTTTGTTTGGATACAAATTTTTTTCTCAAATAATATTTGTCTTATTTTATAAATACATTTTCAATCATCTTTTTACATACATCATATCACAATAGTGTTTTTCAAATAATTTTTTTTCCAAAATAATCTCCCTATCTAAACACACCCAGTGATTTTGCTGTTGTAGGTTATTCACCCGAAAAAAAGCTAAGTGAACGGACAACAAGGTTGGGATTTAAAGTGGAAAAAGATATAATTTTTCATTGTTCTTTAGTTCTTTAACGTACTTGGATGCCGACTGCGAGTTGATTTAGGGATAGAACTATTAGCGCCCTCGGGAGAGGCCAGGAGTTAAAATTTTTCCTCCCAAATTAAAATTGATGTCAAAAAATTTTTTTAATCCCAACTTAGAATTGGGTGTTTTTCATATAGATTTTCACAATTATCAAATTTTTGATCAATCATAAATGCAACTGATTGTTGGTCCAGATATGAGATGGTGTTAATGGATCTTTTCATGTTATTTACCTAATCCCTTTATTATACTATAGTACTAAGGCGGAGCTTCTTCCCTTGTAATTGCAACTTCCTTTTGCCTGGACTAAAAACAAAGCAGTCTGTCAGTTTTGGCAGCACCAGCCCATTTTTAATTTTCCTGCTGATTTTCATCTTCATTTATCCAATAGTAAATTCCCAGAGCGGCTGATTATGGGTATTATATTCTGAATAGAACCCTGAAAATGTCAAAACTATCCAAATGAAAATTAAAGAGATCCTTCTGACATATTTCTGCTTAGATAAATTAGATAATGCCTAGACTGGCCAAAAATGCTTGTTTAATACATTATTTTATTCAGTATATAATCCAAGAACAGGACGGGCAAAACCTGCCTGGAAAGAATTTCCCCTGCTCCACCATCCATCTACAAGAAATTTCATATTTATATTCACGAGTGAACGTTTTGTTTTATAGTGAAATCAGGAGTTATACAAAGTCATAGGAATGGAACAAGGTCAAATATAGAATGGGGTTGACCAAGAGCGTTTCTTCACCTTCGTGGCAGTATTTATTAGGCAACCAAATGTATGATTCTAATAATTAATTCAAAGGAAAGAATTGGTGGGCAGAGCCAGGACTTTATTTGACCGTTTCAATGACTTCGAAATAAACAACACGGAGAACATACAAACTTCATTCTAAAATCAAGGGTGTTTTTGGATACTAGAATCTGAAAAAGAACTTGGTGTTTTTCTTTGCAAGATTTTACTTTTTACCATAATTTTTATGTCGTTTGGGAGATGGGTTCAGGAGTTTTGGCCCCGTTGTTGATTCTTAGTATACAGATTTTGCATACTCTAGCACAGACAGACAGTAATGATAGTAAGTTCCTCTATTTTTTCATCATCTAATTTTTGTTGAATTACAGTTTTTAGATGAATCAAGAATTTTGTGTTTGAAGTGCTGGTCAAATACTATCTTGGGTTCTCATATTTCAGCTTCTGATTGTTTCCTTGTTCATAAAAAATTCTGCTTCTTCAGTTCATGGAAACAGTAATTGTTTGTTAATCAGAGCCTAAGATGGAATTTGATGAGCTTCTTTGTTTAGTTGATGTATCATTTAACAAAGAATCTGTCCTGTGGATTCCATCAAAAGGATTCCTGCTGAATGTTTAGGTGTATCTGCAATTGCATGTTTTTGAACATAGGCTTCTTGCTAATTACCTCTGCTTCATCATCCTAATTGATTCTGAATTATACAATGCACAAGTGGCTACAACGTGGCTGGATGTTTTCAACTCTAACTAATTTGCGTAAAAAAGGGCTAAGCAATAGTTCCCAACTTGGTTGGCCCTTTCAGTTTTATACACTCCGTTGTTATAGTAGGAGAAGGGCAACGTCCTACTATTACTTTTCACGTTTCTCTATCCAAACAGCAACATTCTTGCGTTTACTTAGCTTGTCTTGTATGGTACATGGTCGAATTGGCATTCAAATACTGAAGCCACATTTTACCTTTGATGCAGGTGCTGCTTTAAATGCTATTAAATCTAGCTGGAACAACTTGCCACCAAATTGGAAGGGCGCAGATCCTTGTGGCAGCGGTTGGGATGGAATTACTTGTAACGGTTCACGAGTGACCTCCATGCAAGTCATTTCCCTTGTGAAATTCTAATTCTTTAGTTTTTCAGTGTTTGTTGCTCCAACTTTTTTTTTTTCTCAAACTCAAGTCAGTGATTTCCAATGCAGAATGTTAGGAGGCATGCTTTTGACTGGTAGCGGCCTTGGAGATATTACAATGCTCACTGAGTTGCAAACTTTGTATGTTTCTGTTCCATTTGTTGGCTTTTGAGTCCTAACATATATTTATTTGTTGCATGACAGTCCTGTTCTATCATAAAAGAATCTTGTTAGACTGCATTTATAATATCATTGCAAGAAGCAGTCTACAGACATTAAAAGATATCATAGCTTTACAGATCAATATGTTGCATACAGTAGAAGCTTAAGTTTGGCACTGAGGCAATGAGGCTCTGTATCTCTTGAACAAGCACCTTGTAGACTAACCTGAAATGTTATATCTGCATAAGCAAGATTAAGGTTCTTAATAACTCAAACCTTCATTGCTAAATGCGATGGAGGTGGCAATATGCAGTAGCTGGTTTATTATTAGTTCTAGTAGCTCAACAGAAACTATTAATCTGTGAAATGGATGTGGGTAATCCTTCTACTTTTCTTTTTCCATATTAATGGCCTTTGAGAAGAAGTAACAATTGGTCAAAGGCAAAATATTCATCTGCTTATTTCCTGATCACCAGCTTTGAAATGCAGGGATCTTTCAAACAACATCGGTCTGAAGGGCACTATTCCATCCTCAATTGGAAATTTGAAGAAGCTGTCCACACTGTACGATTCCCTTTCTTGCTTGAGTATCAGATGAAAACTTGTGTGAAGTTTTATAGCTGTGATTC
The DNA here is from genome assembly GCF_036785885.1 of Coffea arabica. Lineage (NCBI taxonomy): Eukaryota > Viridiplantae > Streptophyta > Magnoliopsida > Gentianales > Rubiaceae > Coffea > Coffea arabica. The sequence goes on along the minus strand of NC_092312.1, from coordinate 21,601,727 downwards.
CATGACAGCCAAGATACCAATTTTCGTTGCATGCAGAATTTTGGTAGGTTGCAGCTTCTCTGGTCCTATCCCAGATTCAATTGGATCTCTGTCAAGGCTAGTTTACATGTAAGGAATTTTGATTATAAGTACTTTCTTTTCACTCCTAACATATGAACATCGTTATGGTCACCCAAGCATTGGTATTTTCTTTGGAAGAACTTAAAGTTTTCTTCATGGTGTTTGGTGTGATGTTAGAGGTGTTTCTTTGGTATTCCTTATCAGCTCCTTTTGGCATATTTATCACTGCCTAGCAAGTACTTCTGCCGAAATATGTGCCCTTTTTTGCTTCAGTTTATATGTTTACACAGTTTTCTCTGACAGAAATATATATCGTTTGCAGATCTCTGAATTCAAACAGCTTCAGTGGACCAATTCCACCTTCCATTGGTAATCTGAGTAACCTCTCATGGCTAGATCTGAGTGAAAATAATCTAAATGGAACACTTCCTGTCTCCTTTCAAGATTCACCTGGTCTTGACATGCTACTTAATGCAAAGCACTTGTACGTCCTTTCCTTGAGAATAGTAACAGTCCATCTTTAAGGTTCCTCTTAGTGAATTTGGAGTTTTTCAGTTGTTTGCAATTTTTTACTTTATCCACAGCCATTTGTCAAAAAATCAACTTTCTGGTGTAATTCCAGCTGAGCTGTTCAGTCCAAACATGAAGCTTATACATTTGTAAGTGTGCGGATGGCTGACAAATTCATTTTACTTTTGATGAGAAGTTGTGATTCTGTTAAACCTTTGAGGAGCTGTTCTAGCTATTCTACTTGATGTGCTTCTGTTACTAACATCTTATCTCCTTTAAGGTACTTAAATTCAGTTTCCTTATCTCTTTTGCAACAACACAGTTTTAAGAAGTTTATCATCTCTGAAGTGGTGAGATCCTTTTGATATAGTTGTCTACTAGGTCCAGTCTTAGATATCTTACTTTGCCTGCCCATTGGATACATACTAATGAGTGCTTGCTGTACATTGCTGATTGTCAAGTTTCAGTGTCTGCAGTCCATTATACTTTTCTAAGTCATTTAAAACTGACAGGAATTGAAATAACATTGTTAAGAGTACTGATACATAGTTTTAAATTTCATAAACAATTCAACCTTTGTGTTTTTTATAACCATTTCCTCAATGTCTGACAAGATGGAGTATTTATCCTGTCATTGGAGATACAAACCCATTATAAATCATGACAGCAGGAATCTATGTATAATGTTGATTGTTCAAAAGTAGTGCATGACACCATTCAGAAATAGTACTAGAGAATATCAACTTTTCTTATAGGACTTCAGCAATGTTATGAGATACAATGCTATAGCAAACCTTTTGCGATTTAAGCTGTGAGGAAAAGCATTGTATGCCTTAGTATTATTAGGACTCTGGCTTTTAGCTTTAAGTTTTCTCTGTAAAATGAGAATGCAGACTCTACTGCAAGCTTACACACACAGATCCACCCTGATATGTCTTTAGGTGGTCACATGGCTTGAAAGAATTTGATGAAAGGGAAATTGCTATTTGATCTCCCTAAATTTTGTTGGATGTAGTCTTTTCTTCTTCGGCAAATAGAGATATGGCACTGAACCAGGCAAAGTCAGATCTTTTTTTTTTCCCTCTTTTTGTTGTTAAGATCGAACAAAAGAAAGAGCCACTATGGCCTCACTGAAGGAATAGATAACCAGTAATTTCAGATACTAGGTGCCCAGACTGCAATTTTAATTTTTAATGTCCGCTTTTGCGCCTTCTTCTGACATGCTAGAGACAATGAAGATATGAACATATGGGAGGTTGCTACTCCTATTTTAGATCAGAACTTGGGAAGTTAGAGCACTGTCAGCATGGTTTAGAAAATGTTTATCAGGTAGCTCCATTTAAATGCAACTTAGCTCAGTCTGATTGTGTTTGTTATGTGGCACAGTAAAAAAAGCATTCGTGGACTCTGTTACTTTTTCTGGATTCAAATTCTAGCCTGTTCAGGCAAAATTTCTGCAATTTCGTGTACTCGAGAAAAAAATTTAGTTAATGAAGCTGTCAGTGATAAAAGTCGTGTTCTTATAAACTAATAAGAATCGGGCACAGACTGAAAGGGAACTCAAAGCTCCAAAAGAAGAATCAGAAGTTTTATTAAGTTTCTTTGATCTCTATTAAATACTCTCTCTTTAAAATAGGATTCTGGACAACAACCATTTCACTGGGCGCATACCTAACAGTCTAGTTTCTGTGCGGACTTTGGAAGTAATGTGAGTTTCTCTGGCTTAAATTCAAAAACCTATTTTCATACTTGTCCTCATTATTCCTCTGCATCTTACATAGTACTTTGTCTATGAAACAGACGCCTCGACTGGAATTCCATAAATGGATCTGTCCCTTCAAACTTCAATAACCTAACAAATATCAATGAGCTGTAAGCAGGAAAGAGAGAGAGAGAATATCTTACTTCAATTTATATTATTGGTGTTGCTGGTATGAATTGCAATGTAGTCATTGTTGACAGAGATTTTCGTTAAACAGGTACTTGTCTAACAACAATCTGAGTGGACCGATACCCATTCTAACTGGAATGAATGCGCTCGACTATTTGTAAGTTTGTGCTAATGAATCCTCTGTTAAGACTTTCTATTTACGCAGGTGTTTACATGCAATTGTTACACTTTTCCAAAATATTGGTTTTTGATCTTCTCTTCATCATATCTTTCTCTTCGTTTATTTTTATCACATTTTCCTCTGGTAAGAATGATTTGCTACAATTTTGACCTCATCTATTTTGGTGAATTGCAGGGACATGAGCAATAATAGTTTTGATCCGTCAGCTTTTCCACCATGGCTTTCAAGCATCCAGTCTTTAACAACATTGTCTCTCTCTCTCTCTCTCTCTCTCTCTGCATAAGCAACCTCGCACACCATTCATATAGCCTTTTGTGTGAACATGCTCACGGGTGACTGGAAGCATTTGATAACTATCCAAAACCTTTGAGATTACCCTATTTAAATTCTCATTCTCTGCAGATAATTCTAGTCTTGTCAACAAAGATCCTGCTCTTTGTTTTTGGAAAGCTTCTAAGTCAGCTTCATTCCTCTTAACATATATAACATGCCACTTTTCCTTTCAAGTCATTGCATATGGTAGATTATTATAGCTTTTGACTATCACCTTTTTTCTATTTTTTGTTTTCCTTTTAACGAACCTAATTATTGAACTGTGAAAGATGACCTACATACATTGTTTTTAACCTTTGATGTATCCATTTTGCAACCATTTCAGACATTCAAGATCTGCATTTGCTTGTTGTCTCTATTCTTCTAGAAGATACATTTGTCACTGCTTCTAACAATAATGCTTAGACTTCTTGTTTCCTGTGGAAGAAAAATTTATAACTTTCTGCAAAACTTGTAGATAGCATATGCAGACCTAATAGCTTCATATATACCTTATTACAAACCTGGTCAGTTCACTGGCTGTGCTTCCTGGATAAAAGCTATGCTTGCCACGTTGTTTAATTAGCATAAAGAAGCTCTCATGGTGTTCACTGTAAGTGATATTTGGCTATCATATTTACTGGCAGAATGTTGGAGAACACTACACTTCAAGGACAGATTCCAGTTAACTTTTTCAGCCTTCCACAATTGCAGACTGTGTGAGTTGCTGTTCATAGTCAATGAATTCCAGATGATATTCTTCGTTAAATTTAAATACATGTGGATATAACTTTTTCAATTTGTGGATAAGGTTCAAGTGATAATTGAGTTGACATTATTGGACAGTGCATTGAGCAATAACAAGCTTAACGGAACCTTGAATATCGGCAACAGCTATAGCAACAGCTTGGCACTTAATTTGCAAAACAATTCCATCACTGACTTTCAGCAAAAAGCTGGATATAGTATTGAGCTAATGTATGCCATTCTCTGTTCTATTGTCATTTTGAGATTCTTGCCTTGTCTTTTTTCAGATATTGCCTCAAGTTATTTATAGTCCAAATACTTGAATATCAATGTTGGGTAGCTCCTTATTCATGATTATCTCTTCCATGTATTTTACTCAAATTTATTTTATGTTTCCTTTTCCTGTTGCAGGCTTTCTGGAAACCCAATTTGTCAGGGAAATGGAGCAGCACAAAGATATTGCAGACCACAAACTAATAAGACTCTCATTCAACCAACAAATAACTGTGCCTCAATCTCCTGCAGTGCAAACAAAATATTAAGTCCAAATTGTGGATGTTCACATCCGTATATTGGAACCCTACACTTCTTCTCTTATTCATTCTCAGATTTACAAAACACTACTTACTACAGAACACTTGCTGGGTCTCTGATATCTGCTTTGAAGGCCAACGGAGTCCCTGTTGATTCAGTCAACGTAAGTAACCCATCAATCGATGTTTATTCTTACCTCCAATTCAGGGTGCAAATATTTCCTTCAGGCCAAGATCCTTTCAACCGAACAGCCATTTCTACAATTGGTTTCCTGCTCAACCGCCAAACTTTTCAGCTCCAGTACTTTGGTCCCTTATTCTTTCTTGAGGAAAGCTATTGTTGTTATGCAGGTAAATATCTATCTATCACACAAGTTGCAGAAACCTTATTGGCCTTGTTTATAGAACTTCAGATTGCATTTTTCTGCATGCATATGTGCATAAAGGCACAGTATGGTACTTACCAATCTGCCTGTGCTCTATTTTCAGGAGAGAAAAATTCGTCACATACTGGCGCCATTGCTGGAGGATCAGTAGGTGGTGCAGTGCTTTTTATGCTGATACTGGCTGGTGGATTTTATGCCTACAGGAGGAAGAGAGCAAGAAGAGAGGAAATGAAGAATAATCCTTTTGGTAAGATCACTCTCCTTTGAAGAAGGAAAATCTCTTTGCAAATCAGTGTTCTATCTGCTTCTCATGTGCCACTTTGGTGCAGCATCTTGGAACCCTGATCAAGGACATGGTGGTGTTCCACAGCTCAAGGGAGCAAGATGGCTTACATTCGAAGAGCTCAGGAAATGTGCTAATAACTTTTCAGAATCCAACTGCATTGGCTGTGGGGGCTATGGGAAGGTTTGCATGTTACAGCTTAATTGTGCTTGACCATGTCATTTGAAAGTTACTAGCGGAATGCACCCCAAAACCAAACTAGACACCCTTTTGATCCTAAAAGTGACTACGCAATTATAAGCACAAGAAAGTGCAATGAAATCTACATAAGTATAGTGCTTCTTTATCATTAGAAATTTGATTGTCATCCATCCCTTAATTTTACAAACATTATTAATATGCTTAAAAGATTGCTTTATGGTTCAATAGCCAAGCAAAATTATCAACAACCAAAATGTATCTGATGCGCTAATTCAACTCTGATCTCGTAGCACTCTTTTAAGATCTAGTGTCAGTATATACTGATCGAATTTCACAAGTCAATTGGACCACAAAGGTTGAAAAAGAACTGCTGTTGAGAAAATCTTTAGCTGTATGTTATTAATTTACTTCCCCTTAAAAGGGATAAAATCAGATGTTATCGGTGATATTTAAAATATATTACTGAAAATACAATTTGAAAAGATTCAGATTTTTTTTCTTTTTCTGAATAACAACTTACTTTGATAGTTACGTGGAAATTTTTATCAGTTTATTAAGATTTCATAATTCTGGTATTCTTCATTGTTGAGGAATTTCCTAAGCTAATCCTGATGTTCTTAAAATTTCTCTACACTCCTAACTTTAATACTATTAACAGGTTTATAAAGGAGTGCTTCCTTCTGGGCAAGTAGTTGCCATTAAACGAGCTCAACAGGGATCAATGCAGGGTGCTCTTGAGTTCAAAACAGAAATTGAACTTCTGTCAAGGATCCACCATAAGAATGTTGTAAACCTTGTTGGATTCTGTTATGACCAAGGTGAACAAATGCTGGTATATGAGTATATTTCAAACGGTACTCTCAGAGAAAGTCTTTTAGGTAATAGTTCTTACTTTGCTTAATAGATCTCAAGAACATCGTTTGTTTTTCTTTTGGAGAGGTGTAAATCATTCTACCATCATTGATCTCAATCAAGCATGGGAGGATAATCTGTTGGATGCATCTTCCTTTCATACGGTGGGAGGAAAATTTTCAATTCATTCAAATCAGATAAGCTGATATTTGCATGCCTAAAGACACAATGTTTGAAAAAGACACAAAGATATCATAACAGCTAGCCTCATGGTCTATACTGGAGCGGAACCTTGATGTAACACTCTACCTGTCATACTTTTTTGACTTCTAATGAACCTGGACCAAACACTGCCACCATTGATGCAGTTTTCCTTGAAAATGAATGTTACTATTTTTTCTGGTCCCTTATCTGGTGATCAGTGCCTGCCCTTCATGGTCTACTCTTAGGTGCATAATTTAGGACTCATGAAGCTTCTCTTTCTACCAAGTATAGTTCTAAAACAAGCTAATAAGGCTATATTCATGAAATGCAAAACCGATGACTTTGGTACATTTGAGATGATCTTATTTGATACTTGCAGGGAAGTCAGGAATGCAATTAGACTGGATGAGGAGACTTGGAATTGCCCTTGATGCTGCCAGAGGCTTGACTTACCTGCATGAGCTTGCCAGTCCTCCCATCATACACAGGGACGTTAAGTCAAACAATATTTTGTTGGATGATCACTTCAATGCAAAAGTAGCCGATTTTGGTCTGTCAAAACTTCTAAGTGATGAAGACAAGGGTTATGTCAGCACTCAAGTCAAAGGGACACTGGTCAGTGTTAGTTTATTACCATGATGTGAACTCTTTATGTTAAGAACTAGTTTAGGTATAACAAATCAAACTTCACTTTGACACTAAAAATGCAGATGTTTGTCTGGTGTAGGGATACATGGATCCAGAGTATTACATGACCCAACAGTTAACAGACAAAAGTGATGTATATAGCTTTGGAGTTGTGATGCTGGAACTTATGACTGCAAGAGCTCCAATTGAGCGAGGGAGACACATAGTAAGAGTGGTTCAGGATGCAGTCAATAATCCAAAAGAGGCATTTCTTAGTCATGAGATTCTTGATCCAAAAATCACTGCAGGAGGGAAACTAGGGGGTCTGGAGAAGTTTCTTGATCTGGCAATGAGATGTGTCCAAGAATCTGGAGCTGACCGACCAACAATGGGTGAAGTAGTAAGAGAAATCGAGAATATCATGCAGTTGGCTAGTTTAAAGAAAAGCCCTGAAGCAGATGTCACTACATTTATTTCCAAGGATTCAACGGATACGAGTGATCAACATTCTTATGGAAGCAAAGACTTTGACTACAGCATTGGCTCCTTACCTTTCAACATAGAGCATCACCAAAAGAACCAATAACATGATTTTCATATGTTTTCGAGGAACTAAGTTCCTCTTTCACATACTTGCCTGTTAGAGCCGGTTCTTAAAGTTTGAACATCTAAAAGTTTCAGCCATGGGATCTTGCATTCAGTCAAACTATAGTTTTATCACATGGTTTTTTTTGTCCGTGCTTGAAGATGCAAGTACATTGTTTAGATGCTGTACAATATCTGAACTAAGCATCCAGAAATTCTTTAGAGGTCAGCTGGGATCGGATGCTCGCTCCTATCCAAGCTGAAATGAGTATTTGTTTGTAATATTTTTACCTGTTGAAGTCTTCAGTGGTTCAAACATTCGGACATGTTACCCCGTCTTGTCTTCATCTTCATTGGCTTTTATTCTTACTTAGTCGACTTCCATTTTTACTTAATTGAAATCAGCAGCTTTTCATTTTTCATTTCTTTTTTTGGCAAGGTTGTATGGGAGTAAGAACTCCTGAACTATTGACATTCTTAAGGTAACTTTTTATGTGACAACAAAAAAAGAAGAAAAAAAAGAACAGTAACTTTTTTAGCTAACAATTGACCTTCAAACCCAAAACAGGCATGAGCCGAAACCTTCTTATATCAAATTCACGCGTAGATTCTTACAAAAGAATTTGTGGATCAAGAAATCAATTCATCAAAAACACAAAATCAGACCACAAAAGTCTTGGACAACATCAATGTGCGTATTCATTTTTGTAATGTTTAGGTTCTAAGGTCAAAATGTTTGTACTATACATTCCCGTGTGTTGTTCACATAATCGCATGCCAAAACTAAGAAACCAAATAAACAAAATGCTTCCTTGTTGACCTCTAAAAACTAGACGAATAAATTAACAAAAAAAAATAAAATATAAGGGGTTGACAATTGGCAGCATCTCTGGTTTCAGCATCAATTGGTCTGCAAATTGCAAAACGCGTGACCGGTTTTTATTGTTGCAATGATGAGCACTTCCAAGTTTTACGGGTACAGCAGTGGAGACATGGTCTCTTTGGCAACTGGCATCTCTGTTACTAAATTCTGGCTGTCCCACCAACACAGACAGGTTGTTGAAGCCATTCAATTTGAGGTTCATGCCAAGCACCAAAATCCCATTTCACTCTCCAGTTGCTGTGGGACTTTGGGATCACAAGACAGCAGTTTTAGAAGCCCAGTTTTGGCTGGACGTAGCCTTTAGGCAGCACTAGTTTTGAATGCCGTTTGATTTTTTATGGTCCTTAAAGGTTGATGATAGAATAGTAATATATCAATAGGAAAAAACCCTTTTCGCAGGCAGGCAGTTGAAGTTCTTAAAAGACAAAAGTCAACACTCCAAAACCCACCACCTACGGCTACGAGTCCCAATGGATGTGCTATGTAGGAGAGTATCAAAAGGGGACAGACCTTTCACCTTGGGAAGGCCCTTTTGGACGGATTTAGCCTTTAGGTACTAAAGTTGAAATTTGGTTTCTCGTTGCCTTGCCTAAAAGGTTGATGCTGAAATGTGAATCAGAAAAACTCAAAAAAAAAAAAAAAAAAAAAAAACCATGTTGAATATTCAACGTCTCGTGTTAATCTGCAGTTTCTGCACTCATGAAAATTTCAAGCCTACGATAATCTCAGGCTTGTTAAAGTCATTTTCCATGTGGAGTGTAAAGTGTAAATTACGAGCAGAGATGGCTTGACTTGAACGTTTCAACTGGACTTGACTCACCAACTGCGATAAAACCTTAGAAAAATGTCCCTTTCATAACCAGGAGGAGGAGGAGGAGGAGGGCCTTACCCTTCTGATAAGATTGTATCAACTTGCAGGACAATAATTAAACCAATCATTAACCTCTCCTCATAGAAATGGCTTTGACCTTTTCAAGTCCGTCTGAATCTAAAGCGGTTAAAAAAAGCGTATTGACTTGTGACAATTGTTAAAAAAAGTGTGTAAATGCAATTGGGCACTCTAGATTACTTATTGGACCATTTATTTCTTTGCTGGGGTTATAGTTTTATTACTAAGTAGATTAGACGTGAACAAATAAAATATCTATTTTAAAATATCAAGACAAGTAGGTTTGATTCTCCAGGATGAGCTAGAGGCCAGCAAGTTTTATCTGTTTATGCATGAAGCTCTTTTGGCAGTGAAAGTCGAAGTCCGCACCTTTAGTAGATTGCGTTGGGAACGCTGTGTCAGGTTAAAGAGTAGTAGTAAACTTCATGGTCTAGCCGCTCCTGGCGAGAATTTCTGCTCACAATGTTCGCAAGAATTCAGCCGTATCTGCTGGTTATCTTCGTTCAAGTTTTGGTTGTAGCAGCAATCACAAATCCACAGGATTGTAAGTTGGTCTACTTCTTGTGTCCAGTGTGCTCATCCGCAACACAGTCATGTTAACAATATGATTTTCATTCTTCTGTATTGTGGGAGCTCGTGTCCAGTGGCTCCAATTGATGATCTTGTTTTTTCTCATCCCTCTTTTTTCTTGGTGAATGAGGACGATTTATCCATTCTTGAGTTTGGTTACGAGGCCAAAATGATAAATCCATCCTTTCTGGATTATATCTGTCTGGTTCTTTTCCCCCTGAGCATTAATCTGCTCTCTCACCTATTAACCGAATTACTGGGCTTTTAATTGCTCAAGTTTGTGAAGGTTCATGCAATTTTTGTTATTGAAGTTGAAGAAACAAGATAACTATCTAAATTTCATTCCTTGAGATCTTTCGCAGCATTATTGGCATCCTTTCTTGTGGTCATCAAGATCACCATTCCCCTGATCAAGGACATAGGAGAGGTAGTTCGGAAATGCCAAAAGGCTTCCTGTACGACACTACTTAAAACTGACCATCCTTAGTTTCAGCTAGAAGCCTCATAATTATCAGCCCAAGCATGCTGCGTTCAGCTATGTTCCTTTGACACTTCAATTGCATCTCCAAGCAAAGATATATAGGAGGTCTAATGACACAGATCAACGTGTCCTGCTTTTAATGAGTTCATTATTTTTTTTTTCTGCAGCAGACTTATCCAAGTTGACTATGATTCTGTTTAAGATAGTTTTCAATTTTGTATGTTGGAATGTTTGCATGATTTCAGATCTTCTATAGGTAAGAACCAGATGATTAATGCTTGCTGAATCGTCTGTCCTGATTGTTATGGATTGCTGCTGGTTAGATTATCTGATGGGAATTAAAGATCAAAGAAGAAAAATGCACCCGTTCTTATCTTACTAATGGAAATTTTAGTTGCCTATAGTACCCAGTATTGCTTGGTCCTGGTTCTTGTGAAATTTGGTTTGAACCTGGTTTAATCCTCATTCAAGTACTCTTTTCGTGACATATGGGCATTGGCAAGTCAATGCCTTATCTTGCGACTTTTCAATAAGACAAAAAAGTTCTCTGAATCTGCGATACAGTTGCTGCTCTGCAATCTCTCAAATCTGGATGGGAGAATGCACCACCAAATTGGGCTGGAACAGATCCATGTGGGAGTGGTTGGATTGGGATTGGATGCAGCAATTCTCGCGTCGTCTCTATGTACAATTCTTTCAACTTTCACCTTGAATCTTTTACTGGTAAATCATTTACTCCTTTGAGACTTGATTTGCTGATACAAATTTGCAGAACATTAGCGAGCGTTGGTTTGAGTGGTCAAGTACCTGGGGACATCGCCGATTTATCTGAACTGCTGACTCTGTAGGTCATTCTTCTAGAGTTTCTGTTCTGACATCTAGATGAAGACCTTCCTGTTTATATTCTGTGAAGCCATTTGATACCTTACTCAAAATTATTCATTTACTTAAAAATGTTCTCATTGAACACTAGGCCCCTTAGTACTCGTTCATTTTCTCTGTCAAGCAGCATGTTTGCTGCTACCTTTCAGTATTTATTTTCCTCTTAGAACCTGAATGATGAGCATAGAAGCTGCACTCTCCAGCCTGGCATTTCATGACTAATACAATGCCTTCACATTTGAGAGTACTATTACCCATTTGGCCGTCTCACTTGCTAGTGGATTTTCTCTATTATCTACCTCAGAACATACATCCATGCTATCTAAAAGTTGCGATTTTGTGGCCATTTCCTGTTTTATCATATACATACATGCAGCTGATGCTTAACTCAACGCTGCCTTAATACTCTGTCTATACTCCTACTCAAATGATTACTTACCAAGTCTCTCTTCCTCTATTTGTGCATGTGCATGAGAGCTATATGTTCACTTGTCTATATTTATATACACACACACACACACCTGTTCTCATTATTAAAAACATCGACCTTGATCCATTTATGTTTTTTGGCTGAAGGGATTTATCATACAATGAAGGATTAACTGGATCTCTTCCCAGAACAATTGGAAATTTGGCAAAGCTAACAAGCTTGTAAGGAAACTCATACTTTTGTCAGACCACACTGACCGTAAATTAATGAGATTAATTTATGTTGATATCTGTTTGCTCCTGATTGGATGACAGAATCCTCGTTGGCTGTGGCTTTTCTGGTCAGATACCAGACACCATAGGATCTATGAAGCAGCTATATACTCTGTAAGGATCTCCATTTGGGACTCATCTCCAATCCAATTCAATGGCTAGAATATGAAGAAATCAAGAAGTCCAGGAATTCACTCAATTATGACTAGTTTATGTTGTCAGATAGAATTCAATGAGCACTTTTTCATACCTAAATACTGAAATATGAACGAAAATTGCAAATAATTCACCACATTACATCAATGTGGCTGTGGCATAGGCAATCACAGTAAAGCCAGTTGCTTGGTTTCCAATGTGGACTGAAAATTGCATTAGATCACATTTGCCTTGTCCGTTACTTGAAATTCTTTTTCCTTTAATTATAGACCTCAAGTGTAGAAACATCCTGAGTATAAAATGTCTACCTCCTGTGTTGTAAATGGAAGTCAAATCCCAATGAAAATTTTAATACGAGCCTTGGATCTTCACAATTATGGGTTTGAGGTTATATACTAGGTACTTCTGCATATAATTTTGATCTTATTATACACAGTTCTAAACTTTTTCACTGTGTAATTCAGGTCGCTAAATTCTAACAAGTTTATTGGCCAAATACCGCCTTCTATCGGTGCTCTACCAAAACTTCATTGGCTGGATTTAGCCGACAACAAGCTTTCTGGCAGCATACCTGTCTCAAATGGAACTGCACCTGGTCTTGATATGCTTGTCCAGACACAGCACTTGTATACATACTGCTTCTCTAAGCCTACATTTGCTTTCTTTTCCTGTATTTAGAATAGTAATAGTCCTGACAAGTGACAACATCGATCACAATTTATTGCAGTCACTTTGGCAAGAATCAGCTGTCTGGTGAAATCCCATCTCAACTTTTCAGTGGAAATATGTCTCTGATTCATCTGTAAGCCCCTTCTAGAATTTCCGTGTCTTTTATACAGTGTTTTAGTTAATCAAGAAAAGTGATGAGTTGTTCTCCCATGGGTGGCAACCTTGTAAGTTGCGTATGGATCAAAAGCAAGAGGTGTGGGTATGTAGTTGCAATCCCAGGCAGGACTTGTTTATAATGGAAAAGCACCAACTTCATGTTTGCCTTGTGCTGTCAATCTGACCGTCATCTTGCATGTTGAACTATTAAGAACTTAACCTGCTAGAAATGTCTTTTAATTCTTGGGCCATAATTGCAACACACAGGCATTTATTTGAATTTGCAGTAACCATGCATGTGTGCTGGCAACTATTCAGAGGAAAGGCGAAAAGCTGATTCTCTTCTTTCAATGGCTAATTGCAGATGGATTATTGCATTTAACGGCATAAACATCTTGATCATAGAATCTAACACCTTGCATGATTAATCTTCTGTCCTTCTACATGTTAATTTTTGCAGGCTACTGGAGAATAACCAGCTCACGGGAAAAATCCCTTCCACCGTGGGCCTTATCCAAACTCTGGAGGTGTTGTAAGTGTTACAATCTCATACTCAAATCATATGTTTTGGCAGTATCTGTAGCCTTGAATAATTTCCTGTCCGAGCTATTCAGCAAAATTTGCTGTCATTCTGCAGACGCCTTGATAGGAACTCATTGAGCGGACCAGTTCCGCAAAACCTCAGCAAGCTCACCAGTGTTCAGGAGCTGTAAGCTGCGCAAATGAATTAGTTGCCAACTTCAAAATTTTTATTACTTTACCAGCAAATTAGTCTGCCCATTTAGTTTTTATTGTTAACAATGAATCTATTTATCAGGTTCTTATCAAACAATAACTTGAACGGGCCCCTGCCTGATCTCACCGGTATGACCTCCCTCAATTACCTGTAAGTTGCACCAGTGCTCTTGAATTCAAAGCCTGCAGTGAATGAGAAATCGATGGAGTATGTACTGTACTCAATACATTGGACAAATTGACAATGGTAGTGCTTAGTCTTCTTTCTTTTTTTTCCTCCCCCTCCAGGGATATGAGCAACAATACATTTGATGCATCGGATTTTCCTCCATGGATTTCAACCTTACCGTCTTTGACAACGCTGTACATAACTCGTTCTCAATCTCCAGATATGAATGTGCCTAATATACATATGTATTAACTTGGTGAGAATGTGCTCAAACTTTGCAACCTAATAGAGATGCCCATTTTTGTTTCTAATCACAGAGTAATGGAAAACACAAATCTTCGGGGGGCAGTTCCAGAAAAGCTTTTCAGCCTTGCTCAGCTGCAGTCTGTGTGAGTATTCGTATTCTGCAAGAGAACTTTTATCACACCGTTTACCAGCTCCCTTACAAGATTAAATACCTGATGAACTGCTTGTTATGAGAATAATTACCGCAAGCACGATGTTTGGGCATGACAGGATATTGAAGAATAATCGACTCAATGGCACCCTGAGTCTTGGATCCAGTTACAGCAATGAGCTACAATTAGTTGATTTGCAAAATAATACAGTTAAGTCCTATACTGAACAAGCTGGTGGGTACGGCAGTATTCAGATAATGTAAGCTCTGTTTTATACTAAAAACACAATCCTTTCTACGGCAGTGAACAATGTATCGAGTTAGTGTTGGATGTTATTATCAACTTTTTTCTTAGATTTGAGAGCTCATGATCTCACTAGAATGATTTATCATCTTCTGCAGACTTGTAGATAACCCAATTTGTCAAGAAACACCACCAAGCTACTGTATCCCTCCTCGACAAGCCAATTCCTCATATACAACTCCGAGTAATTGCTCGAGGCCTCAGTGCAGATCAGATCAAGTTTCTAGCCCCAGCTGTCAATGTGCATATCCATACACGGGCACCCTATTTTTCCGGGCTCCTTCGTTCTCTAACTTGGGGAACTTGAGCACTTTTCTGGCTCTGCAAGAGAGATTGATGTTCACATTTCAGTCTCATCAGTTGCCTGTGGATTCAGTTTCTCTGAGTAATCCCTCAAAAAATTTAGATGACTATCTTACTTTAAGCCTTGAAGTTTTTCCGTCTGGCCTGGATTACTTCAACTACACAGGAATTTCTGCAATTGGTTTTGCGCTTAGCAATCAAACATTTAAGCCTCCCCCATTCTTTGGGCCTTTCTTCTACCGTGCGAACGGCTATCAATACTTCAGTGGTAGTTAAGATGTTCAGATGTTATTACTTCGGTCGACTGTCTATATGGAGTATTATTTCTTCTTTCTTCTTGATTCTCCTCATGGTTTTATCTGTTCTTTCTCCTTCAGGTGCTCTTTCAAGCTCAAACAAGTCATCTAGCAGCACTGCTATCATTATTGGAGCAGCAGTGGGTGGTTCTGTCCTCCTTTTATTGTTACTTGTTGCAGGAGGTTATGCTTTCCGCCAGAAAAGAAGAGCTGAAATAGCTGCTAAACACATTGATCCTTTTGGTAACTTGGATATAATAATGTTTGCTGTAAATTTTCTTAAATCATACTCAGTTCAGTTTTCACCATCTTATTTCATTTCATGGATGCAGCATCTTGGGACCGAAGTAAAAACAGTGGTGGTGTTCCTCAGTTAAAGGGAGCACGGAATTTCTCATTTGAAGAGGTTAAGAAGTACACAAAAAATTTCTCAGAAGCTAATGACATTGGGTCCGGCGGTTACGGCAAGGTTAGCTTCTCACTAATCTTACACCCTGACCCAAGAAGTGCATCCTTCTCCTGCCAGACATGTTATTAACACAGTAATGATCTCCAAATTAGGAAATATTTTATCATCTCAAAGATTTTTCTTTTTTTTTTTGGGTCCAACATGCATGTTTCACTTCCCATCAGGATGTACTGTCAAAAGAAATGCTTTAGAGAGTCTTGAACACAAGGCAACGATTTTCCCCTTTCAAGAGTAAACTAAATTTTGTTTAGCTTAGTTTTTAAAGTTTGTCCCAAGAAATTTGATGCGATATCACTTTCTAAAGGTTTTAAACTTTTAACCACACGAGATATTCTCCCTCTGTCTCTTCCAAATCAGATTTCCAGGTTCCACCACCACTGCAGTAACAGTACTTACCGATCTTCTTAGATCGCATTTGCAAGCATTTTCCTTCTTTTTGCAATTTTCCATCAATTCTTCTTTTCAAACATCTTTATGTAACTACCATAAAAGATTATAGACCATGATCAATTACTGTCATGCCTTTTAGGTATACAGAGGAACTCTTCCCACTGGACAATTGGTTGCCGTTAAAAGAGCTCAGCAAGGATCTATGCAGGGTGCTCTTGAGTTCAAAACTGAGATTGAGCTTCTCTCAAGGGTTCACCACAGGAATGTTGTCGGCCTGGTGGGTTTTTGCTTTGATCAAAGTGAAGAAATGCTAGTCTATGAATTTATTCCAAATGGCACACTGAAGGATAGCCTTTCAGGTAGTTTGTGATCTGATCCTTTGTTTCCAATCTAAACCCATGTAAACTAATCTTGAAGCTCTCTTAAATTTATTTTCTTTCTATACATAAAAGTACTCATTGAATTTCAACAACATTCATGGGCATCTACCATAAATTGACGAAGTTTGAAAGTCATCCACTCTATGTAACTTTATAGTTGAGGAGACTAGTTACAGTAGGGTGGATTACTCAGTAATTCAGTATCTCTCTGTGCAGGGAAGTCGGGGATCAGGTTAGACTGGATGAGGAGACTCCGGATAGCCCTTGGTGCAGCAAGGGGAATACAATATCTGCATGTTCTTGCTAATCCTCCAATCATACATCGGGATATAAAATCAAATAATGTCTTGCTGGATGAAAGGTTGAATGCAAAAGTCGCTGATTTTGGTCTGTCCAAGCCTATGGGTTCACCTGACAGGACTCATGTGACTACACAAGTCAAAGGGACAATGGTCAGTAAAGTTTTTGCTGAGTTTTCAAATATTTCCTGTACAAAAGTCTTATAGCATCCACATTTTATTTCCTGTCTTACTTGTCTTTCTTTTGCCTCGGAGAAAGAGAGTCGAATGGAAGGGAAATGACATCTGTGGCATTTCAATCTCAAATTTTTAGTTACTTTAGATGGGATCACTCATGACCAAAATAGAAAAGGATAGAGAAGACAACGAACAAAAGGAATAACATAAGGGATAGAGGAAAGGAATGTTTATATAACAGGTTTTTGAAGGCAAACACTAGAACTAGAAGGCTTCTTTGCTAAAAAGGTCTGGGAAGGGCATACAGACAAATTAGGAGCAGATCCAGAGTATGTTTCTCTTAGTCACATATTACACAAACGATATGAACAAGATATCTCATTCATTCTATGGCTATATTTGGTATTCCTTTCCATAGTTGTCATTGGTAATTCAGAGTTTTCTATTCAGACACACTTTCTCACATGAGCACGTGCATCAAAGGTACTCTCTCCTGATGACTCATGCATCTCCAAAGAAAGGATATTCGTTCACCCATAACGTTATTGCCTTTTTTAGTTATTGGCCAATATCATCACATTGTAGCATTGCTAATGTGCCAGAATTTCTGAGTTTTGGGGTAAAGAAAATGGATCCCAAATTATGAATGAAATATCAGAAGTACTAACATTCATGAATCATGCAAGTATATGGCTTAAGCTCCTTACCATTATTGGTGGATTCAAGCACACGTTTTAAATCTGAGAGCTGAGATTTTATGTTCAGGGCTACATGGATCCTGAATATTACATGACTCAACAACTGACTGAGAAGAGTGATGTGTATAGCTTTGGGGTGTTACTGCTGGAGCTTGTAACTGCAAGAGCCCCAATTGATAAAGGGAAATACATTGTTCGGGAGGTGAAGCTAGCAATGGACAAGACAAAAGATCTTTATAACCTTCAAGAACTTATCGACCCTGTCATTGTGTCAAGTGTAGCTCCCGGAAGTCTAGAGAAATTCGTGGATCTGGCATTGGATTGTGTTGCAGAAGAGGGAGTTAACAGACCAACAATGAGTGAGGTTGTGAAAGAGATTGAGAGCATCATGGAACTGGCTGGGCTGAACCCCCATACCGAATCTGCGTCAACTTCAGATAACTACGATGGAGCACGCAAGGGATATGAACATCCTTACAGTGATGATAGTCTCTTTGTCTACAGCGGCGCCTATCCTCATTCCAAGTTGGAGCCCAAGTGAGATTTGTTCACTGGCATTTGGCATTAACATGTAAGGATTTTTAAAAACCTGGTTCTGTATGTAGCAGGTCATCGCCTAGACCTTTCTTTATTTGTACATCTTAGAAGAGTGTTCTGTACAATCTTCCTCCAATTTGATGTTGGTCGACAATGTCGATGGAAAAGTCTATAGAGGCTACATTCTAGCCTTAAGTGTCTAAGAGAAATGCTCAAATAGGAAACCAGGAAGAATTATGTGCGAGTCTGTTTAGTTAAATTAATTATTTCACTCTGCTAAAACTGTAGTGTCTTTCTGGTCTAAGTTAATGTTGCCGATTGTAAATGCACTGCTATCTATTGATAAAAATGAACTTGGACAGCCTTGTGAATTAACTAGTGTGGCTGGTATTTACTTTTTCTTTTCTTTGGTTCTCTTTCTCATAATATTTTTCCGAATCCCAAATTAATTTCCTTTCCGTTGGCTGTTTTGAAAATTCATCTTTCACTTTGAAAGAGGTGTGTCTCTTTTCAGTCAATGGGCCTTTTCATACTTTCGTTTGCAGGATCCTTAAGAATGTTCATCCGTCTGCACTCACGTGATGAAATTGTTGTTATGTATGATTTTCATTTAACCAGTAATAGTTCGCGTGCTTTGCATGTGATTGTAATATCTTAAAATATATTATTCTTTAAATACTAAAATATTTTTATGAAATTTTGATCATCAACATCATAATATAGTAATTTTATGTTATTTATTTTTTTTAAACTAGTTATTTTTAAAATTTTATTAAATGAAAAGAGATAGAAAACATTCCGACGTAGTTGACATGTCCCTTGGGATTGAATTTGGAATTGTGAACCAAACACTTTTTTATTTATAACTTGAATTCTAACATATCAAATATTGATAATATCATGTTTTATCAAAATTATTGTATATTCATGACAATATCAAGTCTATTTTGTTTCATATGAGCACAATATTTTTGGTTTTAGTATTAGTTTTTTTATGATCATGGAATTGGAATGAGAATTGTGGCTTATTAACAATTTTAATATTAATTTTTTGTATAATGCAGTGTTTATTTTTTAATTGTCAACTTTTAATCCATAACCGCTATCATTATTATCAATTAGGGGAATCCACTATATATGTCTATTTACAATTGTCACCATAAATGAAATTTACTTAATTTTTAAGCTTTTCATTTCTTAACTGCTTCCATTATTCGCTAATATTGCAATACAATAAATATATGTAATCATTAGAAAAAAATAAGGGTATTTTAGGCATCATCAAAAACAATTTGGCTATCATTTTCATTTTATCATTCTTCATTTTAAGTTTACTCTTATTATGATTCTTATTTTATCATTAGAGATGACTTCTAGCTTGATGGATGGATTTGGTTTGTTCAAACCAATACAAATGAAGCATTACTATATTATTTGCAATAACAATGTTTGTCTTCTCCTAGATATCAATGATTTTGATGCTGTCTTTAGTATTATTTGAATTGTATTCTAGCTTTTTAATTCATTTGCTATTTACTTTATGTCTTTTTATAAATAGTTTTCATTTTTTTCAGCTCTTCTTGTTTTGATCGGTTGCTATTAATGATAATAGTGATTTGTATTGTGTTATTTCAGATTCCTTTTTTCCAATTTAATACTGCTATTTCAGTTATAAAGGTGTCATCGTTTTTTGTATATTGAAATTCCATTGGGTGCAACATGAAAAATTCTTCATATTGATAAAAAGTGCATAATTGTAAATTTTGCTCATGATATTTGTATAAAGATCATGACGATTTATTTGTATAAATAAGGGTTCTTTTCTCCTTGTATGTTTCTCCATTTTCTAGAGAGTGTCTATTTTCTGACATTGCTTTTTTTTTTTTTTTACAATATCAACTAATGACTAATGATAAATTTTTCATGCGTCAATTAAGAAATTTTGATATGTATTATAATTGGAAATGGGGTCCAATGGTAGGTAAATAGTTTTTAATGAGCAATTTTTAATTATAACTACCAATACTAATAAGATGTAATCAATTGGAGTGTTTTATTTCTTTTAATTAGTGCCACATTAAATGCAATAATTATAATTAAAAGACATGAGAGTAATTTAGGGATAACAAAAACTAAGATAAAAAAGTGCTTACACTTACACTCCTCCAATACCAAGATTCATACTTTTTATACAATAATGATAATGATAATGATTATGTCCAAGATATCCTATTAAGCATGACTATTACCTACGCGATTACTGGATTTTTGGGTTGCATAAGATTCAGAGAATGCCTACTTCACAAGAAAAAAGTGGTAGGACTTCATTGAAATCTTGTATTGTTAGATGTGGACTGATATTGTTATTAATTCTGTGGATGTCTATGAGATCTTAACCCGCCACTGCTGCTGCAATTAATATTGCAACTTGTTCGGCCATATCTACTTGATTCGGACTCTTATAGTTTCAATTTTATGGATGATATTAGGATGGTTTTGGTTTTCGTATCATAAAATTCTCAGGAAGGAAAAAAAAAAAAAAAGAATTTTGATTGATAATCGTATCTCAAGCAAAAGCTTTCTAGTTTATCACAATCAAAATCTAGTCTTGCTGTCGTTCCTCCCAATCCTTGTACTGTTCACTCATAACCAAATTAGGTAGCTAATTGTTTCTGGCATTTGTATCACAACCAATAATTGTATCTTTGGACTAGTAGTCTAACAAATTGCCAAATACAAATGCGATAACACATCTATACCTCAGGATTTCACTGGCTTCTCCAACAAAGCAGAAAAATACCACTCATTCTTGTCAATCCCACGATCGAGCTTCATGCCTGCATTCCATCTCAGTTTCTTGAATCCAACACGATCGAGCATTGGAACGTAGGTTGAATTCAACTGGGAACCAAGGCAGAAGAAATGGTCGAGCCAGAATATCCCTCCGGGTCTCAATACCCTGTAAATATCATAAAGTGTAAACTCAAGCATGGTATCAGGAATCCAATTGCTCAAAATATGCATCGAGTGCACGATGTCCAGAGTATTCTCAAAGAAAGGAAGCCTCTGCGAGACACTAATGTGCATCGAAATCAACCCCCTGGATGCGATGAAGCTGTTAAATGGACCATCCAAGTTCATAGAAGTTGTGACAATGGTCACATTCTTTTCTTTCATCCTGGCAGCAAACGTGCCCGTTCCACCTCCAATATCGAGTCCAATCCGAGTAGTACCATGAGGTTTTGTACCCAAAACCTCGTTGATCCCAAAATCCAAGCCTCCATTGTCGAAGAGCCATCTTGATTTCTCCCTGCCTTCTAAATCAAAGCAGTCTTTGCAGTCGTAGAATCCTGGAAGCTTTTTCCTCTCAACCAGGCAACCATAGCTTTTGCAAGTGTAGGGATCCCAAACGATGCTTGTGTCAGGTGGCATCGTCCAAAGACTCTTTGGCAATGGACTGGGCTCCTTATAACCAGCTGGAGACTTGGGGTGGCACCGCCTTCTTGGCAGCGGCTCACACCCCTTGAGCATGAGCCTTTGCGCAAAAACATCATCCACGGGGCATTCTCCACCAATCTTATACGTCATATATTGTGCTAACTCCTCCTCATACCTCAAACAACCTCCTCCCACTGAAGGGTAGAGCTCGTCTGTGCCCGATCGCGGGGAGTACCCCAACGGGAGCTTCTGAGGGCCCATTCCAAGCTTGGCTTCAGTAGATAGATCAGATAAAAGATCATCGAAGCTGAAAATCGAGGACACCTCCTTAGAAGAAGAATGTTGGTCTATAGCTGCATTAAGGCGAGAGAGCTCAGTTAGTAGAGATTTCGTAAGAATATTGCTGGCCTTGAGATGCTGTTGCAAGTCTGAGTTTTGGGCTCGGCTGTTTGCTAGCTCACGTTTGGTGATGTTGAGCTCATTCAAGAGTTTCGTGTGGTCCCAAGTAGGCAGCGAAAGGTTTTGAGCGATGGGTAGAGAAGGACCAGTGAAGACGTAAATGGTGAGGAGATTCGTCAGGATGACTAGTAACAGTATTTTGAGCTTGTACTTGGTTTGAGTGTGCTGGATTGGTCTTTTGGAAGAAGGGTGGTCATCATCTCCATTACCCATTGATCTAGCTAGCTAGAGCTACCTGCTGGCACTATCTCCTTATGTTTTAGCCTTTGAAGCAGCCTCAATTCGTTGGTGCTTTGGCTTCTGCAGGTGCTGTTATATTGGTGTGGAACAGAAGAGAATGCTCCAAGAAAGAACACTGCGTTGTAAATTGTATTGCTAGGAAAAGAAAGGCTGCATTTTCCATGATTTTTCATGGAAAAAATACTGTAGCGATTTGATGTATGTGAGAGAAAAAGATAATAAGGAAATGTGATCATGAAAAATGACACAATTTTGCAGCAAAAAATGACAATCCAAACAGCGCCAAAGGTAAGAGCAAAGAGCCAAAGACTAGTGGGATGATGGCATGGAAGGCGGCATCCTTTGCGCTTGAAATTTCCAGACATGTTATGAGCACTGAACACTGTACTGGTCAGAACAAAAGATACTATTATATAATTTATATTATATAAATATAAAAAAGTTTTCTATGTACCGCCATTTTTTTTATTAAACACTAACAAATATAGATTGTGTGTGAATTTAAATTTGGAATCCAATATAAAAAGTTAATAAGAGAATTATCACACGGTCAGTATGTAAAAAGTTAATTCTCATATTTAGGGTCCTATATATAGTTTGAATAATAATTTTACACATATTTTGCCATTTTGATGCAAAAATTTCACATTTATTGCCCTCTTGATTTTTAAACATTATTATGTGAAATTTCAATTTTCCAAAAACACTGACATGACATCTATTTACTATATAGGCCTGTGTTCGGTGTAACCTGCCGTTGTATTCGTTCGAGGGCGGGGAATTTATAGTTGTTATATGCCTTTGAGGTCAAAATAATATATATATATATATGTCCATATTCAAATTAGCAAAGTATTACAACTATATAAATATCATTTTCAAGTCTTCTGAGTATATATTAAAGTGATGTTAGCCATATTAATTTAAGTGAACTCTTGATCCCGCTCCAACTTGAATCTGGCAATGAATGACTATGATGGTATACATTTCTAAACACAACAGTAAATTTTTTACCACCAAAAAAAAAAAAAAAAAAAAAAATCACAGGAGTAGATTCAAATATGACGGAGATGAAAAACACCTTAATTTGTACCCTAAATGGAAGGGTGTAAATGAGTCTACTCAAACTGAACACTTTAGTGTTCAAGACTGTTTATTTATTTTGATGAATTTGAAATTATGTTCAAATTTTACTTACTGGACTCGAACATTTTACTCTAGCCACGTATTACTCAACCAAGTTTGATTTTGATATTGACTCTTGTACTTGGTAGTATTAATTTTTTTGTCGCCATGGCCTTTTGATCTTGGATGTGATATGCCTGCATGAACTGTAAGTCCCAATTTGCCACCAAAAAGGCTAACACCAAACTCAACCTTCAATCTTGATTGTAACCATGACAGGCTAACACCCGAATAGCTAGCCAACCTTTTCCAGACTATCGTGTTCAAGTCAGAGACAAAGAGGGAGTCACAATTTATGATGGATGGAACCCATGTTATGTTTACCTTTATATTATAGATGGCAGTTGTAAATTGTCAACCAAGACATGGGTCTGGGAAAGAAGCCAATTATATGCATATATTCAACGTAGACGTTTGAACGATTTATTTATGGTTCTGTGAAGATGATCGGAGTCGAATCTATTTAAATTTCTTTTTTTTATATAGTGAAAAGAAAAGCATAGACTTTTGAGGACATGCATGTGCAAAACTATATATTGCAATCAAATTGTGCAGTCTTTCCATCCATGTTTGACACTGTCAATGTTTGATTCAATCCAATGGCCGAAGTTAGCCTGGCCTGTCGAGTGTCGAATATCCTAATTGGTTCTTTAATGAAGTTGCCAATCTTTGATCTAAAGTCAGTAAGAACGCAGTCAACTAGCTACACTAAGAGCACTTGGTCAACAACCTTTGAAATGTTGGTTAATTGCTAATTTTAAGAGAAGAAATTTTTATCACCTTAACATACGCTTTTGTCAATGCCAAAACGTGGGCAAGATGTCATATCCTTCTCAGTTAAAAGTATTAAAAGTATTTTTTACAGTCCTTTAAAATAGTCAAAATTTTTACTTGTATCTAATTAGTAGAAATTAAATTTTTACTTGATATTACAACTTTACGTGTGATTAGTGGATAACACTCATGCTAGAGGAGATAGATTGTGCAAATTTCGTTTTGAAGGAAAACAACAGCTAGAGATGCTTAATTGGACCTGGTATGGAAAGAGTTGTGATCAACTGAGAAAAATAAAGGGTTTTAATTAAGTAAGTATGTAAATCAGACAAAACATTTGGATCTAAAGCTGGTAATTAATTATTACATCTTCAAATTAATTATACATGAACATCATGCCTTTGCTCTTTATATTTTCCCCAGACACGTAAAAATTCTAGGATCCCACCAAACCAAAAGCGATTTCAAAATGAAGATGTCGATCAAAGTTATGGGATTTGGATGGTAATCTTGGACCTTGATTTGGCATTAATCAGTGTCAATACAAAAATTCATGATCATCAAGTGCTCTCTTGATGATATAATGGTTGGATTACTGGTCAGTTATCAACTTAATTATGATACAGCTAAATAATCATCAAGAATCACCACGGGTGGGACATGCCAGCACTTGCTTTTTAAGGTTTTCAATGATCATCACCAGTTTGGTGTTGAATCGATTCACGAAGCACTTGGGCAACCATCCTGCGGGGTCCAACTGAAATTGAAAATTCAAACAAGTTGAAGTTAGCCCCTCGTCAGAGCTTTGGGTCCAGCATTTGCATAAAATTGTTACTGTGAGGTATTAGTGCATGATTCACCCTCGTGTTGCCAAACAAAGTCTCAATAGTACTAATGGATAAAATTATGCTTAAAATTGCAAAGAGGGGATGATTAGCACAAGTAAGATATGAGAAGGAGAAGAAAAAAAAAAAAGTTAATTACCTGAACTACGTAGGTAACCATGCAGGAATCATCATCAAGTTTTTCAACAACCCATCCGGACTGCAACAATAGGGCTCTGATGGAATTATTTTGTTTCGGGCTCAATCCAGATGCTATTTCTTTTGGAAGAGAAGCTACTGCAACAACCTGCATGAGCTATAACATGTTAGTCATAATTCATCAATCTAAACTTCATTATTGGCTATAGATAATCGTTGCAACTGATCTGCTTAATTAACTAGTTAATGGGTGCATCAAGTTAAAGAGCATGCAACAATAAATATATCCAGGGTCCATCTTGAACAGGCTAATTACCAGAGTTCCATCATCCATAGTTTCACGTCTCTCATAAACAATGAATTCTCGGTTTCTGAAGAGAGGCTTGGCACAATCTCCAAACTTGAGTCGTATGATGCTCAGGCATTCTTCCAGATCTTTTATGTACCTTGCTTCCACTATATCAGAATCCCATTGCTGTACAAAATCCCAGATGAAATATATGTATATATATCAAAATCAAGTCAAAATCTTTATTTTTTTTATTTTCCTTTTCTGGGGGTTTGAATATCAAGTAGCTAGCTAGTACATAGCAATGCTTGAAATTCACCTTTGCTGCATCAATGGCATTAGCGACGGTGATGAACTGCTGGGGTGAGACTGATTTTAGCAGCCAACGACTGCGAAATGTGTGAAGGGATCCAGACCGACGTTTCGATATCTCAACACCATTGTCCATTCCTAGCACTTTCCAGCCATCATTTCCACTTCCAACTTTGTTGGAGTCCGAAGCTGACAATAATTCCTGAATGCAATTCTCACTTGCATAGAACACATATCTTCTCAAAGAGTCCTCACTAATCGACCTACCCAAAAAAATTCAACACTAGTCACCATGATGCCAGTGGAAAGCCGGGATTTTGTGACAAGGGGTGAGCTTATGAAGGGCTACTCTTTTCATGTTTCTAAAAATAAAATCAAGATGAATTCAAGTAGTACAAGTACTTGTGGACATGGAACTTACCAGGACCTGCTGCAAGGAGCTGGACTATTGCTCATCTTACGATTCCCTCTGTTGCAGGGAAGTTGGAAAAATTCGAAGATGATATATATGAAAGAGAGGAGGGTTGAGGTGGGGCAAGGGAGTAGGGTATAGAAGGACAAGTCCTAGATTGTTTGGGGAGGGAAGATGGAGATGGAGATCAAGCTAGGTTGCTAAAATGGTAAGAAGTGGGGTGAAGAGTGATGCACATGGAATGCCAGAGGAACCTCCATGATTAAAATTGCGCGTCTTTATCTCCATTTCCGTCTCTTTTCGCTCTCATTGAAGTCACCAACAATCCATGTGCATCATCTTCCCCACATCTCTCCCTCCTTAACCATTCCAACTCTTCTTTATAGCAAAAGAATCTTTTCTTTTTTATCCGCACAAAAAAAAAAAAGGGAACATGGAGAAAAATACTAGCAACTAAATCCAGACTAATGCTGTTTTAATTAGAACTCACTTGAATTAAATTTTACCTGGTTATGGGTGACAAAAAACTATTTGCAGAACAAAACCCTTTTATTTGGTCCCCCATCACGTGCCATGATGATGAACAGGCCAAAAGCTTTTACAAGTCTTGAAACTACTGTTTTGCTTATTCATTTCAGAGCAGCATTGAGTTGGGGCTGAATCAGCCAATTAGATATTTGCTCCTGGTATAGAAAAGCACTTGCGATATAGATATCTTAGATGCCATATTATATTCTATACCATCTGCAAATCGTAAACCGAGTTTTGGTGTTATTCTGTTGATTCTCATACAATGGCTTTGGCGATACAATCAAAACAAGAAAGCATCCTCGTGATCCAGTAGCAGTCAAACTATATAAGATAAGCTGCATGAACCCCAAAAAAAAAAAAAGGCTGCCAACTCATTTCTCTGTAAATATATTGCATCTTTAACAATCAAGTTGGTTCAGTGTAATATGTGGTGGTCCTAATACCGATACAACTGTAAAGGATACTAATTACATCGCTAAACAAAAAGAAAAACAGCTCACTGACTTTATTACAGTTTAAAAAATTAAAGAAGAATGATGGCATATGCTGTAAGTTTTAGCGGGAAAAAGACGTAAAGATGATCAATTTTCCTGTCCCAGGAAGCCTTTTGCTTTAAGGCTATCCACTGTATCCCGAACAGCATCTTCCACGGGTGTAAAAACAATCCCAAGATTGATCAATCTCCTTGCAGCATCTTTGCAAGCCACCAAACCTGGATCTGTCTCACCATCGAACCTGCATAGCAGTCAGAGGTCAAAATTATCAAACAAAAAGGTGTCAATTAGAAGATCTTATAACGTTGGAAAAAGGTTTATAATATCTAACATTCATTAGCTTAAACAGGTTTCTAATTCGTCAATATTATGCTGGCTTCCACATCCTCCTCAGCCTTTAGTTTCAGTTGAATTTCCTTTAATCCAGAACTCAAATTAGTCTAGAGTGTTGTGACATACCCTTTGATCAATCACTCAAGGAAATTACATAAAAGAAGCTACCAAAGTTATCATTACCAATGGTCATTTACCCACGTTGAATTAATTGGAAGCTCGAATAATTGATAAATCATACATGCATGAAAATGCTCAATTCACAAGTGATAACATTTCTGGTTGAGAAATAAGCACCTGACAATATTTCAGCTGGCGTATAGAAGCAAGATGGAGATGATTGAAACAGATGTCTAATCCTTTACTTTATTTGCCTACAACTTTTGTCACTACATGCAAATTAATTTTGGGGCCTAGTTAAAACTAAAGATGGCCTTTGCGGGTATGGATAAGTTTGAAGAACAAAATTCCACTGAAGCTGGGGCCTGCACGCCAAGATTTTACATATGAGGTGTAATAATTTTTCTCAATCGAGTAGAAGCTTCCACCCTGTGGGGTGGAACCACCACTATGGACAATCATGTAAACATGGTTGAAACAAGATAGATAAAGTTACCAAATATTTAAAATCCATGTCAATAGAAAATAAACACCACAATTTCTGCATCTTATGAGGCATGATTAATGCCATATATCTGGGTCCTCTGAGCTCTTTCTAAATCCTTCTTCACTGCTTTCATGATGGAAAGGCACATGTTTTTCAGAGCTAGGAAGCAATTCATGTATACTGGCCATCCAGATTCAAGGCATTGCAGCCATAATTGTAAATTACCTGTGTTCTAAAATAGATGAGGGCTTGGGGATGTTCTTTTTTACTGCAATTTCCATTTAATGACAAATTTTTAACACTACAGATTTTGCTGGCTGATGTAAGTTGTAGAGTTAAGACATAGTTTCTCAACTCTGTCGCATACAGATAATTAAGTTCCACCACACTCCCAATTGATTGATAGTCACAAGTCTTCTTCTTTTTCATTTCGAAGT
Organism: Coffea arabica; assembly: GCF_036785885.1. Taxonomy (NCBI): domain Eukaryota; kingdom Viridiplantae; phylum Streptophyta; class Magnoliopsida; order Gentianales; family Rubiaceae; genus Coffea; species Coffea arabica. The sequence goes on along the minus strand of NC_092312.1, from coordinate 21,573,319 downwards.
GTTTGATCCCCTCACATTTTAACTTATGATGAGGGTTCAAATTGAATCTTAACTAACTGCCTAATCTGTCAAATCAGTCAAACTGAAATTTGACCACCATGATCCAGTTAATTTACTGGTTCACACTTAATTTAGGTTTAGATACTACTACAAACTAAATAAATTCCTTTCATGAAGAGTTCTCCAAGAGGATAAAAATATTTCTCTTCAATTTCACTAAGAGGCTTTTGAAGTATTAGCACCATAAGTGTTGCACATCTGGGAGATATTATTTGACAGTAAAATGGGTGATTTTAGGGTTTGACCAGTTATGTTCCCTCTCTGAATTTTGTGTTAGAATCTCAAACAATTTTTTGAATAGCAGAAGACATAAGGTTTATAATTGCAGCTTTCAATTTGTAAAAGTACAGTTCAGTTATGTAACTCTACTTTGGCCAACATAAAATTTCAAAGTAGAAACAAAGTAACCAATTCATTTCAAAAGAGGATCGGATTATGGAAAGCCTAAGAAGATGCAACAAAGACATATATAAAGAAACAAAATGCACAGACCTGTGAATAGGAAACTGAGGAAAAAGTCTTGAGACTCTATCTGCAAAATCACTGAACTGGTAGATACCATTAGTGCAAAGATATCTCCCAGAAGCATTAGGAGTTTGAAAAAGTAGTGTTTGTGCCTTCGCCACATCCTTGACATGCACAACCCCCAGCCAATGGTACTCCTGTGTATCTTTTGATCCCTGAAGCAGCTGTTGCAAAACCGCACAGCTTGCATTTAAACAAGGTTGCAGAAGTCGGCCAAGACATGTTCCTGGGAGGATTGCAACTACATCCAATTTGTTCATCTCTGCAAATTCCCATGCAGCTTTTTCAGCTAGTGTCTTTGACACGGGGTACCATTTCTGTAACAACAGTTACCCATTAAAAGTAATTATAACCAAATTTCACTGAGTACACTCAACAAGCATCAAGCTTCATTCTGTGAATGCAAGCTCACTTAATCAATATAGGACAAAACAACTTGTTCCCTTGGCATGCATAAACAGGCAACACGATCATATAATTACCTTATATGTGCAGAATACACAGTTCTTCACATTTATTACGTTCATAACTAAAAAAAAGTTCAATAAGATTTAGTCAATGAACATTTACCTAAACATAATTTTTTACCAAGCCCCTCTAGTTCAAAATGAAAGCTGTAAAATGCATAGTTTGACCTCTGGTATTCACATCCTTTATTCAGATGCAACAAACATATAGGCTTAGGCATAAAACGTTCCTGGCACAAAAACTATTCATTCCCAATACATGGCTGTTAGCTATTGATATAAAATGGATATCCTGCTCAAGCTTTGGGTCCAGCGAATTTGTGAACCAACTCATAGAATTCATGTCTAAACAAATTCTTAGACGTCCTACACCAACTTTATATGATGATAAATTTGTAGCCCCTACATGCATATTTGTGCACAGTATATTATGTCCTCCAATTTTTCTCATTCCATGTGACTAGCACATACCCCACAATAGGGTTTAAAACAGCCAATATAGCTAAAGACTGCTTTACGCTTTCATTTTCAAAAAAGTGAGCACATGAAATTCCATCTCTAATGTTATTCCTCCATGTCAGTTTGTCTTCCACTCTAAGCCACTTTACACACTTCCAGTTTAGCAGACTGATCCTCTGTTAGAATCCCTTTATATTTAGTTTGGGATCACCGTACTCGCATAAAATACATGTTAATTAATTATATATGGTCAACACTCAGAGGAGCCAAAAGTCTTGACAAAGTTTACAAGCTCCTCTCCAGAGTTAAATTCAGAATAAAGTCATAAACCTTCAATTGGTAGCACTACTAAAAAAACTTATTTAAATAAAAAAATTTGCTTGATACATCAGCTTAAATTCAGTAGACTGAGCATGGTCAAGTAGGATAGGTTTCGACTTTCGAGCAAGGAAAAGCCCTGAAACAGGACCTCTCATCAAATAATCCAGCCTGTCACGTTTCATATTACACCCGGAAAAAAAAAACATCATTTGAATTTTGTGTACAACCTCCCCTGAGGTTTCTGACATTTGCACTGACCTCCCCTGTGATTTGAAAAATTACACTAACCTCCTCTGAGGTTACTAATCCTTTGCAAATTTAGTCCAAACGATTAAAATATTATTTTAGGGAGTGAAATTAGAATTTTGTACCAGATTTGCCCTTTGTGCTACATGTCCAATGAATGACAAAGTATTATAAATTAATTAACAATTAATAAACTTTAAGGAGTATAATTTATGAGCAAATACGCATTACTTATTTAAAGTATCGGCTCTTTAAAGGTATTTTACTTTCAAACATTTAATTTATGATAAATATATCAATATTTGTAAGTAAAATTTCAAAAGTGTTACAATAATATTCTTGCAAAAAGGAAATCGGTAGGTGATTTATTTAATATAAATTAAATATTTTTTTTTTAAAAAAATGGCCTATAAAGTATTAATTCTTTATGACTTTCATCCATTACATAAGTAAAGTATTCGTTCTTTATGTGCATTTTATTCTGAATCATTTAATTTATATTAAATACATAAATATTTGTAACTAAAATTGAAAAAATGTTATATTAATATTTTTACGGAAGAGAGATATGTAGGTTTTGTATTTAATAAAAATTAAATATTTGAAAATAAATACAAATATGTATTTGAGCGTAAATATTTGTATTAAATTAAATGTTTAAAAGTAAAATACCCGTAAAGAGCCGGTACTTTAAATAGTTACCGGCACTTTATGGGCAAACACGCATTATTCATTTAAAGTGCCGGCTCTTTATGGATATTTTACTTTCAAACATTTAATTTATGATAATATATCAATGTTTGTAAGTAAAATTTAAAAAGTGTTACGGTAATATGCTTGCAAAAAGGAAATCAGTAGGTTACTTATTTAATATAAATTAAATATTTTTTTAAAAAAAGAAATGATTCATAAAGTATTAATTCTTTATGGTTTTCATCCATTACATGAGTAAAGTATTGGCTCTTTATGGGTATTTTATTTTGAATCATTTAATTTATGTTAAATACATAAATGGTTATAACTAAAATTAAAAAAGTGTTATATTAATATTTTTACGGAAGAGATATTGGTAGTTTTTGTATTTAACAAAAATTATTTGAAAGTAAATACAAATCTGTATTTGAGCGTAAATAGTTATATTAAATTAAATGTTTGAAAGTAAAATACCTATAAAGAACCGGTACTTTAAATAGGTAATGCTTATTTGCCTATAAACTATACTCCTTAAAATTTATTAATTGTTAATTGATTTGTAGTATTTTGTCATTCATTAGGCATGTAGTACATAGGGCAAATTTGATACAAAATTCTAATTTCACTCTCTAAAACAATATTTTAATCGTTTGGACTGAATTTGTAAAGGATTAGTAACCTCAGGGGAGGTTAGTGTAATTTTTCAAACCACATGGGAGGTCAGTGAAAATGTCAGAAACCTTAGGGGAGGTTTCTGCAATTGTCCCAAAAAAATATGCTAATTGCAAACAAAGAACCCCACGTCTGCTTTTCATAGCAGTAAAAGATAATCTCCTCAATTCCCAAACACGGGATATCTAATTTTACGTATATCCACCACTGCTTTCTAGGAACTTATACCGGAATTTAGGGGCCGCTTGGTTCATGTTTAGGAATCGGAATTGTAATTGGAATCATTTACAAAAAATTAGTATGGGTTTTGGACAAAGGCATGATTACAAATGGGGGTGCTTGGTAAATATTGGTAAGGAATGGGTATCAAATTTAATAATCAATTTTTTACCTTTAATTTCTTTTTTCTTTTCATATCTTTCTTCTTTCTCGTTCAAATGCTTATCCCACATACCCATCCACCATATATATATTCATATATAAATATTAATTTTCTGTTTAAAATATATTTATAAATATTTATATATATATATATTTATATAAATATATAAATATATTTATTTATATATATTTATATAAATTTATAAATATATTTATTTCAATTTTGTTTTATAATATGTATATTAATATATATTAATTTGTATATTTCAATTATGTATATTATATATATAAATTATAGTAATATTAATATGTATATTTCAATTATGTATATTATATATATTATATCAATTGAAATAAATAATATATATTTATATATAAATATTTTTGTTTAAAATATATTTATATATATTTATTAATTTATTTATATTTATATTTGTACATTTATTTATATTTATATTTATATAAATATATAAATATATTTATTTATATATTTATATAAATTTATAAATATATTTATTTCAATTTTGTTTTATAATATGTATATTAATATATATTAATTTGTATATTTCAATTATGTATATTATATATATAAATTATAGTAATATTAATATGTATATTTCAATTATGTATATTATATATATTATATCAATTGAAATAAATAATATATATTTATATATAAATATTTTTGTTTAAAATATATTTATATATATTTATTAATTTATTTATATTTATATTTGTACATTTATTTATATTTATATTTATATAAATATATAAATATATTTATTTATATATTTTTATAAATATATAAATATATTTATTTCAATTTTGTTTTATAATATGTATATTAATATGTATATTTCAATTATGTATATTATATATATAAATTATAGTAATATTAATATGTATATTTCAATTATGTATATTATTATATTATATCAAATGAAATAAATAATATATATTTATATATAAATATTTTTGTTTAAAATATATTTATATATCTTTATAAATTTATTTATATATATTTTTATAAATATATAAATATATTTATTTCAATTTTGTTTTATAATATGTATATTTCAATTAATATTTATATTTTATTATATATATAAATTATATTAATATTAATATGTATATTAGATATATTATATCAATTGAAATAAATATATATATATATATTCATATATAAGTATAAATATTTATAAATATATATTTCAATTTTTTTATAATATGTATATTAATATATATATATTTATATATATATTAAATATATATTAATATACATATTATAAAACAAAATTGAAATAAAAAATATTATATATATAAATAAAAAATATTAATATATAGAAACAGAGCCAGTATATATTTTTAAAAAATCCCAAAAATAATTTTTTTTTAAAAGATTTTGGAATCAAATGTGGGATTCATCAAAACCCTCCAATCTACTTGGGTATGGAGAGTGACTGATTTTTCATGAATCATTCCAAGATTTCAAAACCTATACCCATTAGCCAAGCAACAATTTTGGGATTCAATCCAATTCTTGATTCCTATACCCTCCAACCAAGCACTCCCTTAGAAAACACATGCCAACAGTCTTGATCAGAGTTTCCAAGTGCAGATTATCTATCATCCAAAATTTGTAACTTAAGAGAGAACCTCTGACCTGACGAGCAATGCAGTAGTCAACATCAGTCCAAGAAGACTCATCAAAAACCTCGTTCCGGGGCCATCCCGGATTGGGCACCATAGCCGAAATCGACGATGTAAGCACCACCCTCCTCACGTTGTACATTTTGGCCGCCGCCAGCACGTTCAAAGTACCCTTGACAGCCGGGTCCACCAGCTCCTTTTGCGGGTCCACCGGGTCCTCAAGTGTGCATGGAGATGCCACGTGGAAAACACCCCCGCCGGCACATCCCTCAATGGCTTTGCGCACTGCTTCAGCATCCAAAAGATCGGCCTCGTGCACCACCAGCCGGTCGCCGTTGGCACCAGGAAGTGAAAAGAGGTGAGATGGGTCAGAGCCCGGGAAAATGGAAGCGTGAACTGTGGTGTAGCCTTGGTCTAAAAGGGTCTTGATTACCCATGAGCCGATGAAACCGTTGGCACCAGTTACACACACTGGTTCTTTGGTGTTGATCAATTTTGTAGCAGCCATATCTGTTGGAAGCTGGGATCAACTTGAAATTGAAGGACTCCTCCTTTTTTTTGTTTTAATTTGTGAGAAATAGAGAAATTAAAGAGTGTTGGATTAAATATGGATTTTTTTTTTACTTTTTTTTTAACTAACTAGATAGTGAGGGAGTATGATGTGGCAATACTAGATTGGATGAGTTTAATAGTAGTTTCATCGGATAGGTCACTACACTCAAGTAGGTGTATAGTATGTTGCATGGTTCATCGAGCCTTATCCAGTATTAATGTATTTATTAAATAATTATATTTATATGGGTTAAATTACATAAATGTTCAGAAATTATTAAGAAATTTCAACAGTTACCTTGTATGGATAAGTTAGTTTCATGGGCATTGGAGTCAATCTAACCCTTTTTTAAGCTGACTAGCTAAGTGAGGGAGTACGATGTGCCCGTACTGAATTGGATAAGTTTAATATTGGTTTTATTCACTGGGTCAGCAGGCTCAAGTAGGGGCATACCATGTTCGATAGCTACTGGAGTCTTGTCCAGCATTCAAGGTTTTAAAACCCAAATCGTTCGTTAACTCGGAAAAGTTACTAGGTCACGAGTCACTGGTTAAACTATGGGACTAATCATTTTCAATCCGTGATATCATACATAAATAAAAAATAAATTATACATTGCTAATTTTATCATATCTGCAATCTACACTTCCCGCTACAAAGGTTTAGGCATGTGATCATAACTATGGTTCTTTTGTTATTAAGTTTATAATAAAATAAACTAAAAGAAAAGCAAAGATACAAAGCAAAATACAAGAAAAGCAAGGCAAAAAAGAGCTATAAGTCTACCTATATGACAAGCTTGACACCAAGAAAATAAGAATCTTATTTTAGAAAATTAGTAAATTACAAAGTAAAACAAAAAAAAAATCATAGCGCATATAATTTAGACACAAAATTGAGCTTTGGCGAAGGAATTTGAGAGATTAATGATGAGATGATAAAGAGAGGGATGATTCAGAAGAGAAAATTTTGAAGAAAATTAGTAAATTGAAGAAAGAAAGAAGATTGAAGTCTTAGGTCTTGACTTGAGTCGACAATAGGTTGCAGTTATCTAATTAGTTTCTATGTTTTTTGTTTTTTGTTTTACTTTTTCTCTTCTTTTTAAAATTTTGACCAATTGAATGAACCAAACTAGTTTAGAAAAAATTGTTCTGGTTTGATGGTTCACCGATTGGACCAATCGAAATTGGTTTTCACTAAATACAACACTTTTTTAGTCCTACTGGGTTTGAAGCATAACCGCGCTCAGACAGCCACCCAATCGACGATTTAATTGATTCAACGGGGCGGTCCAGACTGGGTCTTAAAACATTGCCAGCATTAATATAAATATTAAATAATTATATTTACATGGGTTAGATTACATAAGTGTTCGGAACTTGTTGAGAAATTTCAACTCTTACCTTCAGTAGTAGAGCTAGTTTCATGGGCATTGGAGTCAATTTCATCTCTTTTTTTAGCTAACTAGTTAAGTGAGAAGTATGATATGGCAGTACTAAATTGGATAAGTTTAATATTGGTTCTATCTAATGGGTCAGTAGCCCAGCATACTCAAGTAGGGGTATAGCATGTACTATGTTCAATAGTACATTTCAACCCTTATCTTCTGTGGTATAACTAGTTTCAGAGTCAATTTAATCCACTTAAAATTTTAAAGGAATAAAAAATTCATAAAAGACCTAAATCCTAACTTAACATCGAAGTCAATCGAATCGAGTATGAGCTCTTTATTGATCTTTGCGAGTCGAATTTGAACTACTGTTCTTCTGCTCAATCGATCTCAAGCACTTAGAGTCGAGCTTGAATTTGAGCATGACATTGCTCGAGCTCATTTCAGTTCAATTACACCATTAGGCCCAAATGCTCACTCACTAATAGTTAAGACTAAAAAAGAGTTAAAAAGCGATTGAAATTTGGGATTTGTCAAAGGAATCAAAGTTGTATAGAGGTCGAGTGATTTAAATTGACAATTTAGGGAAGTGTAAAGACAAACCGAAGTGTAATCTTTTTTGTCCATAGCAATGAAAATTCAAAATTTTTCAAAAAAAAAAAGAAAATCATTTAAAACGTTCTTTACATTTCGCCAAATAAATTTTTTTGACTTTCACTTTTAAAATGATAATTTTATGTTCCTTACAAAATCTAATGAATAAATTTTGATCCCAACTTAGGTTTTTGATCACCTTTTAACTTGAAATCACCATATAACTTATATACAATTATTTTTTTATGTAAAAAAAATGTTAGATTTGACTTTTTTAGTGGCAAAAATGAATATAAATTGGGTCCGATCCTACTTTTTTTTAGAATAAAATGAATATGATTTGAGTCAATCATACTTTTTTAGAGACAAAAACGAATATAAATTAATTTTTTATTTGAAGTACAAATGTGATCTAACCTTTTTATCATTAAATAAATAACCATATACAGGTCACTTGATGAATTCAGAATAAAAAATGGTGAAAAATCTAGTTTGGAACCAAATTTTTATCAATTTGATTTTTTAAGAAACTTAAAGTTACTATTTTAAAATTGAAGGATGAAAAATTTCATTCAATGAAATGTGAGAAATGTTTTAAACCATTTTTTTTAAAAAAAAAAAACTATAAACATCTTCTTACCATCTACCATCATTCTTCCCTTCTTTTTTCCTTAATTGGCAAAATCTTTCTCTATTTAGCATAGCTTTTCGGGACAACTTATTACTAGCCGAATATTATGGTAACGGTATTTTTCTGGTTCGCTTTATTAAAAACTATAAAAAAAAAAACTTCTTTTTTTCTTTGTCCAACCACCTATATAATCAAATTCAGTAGCGAATACTACTAGAATATGTTGGAAAGTGTGCCCAAAAAAAAGAACAAAAGATGGTAATGAAAGATAAGGGGAAATCTGCTTTTGGATTTGCCTATTTTAGCCTTGCACCGTTGAAGATGAATATGGAACTATGGTATAAAGATTAAATTTTGAGGACATAAACCAAATGAATTAGAATAGATGATTAAAAGACAAGTAAAAGTGTTGAGGACTAGTTCAACAATTCACCTTTCTTTAAGATATAAGTGTCAATTTGAATATAAATTGTTGACATATTTCCAAAGGATTTTTCGCTAGTGTCATTGGAAAAATAAAATTTTGAACTAAAAGCGAGTGCCAAACTTCAATTGAGAAATCTTTACTTGTTCATGTTGTTGAATTTTCCCTATTCATTCCACTTTCTCAAATGAGTCGATTGACAAATTAGTCTCCTTTAAAATTGGACTATTTATACAATATATAAAATAAGTGAGGTGGTAGTTAGTGTAAACTTTTTTGATAATTTTTTGAGTTTTCAATTTTATCCTTGTAGAAACTAAATTTTTAGCTTAATTATCTAATCACATTTTACCAACATAACTACTCCGAACCACCTTTAAGTATTGTAAGTTGTACCAAATTACTATAGCCTTATAAATAAAAGTTATTTAATTAGTTTATATAAATTATGTTTATGTGAAAAACAAAATTCATATAATATTAATTCATTTTAATTGTTTTTAAATTGCACATACATTAAATATGCCCTTAACCGTAGTTGCAAAAATTTACTAGTGAGTAGTGATTTGATTTTGTATAGTTTGCTCAGAGTAAAAAAAAAAAAAAAAAAGAAAAGAAAAAAGAGCTTACCTGACTAATGAAAAGACTAAATTGGTCTCCAAATGAACGGGTGGCCTAATGAACGCCACGGCAACAGCCACCGTAGTCGGGGCACAGAAGCTTTCACCAATAGAAAGTCCCTCCATTTTTCTTTCTTCCCATCTTTTGATTTTAATGGGTTCTTTTTAGCAATGGATATATCTGCAGAGGGACTAAGATAGCTTACAACTAGAAGAATCGTTAACTGATACCATTTTTGTATGGTGCAATCAAGATAATTGAGAGAAGCAGAGATGATTGAGCATCAGTTTTGCTGTAAATGGTGTTCAAGATTGGTGAAATAGTCTTGGACTCATGAAAGTTGCAGCATCACTTGCCAAAACTTCACTTTTCTTATCAGCATACAATGGCTTTGCTGGTCCTGATACTGGAGGATATGGATTTTGCCATTCCTATTACTCTTCCAAGATTGTTGCCAAGAAAAGTAAGAAGCCTCAAGCTCCTTCACCTAAGGTAACATTTTTAGATTCTTTTAGAATTGTTGATAGTATTTTAATTGATTTGATGCTGATATGAACTGAGTGCGTTAATCAGTGATCGGTACATTATGTTTTGTGCATGGTTTGGAAAAAGATTGCATTTTTATGTGCTAAGATATGAAGTTGTAGTTGAGTAGATGGTCACTTAGGAAACGAAAATGGGAAATGAATAGAAGAAAAGAGAAGTAGAAAGTTTTGTTATTTGTTTGGTCAAGTGTATACTTAGGCAAGTGAAGATCATGATCCTTACTTGGGGATGTAGTATGATGGATTTAGACAAGTACAAAGCTACCAAAAGGTTCTTCGAAGAAAATGGATGACTGTGAGGGATTGAAGGTTCTTTATAAGGCAAGAAGGTTTCTTTTGTCGTAGATGCAATAGGGTTGATATTCCTTTTTACAATTTGAATTATCTTGGGTGAAATTTGGGGTGCGGAAAGGAAACTGAGAAGGTAGATTTGAAGATTATGTCCTTTGGAGTATAGGATGAGTTTTAGAAGGCATTCGTAAAGACAGGACTTGGTAGTCCCAAAGGTTGAGGTTTTAGTGGTTTGAAACTTCTTTGAAGGTTAGTTTTGCTAAAGATAGTAGTAGTTTAAATGGGAGATCACTGAAGATATAGGCCAAAGAAGAACCAAGCATTGGAACATTTGAACCTAAAGATTCTAACATTTTGATTGCTTTTTTGGGAGATTTCGGCTGTTAGGTTTCATGGCAAGATAGATCAAGTATGTTCTTGTTAATCAGTCAGAACAGCTCAGTTGAATTGTGCATCCATGTACTGTGAGAAATAGGAATGCTACATACATCTTTGGAGCTCAAAAGTAACAAAATATTAATAGCTGCCATTTCCCAACTCAGAAATGAGTCTGAAGATTGATATATACTTAAAAAAATGGGGAAACTTCTCTTTAAAATATCAAGCAACTGATCATGAAACGCCAAAAAAGGGAAGGAAAAAAAGGGATGATGCGAATTTTCTTTGAACTGTAGGCTTGTTATAATTGAATAAGAGAACTGCACTAAAACCATTAATGAAGAAATATGAGAGGTCAAAATACTACCTTGTAGCACTTAGAGATAAATCATCTTACATATGTGATCCTCTTTTCTCCATGTTAACATGGATAATGTGAAAGATGATACAGGATCCTTGTTGGATGAAAAAATTCTGTTTCAGAAACGTGAGTTTCCTTCAATGACATGGAAAAGGAATAGAAGTAGGAAAAATAGGAGTTGGTGAATCAGAACAGAACGACGTGAATGAGCCAAAATTGGAGAGAGAAGGAAGAAGCCGGGTATCAAAGGATGGACTCACTTCCATCTTGTTGATGTAGCAACGTTTCAATAACGCATTTCAACCACTTGGTTATCTTTGATACTTCTAACGTCGTCTTACTTAAGGTGCATAACGCATTTAATGAAGTAAACATATTCACGTGCATTTAACTGTATGGCATTTCCATGTACTTTCACTTAACATTCTTTTCATATCCCTGAATACTAAACTTTCTAGGCAATGTGATACCTAATGTCTACCTAAACCTTCTTGTCAGCATCAAATTTGTGAGCAAAATGAAGAGGAAGAGAGGGTGTAGAGAAAAGTATAATTATCCATATCTAGACCAAAATTCCCTTCCAAAGAAATTCTGAACCGTGTGAAGGCCAATGTGAAGAAGCCGCAGATCTCCTTCATTTGGAGCTGCCCATCATATATCTATTCTTTTCAGTCATTTAATGTGATTTTTTCTTTTTGGTGTCTTCTGGGCGTTGCTTTGAAACAAGAGAAAACCCTTGGTTTCTTCAGAGTTTGTCTTAAGATCCTGGAAAGGTCTTGTGAACAATATTCATTAAACTATCCATGTGTGCACCTTTAACTCTAAGAATCTTGCTTGTAACAGGGCTCTGAGATGCCACCTCCAAGAATCACAACAAACTTGAAGCAGAATTTACAGTTCTTAAGACTATGGAAGGTAATTTAACACCTTAGCTTCATGCTGGCTATATTAGAGACTATTTACGGTTACTGGTATTGATTTTCTTGTTAAAATATTGTTGTAGGAGTTCCAAAAGAGAAAATCAAACACACCTAAGCCTGCAACTAGTTACCGCAGAAAGAGGGCAGAGAAAGAGGAGATTTTAGAAGAAGAAACAGAACTTTATCGTGATCCTACTTTGAGCCTTTACTAGTAATTCATTTTCCAGGTCTTCTTGGGTATCATTTGTTATACTCTATGTTACTTGGACTCTTCACTTTGCCCTGCTGTATCTGTCCGACTCTTCATTTTGCACTACAGTAGCCATGTTGACAGGACTTGGTAGCTGAGTCTGAGTAACATAGGTTATACTAGGTTGCTTTTTGGAGCTATTTTGAAATTCTTTGAATTGTTTATTTCTATAATAGCACAAACCAAGGCATAGAAACAGCAGTTCCTGTTTTGCTTGTGGATGGCTATAATGTCTGTGGATATTGGCCAAAATTGAAGAAGCATTTCACAAATGGCAGATTAGACATTGCTCGGCAAAAGCTTGTTGATGAACTGATTACATTTAGCATGCTAAGAGGTTTGTGCATTTTCTCCTTTGGTAGTATTACGTTGTGTGGACTCTATTATTAAAGTTTCAAGTAGTATGATTAGAGTCTTCTGTTCTCTTTCTTTTGATAATTATGACCGAGCTTAATCAATCTAAGGTGGATTCTGCTCTGCTCTTGTTTGTGTAGATTTTCGAAATTAATTTTTTCTTTTGCATGGTATGCTTTTATTGACTCATTTTCATCCTAAATTTTGTTTGGCCCTAATAAGTTTCAAAATATTGTTGTTAGACTATTCTTGGCTGCATATTAATAATTTGGGGGGAGTTTTTTTCTTAGTTTCGTACTTTTTCTCAAATAATGGCTCTTCAGCACTCTTATCTCTGGATTTTACCCTATATCAGTTTCTTTACTCTGTTTAATATTTGTGCCTAAAAGAATTTTGTATATTTAGATTGGGAATCTCCATTTCTTTTATCACGTAAGTTGAGTTCTTGTGATTTTTAAAGGCTTTCTGATTTGTACATTTGCTCCAAAAAGAGAAAAATTGCCATTGGATTTGGTTTCTATCTAGAACGTTTCTAAAAATATTATATTTTATAATGAATTGCAGGTCCTTTCGCATGGACGCTTTCTTAAATGCAATAGGATACAGCATTTGTTAAATATCATGTTGCTGTTGAAACTCATTATAGCTTTGTATACATTTGCAGAGGTGAAAGTGGTGGTTGTATTTGATGCCATGATGTCAGGGCTGCCAACACATAAAGAGAGTTTTGCTGGGTAACTTCTTTTTCCTATGTCTTTGTTGTGTTTATACGTCACTATGCCCATTCAATTTAATATTATCTATTAGTTATTATTCTGGATCACAAGAACTTTTTGTTGTTCTGTCACAATGTATATTCTTTGCAAAGCATCGGCGTGCAAGTATCTGCCTATAATTTCCTGAGACTATTTGTCTATAAGAATCTTTAGAGTACATCTGTTCTCCTTGGTGAAGCCATCTAAGAATGAGTTCAGCAAATTAGTCTTATGACACATTTCTGTTGGTCAAGCACTAATGAATAGCAGTGTTGGTTGGCTCCAGTCACATCATTCTTATTGTTCAACAACACATTGAATATTGGTTCTGCAACTAATCATTGGTTTTTCAGTCCTCAATATGCCCATAAGCATTCACTAACAGAATTTGTATATATTGTTTTCTTGAAGTTATGTATGTCAATATATTACAGTTGACGTAAAATAGAAAATCATTTAACTATCATTCTTGCCAATAGATCTATATGTTCATTTTGGTGATGCAAGGTTAGTTGCTTATAATTCTCTTTGAGAGGAAGATGGAAAAACTTGTGTGAAAAGTATTCTCTTTTAATGGTGTCTCAAGTTTCTTTGTGTTTCAAATCCATTTTTAGCCTCAGTTGTCTATATTGAACATTAGCAGTTCTTTGCTTGATAAGCATGATAGAAGTTTTCATAACCTTAAAAGTTGTGAAATTGCAGCATTGACATGGTGTATTCGAGTGAAACTTGTGCTGATGCTTGGATTGAGAAAGAGGTACATCTTATCTTGCCACTTGAGTCAGGTTAATCATTTACACGACTCTCTTTCCTGTGCAATTTCTCAATGTGGTTCTAGAAATTCTTTGTTCACTACTGCTTAATGAAATGTGTTCTAGAAGTAAGAATCTCCACTGGATGGACTAGCTAGCTCAGGCTAAAGTTCCAGGTGATGAAATGAATGTGATTCTAGTTGTTATCTCAAAATTAGTTCATCAATTTTGCTAATTTTAAACTTAAGAACTCTATCCACCTCCTGTCCCTTCTTTGATCTTTTACGTAAATATAACTTGTTTAGTTTGCCCAGGACTAGGAGTAGCATGCAAGAATAGAAGTCATAGCTTATGACTGTTAGGCTATGAACTAAAACGAGAAAAACTTCATCTTTGAGTTCCAAAATCTTACATTTGCTTCTACTGTTTTTCAGTTTCTCACTCTTTTAACATAATTTGTCTTTTATTCCAATGACTAGGTATTTATTCAATAATTTTTGGCTAGGGTTGTGGTCTTAGTTGAGATTGTGGCAGTGCATTCTGCTTTTGAAAGTGTAACTGTGAGCTCCTAGCTTCTGCTTCATAGCAAAGACAATATACTTGTGCAGCCTGTCAGGGTGTGTAGCAGTTCTATTTGCTGCACCTTCTTGTTATTATTGCAATTTGGTGACATGTTATGTGCAGTTTCTGTTGTCATTTGGCTGTCATAGTTTCACATACATGACAATTTTGTGATCATCTTACTTTCTTAGTAGAAACTGTTTCTTTCTGTAAAGTTACCATTTGCATTGATCTTCTGATATTTCTGTCACATGATTAGGTTGTAGCTTTGAGAGAGGATGGCTGTCCAAAAGTTTGGGTTGTCACATCAGATCGTTCTCAGCAGCATGCTGCATATGGAGCAGTATGCCCTTAACTTGTAGATTTGTAATCCTGTTATACAGTTGTTGCCAAATTTAAAACTGATACTGGTTTTAATATCTTCATTAGGGAGCTTTTGTATGGAGTAGCAAGGCTTTGGTGTCTGAGGTAAAATTCCAAAGGAATATTGAGGCATGTGGTGCTTTAGCATGATAATCGAATGGGAGTCAGTATGATGTCATTGTAGGTTTTCTAGATGTCCATTGTTTCTTTGTGGAGAGTTGGGGATCGGGGTTTAAAATCTTAATTTACTCAGTGATGAGTGACTTCATATGCAGTATGACTTTGATTTTTTGGTTCAGTGAAAATTCCTGGTCTGTCCTTGCAAACTTAACAAATTGCAGGTTTCTCCTTGATTAATTTTGTGGCAAGCTGAAAATTTTCTTGATTTGCATCTTATTGCTGAGAGATTATTGATTTCCTTCTGTTTTCTTTTTGCCCTTGTTTTGGTGGTGTGGCTGGGATTGATGTGTATTTAGACTGAACAATATTTAGTATAATCACGATTTAGATAGATTTTAAACTTTCAGAAAGTGTGCACTTGGCATGAAATTGGACTTCTAGGTTAGATAGATATTCATAACCATTAGTTAGTTTTTTGCTCATTCTTTGCTCAAGTTTTTGATGCTTTAAGACTAATGCAGATAAAAGCTTCGCAAAAAGAGATGGAGATGATGCTCCATGAACATAGGTACAATTCTTGCTCTGTATGATCTCATCAATTCTTTCTTTTTCTTTTGGCTTGCCCATCCTTCTCTGTCATTTTCAACCCCCCATTCTGGATATAGTTACGTATGGGTAAATCCGGACATTTAATCCATTGATACTTGAATAAGTTAAATAGAGTGAAATTACTCAAGGCTATAGGACATTAGTATAATGCTATAAAAAGTTTTGGAGATGGAGCTTTTAACAGCTGATCTTGGTAATTGTGGCCGGGGGGGGGGGGGGGGGGAAGGTTTTCTGTATGGTTGAATTGTGTTTGCACAATGTAAAGTCAGTAAACCCCCGATTCCTTTTTATAATTGATAGAACTAGCTACTTTCTTTGCCTCTTTATGCAAGCAAATGAACCGCGGACAGATGCTGTCACTTCTGCAGTTTGTATGGAAATAACTGGATGGGCAGCCATGGTAGTCACAACATAGGCCCCAAAGCCAAATAGGCAGGATGACTAATGGGCAAGGCTGGCTACTTTGTCATCTTTTTTCAGACCTTAATTTTTTGCCCTACCAATCTGGAGTTAGTGAACATTCCCCAATTTATATTAAGTTTGTCTTTTCATCATCTGCCCATAGGGGCCAGGGGAGGCTTTGATCTTTCATGCCGTTTCATAAAATCCATATGTTTACTGCTGTATGATTCTCTTCGTGGCTGTGGTTAGACCCAAAACATTAGGGAGGTTGGCGATCTGTTAACATTAAGTTTTTAATGTTTTACATTCCTGTGCAGATCGACTTCCATGCAAGGTAAATTGCTGAAGCACAATCTTGATTCAGAGGTAGTGGAGGCCCTCAAGGATCTCAGAGACAAGTTATCTGAAAATGAGTCCCGAAGATGACTTGTCCCCGTAAAATGATGTCCTTCACCTTGGCTAAATTGCCAACAAAATTAAAGCATATGCTGTCAAGTTGTCTGCCTGAAAATATATTTCTCAGTATTTCAGCACAACCATGTACAGCTTTTTGCCTGTGTTATGTTATCCTACCTCAGTCCCCTTCACAACTCAGCTTAAAGCTGACACACTTGCTTGTTCAACTTTTGTCTGTGCAAACTATGTATTTTGTGGATGACTACTCGAAATACATAAAATTTCACAATTTGTTGCTCACAAGGCTTTGTTGGAGATTAGATGACCCTCTAAATAATGCATGGTTTGTTTTTCTCTAATCTTTGTGCCTTGCTGTTATTTCTTTGGGATAATTTCAGAAGCTTCACTTGAGGTTTTTGACAATTTTGTCTAGTTTCCTTGAAGTTTTTAAAATTACACATACCTCCCTTGAGTTTATCATTTTGGTAACAATAATCATTCAATGTTCAAAATTTTGAATGAATAACCCAAAATGTCCTCATAAAATTGTATAATTCATTTTACCTTCTTATAAAAATTTTTTTAAAAAAATATGGAACATACATAAAATCTCAAACTTACCTTCAACTATCATCTATATTATATATTAAACTCTTTATATTCTTACATTTCAAATTAGTACCATTATCCTCAACATGATCATCACACCATCAGTCCTTATATTCTAAAACCTCAATTTAAGTTAAAAAGAGAAAAACAAAATCAACATTATTAAACTCAAAAAATTTCATCAACTGCATTAGTATAACATTTTATCCCTCAAATGTTGGAGTCCAAACACTAGCCCCATCCTTTTTAACCCTTCAACTTACATCTTCTTCTGTTTATCTCGAGATCCTCCAATCAAAGCTAAAACTAATTTGTAATATGTTAAAATTGTGTTTAGGACATGATTGGTTTATTTCATGGGTGAATCATGCTTTTGTTTTCATTAAATGTCCATTTGTGTGATGCATTCATATGCACAAGATTAAAAGTGGATTGTTTAATTGCAATGAAAAATAGTACTATGTTTAGGTCGTTATGGTCATTTTATAGGGTCAAAGGAGGTAAATGTAATATTGAAAATCTCAAAAACACTAAGTGAAATTGTTAGAAACCTCAAGGAAGGTTTCTGAAATTGTCCCTATTTCTTTTTTTCAGAAGCAAGAGGATGGACATATACAATTCAAGAATGTTGCTTATGTTGAGCAATACTGAGAATTATTATATTGAATTCCTCCGTTTGGATATTTTGCAAAAGAAATTTTTCAAATACAATGTTATAGTAATACACAAACAAAAACAAAAACAATTCAAAAAATATCTCGTCCATATAATATATCAAATATTTCAAAAAAATTTATAGTAAAAATTTGTCATATACACTGCTACAGTAAAATATTTTAAAAATACCTCAAAAAACAGTTAATTCAAACGGAATTTTTTTTTTTTTGGCCACTCTTTTGTGGCAAAGTCCATCTTTCAAATCTTTCTTTCCTGGATCAGTGTATGAGCCTTATCGTACGTTTTTGGGCTTGGGATTTCTTTGACTTCAAGTGGTCTGCTTGAAGTTTAAAACCCAATATTGTTCAGGAAATCCATTGGTCCGTCACCCAGACATGTCCCTTGCAAGTCACATCAGTTTACACTTTTTCCTGGTGAGAAAAAGAAAACAAATCTAGGGAAAAATTCAAAGAGTAGCGCAGCATAGTAATCTTAATAGGGTTTGGCTATGGAGTGCCCAGTAAACAAGGACTTTTGGTATTAATTTTTTTTGACAAAAGTAAAACTAATTCGAGAAAGAGTCTAAGTTCAAGGTGCAATAAATTTGAATGTATGCATTCACATGATACGTTGGTGTAATTTAGGTGAAGTGGGCACCTATTTTAAAAAATTCACCTCAATAGCTCAATTTTATTCTGGAAAACAAATTAAGTGTTTAGATACTGATTAATTTGTACAACTCACTTCATTTCTTTTTTCAAATCTTTCCATTTTAAGTTATGTTTTTGATAAAAAAAAAAGGGGTTGATATTATGAATTCCCAATTTTGTAAGAATCATATACTCAAGCATGGCTTTATATCCGGAATATAACTAGGGTTGCAAATGAATCGAGCCGCTCGCGTCAAGTTCAAGTCGAAATCGAGCTCAAAATATTAAGTTTGTTAGCTCGCGAGCCCACTCGCGAGTTTGAGTATATATATATAATATTTTTTATTTTTTTATTTTAAGTATATATATATTTTATTTTAAGTGTATATATATTTTTTTATTTTCTTATTTTAATAATAAAATTACATATATATCCTTAATATTTAATTATTTATTAATAAAAAAATATTATTTTATTTATTTTTTAAAAAATAAAATAATTATTTTTATTTTTTTCGAGTTCGAACTCAAACTCGAGCTTTAAATTGCCAGTTCGTCGAGTTCGAGCTCGAGTTCGAACTTAGTTAAATTTAGTCAAGACTCGGTTCGATTAGTCCAAAACTTGACTCGACTCGACTTGTTTATAGCCCTGGATATAACTACTGATGAGAAGTGAAAAGGTCATGGTAGAGGGTGCGTATAGATTTATCAATAGGTTTGATATCATCAATTCATTCCGATTTCCCAAAATGGTTGAAGTTTCTATCCACAAATAAGCAAATGAATAAATGACTGTTTTGTAATATTATTATTGGCATCTGATTGAGGGTGATAGTTCCTATATATAGAGAAGATAAATAATCATGTAAATCCTTTTTTTTTTTTTTTTGGGTAATTACGTGGATATAAGTGGATAGGTTTCCATTTTCCTGTAAGTACTTCGAATCCAATTTCGTGTCAAGCAATCAAGTATCGACCGACCTTTCATTTTTTGCGGTATCTATTTTTATAAACAGCAATTGTCAGACAATGTCCAGATTTGATGATCAATCAATTACTAGTAACATTATATACCCTGGGAGTGCTAAGTTGGATTTGTCCATTTTCTTGCCAGATTACTGTAGGACATGTCGATCGTCTCTTTCCATGTTAAGGGGTCCGCTTTTCATATAAAGCTAAAAATGAAAATAGACTTGTCTGTCGTTTTGATGGTTGAACTGCAAAATCTGCATAAATAAAGGTAGAAGAAGGGAGAGGCTGAAGGGCAAACGCAATTTACTATGTATACGGCTTTTACTTTTTGGATTATTCTTTTCAACTGTACCGTCGGTGTGCATGAAAGATTAATCTTTTTGCTTTTATTCAAAATTTTATGAGTTCCACATCCCAATAGGTGCATGTGCTTAAGTATAAAATGAAGGTTAATGTTCCTTAATATCTAAAATTAGGGTTAATTTCACTTTGCATTCTTTCTATTATACCTAAATTTACACTTTGATCCCTCCCTAAATTCAAAGTGGGAACATTAAATAGTTCCTAAAGTATCAAATTTGTTCCACTTTAGGGTCTGTTTGATAATATAAAAAAGTGTTGAATTTGAATTTTTTCAGACATTCAGATGTTTTGAGTGTTTGATAAATGAAAATCTGTTTGCTGAACTTGTTAAGCAGTGTTGAACCTGTGTGTATTTTTTTCAGCACAAGAATCCTAACTGAATGCTTAATTCTGATAAGAATCAATAGAATTATTTCAACTACCTTATCTTATCGACCAAATCTACCATTGTTTGTTAATTATGTTCAAAATTCTTATCTAATTAAACAACCTAATATTCTCTATTTAACGATTTTTAGTTTCTCTTTTCTCCCTTTTTAATGACTTTCCCATGTTCTCCATACTTCTCATATAATATATTTCATCTTTTATATTAATTTGATTTAAAAATAAATATTCATTTTCATACCTAACAATTTTAAACTAATTAAATCATAGATTCTTTTTCTTTTTTGAATGAAAGGATATAAGGGCAAAATTATCAAATTAAACTGATTAAGCATTCAGCTATAAATATTTATCAAACAGTATAAATAGGTTTAGCATTAAAATTCGGACATTCATATATATTTTTTAGTGCTTAAAATTCAGCAAATTAATTATTTCAGTATTCAGATTTCAGAATTCAGACTTCAG
Organism: Coffea arabica; assembly: GCF_036785885.1. Lineage (NCBI taxonomy): Eukaryota > Viridiplantae > Streptophyta > Magnoliopsida > Gentianales > Rubiaceae > Coffea > Coffea arabica. Next base: position 21,552,469 of record NC_092312.1, on the reverse strand, counting down.
TTATATCAAACGGAACCTTAATCCTTAACATAAATTTTATTTCATTTTAATCCCTCAAGTATAAATTTTATCCTGCTTTCATCCCCTCGTTTAAGCTGAGGGATCAAATTGGGAATCCGTGGTATAGTTGAAGGATGCGAACCGGAACTAATCAAACCTCTAAAATGAAGCTGTAGTTAACTTTGTCAAATAGATTGATTTCTTGAAAACTTCTTGTATATTTCAAAAATCGCATTTAACAACCGCAAAAGTTGGTGCTGAATTATGTACATTCCCATGAATGTAGCTTCAAGCGAGCATTGAAGAAGAATCTGGAAACAGCAGACAAGAATGTTAGCGGTGCAAAAATGGAGTGATTGCATTTGCATCTATGGCCAGTGTGCCAACATCTAGTTGAGGTAATAATAGGAATCACGGGATTCCTGCCTCCAGTCAAATGTCAGTTTGTGTCACAAACGTACAATATGCCCTCTGAGAGTTACCATATATATTGATTGTTTCTCTCTGTGAGTCTTTCTCTCTGTGTGTGTGATAGAGTGTGTGTGTTCTTGAGGGGATGAGATGGACGGGTAGAGTAGGACATAACTAGATAGGTAAGGTGGGGTTAGTTTACAACTTTATATATGTGGAAGTGGTGGCCAAGGAAGTAGGGAAGAGAGATGCATGCTAGAAAACAAGAATTAAGATGGATGGACAGACAGTTGAAGGAAGAAGAAGTGGTACCCCAAAATTTTCTGCAACTGTATACATGTTGCTGATCCTTGTCCTACAGATAGAGAGGTTGAGTTGTTGATGATGTTGGTAGTATAGTAACTCCAAACCTCATTCATCTTCCTTCAACAAACATAACAATAAATTTGACAAGTCTGACAGTCAACACAAGATCCAGTCAGAGAGTCAAAGAATCGACTCCATTAATGAGGAATGAGGACAGACAGACCATTGAACAATATTAATCATACATACATACATACAACATAATGAATTTATTGTAACGGTGGTGTTGGTCCTCCACCTCTCCTCCTCCTCCATGTTCATTGTTCATTGTTCAATTCAATAATAAGGTTGGTCTAAGTCACAAACCGACCCCCGCCCCTGTCATTTATGTATGTGCTTTCTTGCGTCCTCGTTTTTGTCCTTGTTGATATGTATATATTTGTGGTTAATCGTAAGAGTTGCCCACTAAGAGAGATTGCCGTTAGAAGTAGGCAGATTCTATTAAAGAATTCGTGTTCAAGTCTATTAAAGAATTCGTGTTCAAGTTAAGAGGGCGTTTGGATTTTGAGTTTTCGTCAAAAAAAACTTTTTAAAAATATATTTATGATATATTTTTTAATTTCATATACATTACATCGTTACAGTATATTTATTTTTACAAAAATTCTAAAAAAATTGTAATTCAAACTCGATGTAAGATTCTCTAGAAACAAAACAAAACAAAACAAAACAAAATTGATCGCAGGAAAAGGTCAAGGGATGGCGATTACGGGGCAGTTTTTTGGTCACATACATAACATAACTTTGGCAACATATATAGATATCAGACCGTGTAAAACGGCACTGGTAATTCTCGAACTGGGTGATGTGTAGTATCAATGTACCACCCAAAACTGAAGTAGACAAAACAATTTAGGTCACGTACACATTTGGCTTGGATGCTTTAGGTGATCATGACAGTGTAAAGATACAAAAGTCTCCTCGCTCAAAAACCATACTTAACTATTTCAATGATTATCAAATCCGGGCCTAGTGGTTGATTGCCAAGTCCATATATAGTAGAGGAAGTTAAGAATTGTAGACTTGGAATCCCACGAATAAGAGGCCTATCCTGGAAGCCTATGATTAATTACATCCATACTTTATTTAATACGTTCAAAGTTCATCAAAACTTATGGTTAATCATGAGGTAAACTGTATCTTTTTAAAGTCTAAGGTGGTAAAGTATGACTGGTTTCAAAATTCTGGGGATAAAGTGTTATTAACTTCGAAATTCATCGATCTTTGGCTTTTTCAATATAAAAATCACCAAGTATGTCATTGGTTTGGCAGCCCAGTAAATTGAATGCCTGCACCGCGATAGAGCAGGTTAATTAGAATTCAAACTTACCGCTTCCAAGAAGTAAAAGCAAATCCTAGAACCATAATATCTACATTCCAGTTCATGATACATATTTGGAAAGTTCATAAAATTTATAAGTAAGTTCCTTTCCTTTGAGTCGTGCATTGGCTTTAACATTTATTTGGCTGGTGCACATTAATTTTTGGCATCATGATACTGCAGGACTATCAAGTTTCCATGGAGCTTTCTCAATCTAACTCGTATATTTGATTTGTAATGGTTGGAAATGCATAGTTTGAGAGTTGAAACATATCCCTTGATAGTGAAGTCTATAGCACGTAAGTGAAGCTTAAAGATACTTGGCCGGTAAGTTGGCAACTTGTGTTGTATGCATGCAATCAATACGTCCAACTAAATTTGAGAATGATGGCAAATCAATTACTATGCTCATCATTGTCTTGATTGCAAATAGGGTAGATGATAAGTCATAATTTATTGTTAAATTTATAATTATTCTTTCCTTGATTTTAGCCAAATATTATTTTAATTGTCGGATTCTACTTATGTTTGGTATAATAGTGCCAATTGTAGGAAAATGAGCAACATGTGATAAAAGGGATAATTTTCCAAGAATTACTGTCAAGTCTAGAGATGACGGGGTTCACGCATGGCAGTTTCCTAATTCAAGCCGAAGACTTACGAAGCATGTTTTCAAATACAATTGGGAAACGTCTTAGATTAGGAGGAAATATCTTCTTCTTAGGAAAATTAGGAAGTTCAATGTATTTGGGAAACTAGAAAATAGGGAAAGAAAAGGTCGGCTCCTATTTTGATTGCTACTTCTTAGAAAAGGAAAAAAGAGGCTAGTTTATTTTTATTCCTTCTTTCACGTCTGTAAAGGAACAATGAGTAGTAGAAGCTGAATAGGAAACAAAAACAACCGAGAGGAGAAGAAAGCCGGATCCCGCGTGATAAAGACCGGAGCTAGCAACAAATTCGGATCTTCTTTTCATGGGAGAAAAAAAAGAGCACAATTGCTTCGTTCTTATTATTATTATTATTTTTGGCTAGTTGGCCGATTTGGCCAGGAACAATCTTGTAAACTTCAGATAGTTCTTTCGCATGGTTGTTCTCCATTAATGGAGGACTAACCTCTTAATTCTAGTCAAGGGGACAACTGAAGATTTGGTTCAACAATTACTGTGAGATCGAAATTATTTTAATCGCTTCCTCATTTATTAGTATTTATGTGTTTCCTGTTTTTAATTGTTATAGTCCTTATGTATGATTGATTAGTGCGCAATAATTAATTATTCATATAGGCTATTTTGCTAAATAGAGGTAATTGAATCCGTAATTGTTCGTTATCTCTATCTTAGTAGCAACTGGCGTAATTGGGTTTATGTCAGGAGAGCATACGATCTAGCTTAAACAAACCCTCGTAGCGTGTTTGTTAGTTAGGATTAGACCTTTCTAATTATTAATGCAATCTAGAAATTAAATCCTACGGTCGTACCTAGGGTTGTTTTTGGGTTAGAGAAATAGTTAACGGTCATACCTTAACTATCGAGAAATTAAGGAAAGGTTGGTTGTTTATCGCGTATATGACAACTATAACTGGTCTATTAATAAACGTTGGAATTATATTTGAATCGATGATCAGTTGCATGAACCATTTCTGAAGTGTATCCTTGGCTAGAGTTTCTCTAAATATTTCTTTTAATTAATTATTTCTACATTTAATTTATTTAGTTGTCGTTTAATCCCAAAACCCCTCATTAATCTTGACTTGAAAAGAAATAAATTTCTCGCCAGTCCCTGAGGAGACAACCCTGCTTACCACTGTCTACTAGTTAGTGAATTCAGTTAAATAATTAATTCAAGTATATCGGATTAAGCAAACTCTTCGGGAACAGAGTGAATCAAGTAACCCATTGCACACCTAGAGTCCCTGCTCCAGTACTGGAATTGATTATTGACTGTTTCAGGTGGTAGTTAGGTTTTATTTATTATTATTGCACAGGTTCGGCACCTGTCAGTAGATATCACCACAGTGAGCATCATAAAATATCATAAAAATCAGCCAATATTATGCATGGATTTGCTACTCTTAAACGATTTTTCTAATTAAATTTTTGTGTAGCAGGGAAAGGTTGAGATTTAAGAAGTTTGGGGGGGGGGAGAAGGAGAATTTAAACTCAAAGCTCCCAAATCTTGGATTCTCAACCTTAACCACTTCTTAATTAATTAATTTTTTCATTTCTTATTATAAATAAGGACCTTCATATACTATTCATTTATGCACAAAGTGGAATACACTAAAACCCTTAACTTTGCTCACAATCGCACTTTACCCTCTTGAATTCATTAAATAAATATTTTGTCCCCCCACCTTGATGTTTTAGAACAAAAGTGCCCCTTCTATGTTAATTATTTTTATATTTCTTTTTTTTTTCTCTTTACTTTCTTCTCTTTGCCATTATTATCTATATGTTATTTTTAATCTTTTTTATTTTTTTCTAGCAAAATGAGATGAAACTTAAGTAGTAGAGAAACAGGGATTTGAACTTATGACCTTTAAGTCTTGAAGTTTCAACTTTAGCTACTAAAACAAATTAAAGCTTCTTTGACATATTATTTTTAATCTTCTTAAACTTATTATTTATTTATTTTTAACTTTTTACTTTTTGTTATTAAAAGTAATAAAAATTTCAAAGTCTATGCTATTAAAAAGTATATTTTAGCTACGCACATAGAATATTGCATATATACATCTAGAATTTAAAATAAATCAATTCTTTATAGCTAAATTAACAAATAAGGAGATCATAACCTTCACTCAAATTCCCCTATCTTTCTCCCTACTTTAATTTGAGTATGCTTTATTAAAAAAATAAAAATACTTGTTACTTTGTTTATTTGGTATATGCTTTAAATATTAAGTAATTAATGTTTTTAGTTTACAAATATCTATTTAAATAGATTAATTGCTAGTTATTTGTGCTTTTAGTTATGTAGTCATATAATATTTTCTCATCCTATATTGTTTGTAACGAATTGTGTAAACAAATAAAAACATCAAAACAAGAATGAAATCATGAGAAAAGAAAATTTCAATATTACAAGAAGTATCAATTAGTAATACCAATAGGAAAATAAAGAAAATAGTGACACGAGAGAATTGAAAAACGAAAAAATTAAAAAGGAAAAGAAAGTAGTAGAAAAGGAAAAACAAAGGAATGAATAAATAAGAAGAAAAACAAAAAATATGCCAAGGGCACTTTTCTCCTAAAATATCAAGCGGGGGGTTGAAGCGCCTATTTAACAAGTTCAGGGGGAGATAAAGTTCAAGGAAATTTAATGCATTTAATCCTTTATGCCATCAATGGGATCGGCCTAGTAGCCAAGACAGCTCTCAGAGTCTTTTCCACTGTTAGATTCATAATTCAATTTCTATGTCAAATAATTGGGGGTAAGAAGAATATGGGGAGGAGTGCAAGAATTGAAAAAAAAAAAAAAAAAACCTTTATCCATATTCAACATTACCATAAAGGCAAACTTTTGGTTCCTGATAATGCTCCACTTATTTTTGGTAGAAGGGTAAGGCCAGCTCGCACATACATACATACATTCACGTATATCTCGTTTTTACAATCAAAGTGTATTACTCCCTCCCTTTTTTTATAACTGACGTTTAAGAAATTTGCTCTTAAGTACTTTTATCTGTCGTTGTATTATCCCATGCAGCATTAATTATTTTTTCACAATTTTACCCTTTTATCTCTCTTTACCAATATAGGGCTCTTAATTACTACTCCTAGTAATTATTACTTCTCTCTTTGCTTTTGGCATAGTAAAATAGTACCATTTAATACTCTAGTGAGAGAAAACATGAGTGAATTGGACAATTAATGAGGGTACAAAAGGAAAGTAGTGTATAGATTTAAACAATGAAAAACTTTTCTTAATTAGTGTGCAAAACCTTAAACGTCAGTTATAAAAAAAGAGAGGGAGTAGTATAAAACTTTTTCCCAACCCTAATTAATGCAACTGTCGACCTAAACAAAATATGGTTTCATTACTTATGGTGAAAAAGTTGACATGTTCACTATCCCCAAAGATCATACTATAATGAAATGTACATACTACATATTTTCCTCATGTTTTTGTTTCAGATGAGTTAATTTGGGCACAATAATTCATATTGAGCACCCTAAAGTAGTAAAAAACAAAAAAAAGAAACCGATGAAGTATAATATATGTCGAAACGTGAGAAGACCGTAGTGGATGAGGAGAGAGTGGGGAAGAAAAACAAACAAACTGGAAGGATATCTGGAGGAAAATAAAAAAAAAAAAATCTATTCATCATAATACATCCAGTTCTACGTAGTTCAGAGCAACAGGTTACACACGGATGTTGAGAAGAAGAAAAGTTGCTTTGACTAGAATTGTCAAGCTCTGACAAGTTGCTTCTGACAGGTCACCTCCATTCAACAGCAGCATATTCAATACCATCCACAGAAGAGAATACAACAGCACATTAAGAAAAATACAACTATATTTATCTTAGAATATTGTACCACCATTTGCGTAGGAGACATGGAATTGTCCGTATTCTAATTCAGAAATTAATTGAGGTACTGCGCTCGTGCAAGTTAACAGTTGGGATGGAGACAAAAAATCAATGGGAAGAGAGGGACAGAACAGGAAAAGCTTTGTTTTGGCTTTACATGTCGGCCAATTAAATCAGGATAAATTTCGAGAAAATTCGGTGAAGAGAGAAAATTAGTAGTCGAGAGAATTTGATGAGACGTTATTGTGTTTTTGTTTACGTTTGAGTGAGATGGATAACTTCCACTTGGAGAAAATGACAAAGGGAGATTTTGATCTCCTTAGCCTTTGTTCAATGAATTAAAACCATTGACAGAGAAACCTAGAGATGAATTATATATGTCAGATAGCGAAATGCTGCATTGACACGTATTCATCATTTGAAATTCAAGCATTGTAAAAGTTTTCATGCTAATAAAGTACAAATTATTAAGGTGTGAATTTAACATCGAAGGGGCCGGGGGCGAACGAGAGCCCGTGAACTCGCTTTAACTTCATATAAGTTTGTCAAGGTCTCTCATGTTAATCTTTCCAGGTTTTGAAGTACAATCTTCGCTTCATTCTACCTTTCCATTTGTGCCATATCCTTTGAACTATTGTGTGTGGTTGGGTATTTTGAGTGAGCAGAAATCAAATACTGAGAACAAAGAAACTCAACCAGAATTTGTTATACTGTTTTTGTTTCTTGACATGCATTAATTCCCTTAATTAACTTTTTCTCTTCCAAGAAAAACAGAGAAAAACAATATATATATATATATATATATATATACACACACGTGCGCGCGCGCGCACACGCAAAGGTCATTCTTCATGTGGTCTCAAAACTTTGGATGTTAAATCTATGGGCAAATTAGAAAAAGAAGCTGTAATGACCTATGTGATTATTGTTGATGCATTGCACATATGCAATCGACGACAAATTAAGAGGCCGGCAAAGCATTTGTTTGTTTTCTGCTGGCAAAGTCTATGAGGTCCAAAACTTTGCGACAGTTGTATAATTCGCTTATCATCGTGGAGAAACAAACGACCATATAAAGTTTTTGCATCATTTCCCAGAAGTCTATTATGAATGACAATTGACATGGTATCCGATCGAGCACCATTTCAAAAGATTGCTGCCAACCTAATAAACGTTCAAATAAGCACTTTTTAGATTTACTTTTTCAATGATTTATCACCACACAAACTTGATTGTAATTAAAGTTAAAAGTGACTACTAGAAGGAATGTGTGGTTACTTTGTTGGGCTTGCTGGTTAGCCATGGCTAAATGATTGATAATGAGTCATGCAATGAACAGCGACAGAAAATATCGAAGATTGGTCGGACGGCTTACAACCAGCCGTGCCCTAGTCCCGTGGTCGGTGATTGACAACAAAACAACCTCAACCTGTCCCTCTACGTCTCCATCTCATTCTTGCCATTTCTGGGATTTTTTTTTCAGTTTTAATGCTTCAAAGATTCTTGTTAGTTTTTTCCGATGACCGCAATCGTTGGATTATTACCCCTGTGGAAACGTAATTTATTTTTTGTTTGGCCTGAAAAAAAAAAAAAAAGGAAAGCTTAGAAAGAACAGAAGATAACCTCATTTTAAGGCCAGGATAAGTTACCGGCACACGTTTTAAAGATTTTTACAGATCATCTGTCGACGAGAGACCTGATTTTTTTTTTTTTTAAAGTCAAAATGAACGAGTCTTATCAGTTGATCACCCAAGTCAAGTGAACTATTTGCAAGGTTAATGCACATATATTACTAATTCAGCTCACGATAATGTTTTACGAAGATTTTGTCATAGTAAATTAAAAGAAAAAAAAAATGGAGCCTGATGTTGCAAATGCAATTCTAGTAACTCCTAGTATATATACTCTTTTTAAGTTTTACGTAGTAAATGTCGGGTATGAAATATGAGCAGAAACATCCAGCAGCTATCGACTCTAACTAGTACTGCTTCAAACATGTTCCTAGTGTATACGAGCTGCATTAAATAAAAGATTGTGTAGATGTTACAGGACATGCATCAATTTGCATAAAAATCCTCCACTTCCCAGTTCCCAGGCACATTCAACATTGAGGCATGATCGGTCTATCTATCTATCCCGGCCCTCCGCCCCTCTCTAGAAGCATACTTTGTCTAATTAAGATGGCATGGCATTGGCATCCACGAGTATTGATGCAAGAGGGCAGGTTGGCGACCGCCAGAATGGTCCAGGCCACGAGAATTTTGTGGGATAATAAAATGCCACCCCTTTACTGTTAACTCATTGACGATGGCCCCAGTACTCCAGGGTGGCCCAATTTTCTCAGAAGATCTGAAAGCAGCCACTTCTTTAATTTCCATTGAGCACATGAATTTCTAGTCATCCTTCTCTTCCCCTTTTAACATGGTCGACTTTTTTTTTTTTTTTTCTTTCTTTTTAGCGGAGGACGAGGTCGCTAACATGGGAAACGCCAAAAGTGAACATTTACTAAAGCTTGTTCAGCAACTTCCCCGCCCGTGAAAGCATGATCTCCACAATTTGCAGTTGGTTTAAATGTTCTTCCGGTAGTTATTTTCCTTCTTTTTTTCTTCTGTTTTTGTTTTCTTTTCTGAGCTCGATCGGGGTAAAATTTTAGCTTATACGTTTCACTGCATTTCTGCACATTGCAAGAACAGCCTTAAAAAGTGTGCATCAGCATTGGCAGAAATGTTCGAACCAGGGACCAGCAAAGTTTGAATTATTCAAGAGGCATTTAAATTTACAGTTGACCAATTGTCAACATACATCTTAAACACTATATTAATGTGTGATTTACAGATTTAAACGCCTTCTAACTAATCTAAATGATTCGAGGAATTTGAAAGGATTTTAAATCTCTCGTCAAATCCAATTGCAATCCGAAAGAATTCGCAGGGAAAGGATTTTAAAATCCAATTATTGCTAAATTGTAAAGCAGCTGGCGGTTTGAGACATAAAATGTCACAGTTCAAATGTAGCAAAACCAGATTTTTTTTTTTTTTGTCAAAGGCATCGGAGTGAAAAAACTAGGGGCGGAGCCAGTATTGAGCTGAGGTTGGGAATTTCTCCTTCAACCCTTCAACTTTGATAAAATTGTTATACAAGATTAAAATGTTTGAAAATTTTTTAGTTGCTCTTTTTTTGCACCCTCTAAAATTTTTTAAAATTCTCTTTTTCACCTCCAGTGCTCCTCTTAAAATTTTTGGGATTTTCTTTCTCAACCAAATTGCCCCCCTAAAATGTTTGAAAATTTCTTTCTTATCTATAATTAAAAATTCATAGCTCATAAGCTTCCCTACAGTATTGGATCTAATTAGTAGGCTTAAATAGTGATGTAAGTCCAAGAATAAGCTCTCCACAGTATAAATTTGTAAGTATATTTACTATAAAGAAAAAAGAAAAGGTATTTTTAACATAGATGCCTTTTGATGGTAAATCTATTAATATATTATTACAACATTTTGTGATATCGAAAATTGACTTTTCTAACTCTAGGTCATATTTTTTTTTCTTGAAAAAATTTGCAGTGGTTTGCAAAGTTTTGGGCACCTTATGACGGCTATATGCTTTAGTTTCCATTGCTTTTAGTGACAGCAGGAGCAGGTACAGGCCATCAAATCCAAAGAACTTGTCAAATCCATGGTTAAGAAGTGGAATTAATCCCCTACACTGGATGGTAATCATTTTGGCTAATAATTTTGCCTCCACTATACTCCTGCAGTTCCTGTCCCCGATCGACAATTTACCTATAGGATCCAAATTAATGTGGATTTATAAGTCAATGTGCTTTCACAAAGACATCAATCACCTCACACAATCAATTATTTAGGATCACATCACACAAAGTGGAGAAATACACATTGAGAGATTGAAAATAATTGTGGTTTATGAAATTAAAGTCTGCATTACAAGAATTGGTCAAGAAATGAGACAGTTAACATGTGCTAGAAATTTTCTTCTTTTTTTTTGGGCAGCTAAAAAAAAGCTATTTGAAATGGAGAGAAAAAGTAAAATTCTGGACCAACATGCATATTAGTGCCATACAGCAGCCTAGCAGATATTGTGCATATATAGTGCACTCTATGTCTAGCTAGGACCCTTTCCACCGAACCTAATAATGTACGTATTATCAAATTAAATTTAACTTTAATGTCAACGAAAATGAGGACAAGGTGTAGAAAATGAAACTAAAATATTAGAAAATTTCCAACAGGAATATTGCAAGCAAAGTCCGAGTATGAAGCTATTGGACTAGCTAGGCCAACAAATCAAAAGTAAGGATGACAAAAAGAGAATTTAACCCAAAAAAAAATTATTCTTGAGCAGTTCTCCATTATTATTATTATTTTTTAGTCCGAGAGAGATTCTAAGATCTTACAAGAAGAAAGGAGAAATGGAGAATTAAACCAGTAATCTCATAATCAACAGGCTAATGCCTCTATTAGTTACGCTAGATCTCGTCTATTTTATACGGGATGTTCTACAAGTCAAAGGCTTTCAGCACAAACAACTAGTACGTAGTAAGCACATTCTGGAGTGAAATGATTGTTCTTGTTGCTACAAACTTATGCAACACTCAATTAAGCTAAGAAGATACAAGTAATCACGTAATATGCATCAGGAAACTGCTAGACTTGACATCTTTTGGTCCAACTTAATCCGCTAGCTAAATGATAAACGAGATATATATATATATATATGTGTGTGTGTGTGTGTGTGTGTGTGTGCAAACTAATTAGAAAAAGTAGTCTAGCTACCAATCTTCTATTTGAAGGCACTATAACATTCCATTTTAGTTAATAGCTACCGGTAATCTATAATTCAGTGATGTAATCAACCAATTGCGCAATGAATCTTGATATTATATGTTTTGTTGCATGATTTGCCTCAATAAATAAGTAACATGTGTATAATTATAATCTGGCCTCGTGGGAGCACACTTGTCCTGTCCCCATGATTTTGCTTGTGTTGGAATGAACACAAGTCACAGTTTATTATATATGTTCATGCAACCACTCACAATTGAAAATGATACTTAGATTATTAATGCAGTTATGAACACACATGAATTGCTTGATACTTCCTTTTTTCTCTTTTAAAATTTACTGTACTGGTTAGAACTAAAGATACCATTATATTATATTTAGAGTAAGTTTTCTATGTACCATCATTTAATTTTTTTTTAAAAAAAAACTAATAGGTATAAATTGTGCCATATAAGGTGAATATAAATTTGAAATCCGAATCATGCTGATATACATTCGTAACTGCTAGTGTAAGAGAATCATCACACGCTGCTACAGTCAGTATATAAAAAGTGAGTTCTCATATTTAGAGTTTCCAGAAAATTAAGGAAGGAGTCCCCATTCTCATCGTCATGACAGAAGAATGCAACCTTTCTATATATATATATATATATGAAAGAAGAAGAATGTAAGCTTGATAGGAGAATGTAATTAAGCTTGATATGAATCCGAGTAAGTAGAACGTAATACACCAGGGAAAAATTAGTATTACTGGCAGCTAGGGCCAATTGGGCGGTTTATGATATGGGTCCCAAGAAAATGATTGGTGCATAAAATGTCTAATTAGACACGTCCATTACCTTCTATAATTGTAATTAAAAGTCAATAGCTCGAAGTGTTTTATATGAAGTGGTTAAAATTATGAGCCTAATCTTCACCATACTCGGGTTTCTTTCCAAAGAACATCACCTAATTTGTAATCGAACAAAATCTGCTTGGGATTGCTTTCTAGTTGGATGGACAAGACTCTCATCATCAAGTCAACGACTTTTAGGTTTCTTTTCTCAGCTTCTACTACTATCTAGTTTATCTTAGTTCATCCCCAGCTAGAGGATATTGTTTTTTTTTTTTTTTTCCATGCACGAACCATGGAAAACAGAACTCACATACTGGGATCTAGATTGGTTTATAATAATATTATAGTATCATGGTCATGAAGAGAATCGTCTGACAAGGGAAGTCGCTTTCGCTGGAAATTCTTTGTGGAACCATGTGAAATATTATCTTGTTTATTAATCATAATGAGGTAATCATCAAGATTCAAGAGAAGCAAAATTATCGGGGAGTCAAGGGATATTTCTGGAGCTTCTGGATCTTTTCTTGCCGCCCTTTTGAATCAAAGGAAGAGACAGAAACTTGCGTACATCATTCATTAAAAAGTGGGTAGCAAACCAAACAGAAATACAAAAATATATATATATATATATATATATATATATATATATATATATATATATATATATATATATATATATATATCATGGGTGATTGATAAAGATGGAGAGGATAGGTAGGGTGGTGGGAAGGTATAGCTTTTCTAGGATTCCTGTACGTGGCCGGATGTCAATTTCTCTACTTCTCTAATGAGACAGGGCTTGGCTTTTTGGCATAAAACCTCAAACATTAATTGGCACATCATGAAAGCTAATAGTGATTGGATGATGGATGATATTCTGTGTATCAAGAAATTTAGCCAACAGTGATTGGATGTTGGGCGGCAATGTCTGTTGCTTTTGCCTTTGTTATGGTTTTTTGGAGGAAGTAAAAGTAAGGAAAAAGCAAAAATGTGTGTTTATGATGAACTGAGATTGGATGATGATGATGATGATGATGGGATAAAATCAATGTCTTTTCTCAAATTGTCTTCGACCATTGATTTAACATTGTCGTTTCCCTTTACTTTTAGAAACGCAAAAAGGTTCAAATTAACTGAATTGTGGAGATTAATTGGTGGACAAAGTTAGAAACAAATAATGTAGCAATAATAATGTATAGAGACCAAAAGTTTGAAATCTGAAAAAGATGTGAAATGAAATACAAACAAATTGAGAGAAAGCTCTAGTTATTGTCACGATGGAAGAGAGTGGTCACGGGGTTCTCTTGACTATGGCAGTCAGTCCCACACAAATGCACACACACACGCAGTAGACTCCAGCCCATTCCATCCCATCCCATCCCATCCCATCCCCACCCCTCCCCTCCCCTCCCCTCCCCCCCTCGGTGTGTATATATATATATATATATATAGACACACACACAGAGGTATCTACGTACATATATATATATATGCATTACTTTGGCTGCAGCAATTCGTTTATCTAAAAATCCTACAAAACCACCTCCCCTACAGGCTGCACGTCTAATCTAACCACTTTCATCTTTTAGCTGCACTGTATATATATGTTACTAATACAGTCCAAGTACATACTAAGTGAATGAATTCTTCTGCGGAACTGCTTTTCCATTGTGTTGTGACATCAAGCCCACCTAATACCTGAAGTAATCAAGAAAACAGGCTTGAAGATTTGATTCTGAAGTATGCATGTCAAAAGGTGACCACACATGAAATGCTGTCCATTTTTTGAGTACGTGCAAGCAATTGGAAGTGCAGTTAATTATGTACTACTCGCAGTGTATACATTATAATGACTGGATCCATATATAAAATGTATATTAACGATTATAGTACTGGATTGCTACTCGCAACCATGTGTACATGTAAATTTGTTAGCCAAATAAACTCCTTTCATGGTTTTACGAAGAAAGTTATGAATACAAAAGCATATCCAAAAGCTAACAGCCCAAATATTGGAAATTATTTATTAGAGTACTGTAATCAAAATTAAAATTTGTATCATCTAATTTATCATAAGCATAATGTTATCATGTTCATTGAATCCATTTAATTTGAGGACCTTATTCCGTGGATACACTTGTTCTTCTCCAAAAGGAATTAGGATCTAGCTAGTTAGCAAAATCAAAACCTAACATCATACTTACTATTTTTTCATTTTTGTCAACACAACCTAACATCATACTAGCTATCTATTCTATTTATTACAAATCGTACCTTTTGATACTAGACAGCATGCTGTTTCATCCATGAGCACGGGAAAAAGAAGAAGAAGAAAATAAGAGACATAATAAACACATAGGTAATGTCGTCCAAACTAAATAAACCCTACTTTCATTTGAATACAGAGTGTAATTGTACACGTGAAAAGAGTAACTGTAGTATGATGTTTCTAGTTGATATACCATCCACTCTGGCATAATTTTCAATTCGTCCTTACCATCTTACAAGCTTGGAGAGAGAGCGTGAGAGGAGTTAGGACCAATATCGCATCCCACGTTTGTTTGGTACACTAGAATATATAGTGTATATAAAGCATAGATATAGCTACATTCATAGTGCATACTCGCATAGCTGGTGGATATTCTCTGGGATACCTTATCGTTAGCCATCGTGACATACAAAACAGAAGCAAAATGTCGACTTAAAAAAAAAACTGCTGTCTAAGTTGGTTGGATCTATAATGTAGCTATTTGTCTGGTTGATATACATAAATGTGTTGGATTAAACATGCTAATGGGAGAAACTGGAAAATTCACACATAATTGTGTGGATTATGAAGCATTGGAAAGGCTATATGGTTGATTTTAATTAAACCTTGGAATTAAACATGCCATGCATGAAATTAAATTGACCCCTTCTACGACTCAAAAGTGTATAACAATAAGAGCAATGATTTTTGCAGCATTTGAAGTAACAGCGCGGCGGGACTGACTTGAACCGGGAGGCTTTGTGCTAGTACATTTTTGGGCGCTTCTGAATTTAGCCATCCTTCAGGGGTGCATATGAGATTAAAAGATCAAAATTAGATGCGAGGGAATAGAGTTTCTTTTCTTACTTGTTGACTATCTTAATTAGGAATATTGGATGTGAATATATTAGTTTTGATAGTTAGACCTGTCTTTTTGACATCTTTCTCAAGCTCTGGATCTTTCAAAGTTATCCTTCACAGTGATCACTTGGGATTGGATACTAAATTGAAAATTCTCCCAAGTGATCAAACCATTCCACCCTCTCTGACACGTTTTATCACATAACATAAATGTGTAAAACCACAATGAAAAAAAAATTCAAATCCTTTCACCTTTTGTCAATATCAAAAGCAGTAAAAGAACAGGTAAACTATGTGAAATTATTAAATTTCGTCCAGAACTTTATGATCTTACGAAGTTTCCACTATCGAATTCTTTGATCAATCCTACAATATACTTTTAAAAGTTGCAAGCTAGCCTTGGCCTAATTTATGGTACAGTATCTTAACTGCTGCCAGGCATGCGAGTTTTATTAGTTCTTACATATTTATGAACTTTTGAGTTATTCTGGCAACGGCATTTAATTAAAGAAAAATTCAAAGAATAGGATATAGGTTGTATAAATGTTTACAAACACGCACATGTACCAATATATATAACAACTATACAAAATTTAAATTTAAAATTTAATTTTTACACACATGTCATGAATCAAACGGTGATAACGTATACACTGTCAGTGTATATAAGATTTACTCATAACATACACTTGTTGAGTTCTTATAGTAAGGGCTTATTTAACGAATTGGGGTTTTTTAAATTCTAGGGCAAATCACCATATGAAGGAAGTTACAGAGGAAGAGAAACCACAAAAGGTGCATCACTATACACTTTTTAGATTTTTCTACAGGTCAAATCCTTGCACCTGTATCTTTATGTGTAGTTTGGTGGTAACTTGATATGCTGCTTTCAACTTTAGAATGGCAAGGGGAATCAAACTCTCAAACTCTTGGGGAGTGTTAAAGAGTTCCTTACCACCTGAAATTGCCCCAAATTGGCTGCTTTAGCTTAGCTTCAAAAGGTGATATTGGCGGCAATAGTGATCATAGAGCGCTTGAGAGTGAACAATGAGAATTTGTAGGATTTGGTTAAGTTAAAAAAGCAGAATTTATTTTGGGGGGAATTTTACCTAAAGATCAAGAAAAGAAGTTACACAAATGACCAGAATTTATGGTTGAACAAAGAAAGCTCCAAACCCACCGCTAAGAGGGCTGTGGCCACCCTGTCCTCTTTCTGTGATGTCCTTTTCTCACCTTAAACACCTTAACGTAACATCTTATATTGTAGGGCCTGGAAGCTATGTAGATCTTTCTATTAACCGCACCAATCTCTCCTTTCTATTTCCTTCTTCTCTTCTTCTATCTAGAGAGATACAATTACAATTATACACTGACCAAGACTACACTCTTTCCAGTCTTTTTAACTTCATGTGTACTAAATTTTTCAAGTTTTTAACCTCTCTCTCTCTTTATCTTCCTGTCCACAGTTTGCACCACCCTCTTTCCTTGTCGTACAATAACTCCATTTACAACTTAGCTGCATAAGAGGCAATTATATATATAGCTGATGACCTCAATTACAAGTTAGTATCATTAATAGTTTATGGCAATTGCAGCCACCATGAGCCAAGAAAACAACAACAAAGATGAGCATGAGCATGATCATGATATGGTTATGCCGGGCTTCCGATTCCACCCTACTGAAGAGGAACTTATAGAGTTCTACCTTCGCCGTAAGGTCGAGGGCAAGCGTTTCAATGTCGAGCTCATCACTTTTCTTGATCTTTATCGCTACGACCCTTGGGAACTTCCTGGTACCATACTAACTTTTTCGTTGTTTCTTTTCTAGATCGAATCTTTGGGAGGTTTTTACTTTTCAATCCCCACCCCGCCACCCTTTTTTGTTCCTTTCATCTATATATGGCTACGAAATGATGATTTCACATAAAGTATACTGTCATGTGAAATCAGTGCGAGTAAGATTTTTTTCCCCTTTGTTTTGACCCTACAGCTTTGGCAGCAATTGGAGAGAAGGAATGGTTTTTCTATGTGCCAAGAGATAGAAAATATAGAAATGGAGATCGGCCAAACCGAGTGACGACTTCAGGTTATTGGAAGGCTACAGGAGCTGATAGAATGATCCGAACAGAGAATTTCCGGTCAATTGGGCTGAAGAAGACCCTTGTTTTCTATTCCGGGAAAGCTCCAAAAGGCATCCGAACTAGCTGGATCATGAATGAATACCGTTTGCCACAGCATGAAACTGAGCGCCTGCAAAAGGTAGATTAGAGAGTCTTAAATCCTTAATAATTCATTGACTTCCAAAAAAAAAAGAATCATAAATCTAAACTGCAAAATGGAGGAATCCTATTTGACTTTGCTTAAGTTCTTGATGAGGGTTTTCTTCAGTCTAGTTAATGCTTTAGATGTTCAAGTTACATTTTTACAGAATGGTTCACTCGGAAAATGATATCAGGGCAGTACCAGTAATTGATTTGCTTTTCCAAGTTCTGTTCTTGAAACCTAGTCTTACTGAGAAGTTAATCAAATCTCTTCTTTGCAAAAGAACTCTTCGTTTTGTCTTCTGATAAAAAGTTTCGAGTTTTTGGCTTTTTCTTGAGGGGCTCAATTCGTACAACGGTGCAAGATGGCCCCCATATGGGGCAAAAAGAAAATGAAAACACAACACCAACTGACAAATTAATGAGTTTCGAGTTTTGTTCTTATTTATTGAGTTCTTTAATATATATCACACAAAACATGCATGAAAATTTAAATTCACTACATTTTAATGTGCTTTGCCATAAATTTTCATGATAGGGCTCATAACTGCAATCCATGAAACAATGCTTTCAGGAACATCTTAATCTCTTCAATTTTATGTTACATCCAATTCAAACAAAATCCAAACATCTGATCATCTTTTCCAGGCTGAGATTTCGCTTTGCCGCGTCTACAAGAGAGCTGGAGTCGAAGACCATCCATCTCTCCCTCGTTCTCTCCCAACAAGAGCTTCATCATCAAGAGGAACGACTTCTTCATCAGCTAAGAAAAGCCAAGAAGCAACAAATCATGCTTCCATGGAAAGGTTCCAAGCTTTTGTTGGAAATCCTCAACAACTGGACGAGAAATTAAGCGAAACAAGTGGAAGTAGTTGCACTGATATTGGCACATCTCTCGGGCTTTCAAAGCACAACACCTTCATGTCTTTAGCTCCAATGACCACTACGCTTTCCGTTGGAGCTCCATCATCAGTTGTAGAAGATGATAGGGTTATGCTTCACCAACCAAAGCAACTATGTTCTACTACTTTAGCCCCTGACTGCACCACTATTTTCGCCGGATCTTCTTTCGTTCCAACAGTGAACACTACTCTCGATGATCTTCACAGATTAGTGAACTTTCAGCAAGCTTCAATGAGTCAGCACCAGCAGCAGTATCATAATAATCCTAACCATCCCTCACAATTCTCTTCTCTGCAGCCACAAGTACAACAGTCCTTAGCTCTTAACATGCTTCCGGGCCCTCTTCAGGCTGCCTTCACGGATAGATTGTGGGATTGGAACTCAATCAATGAGGCAAGCAAAGACTTCAACAACAGTCCATTCAAGTAACGAATAATCTGTGAAATTCGTCTACATACATTAATACATTTATTATGTGTATTTTTCTAATGTGGAGCTTCTTGATTTCCTGAAAATACTGTTTAGATTTCACAAATGGCTGATGGGGAGGAGGAGTAGTAGTAGTAGTAGTAGTGGTAGTAGTATGATGTATCATCTCGTTAGATTTTCGGTTTAGCTGAATTATTGACTTGATCATTGTAAGAATTATGATCTACCATATGTTAGGTTTTTATTATCATGTGTAGTTGTGCCTAAAAGTTTATAAGTCAAGAAAACCATTTGTCTTTTGGGGTTTGAAATTCATGGGATTCTATATATTTCTATATCTTGTTTGATTCCAGTAATATGCTTTCCAGGCCAGAGAAGTTTGAGAAGGTAACATGAGATTGAGGGTTCAGTTGGAATGAAATTGGAACCTATTCTAGTCTCTTGTATATATAGCTTCATCGGATTTATTCGACTGCATCTCTTAAGTTAAATAAAGGTGGACTATGAAAACTAGATATGTATAGCTAAATGATCAATACTCTTAAATTGTTTCTTTCCTTTTGTCTCAAAAGGAGGGTTCGGCTTCATCACTCGCTGACCTCATTCTAGCTCCTTTCCGATCTTTGTAATTCCCATTCTTGAATAGAAGGAAAGAACAAAAAGGTGGACATGAGATTTTTCTCTTTTGTGACAATGAGAATGATGAGATCATGATGGTATACTTGCATGGTTGCAGACGACCGGGCAGGCATAGACAAAAGATAGATTAATGGAAAATCCAGCAGAAGGTTGGGGCCACCCATTTTTCATAAACCACCATTTAGAATGAAGACAGAAACGTTTGTCCGGTTCAGATATTAGGTTGTCAGGATCATAGCGAGGTAACTAACCCATTACTGACAGAGGCTTTTGTTAATATAATTTGACTAATAAAAACAGTACAGTCTCAAGATTTTAGTACAGCCCAACTAATTGAATTGAGATTTTATGGCATTTTAAATTGCATGGCTAGAATTCTCCTCCTTCAGGCTACATTCTTTCTTGGGATCTGGTCTAGGTAGGCTGAGATGTCCTTACTAATTAGATATAGCTGTGAAATGGATTGTGGCAGTCATCATCTGATCCTCAGTACCGCACTTTCATGGTTGACAGGCGTGCGTGCGTGCATGCTTGCGTGCGTGTGGATTGTTAGTTTTGGTCTAAGAATGCTAGAGAGGTCCGGCATCTCCCAAAGCAATTTTGGCCTACATATTTATCCCATAGCCATTATAGAAATTCTACATTGCATGGGGAAAGAAATCCTTTGGCTGCTAAGGTTTTTGGAATCTGGGGCTTCTCTTGTATGTAGTATCTCTCAATGCATCATAACTTTCTCTAGAAATATAAGTTTAAACTTACTCGTAGTTTCTTTTATTCAATTCGTTCTCGCTAATAAGAACAAGTTACTTGTACTTCTTAGTACATGGTAACATTTTGAACTGTTGTCTGTTATGATTTACTATATCACAAGCTCGTTTTACTAGTAAAGATGGTGAAAGTCATTATAATCATGGATAAAGAACAAAAAAATCCAACCAAAAAAAAAAAAGAGGTAAGAATCCAAAATGTCATACAAGAATTAGACTTGCCTATTTAGAGAAAGCAACCCTCAGTCAATATATACTCGTTTTCTTATGAGGACAAGCTCAGCCACTTTGAATCCATAATACTATTAAAGTCTGGCTGCCTTCTAGGCTCTTTTTTTTTTTTTTTGAGCAATAATTTGCTACAATTCCAAGGCATTCTTGTGCTACATATACGTACCATCAATCACACAAATCTATATATATATATACAGATTGACATAGCATATGTTCAGCAGTTTAATCAACCATAAAAAACAATGTTAATTTGATCCTAAGATTCCAGTGGCTCTACAGCATGTTAAGAGCAGAACAGGAGTTAATAACAAGCTAAAATTCCAAGTCTTTGTTACATTGAGGGTTTTCTTTTCATGAACTTTAGTATTATAAGCTACAAGTCCCATTTCAGTTTTTTGGAATTTAGTATGCAGTAACACCCAAACTAACCTTAATTTTCAAAAACCGAAAAAAAAGAAGAAGAAAGATACGGAACTTTGATAAATTAGCCTGCAGTGGTGTATTAACTTCTTGTGCAGATATTGTCCGGCCGCAAGATTTCATGATATCATAAAAATGAATGAGCACCAGAAGGCTCAACATATTAAGATCCAATTTCCAAAAAATATACTTAAATTGAGTAGATATTAACAGCACTTTGACATGCATGTCACACCTAAAGAGAAGATGATTAATGATCTTGTGTGGCTCAAGAAATTAATATAGTTTTCTGTACGTATATATATATATATATATATAAACATACACATACACACACACACATATATATATATATAGCTTCAATTCAAAGGACATGTAACTTGCATCATAAGTGAACCTAGCTATGACAAGTTTAAAGAAGTAGTAATAACTAGAAAGGCAGACATGAACCAACAAATGATGCAAATGCTTTGTACATAGACTAATGATGTGGACAAAATTTTTTGTAAACTTATTTGGTAACCAAAACAGCATAGAATTGATATATATGGTGTTGTGACATGAAATATAGGAGCCAATTTTACAGATTCGGGTTTGAAGACATGACACCATTTATGTTGGGCGCTAGCTAATGGAGTGGAGATACTTTGACAATATTCTATGCTCCTCTTAAGCTAGAGGAGTACATTATTTGACTTTAACTTTTGTAAGAAAGAAAAACAAATGAAAATAAACATGCACGGTCCCTCTTATCTTGATGAGTAGGAAAACAATTAAATCAATGGTTCATAAAGTAATACTAATTCATTACTTAAAGAAAAATAGGTTTAAATCTTTAAATTCTTAACCTAAAATTTTCCTAGAATTTCTTAACCTATTTTTCTTTATTATATTAATTAATACTAATGCATATAGTTTGTTTCTCAAGGACTTAATTAAACCACGCCTCATCATACATAGAATACATTATAAGCACACACTTGAATATTGCTTCTATCATATGAGAATTACTGAAAGAGATGATAAACCCATTCAATTCGAGTCATGTATTTTCTAACAGATAGGAAAAAGAGCAATGTATATAGTGCACAATGAAGCAAAATTTGAGGACAGGTTTTCTATAGCACAACTTCAATTAATTTGTTCAAGAATTTAAATCCTTATTTTCCTGTTGTATTTGAAACTAGGAACAAGGGTACAGGAGTAGAAAGCTAAGAACTATGAAGTTATTTATAACAACCAGCATCATTTGTAAACAAAGTTTTGCTATAACAAACATACTATTTTTAAGTCATGGTATGGTAACTTTGATTAACATCCACTCTTTCTTCTTTTTGTTCCTTATTCAGAATCCTTTTTATTTGCACGCACATGAAGCTAACGTTCCCACTATTGAGTAATTAGTCACCAGCAAATTTGCTATTGCATTTTCCAATATTAATTTTCTGAAATTAAACTTATACGAAGTGAAGTGAATTTTGTACGCGGGCATCTGCCTTTAATTTCCCCTTGTTCTGTACAACACTTATCCGTAGCCAAAGAGTAGACATATATGTCCAATTGTGCCATCTAATATCTCTCTTATTTTGATGCCAACGACAAAAAAATAATTCCGAATTAAAAGTGTCAATAATGAATTGAAGATTACGTCCAATCTCAATGCGAACCCCAATCGAGCTCATGACTAAGATGAATTGTAGTAGTATTGTAATAAAATGAGTAAAAATGAGATGTTAGTTAGTCAGGTGACTGTGAGGTTTCTGATTAAAAGAAGATATTAGTCAGGTGAATATGAGGTTTCTGACTAAAATGAATTGTCGAAAGAGAGAGAGAGAGAGATGGTGCAGTCATTAGAGAATTTGCACCACTTAATTTGTCAAGCCTCGCCATAAAAAAGACGAGAAATGGCAATTTAGTTCCTGTGGTTCTTAATGGCTAAGTCTTTTGACTAATCACAAGGAATTAGGTTTCCGTAGCTCGACAAAGTTAATCTTTACCGGTCAACAATAATGGAGGGAGCCTCATTTTCCCCATTCTTAATGTACTTATATCACTTTTCGAATTATTGCATTCACACCAACACTTCAATTCTTCACAAAGAAATCAAATCTTTGGTCTTTTTTTTTTTTTTTTTTTGGGGTTTGGTTGGAACTCTTGAATTAGCATGGATTCAGTAAGTTCATCTCATCAGGTTCTAGCTAAACATCTGAATTATTCTTCAACAAGTACACGCCAAACATAAGTTCGCAATTTCCACATTGGTCATATTAGATTGTATGACATGATTAGCAAGCCAGGAAAAAAAATGTAGTAGGAAGAAATGAATTTCATGGCTAAGTACTTCAGAATCTCCATCCCATCTTTGAACTAATCAATTACTGCGTTGTACAGAAAAGTAGTAGGTGATCTATGACTGTCTCACTGGGGCGTCTATCACCATGTTCGACGCAAAGGTTACTGTGATGAATGTAGTAAAACATACGCAAAATTGACTGGATAGCTACATGAAAATGTGCAAGTATTTCTTAAACCAGTTGTCATAATTAAGATGACAGAAAATTAGTGCAAGTTCTTTCCAGCAGTACCACAGCAAGGAGAAGCTTATCAGTCATAACAGTGGCGGGCAGGGAGGACGACTCAAGAGTTTTTTTCATTATCAGATTCAAAATTCGAATCTTGTATCTAATAATAGGCTGGAAATAGGAAGGGTGCGAGAAGGGTTGGGAAGGTCAAACAAAAAAATCCAACGAACAAAGAGTGTACGAGGTCAACTTTCTTCCATCTTGGATTGATGAATTTGAGCTGAACAAAAGTCCCAGAAGCATACAATGGAGTTGCTAAAAAAATATAGGACCGTTATACCAAATCAACTCCAAATGCCCCGTGATACAAGCCTGGGCTTGACTTAGAAATTCCAAAAGTGTGGGTCTTGAGGGAGCCAAGAAAGAAAATGACGAAAATTCCCAAAATATTCAAAGGGGTCAATGTACCGGGGGAGTGAATGCTGTGGACCGCACCCTCGGTCTCTGTTGAGAAATGAGAAATGAGAATTGAAAGTCCGCCACCGCTGCCGCCATTATAGCAACTGAATACGAACATTTTTGTGAAAATCTTGGCATTACTAGTTTACTTACTACTTGTACAACTGCAATCTCTACATCACCGCTCTGACAACTAAGCCTTCTAGCTATATACTGCTAGATCAGTTGTCGCTTTTCAGTTTTCTTTTCCCTCCTTCAGGCTCCAAGTTGGTCAGAAATGTTACGCGGTTTTGAGTGTGCTCTTTGTGAATGCTACTAAGACTTGCAGTCATTTGAGAATTCTCGAGCCACAACAACAATTATATGAGAACTTGATGCATCTTTCTTTTTCTTTTCTTTTTTTTTTAAATCGTCACCTTATCTATAGTATTCTACATTATCCGAATCTAAGGGAGAGGTCCAATTGGATCTAAGGGGGCCAGTGAGAACTGAACTATTACTGGACCAGAAAGGTGCACTAAGCGTCCGTCTGAATCTATTTTTTAAGAAGTGACTTGATGCATGCTTCTTCGGAGGTTGATCGTCGGTCCTCTTGCATGTAGCAGCCATAGCTATAGCTAGGTAGAGATTGATGTTTATTTATTGTTGTGGCAGGAGAAGGAATTTTTCTCATAGTATGAAATGCATTTCAATCTTACCAAAAAGGTTCCCGTGGACTTTGGAAGTCATATGGTCAGCTCATCCAAGGATCGATATGGGTGGGAAAATCTAATCACGTAGGATTAATATTTTTACCTATGTACATGTACATTTGAAGCTAGCGTGTCCACAAATATAGGCCACGAATAAAACAATTCTCATCTTGTTCCTGATTTGTTGGATTGTTCGTACTGATTCCTTTCTTCTTTTGGTCAAAAATGGTCAAAGATTCTAATTTAGCAGGTAACATCCAACAAACCCCTGGGCTAAATTGGAGCTGTGCATCAGCTAACGAATATTTTTAACCAACTACTCGGTCGGCCCCAGGGAGGGACAAAAAGTCCCTCGTTTGGGATTCGAAACCCCTCATAGTTCCCCCGTCCTGGGCTGGAATATTATTCCATAGAGGTAGTTTAGCTTCATTCGAGTTCTCAATAACAGTTTAGTTACATTCATTTCCATCCCCCTCCCTCCTTCTCCATAGTTTAGTATAGAATCAATTGTCTAAAAAAAAAAAAAAGAGAAGCAATAGTACTAAATTTCCCATTTGATTTGAAGCTTTGAAGTTGAAGCTGCTCCAAGGTCTATTATGAAGCCCACAATCCATAGGCTTTCCTCATTTCTGCACAGGTCCAACACCTGCAGCATCCAGCCAGGATTTCCCGTTTATTTTTATGGGTGTATCACCCCATCATCCGAATCCGATAGCCACTTTGGGCCCTGTATAGTCCAGAGTCCAGCCGCTTTTAACCCCATAATGGGTCACAAAACTCGAACCCAACACCCCCAATAATCGAAACGGAAATCCTTGCCAGTCAAACCAACTGGCGTTGCGTTGGTGAATGAATCAGGATCTCCATTTGCCATGATCTTAGAGGTCCAACCTTGCTTGGGAGAGGTCCAATCCAACTCTCCAAATTCATCTTCGGAAGAGGTCTAAAGGCCAGCGGGCACCGCGGCTTATGGCAGAGTGACAATGACTGGGCATGAACCTCACAACTACACAGCCAATTATGCCGTGAAAGCAGAAAAAAAATTTCCCATATTGGATTTTAAATGGATCAATCTATCTCTTTCTTCGCTACATTCAAGGGGTTTTTGTACATTCAGAATTTATATACGAACTACTACATTTATCCAAAGAAACAGCACAGGACAAGGGAGAAAGCAGCCAGCGCCAATTTCTAAATTTGACAGACACGCCAGCCAACTCAAAAAAAAAAAAAAGCCATGAAGAAATTATTGCAGCAGGGACTCCTTCCATCCCAACACCTTCCCCTCAATTTTTGTGCATGCAAACTCGTGAAAGGTCAGTCATGCACCGTTAGCAACGTGCTCTGCTGAGATGATGTCCTCTTCTTTCTCAAGGAGATTCCTTTTGTCCGAGGCCATCCTTGTTCTTCCAGATGTTTGTTCGTTCTTGCTAGTGACTTTCTTACTTCCTGCATTTCTTAACAGACACCGCTGCAGTATTCGTACAGGAATCCCACCCAGATCAAAATCTTCCTTCAATGACTTTGTCAGGAACCTTATGTCCGTATCTGAGAGCCGATTCTTGCCGCTCACAAATGCAACGAAGGTTGGAGGTCTAGCCTTTACCTGAGTGAAATACTTTATCTTGGGTTGAGCAGCCTGATCCTTCCATGAATGTCGGCTCACAACCTGTCACCACAACCAAGATTGCTTGCTCAACGCTATTTTACACTGTCGAAGAGCAAGAATATACTGAAGGAATGTACCTTACGCAACCAACGGTTAAGACGAGCTGTTGATAACCTTGAACACCACTTTTCATATGTATCAACTATCTGGCGCATCGCAGCAATTCTGCCCTTACCCTCCAGTGCTGAAACGAATACTACAGGGATCCCTGTCACCTGAAACAAATTTTACAAATGCTTCATTAAAAGACATCCGTGAGATTATGTACATGTTTTTGCCTCACGAAAAAGGAAGTTGATGTAATGTAAACAGCACTGGCCCGGGAATCAAATGATCAAGAGGTGAATGGGTTTACGACACAATATAACATTTGATAAATTTATTATTATTAACCAGGAGCGACATTGCAGTTCAGATTGATTTTCACTTAAAAGAAATTGCAGTTGGGACGTTTTACCAATTTGGACACGTCGTCTGATTCTTAACAGCAATACCAAATATTACCAAATCAGTCTGGATGAGCCATCAAACTCTCACCATATCAACATTGAGGTTATATTTACCAAAAAAATTCTCTCTTTTGAGATGCTGAGAAGTATTATTGTAGTACTGGCAACTTGCTGATATTGTCCAGCAGAGGAAATCTGCTTGCCCACCAAGAAGATCGACAACCAATTTTCGCTTAAGAAGCAACTAGTTGAGAATAACAGTTGACAGCACAAAGAACTGCCACAATGCACATAGGAGGATTAGGAGCATGAACTTGAGCTTCAGCTATATCGATTACATCTAGCACCAGCCAAAGCCTCAGCATTCATCTCAAAGCACATTTATGAACTCTTATAATTCCATAAAGCAGTGGCCAACTTGATAAAAAAAAAGTGGTCAAATTACTCACAGAAAGGGGGAAAAAAAGCCCGTAACGAGATACTCAACTGTACATTTGTACGTCATCTAAGGACTTGCATCTTCTGAACCATAATGACACAATGAACTCTCTCACTTAACCAAGTTAGAGGTGAAGAAATGGTTTTAACTTTTAGATGCAGAGTCTACATGATTTTCTACTCCCATTAAATCTAGGCAAGAAATAGTTTTAAATTTTAGATGCAGAGTCTACATGATTTTCTACTCCCATTAAATCCGCCTAGAATCTATTTTACACCAAAACCCAAACACTATCCTTCTATTGGAAACAAGTTTCCCCAGCTAATAATACCTTGAATCTATGCCTATCTGTGATTTGTACACCAAGCCAAGAACTACCTTAAGAGACATCCAAGTGCTGAGACTAGTAGCTTAAATATCCAAACAGATGATCTATTATGCAACAAAAACTGCAAAGCTGCAATATGAAAGTTTACTGCTTTCTTATTCCTACTCGCCTCTATTGCACCACACATGCAGTAAAACCAAGATAGCCAATCCACTTAAAGAAAAGAAAAAAAGAACTACTTATTACACACTGCATCCTTATCTCAAAGGACTGCATAAGGACTAGAAGATACTGTGCATAAAGATCTTCTTTATACACTAAATGAGAATGTTACATGAAGGCAAACACAATGGAGCAATATCAACTCGAATTAACAAATTTCTATCTTGACAAACCTGGGGTATGACTGTCTGAATTTCTTCAGGCACAGCATTGATTACACTCTCATATGTCTTCTTATTTTCTCTACCTCTTAAAAGATCCATCTTGTTTACTATAACAACCAAACCTCTCCCTTCTTCCACTGCTTGCCTTGCTATAACTACTTCAGCATGCTTCAAGCTCCGTCTAGCTTTTCCAATCTAATCATCATGAAACAACATGAAGTAAGAACAATAAGTTACATCACAACAAATCAATCAGTAATCAAATTGATATACTACCTGACAGTAAGTCACTATTAGTTCAGTGAAGACCATAATTAATTAATAGAAAATGTCAGTGAGTGACATACACTAAGAGAGCTGTTGCTTTAGATGCAAAACAGACCAGTTTGAAATAATAATTCATCACTCAAGTTCCAAAAAGAACTGAAGTAACCAAAGTTCTTTAGGTGACTATGCAGCTATGACACTCTGGAAAGAGGGGGATAAAACAAGAAGCATAGATCTGAAATTAAACAACCCTCTGAAAATGAAATAGAATACAAACAACAACAATGGTGCCGAAGGGCAGATTGCTTGGATATTCCCAATGACACAAGAGACAGAAAATAGCCCTGGCTTTCAGACTTCTTTTAACATGAACCACATTTTAGTAGTAGACATGGCCTTCCAAATAATTCATACTGTGTCCTCCACAAATTTGACACGCTTTTGTTGATTTTTGTACTTTTACTCATGGTTCATTCAAGGCTAGCATCATACAAGGTTGCACTCATTCTGTTTGTTTGCTAATTCATACCTAGTGTTCCAAGTCTTTCTTTTTTCACCATTTCTGTATTCTATCCCTCTATTCCCCAACTGAAGGGCGGGAAAAAAAAACAGGTTAGTCAGGGAAGTTACATATTTTCTCCTGTTTCCTTTGGTATGAAACTTGTAACAAAATTTCTCTTGCAGAATATATTCTGCAATCACCTACTAGGTCTGCTGCATCATCTACAGAGATGCATAGCCTAAACGAATACCCATGAGTTTCTTTCTGTTTAATGAAGTTTACACACGCAAAATGGCACGTCTTTCCTGCTCCTTATCCTCATCTTTCACAATCAAATTTTCATATAAAACTTTCCTCTGTATAAACAAGCTAAAAAAGGAGGAGCTTAAGTCCTAAAGATTATGGATACCTGAACGTGCCAAACTACAAGAGAAGCTTCTTTGACTAATACAGAAGTAGTTATCAACTTACCCTCTCTGAAACAGAGAGCCCTTTTAATGCTCTAAAATGTATGCTTAATTTGAGATTTGCCACGTTAAGTTTAAAGGTTAGGAAATCATTCAAGCCATTAGCAACAGTTGCAACCTTACCTATACCTTTCAGTATAGCATGATTTTCAGGAAATAAAAAAAAAGGCGTAGTGAAACAGGGAGAACATTATAGTCTCAGTCAAACCTCTTCTGCATCAAGAACCAAAGCTACAACATGGGCTCTCATGAGGTTTTTCCTGGATTGCACAATGCTCAACTTTGCTGGTCCTTTCTCCTGGTTTGTCCTTTCCAGCCAACCTGCTGTGTCAACCTGAAGAAGAGAAACTAATAAGCAACAAATAAAATACAACCCAATAAAGAAAATTTTCTTAATATGCAAAAAATAACCGATAGGTATATACAAGGAATTGAAAAAAAGTCGCACTTCTTTTATCATCAGGATCCAATATAAAAATTCAAGACCAAAAGACTCAAAAAGTGAGAAGATAATATGCAGAGATGAGGAATATATGTAGGCCAATGACGCATATCAGAATCTAATTATTCAGAAAAAAAATACAATCCTAAAGG
This sequence comes from Coffea arabica, assembly GCF_036785885.1. Lineage (NCBI taxonomy): Eukaryota > Viridiplantae > Streptophyta > Magnoliopsida > Gentianales > Rubiaceae > Coffea > Coffea arabica. The sequence goes on along the minus strand of NC_092312.1, from coordinate 21,522,664 downwards.
AAATGAATTTTTAAAGGGATGAGTTCCCCAATAACTTAATCTGGTGTTTAAAATGTAAGAAGGAAAAACTTCCCAGTTTGCCTCGGTTCCATCTCTGTAAATGATAAATGAAAAATACTATAACAGAACAAAAGAATGCTTCAGAAGTAATTGAAACAGCAGAGCTCCAAGCTGCAAAAATAAGGTAGCTCTTTGCAGCACAGGGATATGTCACGCACACGCACACACTCACACACAGACAAAACAAGATGTAACAGTGCTACTCACTAGGTAGACCGTTCTTCCTTCATACTCAAATTTGACGCGAATAGAGTCCCTAGTTAAACCAGCTTCTGGCCCCACCAAAACACGATCTTCTTGCAATATTGCATTGAGCAATGTTGACTTTCCAACATTCGGTCGCCCTACAATTGCCAATTGCAGTGGCAACTTAGCATCCTCATCGTTCAACTGTTCATCTTCTTTGGAGCTGTTCTCCTCAATATTATCATCTAAAATTGGAAAGTAGAAATCACAGTACATAAACAGGTATTCTTGTGGTTATTTATGAAACAAAGCATGTGCAGATATTACAAGAAGAAGTGAATAGCCATTCCTTCTGTCTGATGGCATGACCCAAGTAGTACTAATCCTGTGTCCTCCCTTGTTTAGTTGATTTTCAGAAAATAAATCAAACATCCTACAAACGTGGGATAAATAACCCTGAGAGAAAGGGTGGGATTATCTATTCTTCGATGAAAGCCTATGGGGATCACAAAACAAGATGACTTTTTTGGACTTCTTCAAACCTACTTTAATAACTAAAATTCATAATCTAAATCATAAGATTGGACGTTTTTTAGGATATACCAACCAAATATGAGACAACTGCTTAAATCCAATAAGGAATCAATAGATGAGTCATTCCAGGATAATCTATACTGACATAATTAAATGAGCCTTAATGGCCTACTACCTCAATAACCTTACAGGTTAGGGATCATACTGTCCAAGGTGCTGCGTCCTCAGTAGCATTATTTGCTTCATACAACTAGACACATAAGCAGCCAGATAGAAGCAACAACTAAACTAATAATATTGTGAGAAGAGAATTCAGAGAGCTTCTCTGAAATCTTAACCCAGAAGCAAACATGAAAATGTTAATCTCAGCAGGATGTGAGTATTAACCTCAAAAGACTCATCATTGTCACATTCACAGCCTAGGGGCATCATACAAATGCCATTAAAATCCCCCATAATGAACCAATTGCAGCATATACTGGTGGCACCCAAAAAAAAAAAAGCACCACGCAAAAACAATACTTCAGGACACAAACGGAAGATGAAAATCATGGTCAAACAATACAAGCAACTGACGTCTTACCAGTTAAGACTTGTAACATATAGTCCTCAAGCAATGGCTTAAGAGCTTCATGAAGCTCTGACATACCAAATCCAGTTTCGGCAGACAATGCAACAGGATCCCCAAATCCTAATGAATAAGCTTCACCAACAGAAGCAGCAAGAGAACCAGAGAATGCATCAAGCTTTTCAGCTTTGTTTATTACCACAAGAGTCTTGATTCCAGGTGCATTCTTCCTCAACCACCTTCCGACATCCAAATCCATGTCCTGTAATCCTTCTCTGATGAGAACATAATCAATATTGAGAATTATGTCAGATACTAAAGTATTGAACACTGTACACAACATGACAATAAAGCTAATTTGATCTGAGTTGAGCATCAATGCAACATCACATCAACGTAAAATCTAGTTAAGTACAAGCAACTGTTTCCTTCCAGATACAAAAGCTGCTTAAGATGTGTACAAGTTCATAGAAGACATACTTTTGAATCTAAACATTTACCCCATATGTACATCCAGCTTCTCAGCATTCATATTTTCTGTTCTGAATTACATAACAGATTGCATGCTGAACTCCTTCAGCATAATAATCATATATTTCCATCTATTCTTCAACTATATATTTTCATCTAGGTTGAATTGCTTTCTCACCTCTATGGATTACATTTGTAGTAAATATTTGTTCAGCCTAATACCAGGAAACAGGCACTGAAACTTGCATGGTAGCTTTTGGCATCGCTGTCCCCATTCTTTTTCCAAGACAATTGTTTATCAAACAGCTTAACAGCACTATTGACCTAAACAAACCGTCCCAATTGGAAAACATGAACATGTGATTTCTCAAAAACCTCACGAACATATCTCTATCATCATTATCTTCACAGCAGCCAACATAAAAAAAAAAAAACCGTGCAGGCTTAAGTATTTTAAATTGCTTGTATTGAGCTCTGCATTGGAACTTATATTGGGTGTGTATACAGTTGACGACTACTTGATACTAGCCCATACATAAAAGGTTCATAGAACTCAAGTCAAAACCAGGAAATTAGATTCTTTTGTTGCAAATGCTTTGCATGATCTGACGATTGCCCAATACATGTCCCTTTATATGTTTAATGGAATTATAGTTGGCTGAGACAGCATTCATGTACAACAGAAGCACAACATTTTAAGCACAATATTGTGTGTACAAATGCAAAACCTCATTAACAGTACTAACCTCCCATCTATTAAGAAGAGCACAAGTTGAGACCGTCCCAGCACATTTCTAGTCATTCCTGCAGTTCTGGAAAGGACAGAACCCGAGGAAGCCTCAGCCTCTAGACCAGCTGAATCCAAAACTCTAAACCGCAAATCACCTAATTTTGCAACCCCTTCTCGAATGTCCCGTGTAACATGGTCAGTTGGAGTATTATATACAAGAGCTTCCCTCCTTCGTATCAAACTATAATAGCACAAGCAATATATTGAAAGTTTATTTCTCAAGGATAGCAAAACAATTTGGAAAAAACTTAAGAAAAATAACATTTTGGGAGCATGCATCATATGGTCAAGCATAACTAACCGATTAAACAGTGCCGACTTCCCAACATTAGGACGTCCCATGATGATAACAGTAGGAAGTTTATTAATCTCAATCTTAGTAAAATCAATCGGCACCCCTGCCTTAGGCTCAAACTTTGGCTCTTTGGGACCACTAATAACATCAGCATCCACATCAAACTTCTCCACATCACTGTTAGTATCATCAGCCAATCCAGAAATATCTTCCTCTCGCATTTTCTGTACCAGAGCAGTACAGAATTTTCGCACATCTAGATATACCGAGGGTTGAGACAATGATATAAAATTGCAGTATTTTGTCGCCCGCCATCCTATTCCTCCACCGCTTTTTGCATGACAGGGCAGCAATAATGATCCTAACAACCATAACAGTAATCAAAAGAAAACAAAATTAAGTCTTTTTAATACAATCTCAACAGGAATGCGTTGCAGAGTTGATGTGCTTATGCAATATATCTAAGTACAACATTGCACTTCAATCAAGCAGCAGTTGCCACAATAAACAAAACAACAGGAGAAAAATAGCAGACAATGGTGCATCTGCTAATTATATAACTAACCCTGTTGTTGTGAGACTTGACTGGAGGAGCTTGAATTGGCTTGAAAGTGGTTTCTTTCTTTGTTTTCGAAGAACTCAGTCAGTTGGTTGCCAATATTGTTCTGTAAAGTGTTACTTGCTGAGATGATTCCAATGCCACACCGACTCTTTCTGGATGAAAGAGCTCGAACCCATGAGGGCAACATTCCAAGATTGAAACTTTACCGCTATCTACAAAACTAATTGGTATTTACACATACGGGCTCTTCCTCTCCTCGGCGGGTAGGGTCAAGTACTTTTTCCAAACTGCAAAACAGCAAAAAAGACGAAATTTTGTTCACCAAAACGTTGAATTAGTGACTACAAGAAGTGAAAGAAAAAGCATGTGCATACACATGTTTGCAAAAATGTCTGACAGAGTTTTCAAGAATATTACCTAACAGAGGAGAGGAAATTTTCGTGGAGATTGAAGTATGTAACCACTGATCAGAGATTGAAATGGAAATGGGCCAGTTGAATCCCAACTGGGGTAAAGTCCGGGGGGCATTGTGGAGCAGGAGGAGATGACCAAAAACAGAAAGTGAAGAGTGCGGGAATAGCTTGAAAGAAACCCAGAAACCAAAATTAGTAAAATTAGTAAAATATTCAGGCAACCAATTTCCAATGTTAGTAAACATGATAAAAGAAAAAAGAAAATGAAAACCTTTTTTTTAAAAAAAAAGGAAAAAGAAAAAGAAATTACCATTCCAACTATCGAACTCCACCAGGCGTCCAATCGGAACGCGCCACGTACATTTCTTGTCGATCTACACTTCTACGTTGGACGTACTACTGTACTTGTGACTCTGTGTTTTTCAATGCGAGTGTACAATTTTGAGAAAAGACAAAAAATGGTGACCCTTGGAAAATAGTAGCAACATAAAAAAGAGTGACAAATTACTCACATAACCACTCAACTTTTTAAATAGTAAAGATTTGACCATTTTATTATTAATAGAATGTTTTTATCTATTGAATCATTAAATATGTAAAGTTTGGATCGTTCCATTTGATTCCATCGTAAAATTTGACAGATCCAGGCATGATTTTACGAGATATTAGATCTGTCAAAGTTAACAGGAGAACCAAATGAAATGATCCAAAATTTATATATTTAATAGATCAATGAATTATAACCCTCTAATAATTGAGTGGTCAAAACTCAAATATCAAAAAATTTAGTGGTTATCTAAAATAATTTGCTCAACAAAAAAATTTTCGCTTAAAACCTTTTGTTTTTCTCTTTTTCCTATTTTAGTAGTCATTTGTTCACACATGTTGTCGTTCCCACGCTCCTTCTTCGCGCTGTTTCCTCGCAGTCCTCCTCTCTCTTCTCTCCTCTTTCTCTCTCTCTCTCTCTCTCTCTCTCTCTCTCTCTCTCCATATTATATATACAAGAATAATACAGCTATATTTGTATTATCTATTTTGGCTGGAATATTTCTTCCTCGAGTAAAAACATTAGTAAATCAATTGTTATGTTTTACTGTAATTTGAAATTGGGAACAATGAAGAAGAAACCCTAGCTCCTAGAAAAACCCCTAATTTCAGAAATTACGGTTCTGTTTTGACTCGATTTTCGGGGGGATTTTGCATAATTTATCGGCAGAGAATAAGTGGAGAATTGAATTGAGGCGAAAGTGAAGAAGAAGGTGGTAAGTGGTAATGGAGAGTATTCCGCATCCGATACCGAGAACTGTAGAAGAAGTGTTCAACGATTTCAAAGGTCGTAGAGGTGGATTAATCAAAGCCCTCACTACTGGTCCGCTCCGCTTCTCTTCTTTCTTCTTTCTTTTTCTCCACTTTTTTTCCCTCTCTCTATTTTTCTTTTCTTTTTTCTATTAACAATTTGTGCTTTGTACTATTTGGGATTTTTTTTAAAAATAGCGGTGTGTTGTGTCCTATTTTGCTTCGTAAAGCATGAACTTTTTTATGTGTATGCATAAATTTGACATGCAGACACAGAATTTATGCTTATAATCTTGCAGTATGTGTATTTACGTGTTTTCATATGCTTATCAATTTGTTTTCTTTTTGGCAGATGTTGAGAAATTCTACGAGAAGTGTGATCCGGGTAAGTTAACAATTTTTCATCTTCTGGAGCTTTCCAAGCCCTTTAAATTCGTGTTTTTGGACCAACTCATGTCTAGCAGTGTTTCTAAAGTTAAATACATATAAATTTTTTTTTTTTTTTTTTTTTTTTGCGTTGTTGGGGCTGGTAAGGGGATTTAAGTTTCTGATTTTTCTTCTTTTATTTTTTATGCACATTTTTGGTGGACCTCGTAATTGCCCCTTGGAAGGACAGTTTCGGTGGCTATTACGTAGAGCTCATGTTTGAAGGTTGACTTTTGGAGTATGACTATCGGTTGTTTTGTCCTTGTTTGGAGCTTTTAGTAGCTGTAGTGCCATCATGTAGATTCAGCTGATTATTCTGTGAATAGCTTTACATCTTATAAGTTGTTGAACTGTTTTTAGTCATTAGTAGTTGTTGTTCCTCAGGAAGAACTCGTCTTTATGTAGTTCTTTTTACTGCCCTTGCTTCCTCGATCAATTGCAGCCCATGTAGTCTGATTTTGTTGGTGTCAAACTCTTGCAACAGGTATATTGGTTATCGCATTTGACGGAATCTTCTCCTACATAACCTTTCGAAAATCATTTGACCTTAGTGTCTTTTTGAGCTCAAACTGGTTGAGCATTTCTTGTTCTTCTCATCCCAGTTGTTGTTCTTGTCATCTTTTGATCAATAAACCTTATTTGGGAGAACATCTTGAATGATTTAAAACCCTAGTGCTTGATGTAACATTATCTGGAAGCCCTTGCTTATGGGAGTGTCTGATTTTTCTGAATGATCCTTAGTTGTTAAATTTAGAAGAGGATCCTTGGTACAAAGTTGATTCAATCGGTTGACTTTTGAATTCAGAAAAGGAGAACTTGTGCTTGTATGGAATGCCAAATGAGACGTGGGAAGTCAACCTGCCTGTTGAGGAAGTGCCTCCAGAACTTCCTGAGCCTGCACTGGGTATAAACTTTGCAAGGGATGGGATGCAAGAGAAGGACTGGTTATCACTTGTTGCAGTACACAGTGATTCATGGTTGCTTTCTGTGGCTTTTTACTTTGGTGCTCGCTTTGGGTTTGGTAAGAGTGAAAGGTAAAATCTGTTCTGTCAATCAGTTTCTACATGTTATTTACTTTATAGAGTTGATTTATATTGTGCAACTTTATATATATGTAATTTGTTGTGGGTGGATGACTACACCAATTGTTTGAGTTGTTTATGGAAAGCTATGTTACAATGTTCTTGATTTTTCCTCCAAATCATTGACATGACAAAGGAAGAATCCTTTCTGAAGGGCATTGCCTTTCGTATTCTTGATGTTTCTCCCTCTCCATTTTTTTCGAATGAAATCCTCATTGTCATTTCCTCAAAATTATGTTGTAAGTCATACATTGGTTTTATCAGCAGCTTAGAAGAGTAGCAAGGTCAAGACACCTTATCAACTTTGTCATTCAAAAGCTTGCGGCTGAAATTGCCTGTTCTGCCACACCAAAAAGTGACTTGTTTGGGTCCAACTGTCTGTATTTTTTGTTGACTTCATCCCAATAGACTTAAAAACTTTTTGGCTTCTATAAGCAAGGTGTGGCAGGTACTTGTATCTTTGGGGGACTTGGAATTGCAAAAAGTTTCCTAGATTTCACCAGTGGGAGTTATTTTTCCTACATTGTGGCTATGGAGTGGACATTCTGCATATGGAAGTCTGATTTCATTTCATTCTTTCTGGTTCTCAAGGGATCACCTGGAGCTATGGAAACTGCTTACTTTATTGGATTTTCTACATGGGCTCTGCCTTTGATGTGGCATTGAACATTCTGCAATAATGGATGATCTTTTGCTTTGTATTTGCCATTTGCATTTTATATTTCCTGCAACGTGAAGTTAGTTAAGTTTAACACATATAATTTTCAAAAAAATATGACATTTCTTTTAATTTTGGTTCTTCAGACTAGCATATGGTATTATAACTTAATTTCTAGAGATGTAGATAGAGTCTTTTGGACAATTGTTTTTATGGACTCTGCTTGTAACTTCCAAATGATTCGTCAACGAGAGTTCTGTTCCTTTTTTTCAGCAACAAAAGTAAAATCTGCAAGTTTAGATGAAATCAATGTAGATTGAAGACACGGTGGCATGCGGTAGATGCATTTATATTATTCTTTTTTTTATATGATGAAACTTTTGCGCTCATTTTGCAATGAACTATGAGATTGCTTTATTGTCGCCTTATATGAAACTTTTTGAGGATTAGTATTTCAACTCAATTAAATTCTTACTCAGCATTTATATTGATATTGACAGGAAACGGCTTTTTCAGATGATAAATGATCTACCTACCGTGTTTGAGGTTGTTACTGGGAGTGTTAAGCAGGCAAAGGAGGCTACTCCATACAATAATAGCAGCAAAAGTAAACCAAGTGCGAAGATGGTAGGCAAAGATTTTTTTTGAGTAATTTATTATCCTGCTCAGTGGTCTTCTTTTTTTTTTTTTTAAGTTTTCAATATCTACCACTTGTGTTTTCTTTTTTAGCAGCCGAGGCAGTCTGAGTCTCAGCCCAGAGGAGCAAAGTTGTCATCAAAGGAAGAGGAAGAGAGTGGGGAGGAGGAACAAGAAGAAGAAGAAGAACAGGGAGCAACACTTTGTGGAGCTTGTGGGGATAATTATGCAAATGATGAGTTTTGGATTTGCTGTGATATATGTGAGAGATGGTTCCATGGCAAATGTGTGAAGATTACACCCGCAAAAGCTGAGCATATCAAGCAGTACAAGTGCCCTGGTTGCAGTAGCAAGAGGGTGAGAGTTTGAACTATGGCTTTGAAGTTGAAAGACCAAGCACTCCAATGGAGACTTAAAAAGGTTTAGAACTGTAGTTTAAATTTCAAGGTGACGTTAAGTTTGTGTCGCATGTTAAATCAATGAATTAGAATGCTTGCTGACGGGATCTCAGTTTTATAAATTTGTGTTCTTTGCTTTGGTTTATTTTTTTTTTTTGGGGAATTATATCTTACATTGCATTTTCTGGCATCATGGATCTAGCATGTCTTGTGTTCTGTATGACTCCGGAAACCAAGTATTTTACACCAACATTAACATTTTGACCGCATCTCTTTCACAATGTAGAAAAGAAGGCATTTGCTTGCAGGATTGCTGGAGTATGCTAGATATGCTGCCTTTAATCCGGAAAAGGCCTAAAAATTTTGTTGATTAGGAGAGAACTGAAGAAGCTTCCAAGAAATATTTGAGAGCATGATGTTTCTACAGGTGCTTTCTCTTTCTAAGAGAAGTGGTTGTTGACATTTTTGTTTTATGATAGCCAGCTGAGCTAAATTGGTGCAATGTAATAGAAGAAATGAAATAGCTGGTCACTTCAAAGTTGATGGGCTGTTATTTAGATGCTTACTATGTGAACAGTCAATACCAATGCTTTATGTTTGTAGCTTATGGTGAGGAGTGCATGTGAATCCTTGGCTTTAGCTCTTGTTGCGTAGTTCTTGTTGACTGAGCGGAGGGCATCAAAAGCCCGAACAGACGTACGAGAATGGACTTTAAATTCAGCGTTTATATGGAAGGTGGAACGTTGTATCATGATATGAGAGGTAGTTATGATAAGGTTTAGTTTAAAAGGACGCAGTATCATGATGAAGGGTGGTTATGAACTCGAGATGGGACGTTCAATTGGATTTTAGGTTTGCTTATGAACAATGAATATTGTACCATAACCGGTGGCAAGCCATGCAAATGGGGGCAGACCCAGCAGCAAGCCATCGCCCTAACCATGCACTAGAGCTTTCTACAAGCGTAAAAGGGAAAGCTTGAAAGTCAAATCAAGAAAATTTCACTGCAATGGCAAGCAGGTTTTGTGGCCCAAGGCTAGAGTTTTGAATAGAATCCGCCCAAGTCAAAGAGGGGGAGTGCAAGCTCTGTTTTCAAACTCGGACCGGACCGGGCGGTCGAACCGGTCGAACTGGGAACCGGCCAGGTAGCCGGTCCGAGTCAACTTAGAAAACCGGAAATTTTAAAACTCGGTCAAAGCCGGTCAAAATCCGGGTTTGACCGGAAAAAAACCGATTTTTCCGGTTCAACAGTAATTTTAAAAAAAAAATTCAAATTTTATAATATTATGTTTTGGCTCCCTAAATTGTTAAAACTTATTCGTATACCTCAAATATTTGATACTTTATAAATATTGTCCTACAATTTGAAGTTATTTTTCAATTAAATTCATAATTTTAATTCTAAACTTGTTAATATTTATTAAATAATATAAATTGCTACTTGATTGTTCTAATTTCTTTGTATTTTCTTGTTAAATATATTTGAAACATCAAATATATATGAATATACCTTTATTAATATCAATATATTATTAAATATGATATATATAATATTTTAATTTTTAAATAATTTTTATTTATGACGTCATCTGGTTCGATCCCTATCGACCCCCGGTCGAACCCATTGACTCCTGACCCCTGATCTTGGCCGAGTCGCTATCCGGTCCGGTTCTGAAAACATAGAGTGCAAGTAGTCAAGCCATGCACTAATGTTCTTGAAATTTCGTTGCAGTAATGTCAAGCTAATATTCGACCCCTGCCTGGCCCTAGAGGTTTTGATATAGCTCAACCCGCTCGAGTCAAAGGGGGAGTCAACAATCCGCATACCAATGCTTCCAAACGTCATTTAACCTAGTTTAACCAGAAAGAAATGTCGAAATTTTGTTTATGCATGATTAAAACAGTTACCACTCTGCATGATTAACAGACTTCAACACAATGTTTCTTTTTTCCATACCTCTTTAAACTGCAGAAATTACTGCTACAAAAATTGCAGCCACTGGCCTTTAAGCACCAATAACTAATGAGTGCTACGACACACAGGGGTGTTCCATTCACGCAAGACTACCAGTGGTCATTGCAGGAACACAACCCATCTCTGAAACAGTGGAATCTGTTATTATCTCTTACAATTATTTCCCTCTTTTCCAAGTGCGAGATTATCTTGATAGCCATATGGCAATCCCGACAAACCCTAAGGTTCTTCACCACCCGAATGACTGCTCCAGGTTCACTAATGAGAAGAGCAAAAGCAACTGCCAACTTTTCACTATGCGTCCCCACCATCTCTTCTTTCTCTTCCTCCTCTACATCTCTTAAAACACAGCTTTTGTCAGCCATGTAGCCAGCAACCATCATTTTCTTTTTCATTTCTCCCAGTACTCTGTATATGTCATCTGAAAGCTTGTGCGAGTGGTCACCGACTGCAAATCTGTGTATCTTGCCTCCATGTTCAACCCAACTCCAACCAGTTCCTTTCACCACTCCTCCTGCCTTCATCAACCCTCTGATTCTGTCTGCATCTTCCCACCGACCGGCACTTGCATATATGTTTGAAAGCAGAACATAGTTTCCTGAATTCTCTGGCTCAAGCTCAAAGAGTTTATTTGCAGTAAACTCTCCAAGATCAATTCTTTTATGAACTCGGCTAGCATTGAGGAGAGACCCATAGATTCCTGCATGGGGATGCATTGGCATGTTATCTATCAATCTTTTTGCTTCATCAAGTTTGCCCACTCGACTATACAAATCAACCATGCATGCATAGTGATCAATATCTGGATCTTTAATTGACTTGAAAACAGCCTTCCCTTCTTCCAGCAATCCTGAATGACTGCAGGCAGTTAGGATGCCAATATAAGTTATGCGATCAGGGTGCATACTTTCTTGTTTCATCTTTGACAGCAGCTCAAGCGCTTCAGCACCGCTGCCATAAGCTGCAAAGCCTGTAATCAAAGTGTTGTAGGAAATGACATCTCTATTTTCCATTTCTTCAAAAATCTTCCTAGCCTTTCTCATGCTTCCACATTTGGAGTACATGAAAATCAAAGAATTGCATCCCAAAATGCTCAACCTTATCTGGTTTTCAGTTAGATAATTCGCCACCCAGTTGCCTAATTCCAGAGCCGCCAAATGGCCACAAGCTGAGATTACGCTCACCATGGTAACTTCATCTGGTTTTAAATCCTTACTGGCTATCATCTCTTTGAAGAGCTCTATAGCCATTGCTGACTCTCCATTCTGCGAACAACCAGCAATAATTGAGTTCCACGAGATAACGTTCTTTTTGGGCATTTGATGAAAGAGCTCCATAGCTGAAGCCAAATCACCAACCCTTGTATAAGCAGCAATCATTGCATTCCACGTAACCAAGTTCCTGCATTCACCCAAACCATCAAAGATCTTCCGGGCCATATTAAGGTTCCCACACTTGGCGTACATATCAAGAAGTGCAGTCTTGACAAAATGGTTTGGACAAGTGCCCTTCTCAGCAATCCTCTTGACAAGCGATTCAGCTAGACCAGGATCACCAAGCATTGAGCACGAAGAAACAACAGCAACCCAAGTTGTTTCATCTGGTTTGAGTCCAAAACTCATCATCTCATTAAACAACTCTATGGCTTCTTGGGCAAGCCCATTGTGAGCATAACCTGAAATCATTGCATTCCACGAAACAGTGCTTTTCTCTGGCATTTTATCAAAATACCTCCTTGCACTCTCTAAATCGTTTACTTTTGCATACCCAGAAACCATTGCAGTCCATGTAATCACATTTTTTTCCGGCATCAAATCAAACAACTTTTGCGCCTCCACTTCATTCCCCCCATTCCAGTAACCTGAAATAATCGAATTCCAATCCGCAATAGTTCGCTCAGGCATCTCATCAAACAGTTCCCTAGCAGACTCAATAGCCCCATATTTGCAATAAAATCCCATTACTGCATTTTGAATATATTTATCATAATTAAGACCCCTTTTCAACAAATGGGCATGGAATTGAATCCCCGCTTTACCAGACGATTTGATCAATAATGGGTACACAAAAGCCACAGGCTTTACATTGGCCTCCTGCATTTGATCAAAGAGTGCGAAAACCTCATTTGTAGCACCCATTTGGGAGTGATACTTGAGCATATTGCTACAGACAATGACATCAGGTTGGGGGGCCAAATAAAAAACCCGGGTGGTGTAGCGTGGCGGTGCATGGAGGCGCGTGCAAAGATGAATGAGTTGTGCCACCCAGAAGTCCTGGTTGTGGAGGGAGTTTTGAATGAGTTGTGCATGGAGTTGTTTTAGTTGGTTTTGGCTCCTTATTTCCTTAGCTATAAAGTTGAAGTGTGACATGGGTGACTGATGTAGGCATTTTCGTTGCTAATTGATACGCATGACAAGTGAACAATTGTCTTGAGTCACTTGTTACTGTGGAAGTTATATATGCGAACGGTCCATGCCAATTCAGGAGCAAATATACGCATTGGCGTACATGAAAATATACCTTCTTCATCTCCTACATTTCTAGGTTTTAGATTCTTTGCGTGTTATTATCTTAATATCTATAATTATTGTTTCAATATTTATATTTGTTGTATCAATATTTATATTGCACGGTGCAAATTGTCACTAGCAGTTAGAGCAATTAAAGATAGCAGATCCTATTTTTAGCTTTGATGCTCAAGCTTATATATCTTTATTATACTAAAAGCGCGAGTTTGGTTTGCTACAGTGAAATGGGCCGGTTATACTGTGATTTGTGTGAGTTTGAGGGGCGGTTTGGTCTTTTGTTGTGGACGGTGGGTTTGTGCTGATGCTGTCCGCGTGGCTTTGCAGCTGTCTGCATGGCTTTGGAACTTCGATGCTGCGTGGCTTTGCTGCTGTCTGCATGGCTTTGGAACTTCGATGCTGTCCGCGTGGGCACAAGAAGTGCAAGCTTTATTACACAAAAGTTTTTTGAAGACTGATTGCTTCGGTTTTCCTGCGCTTCAACTGCTTTCGACTCCTGTGGAAAAAAAAAAAAGCATATCCGCTGGTAATGATCTTCCAGTTCCGGGGAGAACTCATAATCTGCTTCCTCTTCACTGCTTAAGTCACATCCATTTTCTACTGGAAAAATTTTTTTAAAAAATCATTCTCAAGGCTTTAAACATAATGAAATTTCTCTACTCAATATAATTAACTGGCAAATTTTTTGCTAACCTCTTGATTACTGCTAACTAACTAACTGCTAATATGGCACTTCGTTACTAAACAACCCAAAACGACTTCAACTAAAACGTAAAACTAAAATGGTATATAGATTTGCGTTAAAATTCATATAGATTTGGCATCCATGTACATGCTTAAATTGAACCAAAATTTGACTGTTTGTAATTTGCTCCTTGCTAGATTATCTCTATTATTATAACAAATACAGTAGGTCACTGGAACAAATGATAATGCCACAGCTTATATTTTGTTTACACGACCAGTTTATGTACAATTACAAAACTACCCAATCTAAGTCCAAATTTCATTTGGAATTGAGAAGGGTAATTTTGACATTTTGTATAAAAATGGCTGTGAAATTGAAAAATGGACTATGGCATTAACAGCGCCCCTTAACTGGGTATGTATCTGTTAATTTGTTGACTTATAAAGGTTAGAGAAGTATTGCATATGCAATTCCAAAACAAAAGCTTTCATTGACATCTTTGTAATTGTTGATTAGTGGTTTATATATTGCACCAAATATTTGTAAACCATTGACCTTTGAAAAACACGTCCAATTGTTGATCAATGGCTTGGCTGTAGATGCAGGGATACTATTGCTTTGCATTTGCGAAAATAGGGATAATACATTGCAGTGAATCTGAGTATGATATATTTCTCCAGGTTGTTCCTAGCTGTTGTTTAGTACTTCCTAAGTAATTCTCCTGCTAATGCATTCCCACAAATGTATCAGAAATTGGCAACAAGTCCAATCAAACGGAAATCCAGGCATCCTCACGGGATTCAAATGGTAGTTAAGGTCCAATTAGCTATTAAGGTTATAAGGTAAAATATACTACATGTTGCATGTCTCAAGATTACTATAATTTGTTCTACTTCAAAGAATGCTTGACAAAAGAAAAGAAGGAAAAGTTCATCGTCATTGATTAATGGTCTCTGCACAAAAAAAGAGATGCAAAGAAGAAAAATGATGACGATGATCTACGTACTACCCCCAAAAATTGTTGCAGTGAGTGCAAGAAGTTTGGGAAGACGCGTTTTATTGGAAAGATTACTACAAGAAACTACACCTGTCAATATGATATTTTTTACTACAATTACTAGAAGCATATTTGTTTTACTACATCATGAATAATTCTTAATTTCTTGACATTTTTTATTGCGTAGAAATGTGATGATTGTTCTTTTCAATTATTGATATCACCATTGTGTTTATTCACAATAAGTTTCAAGAAGAGTTTTACTTGTTTAAACTTATTTCATTCTTGACTAGATACAAATAGTGTGTGCATAATTTTAAAAGTGATCAGCGTCACCATATTTATGATATTTGTATGTAATTGTACATTTCAAATGAATGCATCATTTTTATAGTATCAAGAATTCGCAAAGATTTTAAGGTATTGACTGACTATCTAAGAGAAAATTACAAATCAAATGAGTAAATGAGTAACAGCAATATTCAATTTACATAAAGTCAAACTCTCCACATTTATTTAACAATTATCATGTATTAATATATAAACATTTTACATTAATCTACTTGCCTTCATTTGATATTGATTAACATAGACCCAGGGCATCCTCACGCATCGCGTGAGGCTGAAAAAACTAGTATACATATATATATATATATATATATATATGTGTGTGTGTGTGTGTGTGTATTCTTTTGATAGAAAGGGAGTAAAACATTTTCCAACAAATGGCTGATTACAAACAATCAAATTGTAGTTGGTTTTTTTTTAATCTTTTTTCAATAAGAGAAGGATGAAGCTTAAGAAGTAAGAAAAAGACAAGGAATTTAAAGTCTTTTTTTTTTCGGTCTCAATCTTAGTCATTAAATCAATACTTCCTCAATAAACTGTGATTGGATTTAACTACTACGTTTACAACAAAGTCATCGTTGGATCAGCACATCTACGAGTGGCATGTTTAAATGGGGTTTGACAAGTAGAATTCATCGTATCCACTGAATCTTCTGAATCAGATTCAATGATAAACTTCGTCATGCTTCTTTCCTTGGCTATCTTTGATCCTCCTGCTCTCATGTACTAGGAGGCATAAACGCGCTTCGCGCAATGGAAATGTAAAATGCCCTGTCCAATTTTAAAACAATAAAAAATAATAATTTGTTTAGAAAAAGTACACTTTTAGCATAAGAATTTCACAAGTTTGGATAGTGTATCAGTGCTTTAAATGTATAAATGTCAAGAGGGGTCTAATTCATAGATAATCATAATTCAAAATGGCTAAAAAAGTTATCATCATAATTCATATATAATCAAGGGGTCTAATTCATATATAATCATAATTCAAAATGGCTTAAAAAGTTATCATCAGCCATGTGCTTTGTGCAACTAAATAGCTAAGTGGGTATGCGCAGGCCATAGTCAAAAAGACAAATATAGATGTATAAAAATTTAACAAAGAAAATAAAACTCGGAAATGGGTAACAAAATGTCAGCTCCATGCCCCGTGCCTATCTTCATAGAATCCAAATCCAATGGTTGATAACTAAGAACCATGGAACATATCCCAAGCCAACGTCCAAATTAAAGCTCTCGAATTATGCTAGGAGCATTCCACACTTGTGGCAACCCATAGATCCAGCATACTACCACAACATGTCAATCCTTCCTCAGTTCCATATATTCACGTCGAGTTCCCTCAGCATTCAAGACGAAAATTTCCAACTTGTCACCCTACAAGCACCATAAATATGGTAAAACAAAATAATAGGCAAGACTATACAACATGAAAGGGAAGAAACAAGTTAACCATAGTCCACACAAATGCCTTGATCAAGTGGTCTGACAATTTATAAGGAACTCTACATCACCATTCAAAAACAACTTTCAAGTAAACTAGGCCATCTACGAGTTGATGTTGCAACAGAAAATTTCAACACAATGTCACTTACGATTGAGACATCAAACATCACTACATAGCCTAAGTGAAGTCTGCAAATGCACTTTAAGACCAAAAATGTTTTATCTAGCTACCAACCCAACTAACACCCCAGTTCACGACCTAACAAACATGGAAAAGAAAAAGGGAGCAAGCAGGGAATAGGCTTTTTTCAGTGCATACATACTTCTAGATGACAAAACATGAGCTTTTTACACATATCCAATAGATATGGTTTACTTACAAAATTCATTAAGTAAACACCAATAAGCAGATCCCACCACAAGGTATCATTTATCTTGTTAAAGAACCATCTTACAGAGTTTGCAATTAACTGCGTTGGGCTAAATCAAATTAGAAGTTTCACACTCTTTTTGCCCTGCGGACATATGGGATTTACACTGGAAACTTATAGAAATTGTTCTGAGGTTTCTTGAACATTCTCAATTAAGAATAACATTGGAAAGGGAATAGGCAGAATCAACTTATAGTGTACATATCTCTTTCTGTTGCAGATGTAAAACACGTCTTTACCAGGTCGTAACAGCATATTGACAACTCATGATTTGCAACTTTGTCAGAATAAACAAAATAATTACCAAACTATACTGTTAAAATTTAGAGAGAAGCTAGACCTTTGCAAGTAATAAGCGAGGGCTAGGAGACTTTAGCTGGTTGTCCAAGAAAGGCATGATCAAGGTAGAACCAAAACCTTGTTAACTATATCCAACCCTTTCATAGGATCCAACGGCGTCACATGTGAAGACACACCCCCTCCCTAGTGTTGTCTAACAATGCAAAAAAGGCTAGATGAAAATTGGAGATGATTAAAGTGAATAAAATATACATCTATCAATGAAAACATACCCTGACCATTAAGCACCCCCAGAACATAAAGGTATAGTAAGCAAAGAAGCGCTTGTAGTAAAGGGTGTTCAATAGCAACTGAGCCATGGCAGGAGTGCTCATTTGTTTATTGCGTTGATGCTGATATCTACGTTTGAGGAAGAAAGCATTAAAACATCAGTTATAGCACAATAGTTCACTCTCACTTGCAGAAGGAAAATTTTGGTTATAATGAGTCATTGAAGCACAGTATATTGTGATCATATATATAGATTTTCCAATGATTTAAACAAAACCCTCTTTACAAAAAAATTTTTTAATCCTAGAAAAAATCAAAAATCTGATCTCTAAATACATCTTGAAAGACCCAGAATACTTACCTTCCATGTTGGAGCAAGATCCAAGAGTTCTTTTACTGAAGATATCATCCCATGGAAACTAAGTTTTGGAATTGCCAACCCAAAATCAAAACAGACCTGTAATTGCAGATTCCCTTCCATAAAAGGACTCACAAAGCAAAGAAACAAGCCAGAACAAGTCTTACCTGAGGATACACAGAGCTAGAGCTAGACATGATGCTTCCTTTGTAAAACAATAAGATGCATGTAAAAGCACGAGCCGAGACTTACTGAATCATTTGTCTTCAAGAATGTTGTAGAGATGTAGGGGATTAGATAGTCTGAAATCAAGATTGTTATCCCCAAAACTAATATCATTAATAATGTAGAATTAGAGTTTCAAAGATAAATGGTTCGAATAAATAGAGAAACCAGATTGCATCCTAGTCTGCCTTAGGAATTCTATTGTGATACTCAATCATTCTGCTCTAAATCAACCCGTAACATAAATCATAGGTAAAATGGCAGACTTCACCATAGCCATGAGAAAAGAATCTAGTCATAGGCCAGAGGTCTTGGAGGTAAGAAAAATAACATAAATCAACTCAGAAAAATCCCAATCGGAATTTAGACTTCACCAATCAGCTAAAGAAATTAAATGACACATTATGTCTTAAAGAAATTTAGACTTCAAAAGTGCAACTTATGCAGCAGTCCCTGAAGCGGCGATAAACTCGTGATGCACGGTTTGCATGGGTAGTTTTAGGATGAGACGCCTCAATGACTTGGATCACAGAAGTCCATTGGGGTAGAGAACTATGGATCTCAGTCACACGCAAAGGCTCCATGGCCAACTAAAAATCAAAAAGGAATTTAGGTTTAGAACCGAGGCAGAATCCTATTCTACAAACGTACTAAAGACAGGTCCTAGGTTTAGAGCCCGAATGTGTAATAGGATCAAAAGAAAAAGGAAATTCTATGAAAAAAACAAAAGAGAAGTAACGCAAAAAAAGTATTCAATACATATTCTCTAGACATAGAAAACAAAAAAAAAGTAATGCATAATCCAACACTTCTTTAAAGAAGCAGATCCTTAACTATAATGTTTGGCATAAACGGCAACATAACAACTCCAGCCCAAAAAAACACAGAGAAAAACAGGAACAAAGTACAACAGAGTTTATTTTTTGACGCACAAATGACAGTTTTTGGAGAACACAAGCCAAATATCAAAGGGCGGGGTCCAAAAAAAAAACACGCAACACTCCAGAAACCAAAACATCACATGACAAAACGCACAACTACACATGGTTCCAGACAACATAGAAAGAGAAATACGTTTTTCTTGTTTCTGAGGCAGATACCATAGAGGCTTTCAGGAACACAGGCCAATAGCAAACCCCTGCAGACCAGACACTGGAACCACCAAATCAAACACAGCGTAAGTAGAAGGGAAGAAATCCAAACACACAACTCAGCAAGAGCAAAAACGTACCTCTCCCGAGAGCAAAATAGAAGGTCTTCGGAAGGGGAGGAAAAAAGGTCCTAGAGAAGCATCAAAGAACGAAAATATCAATTCTAGGCTAAAACTTATAGAGAAAACTCACAACGAAGACTGCTCCTCAGTGGAAAGGAAGGAGAAGACTTACAACAAATGAGGAGGAGGAGAACCAAATGGATGGCAAGATCGTACCTCTCCCGATAGCAAAACAGAAGATTTTCGAAAAGGGAAACAAAGAACAAAGAACAAAAATATCAGTTTTAGGCTAAAACTCACAGCGAAAACTGCACCTCACCGGAAAAGAAGAAGAAGAAAACTTACAACGGTGGAGGAGAAGAAGAACCAAACGAATGACAGATGATTTGGACTACTGCAACCCATAGACCGCGAGAGATAGAGGCTCGATGCTCCTTGCGTGATTCGAAAAGGGAAACAAAGAACAAAGAACAAAAATATCAGCTTCAAGCTAAAACTTACAGAGAAAACTCACAGCGAAGACTGCACCTCACCGGAAAGGAAAAAGAAGAAAACTTACAACGGAGGATGAAGAAGAGAACCAAACGGATGGCAGATGATTTGGACCACTGCAACCCAAAGAACGTGAGAGACAAAAGGCTAGATGCTCCTTGCGTGGTAAGAAGAGCACCGGATATTTCAACAGGCTCTTGTACCAGGGCTCAGAACATCCGGATAAGCAACAGAGCAACATTGTCCAAAAGAAGGAAAGAGAGAAGATAACGGGAATAAGGGGCATAGGATACTGCCAGATACAGAAACAAGTCTAGCAATGTGGCAGATAATGCTGCAGAAGGCACATGGAATACTGCCAAAAGAGACGATGAGAACAGAGCGGAAGCCGTCGCGCGATGCGTGAACAACATAATGCTCTCAACCCACATGCGCGGCACGTGAAAGGACGACGAAACTTTTGGCTGAATGATGTTGGCACGTTATCTACTTATGTTGATAATATATTTAGTTTGCTATTTGGTTTGATGATCAAGTGAGTGTACGGCTGCAAATGAGTTGAGTTGAATCGAATTTTAACTTAATCAAATCAAGATTTGACTTAATTTTATCAAGTTCGAACTAGAGCTCGAGCTTGATGAGTTGCCAATTTAAAGCTTAAACTCGAAAAAATAAAAATAATTATTTTATTTTTTAAAAATAAATAAAATAATATTTTTTCTTAATAAATAATAAAATATTAGAAAATTATATATAATTTTACTATTAAAAAAATATATATATATACTCAAGTTCGCAAGTTAACAATTTTAACATTTTTGAACTCGAGTTTGATATTGATCGAGTTTTGACTCGATCCGCTCACGAGCGGCTTCATTTGCAGCCCTAAGTGGAGCTGTTAATCGAGCCGAATCGAGTCAAGTATTTGGTTGCCGAACTCGACTCGAGTTTAATTCGAGCCGAGCTCGACTCGAGCTCGTTAGAAAAACGAGTTTTAAATGTGTTCGAATTTGACTCGTTAACATATGGCTCGAGCTCGTGCAAATTAACCTTAATAAAAACCTATAATTTTTAATTTTTATAATTTTGATTTCTAAAATGACAAATATGCCCTTCATTAACGAGTTCTAACGAGCTACTTGAGTATCAAACGAGCTGAGCTTACTCGGCTTGTTAACTAAACGAGCATGTTTCGAGCTCGAGCTCGACTCGTTAACCAAAATTAACGAGCCGAGCTCGAGCCTTAACGAGCCGAAGTCTAACGAGTTTTCGAACTACTCGATTGACTTAACAGCTTTAGCTCTAAGTGAGTGTAGAAAATTGTTTATATTGATCGATCAACACCGTTTGAAGTTTGAACTCGCAAAAAAAAAAATTGGATCATGAATTGTTTATAACCCTATATAAGTTCAAATATGTATTGAATGCGAGTCACCCAAATAAAAACACTAAGCCCATTTCACCAATGGGTTGCGTGTACATTTCTCGAAAGCCCAACAACAAATGTCTCGCACAGGTTGCAGAATTGGATGGCAAGGACGGCTGGAATTTGGCATCCGGGTTCTGTACAAATTACAGTTTATAGTTTCGATTATAGAACAGGTGATGGTGAGAGATGAATAATTCTGAAATTAAATGGCTGGGATTCAGTTGTGAGTTCAACTATCAATAACTGAACAAATTTGATGTTTTTTTTTTCATATTGTTATATCAGTGTCTATATTTATTATTTTAGTATTTAAATATGTTTTACTAGTACCTATAGTATACAGTGTAATCGGAACGAGTGCTAGTGGAGGCGCTTGATCTAATGGCAAGGAAGAAGTAAAGAGAGCCCATTCATTTTGTGCATTTCTAATTTGAAGCCAAGAAAAGCACAATGAAAATTCTTTTTCTTTTGTTTTTCATTTTGTCATTGATTATTATGATACCAAATCAGTGTCTATAAAACAAATACGAATATTTCTACAACAACAATTCAATGTGATGAGAAAATAATGGAGTAGTAGTATTGACTGTGAAGAAATTTGAAGATGACATGATGATATCAACCGTTTTACCACTATCGATCGGTTCCCATTTTGGTATGTTCTGATTTATTGATTATAGTCTAAAAAGAGAAACAAAAAAAATTTTTATCCCTATTTTACCTTTCATACAACTCAAGAAAAGGACGTCAAAGTCACATGTCCATGTCAAATTAATACTCCTAAAAAATAA
The DNA here is from genome assembly GCF_036785885.1 of Coffea arabica. NCBI lineage: Eukaryota > Viridiplantae > Streptophyta > Magnoliopsida > Gentianales > Rubiaceae > Coffea > Coffea arabica. Next base: position 21,500,801 of record NC_092312.1, on the reverse strand, counting down.
TTGTAAAATTCAAAAATAACTAACAACATTCAAATTTAAATTAAGAAATAATTGTGAAAAAGAATTATCTGCGATAGTTCCAAAAAAAAAAAAATCATGATAAGTAAAATGTCATTAGCCATGCGCTAAGCTAGAAAGATACTTCCATTGTGGCCAAAGTGGGAATTGGTGGCACTGTCGTTGTCCACTTCTTATTTCTTATTGAACCATCAGTCTATCACAAAGCTCTCAATCGAACCATAATTAATTATTTTGCCAGAGTACAACAGGAACACCACTCAACATATATAACAAACCGAAAAGTATAGAAAAGAAATGAAAGGTGCTTCCTCCATAATCCATCTCCAGTCAAAATCATAGCTTTTTTTTTTTTAATGTCTATATATATATATATATATATATATATATATATATCTTTGGCTAAAGAACCTTCCAGCATATATAATATGCATTCTTGAACACCTGATCTAGCTAGCTAGTAAAATCTCATGAAATCAAACAGGTAGTTTCTTTGTTTAAAGATTCTTGAACACTAGCTAGCTAGCTAAAAAAAAAAATTCCAACCCAAAAAAAAAAAAGATATGAGAGGGTGTTATTATGGTGGGTTCAATCTTTACCTATACCTTGGAAGTTGGATCACGATGCATGGTTGGCTCAATTATTAAGGCTTCCAATTTCAGTGGAAGTCATAAATGACTTGCAAACTGGTAGTGATAGTGCAGAATTGAGATATAGTAAAACCAACATGTTCTTGCCTTAATTATTCAGATGCAAAGGCCTCAACGGCTCATCATCTAAGATATGCAATTTTTTCTGCAGGCTATGGATCATGTTCTTGGATCGATTAACCAGAAAAGTGGAGTAAAAGAATAATCCTACTTATTATAGTACACAGTTTTGTGATTCTTTGACTAAACTTTCACGTGTTAAAGAATTGTCAATTATGCATATAGATTAGATAAGTCTTAAATTTCTCAGCATAGATATAGACAGATTGAAGAATGCATACGTGATTGAGAGAGGTGGCTATTTTGTTCGTGGACATGGTGGAAATAAAGAAAGGGAGGGAGGGAGGGAGGGAGGGAGGGAGAGGGGGGGGGGGCCTCGGGTTTAGGCACAATATCACATGCTTTTTCAGTATAAAAATGAACTGGATTGGACACTGATGTTCGACATCTTAGATAGGCTTTAGTGTCTTTTTCACTTTGCTTTGACCCCATATAATAAAATCCCGATGGGATCTTGACAAAAAAACGAAAGAAAAGTTGGCATTTGCCATTTGTGAATCTCTACACTGATTATAGTTATACTCCCAAGTCCTTATCTTGTATTTTGATTGTTTCAACCATAGGACTGGTTGCTTGCAGCTTTGAGGATTCATACTGGACCAGTTGGAATTTTGACATGCCTACATCTTCTGATGTTATTGGGATCCATCACTTTCAAACTAGGGGCCGACTTCTTTGTAGTACTATTTTGTAAAAGGAAACAACTTACACCAATCATGTAAGAGATATCATATGTATAATATTAATTTGTAATGAATAAATCTTTTGGTCATGGCTATGAATTTGTTCCACACTGCCCTAACTAATAACGCAGAGAGCTTGAAATTTAAAACTGTGTTGTCTTGATTAGAGAGAGTATGAAGTTGCCAAGATGGTTGGACCAAACTTGAAAAAAGCTTCTCATTGCAAACACCAAAACATGCACATTCTTGAATGATATCTGCCCACAAAAGTGACAGTTTTGAGAAGACATATTATTATTATTATTGTTATCATTGCTGAGAAGCAGATGCATATGCAAATTGCAAAGCCAGCTCGCTTTTATCTTGATTTGTTTTGGCCCTTTGCGTTTCCACTTCTTCTTCACACGGATGTCTAGTCAAATTCTGATGGTTAGTATCATTGCGTACGGGCATACACCACCGGCACCATGCATGCATATATACATATATATATATATATATATATATATATATATATATATATATATATATATATATATCAGGCTCTTCAGTTCTTAAACCAAACCCTACTGACACACACAAATTAACATCATGGATTTTTGTAAATTATCTTTCTTATTGAATATATGCAGAGTGGCTTAATCAGTGCGTGCGCAATTCCTCTTAGAGGTGCTATCGAGCCGAGTCGAACTCGAGTAGCACCATACTCGAGCTCGAGCTCGATCAAAATTTGTGCTACTCGAGCTCAAGCTCGAGCTCGATCAAAATTTGTGCTACTCGAGCTCAAGCTCGAGCTCGATTGAGTAAAAAAATTTGGACTCGAGCTCGACTCGATGAAATAAAACTAAATTCGAGCTCGACTCGTTTGAGCTCGAGTAAGCTCGAGTAAATATCAAGCCCGAGCTACTCGAGCTCGAGCTCGAGTTTTGAAATAAATCTATAAATTTTTTTAAAATATATAATATATAATATAATATAAATATATAATATAAATAAAATATGAAAGGTCGATTAAGCTCGACGAGCACTCGAATATTTATTTCTTGAGCTCGAACTCGACTCGTTAAATTTAACGAGTAGTTCGAGCTCGAGCTCGATTTTACCGAGCTCGAGTCAAGCTTTTGATCAAGCTGCTCGCGAGCAAGTCCTTGACTTGCTAGCACCCCTAGTTCCCCTATGCTATACTACTATGTACCCTCTTTACATAGACCGTGAATTAACTTAGAGAGCTTGCAAATCACAGAGATATTAATTTGAGGTACTAAGCAGGGCCATACTCATTCTTGGATTTATACTTCATTCCATGGGCAAGACCATTCGTTGGAGTGACCAACCAATTCACCTACAGAAGACAAATTGGAGGTTTGTTTACAATAATATTAATCCCCTAGTTTTCTCATTCCCTCAAAAACGAAAGCCACAATCGTAAATCCTCTGTCCCTTGTCATCGTGGATTGATTCTGGATCAACTATTAGGCACGTTTAGTAGTATTTGTTCAGAATTCACAGAGAATCTGTCCGTGTTGTGGATGGAATTGCAAATTGATAGTTAATCCCCAAAAACAAAAAGGTGACAAGAAAAAAAAAAAGGGACGAAATCTTTGATTGTTTCATTCAGCCAAGATTGATGGGGGGGGAAACTCTCCTTGACTGCAGCCTTAATTGGAAATAATTGCAGCAATACCATTCCCTACTCCGTTACTGATGACTCCCACTGTTCCCACGCGTTTGGCTCCATCAAACACTCTGCAGATAACATCGCCACAGAACAACACGACACATGCCCATCCCTCTACAATTAATCTCCACATCAAAAGGACACAGTCCAAAACCAATCACTCAAATTGGTACATTTTCCCCTCTTTTCAAATAAAACCACCAATAATTCTCTCCCTACTTTCTCACCCAAAAAATCATTACCTTTCTAGGCCCCAGATGGCAGAAAATAAACTATGACCCAATTTGTTTAAGTTGAAAATCACTGGTCACTACTCCCACTAATGACTAAACCAACAAAACCATTATTGGCTTTAGTAATCGAAAAAGAACCTTTTGATCTATACCTCTACAACCATTATTGGTTTTTCCAGTGTGTAGTTTTTCCTCTATTATTATGACGAGATTTCTTTTCATATTTTCGAAATTTTACCGCTGGTATTCTTTCCCTTTTAAGACAGGAAACCAACAAATGGGTCCCGGTGCCTGCTGAGACCCTGTTTTAAGACATGTAATGTAACTTCCTGCAAGGAGAATTTACCAAGAATTGCAAATCTATTTGTATATGTGCCTTAGCTGCTACTACTTGAAAGTTGAAACGTTAGGACTGGGACATAAAAAACTGGAGAAATTGGCGTAACTTTCCGACAAAATAACACACACTCACACAGTAACGCACATAAATCCACAAGTACAGTAGTAGAAAACTCTTTAAAGAATCTTTGGAGCCTCTCAAAAACTTAAAAGCTCCCACTTTGTAACTAGCAGGAGCCTAGGACGCTGTCCATAGAAACGCGGGCTTGAAGGGAAAGAGAGGAGGGAGGGAGGAAAGGAGGGAAGTTTTCCATTTTTTCACATCAATTTTCTTCGATTTCAACGCTCCCCTTCCCTCATTTCTTGTTTTTCCAGTAGGACTGACTACTGCCAACTTGGTTTAACAAAATCCCATTTCTCGTTTCTTTTTTTTTTTTTTTTTTCTTCTGAACAGAATAAACCCTACTCCATCTACAAGAGTAACAAGACCACAGCCCCCTTCCCGTCCGCCATTTTATAGCTGTTTAAAACCGTCAACATCCATCCAAGCCTAATATCTATGGAAAACGCTACTTGGGTTTTTAACTTATTTGTTGAATAAAATATGTTCTCTTAGTTTATCTGGCCCTGCAAACTTGAGCTTTGGTTTTGGCCCCAGTTTTCTTGAATTCAATGTGGGGCTGTTGGTGGAGTCATGAAGCAGGCCTAATGCATTGTACGTGGAGCTAGTGAAAGATTCAATTGATTTGGTTCGTGGGCCCCCCCCCCGGCGAAAATAATGTCCTCAGAAATGCGCGGCCGTGGTAGTGGCAACCGTGCTAATGGTGGTGGTGGTGGGTTTGATCCCAGTAACCTGCATTTGAAGAAAGAGTTAAACCAAATCAGGAAGGCGGCCAGGGTGCTGAGAGATCCAGGGACTACTTCGTCGTGGCGGTCCCCTCTGAACTCAGCAAGATCCGCTGCTGCCAAGCATTATTACCATCATCACAAGAATGATTTCAGCAAGCAATTGTACAGCAATGGTGAGACTCAATTCCAACTTCCTATTGGAACAGTAGAGAATAATGGGACTAGTAGTAGAAGTATTAATTATGAGGCTAGTAATGGTAATAATGTTAAGGAGAAAGAGAAGGAGAAGGAGAAAAAGGTGTACTTGTATAACTGGAAGATGCAAAAATCTGAAAGTGAAAGGAGTAGGCAATGTGCTGATGATGATCTTGAAAATGTTGGTAATGATGATATGGAACAATCTTCTTCGGCTCAAGAAGAAGCAGAGGAGAGTGTGGAGGATAGTTTAAGTGATGCTAGGAATGGTGGAATTGATTCCAAGAGTGACACTTATGCTAGTGATAAATATGCTTCCATGATTTTTAAGTGTAAAGATACCAGCTTTACTCCATCTATTAGAAGAAATATAAAGAAAAAGTCGAAGAAAAGTAATTATTCTAGGTCAAATTTGAGAAGCCGAGGTGAAAAATTGAAAGAACAAATTTTGTTAGCTAGGGGTTCCAAAAGGACGGCATTGGAGGGTTTAGGGAGGGATGATTTGTCGAGTTTGGTTGATCAGTCCGATGACACTGAAGGTTATTGTAATTCAGAGGATTTGAGGAGGGCTTCTGCTGTTTCACCTTTGCTTGCAAAGCTTAAGAATAAAAATTGGTCTAATTCTTCTGCTGCTAAGTTTTTGAGGAGTAGCCGGAAAGAGGATTCATCATACTCATATAGTACCCCAGCTATGTCTGCTAGCTCTTATAATAGGTATGTTGCTAGGTATCCAAGTACAGTTGGGTCTTGGGATGCAACTACAGTATCTTTAAATGATGGGGATGAAGAAGGGGATGATCCATTGGATTTACCTGGTCGTTCAGGATGTGGGATTCCATGTTACTGGTCGAGGAGGTCAACCCCAAAGTACAAAGGGGGTTCTGGTAGTTGTTTTTCACCTTCTCTTTCTGATACTTTGAGGAGAACAGGAAGCACCATTTTATGTGGAAGTCACAGAATGTACAAGCGAAGTTATCGTGGGTCATCACTGGGGTACAACAAGAGGAGACCTGGTTCAAGGCCTGCTCCTCAAGGTCTTCTCCCGTTGCTAACTAATGGTGGTGATGGGCAAATAGGATCATCCATAGGAACTGGTAATAGCGATGATGAACTCTCAACAAACTATGGTGAGCTGGACTTGGAGGCCTTGAGCCGATTAGATGGAAGGAGGTGGTCAACAAGTTGCAGGAGTCAAGAAGGGTTAGAGCTTGTAGCACTGACTGGGGAAGAAGAAGGCACCCCAGAAAACATTACAAGTCTGAGCCAGAAATACAGGCCAATGTTTTTTGAGGAATTGATTGGACAGAATATTGTAGTTCAGTCCCTAATGCATGCAGTTTCCAGGAAAAGAATTGCCCCTATTTATCTTTTTCAAGGTCCACGGGGAACTGGAAAGACTTCAACTGCTAGAGTCTTTGCTGCAGCATTAAATTGTCTTGCTTCTGAAGAAACCAAACCGTGTGGAGTCTGCAGAGAGTGTGCAGATTTTGTTTCTGGAAAGAGCAGGGACCTTGTAGAAGTTGATGGTGCTAACAAGAAGGGAATTGATAGTATAAGGTACCTCTTGAAAGTCCTTTTGGCAGGTTCCTTATCAGCCTCTTCTCGATACAAGGTGTTTGTTGTTAATGAATGTCACTTATTGCCTGCAAAGACATGGATGGGATTACTTAAGTTTCTTGAAGAGCCACCTCCACATGTGGTGCTCATACTTATAACAACTGATCTTGATAATGTGCCACGTACTGTTTTATCACGGTGCCAGAAGTACCCATTTAACAAGATTAGAGATGGTGACATTTTGGCCAGGCTGAGGAAGATTGCTGCTGAAGAGAATTTAGATGTTGAATCTGATGCTCTGGATCTAATTGCTTTGAATGCAGATGGTTCACTTCGAGATGCAGAAACTATGTTAGACCAACTGAGCTTACTGGGGAAGAGAGTAACTACTTCTCTTGTAAATGAACTTGTAAGTGCACATTGCCATATTTTGGATGGAATACAATTTGAGTTCTTTACTTAAATTGTTAACATTATCTATATGTAGTAAGTTGTCGTTGATTATACCCATTGTGGCTTGTGGAATATGGTATTCGTAATCTTATATATCACTTGCATGCTATATATGAGGATTGGTTCCTGGAATATGGCTGAAGCTAATGTTTGTGGACTTTATTCCTGTAATAGTTGTTATTTCACTTTTATAATGGCAAGTTCAGGCTGCAGACAACAAAGAATTCTTTAAGAGTCCTCTGTTTGATGTTCTAATGGTTAGACTTTTCTTTACCCACGAACTCTTTTCTTTGTAGGTTGGTGTAATTTCAGATGAGAAACTGTTGGAACTTTTGGAGTTAGCCATGTCATCAGACACTGCAGAAACAGTAAAAAGAGCAAGGGATTTGATGGATTCTGGAGTTGATCCAATAGTTTTGATGTCTCAAATGGCCACCCTTATTATGGATATCATTGCTGGAACTTATCCCACTGTTGATGCTAAACAAACTACTTCACTTTTTGGCGGGAGGAACTGTAAGTGTCCATTTTACTTGACCCTTACATTCTTTTTCTTCTTTTCCAAGATGGAAAAGTTTCTGCAAAAGGTATTAGCTTGTTTATTTGAGTTGCTTTTTGTCTGATTTCACCTGGTATAATGCCTAGGACACCATATAAGTGGTGCAAATATTGAAAAATTAATCAGGTAGCATTATTGCATGACATTATGTGCTAATTTGCCTATACCTTCTGGAAAATGGAAGCCTCTTGAATTGGCACTGAATTCCACTGCATTGATATCGTTGATGTTAAATACTTGCTGTTCTCCATTGAAAACGAGAAAAAGAAATGAATGGAAGAGCTTTTAACTTAATTGAAGTAAAGGATACAGTGACTGCAAGATGCTCCTCCACTAAGCGTTCTTTAACTCTTCGGTTCTTTGTCCCCTCTTTCTCCCCTTGTGACTGTCAGACAGTACAGCAGGTGCAACAAATTAAAGGCATAAGTATTTTGCAGGTGGCTTTTTGGCTGCCAAGCTGCTCCCTTGAGTGTGATGTCATACAATGAAATCCCTGAATTTTGATAAGTGATTTAATTCTTGGTACCGGCTAAATCTAACTTAATTTGCTTTCACATATGCTTTCTTATACGTCCAAGTATCTCCAAGCTGCTGTGGATGAAATGATCTACCTTTACTTCAGCTTGCTGCATATTTCAGCCTTTCAATCCACACTGTTCTTCAGCAACTTCATAGGCTTTCATCGCATCCTCCTCTTGGGCTGCTATGTCTATGCAAAATGAAGTTGCACATGATCCAAATATACTGACATGCTTATGCTAATAGAGGAGAAAATGGGAGGACTTGACACCATCCTTGTGAAGATAAATAGTACTCCCTCTGTCCCATTGTTAATGTCATAGTTCACTTTTTTGGCTGTCCCAGAATTACTATATTTGTTTCTTTCTACCTCTCCTATGCTGGCCTGAAGGAAATTAGACCAGTCACCAAATATGGTTTAGATTGGGACCCCTCTAATGCATTTAAAGGTGTTTTGTTAAACATGTTTGATGGTTAGTGTGATTTCTTTAAATATCTAACCTTTCCATCTTAAATGTCTAATCTTTAGATTGAAACACTCATTTTGTGGGTTGTTCCAGTGCGTGACTTCAATAGCTTCAAAATGAGCGTGAAGTTCCATTCTGCTAACATTTGATGTAAGACCCCACAGCAGTCATTGAATCAAACCAAAGTGATTAGTTATTATGGTACTTGAGGGCAAAGCTGGAAGGATGTCTCTCAAAAGCAATGTTCAGTTACCATTGATAAAAAGTTCGACTTTTGAAAAGCAAATCCATTTTTGGGACGGAGGGAGTAACACTTTCCATCCAAACACGGAAAATGTATCACTGCTTCCCCTGAACGGGCATAAGTCTACCGCTCCTATGCTGGACTGAAGGAAATTAGACCAGTCACCGAGTATGATTTAGATTCGAACCCTCTAATGTATATAAAGGTGTTTGTAAAACTTGTTTGATGGTTAGTGTGGTTTCTTTAAATGTCTAACCTTTCCATATTAATGTTGTATAGATTCCTTGCATCTTGAGATACTAAGATTAAGGTGATTCAGTAAAATATGTTGTCTCATTTTTACATTTGTCTCTAGAAGTGACTGTAAGAGTCTGTTGTACTCATCTTCAGAGTCCATTTACTACCCAAAAGACCAATCCTCGAGTTCTGATGATAATTCTACACCTGATTTTACTAGATGCTGCTTAAAGTTTAAATGTGCTGTACTTCATTGTTAACGTCCCTCTATGACTTAGAGTTTTATCTTGTTTCTTTTTCTCTGTGACAGACCTAAAAGTATAGCCAAATGGATAGTAATTCTTGTAATGTCCCAAAAAAGAAAATGAATGTTTTTTTATTTGTGATTATTAATATTGGATCTAGAAAGTGACTTGATCAATTTTTCAGTGACCGAAGCAGAATTAGAGAGATTAAAGCGTGCCCTAAAGCTTCTGTCTGAAGCAGAGAAACAGTTAAGGGTTTCAAGTGAACGGTCAACATGGTTCACAGCAACACTGTTACAGCTTGGTTCTATCTCCTCGCCAGATCAAACTCATTCCGGAAGCAGTCGAAGACAGAGCTCTAAGGCAACAGAAGAAGACTATTCTAGTACACTGAAAGACAGTAGTATTAGCAATCAAAAACCTGACCTTCAGTACACACTTCGAAATTCAGTTTCTCCCCCATCCTTCCACAAAGCTACCTACCAAAAATCAAACAGTAAAGAGGCTTCTCTGCCTGTAATGGATGTCAAAGGCTTGAGTCCAAATCCTTCTCAAAACCAATTGATCAGTGGAGATGCTTTGGCTGGTACATGTGATGATTTTGTTGGGGGAATTAACACATCTAGATGCACGGCCTCCAGCATGCTGGATGATATATGGGTAAAATGTGTTGAAAAGTGCCATTCAAAGACACTCAGGCAATTACTTCATACATATGGAAGGCTTGTATCAATAGCTGATGTGGAAGGTAAAGCAGCATAGAGAAAATCTAGGTTTTTCTTGATTCACATCAAATTTTTGCTTCTCATTTCTTTTGCTGTTTTGAGAAGTCTGTGCTCTAGTCTCTACTTTCCTTCCTTTCTGAGGCTCTTGCTCTTTGCAGGTGTTTTTGTTGCTTATATTGCATTTGGAGATAGTGATATAAAAACCAGAGCAGAAAGATTTCATAGCAGTATCACGAACTCATTTGAAACTGTTTTGAGAAGCAATGTTGAAGTTAGGATTGTTCTGCTGCCTGATGGAGATACCTATTTAAGCAATGCAAACCCAGATATTTCTCCAGTTCAAAAGCCAACACACGCAACCAATAATTTGAACAGGGAAAACGCTGCAGTCCTCTCCTCTTCAGCAGATGGCTACTCTAACATTGATACATGTCAAGAGTCTCTGAAGATATCAAGAGGAAGCTTCAATAATTCAGAAGACAAACTACCAGCAAATCTCGGGTCTTCTGCAGGAAATGCTAAGATGGGTAATACAAAGGACAGAAAGCCAGAAGTTCCTGTGCAGAGAATAGAGTCCATCATCCATGAGCAGAGGTTGGAAACTGCATGGTTACAGGCAATGGAGAAAGGAACTCCTGGATCAACAAATCGTTTAAGGCCTGAGAAAAATCAAGTCCTACCTCAAGAAGGCATTTACCATCACATTCAATTGCAATCTTCAGCCTCTGCGGACTTGTCTTCTCAGCATTGGGATGATGAATTAAGTCGTGATATTAAAAGTTTGAAGGTTGATGATGGAAAAGCCCTCAAGAAGGACCAAATCAGTAAAAGGGTTGATCACTATCCCATTTCACCAAGCTTGTTGCACGATAACAGCATGGTTGGCAATTTCAGCAAAGATAATTTGTAAGTACTAAAGTTCCTTTAGCGTCTGCTTTTGGTGTTTGCCATTGTTTTTTGAGAATATTAACTATAAATTTTGCAATAACTGACAAATGATGGCTCTTAACAACTGAATTTAGTGCATTTTTTCCTCCACATCTTTGATATAAAGTCCTAGTGGATGTGGTTGAAACTTGAAACCTGCATGCGAGTTTGTCAAAAATAGTTGACTTTCTCAAAAGTTACCTTTTCTACACTGATTTAAAGTCCATGAATGGGTAGTGAAACGAGGAGTCTACTACTGCTATGATGTTGGCCTTAAACTACGAAATAGGAAAAGAAAAGTTGTTTCTTGTTTCAGCTAGCTCTTTCTGCAAATTTCTTTGTGAGCAGCTATAAGCAATGTTCTTGTGTTTTGAGAAGTGGAGTTCTTTAAGGTAAGAGCCAATGTATTTGAGGAAGAGATATTTGCCCTGCGTTTCCAGTTCATGGAGTAGGTTAGCATGGTGCATGTGTTTTTCTCCCATAATTAACTCTCTATACTCCAGGGGATATGAATCAGGACCGGGTGGCGGCGGCTGCAGTGGGCTCTTTTGCTGGAATAACACCAAAGTGACCAAACCTCCCAGAAGGGTAAAGGTAGGCTATGTTTCTGTTTTACTGTCATTTTTAGTCCCATTATGTTCTACAGTTGGCCTGATTTGCGAAACTGTGTCTGCATGATAGGTTAAACAAGGAACCCCTGTACGTTCGAATAAAGCCGTAAGATTTTCATGGTTTGGAGAGTGTGCAAAGGCGTCAAGAACAGAGAGTAGATTCAAAATATAGTGGGGAATGAGACAGGAACACAAAGTTCAAGAATCACGAGATCCCGTCTTTAATTCTGTACACTTGCTGCTGCTTATTTCCTCATTTCCACCATTTTTTTATAGTATGAGATATGATGTAAAGCTTTTTGACAAGCTGGGCATATGAATATTTTTTGGTCCAGCCAATTTTTAGAGATCAATAAAAGTAAAAGGGGGACCAAAAAAAATTTTTTTTTTTTTTTGGGGCACTTTGGACAGCAGTTAACAAGGGAACGATTCAAGTGCCAATGTCCAACGCTCCAATACTAGTATATATATATCTTCAATGTTCAATGTCCAAAGCAGTCGGTTATAGTCTAACGCGAAATAATGAAGTTTGATTGCAAGAAAATACTACTAGTAGCTAATTTTTACTCATTAATTCTTGATACAAATGTAAGAACTGATTTCTCGTGGTAGTTTGAATTGGATTAGGCAATGTTAATATGATTTGGTTATAGGTAAATAATCATTTTAAGTCTTGTATATTGTTCTAGTAATTAACACAGGGAACAAGAATAAAACTTGGAAGTGAATAGATGTTAAAAGAGGGCTTCCACGGGTAAGCTCGGTCGGGACTGATAATTCCGTCTTTACGGTAGGGTTTCATATTCGACTCCCGTTGTAGTTGTAGTAAAATTGTTGACATCCTTGGGCAGGGTTTTGCTAGCCTTAGGGGGATTAGTCTGGCAAAAAAAAAAGTTGGGACACCCCCTAAGTGGGAAAAAAAAAATAGAATGTTAAAAGAGGGAGAATGCACAAATTTTAATAGGTATAACATCTATTTAAATTAGCACATCCCTGATCAAATTCGACACAACAACGTGAATTTAAGTCCAACAAGAAAACATGCACCTTCCATTAAATTGAACAATTGAAGGTACCTACACTGAGCTAATTGAGATTATTTCAAACAAGCATGACAAGATTATGAGGAAAATCCACAAACTTCTTGCTGAGAGCAGAACATTTTTAGTAAGCATGGTAACCAGGAGTTGGGCCGCGTCGTTTGTTTTATGGTGACGGGAGGCCCAAAGTGTAGGAGAGACCCAGAAGAATGACAACCCTCTTCATTTCCATGACCCACCAAATGCACACACAAGTCACACACTAAGAAGTCTAAAATTAAATCAGCATTACCTCACCATCATCATCGACATCGAATCGACAAACCACAGAAGGGGAACTGAAGAAAGGACGACTCGATCGAAGAAAGATTATAGTAGTAGTAGCAGTGTCAATTTACCATGGCAAAGCCACTGGGTTCTACTGGAGAGTTCTTCAGGAGAAGGGATGAATGGAGGAAGCATCCGATGCTGACTAACCAGTTCCGCAATGCCACTCCTGGCCTCGGCATCGCTCTCGTGGCCTTCGGGATTTACCTCGTCGGCGAAGCTGCTTACAACAAGATCTACGCCCCTTCTCATTCTCACTCTCACGCCTCATCCTCTGCTGCCGGTTCTCATTCTCACTGAGAATAGTCAGGTCAGCCACCCACTTTCGTTCCTTTCTTTCTTTGTAGCCTCCCCCCACCCCCCCCCAAATTTATATACCTTATTCCTGTTTTCATATTTATGTTGATCGATTAGGTAATTTGGATGCATATTGGAGTTAACTTTTACGTTTGGAGTAATGGGTTTTCCTTTAATTTTTGTGCGTCTTTCTATTCTGCCAAGCTTTTATGCCATAATTTGAAGTTTTTGTCTTGCAAAATTGGGGCATTTGGTTTCACGAGGTGCGTTGCAATTTTCTGTCGTGTTTGTTGTTTTTGGGTGAATACTAATAGCTGTATGTCTGAACAAAGAGGAGGAAGAGAACACTCTGCCGTTGTTATATTGTTTAGCTTTTAAACATTGCTTTTTTGGTTACTAGCTTTTTCTCCCTTTTTTTTTTTAAAAAAAAAAAATTTTTCTTTTCTTCAATGTTAAGAGATGAAAATTGGTTACTGTTTCTGCTGGGTCTTCATTTTGTAAAGGAGCATATACATCTCCTTGCTTCGTTGCATAAAGAAGAAGAAATTCCAATCATGGGACTGGTTGTGAAGTGGGAGCTCAGAAATGGCATTTACATGGACCTAAAGCCTTAAGCAACATGTTTTTTCTGCAATCCAAATACAACCAGTGTCCTGAGCTTCTAAATAAATGTCAAATCAGCGTTTTTAACTGATTTTGTTTCTGCATACCAAGCACATACAAAAGTGAGATAGCCAACTTAAGGAATAGGTTTTGGCACTCTGAACTTTCATCCATACTCGAATTACATCCCTAAAGAGACTCAAATTGACTGCCTTTTGATGCTATAAATTTATGTCTACGTACTGACATCAACCTTCATGTGCTGGGACTAACGTTCTGTGAATTCTTGTAAACCTCAAATTGATGGTTAAGCCACCACCCTATCCATCTCAGGTCTGCTCGGCCCACCTCCCCAAAAGGAACCCAAATTAAAAAAAAAAAAAAGAGAGAAAAGGAAAAAGGCTGAACCAAAGGCCACTCTTTCTCATGTTCAGAGCCCTTCTTTCTCTTCCCTGTAGGATGGAAGCTTCTTCTTGATCCTGAATTAAAGCTAATTTTTCCTCTATTTAATCCCCTGGATTATGGGTTTATAAATGCAACATTCATTTTCTTCTTGATTTGATGCATGAATGAGAATATTCCAATGATCAGGTTTTCTTTTCCTTTTGTGTTTCTTTGGTGGAAGGGAATCTCCTCTCTGTATATTTCTTCAGAAATGGCAAAAGAGTGTATCAAGGCTGAAACCAACACTTTTCTGCTAATTGTCACTCTTTTGGCTGCGTGCAGTGTGAGAGATTGTTTAGCTTTGAATCTTGCGCGTGCAGGTGATGCTTGATGAAAGGCAGCGGCATTCAGTATTCATTATGTTTGTTTTGAACTGAACTTTCTGTCGTCAACAATAATTGTATCAAGTGTTACTGTGTTGCAACTTTATGCTTATAACAACTTTGATTCTGGTTTTTGTAACATTTGTCTGTTATAATGCCTTTGTTTTCTAGGGTTTTATCTTGTATGCATTAAAAATGTATACACTACTACTTTAGATGTATGTCATATATGCAGCAAAAAATCATATTCAAATTTAAATTAAAATTAAGTGATATGCATCAAAGGATAAAAAGCATATATATACTAAAAGTATATACAATATTTTCCATGCACTTGCAGAAACTGGATTGGCAGTTTTGGGTTCTCAAAAAATCAAATCACTAAGACCTAGTAACCCTCAATCCAGTCCTTGATACAGATTTTTTTCCCCGACATTTTTTCTGCTTCTTTTGCCCTTTATGCAGGGTTGATACGAGTACCTGGGGAAATTCAGAAGAGAAGCTTTTCCGAACTCTTTTATGCTTTCACCCGTTTTATGTTATACTCCGGAAACTATTCGTACATCCCTCAATTGAACCTCTGAACCAGTGCACTTTTTATTCAGGCCTTTAATCTGCAAATTTTAGATGCAAACGCCGAAGAAATTTGCCAAGAAAAGCTTGCGGTGCGCTTATGGCTCATAAAGAAGATACAAGTGCTGCAGAAAATTTCAATCAAGAGCTCTAGCAAAGACCTCAGCCAAACGAAACTTGGCCATCTATCAACCTTTTGAAGCGGTTCTCATTCATACCACCTGTATACTGGAGGAAAGGTTACACAATAATTATTTACAAGCTTAGGGCGGCTGATGAAACCTCCAATTCTCCATCCAAGTCTACCCTCACCATCTCCCCTCCTTCCTGCAAGCCAATGTAAATCCCTATAATTAAACATTCTCCAGAAATATTTCAGCTACTACAAATTTTTTTTAACTCGCTTATAAATCACTAGTGCAAAATATGATGATCTGCAACAGTATATCAATTCTACTAATTTTCCTCATAAAGAAACCGGACACAGTGTAAATGCCAAGCTTTTCCCCAACATAAAAGAACACACAGAGTTTACAATCATATTCAGACATCATTAGGTTGATATGCAACGGCTCGTGCATTTTAACAGGGAACTAAACTTGGAGATGCGATTTAAACTTCAGTGAAAACCGGTAAAAGCCGACAACAGCTTAGCACAAACAGAGTTGGGAATTCCGCCAAAAGACGATAACAGAACCTACCTGTCCATCTCTCAATTCTGTTTCATAAGGAGAACGCTCCAACCCACCATTGCCATGAATAATTTTTGCTCCAAGGCCAGGTCTGTCCAGTGACCCTACTGCATCTTCATCAACCAACACTAAATCAATCAGATTTCTCCCAGATCCAGCATCAGGAATCTGCAGATGAAGTATCAAAGATTAATAAACAATTGAAATTGACCTGCATGCCTTGCAGTAAAAACCGTGCATATTTGAGATGTGGACAAAGTACATGTTCGATGTAGCAATTCTGCAAATGCCATGTTGTAACCATTCTCGGCAATTTATGAGAAGATGGCCATAATCAATTTACTCAGCTTTGAAAAAAAGAATGGCCAAAAACGAATCTAATCAAGCCTCAAAAGCAATATCAAAATCAAGAGACTACAACTAACATACGTATCAACTATCCAGCTATACTTGCAACATATTTTAAAAATTAGCCAAACTTTTTTCTCAATAGAACAAACTGTACTTCTCAGTGCTGGGGTGTGGCTTTTGAAAAGGTATGATGATGATGTAGCAATCATGACAAACTTCCAGAGAAGGTCTACACTGAAATCAGATCACTAACATATACCTCAAACATGGCCTCTGTCAAAATATTCTCAAGTATTGCTCTTAAGCCTCGTGCACCAGTTTTTTTTGCTATTGCTTTCTTTGCAACAAGTCTAAGTGCATTATCTTCAAAATGTAACTTGGCCTGCATTGTGAAAGTCAATTCAACAGAAGTGTAAAAACAGACAAGGCAAACCCAGTTGCAAATAACTGTCACAATTGTCACAAAAACAGAAGCGGCAGAAACTAAACTTCTCTGGCCACCTATAGTACAGGATCACAAGCTTACTTTATTCATGGCAAACATCCTTTTATATTGCTTGCAAAGGGCATTTTTTGGCTGAGTGAGAACCTACAGGACAAATTATGATGCCATTAGCAGAAGTTAAAATTCTCAAGCAAATCAAAAGAGCAGTATCATAAAAATCGCAAGTTCTTAACGCACTCACTCCATCATTTTATATGGACAGTAGATATACCAAGATTCCACGTGTTATGGAACACTGGATGCACTGGATTCTTTTCCCAAGTATACCATTTTGAACATTTAAAACATGGTACACAAATGCATATTGAGGCCACTTCAGATTATATTTTGAGATTCAGATTGTGGATTTGAAGAAGAGAAAACTGAACAAATATTTAAGTTTGACCATAAATTGAAAGAGTGAATATTATTTTTAGCCAAAAGTCAAAAATATTTACGCAAGTATAGTTAGAAAAGAAGTATTGCAACTAAAAGGAAAGGATAAATGGGACAACCAAGTTTTTACTAGATTTTTGGTGCCAGAAAAAAATCCTGCAAACTAAATTTAAATTGACAAGATCGTTCCACGCTAAAATATTATATTAAAAGAAACTGACAATGTCATTTACTTGGGTAGTTGATGCATGCTGGAAAGCAGCTGCCCAGGGAAAGTATGGAGATCGTATATTTTTTTCTTGCTTTAAATTCTAGAAACATAGATTTCGAGCTGGCACCCTAAGATCCATATGATATTTTTCGTTTCTTTCTAATTCAACAAAGTCCAGCTAGAGATTTCCAACCACAAGCAAGTATATTCAGACCTCAGACACCTTAGAACTCAATCATTATACCACAATTTTTTAAACCAAAAAAAGAAAAAGAATAATATGACAAAAAAGAAATACTCACCTGAACAAGTTGGTCTTCATCTAGAGCAGACAGACTCACCAAAATAGGAAACCGCCCAACAAA
This sequence comes from Coffea arabica, assembly GCF_036785885.1. Lineage (NCBI taxonomy): Eukaryota > Viridiplantae > Streptophyta > Magnoliopsida > Gentianales > Rubiaceae > Coffea > Coffea arabica. The sequence continues at coordinate 21,483,386 of NC_092312.1, read as the reverse complement.
TTCAGGTATGAGCCCGTATGCGATTAGATCACCGCTCTCTACCTGGAAAATTACAGTGCAACTTCCAGTTTATCTCTTTAGGACGTTGCAGTGTGTGAAAAGGTAGCCAAGCTTAAGCTAAGGCGTATAATGTACACTAATTTTATTATGAGAAGCTGTTGTCCTTGAATTTAGGAATCATCAACCCTTACAGATTCTAATAGTGAGGATGTCACTGCAGCATCAGTTAGACCAGCTTGCCTCATGTTGGCACGAACTGGTGCTCCAAAACCAATGGAAGAATCTTGTCGTCTGGAACATAAGAAATCTTATAGAAACCAAAACAGTAATTGTTATCTCTGAGACATTCTTGGTCAGCCATGTCTACCTTTCTGAAATGGTCTTCTCCAAATCAACAAAGGCTCCACCACATATAAAAAGGATGTTTTTTGTATCTATCTGTAAATGCATTGAAATATAAGGGTGAAGCAATATATGTTAAGAAACTAATGATGAATTCAAGAGGCTCAAATTTTCTAGAATATGCAACAAATAAAAGCATACTCAGAATCCAAGTGGTATGTAAAATGTCACAAATCAGACAGGCATTTATAACGTTCCAATAATGTCCAATCAATTTAATGGCCATCACAAAATGAGAAACAATTTAAAGCTGCTACCCATGATTTATTATGTCCGTTCCAGAAAATAAAAACAGCAGCTAGTAAATCATTTTTTGTTTCTTTCAAGTAGATGACAATCTAAAATTTAAGTAGGAAAATGTGTATCACCGAGAGCAAACTCCAAAAACTTGAATAAATTGTATTTCTGAAGCCAGAATATAAACTGAATAATGCAGAACCTTGTGAATTTTAGATACAGAGATGCAAAATTAAACAATAAGCCCTTATACCTGAATAGAGTCACCGTGTGGGTTCCTTCGAGCTCTATTATCAGGTACATTTACAATCTGAATAAAAACATTTCCTCAGTGAGATAATTCTCAGCAGCAAAACTTAAACAAAGATTGTGCTAACTTCTGAATTGTGCAACCAGAACAGGGTACAACATTTTACGCTGCACATAATTTATGGAAAGGCAGAAATTAAAATAATCACTTTAGTCCATCTATTTCTAACTTGAACACAATTCCATACAGCAATTTAGTTCACAATAAATGTAAAATGGCAAACAAGCTGGTCACGTAATCATAAAAGTCATTGAGGTCCATCATTTAATTGATTATGTATGTACGTTAAACACAAAAAATAAGTGGTGAAATTAATTGCACTCTAAAGCTGTAACGACATGTAATGCTCGCATAAGTCCAATTATTGAGGAATTTAAATTGTCTGTGTATTTTTTTTTTTTTTGGGATTATATGCATGCAACTGCTTCTTCCTTTAAAAGCAAAACTGTAGCACCATAATAGCATTATACCCCCTTTTCATGTCAGAAAGCAAGGAGGTTACAATGTTAGAGACAACAGCTAAATTTGTGATGTGTTAAGGGCATAAGAGACACCCAATCCAGAACAAAAGAATGTGAAGTGACAGCACTAGCCATAACATGCATGATACTGAAAAAAATTCAAAAGAAAGATAATAAAATTTTTTGGTGCATCAGGTCATTTACCAAAGCCATGCAATAAGTGTCAGTAGAACTCTAGAACATTCAAGCCTCTAAGAGAAGGTTATTTCCACAAGAAATTTCGTAAACATTTGACAAACCAAATCATTTGGTCAACTTAAATAGGCTCTGTTTACAAGTGAAACACTTACAGTTCCCTCCAGCATTTTCAGCAATGCTTGTTGAACACCCTCCCCAGATACATCTCTGCCGGCACTCAAATTCTCAGCCTGCACTGAAGTATCAATGAGAAGTTATCACAGATAAGGACTCAATTTTTGCCAATGAAGAGGGAAACTAATGATTACTACACACATAAATAACAAGAATAATAAAATCAATAACAACAACAATAAAAATAATGATGATGATAATAATAGAAGTAATAATAGTAATAGTAATAATTGCTACACCTTTTTTGTCATCTTGTCCATTTCATCAATGTATACAATGCCTTTTTGAGCAGCTTCAACATTGAAGTCTGCAACCTACAATACCAGATGAGGCTTATTACTCAGTATCTAGGAAACGCAGAAAAACAATACAACTCTTGCAGAAAAAGAAATGTCAGACAAGTTACAAAGCACAATTACAAATGAAACGCTAAATGTTTAACCAACATGATGAAAAAAAGATCTTTTGTCAACAAAGTTGCCTATACTAATCCATATATTCCAGCAAAATGAAACAACACTGTGTATCACGATCCTGCAAGCACAGATCAGTTTTGACAATTAAACTATAATATGAAACTGTACTACGCAGCCAACCTAGAGAAAAAGGGACAGTGAAACTTTTATGAAAAGCTACCACTTCACCTGCATTAAAATTTATAGATAATGATTTTCCCGTTATTTATGTCCTACAATGAGAATCTAATTTATAGGCAAAAACTTTGATCTAACACTTGTCATGTTATCAAGCACTTCCTCTTTTGAATCCATTATGACTACTGGGGGCAATTTGTCCCATATTCCCATCTTTAGCAACCAATTCCCTCGAGGCACAAAATGAACAAGAGTCAGCCTCAACTATCTTGGTGATGGAGTTACCATAATGCACAACCTTGTGAAGCCAATCACACTTCAACTCCATATTAGCATCTTCAATATTCCTTAAAAGAAACATAAGTAATTTGACTATCCAACAGAAAAAGGCAATTCAAAAGCTCTATTTACAACCCAAATAATTATGCTATCCAACAGAAGAAGTGTTGAAGACCTTGAGATAAAAATATTTCAAAATCCATGTCCAAAAAACCTTAGCCTATATACATAAACTTGTAAATCTCACATGAATTCAAGGAATACCCTATATAAACACAATAGAAGGAACCAAAAATTACAATTATCTTTTGATCCCAGCAATTATTTAAACTCATCTAATGGGAATGTTCTATGTTCTCAAGCACTTATAGTGAAGGAACATGAATACCAAGCTTGACATTATAGAGTATCAACCAACAAAAGTACACAACAAAAGAAGGCGGCAGAAGAGGAGCAAAAGGGAAAGAAACAAAACCCTTTTTTAAATGAAAACAATCTTGAATCATATTATCTGATACTTTATCACATTGTGTCCAGTTAATATTTACTTTTTTACTGATAAATGAGAAGTGAACTGAAAAACAAAGGGCCAAAAACAATCAAATGTCATCCACTATAGTTAACATCACTCTTTCTAGATGATACATACGCTCCAGTTCAAGGACTTTCTAGGTGATTTTAAAATTCCCGTCGTCAGTGCAATTAACGAGTTTTCAATGAACTTTCTGTTTTGTCCTCAAAAGAGACAGCAAATTACTGCTACTGCAGAATGAATGTGCACTGCAGCCATAACATATCTCCAGAGTTATTTTTCCTTTTTCTCTAATTGAATTACATTTTAATCCATGTACTATCATTTTCAGTCTATCAACATAATCTTATAAGCATACCATGAGTAGTTTATACAAAATGGATTCCACATCTTCTCCAACATAACCTGCCTGAAGAGAAACAGATTAAGGTTAGATCATGACAACAAATCCTAAAATATAATCAAGCATGTAACAAGTATTTAAACAAATATTTTTAAAAAAAATTACAGCTACAAGGATAAAATGGAATCAAATTTGGGCTCAGTTCCTAAATGTCAACCTCTTGAAAAATGGTACAGAGAAATTAAAATTAAAACAGCTGAAGAAAGCTTCTTTTTTTTCTTTGGGTGAGTTGAAGAAAGCTTTTGACGACTGGAACTTCCGAAAGAAAATGCCTTGAGAAATTTTTGTTTGTGGGTCTTGCATAATGTCAAGTGCTTCAGCAGTTGATAGGAATAGTCATTGGTCATAAAAAGGTGCATTAATACAGCTCAGGAGAAATCCTTTACCTACATTTCTTCAGTTCTTGCAGGACTAAGAACATAAAAGCCAACCTGCTCTTCTTTCATGTAAAATATGGTTATTCTATATCTCACTCTTGAATGCAAAAGGGACTTATTGGGAAGAACAAAACCAACTACACAGACTGACATGCCATGTGTCAGACGTAACCAGATACTGAAGTATTGAAGACATTCTTCCGATATTCATCCAACCATTTATCTATAAAAATTTGATATGACCCTTTATAACTAATATAGATACCTAACCACAAACATAAACCTCCTCCCCCCAGTGATCACTCAGCGGAACTAGAAAGTTTATCAAGTTGAACCAAAAAATTGATATTAAGGGCGCATTCAATTGTAGAACGGCATCTTTATAACTGTCAATTCCCTCTATTATGTCAATTCCCTCTATTAGGTCATTCATGCTTTGTACTGTTTCTGTCAGACAATTTTCACCATTCTCAATGTGCCAGCATCATCCGTCTGGGAGTTTTTACTTATGCAATCATTTCAGAATTGCCTTAACACCCACTACATGGGAACACCACTGCCACTGCAAAGAACATCAGTTGACATGCCAAGGGCAAACAAAGGTTGCACATGAGACCAACCTAGTGAAGCAAATGGCTGACTAAATTGGCTGGTATTGGTCTTTTGAATATACAGAAAGATGAAGGAGAACACTACAAGCACCCTAAGTCCTCTACCTTACTATTACATGACATTCAATAATTCTCCATCACACATGTAGGGTAACAAAGACTGCTTGAAAAATTAAAAAGTCTCTCAATGATCTGATACAAGATGACACATCAATCAGTTCTTTGATTCACTCTTGAACATTTAAAGAGTGCTATGCATTAAATGGATTCAGTTGACCATGCAAATCAAATTCACAGAGAAATTTCATAATAAGGCTTAATTGTTTGGCAGAGATAACATTTCTGGAATCAATGCATCAGTCTACAACTATATTCATAAAAAATTATACTGTTTTAGATATTCTTTCCCAATAGAGCATTTTGAAACATCTATTTCCTCCCCTTCTGCTCCAGTTTACGAAACTGTTGTGCATCTATGACAACATACATACACAAATGAGAGTTCACCTTAGGATATATTACGTATCTCTTTATAAAGAATTCTAAAAGTAAATAATCGCATATACATATTAAAAAAAATAGAATCAGAAAGGCACCAATGCTGATAACTGCCTATATCATTCCTATGACAGGCAAGGAATGATAGATAAATATTGGAAAAGAAAGGATATGGTCCCAAATTATCCCAAATTATCTCAAACCTGCCTGAGTCAGTGTTGTTGCATCTGCAATGACAAAAGGCACATTTACAACACGAGCCAACGTCTTTGCAAGTAAAGTCTTCCCTGTCCTTTCAATCAAGATGGAATGCCCACATTAGAAAGGTTAGGATGTGCCCATAACTAATTTTCAGAGTTGAAAATAAAAAATGAATAGTCTTGTTGGAGAAGAATATCGATCCTATATTGCAGCTTATGCAGGGTTAAAACTAAAATCTGGAAGACCAAAGGCCACACCTGAGCCTGTTGGGCCCATCATTAACACATTGCTCTTCTCCAGCTCCACATCATCAGCATCAAAATCTCCAATCTTACCATCGGTACTCCTGTATTCCGCACCTGACCTGATGACAAATTCAATGTCAACGGATGATAATGCAGATCATGTTTTGAAGTTGGGCCCAAAATAAACTCTATCAGCACAAGTCACTATATGATTATGATAATTGAAAGAGATGGAATGTGAAATTGCAGGCTACCGTCTGTTCCATTTATTCTGGTGCAAGTTGTTTTTCTTTTATTATGTTGTGATTAAAGAATATAGATGTGTCTATCGATTAATCATGTATTTGAAACAAAAAAAAAAAAAAAAGAAGCCAAACATGAAGAACAGCAAATATGTTTATCCTGGTGCAAGCAGTTTCTCTTTTATTACATCATGATTAAAGAATATAGAAGCATCTTTCGATTAATCATTTATTTGTTGGAAAGAAGCCAAAGATGAAAAGCAGCCATAGAGAACTTAATATTTATCAACAGATGGTGCTATATGAATAAAGCATGAGTGTAAACTCAAAAATAAGAAACATGGAAAAGCCAATGATCCATTTGTGCTCTTATCCATCCCTCGTAACATGGTAATACAAGCATTAAGTTGAAACCACAGTAGCAATCATTATAATGGTATTGAGCTACCACAAAATCTACAAGCAAGGATAATTTAAAGAATGACTAAAACTCACATGTGGATTTCAACAGCCATACACCACCAAAAAGACTCACATGTGGATTTCAACAGCCGCGCACCACCAAAAAGACAACGCATGTTTCAGTTTCTGATTTTGAAATAAAACCACTAGTTGGTCTAATTTTTTGCTTTTTGCAAGTACTTCAGTCAAGGAACCCAATGAAGGTGATAATTCAAAAATCGTACTGATTAATTACATATCCAGGACACGCGATTCCATTAAGTAGCAAGTTCAATGAAACTTCAAAAAGACCCAAAAGGACTCACTCTCCGTGCAAGGAAGCATGATAGATTCTTTTGTAGTGGTTGTAAACAGCAACAGATAGCACCTGTCAATCAGGAAAAAGAAAAAATTCACTGGCACGTTCAAAATCATGAACAGGTGCAAAAGCTTCATGGTTTCATTCAACGGGATTTCAGTTCAGACATATCAAACCTACATAGAAGAACACTTGTGCAACTGCATTCTAAATCAATCATTCATGGGCTTTCTTGTGGTAAGTAAACTAAACGTACAATTGATCAATAACTAAAATTGAATCAAACATACTAACACTTCACGTAAACTCATATTTCACCAAAACTTAGTGCTTAAAACCCATAATTTTTTGAATCATTATTGTCCATTTAAGCGACTGTACTAGTATAGTACACAAAAAAACCTTAAAAGTTTCGACAACTCAAAACTTAATAAAAGGCTTACTCCACCCCATCCAAACCCATCCCAAGCAGCCAATAACCATTTTCTTAAAACCACCCACTATTCTTCTTCCTCTAATAGTTGCATTACCATTCAGACATAAGAGATAACAAAAGTAGAAAGAATCACCAAATTGAAAAACAAAATTGCAAACCTTTTTAGCTCTCTCTTGTCCAACAACAAAGTCATCAAGCCCTCTAGATATCTCCTTCGGAGTCGGCAACTCCTTGCCCAAATTAGCCCCTTCAAATTCCCCTCCTCCACTCCCCACCTCCACCCATGCGGGCCCCACAGCTTTCTCCTCCACATCTCCACCGCTGTTACTACTCCCCTCCTTCACATTGTTACTACTAGCACTACTCCCGCCACTATAGTTCCTCAGCTTCTCCCAAATCTTCTTCCCGTTCTCTCCTCCTCTTCCTCCAGTGCCACCACTTTCACTATTCCCCTCCATATCCACCTTCCCTCCTTTAAGCCTCCCAAGCTCAATAAAACTCCCCTGCAACGGTTCCAACTTAAACGGCCTAAAATAAAACGCCGTACGGCAGTTAGGGCACAAGTTCACCGCCTGGTAAACTCCGGGCTCGCTCCGAGAAATGGATAACGGGCGATTGGAGAACAGAACACTCATGAGCTTCGAGCAGCGCGGACAGTTCACTTCCGCTTTAATATGATCGTAATTATCCGAACTCCCGTGCCATTTGTGACGTTCTTGGATATGGCTAACAAACCCTAGGGGGTTCAGGTGGGGTCGGGGCTGGGGATGGGGGAAGTATTCGGAGATTTTGCGGAGGGTTTTACGAGGGGAAGACTGGAATTTGGAGGATGAAAGGGAGAGTGTGGTAATCTTTGGGGCGAGGGAACGGAGCTTGGTTTTGTACCGGAATATGCCGGACATCTTCCCGTCTTCGGAGTCCAATAGTCGGAGTTTCAGAGCATTACTGGCCGGGGAACTGACAAAGTGATGACACAAATACTAATAGGAGGCGGTGCGAAATGCGGCGGTGTTTTCGAGTCAGCGAATGGATTTCCACCATCCGCTAGCCACTGAGGGGTGCTCTCAGTCTCAGCTGCTGAATTCGATTAAAATAAGGCTGACTCAAAATCCAGCGGGGCTCGAGTTTTAGCTCCGTTTGACGAAGAACGTTTTTTTTTTTTCCATGTTTTTATTAGACAAAATTTTTATTTTGATAGAAATATTTAGTAGATACTAGAAAGTCAAGTTTAAAACCAAAAGTTTGCCATTGCCTTGTATTTTTTGAAATACTACTATTTCTCGTAAAATGAAATAACGTAAAAGTTGTATAAATCAAAAGCTTAACCATGTTCCAACATTTTTGTTTTGGCCAAACTTGCCAACTCGGGCTTGTCTAAAAGGGAAAATTGTTTAAAACGCTTTTATGTTTCGTTAAATGGATTTTTTGTTCTTTATTTTTAAAATAATAACTTTATATTTCTTATCAAATCAAGTCCAAAACTAGGTTTTCGACTATTCTTTAGCTTGAAATCACAACGTGATTCACGTGCAATTACTTTTTATATATAAAAAGTTAAATTCCAACTTTTCTAAGGTAAAAAATAAATATATATCAGGTATGACGCACTTTTTTTAGATAAAAAACAAAGATATGGTTCGAATTATATCTTGTTCTTTACTTTTTTAGAGGCAAAATTAAATATGAATTGGACCTTTTTGCCACTAAAAAATTATCATTTGTGGGTTACATAATGAATTTAGAGTAAAAAGTTATTGAAAACATAAGTTAAAATCAAATTTTATCAATTTGACTTCATTAAAAACATAAAATTACAATTTTATTATAATAGTAAATGACAAAAGAATTTATTTAAAGGACGTTTAGAACAACTTTTCCTCTCCAAAATATTTTGGTTGCCAGCATGTCAAGAAACACGTAATCCATGATCATAGTCTTCATAGAATGTACTTTTGTTGCCAAAAGGCAGAAGAAAGCTTGCCAAGCTATAGCTAATTGCATCGTACTAGTTGTGACAGTGGGCCTGCTCTGATCCATCCCTCATTCAACAGCCCAATTAAACGGAAAATGGCTCTATCCAATGCCTGAAATTACAACAGTTGAAGGTCAGGGGCGCTAAGGGTTCAGTTTATCCCTCCGTAGTTTGAGGTCAGGAAAAAGGAGCTTGTCAGAAATGAAATTTCTGTTTTTGCCTCTATATTTTGATATTCCTATTAGCCTATTACTTATTTTTAGAGGAATTGACCACCATCTTAATTGTGGAGTGGGAGGTCAAGGTTCAAATCTTATCCCATCATTATGTCTATATATGAGGCTTGTTCTAAATCCATACGGATGCGTGATGCACTCGTCTAATCTGATGGTAGTTCAATCCCATCAAGTTTTCCGACTCAGTCAAGCCACCTTCTAGAGTAGACTTCTCTCAATAGAAGTAGGTGGCTAGACTAGGCTAAGGTGTGCTATTACATAAAAAGAAAAAAAAAAACTAACTGAAATTGACTGTTTTGTCATCTCAAACTTGTACAAGTATTGCAAACTGAAGCAGAATACATGACTTAAAATTTTATAGCCATGATTCAGTTGCCACTGTACAATACACTTTCAAAGACATAAGATTTCAAATTCGAATATGGGTTATACTTCCTGCTTCACCTTTGTACAAAGATGTCAACTACAATTAGTTGAAAATCAATTTCAAAACAAAAAGCCTGCCGTTTTTTTAAATTTTTTTTTTTAAAAAAACCTTAAGGGTTTTACCAAGCACACAGAGCGTTACTATTTCTTATTCATTTGCTTATTTTATTTAACTTATAACATGGTAAAAGTATAAATGAAAAACATACATTGACCACATTTGTTGAGGCAAACTAGGACATTTTTTTTATGCAATGGATATCTTAAAAAAACTTAATTAAAGAAAACCTAACTTGTAGGTTTTTTAGAACATTTAATATTTTTTCCTTCTCCTTTTTTTTATGCCAAAAAAAAAAATCCATGCTCGAATCGTAATACTGATGTGAGGACGGTATTGATGGACGATCCCAATAAGCAATCCATTATCTCGGAGATGTATTTTTAACCGGTAGTGATGATCGGAACTGAACTCGCTCAAACCTATTTTTCTTCTTCTATCGTTTATGGACGAATTACAGCATCGTCTCAGTACCAAACGCCACTTGTCATTCGGCAATGCATAATTGTCGTACATGGTTAGGTGCATTGCAATTTCACCAAGACAAATGCTAGGATGATTAAATCTAATGACTTGCATCCCTAGCTGACAACGGAAAGGTAATAAAATGCAAACCTAGCAAATACAATAATGTAAAGGATATTTGGACGTAGCTGTCGGGAAGACAAAGATAATATGAAAGCGAGAAAGGGATTTTTAGCAGACCAGGTGAGACAGAGGCAAGAGGCCAACGCAGCATGAAAATGGCACTTTGATTCTTAAGGTTGGCTACTCGGCCAAATATACGGCTTGAAGTTTGAACCTTCTAAATTCTACGCGCGCCGTAACATTGGTATTAAAGTTGAGGTGCATAAATCCAAGGTTATTTTCTGTCTGGTATATATCTCAACTGCCAGCGACCAACTTAGTCCGGTTCTTCCCCCTCTATTTTGCATATGCTTTTTCTTGGGATTTCTTGACAGCAACGGTTCCATTTTGGTCTTTCTATTGAAACATTCACGACTTTGTCAGATAAAGTCTCAAAATTTTTTAAAGAATCTTTATGATAATTTAACTAATGTCCATGCTAGCTAAATTAATAAGTCCTAAAAACATGGATATTGAGACATAGAAATTTTCACATTGTCTATTCTTGTACGCTTGGAAATTTTCACATTGTCTTATTTTAAAGTGTAAATTAACCAAGCTAATGAACTCAGAGACATATGAATAGTTCGATCAAAGGTTCGACTCGAACTCGATCAATATCGAGTTCGAAACACTTAATAAACTAATCGAGTCAAATTCAAGTAGAATTAAAAAAAATGAAACTCAAGTACTTTGTCAAACCTTGTTGAGTTGTTTAATTATAAAACATAATTTTAAATTATTTATCATAAAATTATAAAATTTATTAAAAAACTAGACTTAAAAACTCGATTGAGTTTGATTTGATCGAGTTTGAACTTGAGTTCAAATAAGATAAAATAAGATAAAAGTTTAATCGAATTTGAACTCGAATCCTAGCATTTTTACCGGAGTCACGCACTATTGAAGTTCGGCTCGGTTCGATAGCAGTCCTAATTATATATATATATATATATTTTATAATAATAATAATTTATTCTATTGTTATTCTAATCTAAACTCATAGTCTATAGGTGCGCGAGAGTCCCCTCCAAGGGGAGTCGTATAGGAATTAGGAATGAACCATCATGCTATACAAACGTACTTATGCACGACTGCCTCAGTCCTACTTGTTATAATAAAAGTCTTCCTCGCACTTTGGGCAATTGGCGATGTGGTCTTCTTGAGTTGGGTCAACAACCATGCTTTATAGAGCAAGCGGGAGCCTGGTAGCATGGTGGAAATTGAGGAGGGATGATGGAGATGGACGGCAAGACAAAACCGGTCATCCTCCTCGCTACCTTTAAATTTTAAACCGTCCAGACAGACACGATTCCCACATTTTTTAATTTCACGTTCAAGTCTAGACACATGGTGACGGTGCTTGTTAACATCAACTCTCATGCAACCGATGTGGTTGCCAACACGAAAGACAAGGGTCTAAAAATTTGTTGAAGAAGGATGAATCTCACGCGACGACACTCCATTCAATCAACCTGACTAAAAATCAAGAGTAGATTGAATTTGGCTTGGACAGAAGTCCAAAACAACAACTTCGGTTGTCTTTTGATTATCAAATTTGAGCTATTTTATAAAGGAAAAATGGCTATTTTAGTCCACTATCTTTGAGGTTTTAGACAGTTTAGTCACTTATTTATCACTACGATCATCTCAATCCTTTATCTTTATTAAAAAAAAAAAAATCAATTTATGATCTATAATGGAGAATTGAAAATTTTTAATGGAGTCACTCATGTGTACGGCAAACTCCAAACTATTCAGGCAGTAACCAGTTGTTATAAAGGATTGTAAATAATCTCCGACCTACTCAAGTAGTAATCAAACAAGTTCATGAACTTTTTTATTTTTTCGCTCAAAATACTCTCTAATTCCCCCTTACACCATTTTCACCCCTCAACTGTAACTCACATGATTTGAACTTTGAATTTCACACTGATTCGAGGAGGAAGAATTTGGAAAGAATTATGCCGAAATTAAGAAACTTGGTCGAGAAAAATTAGTTACAGGTTACGATCATTACCTGTGGTCCCAGTTGATTATGGGTGTAAATCAAATGAATTTAATGTCACCCTAATGTCCTGTCGGTTAATTAAAGAAGCTGATCCCAGCAGAAGCTGAGCTGACAAATCTCCAGTGAACCGCACTTCCCCACATCCCAAAATTACCCTTCTCCGTCCCACGTGTCCTGTTCCTTAGATTGAGTCCCAACTGGACTACTCCCTCCTGGACCCCACTCATCTTCACCCTCCACTTCACAGATCCCCCTCGCCAGTCGCTACCGCCACCGCCACCCCCCCCCCCCCCTTTCTGTGGCTCCCTCTCTCCCTCTCATTGCCAGAGTCCATAGAGAAGGAGCGAGAGAGAGAGAGAGAGAGACAGAAAGTGAGAGAGAGCTTCTCTCTCTTCCTCTTAACCTCCGTTAATGTAATGATTCCCTCCCTCCACCCCTAGCCGCCTGTAATTTCCTTCGTCAATTCCAAAGCTCCCCCCCCCCCCCCCCCCAATACGTATATATATATATATATTATATCCCCATCGCCAATTCCCATTTTTCCATTCCCCTTTTCAAATTCTGTGATTTTATTTTATTTGTTTTCTCTCTAGAGCAGAGATGAAGCTCAAGCATCCGTCCAGCTCGACTTCCAAAACCTTGTCAGCAACGACGTCGTCTCAGGACGCCAGGCTCCTTGTTCGTGAGACGCTTCGAATCAGCGCCAACCTCGCCTCCGCGCCTCGTCCTGCTCTTCCTCCTCCGCCTATTTCCGCTGCCGCCGATGGAAATGTCGCCACCTTCGGACTTGTCGAGGAGCAGTTTCTCAATTCTAGCCTGAGGTTGATATGCCGCGAGGAGATCGATGGTCGCCGGTGGGAGTACTTTGCTGACCTCGATAACTCCAAGCAATTTAGGAAGAATTCCATTCGTGCTGTTAGCTTGCATTCTCGTCAAGCTCCTGGCCAAGTAAGTTTTTGTCTTTCCCAATGTACCATTCCACAAATTAAATTTCTCTTTTGCTTTTCCCTTGCAAATTGGGTATTTATTAACCGGAACCTGAGTTTGCAAAACTGCACGATCAACTTTTGGCAAATCCAAAGAGGCGACCAGACTAGTACCTTGTTATGTTTAACATCAGTAGTAGCTATGGTTTCTTTTCTTTTATTTTTTTACCAAATATGTGAATCATTGGTTTAAGATTGCATTTTGTCCCATCATTTTACAGGAGAAGAAAAAAAAGAATTGATTTTTTTGAGCTTTTGAATTTGTATTTGCTGCAGGAGTTGATGGCATTTATAAGATCGTATGTTGTGCCAGAAGGTTTTCCTGATTGTGTTACTCCGTCGTATGTGCCGTACATGACATGGCGAGCTCTGAAGGTTGTCTTTTGGAATTTACGTTGACTTGGATGTGATTTTTAGCATCAGTAGTGATTTTTTCACCTTAACTCTGTTACTATGTGCTAAGTAATTACTAATATGTATGTCAACTGTAGCACTTTTTTGGTGGAGCGATGGGTGTATTCACGACACAAACTCTCTTGAGTTCAGTTGGAGTTTCTGAAAACAGGGTAGCCCCTGGTGCTGTAGCTATCAACTGGATTCTCAAGGTATTTAGTATGTTAGCATGATTTAAGAAAGATTCTGCTTGTGTGTTGAAAATGATGCGGCTCAACATAAACCTATTGGAGGTGTTTTGAAGTCATTAAAATTGGATTTTGCTAGTCTCTCTATGTTTTTTCTTGCTGCTTGAAATTGCCAAAAAAACATTTGTCAGCTGCTTTTGTAGCCTTACTTAGCCTATTGTAAGGTTACGAAATGAATACTCCATGACCATTTGATCCATGACTCCTTCATTTAATTTGAGTAATAATATACGTTTTTGAGGTCTACATTCCTTTTCCCCACACTATAATTGATTTAAAAGAGGTCTTACTTTGACTCCAATGGAAAAGCTTGTGATAAAAGTTTCTTCAAGTTTATATGCTTCAATGCATATGATCCATCTCATATAAGGTGTGGATAGAACTGCTTCAAATAAGTTACTGTTGTTTTTCCTCCTAAAATACCTCGACATATGATGTATCACGCATCGGAAAGCAACGTTTGAAAAGTAAACAATTTCATGCCCTGTCATTAGAATTTGGATCGACTAGGGAATTTAGAGATCTATACTCAAGTCACCTGGTGGATTGCATTTCTTGAGAACTGGAAATTATGCGAAGCGTGAGATATGCGCTTTTTGGATGTTCTAGATTGTGCACAGTATGGTGTTTATTATGTTTTTTGGCTGATTTATCTTTTATTTGTTATTGTTTATCCTCCTGTATTTTATCTGATCTTAAATCTAGTGCCTTTTAGGTTCATCCAAGTTGATACTCTAAAGATTATTGATCCTCTGGATTGCCTTATTTGTAGGATGGCGCTGGTCGTGTTGGAAAGATGATTTTTGCACGTCAGGGGAAAAAATTTGATTATGATCTTAAACAGGTAATATGCTCTTCCTCTCACCCTTTTCTCATGCTAGATTGGAGAATTGGGTGAAGGGGGGTGTTCTGTGGAAAAACTAAATATCTGCAATATCTTTTGTCACTGGACGATGCTGTATTAATGATTCTTTGACTGTGACAACTATGTCTTGCAGCTTAGATTTGCTGGTGATCTGCTAATGGAGTTAGGAGCGGGTGTAGAATTGGCAACTGCAGCTGTGCCACAACTCTTTCTTCCTATGGCTTGTGCTGCAAATGTTGTTAAGGTGATTGAGTGACTATCATCTCATGTGCTATTTCTCTCATTGCCATCTATAGGTAGATTAGTTATTTCACCAAATTTATTTCTTGTAGAATGTTGCTGCGGTCACATCAACATCAACCCGTACTCCAATATACAAGGCCTTTGCCAAAGGTGAAAATATTGGGGATGTGACTGCTAAAGGAGAATGTGTTGGCAATATAGCTGATCTGGTATGCTTATCCTGCTTCTTCAGTGTAAAAGTTCAATTTTTCCTTCCATCGGTTGTTTTTTCTTTTGAATGGATAAAAACTGCAATCCTTGCTTATATTTTTGGGATTTAAATCAAGCATATGATAGGGGAAAAGCTTTAATCTTTGACACTTGAGAGTTACTCATTTTTATTAGCGTTTAGATATTTAGTGAGGTAAAGAGAGTGGGAATTTGAGAATCTGGGTTCTTGCCTTTAGTTTCCCAGTAAACCCAAAGTAATCAATGAATAGTGGGATTCAAGTAAACCCAAACTAACAGGTAAACCCAAAGTAATCAATGAATAGTGGGATTCAAAAATCAAACTATGGTGGCCTTGTATGTTTTAACTCGACTATAAGATCGGAGCCAATCTTGGAAAATGCTTGAATTGAAGCTGTTTTGCTTTAGGCTGGCTTTTTAGTTAATGACTGTTCTGGGGATCAGGCTAATTAATGAGTCTGGATATTTTTTGGTTAATGTAATGTATCTTAATGGTGGATGTTCATATTGAAGCATGATTTCCCTTGTAATCCAAGTATTACATGTTAGCTGTTAAAATTAATTATGGTTGATGATTTGGCTGGTGAAGCTTGGAACTGGACTCAGTATCATGATTGCTAAGCGAAATCCATCCTTGGTTGCGACATTTGGCCTCATTTCATTAGGATATTTAATGAGCTCTTACCAGGAGGTCAGAATGAATTCTTTTTAAACTTCTCTCTATCTTGACCAAGTGGCTTCATTTGGTCAATACATGACACTACATGACACTTATTGACAGTACATGTGCATAATAAAATTTTGTAGGTGAAATCTGTGGTGTTACACACCCTTAATCGTGCAAGATTCACTGTGGCAGTAGAATCCTTCCTCAAGACAGGTAAGATTAGCATCATGTTGTTCACATGCTTGGCTTTTTTTTACCCATTTTACTTAGCCCTTGAGACCCTGAACGTTAAACTGTCTTGATTATATTCCTGCAATCTCTCCCTTGTGATTTATTTGTTTGATATCTTCGTTTTTTGTTTTAATCAATTTTTTCGGGGCATAAATCCTGTAATTAGAGATTTGCATAATTCGTTCTTGTCATCATGGCTGTTTTTAAACCATCATAAAGTTGGTATCTCTGGTTCTAATATATCTATAGGAAAAGGTTTTGAGGAATATATTTGATTTATATATGTTCTTTACTGAAAATCAGGGCGAGTTCCCACACTTCAAGAGGGTAATGGAATGGAAAATATCTTCAATTTTCCTTGGTCCAAGAACAGACCTATTATTCTTGGTAATGGGTTATCTCTTTTCTCGTTGATGCTCTTATCCTGATATGCAATATTCACATCTTTGGACTTCACGCAATCTTCTCATGACTGCTGGCAGGATCAAGATTTAAAGATGCATTTCAAGACCCTAACTCATACCTTGCTGTGGAGCCTATTTTTGAGGTAAGCATTAGTTCAGAGAAGCTAATTGAAAAGCTTTAAGTTAGTAGTTCGTGATCTCACTATTATGCTCTATTATTGTATTCGCATGTTTCTGTGCCATGTGTGTTCTTGCTCTTGTGGGATGATGAATAATTTTCTTCGGAAATTGACAGAGAGAGCGATACGTTGTGACATATAATCCTTCTAAGGGTGGCATATATGCATTGCTCAAGGATCAAGCTAAGTCTGATGACATCTTGAAAGCAGCTTTCCATGTGAGATTTCTGATCCATTCTTCTGTTGATGGTCTGAAATCATCATAACTTGCTTTGAGCTAACTTCATCTTGTATTTCAGGCCCATGTGCTTCTGCATATCATTCGTTCATACAACGAGAATCAGTCTTCATCAAGCAAAACTGAAGGAAGAGTGAGTGTGCCGTCAAGTGCTAGTCTTCAAGGTCATGTTGCAGAATCTTACAAGATGGTCTTAGCTTTATATGGGCCTTTCAAGAGCAAAGCTAAAGAACAAGTAGGAAATTCAATTTCTTATCAATAATTGATTTTTCAGTGCCAATTTAGCTGGTTAAATCAATTAGTATTACCCTGTAATAGTATCAGAATGCTTGCTGAACTTGCATATTTGTTTCTTTTCCCAAGTGATAGGGCCATAAACCATGGCTTGGGGGACATAAACTAAGAAACAAGAAAAAAACCACAACAATCCCGTATAGTCCCGTGATGCTTCAATTGAAGAGTTGAAGTGCATATCTTTTAGATGTTTATTGTGAATTTGGCTTTTTGAAGTTCTAGGTCAGAGTGTGAATAGGAGCTAATTAATTTATGACTTCATTTCAGAGTTACCTGTGATCATGATGAAACACCTGATGCTAATTATTTATCTTTCTCGCAGGGCTGGGTGATGTCCGAATCACTTCTTAATCCTGGCAGAGCTCGACTTTGTGAATTGGTGAAATAGATTTACTGCATGATTCATGGGATTAGCTGAAAAAGAGCTCAATTTGCCTCAAATGCTTCAAACTTCAAGAGCCAGGCAGTTTTGTATTTGAAAGGGAGTGCACACGGTCAGTTGATGGAGCCAATGAAATATGGTGGGTATAAACATTGTTCTCGTGCCACCCTGCCTTCAGTATATGACTGCTGCACTAAGCATGTACAGGGTCCTCCTAGTTCTCGAGAATGGTTTCAGTTTTGTTGTTATGGTAGAAAGGGAGTTTCATGCTTTTCTGGAGATGGCAATGATAGCGTTCTTGCACGAAAAGTTTTGTGTTAGCTTGCTTCTTACCCTTTCCGCTCCTCTGACCCATCCAGACAACCAACCCCCCCCCCCCCCCCCCCCTTCTCTTCTCTCTCCAAAAAAAAAAAAAAAAAAAAAAAAAAACCAACCAGCCCAAAAAAAAAAAAGTTTTTTTTATCCGGTAGAAATTTTGTTCCTTTGGTTTCTAGGTTCTTTTTGCTGGGTTTTTTGAGTCCTTTTCTCTTCCCAGATGATTGGCTTAAGTTATGCCTTTCATGTAGTTGCAAAACACGTTGTGTTTAATTCTGCTTGTTAAGGTCTGGTAGTGACCTAAACAAGTGGAAACTTGGTTTGGATATTGCATCTGTAAGTATATATATATATATTATGTAGGACAAAACAATTAACTATATGTTTTATGAAATGTATGTGACTTATTTGCAAGGCGGAAGGACAGAATGTCTAGCTGTCATTGTACCATATCTAGTTAGATTTCTAGTTTAGGACCACAGTATTGATCGAGTTTGTCCAGAAGGAAAGGCATCACTGAAAGTGCTGCTGATTGTGAATTCTGCTAAGACTATTGTGTGAAGTGAGAACGTATGGTGCTCGACACTTGACAGAAGTGCTGGAAAGGGGAAACGTAGTTTGCTCTTCGATTTGCACCTGCAGATTCGGAAGGAATATGCATGTTCTTGAGTTATCCTGGATTGAACCGGGCCGAAAAGCCAATGGCTGGCTGCTTCTTGCTTGAGGTCTCAAAATTGTGACATATGGCATTGCCTTTACGATACTGGGGACCCGAACCAGATGTGTGAAGTAATACTACTAGCTTTGGGGCAGCGATTTCCTTTTTTTTTTTTTTTTTTTAATTCTTCTTTCTCCCAAAAACTTCTGCCTGGTATGGTTCCAAATCAATGTGGTTTCACCATGAACTACTGCTGATTAATATGGTTCCTACTGTGTGCCATGGTAGCAGCATGTACAAAATGGTAATTGTAAGAGATTGATATTCATGTTTAATGTAATGATGATGCGGCTGATTAATAAAGAGGTTATGATTGATTCCCTCTAGAACTTGTTTTGCTATAATTGGATCTGCAGTCCGCAAAACCACGGGGATAACTTGTATTGGCTGCTGTGGGCCATAACTGCTTCTCAGCCGTCCCCGCTCAATCCATGAACACCGGGCTGAAACCACGGTTGACCTCGAGACGAAACAAAAGCGCTTTTCAAAATTATGGCCTCGTAGTAGACTCGTACTGGAAATCTCATTCATTTCTGTAACAGCATTAAACAATTTTGACGCAGTCCACTTCTTCTCACTGATACGTTTCTTCAGGGATGTTAATTTCTCGTCAGGAGTCTGGTGAAGGGCTATCCAATTTCTTACCCAAATGTTTTTGCGGGTTGTTTTGTTTGCTTTCCAATAAGCATTGTGCTTAGAAATCACTACTAGTTTTTTTTTTTTTCTCTAGTATTTTAGTGTAAGCGGGAGAGTTCGATCCCAAAACCTCTCACTTACACTCCTTTTCTCGAATCCATTCTTTCCCCCTTTAAAATTACTAGTTAGCCGCACTTGTGATCAGCCTCCTTAGCTTTAGGAGTAGTTTTCCACTCTGGAATTTCAACATTTCCCCTTCTCCTTTCCCCATCCTTCCCATCGTAATTTTTTTTAATTTAAAAAAAAATAAATGATGTCATGAACACCCAACAGTCGTCAGTTACATATTTGGGATGCGGCCCATATTTAGAATTCCCAGAACCTCTCATATGCCGGCCTCCAGATGCGATTTAAGCGTGGCGGCCAAGCGGAACAGAAAGAATGTATACTCCAAAAATCGTTTCGCAAAATCGGACCAATAAAATTCTCCTTCATCATCAGTACATCAGTTTACTTCATATGACACCGAATTAAATGTGTTTCTATGACTATAATTGCCATAATTATTCTTTTATTTTTTTTTAAAAAAAAGAGGAACAATGCACGTGAAGAACACAGTAGTGCAGATATAGCCGGTTTTGACAAATGTGTTTTTGTGTGTTTATCTAAAATTTTACTGAAACTTATTGTAAAAATTATAGAAAATTTTTTTTTGAAGCGTTTAAATTTTTGGGTATTTTGAAGTGTATAGTTTAAAATTTTTAAGGAGTTTTTTAAGATTACCGTGATTATAGTTGTTAAAAACCTAGTAGACGACAAACTTGGTCAAAAACTTGTTTGCCAAACTGGCCCCATATATTTTTACACCAACACACACAGTATATGGTGAGGTAACAACAACAAGAAATTATAGTAGTGTTGTTTACACGTCCAAACATGTGTTTTCTGAGTAATCAATCACACCATGATCAGGATCAGCCTTTGCTTCTCGCCCTCGCTGCTGCAACAACAGACAGAACCTTTGCTGTAGCGTGTCGTGCCTAGACATTCATATGGTGTTAGGATGTCAGCAATGTCTCTATACATTTGTCCTGATCATCATGTAATTAATTAAACAGCCAAGACTACTGTTTTCATATTTTGTTGGGGTGCCCGTGTCACACCACCATAACCAGACCAAGAAACTGAAGCTGGATTCACACTACATATTAAATCTGTAAACTTATATTTACTCCTCTCCTGAATCCTTAATAAAAAGAAAAGAAGAAGAAGAAGCAAAGAAAAGCTCTCGTCCGTCCTACTTCTTGTTTTGCGTCCTCGAGACACCGCCAAATAAATCCTTCAAATTTTTACTGCTTTTTTCTTACAGATGGTAGGAAAGCTCGATCCCAACAAATAATTAATATCCGCCAAGAAATCAACTTCACTTGGTCAACACAAAAAACTTGTCTAAATTCAACAGTAATCCAATAATTAATCACCAATGTGAAGGTTGTTCATCGTGTGTGAGGTGAGCTCTCTAACTTGGATTCCTTTACTCCATGCAACAATAATATCTCAAACAAATAATGCAAAATTTTTCCTTTTCATTTTGTAAGTGCAGTATGAAAAAATGTGCAGGCAGGAATTTACTTTTGGGTCCAGCTACTTTTCTTTCCTTTTTGGACCATGCACTTCTCAGTTCTAATTAATTAACTCCTGTATTGCATTCATTCTAAATCTAAAGGGAGAGAAAGAGACTGAGAAATTTCCAAGTTTGTGATTATATGATAGGCCATAGGCCTGTTGACCCCCAAGATTAGCACCATTTCATAATTCAACTGATCAGGCCTGATCATTGATTCCCTCATTAGCTTCTTATTGATAATTGTAATGTAAACTAAGGGCAATTAATTAACTAAAAACAACATGTCTTAGCCATGCATTTTCACATTTAAAGGTACCTGTGCAATTTGGTTGCAGAGAAAGTGTAGTACGCATGCATGATTAGGAGGAAAAGGCAAAAGAAGAATCTAATTTAGGAGTTCTTTTTTATACAAGAATATCCGTACTGGAATATACTGACCAGACTTAGGACATTAGTAATCCATGATACACTAAACGGATTAAAAGCACATAGAGAAATCAAATCACTCACAAGTCACAACTTAGTCTCTAGAGCTATTAAATCCCATGAGCTACATTAATCAAACACCAGTGTTATTTTTCAGACGTTAATCAAGCTAAATTATAGTAGGCAAATGCAGGGTAAAATATCCCAAGAAATGGGACAATAAAACCGCAAAGAAAAAAGGGGAACAAAAATAATGAAAAGAAGGCTAAGCTACTCGCTGGTAGTAATATGCCGCCGATGCTGCAATTACTGATTGATGGTGTGGTCAAAAGAATTCTTTCTGGGCTACCTCCTCTTTAAACTTGATTATGGGGATTAATATTATTGGAGGAAGCATTATGATTCTTCTTGGCCAAATTGTGCTTGTTGTTGTGCATCCAAACCTTGAGGACTCTTCTTTTGACTCCAACTTCTTGACAGAACTGTTGCACCACAGCTTCTTCTTGCTTCTGTATTTTCCACCCAACTTTCTCCGCAAAGTTGAGCATTTTCTCCTTCTGCTCCGGGGTAAACTTTGTCCTGAACCTCTTCTTCACCAGCTGATGAGGTGGCCTAGCACTGACAATCCCACCTCCAACTGCGCCACCCCCGCCACCACCAGCTTCATCCTGCTCATCGGACTCTGATGGGAGAGACCCCATGTTGTAGGACATTATCATGGGATGGGGCGGCGCAGCTCTGGATGGGATGAGAGCTCCTGTGGGGTACCCTAAACTCTCTGGGCCTAAAAGGCTCTTGTGATGATGCCCCACAATAACTTTCCTTCCAACCCTGTTGGGATGTGGGCTATGGAAGCAATCACAAGAAGAGGGCTCACCTTCAACTTCTTTTCTGTGGAAGTTTCGATGGCAGTTGCAAGCTGAACAGGTGAGGGCTTCAAGGGTGCCCTCTTCTCCACTAGGCATGAACTCACCACAACCATCAGTTGCATTTCCACCCATGGCTGCTGCATGATTCTTGAGGCATTCTCTATATCTGACCATTTTCTTGAAGGGCACATGCTCCTCAAGGCTTGAGGATATGGGGCCATTGGAAGGCATCTGGGGTGCTGAAGAAGGTATCATATGGTTGTGGGCTGAAGGAACAGGATCATGATGGATCATGTGTCCATGCCCATGGCTTGTATGACCATGTCCCCCACCATAGGTACTATTCAGAGGAATTGGCATCTCCCCTTCTTGACTTGGAAGTTCCATTTCTAGTTAGCCTCCCTTTTTTCTACTCTTGTGCTGTTTGTTTGGAGACCAAGAGAGAAGGAACAGCAAGAAGACGGGAGAGATTAGAAGCCTAGCAAGATGATTATATTAGTATTAGAAGTGGTTGGCTAACTAAAAGGAAACCCCCCAAGGATAAATTATCTAATAAAATGTCCTCTCTTTCGGAAACAAAACTACTCTCTACTACTCAACTAGGAAACCATGTATTCTTCTTGACAATTAGCTTTCCACATCCCTTCTTTCTTCCAAACCAAAGGAAAAATATCAAACCACTCATAAAAGTTAAGAATAGAGAAAATTAGGGCCCCATAGCATTGAATTGAAGTTAATTTGTGTATTTGTCAGAGCAGAAGCTATGAGCTTGTCCAAGAATAGACACTACTCCACTGATAAAATGAGTGGTGCTTAACTACCTAAAGATTGGAAAGTTGTCTCGTTTTCTTTATGGTTTTTGGACAGAAAAAGAGCAGGCCAAAAATAGGCAAACTTCTGGATCAATATGTTGGTGAGGAAGCTGGCCCTGGGATCAAGAAAATTGGAATGAGCAAATAAACCCGTATGTGGCTAAGCTTAGCTATCTCTATCTCATATATTGAAGGGGAAACTAAGATAAACAGTCAAAACACTCCCAAAAGAGTTTCCCTGGAAAAAGACAACAAAGGCTGAAGAAGATCGGAAGAAGCAAATGATAGAGCTAGTAATGAATAAAAAAAGAACAAAAAGCCATCAAAGCTTCTCCTAAGCCACCTTGGATTATCTTCATGAAGAACATCATCTAGTTCAACTTAAGATGTAATGTAAGTTACATCAAAACTAAAACAAGGGCTTAAGCTCCTTCCATCAAGAAAGGCAAAAGCTATAAGATCGACTATAAGCTGAGAGAGTTTTTTGAGGGAAACATAGGAGTATTTGGGCTAAAAAAGCACTGCAAATTTGGATGATGAAGGAGAAAGGAAGAGAAGGTGATGGTGAAACAAAAGAGAGAGTTTTGCAGGTGGGTTTTGCTAGTGAAGCACTAAGCATGAGCTTATAGCAGTCGTGAGGACCAAAAAGGGTTGAGACAAAAATAGAGAGAGAAAAAAATGCAAATTAGAAAAAAAAAAAAGAAAAGAAAAGCAGATCTTATTACAGACAAATAGGAATAATACAGTAAGTTTTAGGGAGGGAGGGGGATTGAAAAAAGGTGGGGTTCTTGCTTAGCTTGCACTATCAGGCATCAAGTTTACGCCATTTGGATAGCAGTGAGTCACTTGTGTGTCAGAGAGTGGAGACTGCAGAGTACAAAAAGAGATGGAGGAAACATGCTGCTACTAAGAAAGAGAGAGACAGATAAAACACATTCATCAATTCTCTTTGATTCTTGAAATTAAGAAAATGATCAGATTCTAGTTACCAAAGCAATGGATTTGGAGATTTAGTCAAAGCAAAAAGGATGATTTCGGCCACTAATATGCTTACATTAACTTGAATATGAAGCATATGTATCAAAAATTGCTATATTAAGGCAAGCATTGTGGTGATTGTGTCTTTATCTTCTGTTTTAAACTCACTTTCCATTCTTTTTGTTTGAATGACTTGTTCTCTTCGTCACCCATACAGAAATTAAGCAATTTTCACCAAAATGAACAGCATGAAGATGTCGCTTTTTGAAAAAGAAAAAAAAAAAAAGAAGAAGCTGCACGTTAGACACAATAAGTCTTTGTTTCAGTTTTTCCACACTTCCATTTTTCATTATTTCTTTTTGGTCGCATGATAGAGGGGACTGACCTCAAGATTTATTTTATTCTTTTCTTCTGTTATGGGGAAAGGATGAAGTTTCCAACTCTCATCCATTAACACCCTATGCTGCTTCTTATATATCAAGCTTTCATGTTTGTGTTTATAAGAGAGGGAAGGGATAATTAGAACGTTAATCCATGATCAAGAATTTAAATGAACAAATCGGTTGTCAATAAAAAAAAAAAAAGGTTTCTACAGTGGGGGAAAAAAAGAAAGAAAGAAAAGAAATCTTGCTTCAACTTAGAAGAAGAGTGTCAAAATTTGTATAGTTTCAAGTTCTGATAAGGCTTGCAAAACATAAGAAGAAAAGTACCATCCATTGAAACAGGATGAAATCTGTTGCATGACTACCATAAATACAAGCATGCATGCAATAAAAAAAAAAAAAGGTTTCTACAGTGGGGGAAAAAAAGAAAGAAAGAAAAGAAATCTTGCTTCAACTTAGAAGAAGAGTGTCAAAATTTGTATAGTTTCAAGTTCTGATAAGGCTTGCAAAACATAAGAAGAAAAGTACCATCCATTGAAACAGGATGAAATCTGTTGCATGACTACCATAAATACAAGCATGCATGCAGCATGTTCTCGGCATTATTCCTTCTTGTGAAAAATTTTCCCGCTGGCTTTTCATTTCCTAGATAGATTGAAGTTGATTTGTAATTAATTTGCAAGTGATACACACACACACACACACACACACACACACCAGTAATTGAATTGGTTGCACGATAGATAGGCTTCATGATATGTGTCATTATTCCGTTCATGGTTCTTATAGATTCAAGATTAATGCGATCAAATTACCCTCTTTTTACGACCAACTTTGACAAAGACTTCTTCATGGGACTCATGTGATTCTAATTTATACTGCATAATAGTGGGCAGGAGATTGAAATCAGTTTACTCAAAGAAAAAAACATTTGTTTTTTTCCCTTCTGGCTAGATATTAAGAGCTTAATTATAACGTAATATTTCTAAGTACATTCATTACTACTAGCTACTATATACTTCTTATTGTGTTATATTTTGTAGCAAAGCAAAATGATTGTGAGGCTCTGGTGTATGTATCTGCACGGGATAAGTCAGAACTGAGAAGGCAGCAAGCAAGCAGGAGCAGAAGAAGGCAGGCAGGCCGGGAGTGATAAATCATAAATGATAATTAGCTGAAAATGGATGGCTTGTTTTAGCTGGTAAATTTCTTCACACGCCAGACTTGCTCACCTTGGAAACTTAATTAATCATCATACAGATACTACTACTACTACTACTAGGTAGCTGCTAGAGTAAATTTTCACCAGAAAAGAAAAGGAGTATTTCTTTGTTGGAACAATAATAATAATAACTGCCCTTTTTACATTTTCCTTGTGTTGTGTTGTGTTGTCAAAAAAAAGGTGTACTCATCAGTAATTGCACAAGTGATGTCTCTCCTCAGGGATAAAATTATTACTGCATATTAACAAAAGATAAATCTGCTGCATATGCAGTTCGAGGTCATCATTGTATATTGCCCGGCCAAAAAAAAAAAAAAAAAAAAAGAACGTCCTGCTAAATTCGAGACTACTTCAATATTTAAGCTGTTCTGAGGATTTTTTTTTTTTTGTGTTGGCGAAAGTGATGTAAAGTAATTCATGCCATAATGTAAGACAAGCCAAGAAAATGACCTAGGATGCCTCTTTGTCATGTGTTATGAGCTAAAACTGAAGTCGCTTAAAAATCATAATATTTTCAAATAATAAAATACACTCTGCTTACAGTCTTCTTCTTCTTCTTTTTTTTTTTTTCCCTTTTATTTGTAAGATTCATTCAATCGATATCAATATATGATAGTCAGTAATATTAGAAGAATTTAAAAAACCAGTAATGGTATCTTGATAAACATACGTGGGACTGCCTAAGTATTTCCTTAAATTTATTACCTTATCCGGCCAAGTGACCATTAATTGTCTTCTTGTTTCTTTCTTTCTGCAAACTAGTGAAACTTACAATTTTAATGCTAGCAAGACTCAATTTCTTCTTTTATCATCACCTAGTTAGTCTAACCTTTTAATCTGTGTCTAAATTATCACCTGTAAATTGAAAAAGAAGTAAAAAAATTATTGGCACCATTTTTTTTTTTCCTTTTTTTGCTAGCTAAGGAATAGAGATTGGGGGGCGAGGCAGATTATTACAGGTTGATGTTGAAGTCAATTTTTGTGGGTCATTATTATTGTCAGAGTGTTGTCTAGTATGATAACCACGCGTCCTATAATGAAAATAACCCCCCATGCCATGGTATTTATTTTGATGCCAAGAGGTAGATAAACCAAATTAATGGCTTGATTGCTAGCTAGTACCACTCCCCCCCAGCTACTAATTTTATCCTACACCCCCATTTTGTGATGGAGTCTTTTCTTGGATTTGGTTTATCCAAAATTTTCCTAGAAAATTTTTCATAGATTTGGGATGGATGGAGTCTTGTCTTCAATGTCTTGGATTTGGTTTTATCCAAAATGACTTTATTCTTCATTATCCATTCCTTTATTCCGCAATTCCTCCCCCCTCTGCTTAAAGACTCTTTATGCATCTTTAATTCTTTGTCTTCACTCACCTCTTTTGTACATTCCTAAATAACAACCCCCCACCCCCCCCCCCCCCCCCCCCCCAACAAAAAGAAAGAAGAAAAGAATTCTTTAATCAAAATCCGACTTCCCTTTTAATTACAAGCGTGAAGTTACAAATTCGGATCATGATCAGCATGTTGGTATAAAATCAATCACCAACAAATGCTGATGAATTGTTCTAGCAGTCATATTCATATACAAGGAAGGTAAGGGGGGGGGGGGGCAAAGAAGAAGCACAAATAGGAGTACTTTTTTAGTTGTGTTAGGATACATGCTATATAGTATGAAGAATTACTCAGATGGTGGTGATAGGGCTTTGGTAGCATTGCAACATTTCCAGTCGTTGATGAGTTCTATTTTGACTACCAAATTGGGGGGACGGTTTACTGTTGCATGGTAAAGTTGTGGTTCGACGTTCCAAAAATTTAAAGCGAGAGAGATAGTCGATGGATAGAGAGGGAAGGGTGGAAAATAAAAGGAGGACTAGGAAACGGGAAATGGGGAGGTTGGGTTAATAATGGTACTGTGTAGCAAAAGGGGCCACCAGAATAAATGGGTTTGATGACACAACCTTGATCACAATTTTCAAGATTCTGCAAGACAAAGACCCCCAAATTTCTTGTTTCTTTGAGAAATGAGAACGTTTGCAGACACATACCCCCATCCATCCCAATCACTGCCAGCCCAATTCATCTGTATTGACTTCATCGTGTCTTCTTCTGCCCCTCAAAGAAAGTTCTCCTCCTACCACTACCAGGAGTCTGATTAGTACTACTGCTCATATCTGCATTCCAAACGGTTAATTAGCAGCGCACGTATAAGGGTTCTTGGGGTCGCGAGTATTTTTATCTTTCGATGATGTTTTTTTACGTTTAGCAGCACAATGATATTGGATTGATTTTCTAGATCTGTGGTGGTATGAAGTATTAATTTGCTCCTCAGATCTGTTTATATCTATCTATCTATCTATCTATCTGTGTTGGGTTGGTTGATGTACGTAATTATTTCTGCCTGCCGTTAGTACGTACAGATTTATTGCAGATTTTTATCTTCTTTCTCATTTAAGAGCTACTCTTCTTCTCAACAACTAAAAGCCATGAAATGAAGCAATTAATATATTTGTAGTGTTTGTCAATTCATGTATTCCGCTTGACTCGTCGTCAAGACATTCTTTCTTCTTCATGACCTTGCAGCAGCAGAGATTTTCAATACATCTGCAACTTCTTCTCATCTTGTGTATGTATATATAATATAGTGGTGTAGTGCGTGCGTGCATCCAATTCCAATACCAATAGTTGTAACCAACTAGAGTCGATGATATGGTACGTGCATATATATACATGGATGGGGTCGAGGAAAATGATAGGTATTTGAGAAAATCAGGAAGCCCTGCCCTGCCCTGCCCAGTATTATTCGCACTCCATATCTGAACTGAAACACATTTAATGACGGTATGGTCGGGATAACCTTTTTGCTTTACTGAAAGCCAAATGTAAACGTCCATTCTCATTCTTTATAGATTTTATGTTGGTTATCATGATAATGATGAAATGAAAATTCACTTTAATAAGACTTTTAAGACTTGACTGTTGATGGATTCATACAAAATCGATTAGATTTGTACGCCACCCAAACCCAAACCAGTCTTCTTCTTTTTTTTGGCTCTAATAATCTCAGACAACCTTTTTATATGCTTTTGTTTTTCACTCCATCGAAGAAGAACAAAGCACCCTGCCTTCAACGTCCCAATCATTTCGTTTACCAAAGCCAAGAAAAAGAATCTCTCTTTTCATAAGTTCATCTTTCACTTTAATCTGTTTCTTGGGTTTTCACGCGGAAATTTGTGTCAGGCAACAAATTAATGGTCAGTCCCCCAATCATAACCCTTAACCCACTTGTACCCTTCACTTCACACATGCAAATTGTTGCTGGCCTGGGATACACTGCCCTACACTATACACTGCTGCTGCTAATTTCTCCACCAAAATTAAAATTACGCTTTATTATAATTGTAGTATTAGGATAATCTATAGCCCCCTGCAGGTGTTGCCTTTCTGCACCTTATTGGCCCAAGAAAGAAGTACTTGCTGACTTTCAAGAACTGGTTCGTTAGTTGTTAGGAATTACTCTCTGATAGGAGTAATAAGCATGGCATTTGCTTTTGACTTTTGACAATACCAACTGTTGGGGTACTGTAACTTGTAAGTACACCAAGGTCACATAGTTAACCGAACCAAGAAAATAACCTGAAATTCTACCATAATTTAACTTGTGAAGGATATACTACTAGGGGAGGGGGTGCAGTTGAAATGACTTATTGTAGAAGGAAGTACTCCTCGGTCCTCACTTCTTTGCTTTCTTCAACGTGTAACAACAACAACAACACTCTGTCAAAAAATTGGTTGCTTTACAGTCACGTAGACCTTCCAGTCCAAGCCCTATGACGCTAATTTTACATTCTTCCAGCTTCTTGTCTTAAGCCATAGCTGCTTCTGTTTCTGATCCAAAATCCCATTACAAATTTTGGAATAATTTTGCTGTCCAAACATATAATCTAGAATTAGGCCCAGGCATCTATCAAATCTTGAGAATATATATGAGTTTTGAAAGCCTTGCAAGTTGACGAGATGTATTGTACTTTATCAGAAAGCTTGAAATGCCATGATGATATCGGCGCATCAATGTTTTGCTAATAACACTGCTGTATTGCCTTCCTAGCTATTATTTTATACAAGTACGAAAGCTTTCTTTTGCAAAAAGAAAATCAAGTTGCATTCGGGACCTCTAATCTAGTTAGATTTAAACATGTTCGAGAAGGCAGCCGGGGATGGATTGATGGTAATAAGGCACGACCCAGAGAGAACAGAAAAGTGGCTTTGTTCTTTGTTTGGAAAATACTCAACATGCATGTTTTCTGCAATGTTTATACATGAATAAGAAATGCTCCAGCAGCAAAAGCGACCTCCATTATTTGTCCCTCTCATACTCATTTTCCCGTACTGGCTTCTCTTTGTGGTCTGTAGTTTGAGATTCGAAGTGGGTTCAAGTTCATATGTATAGCAGCTGTTTCATTTGTTGGGGTGGGTTTCCTTAGGATTGAATTGTTCAGAGGATATATGGCATTTCACTTTGCTTACAACAGCAAAACTTCCGAAAGCTGCCAAGGCTATCATTTGGCTCATTTTGCACTCATTCTGCAATTGGGGTTTGTATGATTTTGTTCCAACTTCATCTATATGATCATTTCAACATCTTAACGTACCGCAAGATATAGTATGGGACTGAAATCCAGTATTTGAGTAAAAGCTTCATGATGCACGTGAAGCATCCCAGAAACCTCTTATTACGATCGGACATACTTCTAGCTTCGTAGTATATTACAGTACTCAGTTCTTATCAGGAGTTCGAATCTGCATTTGAATTTCAAGTGCAATGCTATTGCATCAAATAAGCCAACAAAATCTTTGTCCTGGTAAAAGTACCAGTTTGCTTATTTCGTAGAGAAAAGTTTTGGATGATATTAACTCTGCTCATCTCTACTAATCAGAACAAAACATACTCCCGAAATCATAAGTTGGACGATATTAATCGGACGACTTTTTGGCCTGTCCTTACTATCTCAACAACCAACATGTTTTGACATAAAACATACAGTCATATTGCACAATCAACCTTGATATGTCTCCTCATTTTTTGTTCCCCTACTTTATCTTTTAAATTAAGAAAGTGAAAACTAATAAAGGAAAAGACAAAAATAAAAGTAAAAGCAAAGAAATAGCCGTTGGGAACATTCTCTGGGCTTTATAAATTTTGTCAGGACTGAAAGACTCAGAAAGGGCAAAGACAGAGAGAGAGGTGAGGTACCAAACCAACATTCTTGCGGGCAAGGCAATGGCATGAGATTCAAAGCAATTTTTGAGGACAGTAGGACTCCAATACATTAAAAGATTACCTTTCCTTTTACACAATCCGTTAGTATCCCTTCGCTTTCTCCTTCCCCACCCCTCCACCTTCTAACCAATGATTCACAACGTGATAACCCAAAAAAAAAAAAAAATAGAAATTACAATCTTCTTTTTCTTGTACTGTATTTTGTAAAGCATAAAAAAGAGCTTCGAGGTTTGCTTTGAATTTAGAATGCTTTGAATTTAGAATTGGTATTTTACATCGCACATGCACATATATTCTTCGTTACGTATCTTATGTAACATTTCCCACTATAGAATTTGAATCACTTTCTTGATTCGTACATGTTACACCGACCTTGGATACAGAAAATATGCCCAAAAAAAAAAAGAAAGGAAGGTAGTAAACTTCAACTGTGCAAGAACTGTGAGTGAATATTCAGCAAAGCTGATATAATTGACAAACTTTATGCAAGAATCTCCTCTTTTTTTTTTTTTTTTGGAATACCGTAAACACCACAACTTGAACTTTAGTTATGCGTTTGGATTGAAATTCTCTCTTGACTGAACGAGATTCTTACGTGATACATGAAAAACAAACAATGGGACCAAAAAATCACCCACAAATCAAGAGTTTAATTGGTACTTGGCTTATCCCTTGATGGATGAATCCAGCAGCAGAAGGTTGAAGCATTTTCTAAAATTGTTGTCATTTGGAATTTTCTCTTACTTTGTAAGAAAAGAAGCATAGAGGGAATATTATTTAGCTCCTCGCTTTTAATCTTTGTTCCAAGTCCTCTGCTTTGCTCTTTATTCTCTGTACTTGGATCTATCTAATGGGGGCCAACATATGTGGAATGTTGGAACACAAAGCTGGTCTTGTAGATAGAAATTCCTTATTTCTTCACCTGCTACGCGAATCCAAAATGAACAATGTTTGTTGCAAGACCAGTTAAGCATTTTAGCGCCATAGCTATTAAACTCGACCCGGAGAAGTGATCACGTCATCGGTTCAACCATGAGTTGCACAATAGTTATATTATATAACATAATAATATATATATTTTTTAAATTATAAAAAGAGTAAAAATTTTAAGTCGATGGTTCGATTAGTTTTTTCGGTTCACCGATTGAACCGCTGGATCATAATATGTATAATTGATATTATGACATAAAATGTTAATAATTTATAATAATTTATAATTATAAAATATATATTATATATAATTATGTATTTAATTATGAGTTTGGCCCGAGAGTCAAAGCCAAAAATCCACATAATTTATGAGCTGAGTTTGAATTTGCCAAAACCAGGTGGCTCAATTGCACCTCTAATTTATACTTTTCTCAAAAATATATACAATGTAAAAGGAGATGTCAAAAATGTAGGCAGACTTGTCAAGATTTCCTACCTTACAAATGTTTAGCTCCTTAACAAAATGAAGAAAAGATAATCTATTTTTTTTTTCCAGTAGAAGAGGGGTGAGATTTAAGAAGTCCGGAGGGGCAAGGGGATTAGAATCTCGAACCCCTACGTTTTGATGTATCAACCTTAACCACTAGACCAACACTTTCTCAGCCGGAGAAAAGATAATCATTTGGAACTGAATTAATGTACGAGTCATCAGCATCTTTGCTCTATTTAGACTTCCCCGTGATTCATAACCCATAACACCTTCTGCTCAACCTGTAAAATTAGTATAGAGATCACTTTCTTTATGCTGAAACGGTATACATAATACATGCATGCTAGAGCTTGGTATCAATTCAATTGGTATGGTTTTATCTTCATGTGGGCAAGGTTCACGTAAACAACAGGAATCCAACGGAGGTCCATGTAAACTACAGCTCCTTAGGAAAGTAATTGTCATTAGAGGTCCATTGTAATTTTGCTCTTTAAACATTGACTACTAGATTGTCACGCGTCTGAATTCTGAAAGTGTTGATTGATAAATACTAACATATTAACTTTGCCTTAAATACCTTAGACCTGTTTCATATAGGTCTAAAAGTTGTTGGGCCAGCTCAGAACTCGAGATATTACACATATAATCTTGCGTATGAAAAGAAATAGGAGAAAAACAAGCCTTAGGCAAAATCTAAACAATTAGTTTCTCGATTTAATTTCTTTCGTAGTTTTTTAGTCATACAAGTAGTTTAAGCAATTGCGGTTGAAATATGCTAGTAGCTGAATTATTTTGGTCTGGGTCGTTTTGAGTAGAAGTCCCTTGTATCTTGAAAAAAGAAAGGAAGAAGAAGAAGCTCTGGAAATCAATTCTAGGGGGACTAACTGAAAAGCAGCAAACGTATGCTTGCACAGAAAAAAATTGGAGAGACTTGAAAGGCTTTATAAACTCGAGCGCCAATAAAAACAAAAAGAAAATAGAAAAGATAGGAAAAGGGTTGTAAACTCATGAAGAAGGAGATTAAAATTTTACGTGATCCGAGGAGAAAGAAAGCTAAGCTATTTATAGCCAATAAGCTGGGACATTGTACAGTACTACTGACAACTGAGACAGAAGGCAGCAGAGGAATTTTATTTCTTTAAGAAAAGTTTTTGTGTGATTCTGATCAATTGTGTGAGTGAGTGAATGATAAAAAAACACAGACACAGAGACTGGGATGGATGGATCCCAACACCAAAAGATGATGGAATAAAGAGAAAGAGAGAAGAATGCGATTGCGATGCAAAACAAAGAGAGAGAGCAACGCATGCATTATCCTACGTGCTTTTGCCTGACTCCTCCTGCACTCTACTTTGTACTAGTTACTGCTGAACTCATGCTGCAGCAGCACCAAATAAGCTCGGTCACCCAACTGGAAGCTTTTTCCTGCTATTGTGTTGTCGGGAGTCCCAGTTTTTACCTAGTTTTTCCGGGTTCTAACGTTTCTTTCAGGGAGCTACATTTCCTTCAATTTTTTCTCTTCATCATTTGGAACCAGGCCTTGAAATTCTTATATATACCAGTACCACACAAAACACATCCATAAATTTGTCTATTTTGATCATGGGGTATTCTTTAACTTCGATTTTGCTTCTGTAAAACTGACTACCTAACTTTGTTAACCAAAAAAAAAAATAATAATAATAATAAAGATAAATTCTTTTGACTACCATACCTCAGCTTTCTTTTATGTGACTCCAGGTAAGAAAATCTTGGCATTCAATTAAATGACATTAACTAAAAACCACTTAGAACTTTTTATTAAGTAACTTTGCCATCATTTCATGATCAATGAAGAAGAAGCTGAGATCAGTAGCTTTGGCCGGCCGGGGACCATTTCGATCCGTGTGCTGTAAATGTGTAACGGAGAAGTAGGATGATTAACGGATGACTAATGTTAGCTGCCTCAAAGGCTCAAACATCGGAGAGGAGTTGTACTTTTTTACAGCTGCTTTGTGTCAGAGTTGAAGACTACTTTTCGATAGAATTAGTCCTTTCTTGTTTTTGTCCTTCGCTGAATATGGATAGCAGTAATCCAATTTCTTTGAGAGGAGAAAACATATGTTCAAGCATGATTAGTCCTCTAATATCACATTCAATCATGGACCAAAAACAAAAAACCACATTGATTCTGAATTTTGTTTGTCCCTCGAGTTGGTAAAAATTTTCAGCTGTTTCCAGTTTATTTCGTGATTTCATGTCTGCTGTTCCGAAACATCAAACTATCCACAATCTTTGTGGGTAAAATGGGAGCTCTAAAATACCACTTTTGTGGACTTGCAAAATTTTCAAGCCCGGATGAGCTTTACGATGAAGGAGTTCCATGGATAGCCAAATAGCCACCCAGCTACCCGTTCTTTTGTGCAATTCAAGTCCGGGTCTAGTTAGAGTACAAGCTCATTTAGTTTTATACCTTAGATGCTTCCTACTGAAAGAGAAGATGAGCAAACAGGATCAAATCTTTGGTTTTTATTTTTTTAATAAAAAGAAGTAGACAAAAATATTTGATAACATACAGTTGATAACGAGAAATTTGGAGAAAAAGAAAGAAACCCTTGATCATTAACAAGAAATGACACCCATTCCACTGCATTATTTTAAACACAAAAAGGTTCTCCTCTCATGCTTTGGGGCAAATTATCAGATTCAGAGCCAATCTTTTTGAGGACACACCTGATCCTCGGATAAAAGAGTACCCTCATACCCAAAATGGAAACAAACAACTTGGCGTAAAATTTGCTGAAAGATAAGAGATGGAGAGATGAATGTACAATTTTGGATGTAATAATAATAGCAAAAGACTTGGCAAAATGCGCACAGCTGCTCATGGGTAGCTTCACTTGTCAAAATGGATGTGTAGGGGAGGTCATATTTGGCTGTCTTCATCTGATGATCTCTGATCAAGCAAAGATATGACTCATCAGCACTGGTACGTACATCATCATTTCCAGGTCCTCTACTGTACTTTCCTGAATGTGATGCAAACTCAACCACCATTAATCTGAGTGAAGATATCTGCATTTAATGCAGCCAGCAAGAAAACAAGCAAAAGTTGGATAACCCCAAAAAGCAAGGGGAAAAGAAGTTGCAGATGAGCTATTCTAAAGAATCACTGACAAAGCCCTGAATAATGCATGAGAGTTTGTTTAGCTAGTGTGCCAAGTTTATTAACTTCGTTATCTTGAACAAACTACTAAGCAAGCAAGAAACCATTACGCCATGGATTTACATAGAGAATCACCGATGTCTGTGACTGCAGATTTACTTGTGTCAGATTGGTTGTCCCGTGTAAGAAAGCTCCAAAGGAGAAATGGGATTTCAAATTCGGTGGTACACTGCAATTTTGTAACCTGCTCAAGTCATACTACTGTTGCACGGACATTGGTTTCGCTGGGTGATCTGATTACAACCGTTCGATATTTTCCACTGGTCCAAACTCTTGTAACTCAGGGTCACATTCCTAATTCCAATGTAGATATGGCTCTCTTTTTAAGCGTGGTTGGAGGTTTGATCGGCTGAATGAATTAAGGCCGTGTGGGTTCACTAACTGTGCGATAGACTGGATTTTTCAAGTCATTCTCTGGTTAGAAATTCGGAAAAGATAATGAGTCACCTCTACAGTTATATATTCAATTTGATCTCTGCATTTTCAGTCTAGGAAGATGCTACGATCCTTTTTTTTTTTTTTTTGTTGGTATCATATTTTTACGTTGAAATTCGAATTAGCATATAAATTACCCAAAAAAAAAGGGGAAAATATCGAAAGCATGAACGTATCCATATCCTTATGTTTGATTATACCAACATGTCTAAGTGGTATTACATATAACTGTTGTACCAGCAATATATATTACAGTAAACGCTAGTCTTCCTCCTCCCTATCAAATAAACTGGGAAGGAAATATGAAATATATACCTTCACCTAAAGGAAGAAAAAAAACAAAGAAAGGAAAAGGCCGATCAGAAATTCAGAATTGCCCCTTAGAAAGAATCATATTAATTAATGGCAATACCAGCTCGGAAAAAATAAAAAGACCATAACAACCTTCAAACAGTTCATTCTTTATTTTCTTCTAAAATTTACCCGAAGGATAAAGAAATCCCAAGAATCAAGATCACCATTACATTGTCAAATACTCTAATTAAAAGCAACGGATACTCAGTTCAAAATGCACAGATAATCGCATATGTAGATGTTAGAACTTGACTTGAAGACCGGGTAATCAAGATCGCCATTGGATCTTTGAAAACCAAATCTTCTCAAATGCGTGCCTCAATCCTCAATAAAAGAGAACAAGGAAAAAGATAAATGGGTTTTGACCACCTTACCCACATTGAACTGCTATAAACGCAAAACACCAGGCTCGACTTCGGACAAAATTCTTACACTCCAGTGAATTGCGATTCTTAAAAAACACGACCTTACTGAGAACAACAAATAATAGTATAATGTGCAATTCGAGGTTAACATGACATCCGATAACTCCGACAGGCCAGGTTTTTCCAAGAACAGAGCAGTTAAATCATGCACCTTTTTTTGTTGAAAGAACATTGAACTACTCAAGTTGAACAACCTGCTGATTTGATATGTCCGATTAAAGAAACTTTCACTTGCATGCTAGCATAAACAGAGTTGTCAACGAGGACTAAACCTATCGAGCAGAAAAAACTATCTAAGAAAAATACCAAAGCTGGCATGATACAAGATATATACAGTCAGTCTCTTGAGTCTATTTTTTCAGAAACATCTTCCTGAACTCGTCATTAGATTTAGGCTTCTCATCTCCATCGCCCTCTGTTCCCCCAGGCTTTTGACTGGACCAACCCAAGGGCCTCACAGCTCTTGGTACAGCGAATGTGTTTTTCCATTTTAATTCCACTCTCTCATCCCGACTCTTTTGGCTGTTAACTTGTGCCTGAGATCCACTATTCTCCTTAGGTCTGGAAGCAGAATCTTTTGAGTCGGACTGTCCAGCATTGGCAGATTGATTGTCACCAACCCCTATCATTTCAAGTTCTCAGGTTGTCAAAGAAAATAAAAATGCTAAAAGAAGGCCAAAATGGGCAAGGCTTAATCAATAGGTGAATCAGCATTTGAATAACATGAACCCTGATTTACTATACGAGTACACATATAGCAAGGTGGAATTAAATGATTCCAGCAGAAGACGTAAAGCAAATCATCAGACTGACTTTCACTATAGAAAAGAGACAATAGCAGTGCAATGAAGAACTGTTCTTCCCGTTAAAAACTAGCAAAACAAAGATACAAATTAGTATTTTTCTTCAGTAACTATCAAAGGCAGGCCCTTTATTCCTGATAATCAAACTGAATCTCCTAATTGTTTAGCAAATATCTGAATTGCTCTGACAAGGTGCCAAAAAAATGTTTATGAATCATATACACCTAGGTAAGACAACAACTGATTCACAAGATCCACAGAGAACTTCTGAAACAAAAATTAATATTACCTAGGACCAAAAATCACACCAAACCATAAACCGGTAAGATTATACACAATGGATAAGGCAGCAATTTGAGCAGTACAACCAAACACAGCTAAAGACTCATCCAACAAGAGCCATTAACACACTCAAAAGAATTGCACCTTCAACTGGTCAATCAAAATTTTCATAAGCAAAAGTTTTTCATAGTACGGAACATTTGGTTTCTCGAAGCAAGTAACATGATGAAGGATATTGGCCTTGATAATTTAACAAACAAGAGAGAAGGATTTGTTACCGAGAGAGAGAGAGAGAGAGAGAATGCTAAAACGCAAAATTTAATTTTATGAACTAAGCACCCTATCACCAGATTACATATTACAAGAAGTATAGGATAGTTCAGGTAAACTTGGATATAAAATTGGCATAAACCTACAACTACCTAACTTTTGCACAAAAGCTCCAGATTCTAGTAACTAAACCTTCTCAACGACTCTTCTGTCTAAGCCTCCAATAGTTTTTTAAATAACAGAAAAATAAACAAAAGGCCTCTAGTTTAGGTGGAGAACCAAAGGAAACATCTACTCCACCTGATAGCAAAGTTGATAATTCAGAACCCAGAAAAAGGCAGGAGATACAATTAGAAACGTGCGTAGCTATATAATCAAAGGTGTCAAAACACAGTGAAAGGACACCGCTGTTGGAACATGAGAATAAAATCATACCATGTTTTGATGTGGATTTAGGTCCAAATGTTCCTTTCTTTTTGCTTTGCTGAGGATCTGACCTAGCAATACTCACTTTCTTACCCAGTAAATTCTTCTTGTTCTTTGCCAAAGCGGCAGCAAGGTGTGCATCATCAGAGAAATCCACATAAGCCAAACCCTAAAAATTGAAGAATAAGCATGAGAAAAAGATGCTTGTCATCCAATAGAATCTCTAGACACCCAAACATATGATATATTAGAAACCCAAATGTGGAACATGGAAATGGTAAATGTTTTCGTGGACGTCTATTTTTCTCATTTCAAATTTAGAATCATAATATGTGTGTGTGTGTGTGTGTAGATAGAGAGAGTGAGATATACCCTTGACTTTCCTGTGAACTTGTCTGTTAATATACGAATAGCAACCACCCCACCAACATCACTGAAAAAGGCACGCAGGTCTTCATATGTTGCCTGAGAGTCATTAACAACCATTAGCATTTACAATAAACACAGCAAAAAGGTTGTGTATGAGTCCACAATGCAAGTCAATAGAAAAATGAAATTCTAAATAAAGGAATGAAAAGCAAGGCAATAGGCAGCTTGCCTGAATACCAATGTTTGAAACAAAGGCAGTGCATTGATCATTGTAATGTTTCGGTTTTCTAGGGGACTGATCATTAGTTTCTCTCTTGCTTGCACTTTCAGGTTTGGTGGAAACAACTTCAACTTTACTTTTTTCAACCGATTCTGCTGCTTCAACTTGATCTTTTTCATTAGTCATCTTCAGGTTCTGAGACATGTTTTTCCGACGCTTTGCAGGAGACTGGTCCTCAGTCAAATCAGAATGCAGTTTTCTCTTTTCTCGTGGAGTCTTTTTCATGGTTTCTCTCTGATCTGATGATCCAGCAGATTTGGTCTCTTGTTGAGTCTTGAATAACTGTAGCTCTTCTAGACGAGGAGTCACCTATTTTTATTTGGGAGGGGTAGGAGTGGAGTTGAGGTGAGAAGGGAGAAAAGATGAGAACATGATTAACACATCTTCCAAGTACTAAAATGTACAAAAATTCAATCTTTCCAAAAGCTAATAATGCATACCTTTTGCACAGCAATATCAAAATCTTCCAAAGAACCATGCTCTCGCTCAAAGCGCAGCCACAAATGGCATATATCCTGAATGATTCTGTTTTTTTAGACAGAGAAGGTATCATACAATTCAAGATGTACCAAAAGTAATCCAAGTAAGAACAGTAAAGTTCGACAGCACTACAGGATCAACTACAGAGCTACACAATGCATTTTCAGTTTACTCAATCTAAAATTCTTACATTACTAGTTCCAATAATGTTGAGATTCTTGAGCAAAGTTAACGACATCAAGTGAATGAAGGAAATGCTCAGCTTTCAGAAGGCACCAAATAGCCGCGTTCCATCAAAATTGACAAGCATAGAATGCAAAATAAGGTAACAATGATGATGTCAATTAAGAGTTCAAATGTTCAAACCGCAAATCACACTCATCCTGAAAGTTTTAACTCATTTCTCTGTAAGCTTTATAAAACCTATAAGAAATAGAAGTTCTACAAATATCCATTCTACACTAGCGCAATAATAGTAGTGTACAATTATTACTCTATAGACATCACTAGACAGTCAAACCACTGTAAGATAAATCAACAAAGCTTAAATCATGATTAAGGTCAATCAGCTAACATCTAGTTTCTCATTGATCCAAGATCAGGTACAAGTGCCTTGTTCACTGACAACAACTCATCCTTATCTTTCTTACTGATTTTTAAACTCTTCTCTAGCCTTAGTGTCAGCTGCAGTTTTGGACAAGTAGCATGCAAAAGAAGCACTATGTAAACCAAGTAATTTTGAGATAAGTGTTCCAGAACAGTAAATGACAAGCAAATACAGTAATAAGATTAAGGATGAAACCCTTCAATACATTACAGTTTACATGATGTTGACAACAGGGTGTTTTTCCACCCTTCTATTCCAGGACCCTTTCAAATGCTTTGTTCACATATGACACAAGTTGTATGATCAAGATCACCTAGACTCTGTGCAACGTAATCACAGTTCATAGAGTAGAAGGATGGGATCGCAAAGATAAGGTATATTACATGCTACCACTTGTAATTATACAAGTACGAGATTAAAATTCACATTTTCCAGCACAAGCATGTACCTCTGAGCCTGTACCAGAGAATTTTTTAGTGTAGCATCTCTTGTAAAGAGATCTAGCTTCATTTATATGACCTTCTGCAACTTCCACAGCTATATAACCCTCCCAAGCTCCTAACATAGAACCACTGCAAAAAAAGCAAGCAGAAAAAAGAGCTAAGTTTAAGCCATTTTATGCGTATGCATGTGTCATGCATGCATGCATGTATGCATGTGTGTATATACATATTTATTTATTTATAGAAAACTTCTTATAAAAAGTCAAAAAAACCTGATTTTAAGCAAGTTCTCCCAGACACCACGAGCTGCAACAATGTCTTTACCCAACTTTGACTCCAGGCGAGCCCAATAACTGTACATCCTTAACAGACTGTCTGTGTTCTTTAGGTGTGGAGACAAGTAATCTGATGCATGCTGGCACAAGCACCAATATAGATGGTTTAACACCAGAGGAGGCACACTTTACCACATATTGATAGTTAAAAAGCCTTAAAATTGAGCATTACGAATATGCTGTTCAAGAAACAAACCTTGAATACATCCCTTATCAGATCATGGTTCAAACAGTCCTCTGTTTTACTGGTTGAAGAAATTCTCCGCCTTAATCCATCAACTCTAGTGAGAAACAGATCCAGATACTGCAAAAAAGTGTTCCCTCTCATGTTAACATCACATGCACACTAGTGGAGATCAATTTACAATTGCAGGCATAAACTTTGAAGTTAAAAGAATCAGAATCATCGACCTGATCACAATCTATAGAGTATAATCAGATTAGTCAACAAACTGACACTGGGAAAGCACCAAACATCACAAAAAATGCACATTCTCCAACACCACTACCTAATTGACATTTTCCCTATTTGATAGTTTGATTGTGGAACCAGACGATCAATTAACTGGGATGGTTAGATCATAGGTTAGCAATAGCTGACTCTCTACAGAAAATGTAAACTTGCACACATGGTTAGTGATGGACAAATTAATGGTACTCCAGCTAGAAGAATTTTCACCTCATCATAGCTGGAGAATGTACACTGCAGTGACTTCTCAAAAACCTGAAATGCAAGGAATTTAATAGATTAAAATTAGATCATCAGGTGCAATAATCCAATAATAAAGGATAAATTGATATGGATCATTAACAAATTCAAGAAGCATTATTCTAGCAGCAACTTCTTTTTCTTTTGTTTTCTTTTGCTGATTAAACAAGATTCCCACAATAAGAATTCACTCTCAAGTGCAATCTGAACTTTCAAAATCACAAAAGTAGGAAGATGGAATTTTGAAGCCCAAATAAAGATACCTTGTCCGAAGCAACAAAATGACAATAATTAAGAAATAAAAACTAGCAAAGATGCACCAAGATAGAAGCTCCAAGTGTACTTTAAGGACATCTTGAACACATAACGCATATAATGTTGTTAACGTTCAAAAACAAACAGGACATAAACCACCAAATAAGTGTTGTCTTCAAAGAAAGTATTTTTGGCCCAAAAAATTGTTTTCCTGGTGCCATGCATTTGATATATTAGATGAATATATGAAGTGCACCCATCTGGTATTAATAGACTTCAATATTGAAAAAGATATCAAGGCATTCCAGCACCATAGAATCTCAGATACCGAGTCAGAACATTAATAAATTCCCTGAAGGGCTATAAGACAATAATAACCACCATACTAAATATCACAAGCAAGAAGAAGGCACTCCCCTCCTCATGTTTTACTGCACTTGATGATAAGTACATATGAACTGCAGTTTGAAGAAAACTGTAAAACACTAGGGCACTTCAATGAAGAGATCACTTGATGTCAACCCATTAGTTAAGTATGTAAAAGTAGACAGCATCTAAATATTCCCAATTTTCAGCATAAATGATAATCCAAGGTAGTCAATGCAAAATCCAATCGGATTTTGATGCTAACCAAATGAAAAGGTAAATAACTAATTCTAAGGGGCAAAGCTGGTAATCAGATGAAGAATCCAATAACTATCAACAAATAGATTAATAATGTGAAATTCATCATTATAGAAAACATAGCACATCATCAGACTTTAAATAGCAGATACATACAGTGGAAAGCTCTTCCTCAGAAGCATGCACACGTTCAAGGTGTAGCAAGTATCGAACCCATAGTTCACCAACCCAAGGACAATTCCTTGTTGCCCTAGAATAAACAGCCTTCACTGTACTTGACGTCTGAAACAAAGAATTAATCAACTTATAATGCCGGAACTTACCATAGAAAAAACAGAATAAGTAACTTAATGGAAAACCTTAATTGTTTTGTCCAGGTAGCGAGTATAATCAAGCCAGAGATCAGAATATATTGGAAAGTCAGTCATAGCACGTTCATACAAGATTTGAACGCGTGCTGGATCCCCCATTGACTGCTCAAAATTCAAATAGGTCTGCAAGAAACAGAAAACAAGTATGCCATAATTCATTGATTGTATAAGTGGGTTAACTGCCCTAGCAATATGATGTAACTGCACAAGTTGTAGCTGCTTTAAATGCATGCAAGTTCAAATATAATAGGTACTTATTTTACAAAGGTTTATAGTTACTAGGTCACCAACAGATCCATTGAGTGCTGAACTAAGCATACTTTGACAAGCTTAAACCATAGCAAGGACATTTCCCAAGATAAGTAATACAAGAGTCAGTCTATAGGTAACAAAAAATGCAGGAAAAGTGAAGAGAAGGTATAATGCCTAGGTACTTTGTGTATTAAATTCGCAGCAGTATAGCTTGATACAAGAAGTCAGTAACTAACCAATTTCCACCTTAAAAACCAGCAAACTTCTAACTTAACAACTAAATTTATTTGAAGAATTCCAGCTAAAAAAATGTACAAAGGATAGATACTAAAAATGAATGAACAACGCTAAAGAATGTTGCACACACACACATTTTAGTAAGAACAATATCTTCCTTATTATCATGGACCGTGAGATGAACCACCTTATAAGAGCAATTTGAAAAACAAACCAACAACATGTTGAAGAACATTATACGTACAGACCATGAACTTTTGAAGTCTTTCATAATCAGGGATATCCTTTCTTGCAATCTGTTCTTCAAAATGAGTACGAGCATTCAAGAGATCCAACGCCTTCTGGTATGCAGACGCAACATTAGAAGGAAGCCCGTCCAAGGAGTTAGGGTCAACTCCAAGAGTGCTCCCTTGTTCTGCTTCCCAAGTTTTGTAAGTAAGAAGAGTTGATCTCAGGTTAGCAAGGGGAACAGACAACTGACGGAAAAATAAGTTCCGAATAAGCTGGACCTGCTTTTCTCTGGACTGCACCAGAACAAAGACATAATGATAACATAATAGACTTGAAATTGCAAAAGAAAACACATCTAAAATGATGTGGTCACTTCAGAAATAGAAAGAAAATAAGATAGCTAGGTACATGCACTAAAGCGTGTGTATCATGTGGGGAGAGAGAGAGAGAGGAAAAGAAAATGTAAATGACCTCAATATCAGTTTCTCCAATGGTTAAAGCAATAGCTTGCTCAAATTCCCTATAGGCCTCATAAATCCTGCTACCTTCAGCAACATGCAGTCCAGCAGCTATTACAGCACGCTCAAAAAGATTTCTTGCCTTTGAGATACCATTAGTGGAACATTCGCGTACCAATGGATCATAC
The DNA here is from genome assembly GCF_036785885.1 of Coffea arabica. NCBI lineage: Eukaryota > Viridiplantae > Streptophyta > Magnoliopsida > Gentianales > Rubiaceae > Coffea > Coffea arabica. Next base: position 21,439,014 of record NC_092312.1, on the reverse strand, counting down.
TCTTGAACAAAATTTATGTAGTCACACCATAGATCAACAGACTGCAAAGTGAAATCATAATGAGACTAAAGCTTAAACAAATCATTGTTCAAGCCAATGGCTCCAGGCTGGAGACAGATTCTGAAATTCAATATTGTGAAATCAATCAAAGATTAGGCGGTCATCCCAGTGCTAACCCTTGGTCTGGTAGTCAAAAAAAAAATTCAAGCATTCTACATTCCATGTAGTACAATACAATGAGCCTAAGAATTTCAACCTTCATAAAGCATCTCCATAATTAATGGATGCAGATAACCAGCTGTAATGATTATAACCAATATAAAGGGAGTGGGAGTACCATCTGAACATCGTCTAAGTAACAAAAGAACACTGGAAAACTTAGATACACTATTCAGCACACATATTTCCAATTGCTAATGCCACAAAGTGTTTTCTAGAAAAGTAATATTTATCAATCCATTCTAGAAACAACAGTCCTACATTGAATTGGGGAAAAAAACTAAAATTTTGATCTCGAGTACAGCATTGGCTATGTTGAAAGCTTGAACCCCTAAAATCCTTTTTACATACATAAAAAATAGTCACAAGTTGAATAGAAATCACCAACCAAATAATCCAACACTCCACGCTCATAAAGCTGCTCAATTGCAGGAAGAGCCTCAGGTCTGCAAAATAATTTAATGAAGAAAGATAGAGTCAAAAAAATTGTCAATAAACACTAAAGGAAAGGTAATAGCTGCAATGCATATCAAAAATGCATCATGAACAAGAAAAAAGAGATAATCCATCTAATATATCAATTTATGGAATATCTGAAAATATCCTGTCATAGTAGCTTAACCTTCTAGGACCGTAGCTTTGATCAATTTAAGTCCCAGGTTGTCCACAGAAGAATAGAAAAGAATGAAACCCCTCCCCCCACAAAAAAAAAAAAAAAAAAAAAAATTGGAACAGGCAGTCATGATCTGGCAGAAGCAAATACACTCCAGTAACATCAGGTAAAAAATTGATTATCTTATCAGAAATTCCACAAACATCAAATTTCACTACAGAACTACTTACCCTCACAGATATATATATATATATATGTATCCAAAAATCACTCTAAAAACAAAGCCTATGTACTGATATTTTGAAGCTTAGTGAGAGACATAATCTCTGCAGATGACTGCAGTTGCACCTCAGCAAATTTGCTATATTGGGTGGAGAGGGATAAAAGTAACAAGTAATTGAATTCTTATTGATTGTTAGAAAAAAATGACAATAACCAAAAATTTAAAGAAAAAGATGATGAAGAAGAAGGAGAAGGACAATATGAAACAGTTCAATTAATCTTGACTTCTTGGGGCCCCTAGTCATCACTCACATCATTTGTTACTCTTCACAGGAAGTCAGCAAGAAGTATGAGCAAGAGAGATAGGGAAAGAGTGGAAGGGGGACAGCAGGCATTTGCATGCTTGTGTTTCACAAGGGCATGGGTGTGTGTGACCAGAGAGAGAGAGAGAGAGAGAGAGAGTCAAATCCAGATTTAGGAGTATCTAACCTAAATTTGGCTAGTTGTGAATGCATGCTTAACCAACAGACAAATTGCAGTTCTCATAGATATAAATTGAATTTAAGAGACAAAGGCAAGGATGCTAGCTGCTCGGTATTAATAAATTCAAAAGAGAAACCATGAGACCTCCAATGGAAAATGAATGCATTCCTAAGGATAGCCAGAGAAACTTGAATACATTGCAAGGATACAAAACAGAACAAAGATGTAAAAGGAGAGTTCCAAAGCTTTTAAGATACATAACATTCCAGCTTGAAGTCCTGTATCCATTCCCAAAATGTTTCAGCTAGATTTCCATAATCAATCTTTACCTACCTTGTTCCTTTTTGTTCCCTCCCCAAATGCTGTAATTAGAAACACAATGGGTGGATTAAAATTTTTTTTAAAAAAAAATCTAGGACTGTGTGTGTAGATAAAGTCAAAAGATAGCCAAGAAGTTTCTGATCATGTATCAGATATATTACCCAAACACTTCCTGATAGAGTGATGGTTTAAGTTTGCTGAAAACATATTCTAGCTATGTATAAAAAAATATTACCCAAACACTTGCTAGAAGTTTGATTTAGTTGAATACTACACATAAGGATTCAAAACTTCTCTTCTGATCATTAATATAAATAATCATGTCCACAAAGCAAACCAGAGTGCACGAGTAAATTGGAGATATCAGGGGGGAATATTTGAATACCCTGAGCTAAGAGTAGTCTCATCCCTAGCCCACTCGCGCCACAGCTCAGGACTCAATGGAAACAAAGCACTCATTGCCTCTCTTGCTTGTCTCAGCTTCTCTACGTCACCTTGCTTCCTCAGAGCTCTAATGTACTTTTCAACCAAAAAACAAATCACATAGTTACTTATCATCACCAATAAAAACGAAAAAGCATACAATTCAGACAGTTGATAGTAGTAGTAAAATAACAGATATAACGCCAATAATAGACTATTTCCTCTATATTATTTTCGTAATATTTTCTTTAGCTTGACTTCAAAGTCAAAAAATATTCGACATCATCCGATGCTATGATTGAAGTACTGAAACCACTACAGGAAGTGAGAGATGGTAGTAAATGGTGAGAAGAATACTTGGACATGAGCGTCGTAATTGGACGGGTTGTTGGACAGCTCAGCTTCTAGCGTTTGAATTTGAAGGTTGAGTTGAGCTTCGTCATCGGAATCGGACTCGGTATCAGAGTCGGAGTCGGAGTCGGAATCTTCCTTAGGGTTTTGAGCGTCGGCCATGGATTGGTCGTTGTCGTCGTTGCCATTGATTGAGGTCACTTGTTCGACGGGCTGAGGAGGCAGTTCTTCTGGTAATGACAGCGGTGAATCTCGAGTTTCGTTTTCCGCCATTTTTTGCTCAGTCCTTTTTCTGCAGAAGAAATGAAGCGGTGTTGCAGAACACTGGAAACTCTGTACAGGTGTAGGGGAAAGGGCTTTTCTGTGATGTCACGAACATGGGCGTTTCGACGTCGTTTCCATGGAGTTATTATGCGTCTGTTCGAAAGCGGGGGAATTTAAATTTTAGTCCTCTTCTAATTGGTTCAATTTTAAATTAGTCCCTCGTAAATCACTCTATTTAATCGCTAACATTCCTGGTTCGTGTATTATTCTACTTTGTTCCTTACATTTAAAACTGCGACATATTCAAAAGATTATTACTCTGTTTGGATCCACTATTTTTTGAAGTGTTTTTCAAAAATTTTATTATAGCATTTTTTTTTCAAATACTGTTGATGTCGTTTTGATTGAAGTTTTTGGATTGACCTATATTTGAAAAATAGTTACACTTTGACAAATAATTTGCACTTGCTGGCAAGCTACTGTTTGCCCTCCAATCATGGACCTGCACCGTAGCTAGGCTTGAAGTTGCTGATAATTACAATATTGGGTTCTCCCAACCTATAAAAAAATTTTTTTTTCTTGCATAGGCATGTCGTCCTCAACGAACAGTAAAAGTTTGGTGACTTTTTGTTCTAAAGCCAATCATTGATAAAAAGAGAGCCACCATTGACGTAGTTTATACATCGAACTTTAATTGACAAATGTTTATCAAGATTGCAAGAGTCATGAAAAGTTTCTAATCTAGTACAATTCCTGATAATTGCTACTGTAGTGGGGCAAATTTCCCAGTAGCCACGTATCAGTTCAGACATGATGACCTGTCAGTTCGACCAACCAATCTACGAATGCCACGTGTCAGCTCGAATGCTGTGATATGACAGCTCGGACATAGAGAGCATCAGTTCGGCCGCACCGCAAGTCGTGCGAGTTTAATGGACCGCGCCTCCCAAACCTTTCGGGATCCATGGGTGAAACCCTAGCAAGACTCCCCCTTGACTAGGACTCAAAATCGTATAAGGAAATTCTCTTCCTCCAGCCTATAAATACAGCGCCACAAAACGACACAAGGTACGCCATCTACAGTACTCTCTACTGTTGTCCTACTCTTGAACTCTACTGACTTGACCGTCGGAGTTGCTCCGGGGAACTAGCCCCGCCGTCTATCCATTTGCAGGTCGGCTCGTTCATCTGGCCAGCTCGCTCCCTCTCAGCTCGCTCAGCTCGTCGTCGGAGCTACTCCGAGGAGTTAGCCCCATCCGTTTATTTTTCTCTCTGCAGGACAGGTCGTTCGTTCTCTCCCTGTCAGTTCGGCCCATCAGCTCGCTCCCTCCCAGCTCGCTCAGCCCGTCGCAGCTCAGCTCAGATCTTGTTTTTGGCAGCATGATCAATTTGCGCCGTCTGTGGGAAACGTAATTCTTCTTTTGCAAAAACATGCCAAGGACTATATCTAAGAAGAACGCTGACGGATCCAACGGAAACGAGCCAAGCGGCCCCCACTATCTTCATCAGAACCCAACTCCTGGAGATAAGAGGACGGGGCTCTCACGACTCCTGCCTGAGCAACTGATGAGGATAGTGGCGGAAAACCTACCAACTTTCGAAACAATTATGAACTACCTCAAAAGGCAGACAATAGGCCATCAAAACCAATGGCCCAAGGCCCGGAAAGCGGGTGGAACCGAGTCATCGGGATCTAGAGCGGGAAGCCCTAACCCCCGTTCTTTCCAGAAAAAAGATCTTGAGAAAGATTATGAGAGAATATCTAGAAGATTCTATGAACTCAATGGCATCGATGATGTCAATCTCAAGCAGGTATTCTTGAATTCTCTTCCTGAACCACTTGGTGTTGAAGTCATGACTCTACTGAGCAAGACGAACATGACACTCCAAAATACAACACTTGGTATTCTTTATCAATCATCCTTGGCGTGTCTTGAAGATCTTTGCAACAAAAGGAAGTTTCTTAAGTATCTTGAAAAAATGGGCAGCAAAATTGCACCCCGGCAAAAGCAAGCGCGGAGAGAGCTCACGCGTGAACAGGTCGAGATCCAGGAGCTCTTTCATAGAAAATCCCGAGCTGAACACTCAGAGCCCTTCCAGGGGTTGATAAAAGGGAAGCTCTCCCGCAAGAGAGAGGAGTACCAGATACAAGACGAACTGGACCTGTTGCTAGATCCAGAGGCAAACAGATATACCGCCTCTCCCTTCGTCCCTGACATTGAGAACTACCCGCTGCCTGCGAAATTCAAAATACCGACCATGAAATCCTACGACGCGACTACGGATCCAAAGGATCATCTGTTCGCATTCTTGACACAAATGCGCCTACAAACGGCCGTCGATGCAGTTAGATGTAAGACCTTTCCAATGTTCCTGGAGGGAAAGGCATGCCAGTGGTTCCAGGGACTACCCTCCAGGTCAGTTCGGTCCTTCAGCCAACTTGTGCGATTGTTCTCAGCTCAGTTCATTTCGTCACGAGTCTTTTCCAAGAGTACTGCTCACCTGATGACAGTTCAACAAATGCCCGAGGAATCGCTGCGTGAGTACATGGTCCGATTCAACAACGAGTCCTTCCAGGTCCGGGATCGGAACGATAAGGTCATCATGGCCGCCTTTATCAACGGACTACGCAAACAGAAAATATATACTGAGTTCGTGGAGAAATCTCCCAAGTCAGTTCGGGAGATGCTGGACCGAACTCACGAGAAGTCTAATGCAGTGGAAGCTAATCGCTTGAAGGGTGAACAAGAGAAACTACGAGGCCAGAGATGGTAGAACTTCTCTGTTCAGCCGCAAAACAGAGATGATAGAATTTCTTTGTTCGGCCTCAAAATCAAAATGGAGATGACATAATTTCTTCTGTTCGGCCTCCAAACAAAGAGAGTAGAATTCCTCTGTTCGGCATCTAGTCGAGTAATGACCTGTCGACTCTTCCGTTCGGTCTCCAGTCGCAGAGGAGACCGAACAAGCTACCGAGGTCGTACAGGCCGCAAGAGCCGCCGAGGCCGAGCAGACCGGAGACGCAACTGAGGCCGAGCAGGTCGGAGAAGCTGCCGAGGTCGTACAGACCGTAAGAGCTGCAAAGGCCGAGCTGACCAGAGATACAACTGAGGCCAAGTACGTAGGAGAAACTGCCGAGATCGAACAGGCCGGAAAAGCTGTCGAGGTCGTATAGGCCGCAAGAGCCGCCGAGGCCGAGCTGATCGGAGACGCAGCTGAGGCCGAGCAGGCCGGAGAAGCTGCCTAGGTCGTACAAGCCGTAAGAGCCGCAAAGGCCGAGCTGACCGGAGACATAGCTGAGGCCGAGCAGGTCGGAGAAACTGCTGAAATCGAACAGGCCGGAGAAGCTGTCGAGGTCATACAGGCCGCAAGAGCCTCCGAAGCCGAGCTGGCCGGAGACGCAGCTGAGGTCGAGTAGGTCGGAGAAGTTGCCGAGGTCATACGGGCCGCAAAAGCCGACAAGGCCAATCTGACCCGAGACGCAGCTGAGGCCGAGCAGGTCGGAAAAGATATCGAGGCCAAATAGGTCGGAGAGGCTAAACAAGCCAAAGAAACCAAGGAGGTTGCTGGATAGGCCATCCCAACCTAGACATCGTATATTGATAGAATATCAAGCAAGGGTGTGGAGCCTCTTAATCAGCCCTACGGGGGGAAGAATTGACTTTCGCCTTGAGGTTCGACTTCAGGGTATCGAATAACGAATCCGAATATGAGACTCTTTCATTAAAACTCACTCACTCTATCCATACATGACCTGAGTTGTTTGGTCGTGCATGGTTCTATCTTTTCGTGCAAATATATGAACTATTTGGAAGTCAGTTCACGCGCTAGCTCGGAGTCTGTTCGCGCAAGTGTATTTAGACAGCGTGATAAGAAAGACATGAATGAAAAATTTTGCTAAGTATAAAAGAAACAAAAGTCTATTAAATCCATAAGAGTCTATTTACAAAGGAGTTCATACAAAAAATGAACTGGTCCTACTCAGTTCGGTCTTACAAGTTACTCGAGCAAGGGCCGTCATCGTGGAATCATGGGTCCCACACCGAACTGACTCTTCGCCGAGAAATTTGGTCCAGACTCATGCGACTTTTTTGATGACTCTAGACTCAAAGGGGGGCTAGTGTAGTGGGACAAATTTTCCAGTAGTCACGTGTCAGTTCAGACATTATGACCTGTCAGCTCGGTCAACCAATCTACGAATGCTACGTGTCAGCTCGGATGCTGTGATATGACAGCTCGGGCAGAGCAGCTCGGACATAGAGAGTATCAGTTCGGCTGCACCACAAGCCGTGTGGGTTTAATGGGCCGCGCCTCCCAAATCTTTTGGGATCCACGGGTGAAACCCTAGCAAGACTCCCCCTTTACTAGGACTCAAAATCCTATAAAGAAACTCTCTCCCTCCAGCCTATAAATACAGCGCCACAAGACGACACAAGGTACGCCATCTACAGTACTCTCTACTGTTGTCCTACTCTTGAGCTCTACTGACTTGACCGTCGGAGTTGCTCCGGGGAACTAGCCCCGCCGTCTGTCCATTTGCAGGTTGGCTCGTTCACCTGGCCAGCTCGCCAGCTCGCTCCCTCTCAGCTCGCTCAGCTCGTCGTCGGAGCTACTCCGAGGAGTTAGCCCCCTCCGTTTATTTTTCTCTCTGCAGGACAGGTCGTTCGTTCTCTCCCTGTCTGTTCGACCCATCAGCTCGGTCCCTCCCAGCTCGCTCAACCCACCGTAGCTCAACTTAGATCTTGTTTTTGACAGCCGCATCACTTGCCAAATTAGCAGATCCCCCATTGTTAATGGCCCACTCAACTCAACAAAGTAGGCTTCGTTGTTCTACCCGCTACGTTTACGGATTCCAGCCAATTTGACGCAACAAGCTCCCCCCTCCCTAAGAAGCGTTTCGAGTAGCTTCATAAGTCCAAGTGCAGCTACATTCCCTTTTTCCTTTTTCCTCTGACACTTACTTTGGGCGTGTAAGGGTCCGAATTAGTTTATCGACGGATTAGGCTGACATCTCTTTTGCCGTTTTCTTGTCAACTTTTTGGGAACCTCTATTTAATAATCCCATCTTTTCCATGAGTTTACCTGCATAAGAACAGCAGGGATTAGTACGGTTTTAGGTTCTGTCTTTCGTTTGGTACGGTTTTCTATCACAGCTTACGGCGCTCACCTTTCACATATGTACACAATGAAATCCCCTTTCCTTATTTTTCTATGGATCATCTATATTAGCTTATTTTTTGTCGTAATTGCTCGGGGACAGCTTTGCTGACTTTTTTTATACTTGACATTTCGAACATAAGCACTTGTTCCCCTAACATAACTATATATTGTATGTCTCACATCTATTTTTCATGTTGGAGGATTAGGTCTGCTATATTGGTTACCCAACTTGACTTTGAGGTTGACGATTCAGGTGATCCTCCGTAGAAGTCTAGTGCAACTAAATGCCCCTTGTTACTCGGCGTGCTTCGAATGGTATGTCATAATTGCACCTTGTCTATTTTTTTTCCTATATATGAATACTTAATTGATCATAGTTTTCTACTCTTGCGGCCAGCTTTGCAAAGAAATAGGGGACTCAGCACTTGTTTTTCGAAGTCGGCTTAGCGAAAAAATGATCTGCAGTTGTACGTCACTAACTACTTCAAGATGAGTTATCGAGAAAATTATATACTTATTCAGGTGGTTTGATTGCCTTAGATCAGTTATAGAACAATGTGACTTTACCCTAAATTTTTTTTCTGAGACTGGAGACCGAACGAAAGAGTCGGCAGGTCATTACTCGACTAGATGCCGAACAGAGGAATTCTACTCTCTTTGTTTTGAGGCTGAACAAAGAAATTCTATCATCTCTGTTTTGAGACCGAACAGAGAAGTTCTACCATCTCTGGCCTCGTAGTTTCTCCTGTTCACCTTTCAAGCGATTAGTTTCCACTGCATTAGACTTCTCGTGAGCTCAGACCAGCATCTCCCGAACTGACTTGGGAGGTTTCTCCACGAACTCAGTATATAGTTTCTGTTTGCGCAGTCCGTTCATGAATGCGGCTATGATGACCTTATCGTCCTGATCCCGGACCTGAAGGGACTCGTTGTTGAATCAGACCATGTACTCACGCAGCGATTCCTCGGGGCTTTGCTGAACTGTCATCAGGTGAGCAGTACTCTTGGAAAAGGCTCGTGACGAAATGAACTGAGCTGAGAACAGTCGCGCGAGCTAGCTGAAGGACCGAACTGACCTGGAGGGTAGTCCCTGGAACCACTGGCGTGCCTTTCCCTCCAGGAACATTGGAAAGGTCTTACATCTGACTGCATCGACGGCCGTTTGTAGGCGCATTTGTGTCAAGAATGCGAACAGATGATCCTTCGGATCCGTAGTCGCGTCATAGGATTTCATGGTCGGTATTTTGAATTTCGCAGGCAACGAGTAGTTCTCAATGTCAAGGACGAAAGAAGAGGCGGTATATCTGTTCGCCTCTGGATCTAGCAACAGGTCCAGTTCGTCTTGTATCTGGTACTCCTCTCTCCTGCGGGAGAGCTCCCCTTTTGTCAACCCCTGGAAGGGTTCTGAGTGTTCAGCTCGGGATTTCCAATGAAAGAGCTCCTGGACCTCGACCTGTTCACGCGTGAGCTCTCTCCGCGCTTGCTTTTGCCGGAGGTTAGGGCTTCCCGCTCTAGATCCCGATGACTCGGTTCCACCCGCTTTCCGAGCCTTGGACCATTGGTTTTGATGGCCTTTTGTCTGCCTTTTGAGGTAGTTCATAATTGCTTCGAAAGTTGGCAGGTTTTCTGCCACTATCCGCACCAGTTGCTCAGGCGGGAGTCGTGAGAGCCTCGTCCCCTCATCTCCAGGAGTTGGGTTCTGATGAGGATTGTGGGGGCCGCTTGACTCGTTTCCGTTAGATCCGTCAGCGTTCCTATGAGATCTAGTCCTTGGCATGTTTTTGCAAAAGAAGAATTACGTTTCCCACAGACGGCGCCAATTGATGCGGCTGTCAAAAACAAGATCTGAACTGAGCTGCGACGGGTTGAGCGAGCTGGGAGGGAGCGAGCTGATGGGCCGAACTGACAAGGAGAGAACGAACGACCTGTCCTGCAGAGAGAAAAATAAACGGAGGGGGCTAACTCCTCGGAGTAGCTCCGACGACGAGCTGAGAGGGAGCGAGCTGGCGAGCTGGCCAGGTGAACGAGCCGACCTGCAAATGGATAGACGGCGGGGCTAGTTCCCCGGAGCAACTCCGACGGTCAAGTCAGTAGAGCTCAAGAGTAGGACAACAGTAGAGAGTACTGTAGATGGCGTACCTTGTGTCGTCTTGTGGCGCTGTATTTATAGGCTGGAGGGAGAGAGTTTCTTTATAGGATTTTGAGTCCTAGTAAAGGGGGAGTCTTGCTAGGGTTTCACCCGTGGATCCCAAAAGATTTGGGAGGCGCGGCCCATTAAACCCACACGGCTTGTGGTGCAGCCGAACTGATACTCTCTATGTCCGAGCTGCTCTGCCCGAGCTGTCATATCACAGCATCCGAGCTGACACGTAGCATTCGTAGATTGGTTAACCGAACTGACAGGTCATCATGTCTGAACTGATACGTGGCTACTGGAAAATTTGCCCCACTACACTAGCCCCCCTTTGAGTCTAGAGTCATCGAAAAAGTCGCATGAGTCTGGACCAAATTTCTTGGCGAAGAGTCAGTTCGGTGTGCGACCCATGATTCCACGATGACGGCTCTTGCTCGAGTAACTTGTAAGACCGAACTGAGCAGGACCAGTTCGTTTTTTGTATGAGCTCCTTTGTAAATAGACTCTTATGGTTTTAATAGACTTTTGTTTCTTCTATACTTAGCAAAATTTTTCATTCATGTCTTTCTTATCACGCTGTCAAAATACACTTGCGCGAACACACTCCGAGCTAGCGCGTGAACTGACTTCCAAATAGTTCATATATTTACACGAAAAGATAGGACCATGCGCGACCAAACAACTCAGGTCATGTATGGATAGAGTGAGTGAGTTTTAATGAAAGAGTCTCATATTCGAACTCGTTATTTGAGACCCTGAAGTCGAACCTCAAGGCGTAAGTCAATTCTTCCCCCGTAGGGCTGATTAAGAGGGGTCCGACTCCACACCCTTGCTTGATATTCTATCAATATACAATGTCTAGGTTGGGATGGTCTATTCAGCAACCTCCTTGGTTTCTTCGGCCTGTATAGCCTCTCCGACCTATTTGGCCTCGACAGTTTCTCCGACCTGCTCGGCCTCAGCTGTGTCTCCGGTCAGATTGGCCTCGTCGGCTTTTGCGGCTCGTATGATCTCGGCAACTTCCCCGACCTACTCGGCCTAAGCTGCGTCTCCGGCCAGCTCGGCTTCGGCGGCTTTTGCGGTCTGTATGACCTCGGCAGCTTATCCGGCCTGTTCGATCTCAGCAGTTTCTCCGACCTGCTCGGCCTCAATTGTGTCTCCAGTCAACTCGGCCTTTGCGGCTCTTACGGACTGTACGACCTCGGCAGCTTCTCCGGCCTGCTCGACCTCAGCTGCGTCTCCGATCAGCTCGGCCTTGGCGGCTCTTGCGGCCTGTACGATCTAGACAGCTTCTCCGGCCTGTTCGGTCTCGGCAGTTTCTCCGACCTACTCGGCCTCAGCTGTGTCTCCGGTCAGCTCGGCCTTTGCGGCTCTTACGGCCTGTACGACCTTGGCAGCTTCTCCGGCCTGCTCGGCCTCAGTTGCGTCTCCGGTCAACTCGGTCTCGGCGGCTCTTGCGGCCTGTACGACCTCGATAGCTTGTTCGGTCTCCTCTGTGACTGGAGACCGAATGGAAGAGTCGGCAGGTCATTACTCAACTAGATGCCGAACAAAGGAATTCTACTCTCTTTGTTTGGAGGCTGAACAGAAGAAATTATATCATCTCCATTTTATTTTGAGGCCGAACAAAGAAATTCTATCATCTCTGTTTTGAGGCCGAACAGAGAAGTTCTACCATCTTTGGCCTCGTAGTTTCTCCTGTTCACCCTTCAAGCGATTAGCTTCCACTGCATTAAACTTCTCGTGAGCTCGGTCCAGCATCTCCCGAATTGACTTGAGAGGTTTCTCCACGAACTCAGTATATAGTTTCTGTTTGCGTAATCCGTTGATGAAGGCGGCCATGATGATCTTATCGTCCCGATCCCGGACCTGGAGGGACTCGTTGTTGAATCGGACCATATACTTACGCAGCGATTCCTCGAGCCTTTGCTGAACCGTCATCAGGTGAGCAGTACTCTTGGAAAAGACTCGTGATGAAATGAACTGAGCTGAGAACAGTCGCGCAAGCTGGCTGAAGGACCGAACTGACCTGGAGGGTAGTCCCTGGAACCACTGGCGTGCCTTTCCCTCCAGGAATATTGGAAAGGTCTTACATGTAACTGCATCGGCGGCCGTTTGTAGGCGTATTTGTGTCAAGAATGCGAACAGATGATCCTTTGGATCCGTAGTCGCGTCGTAGGATTTCATGGTCGGTATTTTGAACTTCGCAAGCAACGGGTAGTTCTCAATGTCAGGGATGAAGGGAGAGGCGGTATATCTGTTCACCTCTGGATCTAGCAACAGGTCCAGTTCGTCTTGTATCTGGTACTCCTCTCTCCTGCGGGAGAGCTCCCCTTTTATCAACCCCTGGAAGGGCTCTGAGTGTTCAGCTCGGGATTTTCTATGAAAGAGCTCCTGGATCTCGACCTGTTCACGCGTGAGCTCTCTCCGCGCTTGCTTTTGCCGGGGTTAGGGCTTCCCGCTCTAGATCCCGATGACTCGGTTCCACCCGTTTTCCGGGCCTTGTTGGGCCTTTGGTTTTGATGGCCTCTTGTCTGCCTTTTGAGGTAGTTCATAATTGTTTCGAAAGTTGGTAGGTTTTCCCCCACTATCCGCACTAGTTGCTCAGGCGGGAGTCGTGAGAGCCCCGTCCCCTCATCTCCAGGAGTTGGGTTCTGATGAGGATTGTGGGGGCCGCTTGGCTCGTTTCCGTTGGATCCGTCAGCGTTCTTCTCAGATCTAGTCTTTGGCATGTTTTTGCAAAAGAAGAATTACGTTTTCAACAGACGGCGCCAATTGATGCGGCTGCCAAAAACAAGATCTGAGCTGAATTGCGACGGGTTGAGCGAGCTGATGGGCCTAACTGACAGGGAGAGAATGAACGACCTGTCTTGCAGAGAGAAAAATAAACGGAGGGGGCTAACTCCTCGGAGTAGCTCCGACGACGAGTTGAGCGAGCTGAGAGGGAGCGAGCTGGTGAGCTGGTCAGGTGAACAAGCCGACCTGCAAATGGACAAACGGCGGGGCTAGTTCCCCGGAGCAACTCCGACGGTCAAGTCAGTAGAGCTCAATAGTAGGACAACAGTAGAGTGTACTGTAGATGGCGTACCTTGTGTCGTCTTGTGGCGCTGTATTTATAGGCTGGAGGGAGAGAGTTTCCTTATAGGATTTTGAGTCCTAGTCAAGGGGGAGTTTTGCTAGGATTTTACCCGTAGATCCCGAAAGGTTTAGGAGGCGCGGCCCATTAAGCCCACACGGCTTGCGGTGCGGTCGAACTGATGCTCTCTATGTTCGAGCTGCTCTGCCCGCGCTGTCATATCACAGCATCCGAACTGACACGTGGCATTCGTAGATTGGTTGGCCAAGCTGACAGGTCATCATGTCTGAACTGACACGTGGCTACTGAGAAATTTGTCCCACTACAGCAAGCTTTTGCGAAATGGAGAATCTCGCATCAAGTTTACTGGGCGGATGGAGTTGTTCGACGGCTTCAAATCATAGGGAATGGGTTATGCTTCGGCAAGAACATCAAAGAGAAAAAGGTAAAATGCGCTGGAAATTGATGCCGAAGGTAATTGGGACAAAAAATCAACAACAATGTTGGTGTTTTGACAAAAACACTTGTGTCATTTTACTACAGTGAGCAGTGTGGACTTATCAAACAGGTCCATCGTTACTTTTAAAAACTCCAGCCTTGTTTTTGGACTACAAAAACATATATTAATTGAAAATTTTGGGGGATTCAAATGGGACATATGATATTTAATCATAAAAATTCCTATGCTTAACAAATTGTGTAGATTGCTTGCACTTTTATCACTTGAGTCTTCTTCTTCTTTTTTTTTTTTCCCCTTGATTTTTAATGAACATCAATCAACAAGTTTTATTTGAAATATCCGTAGAGCACTGCCATAGTCTTATTTTGTAAGGCATTCCATTCCACCTTTCCTTTCCATGAGGGAAATAGTGCTTTTTTTTTCACTTTCTTTTTAATGTTTTGGATACAAATGTATCCTCAAAATGCTTAAGCATGCAAAGAGGACAAGAAAAGAAAAAAAGAAAAAGAAAAAGGCTTAGCATATGGGCGCTCGACGTTTTAGCATGAAGCTGGAAAAAAAAATGGAAGGAACATGAAAATGGAAAAATATTGTCCCAAATAATCTCATCAGTGTATTTGTCTAACAACATGTGGTTCAAACAAATGGGACTTGAGTGCAAACAATAGAAACTGAAAGGGGTAAAACAAAACTGGCTTTTCAATATGGTCGAATTCGATATGACCATCATCTAATAGGATTACAAAAAAAAAAAAAAAAATTGCATTCCTTTAAGTGATTAAAGAAATTTCATCATATTGAAAACATTTTCACAAATTTAGAAATTATTTCAGCATCTAGGAGATACATGATAACAAAGCTCTGGAGCAATATACATCCCCAAAACCTATCAAAAGCCACATGAAAATCATGAAGTGTTTCATAAGGAAGACCGGGGAAAAAAAAAACTCATCCCGGCTGAACAGAACCATCTAAGAATCAAATTTCAGCAAAATGGAACTACTATATTTTAGTTAGAATTTATTCTTCATCAACCATTACTTTTACTCATGCAAATAGCATAAATCGAACTAGTAATTCACTTGCGTAGTTATGTATAAGATAATTGGAGAAATCTTAGTTCAGTGAAGATAAATACTGTAGTTGTTAACAACTGTTTCATGCACTCGGATATCCGGTCACACAAACTAGAGCCCTCCATTACTACTGCAACTATGGATTACTAAGCCCTCGATCCTCAAACTCAGTATGCCAAAATTGAGCCTATTTCTTACAACTTCAGATGCTCTTTCCAGGACCAAGTGTAAAACTGGATACCTACTACTTAGCTGCTGCGTAAATTAATCAAAAGAACAATCTTGTAGAAAGAAATAATTTCATCAACAGGCCACTGGATCCAGTTTGGACCCAGTGATGTGACCCCTTTTTCTGTTTTTAGTTTCTCCAGCTTTCCTCTTGCTCCCCAACTTTCCATTCCCGTTTGTGTTAGACTTCACACTTAACAGCGTGCCAGGCGATACTGCAGTGCAGCTTCGTAGAGCATGCTCAAAGTCAGCTTCTCTGTCTACAACAGAATATTGTTGCAGTAAATGTGACTTTGGATCTATGAAGCCAACATTCTCTTGATTCATCTCTTTCTGAAATATGTGTGCAAACAAGACATTAGGCAACCAAATTTCATAATTCATACTATACATCATTTTGAATGCCAGAATTTATCCATGCACTACTTACCCTTACTCTCTTAGCACCATCTTCTAAATCCTCTTCCATGGAGATGTCATGAGGCAGTAATTCAACCTTATGTAGGGATTGAAGCAGAATAAGTTATAATAATTAAAACAAATTTACACATTTGACAAACCCTAAAAGAAAGTTAAAGGTTGAGGGGAAATACAGCACTTGTTTTCCTATTTTTTGCTTTTTCAGATGTACACTATCAAGAACCTTCTTTTTATGTTTTAACCAAAGGTACACAAATTCCAAACTCAACAAAATCCGTAGTGCAACAACAATCCATACCGCCCCCATTTTTATTAGCATTTTTAGTTTCTTCCACTCGTCAATTAGTTTTATTCACATAAACAAATAGAGCCAAAGATTCCTCCAAACTCTCAAGAAGACAGCCAGAGAATTAACTGCATATTTCATCATCACAGTAATCAAATTCTCTGTTCATCTCCAAAAACTCTGTGTCTCTTCCATCTCCTTTTTAATCAAGTAGATGAACAAAAATTTAACATTGTTTTAGAGATGCATCTGCGAGTTTTTTTCCTGCTTCATATGTCACACTCTCTCTACATCCCTCACATACAGTATAAACAGCTTATAACTTCAAGCAGAATACAGAATAACATCATTAGCAAGCCAAAGCCATTGGTTAATAAGCAATGCACGATTAGCTTCTTAACTTGCCACAAAGCAAAGACCAATGGAATGTCTTTGAGGACTCAAAAGGAGATATGTAATGCTTCACTACATACAACTGCACCTTCTAGGACTCTATGCAAGCTGCTTACAAGTTTTGCGTCAATGAACACATCAACTATTCTTTCATTCTGGAGGAAATAATGTAAATAGATTTTTCGTTAAAATGGACTAAGCTATTTGGATTTAAAAAAATCAGACTCGTTAAAAGTTCACTACACCAACCATTGAATGAGTAAGCTGTATTACTACTTGACACTAAATCTCTATATAACACGAACATTAATTTGACCACTGAATGAGTAAGCTGTACTACTACTACTATGACCAAATATTCTACCTCGGAGATGTTTCAAACAATTCCCAAGCATGCTGTCGGTTCAAATAAAACATTGACCAGTAGCAAGACAAAACTACACAATCAGACATCAAGCAAAACTGTTTCTTGAAGCACAAAATAAACTAACTTAAGAAAGGAGATCAAATATATACCTCTTTTTGTTTGGCAAAACTCGTCTCGAACTCCTCAGTGAGGACATGATATAGGTACTTGTGGAATCTTGTCATAACTTTGCGAAACAAAGACAATACTTGCTGCCTTTCTATGTTCATTTTACCCTGCTACAAAAGAAAAATTCATAAAAAAATTGGGTTTATGGACAAAACATGTATGCAGTCAAATAAGATAAATCTTACTGAACTCCTTTTCTAGACCATTAACTTGAACCAAAACGCTGTACCAAATCTATGTAAACTTTGAAGAAAGTGATTCCAATTGATCTTCGGTTTCATATTTCCTGACCTCAATATAAGTCACGTCATGGAGCTGCAAGCCCATACAAAGCAAGATAGATGCTTGAAGGTAAGATAATGTAACTGGAAGCTGCTCCTGAAAATAGCACTGAGCGAGAAGTGGCACCATATCCCTGACCTGTAAAATGCAAGTATTAAATAGAACATAGATTACTTCACCTAGGTGAAGCTGAAAACTGGTAAGTGAATTCAGATAAAATCATTCGACAATATAACTACTTTCTGATGCTTTCATTTGAATCCAAGAGGGTATAAAGACAAAGATGAGATAAGGAAAAAAAATGCTACATAAGAGGGATTACAATGTTCTTCTTCTATCTTAAACAAGAACTTATGCATATTTTGATGTATCTATGAATCTTCCATCTATAAAACCAATCAGCATAGAACAGTATACTTAATGTGGCAGGAATTACTAAACAAGCAACACAGTACAACAAGATCTGTTTTTTCAATATAACTTAGTAGACATGGAAGAACTGAGATAGCTCTGTTATATGTTGTCATGAGAGAGGATATCGATCAGAAACTCCTGCAGTTGCATTTTCTTTCGCCCTTTGTTTACTGATGGCATTCTCTTTTAACAGCTTAGTCCTTCATGCAGAAAAAATTCTTTAGCATAACTTTGTAGACAAGATCTGAACAAATCAAATTGAATGGCTTTGTCTGCAGATGCGACAAGTTTCAATTTTTTTCAATTTCTTTCTTTTTCTCCTAAATGTGGTTTTTTTCAACTTTTCCCATTTGGTATTAGAAAGTTTGAGAGAAAGCAATAGACAATCCAATGAAGAATTCTCCGGCCATGAATATTTCAAGATACATGGATCTTAAAAAATCTGTAAGAAAACCAATGGAGTCTCATTGTCTTATAAATTATAACAGGAGAAGTTAATAACATCAAAGAGTAAAGAATGTTGAATCACCTTTGTATATTCTTTGCGGTTATTGGCATATGCCTCTAACAATTTCAAGTCATCTGCTGATATAATTAATTTCATCAGCATGGAACGTTCACGATTGGAGGACATCAAAGGTTCATGATCCAAGTAGTTGATTTTTGGGTCCAAAATGCTATTCACAAGGACAGTAGGTCAGCGACTAAGCAAAGTGCATGTCAAACTAAATATTTAGTCATATCTACCTCATAGCAAGTTTGTAATCCAGCTCTTGAAAGCACAAAGGTAGGCGTCGCATGAACCTTTGCCTGAAACCTGCAGAATACAATCCATCACGTTATAGAATACCCTTTTTATAGTCAATTGATACCAAAAAACACCTTTAGAATCAGGGGTGTGATGCTCTGGTTGGGTATTTACACTGGTAAAAAGGATGCAGAAAACCAGGAGAACACACACTACTCCCTTCCATTTCATTAGTTTCCAAAGGCTTGAGGACCATGCAACTGTGCTCTCCAGTGATATTATTCTGATCCACAAAGGATCTTAGTCAGATTAGACAAGACAACCAAAATAGAACTAATTAGGAAGGGCCAAAAGATTATTACCGGAGTGTCACATATATAAAAAGGAACAAATTTATGTTTCTTCCAGAAACGAAAGAGATCACCAGTCAGCCCAAATGAAGCACCAATATAGTCAACTTTTTCAGGCAATCGTTCCTGCAGATGCACGAGGAGAGGAGGAAGATTTTCCCTAGGGGATACCCTTTCCTCCAGCAAGGAAACCTGCAAATATAAGTGCTTATGTAATGGTTGCTTATGCAATGTTTACAAAGAGAAGGCACAGTGAGAGGGTGATATCCCCCCATCCCACCCCAAGGACCTCCAGACATCTTTAAGGAAAAATCAAGCTGACATACAGGGCCCCCGTTCAGCATCCTAGCATGGTTCATGGGGTAACAAAGAAGCAGAAAGGAGGTAAGTTCCAAACCATTGAGCAAGGAAATCTGCTCAATACGATGATCAGTCACCAACAAAATCTGTAACTAGAGATTTTGGCATATACAGTGTGAAGATATATGTTTGTTGTAGGAGGTTCTTCTTCCTCTCTCTCTTTTTTTTTACTAGTAATTTATTTTGGTGATGGTCATGGGAAAGCAAAAACGGAATGCGATCGCTTTAAAATCGAAACTAATTAATAGAAGGGAATTTTTTGTATTGTACAAAGGGACCAAAAAAGGTAACACCAAATGTAGAGCTCTTGCTTTATGTAGAGTGAGATAAGCTTCACTAGTTCATAGTGTGAAGATAAATGAAAGGCCAACCTTCTCAGCCGCTTCTGTCACCTTCTTTGGTAGCGTTGTCTCCTCTTTCATTTCAATATCTATTTCACTGATATGAGACAACTGTCCTTCATAATACCTGCATGGCAAGCTAGCATAAGTATTCTACATGCAGAAGTTGTGCATCTAATGCAAGTGCCTTAATTAAAAAAGGGGCATCATAATGTATTTGCTGTGGACACACAAATATTTATCTCAGCAGATGCTCCAAATAGTAACATACAAAGTTAAGTTAGATAGCCAGCTTTTTCTTTTATTTCACCAAGTCATAATATAAAATTCTCTAACTCTTGATTTCCATTCTGATTACACAAACTCACAGTTCTCTGTCAGAATAAATTTTAAAGATGCTAGATTGAATCAATTATAGTGGTGCTAGATCTAACAATCAGTGTTTAATCGAAAGAAAGCAACCAAGAAATATGCCAACATAAGAGATCAAATTAAGAGATACCTGGCAGAATATTGCATTCAAATCTAAAAGACCACATATTCATATCATAGGACTCATAAACAGTGAATTTCCTTTGTCTAGCACATAGTTCAGAAAAACCGTCTAATGTCAGGCCCCCAGAAGACAATGAACTTGAGGAATAATAGTAACAATAATTGATTAAAATAACACACTAGTAGTGGATGATACAAGTTCAGAGTTCTGTTTCATTTTACTGTGGCTTTTGCTTCGACCAAGTCCACTTCAAGGCATCATATGAAACAGGCCAAGAAACAAGCTCAGCTATCAAAAACATTGTCAATGGAAGGGTCATACATCTTATGACAGATCAGCATTAATTAACACATACATTACAAAGTTTTTATCAGTCAATGAAGCTTTCAGTTTCTTAGTAATCTATTTGACAATGATTTCAACTTGTGCTTCTAGCACCGCATTCCAATCCTGTATGACTTACATAAAACGGTGAACTCCAAAATATTGCCGTTACAGAAATAAAGGAAGCAAAAGCCAGCAACTTATACATCTAAACCAAAATATCAAGTAGTTTTGTGCTATCAAATGGATGATCCTGGAAGCTTGAAACCACAGAAAAGAGAAAATTTGGCCATTGGCCTCTCAGAATCTTTTCATCAAGCTATCACATTTGTTTGGTATTCATATATCACAATGATTGTGTCTTTGAACGACTTTCTTGATGTGTAAAACTCAAATATTAGAGCTATTTTCAGGTGAAACATCTTTGATGTACATTTTTTGCTAAAGAAAAACATATTTTTATGTCCATACATGTAAAAATAAAGTAGCAATAAAATCGGAATAAGGATGGTTTCAGAAAGAAATCTGAAGCCTAAAGCACCATAAGTGTCAAAGTAATCACTTGCCAAAACTTGAAACTGTCAGAGCATCAGGACCAAATTGAACATGGTACATGCAATTTGTGATTTCAAAATGAAGCATTCATTTGCACAAAGAGCATATGTCAAGGTGGTTAAATGAGCACGCATAAGGAGTGAATTCTTGACAGAAATAGGACTGCCGTGGAGCATACAAAAGATATCGCATTACACAATCAATTGTTAAATTACTCATTGGACAGCATGGTCTCATTTCTTTAGACACCAAGAAGCACAGCAAAAGTTTTGAAAACTAACCTTGTTAACTGATCCAAAGCAGCTGAGCCATAACCATGCTGCCCAACATGAAAAAAAGAAGCCATAAATATATAGTGGGAAAGCAGCAAAACCACAGGCTCCCTTTAAACAAAACAATGAACCTAGAGAATGGGGGTGAATCACAAAAGTTACGTAGTACCGCCAATGCACTCGGATGGACAGCTATTCTGACAACGCGAACACCTGATAGAGAAGGAAATCCTGTGTCTTCAAACTCTTCACAAAACTTCCATGGTATCTGATCACCAGAAGGAAGACGGCCTTTATGCAAGCATTGCAATGCCGAATCTCGAGAAATTTGTCCTTCAAGGCAGACCTGCAAGAGACAAGCAACAACGATCACCACCACAACTTGCTGGTGCTCAAGCTGAAGAATAACAAGCATTGGACATTAGGTATCCAACCAAAAATTCCGCTTGTTAGGTCAACAGAAACCAAAGAAGAATACTAAGACTGGTGATCAGGATGAAGAGGAGTATTCTAGATATTTTTATGGCAAAAGCAATAAATATGGAGCATAAGTTGTTAGGTCTAATACAACTACCATTACTTAATGTTAAAAAAAGGAACAATAAGGATGTACAAGAGGAAAGAATGTGACAACTTCAGAAGCCAATCAGCATCCTACATACTCTACATTTGTGAAACCTCTTGTATTAATGAACATGCAACAAGAACAAGTGAGATGAAACACCAACAAAAAGAACAAACACGCTGTCGTAGGTGACAGCCAAAATGGAAAAATGGTTTGGAAATGTCGGAGTAACATTAAGATACATGATTCATTCAGATAGGTTCAAATAAACTTGTGATTCAAAGGACTACCAAGTTTAAAATAAAAGCCAAAGTTCCAAAAGAGTACATCATTAATGAAAGCATTAAACACCAAACAATTGAGAAGCCTTCAGCTTAAATGTTTGCAATGAGCTAAAAAGTAACTTTATACAGGTTTGTGCATCCAGCTACTTATTGCATGGAAATAGAATATGTTCTTTCAAGTGTCCTTTAAGATTTTGTCTTAAACAATTTTATCTTGTAAATGAAGAGCAGATCTCTGAAGACACAGAAAAACACATCCTATGCATTTGTGCTTACACAAAAGGTACTGTTTACCTAACATATAAATTGATAAATATTTGCTGTAAATACTGCTTCCTGCTGCAAAGTAAATTTTGAAGGCATAAATGTAATGCTCGTAGAAAGGAAATTGCAAATTAGTATCTGAATGTCATCAGGCAGCTGTATATTCGGAACTTCAGTACTTAAATTGCCCAGCCCAAGGCTATAAGTATAGGAAATTGGAAGAAAGAAAAAGAAAGCAAGAAAAATTAAGAGGCCCCAGGTAGAAATCTTAGGCATCAAATTAAGTTGGATGAGAATCAGAAGGCTTCACATGCAAGAGATTTATGTGGAGGTAGGTCTCTTGAAATAATAGAGACGTGTCTGGCAGATAGATTCCAAACCTTCTCCTTCAACTAGGGCTTCAACCTTTACCCTTGAAAGATATAACTCAATAATATAACATAGATAATGAATGAACTTCAGACTACAAGAAAGACCAAACTGCCCAAATTAATGAAATCACAGCAAATTAACAGTATAGCAAGTTATCTAAGTATAAGAATTTGTAATGAAAAACCATATGATGGAAAAGGCAAAAGACTAAATAAATGGTAGGATGAGTCAGAAACATATCTTGTTTATTCTCACACTTTCTGGAAAATCAAGAGGTCAATATATATACAAGATTAGAACCAATCTAGTCCCTAAAATCAAGTTATCAATCTGATCTCCATAATCGAGCTATCAAGTCCATCAATCGAAACACTGGAATCCAGTTATAAAGATCTTACAATCAATCTATTCAGATTCAACTACAACTAAAGTAATACATTGATTTCTTATATTTAAAACGATACTTAAATAAAGATTGTCGAGATAATACTTCTTGTGGCAAAAGTTCTAACATTGACAAGTTATTTCAAACTAATGCATGAGCAAAATTCCAAAAAAAGAAAAAAATAATAAATTAGAAGCTTACTTCTATAACACCAATCAAGGATCATAGAGGTACACTCAGAACATCTATAGACTACAGATGCTAACTGACAGATGCAAGTTTTAATTTTGAAGAAAAGATGATGCAAAACCAAACGACTTTGGTGGCAATCTATAGGCTTTAGGCTTCATACCCAAATCCGGGAAAATTATTTCGCATTTCTTTGTGGATTGAATGTTTTCATCGAATTAGAAATACTGTAGCACATGACAGATTACAAGAACAATTGATTCAAAGGCCATCAATCTACTTTGAAAAACCTTAGCCCTGTTATATTTGCTCAAAATTTTGCAACTTGTCAAATGCCAAATTTCAAATTTTGTAATCAATTGTTTCTGCTCAAGTACCAATAGCGAGCCAAAAGATCAGAAAAGAAGAGAAAATTAGGAAAGTGTACTCACCTGAAGTACACAGAAAACATCAGGGAGAATGTTCTTGGATTCATCAACAGGACCTGTACAAGAATGCAAATGATTCATCTGAGTTACGAAGAGTAGAATTATCAGGAATATTTAGGCCTGGGCACAAACCTAGAAGGACAAACAGGTGATGAGCAGGAGCATCAGCCATCAATTGCAAATCATTTGGAGAATTTTTGTAGTGAGATGCAACAAAGAGAGACATTATTTGCTGTATCAAGAGAGATATGAGGAACAGCGAAAAATAAGTTACAAGTCGTGAGCTCAAAATGAAGTAAATGCAGGTTCATTGAGCAGTCAGGCAGAAGCCAAACAAACTTCTCTGAAAGGCTACTGAAGAATTCCTAGTACCTGCAAGAATATTTCACTTTCTTTGTGGAAGGAAAACAAAGTGTCTCTGTTGACATAATACAACTTGCATTCACTCGGATGGCAAAACCTAAAAGTGCAACAAGAAGGGAAGTCATAAACTATGTAGAAAGAAATACACTCACTCTAGCTCTGAATATGCTAAACCTGCTTATTGGTGGCACAGAACTTGTGGCATCTAAGCAAAGTAAATTATTCAGCCAAGACTCTATAGGATCCCCAGCAGCATATCTGATGGATTCTTTCAGTTCCAACTTCTGAAATTTCCTAACTGCAGCACATATTTGAAACTATATCAAGAAAAGAGTCCATTTACTGAACAATAAAAAGAATGACAAACTACAATAGCTACAAATAAACTCATGACATGACATGAGAGAAATCGCATATAGTGTACACTGATTTTACCATAAAGATTGACAAATTACGAGATGACAGTCATAAAAAAAGAGCATCATTGTAACAGCTGAGTATAGATCCATAAATGACTTTACCTATTTCATGAGGTAGATTGACCATTGACAATCATTACCAACACCATTATTGTTTTAGCTGTGATAGATTCTATAATTACTCAAGACTGCCAACTATAATTACTCTAGACAGCCAAAGAACATCCTGAAGGAACTTGACAAAATATTCTATCCAAAGAAGTGTCCAAATTCTAAAGAAGCTTAAATACAAATATATAACCAAAATTCTCTGTGACCATTTGTATTTCTTCTACTAAGGAGCATAGGATTTTAAGCATAAAATCTTTGTTTCAAAGTTTCTATTTCAAATTGACCAGCACAAGCACTTCAAAGTTCTCTACTTATCTCATTCAATTGGAGTGGCTTTATTCCTGGATGCAAATTTTGGCAACCTTTTTATGTCCCTAATGTGCCAATGTATACCAAAAACTGGAAAACTCATTCTGCAATGGCACACAAGTTTTTTATTCAGTTATTGCTTTTGTGACCGAAAGGTACCATAGTAGCTAGGACGACTCACAAGTTCAAACTATCTACTCCTCCTTCAAGGTAGTATGCATGCAATAAATATATTTCACATGAATTGTCCATCTAATTACCCCCTCTTCAACTGATGAGTATTGTTATGCAGCAAGAGGATACATACAAATTGCAGGATTTGTTTTGTTAAACTGCAAAAAAGTGAGAGTTTCAAGTGTTCTCTCCTCATACTTAAATAGAAAAAAGTATATGAGGAATCACAATTTGTTATAGTCCTCTACTATAACACATAATGAATAGGATAAATAAAGACACAAGTAAATTGCATGGCAAGGCTAACATGCTACAAGGAGAGGAATGTAAATAAATTATACCTGAATGACAGTCATTTTTCCCAGCAGCCGATATCTGACTGTTCTTTTCCAAATGACTTAGAAGCTTCAGTGATAAAGAACGGCCAGTGCCTTCATAGCTGCAAGGAAAGTATCAGAATTTATAACCTTCAAAAGCCATTGCAAACTTTATTCGACGACTCCAAAGCATATTTCCTCTAGACAATGGACTAAAGAAATAAAAAAAATTACAGCAAAAAGTCTTTAGAAAGAAGCTGACCACTACATGTGTGTGTGCGCACACGTGCAAGAGAAAGCGAGAGAGAGAGAGAGGGAGAGAGAGAGAGAGAGGAGAAAGGACTAAGATGGCGATACCCATTCACTGTAGATGACAGAAAAACCAAGGAAGGGCCAAGCAAGGATTTGATAACAGGAAGTGGAATAGCAGCTGCTTCATCAATGACCAAAAGCTCAACTTGAGAGAGTTTCTGATGGTCACGAGGCTGGACATACTGTTAAGAAATGCGTTATAACTCATTTTGAACAAACAGTGTCAATTTATCTTGAAATGATGATTTAATGCAATAAAGCCCCAGTACTGCACATGTTGAAAATAAATCTTATGCCTACAGGTTGGATGCAGAAGTTGTCAAAGCATTTACACAGCATCCAAGGCCTTTCACATCTTAACCACAGTCTAGGTCAACTCCAATATCTGTAATATGTCACATTGATGTGCTACTAGTAACATGCCAATTATTTATCTTCAGAAGTAGAGGTGTCAATAACAACCCAATTATGTTGACCTGCCCACCAATAACCTGCACAAACCCACCCATTAATTTTAAATGGGTCTAAATAGGTACCCAACTAAATCCATTTAATTGATGGTTAGTAGGTTGATTCAGCTCACCCATTTATACCCATTTAAAAATAATTATACATTTAAACTCAACTTTTAGTGAGTGCTAAGCAAATAAATTTGAATCTTTTATCAATCTAATAACAATAAAATATCATTACTTCTTGTCAAATAACATGCAAAAAAATAGAAAAAAATAAGTAGAATTTTAAGTGACTCATAAATGGATAATTGGGTATACTCATGCCCATTTAGTAAATGGGTATAAATGGGTTGACTCAATTATACCCATTACCTAATTATGACTCGCCCAAACCTGGCCAAATCACCCATTTTGACACCTCTACTCAGAAACAATGATCTCAAAATCTTTGCGCTTCCTACTTATTCTATGTTTTGAATTTTGAGTGATTTTTTGAAAATATCAGGGAAACTTGAAATTGTGATCACTCAAAGTATGTAACTGAAGCACCCAAAAATATGCAACAAAAAGCAGAGGAAATCATCACCTAGTTATTATGAACCACACATTTTGTTCTCTTAAACACAAAATAGAATTTGCAACTTGCATGGCCTGAGAAATGCACTTAATTGATAAATGAAATTACACAAAGAAAGGAAGATAACAATCAAAGACTGCCAATAGTATCTGACAACAGCAAGTTAATAAAAGGAGTAAAAACCCAAACAGTTGTGCACCAGTCCATGAAAGCTGTCTTCTGTACTTAATAATTTTCAGATGTAAAAAACCAATATTGAGATTAACGATTGGTGATTCACCTGAACTGTTTGCCTATGTTGCTTGTAGATGTTTATTTGCACCGCAGTTTTTCGGGAATCAGAAGCATCACTTCTTAGAATATCATAATGCAAATGTTCCTGGAGAGAAAAGAGAAGTGCACATTATCATAGAGGTACAACAGCAAATACTTTTAGGTACTGAATTAGCACTTTGTAGCTGCAAAAGACTCAAAAAGTAAGGCACTAACAGAGATTGCTAAAATCTCAAACTATCATTATGATAGTGATGAAACACTTCAAAATCCAGGAGACATAAGAAGACAAAGGATGGAAACAAGAAAAACTATAGCATGACCATTTTATATGCTTGAAATAGAACATACTTGAACTAGATGAATATTTGTTAAGAAAATTGCAGCCAGAGGAGTTAACAAAAGCTCTAGCAATATAAGAACTTAAGCTACGTTGATGCCAACAGAATTTGTACGACCACATACCTCATATTTGAGTGCGCGCAATCCCCTCTGGACAAACTCAAATAAAGAACTCAAATTCTGTGGACTAGGAGCTGTTACAAATATATTTGAGTATCTGAAAGGAAACCAATTGATCCATTCACAAGAAACCAAGTAAACAAAAAGTTGTTTTTTCCTTTTAAAGAAGGAAAGATATATATACAGAATATAAACTAACCCCACAGCAATGGCTCCTGCAATTGCTAATCCCAGAGCGGCTGATTTGCCTCGTCCACGGGATGCCGTCAATGCGATGGTAGTTTGCAGTGTTTTATCCAAAATTGCATCAAGGAAAGTTGATACTGCTTTTGTCTAATTTACATTTTCAAAAGAAAGACCAATTTCATAAGATAAATTGTACAACCATTCTATAGAGTTAGTAGCTAATAACCTTAGTTCATGAGTGGATTTACCTGGTCCAGTGTAGTGCAAATTTTAACTAATGGACCGATGGGAAAGACATCATGCAGCTGCTCCTTAACATTCAACAGATCTTGTCCCTCTATAGATACCAATTGACCCTTCATTCAAAAAAATAATGAATAAACAATAGATAAATAAATAAGAAAAAAACAGTCAGCTTACAAAGAGATTTCACTTAATGACCAGCAACTTGATCAGTATTCTCGGGATTTAATTTTCAGTTGACATAATCTGCTTTACTGCATTTTGAAATTCAATGAGATCATATGCAATCACTTTTACCTAACAACTAACAGAAACAATATCTGTACCAAAAACCACAACCAATTCAAAGAGAAAATCATGACACCCGGAGGCATGTTTTTCCTTTCCAAAGAATGGCTGTAAAAGGCATAAAATTGTGCCTGTTCACAACTGAGCTCACAATAGAAAGAAGGAAGTAAAAACAACTTCAATTCAATACCACTGTGCTGCAAAGGGTATTTAAGTTCACATGCAGTGGACAAGTACCAATAAGATCTGAGAGCAACTACATTTGGAAACATCCAATTTAATTTCTGATCTGAAAAAGTAGGTAATGTCAAGTTCTTTTGCAAAAGGGGGTGGTCACACTAAGATACAGTTGCTTGTGGCATGAATTGTTGCACAAGGCCCTTATGGTAATCCGTGAAGCATCTGTCAGCACCATTTGGATTGAAGATAAGGAAAGGATACCACTCAGGTGGAAAAGAAAGAAAAGGAGAGATGAGGAAAGTGGATTCCATTAATATTGCTTGGATTACTTGGAACAAAACAATGAAGAGAGTAATATAAATATGGAAGGAAATGAAACAAAGGCAGTAAAAGTAAATTAACTAGAAATACGTCTCTGTTCCTTCCATTTTTGTCCAGTTTTGGATGGAAGCCAAACATAAAAGGAAATAACTATAGCAAATCCTTACATTTTCCTACTCAAAAATCAATCCAAACAGAAAGACCAACTCCCTATGATTACTTCCCTTTTTTGCCGCTTTCATTACCGCAAGGCCTCAATCCAAACAATGCCTTAGGTAGAGAACATCAAAGTGTAAACTCCCTCATGCAGTTTTTCTTTTAAGCATTTGAATTAAAAGTTCAAAGACTTTCCATTGTGGTTATGAGAACTTGCATGTAAATGAAATTGAACACAGGCTGATGCAGCAAATAAATTGCTAAAAGAAATCCAATGATAAGGATATCCCCATATTTCCCTAAGCTTCATTATGGAACACCTTAAAAATAAGGGCCTTATTTTGGATTCTGATTGGGTCTTTTAAGCTTCTTTGCTCAATTTAGGAGTCCATAGATATACTTCTTCCTAGAGAAGACTCAGATTTCTTACACTATGTTAAATTCTTGCAAACTAATTGTCTTCTTAAGGTTGTGGGATGTAGTCCCGCCTTAGCTGTAACGCCTAAAGGTTTCTAGGAGTAATTGCGAGAGTATCCTAACTTATTCTTCTTATCAATTGCAGGCTACCAAGAGTTTACTTATCCTATCAGTTTCCTATCAGTTCTGGTTTTGATTGATCTTTGTTTATGTGACTTCTGCCTTCATTATTTCTTACTAGTGCGAGTTTTAGCCCCAAAAAACTATTCTACAAATCTGCAGCCTACCCAGCCTGGATTTTATGTTGCGTCACAAACAAAATAAGAGAAAAATTATGATGATGAGATATGTCATTTATCAAGAAAACCAAAAAGCTAGAAAAGAAAAAAATCAAGAAAAATAAAATATAAACTTGCAAAGATGTTCCAATGTCACAGAAGCTCAGATATAAGACAGAAAACCAATGATTGATAAAAAGAAAATTTTTATTTTTACCTCTTTAATTGATGACATATTCATTGACTTCACATGTGATGAAATTGGCAGAATATTCAGTTCATCGTCCATGACCAAACACGATTTGCATGTGCCAAGAGATAGTAGAAACCGCTCATTGAAACGTGAGACAATGTTATGATGGGCCTCTGTACGAAATCTTTCATGCACATCCTAGGGCCACAGAATGAGAAGCTTAAGAGTATTAAACCATTAGCTATCAATTACTAATCACAACACGTTTGTTGAAAAAAATATTACTAATCACAACAGAATAACAGTCCATCTGCTTCTAAAGTAATGGGAAAGATTTTCACATAATCTTTTGTTGAACAAAAAGAGATGAGATAGGAAAAGCTAAGGCACTACGTGTCTCATACTTCCAGTTTTTTCTTAAAAAATTAAAAATAAATAAATAAATAAAATACCAGAAACAATCACATCACACTAAACAGAGTGGAAGGTTAAAAAAGGAAATTATAAATGCTCCAAAGAAAGAGTCTCGCATAGTTCTCATACACTTTCTTGCTTTTTCTTTTCCTGTTAATAATAGAGTACAACAACTGATTACCAAGGAAGGGTTGTCCCCTCTTGCTGAACAGAGATAGTAAAGCTAAAACAAGTTAAATTGCCAATGAATATATATGTGTGTGTGTGTGTGTGTGTGTGTGCATTTGTTGAACAAGCATTAACTCCTTGGCTAAAAACAAAATAAACAAAAAATAGAAACAGAAAGGAAGAAGAGGTATATAAAGAAAGTAGCTTGAGCACTAGCCCTTTAAACACTTTTGATGCCATTTGACTGTCTAACAAAGTTACAGGTATAACATATAATACATCCATTTTCCACACTTTCACTGGCTTTATTTAGTCACAGATCTAACATCAAGTAAACGCCTTTAACTTCAAAGAATCTTGTTTCTCTAAGACGAATGCTGGAAAAACATTTCGATGGAAGTAACATGTGTTATCCCACGGAGATGTTTAATGCACACGGCATGAAGTACGTGCAATTGTTAAATCTATTGCTTTGAAAGAATTCCACCACACAACTTTACTTATTCTCAATCTCGAGTTCAAGCTTAAGTTCCAGTCTCATGTAAAGGCATCAGAATGAATACTGGCATTCATGTCCTACGGATATCAGAAAAGGTCGCCAAAATCCCACTTATGAAAATGAGAATAGAAGATAAAGTCTTGCATATTATGGTTTTGCCCCACATTGGAGATATTATTCACAAAGGTTAGTCAAAGGCGATAGAGGAAACAAAATTTAGAACAGATAATCCTAATTTTGAGTTTCTATGTTTTTTGTGGCTGGCTTAGATGTGTAGAATATTAGTTCCTCAAAGCTATTTCTAAATGCAATGTTCCTTGTTCCACAGAACTACCAAATCCACAACATGTTGCCTGTTTTATGCATTCACATATTCTGAATGCAGTCAGTGATGCATAATGCGTTCTATGAATACTATTAGATCCAATTAAAGATCAAAGAATCCGTGCCAGTTTCTCGAAATCTGAGTATGTGTAAAGCTGAAACATTTAAAAGACATCAGCTCTCCTTGATTAAGTATGTTCCCTGACTAACTTTGGGCCATACATCCTCATATTTAGACACAAACCCAATGGATGACTCCATACTGCCTATTCAATTACCACAATGGCTCATCTTTACAGTCACGAATAAAGGAATAGTCCAAAAGAAACCCAAATAGACAGCTGTGGATTTCAAGCATCCAAGATTTTATATTTTCCATGCATCTATTTAGGAGCTTTTGCAAGATGGCTAACATGTTTAGTTGAATTAAATGGAAAGATTAAGGAGAAGAGTACAGACCATAACCATCGTGTACAAAGAGCTAAGAGAAGAGAGTGAACGAAGCAGCAAAATAACCAAACCACCTCCTTCAACTGTCTCTATGCTTCTTGCAAGGATGTTTGGAGTGAGGGCTTCAAAATCCTGATTCCAAAAATGCAAAATTTGAAAAATCTAATAGATAATACATAGAAGATTATCAAAATATATTCGTGAATCTCTAGACAGACAAATCACTAAATAACTCACCTGTAATATGCACATTCCATATGTATTTCCAAGAATCCTATCTGAGTCTCTGTACAAGCAGAATGAGACCCCACCACTTTCGATGAAAAGTGAAAATGGGTCTACTTTCTCAGGATCAAGAAGTCCTCTTTGCATTAGCTTCTTAACTTGCTTCGCACGTTTTTTCTTGTGGCTGGATAACAAGAAGTCGCAAGCAGCAAAATAAGTGCTCATTTCTTTCCAAGAGTTCATAAAGTGAGCCATTTATTTGAAGATTTGTCATCATCTACTATTAGAATGCAATGTATGGTACGATAGCTATGAACCTAAGCACCGGTAGATGACACAAGACAGGCAAGTCCAAAAGCAAT
Organism: Coffea arabica; assembly: GCF_036785885.1. Lineage (NCBI taxonomy): Eukaryota > Viridiplantae > Streptophyta > Magnoliopsida > Gentianales > Rubiaceae > Coffea > Coffea arabica. Next base: position 21,407,245 of record NC_092312.1, on the reverse strand, counting down.
TAAATTTGAGCGTGAACCAAGTCGACAATGAACATCTTCTGAGCCTAAAATTAGCCAAACTAACATTGAATAATGTCCACAGAGAAAATAAAAATACCTGCTAAGCTCGAGTTTGTCCTTGTAACACCACAAAACGGTTGGTCTAGATTTAATTACTGCTTTACTTAACAGATAGTGTAAATTAACAATCTGCAACAAAAAAAACAAAAGAAATTAGCAAATTAGACCAGAAAAGTAAGTATAAAAAGCCAATATCACTAGTGCTGAAAAACAGACCTGGTCACGAGATTTATCACCGATTATTACAAACATAGACCGGTGCCTCATCCTTACTCCATTTTCAATCAAACTCCTAATCCGCTCATCAACTTTTTTCCTCATATTGAGACCTTCAATCAATCATCAACAAGTTAAAAAAATCCGCCGCATCATTATATAGATTTTTCCACAATATATAAGATGAAATATGTAACAAACCCTCTTTTAGGACTTCTTCGAACAGGTGAAATTTCGAAATACAAACTTATACCAGGAAAAAATAAAGAGAAGAAACTTCAGAGTAGAATGCTTCACTGCAGGAGGAATCAGAAGAGAGAGCTCTCTCCGGCTGAGGGGAAGAGAGAGCGCCGCAATGTGTGAACTGCGTGAGAAGTTTTGGCGCTCGCAGGGAAGAGAGGTAATCAGCACAAGGCATGAGCTTACGTAAAGGATTATGTAGTTTACTCCCGAGGCAAAAGAATTGGGAGGAATTACACTTTTAGTCCCCAAAATTGGGGCACTACACTAAAGTGCACTCTAATGTTTGAATGTAAACAAATTATGTCCCACAGTTTTTAATTTTGATCAAAGGATGACAATTGAAAAAAGTACTATTATGCATGATGTTTCCAATGCCAACCAGAAAAGAATAATTAGGTAATTACCAATCGCAGGAGTTGGATAGAACCGTAAAAGTCATTTGAATGGATTACAAACTTGCAACAATATTGTCGAATATTCATCTCAAGTTAAATTGCACCTCATCTGTCATTATACTCTATTTTTTTCAACGGACTTATTTACTATGGTCTATTTTTTTATTACTATCAATAAACTATTAAACATAAAAAGGAAATTATAAAATGTTTTAGTATATCAAGTGGGTGAACCATGTTATTTAAAAAAAAAAAAAAAAAAAAAGAGGGGGAGCGTAAACCGTGTTATCTGTTCCCTTGGATAGGCTTGTCAACGGGTCGGGTCTAGACCCGGATCCAGATCGGATCCGTTTTGTCAAACAAAAATGGGTCGGATACGGAATATAGTATTCCGACCCGTATTAGACCCGGATCCGGATATAAATGAATTAATAATTTAAAATATATATATTTATCAATATAATTTGATTAGGGTGATGTATTTGAGTAAAGTCAATTTGATTTCTTTTCTTATTTGGTTTTTTCTTTGCATTAGTTAGAAATTAGTTTACAAATATATTTTTTTCTTATTTTTATTAGAAATTATAAATTTTGTTAAATTTGTGCGGGTAGACCCGATCCGGATCCGGGACCCGCCGGATCCGGATCTGGAACATAGAATAAAAGACCTGTCGAGTAAACGGGTCGGATCCGGTTCCGGTACAATAATTCGGGTCCGGGTCCGGAATAATGAATTTCGACCCGGACCCGACCCGTTGACAGCCCTACCTTTGGATAGCTCAAACGATTTCCGTAGTCTCCTCTTTAGGAGCAAGTCTCAAGTTCGACTCCCGGATGCTTCCTTGCTGTGATCCTTGGGACGGGCTCTCATAGCTTGGGAGGAGTAGTCTGGCCGGGTGATTCTAACAAGTCAGGATACCTCCCAGCCGACAAAAAAAAAAGAAAAAAAAAGCTTGTTATCTGGCTGCATCAAGGTTTTGGGACAAATCAGTCCACCATCCCCTTTTGACTTGGGTACTAGATACAGATGCCTGATCCACGGGGTACATATGCGTTTTCTCATTGCCCTTCCACACTAGAACGTTGGAGTTTCTCAATTGTACTGAATTTCATGTCGAATCAACTACTTGACATATTTAATAGTTAATCCGAATTGAGATAGAATTTCTCAATTCTCTTAATTCTGTAGATCAACCCAGGTGAGTTTCTGTGGCTGCCAACTAACTCAATTTGAGTTCCCGAATTCAATATGTTTTTTTCTCATTGAATTCAAATGTTAATGGCATGTAATTCATTTGTCCATCCATTTCCACACTAGATTTGAAGCGTACTTCCGTTTGCTCATTTCTTGAAACGCGACTGTTTCGAAGTGCTTCCCCAAGTGTTAGCATTGATAATGTGAAAACAAGATATAATCAATCAATTAGTTGATCTGATCCTATCCATTGACAATAGCGATATGTGCTACTTAAACAAAAAAAAAAAAAAAACGGAAGAAAGAATTTAAACTTCATCAAAAACTTGCGCTTCATCCCCTGTATAACCGAATGCATCCCCGATAAAAATGCAATCATATATATATATATATAATAAAGTTGTATTTTCATTCTTATCTCTTTATGTTTTCTCCTTCCTACGTGACTTAACGAGACGGCAAGTAGTTTCCTAATAGGATTCTTAATAAATCATATATATATATATAAAATAAAGTCTTATTCTCATCCTTATTTTTTAGTTTATCTCTTTCCTACGTGGTTTATCGACATAGCAAGTAGGTGCAACGCGCTCTATGAGTTAACCCCCTAATAACCTACGCTATTCTATCTCTCTTTTTTCTCTTGACTTTACAATTCTAGATAATCCTTCCATAATTATCTCTTCCATTCTCTCACCCTTTTTTCCATTAACCCTAATCGTCAAGCCTAAATTTCCAGCGGATTAGTATAAATAATTTTGAATTATGTTTTTAACTCTCTCTCATCTTCAACTCAAAAAATTCGAAATATCAATTCAAATATTAGATTATCTTTATCAGATTATCGCTATCGAAGATACTCTACATTTTTACTCATATATATGGTTATCGATCTATTACTTATCACTTTATCAAGCAGTGCAGATATTTACACTTTTCCACAATGTTTCTGGAAATTTTTTTTTTCAATGTAAGGATCGGATTTGGAACTTCGTTTTTATTCCCTTCAATGCAAGGACCGCATTTGGACTTTGTTTATGCTCGCTATATGTGGTCTGTAATTTCCTACACTTTTTTCATAACTAGATCATTGAATTTGAATTTTCTAACTCTTCAAAAGTTACAGTTTGATTTTTATTTCTGGCAAGGTTTTTGTAATTAATTTTTTATTTCAATTTATGGATTCACTCTTTAATTTAAGTAGAACATATATTGTTTTTTTGGTTAGTGATTTAGAAGTGATCTTTTAAACTATGTGTTTTCACACGATTTTTTAATTGCCTTTGACAATTTATTAATTGTCTTCATCAACGTATTAGTTTTTTTTATTTTCTGGGTTTTTGGAATTAAAAAAATTTTGTGCAGTTTTCAATTTGTTTTTTATAGAAAGCTTCTAAAGAACAAGAAGGTGTCATTGATTATATAAATGGCAAGGCATCAAGTTCATTGTCATACAACAGTTCACGTCATGCAATATACATCAGACTATTTAGAGTTTTTATGTTTTTGACTTAATAGCAAAATACATCTTATGTTTTCGTTTTGGTTTCTATTAGCCATGAACAGATTTAGAAGGTTGCTATGTTCCTGTGACTTGATTGATTCTGAATTATTATCGTTTATTAATATTTCATTCGACTTCTTTTCTTTTCACATTAACCTTTAAGCCATTTATATTAAGTACCAAAATTGATGTTTTGGTAACGGGTTGACCATTCTTTTGTTTACAGAAGATCAGCCAAGATTTGATCTTCCCTATTTTCAAGTTTTTGAATGTCATCATATTGTCAATTTTTTTTTCATTTCGAATTATTAATCACTGAATTAGATATTTAAATTTACATTATAAGACTATTTTTTAATAACAATGTATTTAAGAAAGGTTATAATAGATTATACAATAAGTTTTGTATTTTATGAAAATATTTTTATAAACTACACTAAATAATTTATTATTTTTAGACAATTTCCATTCAACGAATGGATACAAAACTAGTTATTTGTTTATTTTCAAAAATTTTGTGCAAAAGCTCAAGTTAACAAACCCTGAGAAAAGAGAAACAAAAGCTTGATAAACACTAACTTCATAATTAAAGGTGATCAATATAATATTTTGATAAGTTCAAGAGACGAGTAAAAAAATCACGCGGACCATCACCAAATCCTTAAAACTTGGTAGAGTGAAATGTCAAGAATTCAACCCTTATCTTTTACCATTTATCACTTCTTTAAAAAATTCACATAAACGTGCAATGCACCCTTCCAACATGACAGTGCACTCATCTGGTTTTTTTTTTTTGGGTGTTGGGGGGTGGGGATCAAGGAAGGTAAAGAACATGAATGGAGATCGTATAGCAGCATCAAAATCTTCATCCATCCACAGCAAAGAAATTCAAAAACACCATGATGAGATTAGCGTAAAGCTACTAACTTTATTTCATGATCGGTAAATTACAAACACGTTACATTTTCAACATACAAACACCCAATTACGCGATCTACTATTCAGCTTTCCAGTTGATAACCCGAGACCACTCGAAGGCAACCAGAAACCAGCAAGTTCACGAAACGCCAGTGACTATGATATTTTTGGCGCTGACATGATTACATCTCATCCCTTTGGGCCTTGACATCCACGCCCGTATTGCTCCCGGCTTCCTCAGCGATACTGATCACCTTAGGCTGCTTCTTTTTCTCCCCAGCCAACTTTGGCACAACAATTTCCAGCACCCCATTTTCAAGATGGGCTTGCACCTTATCCAAGTCAGCATTGCCAGGCAGCCTAAACTGCCTCCAGAACTTGCCAACAGTCCTCTCAGCCCTGTGCCATGTATCCCCTTCAACTTCCTCTTCAGTTTTCCTCTCTCCGCTCACCCTCAAAACCCTGTTGTCTTCCACCTCAATCTTGACCTCCTCCTTCTTAATCCCTGGAACGTCTAGCGAGATCACGTGCTCCTTCGCCGTCTCCTTCCAGTCAGCGCGTGCCAAGGCCAGCGTCTCCACCCCTTTGGGGACCGTTAAAGGGCTGTGCTCCAAGATTCTAAAAGGGTCTTCGTTTGGAAGCATCATGTCCCAGAAGGAACGGGGAGAGTAGGGCATCAATGCCTCGGCTTGCTCAGGTAAAAGGGCTGCAACTGCTGCTAAAACCAGCAAGCTCATGAAGACGAACCTCGTAGCCTTAACCATTTCTTGATTTGATAGTTAGTACGAGCGACTGAATGAGTAGCCTCGCAGCTGGAAAATGGAATCAGGGGAATGGTCGTGGGAATTAGCTAAGAGTGAGAATGATAAGGAGGGCCGCTGTAACCAAGTATGAACGTTTGATTGATAGAGAATGTTTTAGGATATTTCACACTTCGCTGGAATTGGTGTTAATATATAGGTGACGAGGAAAAAGTTTGAAGGTGGTTCTGGAGGATTCTGCATCACTTGTGGTGCTTTGGGATCCCGGGGGTTCAGCGGGTTGTGGTAGTGAAGTCTGGTCCGTTCTACAAGTTTCTGGAGGGATGAGGAAGATATGGTACAGTAACACTTAAATAATTATCTGGAACCTTCGGATCAAAGAACAGCTGTTATGAGTAAAATTCGACAATTCACTGCTGTTGATCCCTACAGTTTCTGTGTAATTTCTTCCATTACGCACGTGCACATACATCGAATATACTCAGTATGATATGGCGAAGTACTGCGATGTGATACCCTACAGGTCATACATAATTTACCTCGAATATATGAATAACTTTTTTCGCGTATATGATTTAACTTTTCTCGATTGCAGTTTGCGTAGATATAGATTATTGTCAATACATTTCTACTATATTGGTCAATTATAGGCATTTTCCAAAGGAAATAAATGTCTGTACTTGCAATGAAAGTTTGTCTCAAAAAGAAAGTGTCTACAGGGTAAAGATTAAGCAAATTATTAATACACATGCAGAAAGAATTATAGATTAGATAATATGGTGATACAAATAGAGAAAGTGTAAATAAAAAGTTTCAGACCTCACTTAATACCAAAAAAAGATTAAAAAAAATTATAAATGCATGTGAAAGAAAAGTTGAATTGAACGATAAGGTGAGAGGAAGATTTTAAATTCAACGTCTTCCACGTGTAGTAAAGAAAAAAAAACAAAAAAAAAGAAAGTTGGTGATGCACCAAGTACTGTATTGGCCAATTATGGGCATTTTCCCACGGAATAATGTCTGTAATAGCAACAAAAGTTTATCTTAAAAACGTGTCTTCTGGGTAAAGATTAAGCAAGTTGTACAATAAATAGCTAGAGAGGTATTTGACACGCACAATGAGGACATGCAATATTTCTGGAAATAACCCAATTCAATTCAAGATAACCATGGATGGAATCTCTCTTCGATAAAACTTTTGTAGCATCACCTCGCAAAATTGGTTCGCTTAAGTTTCTTATCCAGCAGAAACACGAGATTGTGTCTTTACAAAGAAATCAAGACTGGGGCAGAATCATAATGGAGATGAATCATTATGTTCGAGACAAAATATTGTCATCCAGCGAGCCCAACTTCATAACCATGGGAACAATCTAGAAACATGCGCATGACGGATAAAGAAAAGGAGAAAGAAACAGCGAGACGTGTATTAAGAGCATATTTTTATCTCAAAGCTTCACAGCCACCAAGTTGTGAAAATGTTAAGAAGGAATGGCAAGATTGTATGCATCTCAATTACCAAAAGCTTTTTGGAATTTGATAATGCAGTTCAATGCGCGCTCAAATTCACCATCTTCCAAGGCAATTGTGAACCGACAATAACCAGGAATTCCCGTCCAAGAAGCACTATTAATGCACAAACCAGTGCTCCTAAGCATAGCTTCTCTAATATTTGAGTCATCAAGCTTGGCTTCCCAGGCAGCTGAATTTTCACTGACCTTGATGGATTTACCAAGATAGGCAGATGGCTTTGCTACCATAGAAAGACCTGCATGAGCTTCTAGTACCTCCCAACCACAATTTTGAAGGGTCTGATAAATTTATCACAATCAAAAGAAATTAGCATCAAGTCATGGTTCATATAACATTGAAACTACAAAGCAAATAATAGAAGTTCAGCATATGGAAAACATGGACCTTACAAACTAGACATACTGTGTCTAAAAATAGTCAAAGTCCGACGGAAAAAAACTCAAAAAGTAGTGGAGACAGGCTATAGAATAGTTTACAATTGATGGTCATTCCATCTGTAAACATTTTTCTACCTAAATTTACCCTGCACCATTTTTTGAAACAATGAAAGTGATTGGCCTTTTTGAACAAATTGTGTACCACATTACTAATAGTAAATTTTGTCAGAGTCAATGGCACAGCGGTAGGTATACAACTAAATTCAAGATCATCATGCAATCTATTGTTGCTGGATATGCATTTTCACAAATGATAGGTGACAATGCATTTGATGCTATCTTACTTTGGAAGCTGAACAATTAGGGCCAAAGAAATCATAAGAAATTCAGAGTCAAATTAAACAATAAAGGCGAGTACTGGAACCATTTCAAAAGAATCATGGAATCAGTGGAAGATCTTATTTAACAGAAATATTTACCTCTTTGAAGCGCTTATATCTGGTTTCCATAACCTTTTCCTGCCCACCAACACAATTCAGTAGGCTTCCTCCTGTTTGCTCTCTGAGATCCAACAACTTCTTGACAGCGTATTTAATAGTACTGTGTGGTTTGCTTAACCCAGGAAAGCTATTAAAAGCATCAATCAAAGAAGGCTGATTCAGAAGTAGAAAACCAAAATTCAGTCCTCCAGTAAGCATCTTCAGAAACAATCCCCCCAGCAATGAAACACAAAAAGATGGTTTGGCAGATGAAGTTAGTGCTGCTAAAGTAGACTTCAATTCCCAGCCACCCCAGCCATCGTTATATTCGACACCCGAAAATGATGTATCAATTATCACCCTAGCCCCAAACTTTGCACAGACTGATAATATATCTTTCATCTCTCCATTACTATAAAGTAATCCAGTGGGATTGATAGTTGGTCCAGAAATATAGATCCAAGGTTTATTCACAGTCTCAAACACTCTAGCAAGAGTATTTTCTGTCAATTTATAGCCTACTTCAGAACTGGTTGGGATATTTAGAATATTTGCTCTCAAGAACTTTGCAGCAGCGACATAATTCCCGTTTGATCCAACTGGGAAGCACAAGGTTCCACCTTCTTGAAGGCAGCAAAGGACCAACTTATTGAAAAGAGCTAGAGGACGGTCAGCATACAAAAACTCTGTGCTGCCATCTGTTGGGAAACCATAACTGCTGCCAACAAATTGAGTTACCCCCCTTGTTACCTCAGTCTCTGACTCTACAATGTTCTGTCTTGAGAAACTCCCGAAGATAGCAGCCTTTACTGCAGTTGGAATTGGCAAAAAGCTTTGATCCACGTCCATGTGGATCAAAGAAGAGTTGTCTGTTTCAGTGATAGACAACTCAGCGTGATCAAGGACAGATATCGCCGCACTTGAAAAGCCAATCATCTCACTTGCTTTCCCCTTTTGAGCTCCTCTCTAAAATCAAGTGTACAGGGTCAATTGATTAGTAGACATACCTCAAGTGTTCTGGAAAGCTTTGCTTAGGAATTCCAATGCCACAAATAATCAACAAGGGGATATTGGTAAACATTCAGAGCATCATACAATTTTTAACCCAAATTCTATAATAGACAGGCAAGTAATTCCGACTTCCCACGAATAAATGATAGACAGAGCATTTTAAGAAGTTCTGAAGTACCCAAGGGTACAATCAAATCAGGTAAAACTGAAATTATGGATTCATACAAGTAATCAACAAAGGGATATTGGTAAACCGTCAGAGCATCATATGATTTTCAACCCATATCTATATTAAACAGGGAAGCAATTCCCATTAATAAATAATAGACAAACTACATATTAGAAGTTTTGATATAACACTGTGCAACCAAATCAGGTAAAACTGGGATTATAATTTCATATTATGCACTTTTTGGACATCCATAAACAAATATGGAATGGATGAACAATAAGAAACACAAAAACCCAAAAACAAAAAAAAAAGAAGGGTAAAAAAGTTCCATTTCATGTTCAGCTTTTAACAGATGTCACCTAAATAAAGACAAATTCTTTTCAGCAAACTGCTCCATCTGGGTAGATGGAGTATGTAAACACATTATCTGGCAGAAAGACGAGAGAAGAAATAAACAAGTATCAAGGTTTTGCATCGTTGTACATTTCTTACACCTAACATTCTAGTGATGCACACATGTGCACATACAAAAGATTACACATAAAAGATGAGTAGGAAAACCATAAATGCTTAAAGGAACTAAATGTCACTAGCAATTTATACATATTTGAGGGTTATGTTTATATCCATATCAGGCATGTCTTTTCTTCATTTGTATATATATATATACACAATACATATATATATACACAATATATATATACACATGCATGTATATATATTTAAAAAGCAACATGAAATAAACGGCAATTCCACAGTAGTACCACTATAATATTTTTAGCTAAAATATTTTCCTCCAATCAAATGGCATTTTCTTATGCCAAAGCCAACTATCAACAAACAAGGTAGAATCTAGACAGTTGCATTGGCCAAAAAGGGGAGACAAGTGGGTTCATAATGCTTATAACCTTGTCAAGCCTTAAATTCGGAGAACCCCACAGGAAAACACTCTTGAACAAGCAGAAGGAAGGCAAGTAGAGATCATTCACTAACCTCTACTGCAGGATGTCTATCTGCAAGCTGAAATGCTAGAAGCTCATGGAAGAGGCAGCCGTAATAGTATTGACTAATTAGTGCAGTACTCCCTTGTAAAAGTTCCAGAGTCTTGGACAATGCTTTAAGAACTGTTTCTTCTTCTGATATCACAAAAGCGACTTCAAGATCAGAATAAACCTGGAACAAATTATATGGTCGGATATTAGAGAAAAATAGTGGATCTTGCAATCCGTCGAGGCACTAGACAGGTCAATTCTCTGGAAGATGATAAAATACATAAAAGAATGACATGCACACCCGGTTTTTCAATAGGCCACAAACAATTGCTGCATGTGAAGGAAGAGGAGATCCAGCAAGATACTTTATGACCCCATTGGAACTAGGGAGGCTAGATAGCTCAAAGTGGTCTGATATGTCTATAAAAAGACGAGATCCAGTTTCTCTAGTAGCATCCAAAAGGTGTTCAAAGGCAGAACTAGTAACAGACTCAAATTCAGCTATGCCAGTGACTACCACCTGGGGCTTCAATTTCTTTATTAACTCTACCATCAAATCCGACTGGCGAGGAGCTTCAATCACAGTGATCACCTCCTCCGAGTTCTTACAGGTTTCTGCAGTCTGCAAAGAGCCAAATACCTGGCAAGTTAATAGAAGAGCCCAACAAGAGATTTTGAATCCAACTGGGACTAAACTGCTCTGCTTCCCACTAGCCAAAGTATCAAGGACACAGTACGCAATAAAAGGAAAGATTGCCAACTCAAAGAATTGTCAACCATATTTGTCAGCAAACACTTCTTTATTTACATAATGGCAACATAGCTTCCATAATGTATTACAATAATCCTTCATGCCTATAGCATCAGAGACTGCAGAGAAGGAGAAAAAGATGGGGGGAAAAAGAGAGGGGGAGGAAGAGAGAGGACCTCATGTTTCCTTTACTTTAGATATGCGTCAGGGAAAAGAATTCTAGCAAAACGTAAAGTAAGCTAACCAAAGCCATGTGTTACTAGACATGTCTAGTAGATTTCTTGGAAAATGCCAATAATTATTGAATCTAATTTTATAATCTGTCATATTTAGTTTGTAAAATCTCTAGTCAGGTACTAGATTCAAACTTAAAATAATAGCTCCATTGCCTAAATCCAATCATGATCAATTCAAGTCCAGATGACAGCCTAAATAATCAAGGTGATCATATGCAAGTGTATTGTCAACGAAACCATACCTCAACTTTCAATGATGTTAACCATTGCCTAGGCAGGTTTCGCGTCAGATGTTCATCCACAATGGCAAGACGAGGTGAGAACAATCGAAGAACATTCTCAATTGCCACAGTCCTTGAAGGAAATACAACAACATTCTAAAATGCAATTGAGAAAATCAGATTAGAAAATGCACATTATTTTACATGAAATGGCAAATAAGATTCTTGCAGAATAAACTTTTAACATAAGCTATTGCTGATAGGCAAGAAACACCAAGAACTGTAAGCATGCTTGCACAATTTTAGCAGAAGAAACACATGGCAGTTCAGAAAAGTGACGCTTCTAAAGGTAGTCAGATTCAGGTGAAAACAACATGCCCAACACATAAATTAGGATAGAAATTGGGCAAGGTGAATGAGGATATAGCTAATTGAGCAAGAATGGAGAAGTTAAAGACCTGTAATACATTAGTATAAAGAATCCCTATAGTTGTCGTCGATAAAAACCACCTTCTTGGGGTTTGGCTAGTTTATTGTTCTAGAGACATGCTTCCTTTTGAGTGATAATGCCTAGTCAAAAACAAATTATTGTGTGGTAAATGATCTGATAACTTCTCTTTCCCTAAAAAAACTCACACTCATTTCCGGAATAATAAAACAGTATACTAGAAGTAACCAAGTCAAGAGAGTACGTCCATTATTAAATAATCAGCATTGAACATAATTCTGAGCTTGACTATGTTTTATCAAGTTATCATTACCACAGACTTAGGGTATAGTAGTACAAGAATAAAGTTTTACATAGAAAGAAGTTTTATCATATGCATCTGTTATTCTCTTATTTAACTGGGTCTGATACTTAAACGGAAGACCTCTGCTTATCGATCTACCAGATTCATAACATGTCTTCAGTCAAACATGTATTTCAAAGGTAGATGTACATTTGCAGCCACAGATATCTTTTCAAATTCATGTATATGATGATTATTCTTCATAAAAGTGAAACTTTCCGTAGGTTTATGCCACAAAGGATCTCTCTTGCTCTTATCTTAACTAGGTCTAGAACCGGGACCCATGCACATTGCAATGAAATTCAGCAGTCAAAGGAGTTCAGTCTATTTATTGTAGGAAAAAAATTTTTAAGGATGAAAAAGAAATTTTGTATATCACATACAAATAAAAATCTTCAGTAGAATGTTTCCTTACATCAGCACTGAGTGGAATATGATGGTAGGTTTTCATAAACCCCGCAATGAGACTTCGGAACTGTTTGCTTCCTGCTGGTGGCTCATAAGGCAAAAATGAGTTCTCTTTAAGAACACTAGCAAGGTAAGCTAGGAAGGGAATTTTCTCATCTGCAACAGAATCATCTTCAAAGGACAAATCTAAGGAGTTGCTGATGTCATGGAACCCATTTTTGAGAAACTCAAAGATCTTTTTTACCTGTCAGATTAGCTAAATCAGCATCCCTTTATTTATGCTAACACATAAACTGGCCTATCAGCTTGATGCATTAGATATTGAACTTCTACAGTACAATGTAATACCTGACTTGGTTGACGGAGTTGACAACTATAGACTGATAATGCATGTGAAATACGACCACCAGCTTTTCCATAGGCCCATGCAGTTCTAGCACAAATTGGCTGATCGCCACCAAGGCCCATGAAAAATTCAAATCGATGCGGACTATTCTTTTCAATTTCAACTAAAGCTGATATATCTGTGTCAGCAGCCTGCAGAGAAAGGCTTCAAAAGGTGTGCAATTTCCTCAGTATCATGCTTGACAGGAAAAGGTACATACCTGAAGAATTTTCGTTTGCCAAAGCTTGGTAACACAGAGACCACGGCGCTCAAATAAGCGCTTACAAACAGCATGTCCAGGACGACCTCCCATATTGAAAATCATAATCCCCATAGGTTTTATGACATCAATTCCTTCTTCAACTGCCCTTGCAATCAGCCCCAAACCAAACTGATCTTCCACAAAACCCTAAGGACGAGCAAAAACTGTTTTAAGAAAATCAGAGTAGCAACTTTCTCCAGACCAGAAGAACAAACTACACATTATTTGTCATAGCAGCCCTGCGAGAACTAGTAGTATAGTGTCAAAAAATAAGATAAAGAGTACATTAAAGCCTAAGCACATCATTAAAACTTCTAAATAACTGTTGTAATATAGGGATTAAAATTGCATTAGTGAAGTTTGATAGAAATGGTTTCTGGTACAGTTCTCTGATTGAACAGAAGAACAAAATATCAATCTTATATCTGATTCATCTGGAGATAGGACATCTAGCAGATAAAATGGAACCAAGATATCTAATATAACTTGCAATCAGACACATCTCCAAAAATATAAGCTTAGAGGAGCAGAAATCACTCCAAACTCGTAATTCAAACTATACAGGAGCTATCCAAATTAACCAGACAAGGTTATGATACTTCAAAAAAAGGAAAAAAAGGAAAGCAAAATTGTTCTGCCTAGCTATTTATCTAATCTGACCACTTTAACATGTTAGCAATTCAGTCACAAATTCTCAAAATAGAATTTATGTCAAAAACAGAGGAATACAAGATGAATCTCGAGTGAACCCATGCCCAAATCAAAAGGCTAACAACTTAAGAACTCCTGAATAGATTGAAGAACTACCACATTTTCCTTGATCCCCCAAGACAGACAAAATGCTTAAGGACTGAAAGATCTCATGAGTATTCCTAAGATTACTATTTTCAAGATAACATTAGAACAAGCAGAACAATCCATAAGCACCACTGGACAACTATCTAAGCTTGAACTCTCCAAATCACATGCCAGGGAATGAAATCAAATATCCACCAACTCGGGTTTTCATACCAACCTGTAGTGCACAATAGTTGCTCAATGAATACAGAAATTCTTCACTTGCATATTCAGTAATCATCTTGGACATAGCATCTGGATTAGGGTTAAGAATCTGCATCAGAAACCAAAAGAGAAAGAGAATTATACGTTTTGCACTCAACTTCTAAAATGATGCAAAGCAACACAATGATTCAAACATTATCAGTTTTGAAGACTTCAAAGCAACTCACAGTAAAGGAATGTACCTGTGGTATGCACCCAACAATTCTTTCCAGCTCTATCTTATGATCTTTGCAGTAAGACAGCAAGTCAGATTCATAAAATTCTACCCTATCAAGCAGAGTTTTATTCTCCTCATCGTAAATTGGTTCGCCGTTGTCATCCAATGCATTTAGATAAAGATTTATCCAAGCCACTTTTACTGCCCTTGGATTTATATCAAGACCATATACCTGTAAAAATGTAATTTAGAAACATTGTGAAACTAAATTTGATCAAAATGATTGACTCTAGGAGCCATCAAAGATAAGTAAACACATGCCACTAGTATTTGTATTTTATGTCATTCCCTGATGTGATGGTTCATATTCATTTAAGAAAGAAGAACCACAGACCTTCAAAGGTGACCACTTCTCAGCAATAGCTATGGATATCCATCCATTTCCACAACCAAGCTCAGCTACTGTCCTGTCTTTGAAGATGGAGTCAGGATGCCTGTTCAGCCCCTCATAAAAAGTAAAGGACCAATCCTCTGGGATAAAGATACTGGGTATGACCATCATTGTCAGCTTCTTTCTCACCTGGAAACCTGCAGCAGAGAAAATAATTGTTTCATCCAGCATATGTATTTAAAGGCATTTTTATCAATTCAATTGCTGGTTTCCTATGTTTCAGAATGAAGTCAAAGGATTATATTCCTCAGTGTAATAAGCCTTGTCCTAAAAGCTTGACCTTGACCAGGAATTGCTTAATGAATTTTGAGGAAAAATTCTTTGTAGACCAAAAAAAAAGCATGCACAACTTTTATATGTGTATAGCTTTTGGCACACATATTCTAAGGCAAAACATGAAAGGTGAATACAATGCACAAAAATGTAGAATGAGTTCTTCTTATTTGACCCAATAACATGATTAATTGAAGTTTGAAATGTAAATCATATAACTTGACTTAAGCAGCACATGTTAAATTATTCCTGTCTAAAAAGATGTCCAATTTGATGTGCAAAGTTCTATACTACAACAAGCCCAATAAGATGAACTGTGCAAAACCTTCTCAGGACCTGTTATCCTGCTCAAGACAAAACTCATGCCACTGCACCACACATCAAAGGCTTCAGTGGCTTAAACTTCAGCTAACTATCTTTCTCTATGATTTTACCCACCCAGAATGTATTCTGCACCTTTCTTCTTATTATCCTGTGATTGCTTCCTTGTTCTGGTAAAAATAAGAAGGGCAGTTGGAATTCATTTGGTAAGGCTAGCATATCAAATTTCCAATACTTCCCTTCTTGCTGATCATCTCTTACCCCTCCTACTAAATGAACCAAAATATATTACAATAATTAGAAAGGACCATGGACCTGAACTAGTGTTTTAGCATTTTCTTATCTTAAAAGGCCTTTGTGGCATCCTTTTGGTGTCTTTTATTTATGAGGGAACCAATGTCAATAAAACCAGGGTTGTGCAAATTGAAGCCACCGAAATATCTTAGATAAACCATAAAAAACAGAATGTAAAGATTCATGGAAAGCAAGATGAATGCAGTGTGGGAAAAAAAAAAGCATGATCTTCCTTAAACAGGTGTAGCTTAGATGTTCTAATCCAGAAGGCTGAGACTCGTCTAAGAAGCATTATCCATGTGACAAAACCATTATAATTGCAATCTAGATAAATGTAAATTATTTTTTAACTCTTCTTCTCCCTAGTTCTGCCAAGCAGATAATTAACTTGTTACCCTTTGTAATTTTCAAAAGAAAAAAAAAGGCTCTAAATAAATCACTTCTGGGGGCTGCACAATTTGGGAACTGTGCGACTCTGTTACTTTCTGAATAAAACAACAGCTGGCCAGAACAAAATGGAGTAGCATAATAGCATCCAAGCAGAATTGGAGTCTTTTTTTTTTCTTTTATTCTGTTTTTGGTATATATGAGCAGTTAATATCAGGCTGGGTACTTTTATCGATATTCCAAAAAGGAAGGGTCAATAGCCTTTAAATCAGTGTATACAGCGATTTAGCTTAAGATCAATGCTTACTTTGTCTTTTACTCCGACATAACAATTCAACCACCACATCCTGTAAACAATCAAATCACAACCAATCCTTTAGAGTTAAGAACCCCAAGTCCACCCCCAACCCCCAACCCCCACAAAAAAAAAAAAAAAAACCCACTACATCCTGTAAACAATCAAATCATAACCAATCCTTTAGAGTAAGAACCCCAGCCCGCTCCCCAAAAAAAAACCTCACCTGCTCCCTCCCCCCCCCCCCCAGGGCAAAAAAAAAATAAAATAAAAAAAGAAGCTACCATACAATCAAGCTAGCGACTACGTTATGATGTTAAACTATACATCATCCAGAAAAAGTTGAACACCACGTCATCACGCCTGGCCAATAAACTCAGTCGCCGTCACACCTACAAAGTTCATTTCTCAATTTTTATGAATGGATATCGCATTTCCTTCATTACTTTCCAAAATAATAATTAAAAAAAGCTTGTCATTAACATGAAAAACACGGAATGCTATCAAATACGGGATTGTATATGGAAATGGGGAACGACCTTCAGATTGTTCAAGATAAATATCTTCAATCCGGAAATGGTAACTCTGGAGACATTTCTCAGCCGCTTCTTTACTGTCGAACCGTTTGTGGAGATCCGACAAGAAAATCCGAGCATCTTTCCGGGTTTCAGGATCCTCCAGCCGCTCCAGAAGTGATCGGAAAGCTCTGTAGGCGGCGTCACCTGACTGCTCGCACTGATTAAGGAACTCATCCATGGATTTCTTACTCGCCATTGCCATTGCGCTTTCCAAGGCGCCGCCCGTTCGGTCAAATGTCTCACTGACTGGGGGGTGTGTGTGTGTGTGCGCGCGCTGAAGAAGAGTGAGGAACGAATAACTACTTGTAGTTGTAGTGCTGCTACTAGAAAAGGAAAGCGAAGAGGCGCAAATAATAATGAAATAAAGTGAAAAAATGAAAAAGAAAAAGGTACGGAGGATACATATTTCCTGTTTAGTTTTAGGCTTAGTTTGGGAGTTTAGGATAGAAAAGAAAAGAAGGGAAAGCTTAAGTTATGAAAGAAGAGAAGAGAAGGGAAGAGATTGTTATGTTGTTTGGGAGTTTTGAGAATTAGTGGAATGATTTTGGACATAGAAGTCATTAAATATTTATTCAGAACCTTTTTAAGGATAAAATAGGCATTTTAAAAAAAATATCAAGCTTTCTCCAAACTTTCTTCCCATTTCTTTCCGATTTGGGAGGAAGCAATTTTTTAACTATTCATCTTTTCATTTCATTTCTTTTCTTTTCTTTC
The DNA here is from genome assembly GCF_036785885.1 of Coffea arabica. Lineage (NCBI taxonomy): Eukaryota > Viridiplantae > Streptophyta > Magnoliopsida > Gentianales > Rubiaceae > Coffea > Coffea arabica. Next base: position 21,389,803 of record NC_092312.1, on the reverse strand, counting down.
CAACTTAAAACTAACAAATGAAGTAAAAGTAAACTTTCTCTTCTTTCCCTTTCTTTTCTATCCAAATCTTTCACTCCCAAACGAATTAGGGGCGGGGAATGAATAAATTAATTTCCGGATATTTGACTTTTTGGGTGTAAAGGTGACCGACCGACCTTTTATTATTTCTTATAGGCTAGTATGAATCCCAACGTGGAACTTGAAGTTAGTGAGAGGAACAAAAAGTCTAGACTCTGGAGATTTTTTATGATATTTGGTTGTTAAGGAAATATCTAGTGAGCAATCACCTTACGGTCCACTGGAGAAAAAATAATTGTATATGGAGTGCAGTTTATTTAATTGGAGTATGGAAGGTGAGAGGGAATATAGAATGGAATGGCAACAATCCATGTATATCATCTCGAGACAAAATAAAATAAATAGTCTATAATAATTTTATTTGTTTATTTAGGGTACATTGAATTCTAAGTATTAGCTCATGAGAAAATGTATTTAGGAAGTTCTTTTTTTTATATATAAATAATATCGCTATTAAAAAATTAGGACAGAAAAAAAAAATTTTGTTAGTGGGGGAAATACTAGTTTATTTGAGATAATTACTGTAGTACTTTTTGTGATGTGATGTATGTGAGATAAAAAAGATGATTTGAATTTGTGAAACAAATTATTTTTTTTTTTTAAATCATTTCAATCCAAACACACTTATTAATTCTTTTTTCCTTATTAGTATAGTAAAGCAATTAATGATTCATGAATCAATGAAAGTGAGTAATATTTTCTAAAATTGCATGCTGGGTCGTTTTGAGTTAAAGATGATTTATACTCGTCAAACTAATATGTTGCAAAAAGGATTAGTTAATCATCTAACTCTCTATTTTTCTAATCTTATTTGAGTCTCTAATTTTCTAACAATCACGAAAACATCTTGTCAAAACAAAGTTGGCCGAAACCATATATGCACGTGCACGGAATACAATTGATTGAAACCATGCATGGGGTTGGCCATTCATGCAATTCATATTGAAGAATCTGATCATTACTGAATCATCATCATCAATTAACACAGTACAATTAACCAAAGCAAAAAAAAAAAAGAGAGAGAAAAACCCAAAATAGAATGTGAAAAGAAGGGTAAAAGAAAACAACTAATCAATAAAAAATTATGGAAATTAAGGTGAAAAACGTAGATATGGATAAGGAGATTGCGAGAACACAAGTAATTGTCAATGCTTGAGCAGTTGGAAAAGATCCTTTGCTTTGGAAGAAGCCAAAGGGATTTCAGCCAGCTAAATTCTACACTACTAAAATAGATAAAAAAAAAAAAGGAGACAAAGGACATATACTGGACCTTTGTTTTTATACTAGGGATAGTTTCATAAACCTCCCGTGAGATTTTGACAATTTCACTTAACACTTCTAAGGTTTCAAAAATTACACATATCACCCTTGCTCGTCTAAAATGACAACACTAACCTTAACATTCTAATAAATCTCTCTTGTATGCCATGCCTATACAAAAGTATGGGTTTTATAAACTTTTTTTTCCCTTTTTCCTTCTTATTAATTTCTCTTATATTTCATCTAAAATTTCGAAATAACTATCAATTAATGTTGTCCCTAATATCTATCTGATTAAACATTTAACTAGTAACATTTTTGATAACTTTTGAACTCCTTTATTCTTTGTATCAAAATCAACAATAACTTAAAAACAAATGGTCCAAATTCACTATCAAACTACAGTAGTTCTGCCACTGAACTAGTCGATAAACCTTTAAAAAAATCAAGATAATATTTTATTCTCTATCTTAAAAAGGATCTATATCTCCAATGAAGCATTATAAAAAATAGCCTCTTATAGCAATAGATTTATTATTATAATTGATTATTAAACAACAAATATTGACACGAAAAACTTGATACTCATTATTCCTTTTGTAATTATGTCAAATTACTTTACAAGAGTTTAGAAGAATAAATTAAACCTTATAAGACAAGGATATTTTAGAATATTCATTAAATTTTTGACACTACTTTAAGGTTTCGTAATAAAAGCGTCAAATCAAGGGATGTAAGTGTAAATTTTAAAATTTGGATGGAGCTAAGTGAAATAGTTAAAAATATCACGGAGATTTCTGAAATTATACCCTTATAATAGTACTACTATAGTCTCTCGTTCAGAGAAGACAAAAGAGAACTTTCAGTTATGGATATTTTCGTACAGGAATCTGCGCAACACGAACAATTGCGCTGAAAGATTTATAGCTCCCATATCTCGATCTCATTTCCCGAGGTGCGGTGATGGTTTTGTCCTTGAAAATTTTGGGCGCCAACTGAACTGCGAGGTAATTTTGAAATCAAACAACAACTATGGACTCAGATTAATTATTCTCGCTATTTTGTTCAATAACCCCGTTTGGAACCTGAGTTATTTAGAAATTTGTCTAAAACTTTACTGCAGGTCACTCTGTAGAAGTTGTAAAAAAATTTACTGTACAAATTTTTTAAAAACTTAACTCAAATTAATTCTAACAGATCAATGTTAAAAAATTAATTAACACATTACCCAAATTAATCAACATGGAGCTTTCAACTCTGTCCGAAATTGACACCAAGTATAACAAATCAACGGAGGGGAGGGCAATTGACTCAGCAGCCTTTCTCCAAATTTTGGCTTATTTAATACCAAAACCTTAAAGAATCCAAGACCGCAGCACGCCATATACAAGGAGTAATCAACAAAAAAAATCCAGAAAATGCTTCTGGCTTGCTGCGGTTTCAGTTCCAAAAATTGAAGCGTGGCTGGCTCAAATCTATGCTACTAGCTGAGGGGAACTTTCCTAAACGGAAGCACGGCAGTCTTTTGCTTTCGGACTGGCACAGCCGTTTGTCGGAGGGACTGAATCAGCTAAGCCGAACCTTCGTTCACCTTCCAATCAAGCGCCTCTACTCTGCAGGTCAGAGCTGCAGTTGTTTCCCGGCGCTTCTCCAAGCTCTGATCACCTCCACGTCGAATGGCCAAATTGCGCAGGTGAGCCGGGTAAATTGCTGTACAGGGCACCGCTTCTGTGAGTTGAAAAAACGAGGAACAGTCCAAGCAGTGTTTTTTCGGCAAAATCGTGGGGTTTCAAAAGAAGATGCGGCAAAACGACATCGTTTTGCTAAAAGACTAACAAGGGAACAAACGTGAGTTTTTCTGAATTTTTTGGGTTCCTGTAGCAAAAGTTGTATAAAAACTAGTAGCAAACAAACTTGCTCAAAAACTTGGGTTCCAAACACCCCCACAGTATTTTCAACCAATACTAATGTAATATAATGGGTTTGAATGCACAACGAATCATTAGTCTAAAATGTTACAGAAAAAGAAGCGCTAATTTTTTTTTTATGTTGAATATGTGTTACACAAAATTGCAAAAAAAGTTAGACATATTTTACCTGTCCGCCATTATTGGAGCAAGAATATCCTAACATATACTTGTTTTCTTGCAATCATTTTTGCAACAAGTAAGTAAATAGTGGCGTTTTCTCTTGTGATTTTTGCATAATGTCAGGTGATTCTCTTAAGGTTTCAAAATAACTATATAATCTTCTATAGTTTTATCATTGGGAAAATCGTCCAAAACGTCCCTCACATTTTGTAAAATAACTTTTTTCGTCCCTCACTTTTAAAAGTGTAATTTTATATCCCTTACATATTCACATCGGATAAATTTAGTCCCTAACTAGGTTTCCGATCATTTTTTGGCCGGAATCCATCATGTGCAAGGCACATGATCATTTTTGAAGGGTAAATTATATTTTACATAATCTCATCTATAGTTTTTCACATTTTATAAAATAAATTTTTTCATCCCTCACATTTTATCAAATGATTTTTTTCATCCCTCACATTTCACAAAATAAATTTCTTCATCTCTCACATTTCACAAAATGAATTTTTCATTTCTCACTAATTATGTGTGTGAATACATTTTTTTAAACACACATATATGTCTATTTGATTTTGCTTAATAATAATAGTATAAACACATGTATGTAATTGAGCTCAACTTGTGGGCTATTTTCTTTTTTTTTGTATGATTATGACTAATATTTACCAATAGAATCTTAATTTGCATATTCTTATTGTATTTTGACCGAAAATAGCTTTATTGGCTAACTTGACAATGAATGCAAGATTATTTACTAGCTAATACCAGATGAAATCAAATGATCACGTATAATATATGGTATTCGTATTGTTAAGTGAAATCAAATAGACACGTACATATATTTATACTATTCGGATTATTAAGCAAAATCAAATAGAGACATATACTTGTGTTTAAACAAAATGTATTCACACACATTTTTTTTAAGGTTTCCCTCACATACATAATTAGTGAGGGATGAAAATATTCATTTTTTGAAATGTGAAGGATGGAGAAATTCATTTTGTGAAATATGAGGGATGAAAAAATCATTTTATAAAATGTGAGGGACGAAAAAATTTATTTTATAAAATATGGAGGACTATAGATGAGATTATGTAAAATATAATTTACCCTTAAAAAATGATCACGTGCAAGGCACGTGATGGATTCCGGCCAAAAAATGATCGGAAACCTAGTCAGGGACTAAATTTGACCGATGTGAATATGTAAGGGACATAAAATTGCACTTTTAAAAGTAAGGGATGAAAAAAGTCATTTTACAAAATGTGAGGGACGTTTTGGACGATTTTCCCTTTATCATTTATGTAAGGTTGAAAATGGAGGAAATGCACAATAAATTATAGTAATTATACACAACGCGTTCCAAAAGTGTCACGTGATCATACACAAAACTACAGACATGAACGCATGCTACATTTGTATGATTTTAAATTTAAATTTGAATTCATATTGTATATAAATTAAGAAATTTAATTTCTATCTGTGGACAATTGTTGGATGTAATAATTGTAATTTGTGCAGCATCCTTTAGGAGTTTCAAATTGTATAGTCACAATTTTGTACTCCCTCCGTCCCACTTTTATAGTTTTGTTTTCTTTTTTCGTCTGTCCCAAATTGTAGTCCACTTCCCCATTAAAGAATGTAGTAATCTTTCAAATTGTCTAAAATACCCTTATTAAATATCTTGTTATTAATACATTGTTATTAAATACTAACTCACTACATTGAATACATTGAGGTTTTCCAATGCACTATTCGTGATTAGCATAAGGGTATTTTAGGAAATTATTAATCTAAATTTATGTTTCCAACCAAATTAATTACACTTTCTTAATCTGTGTGAAAAAAAAACCAAGACTAATAAAACGGGACGGAGGGAGTATCAGAAAGTGGCCACATAGCATTACTTTCAACGAGTGGTCTAGTTTATATATTTTCGAGGAGACATTTATCGCACTGTTAGGGTACAGGTTTTGATGAATACAGGTATCATTAGTGTTCAAGAGTTCTCAACTCTTTGGACTAGGACCGTTTAAAAAAAAAAAAAAACCCTAGGCTCATCCATGATCCATGCCCGAACCTTTCCAGGCTGATTTCTAGGACCCAATGAAACAAGCAGTTTGGATTCAAAGAATCGTTTGGGGCCTTTAAAGAAATTACAAAACGAGGCCCAGGAATGTATGAGTTCCGTGTAGAACTGGAATTCATAGTTTCGTACTCTGGCTTTCCTCGTGCCTTCGCTCTTCTTTATAACTGCTATTCGGTGCTTATTCACACAGCACTCTGTCCAAAATTCATCCCAATTCACCTCCCCTTTCAAATCCCCAAAAAAGAAAAAAAAACAAGTGAGTTTTCTCCAATTGCAGAATTTGGTACAAGGGTTTGTTCTCCAGTTGAATAGTCTCTGCGAATTTTGATTGATTCACGCTTCAATCGGTACCCTCTGTTTCTTTAATTTCATTCTCATCGATAAAGAATGATCATGGCATTTGAATTCTCAGTGATTTTGGTTTTTAATTTTTGTAGAAGCTAATAAGCTGTGAAATTGAATTGGGTTGCTCGTATTTTGTGTTTCTACGTGAAAACTGAAGCTGATTTGAATATTTGAGGTATTTTGAGTTGCATGCAACAATCTCTGACATGGAATGAAAGGTTTAAATTAAGTTAGACTAGTTTAAAATGTCAGCAGGGTGAAAGAAAGCTTCAGAAAATAGAGGGGGAAATGGGAATTCCAATGAAACAGTAGTTCATGGGTAAATATCGTAAAGATTAATCATTTTGTTTGTGGGATTATTGATTCTTGGTATTTGAGCTTTCCCCATGGTGCTGATAACTAGGAAAAGTTTAAAACTGAGAAGAAGGGACCAAAAAAAAAAAAAAAAAAGGAAAAAAAGAAAAAAAGAAAAGAAAAGAGAAGAGAGAGCTCAATGATTTTATGGCGGTCAAACTGCCCAGATTTAAAGCATGCATGCCCTGTTTTATGGCGGTCAAACTCCAGGAGTATATACATCAGCTTTGGACTTACTGCCACATACTCTTGGGGTTTAAAGTGAATGATTAAATTCCAGCATTTTAATTCTCTTTTAGATTTATGTATAGAAACTTGATTGTTGTTATTAAGTTTAGAATTAATTAAATGGTGCAAATTAATTGCTTTTTACATGCTTCTCACGTCTGTTTTGTGTTGCCTTGATGTATACAAATAGCTGCATTAGCGTCCTTATCTCCTCTGTGAACTGGATAATTTTCAAGTTTTTCGTTGGAGTCTGGCTCGTTTGTATTTGCATATAGTTTGTTTGCGTGAGAATTTCTATTGTTCTGATTATATGGGCATTTGGGTGGCCGTCAGTCTAGCTTCATCTTTTTGATGCTATAGAAATACATATGTTCAATTGGCTGCTTGCTGTCAAACAAGAATGAGCTGCCAGTGTTATTGACAATGGGTTGAATTCATACTTTCTTTTCTGGAAATCTCAAGGGCCTTGCACTAATTTGGGCTAATATATCTCCCTCTAGGTAGGTAGACGTCTTAAATCTGGAGAATGGCCCTGACTGGAAAGAAAAGGAAAAGGCGACTCGAGCAGCTCCCTGGTACTGGAAAAAAGAGTGGCTGGAACTGGATTGACGGACAGCAGTCGGAATTTGAAACAGCAGCGGTGACCATCGTTGTAAATTTTCCTATACTTGAACTCCCTGTCAACCTAATTTATGATATACTTTCCAGACTTCCATTGAGGAGCATATGCTGTTGTAGACTAGTGTGCAAAACATTCCTTGAACTCCTCGCACAACCTTATTTTGCCCAACTGCACCTAGCAAAGACTTCTCTCACCACAGTTAGCTTGGCTCTTCAGAAGAATATATTCCAGCAGGGGCTTCTTTGCTTCCATTTGCTCGACATTGATGAGGTCTCCAAAGGTGCCCCTTGTAGCACGGCCTGTCATCATGACATTTGTCGTGCTGGCAGTCCATCCCATCCCTGTCGTTCGTTAACTACGCAGAATGCTGATTTCTACTTTTCTGCAAGGGAAGCTGTTATAGTTGGATCGTGTAATGGGCTGCTTTGTCTATATTATGCGTTGCAAAACGCTTATGTCATTTTAAATCCTATTCTGGGCGAATATGTGGTTTCCGGTTGTCTGCCTTCATCAACACCGGCTTATACATACATGAACCATTCCGGATTTGGCTTCTGTCCAGGCACTAGGCAGTATAAGATTGTTCGATTCATGTGTGTAACATATGTTGTTGGTTCCTTAGTATTCACACCTGAAACCGAAGTAATGGTAGAGATACACACACTGGGCTCGACGTCCTGGAGAAAGATATACAATGTTCCTTGTCCCAAGATTCAGGGATCATTTGATCCTCTTCTAAATGGCTGTTTTCATTGGATTACTACTAGTTGCAAACCTTCTGACTTAATCTGTTCACTGGATTTGGAGAAAGAATGCCTCAAGCATCTTCCAACACCGCGTCACTTTAGTCAATCGTATGTCAACAAAATCTCCTGGATTACGGTAGGCATACTAGGAGGATGTCTCTGTCTTTGCTATGTTTACGAGGATAATCTTTTCGAGGCTTGGGTAATGAAAGATTATGGTGTGAAGGAATCATGGACGAAAGATTTCAGCATTACCATAAATTTCTATTCTGGCTTGCGCTTGGAACATTTGAACCGCCCCATCAAATTCCTGAACAACGGGGATCTGTGGCTCGTCTCCGACAATTCTGTAGTTTCATTCAGTCCTCGAGCAGGAACTTTCAAAGATTTTAAGGTTCTGGAGCCCTGGGTCACCGAAGTTGTTGTCCACACTCCGAGTTTCATATCCCTCAAGCATGCATTACAGGGCAACAATTTGGAGGTGAAATATCTGGGAAGGGCGAGGCCGGCAAAGATATCAGTGATGTGATGTCCTTCATCCCCCGGTTCGGTTGAAGAATTAAATCAATACTCAGAATATCTCCATGACAATATGCTCAAAGTCGTCACTATCAGTGGTCTAATGCTTGCTACCGTTTCTTATTAGGATCGATCAACGGGTCATCAAAGGTAGATTGGCATCTTGGCAAAATGTATGTAATATAGCCAATAGAAGAGGGTGGTGAATTTGGAGTTCTTTATAGATTAGATTAGATTAGATTTGATTTGATAATTAATTATTGAGAAATTTTATTTTATGACAGCGATGATGAGATCTTAAGTAATTTATCTTGGTTTTGTGACTTTAAAGCTAAAGAAATTGGTTGGAACTAGAAGTGTCCATTTATCCAAGGATAAAAGTCTTTTTTTTTTTTTTTGGTGTTGAAAGTTCTCACATTATCAAGAGCTAAACACAAATGCGCCTGGACCAAGAGGCGGAAAGTTTTCTGAAGTTTTGAGTTCAGGGGTAAGGGATGGTGGCAATGTGATTATGAGCCACAGTTCCAATCCACAATTTTCCCTTCAACTCTCTCACTTCACTGACTAGCTTCATCGCTTTGCCTTTTCTGTCTTCAAGAACATCCACAATCTCTCCTTTCTCATTGAAGAGTGAGATCACGGTGTACATCTTCATCCCAACCATCCTAGCCAAGTACCGCATTGGAATCGGTAACCTGAAATATACGTTCCTCATCCAGGGATTTCGAATCAGAGTCTCCTGTACCTTCGTTCGACAACAATCTATTGCCACCCAGAATTCCCCTTTCTCATTTATCCTCACGTTGTCTGGGAATCCGGGAAGGTCTGCAACAAGCTCCCTGCTGCCTGATTTTGGACCCTCCAGCCACAGTTTCATTAGCCTGTCATGCACGAAGTGTTAATGAGTTTGTAGGGTTTCAGTTACAGGAAGGGAAATTTTACATACAAGAATTTTAGTGGCCTCACTAACCTGGAATTGGTTGTTTCAGTGTAGAGGAGAAAGGTATGGTCTTTAGATAATTGGACTCCGTTAGCGAATGCCAGGCCGTCCAAGACCACATGAGTTGTTCCAGTTGGAGGATCATATCTTAGGAGTCGACCGGTAGATTCTCCTTCCAGTAGTATGAAGAAATGCTTTCTGCATTCAGCAGGGTGTTTAGTGTTCAATCACATTCAAACAACAAAAAGTTGATTTAGTGCACATACAAATTATAGTCATCTTTTATTTAGTTAAAACAAAAAAAAATTAATTGCCAGATCTGCTGAACTTACACTCTATTGTATCTTGTACTGGTGTCTGTGAAGAAAATGGATCCATTTTTATGGATGTCGAGATCGTTGGCAAATAGAATGGGCTTGCCTCCCACCTGAGTTGACAAAGGAGTGGCAATTCCTCCTTCAGGCCCCACTACCAGGAGACCATAGTAAGCATCTGCAATGTATAGCTTCCCAGTTTGTTTATCAAACCTTAAGCCAAGGGGTCGGCCACATTTTGGCTCATCCTTCCAGTGCTTGCTGCTTGTTGAATCTTTCCCTTTGGCACAGAGTTTCTCAGTCCTTTCAAGTGAAGGTCAAAAATTAGCACTTAGCTGGGACAATTCCTAAATTAATTAGTTAAAGCTAATTAGCATAATCAGGTATGTTATTTGCAGAGGTCAATCCTTGATCACATTACTCCTGCTCAGATGATAATCTTGACATGAACCAGCAGTTCATATTTGCACTGTTAAGCATTAAACTAAATGTATAGAGAAGTGGTGGTCAAGCTTGAAGAAAGAAACATGTTTCCTAGGTTGTTTTGCTACAGTATTATTATCTAGTGTGACTTAGTCAATGCTGCAGATGTTACCATAAAGCTCACCAGTTACGAGTTACTAATGCAAATGTTTCCCATCCTGCATCTTTCCCCATCCACCTTACAATGCGTCCATCAGCCAGACCAGTGTAAGGGCCACGACCCTGGATATCGAACTCCAAAGACTCGGGTCCAAAAATTTCATCTACAAATTCCAGATTCCCCTCTCCTAGGCGGCTCCTGTTGTCTCTAGGCCAACTCTCCATGACTTGCTTGTATGGTGCAACATCATTTTTCACAGGCCTAAAATCAATCCCTCCTACAGGACTTAAATCAAAAGGGTCCATCACTAGGAACCCTACAGCCAGAACAAGGAACAGCAGATAAGGATGCTGCAAAAGCAGCTCATCTCTGAGTTGGATTCGCTTCTCCATGTTGAAACAGGATGGATAAATTTGACTATGTGTGTATGTGTGTTTTGTCTGCAGGAGAGGAGGAAGAAGGGTAATGAGGGTTAAATCATGAATGACGATGATATTCAATTTTCCTATGAATGCATGCTTTATCTGTGAAAGCATATCGGTTTAGGGATAGGTTGCTGGTTGTTGATCATGTCCTTGGCATTGGTTGTTGAAACTTTTTGTAGTCAGTACAACAGCAGAGGTAATCTTTCTTTTCTGGGGAAAATTCCAGCGCATTCTTTAATCAACCTGCCCTACTGTCTATTATTTCACATTTCTCATTGGTGTTGAAGTGATCAGCAAACAGCTTTATTTAAAGGTAAATGAAGGGGTTCTCTGTCGCATAACCATGAGACTGACAAGCCAGATTCATCCACAACTCATTATTTGATTGTCACAACTTAATTGAGGAGGAAACAACTGATAATACCCTTTTAACATTTTTATTATATATGATACCCTTTGGATACCACAGAAGAAGTACCATAGCCATAGGTACTCACGGAGTAAAAATTTTGTTCCCAGTTTCCAACTATATATTCCGAGTTCAAGAATATACAAAAAAGAGTCAAACAAAAAAAAAAAAAAATGCCCAAAGATTAATCCACTAATTGTAAGCTCTTAACAAGGTTATCAACATCCTCTAAATCTTGAGCATTTTGGCCTGCCAGATAAACATGGTTGCCTGACAAAGCGCCTTTCTTTGCCAAGTTATTAGCAACCAAGTTAGCTTCTTCATAAATATGATAAATGACTGCGTGGAACTCCCTGAGCACGTCAAGTGCTCTGCTCAGAGATTCATGAACTTCTTCTGGAATTTCGTGTTGGAGTTTGTTAGCCCATTGAATGACCCAATTATCATCTCCCTCCACGATCAAATTTCATGTAACCTTAGGGATCTTTAACAGCTCTGTCAGGCCAAACATCAATGCCTCAACACAGGCAGCAGTTTGATCCACTTTGCCAAGAGCACCTCTATATATCAGTATAGGTTCCTTAGAGTCATTGTGACAAATGCCACCAAAACCACCAAGATTGTCTCCATTATCAGAACTTCTTCCTCCAAAATTCAACTGTAAAGCTGCTGGCACCACAATTGTCAGAAGTTGCAGTCCCGCCAATGAACTAATTATGATCAGCAAAATACAAAATAAATCTACAGAGTTAATCAAGTAAATATAAAGACTTTTTAATCTTTAGCAGGGAGGAATCCGAAAGTTGGGAGGTTTTGTTTCCATTATTCACTTAGGAGTCGGAGTTTTCTGACTTTGTTTGGCAAACTAAGGGAAAAAAAAAAACCTTACGATTCACAAAAAATGCTAGATACATTGTGCAATCTGGTATTCGAGATCAAATTTTCAGTTGATTATTATTTCCTCTGTTTGATTATCATTTTAGGTGATTTTGGCAAACCTGGTATCTAACCATGCAGCATTGTTTGCAACGCAAGAAAGAAGTGGAAAAAGTCTACTTCCGTCGTCGCCTTTCAATTTCAAATTAGGGTTAGAAGCATTAAACCCCTTAAATTTTATCCACCCTTACTTGCAGTTTGCTCCCCTCAACTCAGTAAATAGGCACTTGGTCCCCTATTTTACGTTTTAGGACAAAAGTATCCATTCCATAAGAATTGTTACTTTATTTCATTTTTTCTCCTTTTTTTGTCCTTTTCTACTTGTCTTTCTTCCCATCTCTCATGTGATCCAATAATTTCTGTTCTTTGCAAATATTATCCATACGTTAATTTTAATCTTTTTAAACTTATTCTTTATTTATTTCTATCTTTCTTGCTTTTATATATTGAAAATAATAATTATCATAGGGTCTGTGCTATGACAAAGTATGTTATCTATGCACATAAACTATTTCAAATATTATTTAAATCAACACATCTAGAGTTTAGAATACAATAATTTTTAATAACAATAGTAAAAAAATTCAAATCATAATAACATAACAGTTAATAAACTATATAAAAAAAGAAACTAAAAATATCAGTTATTTTATTTTTTTGAGAGATACCTTTATATATTAAGTAATTTAAAATTTTAGTTTACTAATATCTTTTTAAATAGTCGAATTGCTAGAAATATACATTTTTTTATTATGACAGATATATACGAGTTTTTTACGCTACATAGTTTGTCTTGAATTTTCTAATAGTATAAATGGAAAAAGCAAGAATGAAATTGTAAGTTAGTCCTTAAATTATTTTTCTAAAGCCAAAATAGTCCTTAAACCTTATTGTGAGTTAGTTTAGTTCCTCAATTATTTTTATGAAGCTATAGTCCTCAAACTTTATTATGAGCCAATTTAGTCCCTTAGCTATTTTACTTAAGCTGAAATAGTCCCTCACCTTTATTTACGTGGCTAATTTGGTCTTTATTTGGCTTATTCATCCAATTTATCAATCTTCTGCACTAACAACCGGGGGCAAAATAAGAAATTCAGTTATTACCCTTATTAAAATAATAGAAAAATAGATATTTGTAAAAAAAAAAATTAAAAACAAAATTGAATCATATAGAGAACAAATAAAATTATAGAGCTTCTTATGGATAAAAAAAGGAGTTGATGCAAAAAATTTCATGATCCAACATATTCCATTAAATGGATAAAAGAGAAAATAACACAACAACAGTATGTAAAAAGTTGGAAAAAATGTGCTATTATTATGATTACTTTTTAAAAAACAAAGTTGAAAGGAAGCTCAACTTTTTTTTTATTTCGATATGATTCAATTATGTTGTCGATTTTTCAGCAAATATCAATTTTTTTATTGTTCTAATAAGGGCTATGGTTGGGTTTCTTATTATGTCATTGGTTGTCGGTGCCAAAAGTTGATGAATTGGACAGATTAGCCAAATCACGACCAAATTAGCCACGTAAACATAGGTGAGGGACTATTTCGCCTTAGGAAAATAGTTAAGCTGTTAAATTGACTCATAATAAAGTTCAAGGATATTTCAACTTTTTAAAAATAGTTGAGCGGCTAAATTGATTCAAAAGAAGTTTAGGGACTATTTTGACTTTAATACAATAGTTTAGGGACTAAATTGATATTTTGCTTAAAAAAAAAGCCTTCAAAAAGTCACAATCCAAACAAAACCTTAATGCAGACATGCAAGCCAGAAAGAGCAGGAGATTCCCGCATCTTTGTAGCTTGGTTCGCTCACGAGCTCTCCTTGTCCAAAAGTTCTGATTCTCCTGTACCAACCCCGACCTGTAAAACCGTAAGACGGTAATTTTAACTGTGAAAGGGGTCCTCGAGGAGCATATGCCTGCCTAAAATAATCCTACACTCTCTTACCTTCTGTCTTTTTTTTTTTATTGGGTCAAAATGTCACTTTCATTAGATAATTAGCTGAGTGGTTACATTTACACTTGTGTACAAAGCATAGTTATTAAACTCGGCCCGGAGAGGAGACCGGCGAAGAAGGTGGGTCAACGGGTCACTGGTTCAACCGGTGGGTGAGTGGTTGAACCAGTGGGTCACTACATATATTTAAATATTATATTTTATAAATTTGATATAGGATATATGAGATAAATTGTAATAAATAATGTCATAACAAATATTCATGTAATTTAATTTGCTATAGAATATTTAATTCATATAAGAATCAGCAAAACATAAATTTAATTAGTAATCCACCAAACTTCAAGTGTAGATGTTTACTGTAATTATCTAGATTATTTACAAATTTTAAATGCAAAAAAATATTTAAAAAATAATATTTGTCTTTAAAATAAATTATGTAATATGTTATTTTTGAAATCTATTTTATAATTTATAGAATATAAGGGTCATAAGTTTTATTAAAAGATTCCAAATACATTTGTTTTGGAGAGAGTTTAAAAAAAAATAAAGATGAAATTAACAAAACATTCATATAGCATAAGAATGGCCATTAATGAACAAATGACAAAGTGGTCTGGTGGTGAGCTACGCACAAACAAAGTTGAAGGTCGGAAGTTCAAAACTAAGCAAAGGTTTGGACAAACATTTTTTCCTCAAACTCGGTCTGCCCACAAAACCGGCCGGGTTCCGGTTTAATCCGGTTGAACCGCCGATCCGTTGAAAAGTCAACGGTTCATATGCAGAAACGATCCAATTGAAGAACCGGCTCGGTTTAGTGGCCAGTTCGCCGGGTTGATCGGTCGAACCGTCGGGCCGGGTTGACCGGTCGAACCGCCGGGCCTGGCCGGGTTTAATAACTATGGTACAAAGGGAGCAACTGCTGCATCAGAGCTGTGTACCTCTGGTAAGCCATTTTAATTTCAACATTTCTTTCTTTTTGTCTCTCTCTTTCTCTGTCTCTTGGCGGCTGAGGGGAGAGGCAGCTGAAAGAAAGCTTCACCAATCTTTGAAGGAGAGAAAAAATGTCAACTATCCAATCCAGACTGCCACTCTCTTGCTTTGCTTCCTTTTCTTCATCTTCCCCAGTATTCTTGGGAAGTGCTAACCTCATTTTCAAGAGATCAGTTCGCTTGTTTTCAGCTACTTCAACTCCCGACCAATTCGGGAAACATTCATTTCTCCTCAAGAATTTCAATTCGTTGCAAAATTCAAGGTTGGCCCATTTGAGAATTACTTGCGCTGCAATATCAGGAGAGTTTGACAAGGTGAAAAGTGCAATTTTTGTTGGTATTTGCTCATTTCTATGATTTCTTTTTATTGTGGAAAATAAAAGTGATCAATCTTGTAATTTCAGAGCCCTGATATAGTAGTTAAAGAGAAATGTGTCTCTGTGATTCTGCTTGCTGGAGGAACGGGGAAAAGAATGGGTGTAAGTCTTCCTTATAATTATCTGTCTTGCAATTTGCTAGTAGATTAATGTCAGTTACAGAATATACACTTAAATCCTAGGCCAACCATTTGCACTGATACTTTCTTGAGCTTTTGGTTTAGTTGGAATTGGGGAATTACTGGATTTTGTGAAAGTTATTAGGTTAGTGTCGTCTAGCAATTTCCTTCATTGACACCCTCACAAAATCTTAGTTTTGACATCTGTCCATTGGAAATCCAGGATAAGGGATGTTTACTCTATAATGATTTTTAGCGCTTTGCATTATTGGCTCGTGATGGATTTTCAGCGCTTTGCATTAATGATTTTCACTGTCAGATGATGGATTTAATCTCTTTTGTGTGAATAGGCTAGCATGCCAAAGCAGTATCTTCCACTTCTAGGCCAACCTATCGCATTGTACAGGTAAACAGCTACCGCTCCAACTCAAGCCTGATAGCTATGAAAGCCAATGAGTCAGAATGAGGTCTGTTGAGATCTTCTGATAAAAGGAACCAAAATTCCTCTTTGAAAATTTACAAAATTGAAGTCATTAAAATAAACTATATGAGTTTATTGGAATTTCTGAGCCCTACATTATTTGTTTTATTTGCAAGGTTGACAGAGCTATATTTCTGGGCCCGTTAAGAATTTCGGAGAAAATATCCTTGTTTATCCTCTCCATTTTTATGAGTAGTTTAAGTCCATCCCACTTTCAAGTTTCTGTCCATAACAGGGAGATCTGATCTAATTCCAATCTGCAACCATGCCAATGTTAAAGCAAGATTTCACTTGCATATATTCTTACTAGTATCTGATCATTTAGAGTCTAAACATCAGTGTACTCAACTCTTAGTGGAATTATCTTCTAGATGAAACCTGTTGTGGTTGGGTTCACATTCATTAAGAAAAAGAAAGAACTTCATCTCAGAGTCAGAGTAAATGTTTCCCATGGTTGTTTGCTGTTCTTGGCTAACCTTCACTCTCTGAGTTGTTTATTGGATGACTTGCATTTTAGTTTCTTTACCTTCTGCGCTCTGCCTGAAGTAAGGGAAATTGTTGTGGTATGCGATCCTTCTTATCAAGATATCTTTGAAGGTATGTAGACCTTCGTCTGTTTAGTTATTCTCTCTTACTGATATAACAGTTAATTAGTCTAAATTCCTTACCTCAGATGCAAAAGAGAAGATCCACGTGGATATGAAGTTTGCATTGCCTGGAAAGGAGAGACAAGACTCTGTGTATAGTGGCCTACAGGTACAGATATGTTATCTTGGTCTAATAGAATATGTTGTCAAAGGGCATTCAAATGAACTATATATGCTGTATCACGTTTCGAAGGTTTTTGTGCAAAACTCGTTACAATGATTGATTGTGATTAAAAGTGGTTGATGTTCTTCGTGATCTTTTAACTTTGGGTTGCTTATACCTTTTTCCTAGGGTCGATGTAAGAAAGTTTCATCTCAACTCAATGTTCCCATTGATGGTTTTGCTTCTTAGTACAAAAGAATTCTACATATTGAAGACACATGAAAACTTGCTCATTTCGATTTCACTTATTCCATCTTTTTCACTTTGAAGTTACAGCACACATCTGCTTTTACACAACAGAAAATATACTGATATTTATATATTACAGTGTAAATACTATCTGAGTTCCTTGTCAGAGTCTCTTTGGGTCCTAGAAGATATTTATATCAGTCTTATTCTCCATATAGTACTTGTCCTTAGGAACGTGATGGAAGTTCTCCTATGCGATTCATCTGCATGCTAATATTGAAACTATGATCATCAACTTTCCAGTAGATGTGTGGGTACTTGTCTCTAGTCAAGCATCCTTTGGTATTGAGCTTATGCAATTGAATAGAAGACAAGTTGACTTTTAGTTCTTAACCCCAAAATTCATGATTACCCGATGCAATGCTTGCTGATTCCAAATGTGGCACTTCATCTGCAATTCTTCATGCTCCTATGAAATTCACAGCAATGGTTATCTATCTTATTCATACATGGCTATTTTTGCTTAGGCAGTTGATTCAAGCACAGAACTTGTTTGCATCCATGATTCTGCGAGACCTCTGGTATTAGCTGAGGATGTAGGGAAGGTACTGTCATCATCTAAACTTATCTCTTCTTTCTATTAATTGAATGTCTGGACAATAGTAGTTTCACATTGGAATAGAATTTCATCTTTTTTTGTTTTTGGTGTATTTATGTACTAATCTTATCAAGCTCCAAAAGCTTATCTGACGTTCTTCCATTCTTTTATATTCTTCACTTCTTTTATCTGTTATACTTGTTTAACCTTTTCTCTGTGATTTCAAACTAATCATGCTGTTTGTCCTAGCTGGTTATGTGCATCAGGAAGTTGTAATATTCCTATATTCAGTCTTCTATTTTCTATGTAAAATGTAAAACTCAGAAACTTAAAATATTGGATCTGATGCTAGTTAGACATGAGCATATTATGGGGAGATTTTTGTTGTCATCTGCATATTAAATGTAGGATGCTATCCTTCCATATTCTATTTTTGCCCTGGCTTATTTTCTAGAATCTACCCTCCTAAATATTAAATGTTCAAAGAAACAGCCTTGCAATACTCCATTTACTCTTTCGGTGGCATCATGGCAGGTTCTAAAGGATGCTTTGAGGGTTGGAGCTGCTGTACTTGGTGTACCCTCTAAGGCCACAATCAAAGAGGTACATATGTTTCGTGATAGTTGATTCTATCCCAGTTTGACATCAGCAATGTCTACTTAGGCCATTTTAGAGAGTAGTGACTGGTATGAAATGACCAGAGGCAGAACTTTGTCTGGATGAAAGAAGTGATCCAAAGTACTTCTCTGCTTTTATTCTGGCTGAATAATAATTCTTAGCTTTATAGTGCTTTTTAAGGTTTCTGAGCAATTTGGCTTATACAGTACGTGATTTTGGATTATTCAGTTGATTGAACCCCAAATTGTGAGCACATGTATTCCATAATCCATACCGAGGAAGATGAGTTATTGTTAAGTCTCAAATTGCTTGTTTCAGAGCTTCTTTCCTAGTAGTGAAGGTGCAATGGTAGTAAGTCAACACCATGATGCATGGATTGCTCTCTACTGACTTAGCTGGTCGAGGCAAAATTAGTCATTACATTTCACTGGTCAATGTTTAATCAAGGAGAACAGATTCCAATCAAGCCCTCCAAAACAATTGTCTATTAAACCGTTAAAAGATCAAATTATTCAAGTTGGCCTTCAAATTATAGTCTCATACTAGTTGAGTCCTTTCACAAGTCACAACTAATTCGTTGAATTTCATCCTTGAACTTTCAAACTCTTCCACTTTACCCTTCTATTTTTGTAAAAACTCTGCATGCATGACTGCTAGCAGAAGGGTGATTATTGGAACATATTTCAACATTTGAAGGATTAAACTGAAAAGATAAACATTAGAAGGACTGAGTTGATGGCTATAGTGAATTTGACATCCTTGTTTGGGTTGGGTGGGGGGGGAGAGGGGGGGATGACACTTTCAATTTGGAGGACCAGATTGACAAAGACTGAATTTTGCTTGACTGGTACATCTGCTTATATTGCAAGGTTTAACTGAGTTTAAAACTTATAGAAGTATGCCATTCAAGTGAAGACAATCTAATCACATCCACCGCATAAGTGGTACTCATTTATCGTAAAGAACTAAGTGGAACTATAAGCACGAAAATGTGTATTTGATGAAACAGTTTAGCACTTTTTGGGATGTGAAGTATGTGAGATAAACAAATAGAAAGGTGGCTTTATATTCAATTTGGAGATGGATTGCCTTTTTATATTAAAGAATAACTCTTCTTCCCCATAATATATTCCGACCACAATGACCTATCTTCATGCATAAAAATACTAGATTATCTAGCAGAAAAGATTAAAAATCACTACAAATCTCCCTTATATCTGTCTATTGCAATTTCTGGATTATTATGTGATGTTTTTTTGAACCTTCCACATTTACAAAAGAATTGTGGACTATAAACGACATCATTCATGACAATGATGGATACTGAATGAGTGGAATTGGGATATGGCTGGAATATGATGAAATAGAGCCACTTTGAGGTTCTCTCTGAAATGAGACATGGAAGTGAGTCAAGTGAGTGGGACTCTGAAATGAGGAGGGAATTGAGTTAAGTGAGTGGGACTCCTACACTCTAGTTTACTGACTAGCTAGCTTGCCTAAAGCCATAATCTGATAGAAAGAGTTTTCATGCTGGCGTGAGATGCTAGTACTTGAATTGTTTAAAAGATTTCTGCTCTTTCTCTATGCTTATGGTATCTGACAGGTCTCCCATTCATTGTGCAGGCTGATAGTAAATATTTTGTTGTCAAGACTCTAGACAGGAAAACATTATGGGAAATGCAGACTCCACAGGTCTGCCATTGGAAGCATATTTATCTTATTTCTTTATGCTATGATACCTTAAAAAAGTTTCCTGGTTTATCATGATAGGGATAGATAGATAGGACATAAACATTTTTGGCCATATACATGGTCGATGAAATATCCATAAAACTTCTTCTACAGGTTATCAAGCCTGACTTGCTTAGAAAGGGTTTTGAGCTTGTTAACAGGTAATCAATATTTTGGTGGCTAAACATTAGTTATTTTCTGTCTTCTTAATTTTAAATATTGTTATGTTATGTTTTAATGGACTTCCATTTGCCTCCAGGGAGGGCCTTGAGGTCACTGATGATGTATCCATAGTGGAGCACCTAAAACATCCTGTTTATATTACTGAGGGATCCTACACAAATATCAAGGTAATGAAACTATGATTGTTTCATTTTTCCCCAAAAGGCAAGCCCATGAACTCCCACTATTCTGTTTCAGCATATCCGATATCTTGGTATTCCTAACATTCCTGGTTATAAGCATATCACATGCCTGCATGCTAATATATTGCTGCCATGTAATTGTTCCTAGGCGTCTGACTTACTAAGAATTACATGTCAACTCCTCAGAGATCTTTATGAACGTGCAGGTTACCACGCCGGATGACTTGTTGCTTGCAGAAAGAATACTGAAGCCTACCTCTCCAAAGCCATCCTAGCAAATATCTCTCCCCCGAGCCTCGACCTTTTGTATCCTACTCTCGATCTCAGCCTTGAGACCAAGAAAGGCATCTCTTTGTAGCTTTATGCGGTATAGATCTCTCGAGAAATGGGCAAGTGTTGATGGTTAATCGTAGTTTGTTTCCCAGTTTTGCAGAAAATCGAATAGCAACTCATTCCTTTGTGCATTATTACAAATCAAACCTCTCTGGAAGAGGCAGTTTCCTATTACAATACCATGCTAGCAAATAAAAGCAAGTTTGCCACTACAGCACTACTGTAGGTTCATCTCTTCCAGCCTGATCTGGGGCTTCGTTTGTAATTCTTGTGATAATGAGCTATTGTGAGTTCAATAACTGTTGCAGCGTCATTTAATGGAATTCCATTACTGGAGTTTTCCATGCTTCTCATTTGCTTCTTGTGGTTGTACATTTGTTTGTCAAACGAATTAAGGCTTTCATGCCATCTGGGGTCTGTAGTTTCTCTTATTCCTTTTATTGTTTGACTATCTTTTCATTCAATGGCAGGCTTTGGTGGGGTGGGAGGTCAAGGTTCAAACTTTGCCTCCCACCATCTGTCACTGTATGTGATCTGTCACTTTAAAATGATTCCAAACGCCCATCGGATAAGGGGAAAGAAAAAGTACAACCATTTGGTTGAAACAATTTAAAGGGTATCATGCAGTATTTTAACAATTGAAATTCGTAAAATTGAAGTATGCATCTTCACTTACAAAAGTGAAGGAAACATATAGAAATTTTTATTTTTGTTTGCCAATTATGAGTTTACTCTAGATTTTTTTCCTTTTTGTTTTCTTTTTTTTTTTCCATCAAGCTAAATGGACACAAAAGCAATTATGATAAATCCACACAAGTGACTAAGTTTCATTTTGTTTTAGGGGAACATCAAATAAGAGAAATTGAAGTTGCTTTGGAGGGTTCAGATATTTATAATCCAATATTACACTGTAATTGAAATTGTTGGAACTATGATGAAGACGTGACAAATCTTTGGATACACTTTATGAAATTCAATAAATCTTATTGTGTTTTTAAACGAGGTAAATTTAAATTTGTATATCTAAACTAAGGGTCCGTTTGGATTAGCTGTTTTTGGGGTTGTTTTTCAAAAACAGCACTGTAGCATTTCGTTTTTCAAATACAAGTCCGTTTGGATTAGTTGTTTTTGGGGTTGTTTTTCAAAAATTATATAAAAAACTTTTACTGTTGATGTTTTATGGATTATTTTTAGATGTATTTTTAAAACATATTTTCGAGTATTTTTATAATGTATAATTTTTAAATTTTTATAACAATATACAATTATACATTTATAAATATTTATAAATAAATATATTTATATAAAAATATATAAATGTATTATATTATATATAATACATAATATAAATATATTTATAAATGTATAAATTATAAATGAATATTATATAAATGTATAAATTATAATTTATAATTTTTATATTTATATACATTTATGCATTTATAATACATTTATAAATATTTATAAATAAATATATTTAAATATTTATAAATAAATATATTTATACTTTTATGAATAAATATATTCATATATTTATATATAAATGTTTAAATGTATATTACTATAAATATATAAATTATAAATGTAAATTATAATTTATAATTTATAATTTTTATGTTTTTATATTTATATACGTTTATGCATTTATAATACAATTATAAATATTTATAAATAAATATATTTATATATTATTATAAATAAGTAAGTGTATTATATATATAAATAAATTTATATATTATATATAAATAAATAAGTGTATTATATTTATTTATTTATTATATATTATTTTTATAAATAAATATATAAATGTATTATTAGTGTATTATATTATATATAATACATAACATAAATATATTTATAAATGTATAAATGTATATTATTATAAATGTGTATAAATTATAAATGAATATTATATAAATGTATATTATAATTTATAATTTATAATTTTTATGTTTTTATATTTATATACATTTATGCATTTATAATACAATTATAAATATTTATAAATAAATATATTTATATATTATGTATAAATAAATAAGTGTATTATATTTATAAATAAATTTATATATTATATATAAATAAATAAGTGTATTTTATTTATTTATTATATATTATATTTATAAATAAATATATAAATGTATTATAAGTGTATTATATTATATATAATACATAATATAAATATATTTATAAATGTATAAATGTATATTATTATAAATGTGTATAAATTATAAATGAATATTATATAAATGTATAAATTAATATATTATAAATATATATTAATACTATGCATAAATGTATTAATGTAATAAATATAAATGTATAAATTTATTAATATTATGTATAAATTTATAATTAATATTATGTATATTAATATAAATGTATAAATGTATTATATTATATATAATACATAATATAAGTGTATATTATAAATATACATAAATATATATATTATGTTTAAATGTACATTTTTATAAATGTTCAATATATATAATATATATTATGTATATATTAAATATATATAATATATAACATTTATATAAATGTATAATAACACATTTATAATTTATATAATATATAATATTTATATAAATATATAAAAATATATTTTATATAAAATAAAATATTTATAATATGTATAAATAAATATATTTAAATTAATATAATATATAGATATCCTATACATAATTGAAATATATAAATTGAAATAAACATATTAAATATGTATTTGGAGTTGTTTTTGATATATTGTTTGGATATGGTGTTTTTGGAGTTGTTTTTGAAATACACATTTACTGTAGCATTTGGATTGTGAAAAACAGTTTTTCAAAAACAAGCCCAAAAACAAGAATCCAAATGAACCATAAGTGATTAATCCCAAGTAGGCAGCAATCTTAGCATCGATAAATATCTCTCTCTCTCTCTCCTTGTTTAAAAAAGAATAACGGTATATACATAAACAACTTGGTATTCAGTAGGCCTCCCACTTAAAAAAAAAAAAAACACAACTTGGTACACAATTTTTTTTTGTTAAGAAAAATCTACAATTTGTGTATCGATTAGTCTCAATTTGGTACACACTGGTTGCTTAGCAACCTGAAAATATCAAATTATCTCATCTTATATTAAAAAAAGGGTTATTATTAGTTTACTCCTTTAAACTATATCACTATTGTCAGTTTACCCCCTAACGTTATCTTTTAGTCACTTCACTCCTATAAGTAATTCAACTCAGCATGTTAATAAATTTTGGACAAAAATATCTTTTTATTTTATAGCATTACTACGTTGTTATTATCACTTTATTCGTTTGAATTATAGTGATACAATCATTTTAGTTCCTAACATTATTTTTAGGCATTTTACCTTATCATTAATCTAACTAGTATGGTCAAAAAATTTTAAATATATTTACCCTTTTTATATATAATTAAAAATAAAAAGTTAGAATGGTTATTCTTCCTTTTTTTTTTCACTTTAAGAGATCGAAAAACATAAAAATAAAAGAATTTTCTCAAATTTCTTTTTTCGCACTTATTAATACTAGGAAAAGAAAAAGATATAGGAAAGAAGGAGACAAAAAATTAGATTTTGCAAAAAAATAAAATAAAGAAAAGTATAACATTATCGTATTACTTTAAGATTGTCGGGATTAGAATTGAAATTTAGTGGTAAACAAAAAAGTGAAATATTTTTAAAATAATAAAAGTATTTAATTCTTTCTTATTTGTAATTTTTAAAAAAAGAATTGAGTTCTCTCTCTCCTCCTCTCCCTCTCCGTCTTTCTATTTTTTTTCAATTGTAATAAAATTGTCAAGAAAAAAAATTAATATTTTGACTTTTTTTCTTGATATTAAAAAGGAGAAGAGTCACTCTAGATTTTTTACTATTTTTATTATGTAAAGACAAGGGTATTTTCTTCTAAAGTTTTTTAACTTGCTAAGTTGGTTTAATGGTAGAATAAATTATCTAAAAAATAACTCTATGGGGTAAATTGATAACGAGACTATATTTATGAGGGTAAAGTGATAATAATTTTAAGGGTTAAACATATCTTTTCACTTTAATTAACAAATTTCGTTAAGTTTGACCGTTAGTCTTGGGGGTAAAGTGACTAAAAGATAACGTTAAGGGGGAAATTGATAGTAGTACCAAACGTTAAGGGCGTAAAGTGATAATAACCCTTGAAAAAAAAAACCTGGCTCGGATACACTTAGGCCCTGTTTGGAAGCCAGTTTTTTAGACAAGTTTTTTACCTACTAGTTTTTTAACAACTTTTGCTACAGGAACCCCAAAAAACTTCTCAAAATTTTTTTCCTACACACTTCAAAATACCCAAAACACACAAAAAAAAATTCCCTTCCCTTTTTTCCTACTTCCTCCCCCATCCCAACCCGGCACCACCGTCGTATCGTCCCTCATCCTGCGCGTGCGTTGCGGCTGGGACACGAGCCTCAGCTGCATTTGGTGCACTGTGGAGAAGAGGAAAAGCTGAGCCTGGGCTGCGTCTGGTCGCGAGCCTGGGCCTGCGAGAGCGTCTGGTGCGGCTGGGCTGCAGGGGAAGGGCAGAGGGGAGGAAAAGGGCAAAGGGAGGGCAATGGATGGGGAAAGGGCACGGCAGACGGCAGTGGGCAGGGGAAAGGGGAAAGGGAGGGCAGAGGGGTGGCGGGGGAAGGGGGAAAGGGGAAGGGAGGGCAGAGGGGTGGCTGGGGAAGGGCAGTGCAGTGGGCGGGGGAAGGGGGAAAGGGAGGGCAGAGGCGGGGGAGGCAGAGGCGGGGGAGGCAGTGGGCGGGAGAAGGGGGAAAGGGTGTTGCTGCCGGGAGGTAACGGGGAAGAAGAAGAAAAAGAAGAAGAAGAAAGAAAAGAAAAAGAAAAGAAAGAAAAAGAAAAAGAAAGAGAAAAAGAAAAAGAAAAAAAGAAAAGGAAAAAAAAGTTTTTCACTATACAAAAAAATTTTTCACCTTACAAAAACTTCTACAAAATTTTTTTAACAACTTCTACAGTGCACTACAGTAAAGTTTTAGACAAACTCACAAAAAACTCAGGTTCCAAACATGCCTTTAAATTTGAAAAACTTTGAAAAAACCCGACCCGGACACGACATTGGGCCGATGTGAAGTTTTTAGAAACTTTCCTCGATCAATCTGTAACCTCGGAGTCCCTGTCTTCCTTCCCTCTCCTTCAGCCATAGCCCACCGCGACCGCCCCACCTGTCTCTCATCTCTTCTCTTCTCTTTCAATAAAATAATAAAAAAAGGTGCGGCCAAGCTAAAGACGGTCATCGCTTCTTGCGTCAATTTCTGTTTTCTTTCTCTAAAACCTCACTCACACGCACTACACGCAGTCTACACAGTCTCAGTCTGATGCCTGCAAACTGTTACGCATTGTACTGGTAGGGTTTAACAGCTCCGGGAAACAATCCAAACCGATCAATTCCGCATATTTTATCTATACAACCACAGCGCAAGCCTGCGTTTTCTGCCTTTTTTTATTTTTTTATTTTTGGCCGTGATACTCAAGGTAGGCGTTCATTTCCTTTTATGTTCGCTTTCACTTAAAACTTATGAATGCGTTTTTTTTAAAAATTTTTTTTTTTGGTTCATAGTTCAGCTCGTCCTTGTGATTATCGATTGGTTTTTAGGGCAATGGTTGAGAATTCATAGAAGCTGTTTACTGATCTTTTTACTATTCTTACCATCCATCAAGTGTTTGTTTTTACGTTCCTTAAGAAGCATAATTTTCTTCTGTTGTTTTTGATTATATGCTAATTTATGTGTTTTGAAGACTTCTGAAACTGTGGTTAATGGTTAATTATGTTTTGTGGGTCATATGCTATTGTACGTGGGGCAGTCTTTGCTTACAATGCTAGATGAAGGGATATACAGAACCCTCTTGTCTAGTTCTTTGGTTGATAACAGAATGAGGTCTCTGAACATTTAATTTGAGTTAAATTTTATTTTTCATGGACAAACCGTTGGTCTATCTAAATTTATTTACCTTGTGGATTTTGGTTAGTGATTTGTTAAAGTCATGTTGACTGGCGTCGGGCGGGCAATGGGTAGTCTGTGAGTCTCTATTAAGACCCATGGGGCATATCCGATACGATGATAGTTTTAAAGCAAGGGCCCTAATTTGAGAGAAGCAGTAGTTAAAAGATGTGATATGCTATTTGGAATAAGATATAGATTGCATTAAATACATGCTAAGTTGAAGCTGAATAGCACAACAACATCCTTAATGCGGCAGTTTCAAGACAACAAATCCAAATTATATTTACTCAATCTGGTGTAGACTTTCAATATTTTGGAAACTTCTGTGGACTGAAAGGTGTAAATGGCAATTATGTTCTTTATGGAGTTCTTTTCATACGGCAGGGAAGAGCTGAAAAAGTAAATCCAAATCGAAATAAAAGGAATTGTTTTAGTTTTAGTATTCAACAGGGAATCACTTTTAAAATATTAATCATGAGTACTTAAAGGATTTTAAGGGCAGAGGCCTCCCGGGCTATGTTGACATGTCTGGGATGGTTGTGTTTGATCTTTTTCTTACTGTGGGTTATATGGGTTTTACATGGTGCAAATTCCAGACCTCATAATGATCGTACATTTAAATTTTGTATGCTCAATTATTACTGTAATTCTAAAGGCACGCAAGTGAAAAATTTTAATCTAAAAAGAGTTGGTTGTGTGATTAAAGGATCTTGTTGGACTGCTTCCATGATGTCAGCTTTTAGAGTTAGATGCATACGACTCTCCATGTACATCGGGACTTCTCCATGTATACACTTGCCTGTCACTTGGTTATTCTATACTTTCAGCTCAGCCTCTATTTCAGTTGGTTTATTTTGACATTAATGACTTCCATCTCCTTTATCTAAAATAGTTTGGTTTTGGTACTGTTTTTAATCTTTAATTATCTGGATAATGGTTCATGCTGTTTACAATTAGTAAATATGTGGTTCTAACCCCTGCAGCCATTTGCTTGTTTCTTCTTTGATTTTTTTGATTTTCTAAGGGTTTTGTTCTGCAGGTTAATCTTATTTCCGGGATTATAGTTCATCAGGTTCCTTAAAATGGCGGCGAATCTCACCATAACTGGCATACTTGAAAAGGTAACTAGTCAGTCTGTTTTCTTGTATGTTCAAATTCTAGGCCCCTTTACTTTCCATCTTCCAAAAGGTGGTCCGTTCTTTCCATCTGTATCTATGTGTCTGATTTCGCTGTGGGTTTCTCCTTTCAAAGTTTCGCTGGATATTGCTTGCTTACTTGATATATTGGTGCAGATGACTGGGAAGGATAAGGATTACAGATACATGGCAACATCTGATTTGCTAAATGAATTAAACAAGGAGGGATTTAAACTTGATGTCGAGCTAGAGGGGAAGTTGTCAAATATTGTTCTGCAGCAGCTTGATGATGTGGCTGGTGATGTCTCTGGATTAGCTGTAAAATGGTAATTCTGCAGCTAGTAATATTTGCAAAATTTGCACCTTCTCCCATTACAAGACTTTTTGTTTTGTGCAATGCATTTGTTGAGATAGCTTTTTTGAGAAATGAACAAAAGAATTTCTTTATTTGTCTGGCAGTTGACAACTTCTAATTTCTGTTCTTTGGATTTGAGTGGCGGTTGTATCTACTGCTAGATGCATGAGGTTTCTATGTGCTAGCAATGATTTAGGTCTTTGAGCCTTTATATATACCATGATTTTAATTACATATGAACATTGTGACTTTGCGTAGTTATAGCATGTTCCGAATTTCTGGAAATTTCAAAGAAACAATTGGCTTTAAGAATCGGGTTGCTAAATTGCTGGCTTACTGGGAAACTTAGTGGAGAATGAGAAATTGGAAACTGGACATTCATCTGAGCTTCTTTGGTTGAACTTATTTTGTTTCATATACATTGTAGTTAATTGTTGAGCGGGTTGTTCATAGGAACTCACCATTACCAGGCAAAAGTACTATCCTGCCTCCTACTCCTTCAGTAATTTCATGCGGATCCGCAATGGCAAAGGCATAAGCATTAGAGAGATACTTTGATTGATGAGTTCTTTATTTATATATAAAAGATCAAGAGAAAACCTTGAATATGGGATGACTTGGCAGTGGCCCCAACGTTTTATGAGTTGAAACTTAAACAAAAGGCAAGTTGTAATAATCAAACAGGAATCAGAGCACATCTGAAAGTGCTAATAACCCTAGGTTAGAATATTTATCTAAGTGGAATTCTATGGACTTCGAGGAACAGTGGCAAATGGGGAAGTGAATGATGGTAGAATTTATAGGCTAACTAGCCAAAGGAGATAATTAATTCTTCAACTGCCAAAAAGCTGCTCTGAACTCTCAAGGGTATATGTTATAATTGGATAGTTCATCAGGAATCTTCCTGCACCCACAGAATGTTGCTATTGTCCTAAAGCTTTTTTTGAGGCAGAAAGCAATGCCATAATGTTTTCTCATCTCAGCCAATTATTTTTTTGATTACATATTTCTGCTTATAATTGCCAATAAGTCGGCAAAAAGTTCATCCATAACCCAAGATGGGGAATGAGGTTCATCTCTCTTTAATTTGACCATTTACATATATTCAATGGTCATAATGTTTAGTTTCATCCTTAGCATTACATTCAGTCAAGTATTTTAAACATATTAATTTCACGGTGATAGATTGTTAATCCATGCTTAATTCATTTTCTCTCAATTCTGGAACATTGGATTGCTTTACCAATCTACAGTGGAGGATTCTGGTAGTTCTCTCAATAGTCTATCTTCTTTGCAACATTTTTTTCGCTTTTCGATGGATGAGAGAGGCTGAGTTAAAGTACTTGTTGGCAAGCGTTGTTATTTCTTTGTTTTGGTTTGCTTTGACTGTTGTGAGATGAGAGTACCTTCATGTGTTGCAAGACCGATTTTGTTTCATGATGGGTTACTGTTGTGGCTGTTTTCTGATTGCTTTTCATTCATCGAGTCAAAGTACTTATTGGCATGTGCCATCTTTTCATTGTATTTGTTTAGTTTGACTCTTATGAGACTAGGTTACATTGTGTTGCAGCATTGATGATGTTTAATGAAGGGTTACTGTTGTGGTTGTTTTTCATTTATTGTGTTGATCTTAACTTTCAGCCTTGCTCCTTTGGTTAAGAAAATCCATGAGCAACAAGTGTTGGATATGACTAATAAGCTTTGTGATAAGCTGCTTAATTTAAAAGACCAGCATCGTGATATTGCTAGCATAGCTATGAAGACAATTGTTGCCGAAGTTCCTTCACTTTCTGTTGCACAGTCTGTTCTTGTGTCCATTACTCCGAAGTTGATTCAAGGGATCACTGGCACTGTAAGTTTCTGAGAACAGATTGTTCCAAAATCATAGATGTTTTTCTTTAAACTTTTAATCAGGATCTGTGAAGATTAATGCACTTGTCATGTATTATTTGGTAAACAATAGTACAGTTCTAAATCAAAGTGATATCCTGGATATGTATTTATTTATTTTGCATAATTGGCTTCAAACCAGTGACCAACTTCAATGTGGAATAGTATTTCTAAGTCACTCAAAATCTTGCTCTGAATTTAGCAAAATGGGAGCTACTTCACTTCCTTGACTTCCAGATTCAAGAACAAACTGAATTTTCTTGATTTGTGAGTCATGTTTTCCATGCATTGAGAGAGATAATTCCTGTTTGTGTTATAGAAGTTGTTGAATGGCACCTCATTTTACCTTGAATGAGCAAGAGTGCACATTTCCTCTTTCTACCGTTTTGGTTTCACTCTCAAGTTAAACATTTTGGTTGTCTACGGATATTGCAGTCAAGTTAAACTCTTTGGAAGAGATTTTCTTGAAATTAATATAATTAGCTACTTTGTTGCGAAATAAATACATTAAAATGTGGACCTAGTGGTCAAGAAAGGGCTGAATTCACTTGTCCCCTATATCCTTTACTGCTCTGTCCTTCTCTTCTTGCATTTGTAATTTTCTTTTTCAAATGAAAATGGACTGTACACTCATATATTGACTTGCATGGAATGCCTTCTACTTATAAATTCTTTTTCTTTTTCCCATTATTGTTATATCCTTTATTTGCTTGTCCAGGGAATGAGCACAGAAATAAAATGTGAATGTCTTGACATTTTATGTGATGTTCTTCACAAATATGGGAATTTGATGGCTTCAGACCATGAGCCACTGTTAGCTGCATTACTACCTCAGTTAAGTTCCAATCAAGCCACAGTTAGGAAGAAGACTGTCTCATGTATTGGTAAGCACAAATATACTCAAATTGAGGAGTTTGCATGTTCTGTAAATGATTCTTTGATTGGTAAGAAAATCCCCATGAGACTTTTGATGGAGTATTCTGATTGTGATCTGTGTCTTCCTTCAGCATCTTTGGCTTCAAGCTTGTCAGATGACTTGCTGGCAAAAGCTACTGGCGAAGTTGTTCGGCTTTTGAAAAATAGGGCTTCAAAATCTGAAATGGCACGAACAAACATTCAGATGAGCGGGGCCTTAAGGTTTGTTTTTAGATGTGGCTTTCATGCTTCTTAATTTTACTCACATTTGGAGGCTTTCCTTTTGGATCTAAACTTTTATTGCAGTCAGTCCACTTGTTGGATGTGGATGACATAATTTTGCCTGTAGGTATTGAAAGATTTTTATTGACTTATCAAGTTGTGTGAGGGAAAGGAAAACTAATTTCTGACCCCACGTATTCTTAGTCAGAGCTATGTCTTTGATTAATAAAGGTTATTTTTTCAAAGTACAAAATGAGTATATACTAGCTGAAAATAAGAAATGAAAAATGCAATATTTCAATTCATGGGAGAAGAAACATTTCCCAACTTTGGTCTCATTGAGATGAACATTTGTATTCTGCCTTGGTTACTCTTTCTCATGCTATCCTTTAAAATTCATCAAAATACATAATAGAATTTATTTTATGTTGTATTTTCTGTAAGCCAGGAAACATGGGTTAAAGTTGTGTGTAAGATTTTGCATCATGAAAGGAGCATGGTTAAAAAGCCTCCGAACGAGGTTGACGTGTTGCTAGTCTGATTGCAATAGCATTTGAGAATAGTTTTTCTCTCTATGATGCTTTGTACGGGCTCATGAGATTGTTCAACATTTCTATAGCTTTTTCTTGGTGTCTCATTATTGTCTTTTCTGTATTTATTCAATGAGAAATCCTGATTTGACTGATCATGAACCTTTTATCTCTAGCCGAGCTGTTGGCTATCGTTTTGGTCCCCACCTTGGAGATACTGTTCCAGTTCTAATAAACTATTGCACAAGTGCATCAGAGAATGATGAGGAGCTTCGTGAATATAGCTTGCAGGTATTTCATTTGTTAATTAGAGTTTTTTTCCCTTTGTTAACATTATGTATTGGCTTCTCTGCTTTAATGCACTCTAAGATATTGAATTATTGTTCCTAGGCATTGGAGAGTTTTTTACTAAGGTGCCCTAGAGATATTTCTTCTTACTGTGATGAAATTCTCCACCTTACATTGGAGTTTCTTAGTTATGATCCAAATTTCACTGATAACATGGAGGAAGATACTGATGATGAAAGTCATGAGGAGGAAGAAGATGAGTATGTTCTCAGTTAATATTGGTTTGCTTATTCCTGTATTGATCTGTCTATTATAGAGTTTCAGCTGACTTCCCATTTTTTATTGTATATTAGTGAGAGTGAAAATGAGTATACGGATGACGAAGATGTGAGCTGGAAAGTCCGTAGGGCTGCAGCCAAGTGCTTGGCGGGACTAATTGTTTCTCGCCCTGAGCTGCTTGGAAAGCTATATGAAGAGGTACATAAGGGGCAACTCTGATTTTTCGTACTCTTCTATTTCTTCCATGAACATTATTGCTTTGACATTATTGTGAAATTACTTTGCTTTCAATATGTGAAAGATTAGGTTGGATCCCATTTTACCAAAAGTTCTTTTGTCCAGTGGTTCCCTTCCCCCCCCCCCCCCCCACCCCCACACACACACACACACACCCCACCACCTCAAACAAAAAAAAAGGGTTTACATGACAATAGAGAATAAGTTAGTCATCCTTTTAATTTTCATGATTAACTGTTGAAAAAGCGTTTAGGTCAACATTAAGAAGTAATGAGTTACAATATCTACAGTCTTAAGGTATATTAAGCTATTCTAAAACCAATTTGCATATACCAAGAAAGGCTGTCTCAGCTTTTTGTTTGCAGGTTTTCAATTTCCGTGTCAGTTTTGATTGTCACATAATTAGGGATTTCATGCTGACAATTGATGGAGGATTTATCTTTTCCTTGGAAAGGGTGATAAACTTTTGCTGCTGGTTAAATGCATGTAAATGAAATGAATTCATGCATTGCATTTATTACTTTTACAGTTCAAGTTTATTTCTTGTGCAGGCTTGTCCAAAATTAATTGACCGATTTAAGGAAAGGGAAGAAAATGTCAAGGTAATGCCACTGAATGTTTTGGATTTCAAATTTAAATCTTCCTGTTGTAAAGCATCTGATTATCTTTTTCACAGATGGATGTGTTCAATACTTTCATTGCGTTGCTGCGACAAACTGGAAATGTTACGAAAGGGCAGATGGAGTTTGAAGAATCAAGGCAAGATTTTCTTATTACCTAGTTAAACTGCTGACCTGTAAAGCTTGGGACCTTGTGAGTTCTAGTTATTGCTGGAGATAATCTTGTATCAATTTGTATAGATAGCTTCTATTGCTTTTCTCTTTTTTTTTTCTTTTGTTGGAGGGGGGGGTGTTGAGGGGGTTAATTTGTTAAATAGAAAATGATAACAAGTAATTTCTTACAGCTTATCATTGCCATGCATCCATGGATTGAAATCTGTTCTCTATGATATTCTCAATTTGCTTCTGTCTAGTGCATCTGGTGCATTGACAATAGTTGAAGAGATATATGGGCAAGTTTCGTACCGGGTGCGGTTAGGTTTATTAATTTTTTTTCACCTTGTTTTTGCATGCTTTTACTGTGCTGGTGTTGGCACTTTTCTGTTCAAATTTTCACTTTAGAAAGCAACAAGATGTATCTAGCCACATTTGTGGAAAATCCTTATCTTTGGATTTTGCTGTTTGTTGTGTTGCATCTCCCATCAATACCGAAGTAGTCTAAAGCTTCCCTGCTGATTGTGATTATGACCAATTTGTTGTGGCATTCAGCTGTTTTCTGCTCAATGTTGGGTTTTTCTCTATTTTAACGATGTATCTTGCAGTCCTAGATGGTTATTGAAGCAAGAAGTGCCTAAAATTGTTCGGTCCATCAATAGGCAATTAAGAGAGAAATCTGTCAAAACAAAGGTTGACTTCTATAACCTTACAGTTGTGCTGTTATATTTGTCTTGATTCAGGGACTTGTTTTATTTTGTCTCCAAGTGTTATCATCTGAAGTGATAAAGGTTCATTTTTTGTTCTACGACTTTCTTATAGTGTTTCCTCTGCAGGTTGGTGCATTTTCAGTTTTGAAAGAACTGGTGGTGGTCTTGCCTGATTGCCTTGCTGAGCACATTGGATCTCTTATACCTGGATTTGAGAAAGCATTATGTGTGAGTTTTATTTATTCATATGTGAAACAAAATTCTTATTATCTTGATGTTGTTTATAAAAAACTAATCTGGTATTTTACTGGTTTTTTAAATTTTTTCAAAAATTTATCAGGATAAGTCCTCTACTTCAAATTTGAAGATTGAAGCTCTTACTTTTACAAGATTAATTTTGGCTTCTCATGCACCTCCTGTTTTCCATCCTTATATTAAGGTATTGTCTTATAACTCATTCTACCTTCTAAACTTTTCAAGAATGTCAAATTGTTCGTCAAGTGTTGTGCAATCAAGTACTTTAATAACATTTTAAGCAATCAGATGCATTCTTCATCCTTGCTGTTTAAAATGTTGGCTGGTTTTCATTGTTTAATATCACATTCCTGTAAGGAGTGATGTTAGGTCATTTCTTTTTGGTTGCCCAAATCCACTGAGCCATTTTTTCTTGACTCTTGTTTCCTGCTTTGGGTTGCACGAGATATTGTAGCTTATACATGTGATATATCAAGGAAAAATGGAAACACATTGGAACTCTCCAGCTTATACCCCTGAAACTAATCCAGAACTACAAGCTTGTACATTTACTGAAAGATTGAGACATACCTTTTAGTTTGTGGATATGGTAAGTATTATTATGTCTTCCAACATGTCAGGTACTTAGAATAAGGTTCTCTTCGATGTTGGTTGTGTTAATTTACCATTTTACTCATTTTTAGATTAGTTTTCTAGATTATATCTAGAAAAGCTTTAGCTTGTATAGCTATACACCGAATGACTGGCAAAAGTGTTACATGCTCCTCTCATTTGTTTTCATTTGCCTAGAAGTGAGAAAGGGAAAGAAATTGCAGAAGCGGTTGATGTGTATGACTTGAAGTAAATGTAATTTTTTTGGTTATTTTCTTATGTGCAGTCAATTTTCATAATTAAAAACCTCTAAGAGCAAATCAATGACGGTGAAATTGCAGAAGCAGTTGACGTGTATGACATGAAGTAAATGTTGTTTATTTTCTTATGTACAGTTAATTTTAATAATTAAAAACCTCTAAGAGGAAATCAATGATGGTCTTGTATTGTATTATATAAGCTTCTTTGCAATAGAAACCTTTTCTGAGGTTAAAGAGAAATGAAAAAAATACTGAATGAAGATGAGATGGACAATTCTGGGTTCATTGCTCTTTTTTTTAATGAATAAAAAATGTTTATATGTTTATAATGTTCTTTTCATGTTTTATAATTCTTAGAGATGCATTATACCATGTATGATATCCTCTAGTTGAACCGTTGACGTCCCAAAAAGTTTGGTTCTGGCTTCCCCATTTTATTTTCAGGCCATATCAGCTCCTGTTATATCCGCTGTGGGTGAGCGATACTATAAAGTTACAGCTGAAGCACTTAGAGTATGTGGAGAACTTGTTCGTGTTGTGAGGCCAAATATTGAGGTTAGATTGTGTCTACTTCGTGCATCTCTTATTTCGGGTTACTTTGTCAGATGCTAATGGGATACCCTTTTCAGGGTTCTGGTTTTGATTTCAAACCCTATGTTCATCCAATATATAATGCTATCATGGCCCGTTTGGCAAATCAAGATCAGGATCAGGTTTGCAACATTTGTATCCATAATTTTCTTTCTTCCAGCTCAATACAACTTTGGAGTGTCTCATCATTCTTCCTTTGCAGGAGGTTAAGGAAAGTGCCATTACATGTATGGGGCTTGTTGTTTCAACGTTTGGTGATTATCTCAGAGGGGAGTTACCAGCATGCCTTCCTGTGCTTGTGGATCGAATGGGGAATGAGATAACTCGGCTAACTGCTGTGAAGGTTGGTTTAGTTTCTAGAATACATTGACTAGAAAAGAACCTCTTACGAAAGTTGGTATGGGTACTTGATAATGATTTTTTTTTTCAATGATAAAACTGTTGTTGAGTGGCTGTCATTAGGCTTCTTATGACTCCCCTCATTTTTTTTGTCTTGTTGGCTTGATATTTGATTGAAGTAAAGTGGCAACTGATTTTAGAGATTATCCAACCACTTTTCCCCCATGATTTTGAATTGGAGAATAGCTGCATCACATTTCTGTTGTAAATGCTTTTTCCACTATCATGATAAACTATTTCTTGGTCATCTTGTTACCATCTAATGGTGGCATGTTTCTGTAGTCAAGAGTTTAGTTGATGATTTGTCAACCATTTAATCTATATAATATTGATTTGTGGAATTCCTGTTATGTCTTAGTGGCAGAGAAAATTTGGCTTTTAGGTTCATAATTTTACCTCTGCAGATCTAAATTTTGACATTGTTGTGTCATTTTCTTTTACATTGCCCATCCTTTCCTGAAATCTTGCAGAAAAATGTTATTGCTGGTGGTATGGTAGCCCTATCTTCTCTTCTATTTTTTGTATTCTTGTTATTGGCAAGTGGAGAAGAGTTGATAGTGGGTGGTAATATTTTTCCTCTCACTATGTTGACATAGTAGTAATAGTGTTAGACATTGGATACTTTCAGAACTTACTGCTTAACTACTTTTACATGTGTAGAAGCTTTAATGTATTGTCTCTCCAGGCATTTGCTGTCATTGCTGCTTCTCCACTGCATCTTGACCTATCTTGTGTTTTAGAGCATGTAATTTCAGAGTTGACCGCATTCTTAAGAAAGGTGAGAAAATTTGTCATTTAACAAGTAATTTTGTCTTTTCCATTTTTTTTAATCAAGATGATATAATACCTTTGAAGAAATGTCTGATCTCCTTTACTTGCTTATGGATAGGCCAATCGCGCACTAAGACAGGCAACACTTGGGACTTTAAACACCCTGATAGTTGCTTATGGTGATAAAATCGGTTCAGCTGCTTGCGAAGTCATTGTCATAGAACTCTCTACTTTGATAAGGTTTCTTGCTAGTATTTTGTGTTAAACTGCATTTTGTACCTATGTATCTGTTTATGAGTTTTCAATGTCATGGGCTAATTAATGAAAAAGTTCTGATGGTGCTTTTCTTGAACTCCAGTGACTTCGACTTGCATATGACAGCACTAGCCCTGGAACTTTGTTGTACCTTAATGTCTGACAGCAGATCAACCCCTAATGTGGGTTTGACTGTCAGAAATAAAGTTCTTCCTCAAGCATTAACTTTGGTGAAAAGCTCCTTGCTTCAGGGACAGGCACTTCTTGTACGTTGCACATTTTGTACTCTATAAAATGGTTGATGTACAGCAGTCTTCTTTGCATTAACTTTCTTTTTATCAAACCTGCAGGCTTTGCGGAATTTTTTTGCTGCATTGGTTTCCTCAGCAAATACAAGCTTTGATGCATTACTGGAATCTCTTCTTTCAACTGCCAAACCATCTCCACAGGCTGGTGGTGTTGCAAAGCAGGCTTTATTTTCCATTGCTCAGTGTGTAGCCGTTCTTTGCCTTGCTGCAGGTGATAAGAAATGTTCATCTACCGTTAACATGCTGACGGACATTTTGAAAGATGACAGCAGCACAAGTTCGGTAAGCCTAGCCTAGACTAGAAAAACTTTTATGCCTTATTTTCCATATGATTTTTGCTTGCTTAGATTAATATCATATAAAAATTACAAGTGATAAAGCTATTCATATCATATCTCAATGTTCTTGGAAAAGTTTATCTTGCGGTGAAAAGTAGTTTTTAGCTGAATTTGTTTCTGATAACCTTCATGCTATTCTTAAAGGTTTATATGTTTTTATTGGTCTCATATTATTGTTCACCGAATTTAGCTGATGCTAGGTGCTTTAGAGAAGGTTTTGCTAGAATGCTAAGTGCTTGCAATTAGGCATGATATTGTTGTATCTGCTAAGAAATTGAAAGTGGTTTCTACATAGATTGCAGACATTTGTTACTTGTATAGCTTTGCACTCAAGTGCCACCTTGAAGGGCTTCCATCTGTGGTTTACATTATCATGCATGCGTCGGTCTGCATATCTATACACTATATAAAGGGAGAGCAATGGCAGTTGGTGTAAACATTTTTGTCGTTTTTTGACCTTCCAATTTTATCCTAAGAAAAACTAACTTGTACCCTAATCACATTTGCCAACATTGCACTCATAACTACTGTAAATATTGTAACCACCAAAATTATTTATTATCATAACTTGAAGTTTGTTAATAAATAATTTATATAAAATTTATTTGTGTAAAAACAAAATATATATATTCATGGAAAATAATAATTATTTCTAAATTGCATGCACATTGTGTGTGTCTTTTAACACAAGTGGAATTTATTTATTTGTACTTTTTGGTGGTAAGTTGGGAATTACGTGTGTTTTAAGCTTTGTGATAAGCTGAATCTAGTATGAGAGTGGCAATTTAACATATATATATATATATATATATTTTTTTTTGAGCTCCTCTTCCTTTGTTATCATTTTGTGATATTGTTTTATTTTCCATTTTTCTAGGCCAAACAACATCTTGCGTTGCTTTGCTTGGGAGAGATTGGGAGGAGAAAGGATCTAAGCTCACATGTTCAGATCGAGAGTATTATCATTGAATCATTCCAATCTCCTTTTGAAGAGATCAAATCAGCTGCCTCTTATGCTCTTGGGAATATTGCTGTTGGTAATCTACAAAAATATCTGCCATTTATCTTGGACAAGATTGATAATCAACAGAAGAAACAATATCTACTATTACACTCATTGAAGGAGGTATGCCATTGATATGGAGTTCTCTCATGATATTCTTTTTAATTGCTTGATCTTTTATTATTTTCTAAAACTTGTGAAATGAATCCTTCCTTAAGGTCATTGTAAGACAGTCAGTGGACAGATCAGACTTTCAGGAATCAAGTGTTGAGAAGATACTTAATCTGCTCTTTAACCACTGTGAAAGTGAGGAAGAGGGTGTTCGCAATGTTGTAGCTGAGTGTCTGGGAAAAATTGCCCTCATTGAACCCCAAAAACTTGTTCCTGCTCTCAAGGTAGCGCTACACACAATAATGCTTCGTTGATCTCTTTTTATATGGCTAGCACAGTTTCTTTTGTACAATTGATAACAGCCCAACAATCAACATGTTTTTCCTTTCTTTAGGACCGTACCACTTATCCAGCTGCATTTACCCGAGCAACGGTTGTCATTGGCGTAAAATATGCTATAGTTGAGCGTCCAGGGAAGATAGATGCAATTCTGCAGTCTGAAATTTCATCTTTCCTGATGCTCATAAAGGATCAAGATCGGGTAATTTCCCTTTCAATATGCAAAGTTGTATATATTATCGCTTATGATGTCTTAAGCTTTCCAGTTCTGCTTATAATGGTTTGGAGATCTTTTGTATTTGGCTTCTTTTGCTGTACATGATACATGAATGCTCAACTTAATTTTATGTAATTTCAACTTGAATGTTTAAAGGTGATAAGTCCCTTTTCTGTTGCTTTATTGCACTGCAGAAGATGATAATTATATTCTCAATTAGTGATTGCCAATTTTTAATCAAATTGCTCTCCCTTTTCTTTGTACTTTTATTTAGACTCAATGGTTACTCCAACTAGCTGATCACTACCTGCTGCTGCAGTCCTTTGCTGACCGGTCTTATAACCTGAATGGTTTTTGATATGGGTATATTAGTTTATCGTGAAAACAGTTTGTTCAGAACTGATGGTACTGAATTTATTGTAGTTTAGACCGTCAGTTTAGACCATCAAAATTCTGTTCCCAGGATGGTATATATTATGTGAGAATAGCTTTAGATCTTCTGTTTTCTGATGGAAATTTCATTTAATCATTTCATGCTATGTTTTGACCCTTCTGGTCTAAAAGTATCCAGAGTAAGCTAACATGGACTTTAATTTGAGGTAGACTTGATTGGCCTACGTTCCTTCTTCTCTCTCTCTCTCTCTCTCTCTGGTTTTTTTGGGGGTGTTTTGGGGGGGGGGGGAGATACTCTAGCTTTCTATATTTTTTTCCCCTTGGGTTGTTTCATTGATCTTATCCTCTCTAACTGTTGTGCAGCATGTTAGGCGTGCAGCTGTTTTGGCCTTGAATACAGCAGCCCATAATAAGCCAAACTTGATAAAGGGTCTTTTACCTGAACTTTTGCCACTACTATATGACCAGACGATAATTAAGGCAAGTAAATGTACACGGTTATTGAATTCTAATTCTTTGGAGTTTGTTAAAGGTGGAGAAAGGAACCAGTTGAAAGTTACCCAATTTTATTTCTCTGGAGCGCGAGTGTTGGGAGGATTTGGTTGGATAGTAGCATCTCTTTTGACTTTAGTCTATTTAATGCTGGCAATCTAAGTTTTACTGTTTATTTGTGTGATTGAATTGATGGTAATGAATGGCCAGTTAAACTGGTAGTTAAGGTCTAAGTCCTTGTTTATGTAAAGCACAGCCCATGCCATCTTAAAATTTCAAGAACAATTAAGTAAACCATACTTTTGCATAAAATCAATAGGAGTCAAAGGAGAATATATGCCCACTTATGTATATTACTAAAAATAAGAGTAAATCTTACCCCTATCACTAAATACTAATTAGTTAACTTAACTATAACTGTATTTGGACGTTAAATTTTAATGGAAGTTGATACGTTGGAGTTTAGCTTAACAATTAAATTTGAAGTTCTTATATATTTCAATGTTGTTTAAGAATTGAAATTATAAGTTAGGGCTTAGAATTATGAACGGTTTTTTTTTAATATCATGTTTGTTTGAGTTGATTGAATTTTATTGGAAAAACATATAAGATATTATTTTGTTATAACAATTTTTTTTAGAGAAAATTAAAATATTTTAACTGACTATCGATATTTCGGATATTACCGAATTACCGGTTCTTTGATCCAATTTATCAAACTAAGGTTTGGACGGTGATCGGATATTGGTCTTAAAAAATCAATTTTCGAATTACCAAATTTTTTTTACCGAATTCCCGATTATTGGCCAATGAGCACCCATAAACATAAGGGCTAGACTTATTTGACTTGGCATGAATAAAAGGCAAAAGGGAAAAAAAAACGATGTGCAATGGCAAGAATAGCAATGTGCAAGAAATGTTATTGTAAGTAACAATAGCGAAATTGTAATTAGAGTTTAATTGAAAATTATCTCAGGGTTGAAATCTATTATTAGTCCATTAAGCCTAATCTAAGAGTCATGGTTTAGACAGCACATCCACCCAACCAGATAATAAGTAAATTAATTATAAGTTAATTAAGTTAAGATTAACCCTTTGGGCCTCAAAGAACTAAATAAAGGTCACATTCTTTGTTTCCTTTCTTTTGGGTAAAGGCCACCGTTAAGGGCCAAACAGTTATAATATGACAATACAATTTATTCGTTAGGCTGAAATCTTTTGAGTTCATTGGGCCCATTAACAAAGACCAACAAAAGCAATGAAGGATATCATTGTTCTGAATATACAGATGTACCACTTGTTGCATCAACAGAAAGCCATGTGGCGAAAAGAAGGCAAAACGCTAAACCCCCCATTCTTCATATATAAAAGGTAAACTTTAACGTCTACGTGCAAAATATGAGAAAAATGAAGCATAGGCTTGTACACCACTTAATGCATGACTCCATAGTTCTACTCTATGTTGCGCTGGTTAAAGCTAGTGTTGCATGTCATGTGCTGGATTACCCATGTTTTTCAGTTCCTGAACTTGTCTTTGTTACAAGTTTTGACTATCTATACCTTGGAATCTGTGGAATCTTTTTTCAGAGGAAGGGAGGGTAAAGGTTGCTGTTTGTAAGTTCATAATTGTTCTGCTGACAGTTTGTGAAATTTATCAATTGCCCTTATAGTTGACTCATAAGTGTGCACACATAACTTTGGCATCTGCAGAGTTGCATTGGATAAATCAAAACCCATTTCTGTGGCTAATTGGTACATTATCTTGTAAAGCAGAAAGTCTTTAACAGTTGATCTTGATAGCAAATCTAATTAGGAACCTTTTTATAAAGCTATTTTAACTTGAGTGGGCATTAGACATCACCAAATTTTTAATTTCTTTTATGAGTTGAGAATAATTTATGTTAACTTGTTTCTCCTCTTTGTTGGCAGCAAGAACTGATTAGAACAGTTGATCTGGGTCCCTTCAAGCACACAGTAGATGATGGGCTTGAATTGAGAAAAGCAGCTTTTGAATGTGTTGACACTTTGTTGGACAGTTGTCTTGATCAAGTGAATCCATCATCTTTTATTGTTCCTTACCTCAAATCTGGTTTGGAAGGTAAGTTATTTTCTGAAATTTAGCATCTTATGCTTGCCTTTTTCAACTCTTAGGCACTGTATCTCATTGCCTTTGTTGTGTGTATCAAGCATTGTTCTGATCCTTATTCTGCTTGTCTTTCACTAAATTAATTGTGGTTTTTGGGCTTCATAGATCATTATGATGTTAAAATGCCTTGTCATCTTATCCTCTCAAAACTTGCGGATAAGTGCCCCTCTGCCGTATTAGCAGGTATTTCAATCTGAATATTGATTGTTGATCTTTTAGCTGATTATTTTTTTATTCATCAACTAACTCTGTTGGCTTCCAGTTTT
Organism: Coffea arabica; assembly: GCF_036785885.1. NCBI lineage: Eukaryota > Viridiplantae > Streptophyta > Magnoliopsida > Gentianales > Rubiaceae > Coffea > Coffea arabica. Next base: position 21,347,221 of record NC_092312.1, on the reverse strand, counting down.
GGATTCTTTGGTGGATCCCTTGCAAAAAACTGTTAGTTTCAGGCCAAAACAGGATGCAGTCAAGCAAGAAGTTGATCGTAATGAAGACATGGTTAGGAGTGCCCTTCGAGCAATTGCATCATTGAACCGCATAAGGTATGTTTATTTTTTTCCCCTTCCCCCTTATTTGGGAGTTTCACACAGATAATTGTTCTTTTCGTTTCCTTCACAACTTTAGCTTACTTGATTGACTTTCTTAAATTAACACAAGCAAGCGCCTGGGTTTGTCCTCCTTGGAACTTGTCATTTCATTTTTCTTTTTAAAATTTTGTCTCAAAAAGTAGATGAATTGTGGCTGGGGCCAGTATCTTGCGTTGGCAGTTATTAGAATATCTTGTAAGAGAGGAGTTTGGCTTTTCTGGTTTATCAGCTTGAAATTTGAGTAGATAGATATCTTTTATGACAATGAAGTATGACTGGAAGCCAAGTTTTGTATATATATGTATGTTATTTGTATCACTTTGCTAGCAAAATTTATCAAAGTAAACAAATGGTTGACTTTTTGTTTGTAATAATGCGCTTGATCATTTCCATTGCTTGGTGGCCATCTAAATTTTTAGTTTTAGGCGGAGGTCAGTAATACTTGTGATGGAATGAATGACATAGCTATTATGCCTGACGTTGCAAAGTACTTCGAGCTTCATCTAGCTGCATGCAAATAGCTCGTCTTACAACCCACCTTTGGCTCATTAGAGTGTGCCTTTCATACCCCACGCTTTGCTTCTTAGAACTGTTTCGCTTCACACTTTTGAAGCAAGCTACACTTAGTGCCTTGCCAAACTTTCAGTGCTTCTGTGCATGAGCTTCTGGCGTTCTAATGGTCTCATGTTTCCTGTCAAGCAATAATGACAATGGCAGTTCCTGTCAAAGCAATAATGGGAATGCCAGTTTTTATGGATGTTCTCCTCTTTCCTATAAATTTAAATTATTAGCTTTTGATTCGTGTTACTTTGTCTTTTGTTTTGCAGTGGAGGAGACTGCAGCCACAAGTTCAAAAATCTCATGAATGAAATTGGAAAATCTCAAACACTATGGGACAATTATTGTTCTATTCGAAACGAGTGAGAATTTTTTAAACCCACCTCTGAGGTTCATGCTGAAGTGAAGAAAATGATCGTTGCTTGATTTCTCCGGGAGAGCCTTTTACAAGTTATACCGTTGGAATATTGATGGGTTCAGAATACAAGCTAGATGGGGTTTGTGGAGAATGGTATGGTGCAATTCACTCCTTTTTGGGGAAGGCTGATTTGGTTGGCATTGTATAGTCATAGTCCTAGTTTTCCCATTCTTTCGCTGCTTTACATTTTCTTCTTTATTGGGTTTTCCCCCCAGTTATCTGTGCACTAGGTTATCACTTTCCCCTTCCAACCCCTAAATTGTTGTAAAATTCAGCTGGGTTGCTAGTTTTAGCAAGAAATTTGCCCCCAGAAACCTGACTTCCGAGCACAGGAAAAATTGGCCGCTGTTAATCCTTGGCGTATTACGAAATTTTGGTTGAGTTATGTGAGGATCATTTGCTTTTCCCTCGAGTCTGTGTCAGCGCTACCACGTTGGCTCAGTAAGATCTCCCACATAGGGACTCCTCGCACGACCCAGATCTCCGGCATCTGATTTGATTAGATTGCATCAGCCATTCAACCTAGAAACAGAATTTGAAGACTCGGAATTTTGACGCTATTCACACGTCAGTCACTGCCCCCACGCTCTATTGGAATTTTTGAAGTCTGGTTTGTCAGTTCTTAGTGACATGTGATCCATTGCGTCTTGGTGGCATATGCAACATGTATTGTTTCTTCAAATTCTTATCCTCTCCTGCGTTAGCATGGACAATTATTAGTTTGTAATGCCAAACATTTGGACTGCTTTTAGAGACTTAAACAGTTGCCGAGTAGCCAAGTACATCAACTATGCATTTAAAAAAGAACTTTTAAGCTGAAATAACCTTTTCCTCAGCCGGCAGCAATGCCTTTTGTTTTTCTATATTTTTTCTGTATTCAACGGTGACTCTTCGCCGGCTCTTCTTTGCTCTACGAGGAAAATGATTTAAAAATAAATTTACATTACTCTAATATTTCTACCAGTTGAGTTGGTGATGTGCCGAACTCTTTAACAATCTAAATTACTCTTAGGGTACGTTTGGTTCTACAGAATTAGAATTGAAATTCTATAGAATTGGAATTCTATGAACTGGAATTCCAAGTCATTTCAATTCTTTCGTTTGGGAAATGCATAGAATTGATATGGAATTTATTTGAAATTCCAAATTCTTTGTTTGTATGAGAGAAGAATTCATTAGGAATTAGAATTGTTTCCAACTAATATTTCCTTACATAAAAAATTCCTTTTTTTTACTATATAATAATTTTTTAATATTTAGCTAATTGTTACTAAAGCTTTAAGGAAAAAACCAATTCTATGGGGAACCAAACGAACCCTTATGCTAATCTATGCTATGGGGGGGGGGGAAAAGGAATCCAAGAGTATTTGGGGGTAAACTATTAGACCACGCGGGCGTATCAGAGGAGAGTCCAAAATTATGAGTATTTTGTATGGGGGAGCACTTGTATGAGTTTTTTATATTAAAGGATGCATGATGCTTGCTTGTGATGCACTAGATTAGATGGGGTTGAATTTGAGACACGCACGCACACACACACACACGAGAACTCTAGGAACTTTAAAGAGTCTCTTCCTGTCCATCGGACCAAGCAAGGCCCAATAGCTGTCTTATCTTGTTATTTGTGAACCGGCATAAAAGGCCTGATGTTACCACTTTGGACTGGGACTTGGGCCTTCAGTTTTTTGACAGAGAAAATTGTGAAGGGCCGCCAATCACCATTTATTTACACAGGGGCGAACCTGAGAAATTCAAAGCATTTAGGTACCTCTTTGGAAATTAAAGAAAACTGTGGCTGTAATTATCCTCATCTGCAATATACAACAATATACATAAAACAAAAAAGTAGAAAACCTTCACCGGTTTCTCTCGTCCCTTTCCCTCAAACAAACAAATTACCTCAACCCCAAGGCTTTCTGTCGTCTCTCATGCGCACCGTCTCTTTAAATTCAATTAAATTTCTGAATAATCTGATAAGTAGCTCTTCAATAACTGATTAAATTTCGGAGGTAAATCCAGGAAAACCAAACATACAAAAAAAAAAAAAGATGGAAAGCGGAAGTGAGGAGGTGAGCGTCCAAGAACTCGCTTCGAATCTCTCCACGTATAAGGAACAGCTTCAACAGGTACTATCAAAGTTATTTTCGAGTTTTCTTCTTGAATTTTCGTGATTTTGATTTGTTGTTTTACTTAGGGTTTTTGTTTCTTTAATTTGATCGAACTGTTGTAAATTGCTAGTTCACGGGCTTCTTAAAATTACATTTTTGGCATTAGATAATTTGAGAGCACTTCGTAGATATTTAGGTATATGTTTATCGTTTACTAACGGCACTGATTTTGCAGATTAGTTTACTGGATATGTTTTCTAATTTTCTTGTTCAAACAATGCGAACTTCTTCTCTGTGTTAGTTGGGAGTGTTTAAAGGACTTTTCATTGGAATATGTGCTGAAAGCGGAAACCAATAGGAAAAAGGTTGTCCACATACTGAAGAGATTTGAACTGGTATTTTATAAAAGTTTCTAGTTTTACTGAGTATGTTACTTGTGCATAAATTTGTCAACAGAGTAGATTTTATGCCAATAGCTTCAATTGGCATGATGTTTGCTAAAATCAGTGAGCTTTAGTTCTAAACTTGGAGAAAAATGTTTTTGTTGATTCTCTTCATGAGTTTCCAACTGTTATATTCAGTAGCATACACTACATGTAATACTTGTTTGATTATCTCGTGTATGAAATGCACATCAAAATGATAGTGTCATGAAATTGTTACTTTTTTCTAGGTCCGCAAGCTCCTGGATGATGAGCCTGGAAATTCTGAATATTTGGACATGGAGAAGGAGCTTTTAGAGGTAACCTTGCCAATGGAATCTTTTCCTCCTTTGTATTTCTTTTGTACTTTCTGAATTGTGAAGACATCTGGCTTATAGGATTGTCATGCAGAAGTGGAGTGGGTGTTTGATCATTTATTTCAGGACACTTGATTAATAGCACCAGTCATGTAAAATAATAATACGATTGTGGTTCTTTTTGTTTTCATCTAAAGCTTGATTACATTTCTCTCTCTTGCTTTGTATGGGCAATACTTTCAAGTGTGCATGCAAGCATATTTTTGTGAAATTATTATATTGCTCGAACAAGCAGTCTGATGGAGATGCTGTATGATGGGGTCTGAAGGTGAGTTTGCATTTTTGGTTAAAATGAAATTCAGACACCTGGAATGAGCAGAGAGCACATTTTTGCAAAAATTTGGGGTAAAAAAATTTATCAAGATTTCCATCATTTTTGTCTTCATTCCATTGCAGGTTTGCTATGAGTCATGATGGCCGGCCTACTTCTGACATGTCATTTCAGATGTCAATCTGTGATTCTAAGTTCGAAACTTAACAATAATTTTGAAATTTTATGGCAGAAACAGTTGATCTGATTAACTAAGTCTGGACTGGCTAATTTTCTTGGATTGCAGGTAATTTCTTTGACAGAAGAGCTCTTGGCAACTGCAAGACAAAACGAAAATTCAGGATTGGGTGTTGGGGCTAGTGGTGATGCATCTCTCAGTTTGCGGCATGCTGCGGATTTTTCTAATGTGGTAGATCCCCTTCTAATGTGTAATATGAATTTGCACTCTTGAATTTTAGCTTGACCACCCCCCCCCCCCAAACACAAAAAAGCCACCACCACCACCACCCTTTTTTAAGAGTTGCTCTTTGGTTTAAGAGTGAGGAAGTGTGTCTGCTTCTTAAGGGTGGATTAAAGGGCTTTGATTGAATCCATGATTTTAATTCAAGGCATCTTCCTGAAATTTTTCGCTATAAGTTTCTTTTAATTTTTGACTCATATTTTCCAGCATTGTCAATGCAAGTGCTGTCTTGCTTAGCAATAGGAAAGTCCACTAAATGGTAGCAAGAGAGTGTATTTTTGTATGGATACATAAATGTTGTCTTTGATTACCAGCATCTTATTCAAATCTACCTTTTCAAAGAAATTGTTTGTGCAATTATATTGACTGTTTTTAAGTACTAGCATTTGGCCAAGTCAGAAAGTCCCAGCTTATTTGAAGACTACGGGCTTTTGAATTGGATTAGAACACCTTAACAATTTTTATGAAAAGGAAGCATGACGTTTTAGCCTTTCCAGATACTTGATGGGATAACAATGAGAAACTTTTCTAATTATGCAAAATTAGATCAGTCTGCATTTCCTGAACTATGGCGCATAGTAAAATGTAAGTGCATGTTAAGATTGTTTTGTTGACTTTTCATCACTAAGGTTACCATAGGCTGTCTCATTTGAGTTGGCTCTGCCATCCAGTCCCTCATAGTTCTTTTTTTTTTTTTTTTTGTAATTATCACTTCCTTGTGCCAATACACCATTTTGCATTTACCTTGGATTTTGAGAAAATTTGAAGAGAGAAAATTCCATGATTATCCCCTCCAATTGTCTTTGGCACAAATTCTGCCAGGTTAAAAGGGGGTTTTGGAAATCAGAATTGACAAAGTTAACTTTGAAAAGTTGATAAAGAATATTGGGTTGCAAAAATGATATGACATGGTTACAGACTAAAATAGCACGGTTATTGGGGGGGGGGAGGGGTTTTGAGCAGTTATGGAATTTTTTATCTCAGAAGCAGGTGATTAGATCTTCTAATGCCCTATTTAGACTTAATTTAGATGTCTAACAGCTTGGACACTCTTGCTCTACATTTCTACTTTATTGAGTTGTGCTCTATGTTCGCAAAAAGCATCTGCTATTTATATGTAAAGTTTTGGAGCTTTGCAGCCAACTACTTTTCTAGAATTTGCACGTGGAATGTTGACATAGCATTGATGTGCCACTTAAGGTTTATTTGCTTGTGTCTTCTGACTTAGGAATCGGGATCTATGTTGGATTACTCAAAGTTTCCTGTTGGCACCAAAGTTCAAGCTGTCTTTAGTGAAGATGGTGAATGGTTCGTAAGATTACTTCAACTAATTTTGCACTCTGATGATGTTATTTGTTTCATTCCTGCTTTTGCTTTACCATTTTCTTGTGTTTGATTTAGCTGAATGTTCAGGTATGAAGCAACAATTGAGGCGCATACTCCAAATGGGTATTATGTTTATTATGATGGTTGGGGTAACAAGGAAGAGGTATGTTCTTCTGACTGCTTTATTATCTTGGAGTTGTCTTCTTGGAATACACTTGTAAATCATCTTACAAAGATTTATAGTATTTGTTTATGCGTTAACTTTTTTGACTTAGTTCTGTTGTCTTCCTTTCCTTTCTTGCTCTTTCCAAATTGTTAGTTTCTGGTAATAATATGGTTAAACTGTGTATTTATCATTATGTTTTTAGTGGTATGGTATTGAATGACATTCTAGTCCATAAGGTTCTTGCAGGCTTTTGATATCTTGAATTCGTGACCTCCAAAAACATTATAAGATACTATCATGGTTTACTTCTATAATCTCTGCACAACCCTCTACTTAATGTAGCACTCTGTCCCATTTTATACGTCTTGATTTTTATATTGGTTTGTCCAAATTACTTGTCATGGTTTAAAATCGAAATAAATTAAAACTTTCCTATTGTACACTTGTTACTATTTCCAACAAGAAACGTTTAAATACTGCTCTCCGAAACTCAACTAACAAACTATGAAGTAAAATTGAGGGGCAATATTGGAAAGAGCTGCTTTAGTAGCTGTTGTGCCTTTTTAAAATTCAAAACTGAACTAAAAAATGATGAAGTAGAATTGAGGGGCAATAATGGAAAGAGCTGCTTTAGTAGCTGATGTGTTTTTCTCCAGTTTTACTTTTCTCTAACTATATTCAACGTTGACAATGACATGTAAGATGGGAACAGGGGTGTATGTGTGGTCGAGAAAACAAGGAAAGTATGCCTTTTCCCATTTGCAATACAAATCAACTTGACCAGAAATCCTTTTTTCTGGTTTCACCTGTGAAGGCAAGAAATGTATTGAGTGAATAATTAGGATTGGCCGAAGTTTGACCAACTCCATTAGGTACTTTAAGATCTTTTGAGATATGGTGCTTTGGCTAAGGGGAGAGTTCTTATTGCATTTGATTATAAGATTAAGACAAGGGAAGTGTGCTATATATTTACCATGTAATGCAGATGACGTACCATGCTAGTTGGGTTTTTTTTTGCCTTAAATTGCAGTTAGTTTGTGAACCCTTTGATGTGGGAATTTGTCTTGCTGCTTGCTGTCATTTGCTACAGACTGCTTTACTTAATTTGTGGAACTATGTGTCATTGACAGTTTATGCTTCCAGGTTGATCCAGACAATGTTCGACCAATTCATGATGCAACTGTTAATCCCTTACTTGAAGCAGAAAAGGTAGCTCAGGCTACGAAAGAAGCTCTCAAAAGGAAAATTGCACAGGCTGCTTCCACTGACTTTCAGTCTCGAAGTTTACCAGCAAAACTTCGGATTGAGCCTGATGATCCCGAAGATGTGGTATGTTCCCTTAAGGATCTGTTGGAGAACTCCTAACTTCTTTGGACTTTCCATAATAGGCCTCATGTTTTTGCCTGACTGAAGTCTTGGCATCTCTTTGATCAATGATCTACTTAAGCCAATTTTGTTGTCAAAAATGTTCATTGTGTTTTATTCTGAAGAAAATTTTCTGTCTAGGACTCATTTAACATGTTAACTCCATACATATTCATGTGACTAGTTAAAGCTGCAGTGGAGAATATCTTATTAATGTTCATCATGGTTACTTTCAAAAAGTGTCCAGGCTTTTCATAACTGCTACACCAATATTTCTGTAGTTTTTTGTTTTCCTGGTTGACATTGTGCCAATTTACATTACTGTACATTGTATTCTCACGTTTTGCATTTCATTTCCCATTTATTGACTGTATTGTGCCATTTAACTATCTTCACCCTCTACAGAGAGCTGCTAAACGGAAAAAGATACATGCTTTTAAGTCTAAGATGCGAATGGAGCAGCTTGAGATGACACAGAATAAGAGGCAAAATGCTTGGCAGCAATTTCAGACAACTAAGGGCCGGGCTAAGAAGGTAGATGCACAAAGAATCTGGCTCTTGTAGTGTCATGAATTCGTGAAACATGCATTAGTGCGTTAAAAGATGCATTTCCTGTACCCTATACTATACACCCATTTCTTGATCATCTCGCTTTTAACTCATTTCCTTCTCGAATTTCACTTAATTCTCAGGTTGGTTTCTTCTCTGGCCGAAAGCGGGAGAGCATATTCAAATCCCCAGATGACCCAAATGGGAAAGTTGGTGTAACAGGAAGCGGGAAAGGTTTGACAGAGTTTCAAAAGAGGGAAAAACACCTGCATCTTAAAGGAGCAAATATGGAGGCTGCCGATGATTAGAGGCATTGGAAATGCAAATTTTTTTTTTTTTGTTTCATCTTCCGATTGTTATAGTATCTGTTGCTGCTGCCGGCAGTTTGAAATAGAATTTAGGACTGATGTAAAATATGTTGCTGTAATCACCAAATTTTACCTGGGGCCTTTTGCTTTTTGGACTGAAACAGAAGCTGTTATTGTGCAAGACAAGTAATATAGTTAACGTGTCTTGTACCTCAACGTTCTTCAGTTCTCAGTATTCGCGTCTGGACCTCTTTTTTTCTTTTTTTTTTTGGTTTTGGGGTCTGTGTTTCAGTTAGTTGTAAGTCGAGTTAGGAATCAAAAGCCTCATCCGCAGTCGTCTTCCGATCTGCCAGAATATGTGGCTTAAGTTGAATGCGGGGAACTCTCATTTTGTCTAAATGGTTCAATGGAGGCTCTTGCTGCAGCTCAATTTCATCCGAATGCTCGTAGCTCTGTTGAAGTGGGGAAACAAACAAAGGGAAAAATCTGATGTAACTTTGTTGAAGTTGTACTAGCAGCTGCAAAAGGTGGGGGAAAAAAAGTAAAAGGTTACAAATTGGAATTTGCAGTTTTTTTTTTTTTTTTGTTTTCTGAATTGCTTCCTCAATTTTTTCCTTTTTCCCTTTCCGAAAACTTGATGATGTTTCTCAAGTAGTATGCCTGATTATGGTATTTACCTGTGGGCATCCAGCTGCATAAAAATAAAAGAGGTGCGTGCAAAAGAAACATGGATAAACTTTGTGCTGGATTTTTAAACGCTGTGGGGGGCAGAAAGACCCCCCAAAAAATAACAAAAAAGCAAGCAAGGGAGAGGATTCCAGTTTGGCTACTATATGTGCACGTGGCATGACGTTGTAAAGTTATCATGGAGGAGAAAGGCTACAAATTCATTGAACGGAAGGAAAAGGAACCAAAAAACTGTGAGTTATGAAAGGGAAGGAAAAGGAACCAAAGCTCTTGCTCTTGCTATATGTATGTACTGTCCTTTTTGGTAGGCCGTAGGAGAAAAAAGAGGGTCTTATGCTGCTGGCATAATTGAGGTTGCCACAACTCATGTATACAAATGTAGTCAATGACTGACTCATGTTCTGAGGTTTACAATAAATTCGATTACTGTTAATCCGCAATTGGTGTGCCAACATTTTATTTCCACTCTTTGACGTTGACTTCTATATATATATATATATTTGCATTACAAAGATCGCTAAGTTAAGTTAAGGGGCTGCATTATCATTTGATTTTCAGTTCCAAATCTAACAATCCCTTTTTTTCCTTCAGCAATTGCCCTCCCCTGTTGTTAGGAAATTAATTAATGGTATATATATATGAGGCAAAATTGTGATCAATCTCATAAATGGTACGTAGGGTACTAGCTCTTTTTCATTTTTTTTTTTTTTTGTTTCCCCGTTTAACTGTGCATGGTATAAATTGGTAGAGCATGAGGGATCAAAAAAGGGCATATTGCATGGAGGGGGCCATGTTGCTCTTTTAGCAAACATCTTGATGAGGATTGAGCCAGTGGTGTTAGGAGGGTAGAAATTGTAAAAGGCCTCCAAACTCCAAAGTGGGGGGCCTAGCTCCAGCATCACAACATGTTTCAGACATGTCCCTCTGTAAGTAGAAAGGTGAAAACAAAAAACCAGGACAGCATCCTCTCTCTACAATTACATACGCTAGATTTCCTCCATGAAAATCATCAGTGTCCCTTACGTCCTCCTGGCCGGCCCCCTTCTCTTTTTGACTTGAAAGGATAGAGGCTTTGATTGTGTTCCATGAATACAAATATATGCATTACGTATTATTGTTGTGGTTAGGTTACACTGAGGGACCCTTTTAGCTTCATGCAACAGAAACGAAAAGCACCCGAATTAAAACTAGTAGGTGGAGATGTTCCTTTCTTTCCTATCCAAATCCAAAGAATATCAAATGCAATGGTTCTCCCATACTCGATCGTCATCCTCATAAAAGAATCATGATATTGATGTTGTTGCAGAGATTTGTGCAGCGAATCTTGCAAATGAACTTGTGCCTATACATGGTCTTCATAATTCGTACCAACTTAAAATGTCCTGGAAAACCCTTTTTCATATAGTGCGGAAAGCAAGCCCTCCAATTGTAGAACGTAAGTACAACTAGGCAACCATTTGCTTTTCGAAGGATAACTTTATAATAATAGTATAGGGGGAGAATCTAAGCCATGATTTGGTTTAGAAACAGGATCGCTTCTAAATATTTTATTGTTATCAAGTAAAAGCTTATTGTTTTAGATCTTGGAGGAGTTTTTTTGGGTATGAATCTCCGATTAATTATCATGCATCAAGATACTTTGCCATCAACTCCTTGAGCAAGTACATAAAGCATTTGGAGGAAATATTCCAAATTAGATAACCCATTTGTAATGGGATTAATTTTATGCTTCTGTTTACAGATGAGATTAGCCTAATATGCAAGCGTTTGGGGCCACTCCCAAAGCATTCTTGATTTCTTTCCTCTAAATACGTCTAGTGCAATATTCAAGGGATGCGATCAGGATCGAAATTAAGCATCCAACTGGGGACAATTCAATAACATTCAAGGTATACTATCATCTCCAGCAATTTTGCTGGAGCTGAAGATAGGATGATGGCGTAAATCTTGGTTGTTAGAATCATACTGCAGACTGCTTGCCGAGTCCTTTGAATTCCATCTGGCCCAAAACAGATAATTGAGGAAGTTGATGAAGCTTAGAGCAGCTAGCATCCAATAGAAAAGGTCTAATCTGTCTTTGTTGAGATTGTTGTCACTGAGCCAACCACCACCGGAGGAATGTGAAGTGATCTTATTTACCACAGAAACAAGAACTGAGCTTAGGTAAAATCCAAATGAGTATGAGCAATAAGTAATGGCTGTTAAAAATGATTGCATCCCCTTTAAAGACTGCTTGTAGAAGAACTCAATTAGGCCAACTGCAGTAAACATTTCTGATAATCCAAAGATCAAGAATTGTGGGGTGATCCAAAAAATGGATATTATCTTGTTTGAGTTTACCGCAGCATCCCTTCTCTTGTTCTCCATTAGTGCGGCTGCCACCATGGAAAATGTCGAAAGAAAAAGGCCGAATCCTATTCGCTGCAAAGGCGATATCCCGGAATCATGACCTGTGATTCTTCTGGAAAAAGGGACGAAAAGCGAATCGTAGAGAGGGACTATGAAGATTAGCATAATATAAGGGATTGCTTGAAGAGAAGCCGGAGGGATGTGGAAGCTTTTGGTTATCCGAGTATTCATAGCACTTCCCTGCTGAACTGAAAATGTCTGGAGCTGTGCAAGGATGGTGTTGAAAACAATAGTACATGCAAAGATGGGAATGACTGAAATTAGTATCTTCACTTGCTCGACTTGGTTTACTGTGCATAATCTCCATGCACTTTCCTTTGTATTATTTCCATCTTGAATTCTGATGCATGCCTTGTCCAAGAACCTGGGAATTAATTGCACTACTTCTGGTTAGAAAAATAATGAATTGATTGATTAAATGTAGGTAGCCTCAGTTTCTTGTCTAATAGATGTCAATTGTTATTAATTAAGTTGCAAACTTTCTCAAGCTTCTTTTGGAGGGTATTTAAAGAAATTTCTGAGTATTCTAATCCAACTTAGAATCTTGCAAAGGGAAAAGAAAAAGTTACCTGAATCTTTCAGTATGATGAAGATCGCCCGTATTTTCAGAGATGGTGATATTGTCGCTACTAGGAAGCTTAGGGTAGTGGCTCCCATGAAGCAGTCGTGGATCTGAAGGACAAACTTGCTTTCTCTTTGAAGTTGCAGCCACTAGGACCTGGGAGAAGTATTACAAAATTCAACAGATTAATGTACAAGTAGATGCCAAATTTTCCGACCAAAAATGAGATGTTGGGCTATGATATGGCACATCAATGATGAGCTTTTCTCATAAAAATGTTAATCAGAAGAAGACAGCAGCTAGCGCTTGCATCTGAATGACACCTTAGTTTATTATTGATTCAACAAACAAACAGGAGATTACTTTATTAATGCAACAAGCACAAGAAAACAAGATTGCACTCACATTAATCAAAAGAGTAGTTTAATTCACCGGATTAATTAGAGAAATATAAAATGATTAAAACAAATAAATGATGAAAGATTCCAATTGTCATCCAACAAATAAATAATCCCATGCACCACCCCAGGTCATTGTCAGAGAGAGGTTAGTGAAATTGACATTAAAAAAAATTAGTACATATATATTACATTTGGACTATATATCTTTAATCATGTGTGAAAGATGGAACCAAATTCAACCAAAGAAAGATTCTGAAAGAATTACTTGTGCAATTGGGGTGAGGATGCTTCGCTGAGGAGGCTTATTCCTATAAAGAAGTGTACCACCCACTAAGCTGATCAAACCCATTGCCATGGCTGCAGCTGAGACTCCAAATCCAATGTCCATTCCAGAATGTGTTTGCACCCAAACTAAAATGGTTAGAGCAACAAGTTCACCCACGGAGAAGGCAAAATAGGCAGCATTGAAGTATCTCGAGAGTTTCTTGGACTCCTTGGGGACTTCCTTGTTAAATTGGTCAGCACCGTGAGCTATCATGTTTGGCTTCACACATCCACTCCCTAATGCCACCAAGTACAGTGCCATGAAAAATATTATGGATTTGAATCCCTCTGCCTCCACACAATTGTCCCCATCAGTCAACATGTTGCAGTGGGGTGGTTTTAGCTGGGGTATATGAGCTTGAACTGACAATAGTATGAAACCCTGTAATTCAGCACAAACATATATAAAGAGATACATCCCATTAATTAGTACTGATCAGCTGATATATACATGGATATTATTCTACAACCAATAATTTTGACATATATATATACTACAAAAAAAAAAGGACAAATAATTATAACATCACGCTGTCACTAATTAACCAACAAAGTATATATTGTCCTATGCATGCACATGCAAATACAAAGACCGAAAGACGTACACACACAGGATGTACTTGAACCAATTTCCAATTTCTAATTTCTTGTAGCAGCTAGATTCCCCCCAGTACTACTCTAAACAAGGACCAGACAAATAATTTGTCTTCTGATGATTTTTCTGGGTTTTGCTGATACTATATATATATATATGAGGCTAAAATAATCTTTTTGATGAAATCATCATTTTATCCGCCTTGCTTTTAAATGACAAAAAAAAAAAGAAAGAAAGAAAGAAAGGAGAAGGTAGAGAAAGACAAAAAGTGAAGGGAAGGGACCTAGCTAGAAGGGAGAGAAACTGATGGGGAAAGAAGATATACCGAAAGTTCAACAAAGCCAAAGATGAGCATGGTCCAAAAGCAACCAAGATAAGAGTCGGAGAGGTAGCCTCCAAGGAGTGCAAGGATGAAGACAGTTCCAATGAAGTTTGTCACTATGTTGGCAGACTTTGATAGAGAAAAGTGCATCTCATTGATCACATACGTTATGAGGTTGTTCCCAACTGCTGCTATTGCCATTATTTCAAATGCTTGAAGCCCTGCGAAGATATATATACATATGTATCTCAACTTCAAGGCATAAAATCAGAAAATCACAACCATATATATAAATTGACAATGACTGAAATAAAAAGAAAAAAAAATGTAATTAACCCTGACCTAACAAACATATGTACAAGGGGCAAAAATTCACATCAACATGGACACATGCAATCACACAGAACCATATCAAGGTAATTTAACATCTAAATTACCGACTTGCCATCTTAAAGGAAACTAAGAAGAAATTAATATCACACACACACAACCTAAAAAACACTGGATTTTTGGTGGTTACTGTTTGCTCATCAGAAAGAAAGGTGAAATCTAGCTGCAGATGAGGGAAGAAAGAGAAGGTGCAACCTCATATAATTAAAAAAAAAAAAAATGATGCAAATTAGTCCTAAGCCTGCCTTTTGAGGTTCTGAACCTCAAAACTGACCCCTTATGATGAGCCCGGAAAAACACACACACAACAAATACTGGAGATTAAAGGGAGAGCAGCATGAAATAGACCTAACACAAAAGCAGCAGCTCCCATTCCACCATGCTTGCTTGGGTTGGAGGGTCTGCCTCTCCAGTCAACAGTAGTAATTTCCTCACTGGCAACATTATCCCCTTTCTCCAACTGCTGCCTTCTTGTCTCCATTTCCATCAACTTTCTCCCTAGTTCTTTTCTGGGCTAGCTTATTGTTCCTTCACTTCCCTCTCTGTTATCTAGGAGTTTTTTTTTGTTTTGTTTTGTTTTGTTTTATATATATCTAGGAGTATAATATTTCTTACTACTTGGTTCTTTTTCTATAACTGAATCCCTCTAAAAACTTCCTTCACTAGTTTTGTGTGAGCACATACACATCAGAAGAGGCGTGAAGGAGCTATTTATCTTGCTATAGATTATACAAAGAGACAGGCAGATGTATAGCTTATTTATACAACTCTTCAAGTCCCTATTGGCTATTGTGGCCACGGAGTCCACACAGCAGCCTTGAGAGCTTCTTAGCAACCAATCCCCCCACTCCGACCTCTTTCCCTTTTTCTTATAATTAAATTCTTTTTTGCTTTTTCCTATAATTCAACAATTGCTATTGCATTCCTTAGTCTTATCACTATCCTTTGTGTCGTGGCGGAGTCAAGACCCGGGGTTAGGAAGTGTAACTGTCTACTGTTGAGTAACTACGTACGCATCTTAGTGAAAAAAGCAACTGCAAAAATGCCTAGTTACTTTATTAATTACTAAAATTCTTTTAATCCTTTTATTGTAGCAACCGTCTAATTCTAATTTTATTAAAAATGCCTAGTAACCATCTAATTCTAGTCCTTTTAATGTAGTCAATAATTTTCCAAGCACCCAAAATAAAATTCCCATATATATATATATAACCTTATTCCACTTAATGATCAGTCATTTCAATAATTTTTATAGAAAAAATCGCTTTCTCAACTTGGTGGTGACACGTCCGTGAGCGAATTTTATGACTGTAGCATGAGTTTCTAAAGAGACACATAATTGATAATCCACACTCAGTGATATGGTATGAAAAGGACTTATGAAGCTAAAAGCCAATAGTTTCAAATCTATTCTTTTCTGATTTAAATGTTTCTCTTAAAGAAATTTGAAAATTTGTCCTCCATGAATTAATAATTAATGCACTATTTACTTTTTAATCAGTCTAACGTGGAAAATATGAAGAAAAAAAAATAAAATTGGTTGCTCGTTTGACTTGTTGACAGCAGAAAGATTTGATTACATAATAGGCTGGTCACATGGCTACAGATGTCTTTTGATATAATTAATATAATCTGTGGCCGAAATTAATGAAGACAGTTTGCTGTATTTGACCGCAAGAAGCAAAAAAAAAAAAAAATAGTGGCCTGAAGGATTTTGACCTTCAAAATTGGACTGGACGAGTGCTAGATGTTGCTTTATACTACTTTGCCTTCTCCTCTGTTCAATTCCTTGCATGGTGCCTAGGCACTGAGGTCACCCCAGGAATGCAGAAACAGTAGCTCCACTGAGCTCTCTGCATTTGCCAATAGCGATAATATATACTAGATTATTTCATGGCCAATAGTAATAATTCTACTCATTAGTGTCTATTTTCTAGGCCTTCTTGTAAGTTCTTTTTTGTTTTTTGACTATGTGGTTGTGCATTAGCAAGTAATAATTTTACGTATATGATGATTGACCTAACTTAGATTAAAGTTGCATAAGAATTAGCATAATAATCCCACCGCCCTTAGTGAAAAACACCCTGTCATTGTTGCTCACATTATTGTTTATTGTTGTATCACATGCATTAAAATTTCTGATCAATTCTACTTTGGACCCCTGACTTGTATAAGATTCTCATTTTTCACTTTACATTATTATTTTTTGGGCAGATATCTCTTATTATCAACTTTTGTTCCTTTGTGAGCTTTTTCTCTTTTTTTTTCTCAATATTATAATGCGGGCAAAAACAAATAAAGTTTCCTTCATCTAGAGATGGCAATTGGGACGGATACCTGCGGAACGAACAATGGGTTGAGGCAGCGGGTAAAATGCTTCCCCTATTAAAAAACGAGGCGGGAGAGGGGAGACTATACCCCCGCCCCATCCCCTGCTTAAATAAAATAATATATATTAATTGTATACATAACATATTTATTATTATTAGTTATGAATATCAAATTATGCATATGTAATATAATTAATATTATTAGGTATACTAATAACTATATATTTGTATTAATACAAATTATTGATTAGTTGTACTAATATATTTATACTAAATTACTAATTACAATTTTTACTAATCTATATTTATTCTATTAGATACATTTTACTAATTATACATTTATACTAAATTACTAATTATTTTTTTATTAATTATAAACTTCCCCCCCCCCCCCCCGCCACAGGCACCGACAAGAAAAGTGGGGCTGGGCGGGGGTAGGACAGGGGCGGGGGATATGTTAGACCCTGTCCCGTTGTCATCCCTACCTTCAAATCTGCTGCGCAGACACATATTATGGCGAAAAATGAGAATTTTATACAAGTTAGTGGGCTCAAAGTAAAATTAGTCCAAATATTTCTGGACAAGTGATATTTCTTCAAATGTTATCGTGTAAAAGATGCAAAACTTTTTTCATTTCCATTATCTTGTGTGTGCAATAAGTTCTTCAAGCATGAAGTATAAAAAGGACAGCTGATCCAAAGTCAAAAGAGAGTCGGCAGTGAAGACTTAATGTGAGGAATGAGCATTATTATACTCCCGAAGTTTGTGCTGCTATGATTTTGAGTCCATAAACTAATCCGTTTGACGAATGAAAAGGGAGAGGTCAAAAGCAGTTCATGATGCATTATATATATACATACATATATATATATATATATATATATATATATATATATATATATATATTCTGATTCTGATGAAGAAAGTGTTGTAGTATAACCCAAAAGCCATTTTCCCTGCCTACTTCTTTGAGCTAAATAAAAATAATATTATATTACTACTAAGTAGTCAACTCTTGGTTGCTGCCTTGATTTTTCTTGGTTGATTGCTTGATTTTTCTCGTCTACGTGTTTTCCAAAATGCCCCAGAAACTGGATAAGACCTTCTACTTTTACCATAACACCAGCAAGAGTTGGAATGGAACTCATGGATATATATAGACTTGAGTATATATTTGTCGGGAATTCAAAAGGGACTAAATCACTTCTAACGCTCTAATCCAGCAAAAAATTGTGGCCTTGTTTCGAACCCCAAGTTTGTATGTTACTAATTTTTTAACAATTTTTACTACAAGAGTCCCAAAAGAAATCAAAGTTTTTAACCTCCACACTTAAAAATTATCTAATACACAAAAAATTTCCCTTCAACTTTTTTTCTTTTTCCTCCCTCACTCAACCCACCACGTCCTCCGTCGCCAGCCCCCACCTCCACCACCGCTCTCGGCGCCGGTCACCTATTTCGGCACGGAATCAATGCTGGCCTTCCTCCTTTTTTTTTTTTTTTCTCTCCCTCTCCCTCACGGCCTCACCCCCTTTCCTCCTCTCCTCCCCTCTTCCCCTCGCCCTCCCCCTCCTGCTATCTGTGATCTGGTCACACGATGAGATCGCACCTCCCCCTTTGCGATCTCGTCGCGTGACCAGATCGCAGCTAGTGGGAGGGGGGTGGTAGAGGAGGAGAGGGGGAGAGAAAAAGCAAAAAAAAAATCCATGGCTGCAAGCTCTAGCGTCGGAGGGCAAGGGGGAGGGGAGAAGAGGGGCAGAGAAAGGAAAAAAAATTGCAGGATGGCTGCTAGGCGACCAGATCGCAACTAGGGAGAGGGGGAGGGTGGCGGGAAAGGGAGAGGAGAGGGGGGAGAAAAAGTAAAATAAAAAATAAAAAATCCATGGCTGCAATTCTCTGGCGTCGGAGGGCGATGGGGAAGGGGAGGAGAGGGAGAGGGAGAAGAGGGGGAGAGAAAAAGGGAAAAAAAATTGGAAACATGGCTGCTGGTTCTTCTTCATCAGAGGCAGAGATGCTGGGGAGGGAGAAGAAGAAGAGAGGAAAGAAAAAAAAAAGAAAGAAAGAAAGAAAAAAATTTTTAGGATTCTTACAACTTTTATAGTAATCTAGAGTAAAATTTTAGATAAACACCCAAAAAACTCACCTTCCAAACGGGCCACAAGTGTTATCGTACCTGCTCTTGTTCCTATACCAATGAATCCACAAGTGTTATCGTACCTGCTCTTGTTCCTATACCAATGAATAAGAGGCGAGTCTAAAGGAGTCTTGGGCCAAAAATGTACTACATTAGAGCACCTTTTTTTTTTTTCTTTCTTTCTTGGGTAGGAATTAGAGTGCCTATTCTACTCTTACGCAATCGAATCGAGAAGGGATGGACTCGCAGAAATCAAAGAACCAGAAGAATGCACCGGAACTGCAAGTCGAGGAATTTATTCCCACGACCCACAACCCGACAAAGAACTTAAAATTCCTGTGATGGCCAAAATCATGGAGCAGCCTTTTGATTAAATTCAATGGATGTCTGATAGGTAATTTTAACCCGGGCTTGTGAACGTATCACTTTTAACCCGGATAAGATTTGCTAACTGGATCTCACGTGCTCATGAACATATTAGTGTCATTGTGGTAAACTAACCGACCGACCAACCAACCAAGAGAGAAAAGTATGCCGCACTTGAGATTTTCTTTTTCTTTTTGCTCTCCATCTTAATGAAGCATGGAAATGAACCTTGTCACTGATCCGCCCATTGGTAAATTTATACACTGGTCCCCTTCTTATCCCTTGTAGTCTAAGGGATGATGAGTTAATTTAACAATTCTCCAGAGCACAAATTCAGTGCAAAAATATCAAACACAGAATTAAGTGATCAATGGGTCGATGTGTAATATATATGTTGATCTCATCCTCCTTTGCTCCGCTCCCACGTATGCTGCAGGCTTGCAATGAAGCAAAGTCGCTATCTAAGCTAACCCTACTCAATTCTGCTCCTGAGGAACCTCAAGAGTTGCCGGCTTTTGAGGTTTACTCGAAATTTAGTAGATTTGTAAAGTCACGAAAGTCTTACGAAAGGCTTTGACAAAAAAAAAAAAATTTTTTTCTGCTCCCCCCGTCACTTCTTCTATATATATGTCTACTTGGACAAATTAAAGACTATCATCCGGTAGAATGGAGAAAGGTGTTCATTTGGAAGCCATTGCATAGGAATTTTCGAGGAAAAATTATCTATTTTGGTGACAAACTTTTCAATTTTCTCAAGTAGATATATAGCTATCATCAAAAAAAGTACTATAACTAATGGTAATCTTTTGTAGCTTAGCTTGTAACTGGAAAGCTCTGCCTTACAACAATATGAATACAGCTCCCAGCATCTTGGTGTTAAGTGGCAACTGCTGATTGGTTTGCCGGCGAAAACAAAATAAAGTAGTGGGTTTTTCTCCTTTTTGGTTTTCTTCATTTCTGGTGGGGATCGGGGAGGTTTTTACTAGTGTATGTAAAGTGCATGCCAACCTAAAACCTGCACGATCAAATAATCTTTTCGAGCTAGTGAGAGAGAGAGCTTGACTCTCTTTTTAAGAGCCACCGCGCCATTGAGAGGGAGGAGGAGATGAAGGAGGACAATGGCAAATATGGGAGACCAAGTGGAGACAAGGCTTTTGAATTAAGAGTGGATCCCATTAAGCTAAAATGTAGGACCATAATCTTTTGTATAGTGACACTTTTACCTGCAGAAACCATTAGCCTAATGTATTTGGATTGCCATTTTTTTTTTTAAGAAAAAGTTTTATATTTTTTAATTACTTTGTTATTGTACATACATCAAATTGTTACAGAATTTAAAAAAAAAAAAAAAACTTCAGAAAATAACAGTCCAAACGGTCTCTAAGATTTTCTTTCTTTTTTTTTTTTTTAACCAACAACAAAATTCGTGTATATTTGATATATACAATGATACGTGCTGCCAGCAAGTTGCTGAGGGTGGTGAATAGTCTGCGGGGTCCACTCCCTGCGGGACACACAAAAAAAAAAAAAAACAAATCGAGCCCTTTTTTAGCACCAAAACAAGAAATCCATTATAACTCAACTTTGTACTAGATATGTCGGGTTGATGGCCAGTCACCATGCTGGTCTGGTCAAGTTCATCTTCAATTAAGGTCCTGTTTGGTTAGTAAAAATGTATTTTTAGGTATTAAAAGTACTTTTAAGTCATTTGATGAACATCATTCCATAAAATTAAAAGTAGAGTTTTTGATATTAAAACGCTCTTAGTAAAAGTTCAAATTTGGTGCTTTTAGAGCACCTTTTGTAATTTAAAAAATAAAATACTAAATTTAATCATTTTATCCTATATAATAAACTAAATAAAGAGATAAATACATTTACAATTTTTTAAATCACATATTATGCAATACAATAAGTACTTGTTGAACTATATCTCCAAACAGTATACTTAAAAGTACTTAAACACTTAATAAGTACTTTTATTAAAAACTCTATTGAAAAAATACTTTTCAATAAGTTACCGCAACTCCAAATGGCCCTAAAATTACTTTGGTTTATTAGGTGGTTCATGAACTTCTGTAGTACGTTAATATTCTCAAGATATAATTAAGAAATTGCATTTGCTAAAATTTTATACTCTCTCTGTCCCATTTTGATAGTCCTAGTATTTTTTCACACAGTTTAAGAAAAAGTAGTTAACTTTGTTGGAACAATAAATTTAGTTGCTATTTTCCTAAAATACCCTTATATTAAATAGAGTACAACTTTATATTAATTATTCATGGAAGCTTGAACTGATGGTTTATGGGAACTTGAATTGATGATCAAGAAAGAATCAATCCTCATTTTACATTATTTCACATTTTGGCTTGAAAGAATAACAAAGCTAACTTTTCATATATCAATAATATGTTTTGGAAAATTTAAATGTATTAAATGAGGTAGGTTAACAATCTATATTGAATAAGGTAGTTTATACTACTAACAACTTACATTGAAGAAGGGTATTTTAGAGAAATTAAAAGATAACTACATTCTTCAATTGGAAAGTGGACTACAAATTGGGACAGACGAAAAAGAAAAACTGGACTATCAAAGCAGGACGGAGGGAGTATAAGAAAATTTACTGCTAAATTCTATTTATTTTTTCTTTTAGGCAAATTATTTTAGTCGGTAGTGGATATTTTGCAAATTCCTGCTTAATGGTGTAGATTCTGCTTAACATTTTCTAAGAGTGAAAACAGCAAAAGGACTATTGCTTAACATGTGGTAACACCTTTAAAAAACATCATGCTCACTAATATTCATAATCACAAACAAGAACAATAAAAAGGCTGACAACTTACCTTGTAATTTTCATATTTGGTACAAAAGCAAGAAAGGTAATCGTACAAATGACCGGTGAAATAGCTCAACGTAGGTCTTGAATGACTATCACTTCCACAATTTTGCATGATTTTGTCTTTTTTTTTTGCAATTTTTTTAAAGCTTAGAAAGCAAATATAAGCTTTAAGCACGCACCAAATGACGGTAGCGTATCACAGTTTTCGTTGGCATTTTGAGGCCACGCATATTATACTTATTTTTTTAATATATCAAAAGTAAATTTCATTAACGGATTATTGAAAATCGTCCAGCACAATTTGATCTATATTACTGCCCCAATAACAGATTAAATATGCACCAGAAATGATAAATATGTAATTTAACAGATATAATAAATTTTTTAGTTATGCACATAACCAAAAAACACAAGAAATTTCAAAATGGTGTTACCGAATGCCTAATTAACTTGATCAGACAAAATGGTGTTGTAAAATCACTAATCGATCCATTTCATAATTGATTTATTATTCACTGTGATCTCAAATCAGAGAACAAAAATCCAAATGCATGAGTTTCTTTGGATCTTAACTGCAGGAGTTGAATAATGGGGTCTCCACCAAATTTGGACCAAGTTAAGCTATGGGAGTTAGAAGAAGGGTGGCCATTGCCTCCTAGGATATGATGCCTTGGCACCAAAGATGGCTAATTAGCCAAATATCATTAGGATGTAATTTAATTTCATTTGATCCTAAGAAGCGGGAAAAGGTTCAGCCGATGAGAATTTCGTGTGTCGACAAACCCCACTAAACCCTATCCATATTTCCATTTCTATGCGTGTGTAAATTCCACGTCTTAATTAGTATTTATATCTAAGCAAAGAAGAAGGAATATGTCAAAAAGGCAAAGGGTCGGCAGTTAGGCACTCGATACAAAAACTGTCGACATTTCGCTTTCCCTGTTGAAGGATTTTCCCCCCTTCTCTACCAATCTCTTTCTTTTGTCGTATGTAGCCATTCTCAGGCGTGGACTTTCTCACAACAATAATAATCCTCTAATAAAGTTCCCCAGCTTTATGACTTCCATTTATTTTATGTAATCATACACCTTTCTCCTAGCCAAATTGTAGCTTATAAAACACCACCATTTCCTTGATCAAGAAGAGACCACGCACAACAATTCAGCTCTTGCAGCGCTGCATGCATCTCAATTACCTCATGGCTCCACCATTATTCTTTAGCGATATTGTGATTTAGCGACTGTTCGGGCCATCTCTCCATTATTTAAAACTGTTAGTTTTTCCGTTAAACTTCACAGTCAGAGAATAGTGAACGATTTACATTTCCATTGCATTTGATTTTACATTTATGCAAGGCTCTAGAAAGCATGAGCCTTTTTCTTTTCGCCTGATCAGACATCCTTATGCGAATGTACATAATAAGTTTAACAAAAGTATGCCTCCTTGGGCGTTTTAGTTGGGTGACCTATGATGAACTAATGTGTACAAGTAACAGCACAAGTATGATGACTTCAACAGTTAGCAAAAGTTTTTGAAGTGGTAATGTCTGACTTTTAGCAAAGCCTACCGCTCCAATTTTCAATCCTTCTCTTCAAATCTTGGACTTTCTGCATCAAATCAGTTGTATCTTTTGGTGATGACCAATGAATTGATTTGAGTTAAACTAAACCCACCCCGGAATTTGGGAAAAGGTTAGATAATGCTGTGGTTGGTCGCCAAACTCTCAAGCTGCGTCTACAATTCAAGATTTAGCGTCTGTATCAAGAAAACATCCTCATGTGCACCAGTCTAACAACTCTCATGATGCTAAATTTAATTTTCGAATCAAACATTTAAAATTTTAGCCTGATGATTAATGTAGTAAAAGATTTTACAATCTTGAAAACTGCTCAAACGGGCAATCCCCACATACTTATCAGAAGTTGAGTTTTTTCTAATTCAAATTAGCTCGTGTAATTCTTACGATATTTAGTGTAAACTTGTACAGTTTGATATAACTGCCAACTTTGATTATGTGAATTGATAAATTCAAGCTTACACTCAAACTAGTATTTTGACCCATGCAATGCACCGGATTTTATAGGAGAGGGGGAAAATATAGCCAAATACAACATTATTATCCATTTCTTTCATATTCTCTCCCTTCGTGCCACTTTTTCCACCTCCCAACCTCCTATCTCCTCGATATTCCCCATACTGTCAACTACTCCCTCCGTCCCGTTTTGTTAGTCTTGGTTTTTTTTCACACAGATTAAGAAAGTGTAATTAATTTGGTTGGAAACATAAATTTAGATTAATAATTTCCTAAAATACCCTTATGCTAATCACGAAGAGTACCAATTAATATCAATTACAGCTAATGGGTTAGTATTGGAAAAGCTCAATGTATTCAATGTAGTGGGTTAGTATTTAATAACAATGTATTAATAACAAGATATTTAATAAGGGTATTTTAGACAATTTGAAAGATTACTACATTTCTTAATGGGAAAGTGGACTACAATTTGGGACAGACGAAAAAGAAAAACAAGACTATCAAAGTGGGACGGAGGGAGTACTATTCTTTTTTACTTTTTGAATCTAACTTTCTCGCATCCCTACAACCTTTTTTCGCTCCTTCATATCCTACCCAATTTTTATGACTTAATTAAATTAGACGTAGATTCAAACTCAATCATTAGTGGGTAAATCTAAATTACTCTAATAATTATATTCTAAATCTTGCAAAGATGTATTCATCGTTTTTTCTCTTCTTTAATTTCTATTATTTTATTTTTTAAAATTTATCTTACTTCCTCCATTCCTTTCATAAAAGCTTAATAAATTTCGTGAATGTTAATTGATTGTTTGCATTAATACCTAAATTATTTTTAGATTGTCGTAAAGTGACAAAAATTTGAAACTCACTATGATGACCATTTTAGGCTCCTCTAAGTACTTTTTTTTTGTTTTTTTTCTCTTTCTTTAGGTAAAAATTGATTTATTAACTTGATATGTTGATATGATTTACTATTTTGTTGCTAAACAAAATGTGGATGAAAAAGTAAATAAAATTTAGTAGTGGGCCGTGAATTGGTGATTGAATAATCCAAACTCATATAAAACTATATTCATTGACGATTCGTCTATTTTGAACCATTAACTAAGTAGGAATATATAGATTAACCTAATTATAACTTGCCCAAACTCATATGAATCATCTAATTTGATAACTCTCCCCTAATCTTTCCCTTCTCTAACCCTACAGTCCTATCTTTCTAATCCTTTCACTATTTATGATTCTTCATCTCACTTTTTAAGTTTTTTTGGACATATAAAAAGTTATAATTATTTTTTGCACTTGCTGCCTCATTTTTAAGTGTTTTTAATCAAATAAAAAGCAAGAATTGCAATCATTAAGAAAAAGTAAACTTTCATATGTAAATTTGGTGAAATATAACCATTTTATCAAAATTTTGCTAAAATACCACCAAAAGCAACCTTCTAGATACACCTTAATTTAAAATTCATAAATAAATTTTTCTTTACATGCACTTTTTGGTGTACATGTGCTAAATGAAAAGTCATCTAGTTGCTTGCGCGATATTAATATCGAGTTTATTCTAAGTGCAAATAAAATGTCATAATTGTTATTTACATACTCCAATTTAATGTTAGAGTATAATTTCAACACTCAAATTTTAAAACTTTAAAAAAACAAACCTACTGAATAAAATCCAACATAAAAATTATAAAAAGGAAACCTATTAAAGTGCCCTAAGCTTGATGAATACAAAAGAAAAAGGATAAGTTTAAGACTGCAAGAAAATTGATTTAGTAATTGTAACATAAATTATTAAAAAATAAGAGTAATTGAGTATATCATTAGAAGATGTTGATGAATGATTATTGTACTCAGAAGGAAAGCGATAAAAAATAATTGGGTAAATAACTAAAAAATAAGACTAGTCGCATTATCTCGAGGATTTGGCTAGATAAATTAATCCTCTTTAATGAAGGAATAAAAAGTGCTAAAGTGATAAAGATATAATAGGGTGAATGATTTTAAAATGAGACTAAATCAATTATCCCTAAGAATTTTGGCCTGACAAATGTATTTTATTTAATTAAGAAGTAAAAAGGACTTAAAGTATAAACAACAAACTATAAACGGTTTATGAAGGAAATAGTGGAAAAATTTTAAATTTTAAATTTGACTAGTGATAGGATTAGTTATAACCCACTATTTTAAAATTTTTAATTAGATTTTATGTATTAAAATAAATACAAAAATCTAGAAAAAATAATGAAATGTTTGGAAGTCATTGAGAGAGCCTCTGCTAAAAACCCTCTCTACAATTGTACAAATTTACACAAAAAGTTATAAAAATTCTATGAATCGATTTAAATTGGACAGAACTCAACTTGCGAGCCCTTGATCCCATATTTATTTATGAGTTCCCAAAACAACATGTCAACTCCGACTTCTATTGTGGTTTTCTAACGAGTGGTCAAATTTTAGCGGGACAACACGAAGATTACTTGAGCTTTGAGGAGATCCTCATAAAGTTGAGTGCCGCGAGATAATCCAAGTATATGGAATTCCAGTTCAAAGATTGACTCAATTCATTGTAGGATATGATAAATTTGTAGTCGGCATTTTGACTTCAACTGCGAGATGACACAATCTCACTAGACAATACATCTCATGTGCACTTTCAATGTCAATTCAAGATTTGAAAATCTTGTGAAAATTAGAATCGCATCAGAGATATGATCAAACCTCCTTGAAATTAAGTGGACAAAAGGAAAGGAAAGGAAAGCAAAGGAAAGAAACGACTCTGCACAACGTTGACAACACACATGTTAATTGTCATGGGTCCAGGTTAGTCGAGGTATCAAATTCAATTGGGCTTCTGTTGAAATTCATATCAAGTCGTTGTCAGAGGCATGAAAACAAGAAACCAGTAGTATAAGCTGAATCAGAAGGCTGTGGCTATTAAAACATTGGAGAATCAGGGCAAATTCTGCATGATCTTTTTCATAACAGTAGTTATGCCAATCTTTTTCCTTGCTAGTGCAAAATGCTAGGTAGCAATACGTATGAATTGCTGCTAAAACTCAGCGATGAAAATCCGAAGATATGAACTTCTCACGGGCGCCAAAAGTGGTAGCGTATCAATTACTCCTGAAAAACATGCCTCTCATCAGTTCCAAAAGTGCTATTTTAGCTTACCCATTACTGACATATCTAAGGTGACGAATCTTAGGTAATGTAAGTTGTTGAAATGATGACAATTTGCACCAAGAACGACCATGTGATGGTAGTATATACGCCAATTATGCATGTATGCAGTAGTATTGCATGCTTTAATTGGCAGGGGCTTTGAAAAATGCGTCACCTCCAATTGAGTTGCTTCTAAGTTCGTAAAATCACTAAAAGGGTCTCCGAAGAAGGCGGCACTAACACCTAATTTGCACACTCAACCATGAGTCTTGGACTAGAGTCCACCACCACCATGTAAATCCAACTTAGACGATACCCATTACCTGCTCAAATTGTAATAGCAAAATCACTTTCCTTGTTACTGTCCATTTCTTGAAAAACAGGAGTCGTTGGAGTTTTGCTGAGGGATGATACTCCATCTATTAGTGACACTAATCATGATCACAATTGTACTGTGTCCATCCTATCCCACTCAGCTCATCACAAGGGAATTCTTCATGAAGTTCGTTCATGGCTGGCTGGTCCTTGGTGGTGCTTCATGACGTGAGAGACATATTCCAGCACATGGCCTCCATCACCCCCAATGGATCATCCATACCTATCAACCTAACTAAAAAGCATTTTTGCCTTGTTATGAATGCTGCTATCTTTGTTTTCTAAGAGATTCCTAGCTTTATTTTCCTTAACTTTTAGAGTGATCCAACGTTATTCACCTTTAGGTAAACACACAAAATGGAACCCTTGTCCCTCATTATAAAGCATTCATAATTGCATGGGCTAAGTCCTCCTAAAGTGGAATGGAGATGTGGGAGAGCCATCCATTCTGATCAGACAGATGAACTTGGCTTGGATGTGGGATTCATGTCTTCAATCATGCTACTAAGGACTTTTCTCACTGCACTTGGAGCCGGCAACTGTGATATAATTGGGTAGTACATGCCATATATGGTAACGCAAGGATGGTTCCTTTGTACATTTTGAATGGATTCGGGAGGTTTCCAAAATCCGATCGTCCGAGACATCACTATGTCCCGCGAATGCTTTAGGGTCCAAACAGGGCATCAGATTCCCGGCATGACAAGACTAAAGAGTTATGGCATCTCGCGATGTTCCATTACTATGGACTAAATTCAGCCGGGTTCTATATAGAAGTACTGCAGATACCAAAGATAAATTTGTGCAAGGGCAACCTTGAAAAGTTCGTGACTAATGCAATGACCTTCTCTCGTCCCTCTGAAGTGACAGTATTTATAACCTATTTTATCCTATTTTAAGAGGTAAAGAGAGCCCAACTAAACTGTAGAAGAATTGCTCTAAGGAGAAAGGAGAGTTCAACTGAACTATATAGGAGGGTTAAAAGAAAAAAAACTCATTTAAACGAGAAATGCACTATGATACTTTAGAATTTTTTGTTAACTATAGACGCAGGAATTCATTCGAACACTCGACCTACCGTCCAAAAAGAATTTTAGGCAACTTACTAAAGGTAAAGGTAAGTGGTAAGTTGGTTATGACTAAGGCAATTACAATTTGTGCCCTTTTCACGATTTTCTTACAATTTGTTGGTGGGGTTTAATAAAAGTAGCCTTGAATACTGAGTATAGGACAAATTGAAGTCATGACCACCACCGTTGAACAGACGAGCATTAAGCATAACATACTGAAAGATGAAGTGTGAATTAAAAAGAGTCTATCTAACAAATGCCCAGTAAGGAGGGATAATTTCAGAAATCTCCCTTGAGGTCTCTAACAATTTCAGGAAGCTCCCTTTAGGTTTCAAAAATTATATTCATTTCCCTTGCTTTCACTATTTATGCTTTAAAATAGGCCTAATAGGCTACCAATTCTTTCAAATATCCTAAACTACCCTTTTGTCAAAAAGATAACAAGGAAAAAATAAAAAGAGCTTTGTTGATTGCCTTTCTTCCAACACCAAAGCCAACAAACTCTTTCTGCCAAAAAATAAAAGTTTGGAAAAAAAAAAATTCAACTATGATGATTGCCTCCTTCCAAGCAATGCCACCCCAAAAGCCAAGCAAACACCCCAATTTAAATCAAAATAAATTTCAATAATTCTAGCACTCAAAACACTACAACCTAATTTATGTCCAATAATTCCAACCCCTACATTTACTACACAAGTCAATTAAATTCATCACTTGGTGCTAAAATGGATAAAACTCGACCTCAAATTTTATCCAAAACTGACACTTCATTAACAATCAATAACGCAGCTCTTTCGTCTTTCTCTCTTTGCAACCTTCTTTATTTTTTTTTCAACCACCTATTTCGAAAAGCCCATCCATCCCTCAAATTCTTGACTTTTGACATCACTAAGTTTTATCACCCATAATCAACCAACATTGGATAAAATAAATAGATGTAGAAAAATCAAACCCGTTACACTTAGAATTAAAAGGATAAAAAGGATGAGCCTAATCTTATTTGAAAAAAGAAGGGAACGAGGGGAATAAATACGAGTAAGGGATGATAGATAGAACTTAATCTAGGATTGAAGGAAGAATATCAAGCAGAGAGGAATGAGTGGTAGGAATTTAGCAAAAGAGGAAATGGAAGAAAGAGTTAGGTAGAAAGGAAAAAGCATGAAGAGAGAGAGAGATAGAATAAGTCAATTTTGGTTTTTTTGAAATTTCTGAAATTTTCCAAAAAAAAATATCATTAAGTATCCTATGTAGGGGTAGTAGAGTACTTTTGTAGCAATAGGAGAAGTATGTGTAATTTTAAAATATTAAAGGGAGGTTTCTAAAATTGTCCTGTCCAATAAATACTCTCGTTAAAGTGTATGTTGAGATGTCAAATTTTTGAA
Source organism: Coffea arabica (assembly GCF_036785885.1). Taxonomy (NCBI): domain Eukaryota; kingdom Viridiplantae; phylum Streptophyta; class Magnoliopsida; order Gentianales; family Rubiaceae; genus Coffea; species Coffea arabica. Next base: position 21,317,318 of record NC_092312.1, on the reverse strand, counting down.
AAAATAAGATTAATTAAGAAACGTATTATAAATACAAAGGTAATAAATGTTAGCATGTATTAGCGAGTACCCAATGAACATCCGCTAGAAAAACTCAACTAAAAATACATGTTTGTTGGCTACCATGTATATACTGTGATATGATCAAACTGTAGACTCGTAGTCTACCATGTATATACTGTGGCACCATAGTCTGCCATATGTGACTACTTATTATTCTAGCAAATAAAAGCAAGTCAATGACAACGGCCGTTTTGGACGCTGCAAAAAGTGCGAATGCTGCTGCATCCCTCTCAAAAGTCTCTTGAATCAATTACCCACCTTGCTTCTTGGGTCTTACTTGTCACAGCATCTTGCGTTTTCAATGTGGAAAAGATGGAAAACAAGAAGACAAATTTGACTGCGGTATCCACTGCACTTACCTTTGCATTCATCAGATTCATAGCCAAAATGTCTTCCTACAATGTACATGTTATTTATGTCTACCCACTCTGCAGGACAGTGTCCATAAACAAAACAAAGGACCGCTCCTGCTGTCTTTACTTTTCCACCTCTCCACAGCTTAGCACCTTTGTCTTCAACATATTGTCTGCTCAGAAGTCCCCCGTAACACCCTTATTACGGGGAGGTAGTCGACCAAGCAATCCTTTTACGGGGTTGAAGATTTAATGTACGTATTAACTACTATTAGATTCTCTAGATATAATCCACTAACCATTGGTTAGATACCCGGCTTAAAAATGTTGGATTGAAAGAGTTTCTTCCAGAATTTCTTTTTCTTTTTTTTTTTCCCATTTCAGCTGGCTTTTTCACTCATCGAATAAACAAATTCCGGGCTCTTCTACAAAATCAAAATATTTTGAAAAACCAACAAACTTGAACTGAAAATAATCTAATGCTACCACACAGATTGTACAAAAGGATTATAAGCTAACCTAATTAAACGTAGCTGAGAACATCCACCGTGGAGAACCCACAGAATCGGTAGACCACCCGATCACTAGGACATCACACATCTAATGACATCACAACAACATCATCATCTCCTTATCGATGATGACATGGACAGCACCAAGGTATCATTGCATATTCTAAGATAGGGTCCGCTTATTGAAAGATTCCATGGTCAAGTTGGCTGTGAAAGCAGGGATGGAATTCATCTTCCGCATAAATATTTCAACCTGGAAAAAAGACGAGGAAAAGAACCATTTGAGCTTCAAATTATATCCTTGCCTTCTCCACTAAACAAGCATTAAGTAGTTCTTGCTGATGATTACCACAATAAAATGCTTAAATTTAAAATTCTCTTCTTTTACATGGCTCGGAGCTTTTAATAATCCACATAGTAACTACATAACAGTACAAACCATTTTCAGCAGGATATGCAGCTAGCATTAAAACCACATCAAACAACTAGCCAGAACTTACATATGCAGAAGAATATGATGACGGCATCCAGCACATGTAACTTTTAATGAGCATGTACATCTACATAGGCTCAATTTTATTATTATTTTTTAATAATTGTACTTCAAACACTGTTTTCAAAACAGACTGCAATCCTCCTTAGTATGAGTTGCTTTCAACTTATGCCAAAAAAAAGTATTCACACGAGCAATGGGTTCACAAGATAAATCCATATAAAGCATATGCATAGACAACAAAAATCGAGGAATAACTGTTGCCATCAGGTCACATAAATGTTCCAAATTCTTATTCTATATGGCCAGACTTTAATCTTAGGGGACTTCAAATCGTTTTTCAACTATCGAAAAATATACAGTCCATTCCTTTTAAGTGCTTAAGCTTCAGTCTTAGGATCTCATCCTCTCTGCACCTTTTGATTCGAGAAGTTCTCAAAACCACTGCAAACTCCCTTGCAATAAAAAGCGTAGATACAGTTCGCCTCTGTAATATAAAGACCATATCACCTTCCCCTTTAGGCATTTTAGCAAGCTACAAATCTTGCTCAGTTATCTTGCCAAGTGTCAATTACATCCTCACAACTAAATTTCACTTGTGAACGAGATAGTTTCCAACACCACCCATAATACAGGGTGAACAAGTCCAGTGGTAATTATGGAATCAACATGTTTGTTTTCAGAATCAAACAAGCAAGAAAGATCATCCATCAAGTGAATCAACTTTCGTACCTGGTGAGATATCTCAGGCTGTCTAGTGTAATCATTCACCTAGTAAAACAAGGAAACAAAAGTAGGTTAGTGACATGATCATTAGCAAAGAATCATGTCAAGTGGATTAAAAAAATTATTGATGAAACTTATACAATAAATATTTCTTACTACCAGCTATCACCCAGCCACCCTCCAAATTTGGAAAGCTTACAAATTCAAGTGATCAGGAAATGAAACCATAAAGTTGCAGATTACCATGATATTTGTATTCCCTGATTCATATTCAAATTCAAGCCTCTCATCATCAGCTTGAGCATAGATAGATTGGAGAATAAAACGTGTGACAGGGATTCCATCTGGTCGCTGATGATCGTCCATCACAATCTGAGACCACATTATAACAGGAATATCCCACAAAACAAGTGCCATACAATTTCAGCAACAGTCACTTGAGAAGCTACAATAAAATTCAGTTGAATTGCAAATAATACCTTGTAACCAAAAAGTTCACAGCAAGCCCTTCTAAAAACTGATATTCTCTCTGCAAATACAGTCTTGTATCTGTTCAAGTATTCAGAGCTTTATTTACTCTTGAGAAAGTTAAATAGCAAGGCAAATATTTAGACTATTTCACCAGCTGCTGACCTTTCCTCACGTTTTTCAAGAGTAGCAATTTGCTCTTTCAACTGAACAATCTTTCCAGAAACATAGGAGTCTACCAGTGTGCCAGCATCAGCTAAATTGTCCACAGAAAACAAAGCCAGATTATAAGAAGTTGACCAAGTATAACATGAGGATTTTAATCCATAGCGCCCGGTTAGTTTAGAACACACACAAAACCAATAGAGGTGTTTGTTTGTGGCCAGGCAGTACAGAACTTGACAAAAAGGAGTTACAAGCAAATTAGGATGGTCCAACCAGTCCAAAAACTGTCTTACTGTCTTAAGCTGCGTCCTGTACTTCCATACAATCATTCTGCTAACTCAGCAAAGAGACAGTCACAGCACATTCATCCAGAACTTAAGTTTACCAACATCTTCACCCAAAACTACTATTACTTACTCATGCACCTTATCCAGTACCAATAATCAAATATAGCCAGCAATATGGTCTATCATTTTATTATGTTCACACTGTAGGCAGTTGATTTTGCACCACTTACTATCACTTCTTTTCCATAATCACCATAGTCTAGGTTGTGGATTGTTAAATTTTTCTCAGTTTCTCAAAGTAAGAATTCTTCATGGAACTCCACTTTTGGTCCCCATTCATGTGGCATGGACCACTGGTCCTTGATTTCAGTTACACCACATCTAAGCCCTCAACTTTCTAGCTTGAACCAGTTAAGCAACTCGTTAGAATTGTGAAGACACAGCGAGCATTGTACTTGACAGGAAATAAATAATCCAAACCCCATTTAACTTCCCACATCCTCCAATTTTGCTCTCTTTGCAGAGGTCAAAATTAGGAAAATCAAACTGCATCTTTCACCTTCTACCATTGTGTCCGAAAAGTGCAATAATGGGCGGCATTAAAGAATGATTTAAGTCATTATGGAAATGAACTAATGTGGTAGAGGAGGCAAAGAATGTAATTTTTCCATTCTTACAACAACTAACATGTTCTGCATCACCCACCAATGCGACCAAGACCAAGGGCTGCTTTACCCAGCTTGTTTGCAGAGTTTCACAGCATAAATCATATGACCAATCCAACAAAAGTTCCAAGGAGGCACATGTTAGGCATTTTGTCTGCTTTATGGTAGCTGTTGTTATTCACCAAATAGGGGAATCACTGGACATAGAGTCAAGTCAGAATCAGAGGTTGGTTATCTTGCTGCTGCATTGGTAAATTGATGCTCCAGTGTACTGATGTCTTATGAAGTTTATAGGTGGTTGTTGATTTTCATTTTGGTGCTCCAAAGTTAAATCCCTGCATTTCAAATGCCTATAACAGATAGTCTTTGTCTTAGAAATGCAACAGTTGAATTTCAGTAAGATTTTATGTTTTACTCAAACCATACCTTTCACAACATCATTCCTCTAATCAATCACCCTATTCTAGCAAATGCAAAGCCTAACAAACAAGCAATGCTTCGAATGAAACAAAAAAGAAAAAAAAAAAAAAAAGCCTACCAACTGCTAAATTCCTGGAGTATTTAATCTGCAGCTGTATATATTTTATGGCAGCCTATTCTTGAGAAAAGTAGTCTATCTACTCCAAATCCTTTCTTAATTGGGAAGCCGATCCATATTTGAAACTGACAACAGTACCAAAACAAAGTGAATACTTCATGTTAATTATCCTATCACTTGCACTTTCAGGAGTCTCAGATTACCTGATTGCTTTTTCAACTCTTCAACAGCCTGTAACTTCTCCTTTGTCTTTTGCAGCTCATTTTGCAAAGCCTCTATTGTTTGTTTTGCCTCATTGTCTACAGCAAGAGTATTCACCATTCTCAGAACTTTTGTATTTGCAGATGAAAAATCGCCATGCCCCAACTGCAGCAAAAAAATAAATAAATAAAGGAACTACTACAACACAGAAGTTCATGATGCTAGAACAGAAGAATATACAACTTGTTCTCATCTGCTAAAAATCTGCTGATTCTAACTTTTATCTTAAGAAAGTCCTTTTGTAAATCTTGTTTGGCAACCTTCTAACTTCTAATGTACAATAGGTGAAACTTTTAAATTTAGTTCAGACTTCAAAGTAGCTCATCATCATTCTTTGCTCTCACTTTTCTTTTATAAAAAACATTAAAAAAAAATGGGGCGTCTTTTGCCATTTCCTATTTGGTTACCATACCCATAAGCATGAAAAGGTGCTCAAGAATGATAGAGGCAGCAAACATCAGACCATCCTAGCAAATTTGTAGTTTAGAAAACAAACCTTGGACTCCAATAGAGCTAACTCAGAACGAAGTCGATCACCCTCCCTCTCTAATGACTTTATTCTTCTGGCTTCATCAGTTAGCCTCTCACTTAGCAACTTAATTTCATTTTGCTGGTGGATATTAATGAGGTTTTGCTCGTGCAAATTGCTTTCTAGTTCCTTTATATAGTTCTCCTTCTTGGCAATAGATGCTTCCAGCTCCTTTCCTCACAAACAAGTTACAAGCATTTTAGTTAAAAATCCACAAAAGTATATGCGGAAGAACATTGACCACACCAACCTGAACAAGTGCTCCGCTTGCTACTTCTGGCCCACCCTGAGCATGCTTTTCCCTTTTTAATTCATTAAACATATTTTTTAGGCGGTCTTTTTCTTCCAAAGCAGAAGCAAGCTGCAGTGACACAAACAAGCACAGCAAACCTCATAAATGTAGAAAATACAGACAAGAACTGAGTTTTGAGGAATGAGAAGGCAGTACTTGATTTATTGCTAACCAAACAACAGAAAAATCAACCTGCACTACGTAGCTTTTGGAACTTTGATATAAAGTTTACATTCATGATTGCCTCAAATTCAAAACACAATCTTGGAGCAGTATCATAAGATTTCCAGTCATTGAACCATGAAATGGCCTACATATGAGTTTTCACCAAACAGACCTTCAAAGAACAGTCAAAAGAAAAAGCACAACTAACTTTACCAGTTCTAGCAAATTGACAAAGCTTCAGAAAAAAGGAAGACCAAAGTGCTCTTGCCTCTATCATTCCCTACACCCTTCGACCCAAATTAGGTTATGAACACTCAGTTCTTCATACAGAAAAAGCATTTTCTATATTACTAGTAAGATAAAATAATCATGAATTTTCCAATAGATTATTACAGCTCACAGAGAAACAGAATGGCTTCTGAAGACAGACACAAGAATGTCCCATTTTGCTGCAGAAGCTTAGCAAAAGTTGCTAAACTTTGAATATGATGACAGTAAACTTCTATTTGAGGGTTGGGAGAGGGGAAAAAAGAGAGATACTATCAGGCACAACAGCAAAGTCATGTCCTACTAACCATCAATTCAATCCTCTTGACCTCTGACTTTGACGATTCTGCCTTCTCTTTAGCCAATGTAGCTTCAGTAATTGCATTTTGTTTATCAAGCTCTGCAGCATCTAGAGCCACCTCAATCTCTTTCAAACGTACCTGTGCCTCACCAACTTTCGTCATGCTATCAATCACTTCTCTGAACATGATGCCAATCCAAAGTCAAAAAATCCCACATGCAGGAAATATTCATTAACATAGGAGAGATGATGTCCAAAGAAACAGGGTTTATTAATTAAAATATACCAAATATTAATTTAGTATAAGCTACCCACTTTCCAGCATTAATGAATAAGAGAGCACTAAAATCCAAACTCATTCTTCAAAACATGTAGAAACTCCTTTATTTAGCAATTAAAAATTAAGTGAAGTCTTTTGCTTTTGGAAAGTCAAGTTGATGACCACAAAGGTAGGACTGCGTCAAATACATACTTTTGCAGAGCTGCAAATTTCATAGGTACGTCATCAGCACATGACACGCCCGGAATATCTTTCATCAAAGATTTCCAAGCAGACAACTCATCCTGTAGCTTCTCAATCCTCAATTGGATTTCCGGCAATTTAAGGAGGTCTAACTCCGCCCTTTCTCTACGTCTCTTTTCTTCTTGTAATTTCTCCTTCAGTAACTCAACATTTTCATGAGAGGATTTCAGTTTTCTTGCCTCACGTACTTCAGATTCCTGATTATCGGATTAAGGTGAATTTAAATGGCTTATCAAATACTTACAGCTGCAATGTGAATGGAAGACACAAAACAAAAAAAGGAGATACATTGTACATATGAGCAGTGAGAAAGGGAAAGCAGTGTAAAAACTAAAAAATAGAAAATAAAAGTGAAGTACTGATTTGGAGCATCTCAACAGTCAAAATCCCAACAAAAAATGAAGTAAGTATTGTTGTTGTAGGGTGGCCAACGGCCGAAATGTATATTGGGGAAAAGAATTTTGTAGCCAACACGCAAAACATTCCAAGTAATTGGCTTCATAAATAGAGAAGAGAAGTAATAAAACTAAGTCCACCATGTGAAGTTTTTCAGACCATATTATGTGATGATCTGAAGTTCAAGATATTAAGAGCAATCAAAATTGCAAAGATGCTTTCATAGTTCATACAGAAAACGTTACATGCACTTTCAAACAAACAAGCTGTCTTTACAGAAGAGGAAGCAAGGTAACAGCAGAACTAGATAAAGCTAGCTGATATTGTACATTGATATTATTCGGCCATATGAAGTGATAAATAGGTAAATTCTCCCAAAAAAATAGAAAGAAAAAAATACTTGTATTACTGTATATCCCACTTGAAAGTCAGGATTTTCTGTGATGCACTATTTGGAACAGAAGAATCATCTTGCCACCCTGCAAGTCCAATTACCAGCTTTTGGACTTGCTATTAGTTTCTTTGTAAGCAACAAGCCGAAAATACACCCATTGTGAGGTATATTGTACATCTCTTTCCCACTATTTTGAGCTATTTTCTGCAGTACATTATACACACCAAAAAGGCATACAAGTGTGCAGTAAAAGACCATGCAATCTAGCAAACAGGAAGCAGTACTCATTGGACTCCGTCATTTGATTAAACTTAGTAGCCAGTAATTAAATTCATTTTTCCTTAAATTTCTTGGCTTTTTGGTTTTTATTATCTTCAGTTGTGCCTAGAATATATTCAAAACAACAATTGTCCTATACCGAATCACGTAAATACTTTGAGGCCAGGATCATTCCAACTCTATGTACCCAAAATTTGACGCATCAGTTCTTCAGCATTCTCCAGTGACTTGGAATTAGTAAGAAGGGAAAACACATTTAGATCATAACAGATAAGAATACGACTTACATAATTCCTGAGTTCTTCTTGCAAATGCTTTAGCAATATACTACTGTCGGTAGAGGGAGATTCTTGTGGAGTAGCATGTAACAACCTTTTCTCCATCTCACCTTTCTGCTGCAAGCACTGGTCAAACAAGAAAGATCAGTATCTTAATCCAATGGTAAGAAAATTTCAGCAAAACACTTAAACCCCTAAAAAACAAATAAAGAAGCATGACTGTGGCAACAGTAAAATAACAAAAAGCAAAAGTTCAAGAAGGAAAGCTAAATCCAAAAATAAGTATTCCGTGTCAATCAGTAAATCCATTGATAGGCTGGTATGGAAAAGCCAAAATCATGACTCGTAGCAAATGAATGAACCCCAAAGTCTTGGGTGAAGAACAAGGACTAATACTTCATAGAATATGAGAACTAGGAAATTTATAACCTCATGAAGTCGCTTTCCGAGTTGTTCCATCTGATCCTTCAATAGTTTTGACTCTTCCTCTGCATGTTTAGCTCGGCATTCCATTCTCTCAAGCTAAGCAGCCAAAAGAATAAATTTACATGCAAATGTCCAAATAAACATGATAAAAATAAGCAAAACAAATAGATACCAACATCTGCACTAATTCTGGACACAGAAAGTTTTGAATCGCTTTTCAGGTGCGCAAGCTCATTCTGGAGCCGAATTTTCTCCTTTTCAGTACTCTGAGAGACCTTCTGTAATTTCGCCTCCAGTGCGCTTGCTTTTTCTTCAGCCAATGCTGCCAAAGATTGAGCCTTTTCGTGAAGATTCACCTCATTTTGGAACTTTATCTACAAAACCAAAAACAACAGTGACTTGTTACTTTTACACACAAAATTAAACAGGATAACCATATAAGCATATCATGTGGTGTCCATAATTATTCAAGCTAATTGCAAGGTACTCAAAAGTATGTATTTACTCCACACCAAGCCCAAAGAAATGTTAGTTTGACACAGAACTGCATGCATAATGATTAAGAACTAAAAAAACATGAGACCCGTTGCAGCTTAAAAGCCATGGCCACAACTTTCACAGCACAAACTTGCAGAATCAAAAGGAACCTCCTAAATAAGCCTCTGATATGGTGCTGTAAGAAAATTGTGCATTAAACCAGTATCAGCCCCAGTTTTCCATTTTCTACCCACTTATAGCCCAGATTCCAGTGCTTCATGCAATAGAAAAGAAATTTGTGAAACTTATAAATCTCAAAGCAGATTGAACTCCCTCTACCAAAATACTTGGAGTAGCAGGACTCCATAAATTTACATCAGGAACAAGTAAGCCAACTTCAGGAACAAAAGAAAAATAAACATGCATAAACTGAAGCTGTATGGGAAGCACCTCAAGCTCATTAAACAACTGCAACTGTCTCCGGAGACGTTCTTCAGAAGAGTTGACCCCCTTCATTAGCTGTTCTTGAAGATCCTGTTCACGTCGTTTTGCAGCTGCAAGTTCTTGCTCTGCAGATAAAAGTTTGTCTCGAAATCTTTTCCTTTCAGTTTCTGCAACAGCCACAAACACATCACACTACTAGTTGACAGCAGTATATATACTCATCAAGAAAAAAATTCTTCATACAAAAGAAAAAACAGGGGAAATTAGATCACATAATTTGTCTCTGTCTTTGAGTACCCTAGAGTACAGCTCCTTGTAGTGTGGAAAACACACCACTGAGAAAATCTTGATACATAAATTTACAATCTTTTAAATATATTAAGTTGGGTGCTATAGATAATTTTTTCAACTAGACAAAAGTATATTACAGTGCCAGATGTTTTCAAGACTTCAGTAAGGCATTTGCTAACCTTAACCAAGCCTGTATATCAACACCTTGATTAAGTGAACTTATAGTTCATTGCACAAAAGAGGGGGGGGGGGCAAGTGATCTTAATCTTACATTGAACATGTATTATTTTGTTACCCACCAGCTTTGCAAAAATCTTCATTCAATGCATCAAGTTTGGATTGACACCCACGAGCCTGTTTTTCTGCATTGCTTAGAGCATCAAAAAACTCAGCTTTTACCTGCAACAATGAACAAGTATTGCAGCCATAAGTGATAGCATTAGCAGATTTATCAAGCAAAAAGGATGTATAAACATATAACGTTTTCTGTAAGTGCAAATAAGTAATTATCTACCATACCAAAAACACCTAAGTTTGGCACGACATGCCGTATATTAGAAACATAGCAAGATGAAAACCTGCAGCTGAAATATTTCCATAATAAAGTTTCTACTTCAGTTGGGAAGATTATAAGTGGAGCAAAAAAAATGCTTGATATCCGAGAAAGGGGCATGTCTTCGTTAGCTTCGTCTCAGGCCAATTATGGCAATTATGATAAGGCTGTTTGAAAAAATCCGAACATGTTTTGTTCTCAAAGTTTGTGAAAAGACAATCAGTTGTCTTAAGCACCTGAACAGTATTGTTTCTCAGCATCAGCATATTTCCTCCTTAAAATTAGCTAAAAGCAAGGCCGGATGCAAACTAGAACACATCCAGAAAACTTTCAACTTTGAAAAGGCTACAATCAGCTTATTTTTAAGCTAACGATATGAAAACATGCCGCGCACATTTTCACCTCAAGAACCGCCAAATTGTATAAAAAGTAATCAAAAGAATTCAGATTGAACATACAAGGGATCCAAAAACCTCCTAAACTCTTCAGCTACTCCAGAACTAGCCAAGCCACCTACTAATTTTCCATCAAATAAATAGCAACAATTTGAAACAAGAATAAAGTACCATTTGACGGCATTGATAAGTACAGAGCATATGGTCGGAGGTGATAGGATGGTCATGAGACGATTCCGGCACCGGAGCCGACGGAGAGTCCTCGTAGATGACCAGCTGCTTGTTACTATTAGAAACATTATTTTTAGTATTATTAGGGCTACGACTATTCAAAAATTGATTATCTTCTTCAAGCAACGCCGATTCTGCCCTTCGCTTTCTCGGCGCTGGAGTTCTCAGAATCATTGTTTGCTAATACAAATAATCAAAATTTAAATGCGCAACTGAGATTCCTCTCGTTCCTCTAGTCCTACGTCTTCAATCAATCTTCCTCCCTCTATAAATTCCCAGTGTCTAACGCTTGCGAAGAGTATCTGCAACCTGCAAGTTTGAACTGGATTATCAAGGCGCCTTTGCTAAAGCCTATAAGGACCAGAATTTTTCAGCTACATCGTTTGCATTTGCTCCTTTTACAGTTTCTTCTTTTTCTTCCTTTTTTTTTTTTTAAATATACGGGTCACTTTTGGGCTTATCGTAATGTATCCTCCAGTTTAGCCCATATTAATCTCTCTCTCTTACACACACGTATATTTTTTATTATTTAGTATTTATTTATTTATTAGTATGAAGTGTCTATTTTATCCCTTGTTCAAAATTATATAAAATATAAATTTATATTTCTTAAACTCAATTAGGCTTGATTAAACTTAATTGAGCTCAAAATAAGCTCAATTGTGCTTGTTGAGCATGAGTTCGAACTAATACAAAATAAAATTGAACTCGGAGTCGAAGTTGAACTAGAGTTGCAAGAGTTCGACAAGCTCGAACTTGAGTGCAAATTTTTTAACTCAAGTCCAACTCGAATAATGCACTGCTCGATCTTGACTCAATTACATCCTAACTCTCACCTTTCACATGTTTGAACTTCATAATTTATCTTTTTTCTGAAGCATGATGGCGGTTTGTGTTTTATAAAATTAAGTAACTCATGAGTTTGCTCGGTTAATACTCGAGTTTGAACTCACATTGATTGAGTTCAAGCAGCTCGAATTACTTGACGAGTCAAGTTCAAATTTAATATGTGAAGTTTGAAAGCTCGTCGAATTTAATCAAACTCTATCGAGCTTCACATTTTTTTTTAATTTATTTTTATGTATTAGTTTGAAGTGTCTATTTTGTCCCTTGTTTTAAATTATTTAAAATATAAATTTCCTTAAACTTGATTAGGTTCTATTAAACTTGATTGAACTCGAAATAAGTTGATTGAACTCGTTGAGTATGGACTCAAGCTAATGCAAAATAAAATCGAGTTTGAGCTCGAATTAGGCTTTCAAGAACTCGACAAGTATTTTAAAAGTCAAACTCAAACTCGACAAGTATTTTAAAACTCGAGCTCAAACTCGAATTTTATCGAACTCGAATTTTAAATTCGAACTCGAACTCGAATTTAAGTATTTTAACTTGAGTCAATCTCGAGTAGCAACTCGATTATACCCCAACTCTCACTTTCACAGGGTAGAATTTTATAGTTTATCTTTTTTCTGAAGAATGATAGAGGCTTATGTTCCGTAAAATTGGTTTTCAAACCAACGTTGTTGACATTGCATTTGTCCTTCTTTCGTTATTTTTCTGGTACAAACTAAACAATCTTTTAACCCCTAAGTTGATTTCTATTGCGGACAACTGCATATTTTTTAGATATTTCATCATACAGCCAAAACTACTACTCTTACGGTCTTACCAGAAGCGCAGTGGGCAAGAACATGCCTTTGCCCCCTAGTTCTACCGATCACATCGACCACCAAAAAAAACCTTCACGTCTTTCACCGACAGAAACAAAAATCTCCTGATAGATCGGGGGCTTGAGCAAAATCTTGCCACCCGCAAATGCCATCATATTTCCTATTTCCTTGGCCAATTTTCTTGAGGGAGCTTTGTACCGGAAGCCCGTCATTATTCCAAGAGGATAAATGCTAACGAGACAAGGGCCCATCAATTCGTCCTATGGGAAGTTTCTTGTTTCCAGGACTCTTTGATGCCATGTTCTATCATCTTCCTGACATTCGAGTGTTGCGGCAAAAGGGGTTCTGAATGATGTAAAAAAGGCAAGGGAATCATCCAAGACGACTAGGCTGGGATTTGACGGGCAACCTTACTAGCTAGCATCTCAACTTGAGACACCCTCAGGCAGCTCATTCATCATTGTGCTTTTGATACTTCAGAAGAATGAACATCAACAAAGTGTTCATTCACCTGGCCAGAAGGTAGAAAGACATGCCTTATCAAAACAGTTCTTGATGATTTTTTCCTTATGTTTTTGTCCCTTGTGCTTATAATATGTTGATTTGGCCGGGGGAAAAATGAATTACTACAATTTCTGCACGGGTTAATTAGTATGGAAGGGGATCCTCACCGCATCCAAATACAATTCCCTCTCTTTTTTTGGCTCAGAACTTATGAATTCAAAGACAGACACATAGGCGGACAAGCAGATGAGATGGAGGACCCTTCCTTACCTCCTACAAACTCATTCTCTTCTTGAATCTTTTCAAGAAAGTTGGAAAAGCAAGTGATACAATCATGAATATATCGACCAAGCAATGTGGAAGCAAATCCTAAACCAGAGTCAAACTTGACGGCCTTGCAAATATGGAGACAAATTTGTGTACAGGTAACTACGCTTGACTGCAGAACAATGCCAGATCTCTATAAATTAGTCAGCAGTAGCACCTGCATGCATGGTGCTATCATCTTTCATTCCTTCTCCAAAGAAACCAAAAGGACCTGTGGTCGTGTGTAGTTTTTTACACTTTCAATAATGTAAAGAAAGATCATTTTTGTTTATTCCAAGCTTAAGATTTAGTTGGATGGAACGAGTTAAAGACTTAATTATGAAGAATATTACACTTTCAATTCTAATGTTTTACTGAGCTTGCTGGTTAAATTCTGATTTGGATAAATCCACTTCAGCAATTTACTCTAATGTTTTCATTTATAAAATAACTTTTCTTTCTACACTACTGTAATTATATTTAAGCGTTGCAACATTTTGTCGTTAATAATTGTGCCTTCGTCGACATCTGTGTGAGAATCATGACAGCTTTATGTGGGCACAAGCTATAATAGTGAACATGCATCTATGAGTAAATACAACTAAATTGAAAAAGGAAAAAGTTAACGACAAAACTCAGGATGAAAGAAAAAATATTCAATTTGTTAGAAGAATGGTTATTTTTAACTTGCTGAGAAAATAATTGATAAAAATCAATTGGTGTACTTTGACAACCTATACGATTGGATAGCCAATTTGTTCCTATTTGGATTGCTATTTTATGTAATTTTTGTTGAAAGATATACTACAACGATTTGACGTGTGTTACATTAAAAATTGATTGAAAAATATAGTCACGGAAATTACAAATTTTTTTTCTATGGGAAAAATGGCAATCCGTGCAACGCAAAATTACCAAACAGACCTTCTTGGGATGCAAACCAAACAAGTTATGTTTCCTGTTGGTGAAGTCGGGGATTATCTACAGCGATTTGATGTATGTGAGATAAAAAAAAAAGTGATTGAGAAATATATTCATGCAAACTTAAATCTTTTCAGGAAAAAATGGCAATCCAAACAAGTTAGTTTTTTTTTTTTGTCGAACACGATAAATTCTGTATTACACCTACCTACTGTTACTCTATATTAGAAGGAAAGGGATTGAAATGGGTCAAGAAGTGACTCGGCGGGATTGAACCACCACGAGTTCAAAGGCACCCGAATATTTCAGAAAATTCTTAATATTAGAATATAGACCAACGAATTTGATTCCTTAATTTACATTCAATCTGTTACTAATCAACTGCTGCAAGAGCAGAGCAGTTGGTTCAGACAAGTCAGTAGTTACTTTGCCTGCTTGGTGCAAGGCAAAATTACCAAACAAACCTCCTTGGGATGCAAACCAGAAAGAGCAGCGTTTTTCTACTACCTATATGTGCGTTCGTGTTGGTGCAGTTGGGGATAGTCTACATGCTTCAAAACTAGGCAAGCAACCAAAATGTTAGCGGGCTGAGGCTACCCTCCAAAAGTAACCAGGCAACGTGTGGACTCTAGTGTTCTGATCAATACCAAGCAAGCAGCGCCCTCAAAATCCCTATTGGCCAATCAAATCTCTCATCTGAGTTTAAATGCCGTATCACCATGTGTCATCCCCAAGTCAAGTTGTCAGCATATGCAGCAATAATTGCCTCCAACTGTCCTTCTCACGCTTTACATTGGCCATAATAGTTTAATTCATTTATTCTTTTTTCTCCTTTTTATTTTTATTTTTACTCAACCTCTTTTTTTTTTTTTTTTTTGTGGGGATAATAGTTGCCACAAGAACTTGTCTCTTACTCTTTTTTAGCCACTTTCGGTACATATGAGGCGGTTTTTTTTTTTTTTTTTTTGGGAAAATATGAGGGGTTTTCCATTAGTCCTAGGATGGGGTGAAAAATAGAAGGGTAGAAATGCTAGAATGTAAATGCTTTAATGGTACTCGAAATGACATAAGTGGAGGTTACATACTACCACTGCATCACTCATCTCACAGTGAGGGGAACGAATGAGTTAAACTGTGAAATGACCATTTTTTTTAATGCCTTTTTATTCTTATATGACTTTTTATTTGTTTTGTGACAAATCCTTTATAAGGTTGGACGTAATGTATTTCTTTTGTAATTTAAACACAAAGAGCCTGTTTAGATTACAATTTTTTGAGATATTTTGTTAAAAAAATATATGGCTTGTTCTCAGCTGACTATTTTAATTGATTATAGATTATGATTTTCGATAATCTATATTTGCCATGTTCTCAGTTGCTTTTTTTAATATGATTATATATATGCTAATGACAAAAAAAAAGTTAAAATTTATAATCACCCAAAAAGTAGTTTGTTACTGATAATGATTATTCTCTATCATCAAATTTAATAAATTCTAATGCAATCAAGAACAAGGCCGTAGTGTGACATTCTTTTTAAAAATGCAACGTATGATGGTAAAAAAGTGACTGAAAAATATTTTTATGAAAACCCACAACATTTTTTATGCAAAAAATGCAATTCAAACAGGCCTAATTTGTTGAAAGGTAAAAACGAGTAGTTATTAAACCAGTGTAAATCTTATTGAGATGCTTGTCATACCTCATTAAATCCAATTAGCTACTAAATAAAAGTTCAATTACTCTAGACATATCATTTGACTCAAGTGAAATCAATTTGTTTATTTGTTCTCCGTGCAAAAAAAAAAAAAAAAAACTTTGTATTATGATTTCTATTGTTCATGTAGTTTTCTTTACTTACATGGGTTTTTCATTCCTTTTTTCAGAATATCTGAAGTTCATCTGGGTCAACAACTATACTCGGCAATCCATCAGTATTACCACTAATATAATGGGCTAAAAATTTATATTCAAGAGGTCAAGTTGACTACTTTTGCCCACACAATCAAAGCCACTTTGAAAATGAAAAGTCAGGGCCAAAGCAGTAAAGTAAACTGAAATTCCATTAATGACATCCATTCCACTAATAAAACCATGTTAATCACAACACACCCAAAAAAAATATATATACTCCCTCCGTCCCACTTTGATAGTCTCGTTTCTTTTTTCACACAGTTTAAGAAAAAGTAGTTAACTTTGTTGGAAAAGTAAATTTAGATTACTATTTTCCTAAAATACCCTCACATTAAATATGGTACAACTTTATGAGAACTTGAATTGATGGTAAAAAAAGAATCAACTCTCATTAAATGGGGTAGGTTTATAGTAATAATAACTTACATTAAATAAGGGTATTTTAGGAAAAGTAAAATACAACTACATTATTCAATTGGAAAGTGGACTATAATTTGGGACAGACGAAAAAGGAAAACGAGACTATTCAAGTGGGACGGAGGGAGTATATCGCAAGCAAGTTAGTCTTGTTGTACAAAAAGATACCTAGGCGGTAGCCTCTCTTTTCCTTAAAAAAGAGTAGTTTTATATTTTCTTGAAACCATCAAGTGCAATAATTACTTGCTGCTACTTAATTAATTAAGTTTATAGTTAATCCCCATTTCTTCTTATTCCCCGTGGGGTTGTCCGCTTTTGGGTTGAAATTTTTTTAATAAGCGCGTGGACACTGCTTAGGAAACCTGTACCCAATTTTAGGACACGCTTTTTGTTCCTGTTTCTTTACTCCCTCCATCTTTCTTGCTAAGGCTCCGTTTGTCACGCTATTCGGAGTAGTCCTACTTGAGAGAGTTAACTTTTAACCATGGTCAAGGGCTAATAAGTCCGCCAACTTTTAACCATCGGCTGTCAAGAAATCTCATCTCGTTTGCTGAAAATGTTGCTTGAAATCCTTGAATATTTTCCTTCCTGTGTCAAATCGAGATTAAGAATCCACGTCAATCCCAGTTTCATTGACATTCTCTCATTGAAAATTGAGATTTCTTCGAGACTTTAATCATTAATCTTCAAGAATCTAATTTGGGAGAATTTGCTTACTGTTTCAGCTACAACGTACTATTTGTTATCGAATCTAATATTTAAATTCGTCTCACTTAAATCTACTCGTTATTTTAAATATTTAAAATAATTTGTCATAAAATTTCGTTAAGATGCAGGCAAATTAATTAAAACACGTCACGTCCTCAGTGAGTTTATCTAATACAGTGTCAAATTGCGGTGATTGATGGCTGTTATTATTGATGTAAACAGCTTAGCTAATTTTTTGTGGAATATTCTCCATTAATTTCAGTTGTGACTTAAAAGCAAAAACAAAAAGAGAGGGAGAGAAAGAGAGAGAAGTAAAAGCTCATACACTTTGGAATGTCATTTTTTCTCAAAAAAAATTTTATACGGGTTATCGTAAATCCATTTACTAATCACTTCTTTTACTTCACATAATTTTTTTTTTACAAAAATTCTAAAAAATAACAATAATAGAAACGGACCGTAATAATTTCTTTCTGATGTTGACATAAAAAAAAAAAAGAAAAAAAGAGTCTAATCTCTTTGGAACTAATAGCATAGTATCAACTTCCCTTGTGTAATGACTAATGTGTATGCCGCAGACCGTACATTCAACCATATACCGGGGACCAAGGAAAGCATTTCCACCCAAGGGGGGAAAAAGAAAAAAAAAAAATTTTTTTACTTGGGCAAACAACCTATCGATACAGGAAAAATATATGTATGGTTTGTGGAGAGAGAAAGCGAGAAAAAGCACTGTCGGCTTCAACCAGGCAAAGACCATCACACCCTCTCTCTCTTTCTCTCTCTATGCATATCCCTATCTTTACTCTTATATATTACTATAAATTATTATAGTTGTGGTTGGATTAAATCCTGATATTTTTGGCTATTAGATACAAATTGATCGATCAATCCGAGGAAAATTGATTTTTATTCGAATTTTTGGGAGCAGCTGGAGCTAGTAAAGTAATAGTAGTAGTATCTAGTTGAAGCTGCAGTAGCTGAAGAAGCTGAAGCTGGCGAAATCCTAGGAAAAGGAAGATGTAAGAGGATATTGAATTTGTTTAATATGGAAATGGCGGAGATTCTCCGGGTTTGGATATTGAAGACCAAAAAGTTCGTCAATAAATAGGTAAACAAGATGTTTGGTAACTTTTTTCATTTCCTTTTTTTGTTTTTGTTTGTGCTAATTATTTTATGATGTTCTCACGGGCTTAAACTTGTGCAAGTACATGTAGGAAATTTTGCTGATTGTACTATATAATTTTGTATTTTTTTTTTGGGGATGTGTGGTTTTTTTGTTGTAGCACTCGGATCTTCGGATCTTGAGTTTGTGCAGAAATGAATAGTTTTAATTCGACGTTTTATGTCTATGTTGTGAATGGTTCATGGATGAATGAATTTATAGTAGCCATCAAAGTTAGTTTACTTCCAGTGTCTCTGTGTGTGAGTTTGGGGTGTGGGTGGGTTATGGTGTAGGAGGTTTGGCTGTTTAGGAGTCATTGGAGATAAATGGATCTGATGTTGAGTGTCTGGTGACGGTGTTGAGAAATTGATGAATTCATTGGGAAACGTAAAAGACAGAATTTGTTGACTTGACATGGCAAATTTTTGCAGAATTGGAGGATAAATAGGGTCAAACATGCATTTGAACATTCAATTTTACATGTGATTCACGTATTCTTGCTTTTGGATTTCAGTAGAATAAAGGGTTTACTTTCTATTCCTTCTTCTGCCGCATTTAAGATCAGGAGAACAATACCAGAAGCTATATAAAGAATTTACTTCTTTCCTTGTTTCTGTATATATTTGCTAGTGGCTAGTTATGTAGTTTTTTTTTATGTTGATTTTTTATTGATGAATTTCTTCTTTCTTTTCTCTTGGCTCCTTCAGTGCTGCAAAACTTGACCGTCATATATAAGGTTTTGGTTGGTCGGGAGCAATCAAACCTTAGGTAGTTAATATTTAGTAGATTGAGTGGTATCCCTATGGCACACATTGCTGCAAATCATTTTTCTGGAGGACCTAACCCAGGTTTAAGTTCTTTCATGTTAAATTCTTGCAAATTTTGCAGACAATTGATGTGTGCTGGTGGTTTCAATTTTATGCTTTCTGTGACAGGGTCACCTAATGATGCCCTGTATAAGGAACTTTGGCATGCTTGTGCTGGACCCCTAGTTACTGTACCTCGCGAAGGGGAAAGAGTGTATTACTTTCCACAGGGACACATGGAGCAGGTTTTTTGGTTTTCATAAATTTCACCGTCCTCCATTATTTCATTGAAATTCAAATTTGATAGGATGAGTTAAATGAATCTTTTTAGTAGCTATTTGCACTTAAAATATTTTTTCTGTGTATTCTCTATTCCACCATGTTGTGCAGTATTTATTTATGTTCATTTCCAAATCATTTGCTTAGTTTAATTTGAGTATGGGGAAGACTGCCATTTTTCATTGCTTCTTGTTCGGTATTGATCATCCAGCTGCTGTTTAAATAAACTATCATTTTCTCATCTTTGAAATGTACCCCTTGCCATTCCCCTCTAATGGCCTTAATACATTTTTTTCTGTCCAATTGAAGCCTTTGAGTTTTTGAAAATGCATAGATCTTCCCCTCGTGCAGTGTTATGGACCCTTTACATATCTAAAAGTTGCATATTCGTCAATCTAGGGATGGTTCGTTTAATTTAATTGGCGTCATTTTCTCTTGATTAATGAACTGATTTTAGCTGGAGTTATTTATAAAGTGGTTTCGTATTACAGCTTGAAGCATCTACTCTTCAGGGGCTAGATCATCAGCTTCCTTCTTTCAATTTGCCACCTAAAATTCTGTGCAAAGTTATGAATGTTAATCTTCGGGTAGGTTTATCTGGATTATCTTCTTTGCCAGTAATTGGACTTCCTTCTCCGTGTGCCTGCACATCAGAAAGACTTTTGCTCTCACTTGATTCACTTAGTTTTCGAATATTTCTGCTGGGATTGCAGGCTGAAGCGGAGACGGATGAGGTCTATGCACAGATTACTCTGCTACCTGACTTAGATGTATGCTTTCTTAGTAAAACTCTTGTTCATTGATCTTAAT
This sequence comes from Coffea arabica, assembly GCF_036785885.1. NCBI lineage: Eukaryota > Viridiplantae > Streptophyta > Magnoliopsida > Gentianales > Rubiaceae > Coffea > Coffea arabica. Next base: position 21,297,046 of record NC_092312.1, on the reverse strand, counting down.
TGTCTTCTTAAACATATTGTGCAAGAACCTGCCTGCTCATTTATTGCTTTCCTACCTATTTTCGTTTTCCCTTGTTCTTGTGCTTGCTTTATTTAAGTTTCCTTGTTTGTTACAGCAAGGTGAAGTCACAAGTCCTGATCCACCGCTGCCAGAACCTCAGAGATGCACTGTCCATTCATTTTGCAAGACCCTTACAGCTTCTGATACTAGTACACATGGTGGATTCTCTGTTCTCCGGAGGCATGCAGATGATTGTTTACCTCCACTGGTATTGATCTTTTTATACACTGCTCCAGATTCCTACAAATGTTAGCTTATGCTAATGTGGCTTTTGCATCATCCATTTGCAGGATATGTCCCAGCAGCCGCCTTGGCAAGAACTGGTTGCGACTGATCTTCATGGCAATGAATGGCATTTCAGGCATATATTTAGAGGTTGGGATGCTTTTGATTTCTTGATATTGAGGACTGCAAACCTAGATTGGGGTTCCATTCACTGCTAAATATGGGAAAGTACAACTCTTGAATTGTTCAAAAAGCTTCTAGTGACCAACAATAATAGAGACATTTGCCTCTAATGTTACTTGAGTTTACGCAGCTTGTGGTAACATGAATTTGGGATTCTTATACTTCAGGCTCTCTGTGAGTTTGGGCTCAGTAGTATCTTGTTTTGAGTTCTTACAATCTTGCTGCTTTCAGGTCAACCTAGGCGTCACTTGCTGACAACTGGCTGGAGTGTATTTGTTAGTGCAAAGAAATTAGTTGCAGGGGATGCATTTATATTTCTAAGGCAAGTAGAAATGACCATATAGATGTATGTTTTACCTTATCTTGAAATTGCCCTTTTTTTTCCTCGCTTAAATCTAGTCCATTTACGAATAGCGTGTTCTCTTATTAATTTTCCAGAGGAGAAAGTGGAGAGCTTCGGGTTGGAGTAAGAAGACTTATGAGGCAACAAAGCAATATGCCATCTTCTGTTATATCCAGTCACAGTATGCATCTCGGTGTGCTTGCTACTGCTTCTCATGCCATTTCTACCGGGACTCTCTTTTCAGTTTTTTATAAACCTAGGTAACTTGCTCTCCTCTTTTGACATAATGCAATTAAAAAGTGTCTATGATAGTTTGGATTTGTACATTATTGTTTTACTGCTGGTTTTAAAGCATGCAAATGATTTTGATCTTGATCAGAGTGCTAACCAAGTTTGATTGTCTTGAGAGTTCATCATTAATCGTTTTCAATACAGTGCTAGCACCACATGGGATGAATGAGATATCTTCTCTTTTAGGTAGTTATCCTTGAACTAAGAATCAACGCGTAATTTATCACATCTTGCATAACAGATTTATTATTCATGTAATGTTTTGTCTTAACTTTACAAAATTAACCAACGGACTTATAATTTACCATGATACTATGTACATATTACAGTCTCCAACATGCTTAAAAAAATTTTTGAGTTGGCTTGAAAAGTTTTTTATCTTCTTAAATTTGCCATGTTAAGTAATACTTGCTATTGTGCTATGTTTTTTGAGCTGGCTTTCTAGTGGATCCATTTTGTGTGTGCGCAAGAAACTGTTCTAGTAAACTATATTACTTTTTTGGTCAGGACAAGTCGATCTGAATTTATTGTCAGTGTAAACAAGTATCTTGAAGCTCAAAGTCACAAGCTCTCTGTTGGTATGAGGTTTAAGATGACATTTGAGGGTGAGGAAGTTCCAGAGAGAAGGTATTTCTACAGATTATATTCTTTGTTGACAATCTTTACCTGCAGTCCGCATCTCACTTGTTAAACAGAAGAACTTCGGAATTATGATGGTCTGTGTAATTACATTTTCTTTCAGGTTCAGTGGAACCATTGTGGGCGTTGGAGAGAATACATCATCAAGATGGCCTGATTCTCAATGGAGATCTTTGAAGGTAAACATGGCTATTTGGTGGAATTTTGTTGGAAAATGAGACTTAATTGTGATGGTTGAATGTTGATGTCTTGTGACACATTGTGATAATTCGACATTGGTTATGTGATTCAAAATTTGCACTCTTCGAACCCCTTTTCAAATTTGCTGTCATATCATCACATATGGAGAAGAAAAATGGCACTGGCTCATTTCACATTTAATAGAAAAACAAGCCTTTAAAATTTGAAGAGGGAGAGATCCTATGGTTGATGCAAGTTAGATCAATGAGTTAATGTTTGGTTGGTTGGAAGCCCTGACATGTGCCTTTTTTTCTTTCATGTTCTTCTCATTTTTTAGTGTTAAAGAGATGGTCCTGGCATGGAGGGCGTCAATATCTTGGGGTTTAGTATGGACTATGATTAAAGATGCAACTGAATTGCATTTTGTTGAGTATTTTGGATTTGAATGGTTGCACCCTTGCGAGTCAAGTTTTGTAACCCAGATTTCAATGTCCCATGTGAGATGATAAGTAGTTAAATTGTGGGGTCTATCTTTTCTTATTCTCACTCTGGTGAGGGGTGCCCTTTATTTTTTCCTTTCCTTTTGCTTTTTTTTCCCCCGGCGGCCGGGGGGTGGCTTCTGTTGTGTGTTTATGATGAAACCACCACCTGATGCAGATAGTCTGAATCTCATTTTTTCTTTATTCATTACATATGTTATTTTGATGAGCATTGATAGTACTGTTATCATGAATGTTGATTCTCCTCGGTTACAGTCTTCTTTTGTAACATATCAAATATCAATTCTCTGCTACTCAGGTTCAATGGGACGAACCTTCATCCATTGTGCGACCAGACAGGGTTTCACCGTGGGAGATAGAGCCTCTGGTTGCAGCAACTCCTCCAAATCCTCTGCCTCCACAAAGGAATAAGCGGGCAAGACCACCAGTTTTACCTTTGGCAATGCAGGATCTTTCCTCCCTTGGTACTACCTTTTACTGGGAGTAAAATTTTTCTTGCTTATCCACTTTCTTTGTACTTTAATTTGAGGTTTGCCTATCTGCTCATAGGGGTGTGGAAATCTTCTGTCGAACCCTTGTATTGTGATACATCACGTTCACATGACTTTTATCCATCTCCCAAATTATGTGCTGCAACCAAGGCCAGCAATCTAGGTTACAGCGATAGCAAATCCATGTTTTGGTCCAACCAAGTTGAAACAGCGACAGAGGCTGTTGCACCTGTTACTGAAAAGAGACAAGTTAATGGATACAGGCTATTTGGGATTGAGTTACTGGAACGTGCAACAGTTGAAGACACTTCAGCAGTGGTTGCATCTGGAGCTGTGGAGGGGGATCAGCCACTTCTCTCCCGAGATTCTGAATCTGACCAACTTTCGGAGCCATCTCATCCTAATAGGTCTGATGTGCCTTCAGTAAGTTGTGATCCTGAAAAATCTTGCCTAAGATCTCCTCACGAGTCACAAAGCAGGCAAATCCGGAGCTGCACCAAGGTATTGTCCACATATATAGATTACACTGCTAATCGTTTGGTATACTTTGGCCTTTAATATTTGATTTGCCAGAGACCAATAGGACTAAACACCATCAGTCTTTACAGATAATATTTCATGTTAATTTCTCTTTACTCACTGGAATATGGGTAATTCTAATCTTTTCAAATTTATTGGAGAGATGAGCTAGTTTTCCTTCTGTTTCCTTTGTTTTCCTTTTTCCCCTTCTCGTGTTCCAAGTTATTGATTTTCTTTGTGCAGGTTCACATGCAAGGAATTGCAGTTGGAAGAGCAGTTGACTTGACACGGTTTGAGGGGTATGATGATTTGCTCACGAAGTTAGAAGAAATGTTTGAGATTGATGGTGAACTCTTTGGGTCTACGAAGAAATGGCAAGTTGTCTACACAGATGATGAAGATGACATGATGATGGTTGGAGATGACCCATGGCAGTTAAAGTCTTGGTCCTTTTTCATTTACTTCATTTCACTTTCCAGTCCTCTTTCATTTACTCTCTATTTTCTCCATCTCTGATACTTAAAACTGGATTCTGCTGTTAATGTGCGCAGTGAATTCTGTGGCATGGTGAGAAAGATCTACATCTACACGAGCGAAGAAGCCAAGAAGCTTTCGCCAAAGATAAAGCTCCCGGTTGGTGAGGTCAAATCTAGCAAGGCAGCTACAGATGTGGTGGCTCTGGGCACTGAGGAGCAGTCATCAAATGCGGGGTCTGGGGGGCATAGTTGTTAGAAATTTAGGGCTTTTTTTATTTGACGATTTCTAATAATCGACTGGAGAAAAAAGTAGTTTTGAAACTGACCTCGTTCCGAACGCGCATGTAAACAGCTATTATTGGTTTGATTTACGATTTTATTAATATACGTGCAAACCGTGCATCGAATCAGACCAAACTGGAAAGGGCTTTTCCAACAGAACTTCCTTGGTTAGTGTTTATATATTCAAATTTGCTTGGCGGTGACGTTAGAAGGTTCAGAAGCACCCGGAAAAAAATAATAATAAAAAAAAGTCTCCTGTAGTAAATTTAATATATAGAAAAGTTTCTTAATGATTTCAAAATATGTAATACGAAAATTCGTATTTTGAACTAAATTATAAAAGTGACGGAATTTATTAAATTTAACGGAAATGGACGAAAGGATCCAAATGCCCTAATATAATTAAACAAAAGACGGATTAAAAAAATCATTTGTTTTATTCTCTAGATAGAGAGAATTGAGGGTTAAGGGGCAGAACAGGTATATTTGTTAAAAATTAGATATAAATTTTTTTTTAGGTTCCAATAAATCATTTTCGTTAAGTTTAACAAATTCCGTCGTCTTTACAATTTAGTTCAAAGTATGAGGTGTCATGTTCTACATTTTGAAATCACGGAAAACTTTTCTGTGTATTAGGTTTTACCACAGGGTTTTTTTTTTTTTTTATTAATATTTTACCCTAAAAAAAAACTCTTGACTTCTTACAAATTCCTGATAATTTAGCAAGGCAATTTAAAAAATTCATTTGCTTCCTTAATACTACTATTATCATTTGTTATGCAACTTAGTAAACTAATATTGATTGATGTGGCGGGAGGGCGAACTTTACTGCCCTTTTTTTTTTTTGGTATTTCTTGGTCGGTGAATATCCAGGTTAGTATTATATTGGTCATGATCCGCGATTCTAAAATGCAGCAAAAGGGGAGAGGATTTCAATCAACGACGAAATAAAGAAAAAGCACGAAAAAGGCTTCTTGTTTCTCCATTACAAACGTTGGGACTTTGGAGGAGCCATTAACAACGGTCACAGGATTTGAAAAAGGAGCTGGTGAAAAAGGAGCTGATATCAAATCTCGCTTCCACTTCCAGATCCGTACTAACCACAGCCAAGTTATCTCTTCTATTTGAATAAATCAACTTACAAGATTCCGCTGAACAATACCGCACCCGTGGACTTTTTTTTTTTCATATTCGCCGAGAAAAACAAAAAGGCCAGCCATGAAGATGATGAAGGCCGTGAAGAAGCTCAGGTTCTGGTCAAGAAAGAAGAAGAAGAAGAAGAAGGCATTGTTCATTGATAACCCACCACCACCGCCATGCCATTGTCAGTACCAATATTACTGTCCGCCGTATGAGCCCTCTGCCCCACCATTACCAACATCATCGTCTTCTTCATCATGGGTTGAGTACGATCACGAGGTTCGAGACACCGTCTATGCAAACTCTGAGTTTATCTCGTCAAACCCAGCTCAAGCTCAAGATCCCACATTTGGTCCACGAGACTTCAGTTCGGTTCCACAACCCAGACCGCAGGATCCTACAATGCCAGCTGCTGCCAGCATTACTTCCTATCAGCAGTACATGGTGCCACATCCGGCTTACGGTGTTCCACTTGTACCTCAAGTTCGAAGAGAAAGGAGGGGTGGAGCTTTTGGATGTATGTTTGCCTTTGGGGCTCATTTGTTTCGTTGCTTCTTTCCATGTTTCCACATTCGGGAAGCCAACAGGTGATCAGTTAGCTCCTCTGCATCAAGCCATCATCAGCAAGGAGCATCATGTAACGACAAAAAATTTTCCTTTGGCACAAGCCTACTGATATTTCTGGAGTATGAATCGTGTAAACCACCAGGAATTTAAGTAATAAAGGCCTCTACACTCTCAGGGCACGGTTAGTCCAGAGTCCAGAATCGTACAGGAAGGGATGTTGAGTGCAACAGTCCTTCCTAATTTTGTCGAAACTTATATGTTTTCTAGGATGGATCAATTCTCATTGTTAGTTAATGGACAACGCGAAGAAATAGTAGTACTCCATCACCTTCCCTGCTATTTGCTTATTCTAGTTTCTTAAAGTTATGGCTGGACATTTTTCATCGACTGTAGTATTTACCACTTATTCTAGCTCAGAGGGTTTGGATTTCGTTCGGTTGAAAGGATGATACCGTACTGCAAGTGGGAGGAAAATCTGATTTCTTTTCTTTTTATGCATAGAAGAGGAATTATAGCAGCACGGATTATTAATAAACTAGTTGAAGTGCAGGTGATTCAGGAGATGGCCAAAACACATTTTTGTTACTCTACAATCAAAATTTCTTCTAAAAAATCCGTCCGAATACCTAATTAATTAGAGTCTGGTAAAATCTAGAGCCTCCACTCACCGACACGCATATCTATGTGTGTGTGTGTGTGTCTGTGCCTAAATCAATAAAGACAAATGCAACAACGTTCAACACGATACTCTCTAGAACTGAATTTCTTGCTAATTATTCGCAAAAGATGTAAATTTCAAGCTTCACACACACACATATATACACACACAGAGAGAGAGAGAGAGAGTCATGCTACAATAACTAAACTGCACTTGCAAAACCTTGATCTAAATCTACCACTGTTGAGTGGCACAATACACAGAATGATAAAAAGAAGGGTATTTCTGTTTATAGGTCACAACAGGCCAAGGTCTGAGATTTGTAGCCAACATGCCGTACAGCAACGTACGAGTTGGTGAGATGTAAGTGAAGGTTCCACAGAGCAAACTCCAATCAGTCCAGGCAGCTTTGTGCTCTTCATCAAGTTGTACAGCGAACCTGCTATAGTCCAAGTTGGTAAGCTATGAGTGAAGAACCCACAGAGCTAAATCAAAACTGCAATGCAGATTTGTGCTCTTCATGTCAGCGCCATGTGCATTGATTCTAGATTGTAGCCCTCTTCAAACATATGTTCACCCCTAAGGTATTGAAATTAAGTTTTTTTCCACCCTCAGCCTGAACTTGTTGCAACTTACTGGAGCGGAAAATAGTGAAAGCAGACGCACCATATAGCATTTGAGGGTAGATTCAACCCACCAAGTAACCTAAGTAGCCCCTTGCCTTCATGCCACTTGCCAGTCCCTTAATATGCATCAACCAAAACACCGTAAATTTGCCATAGCCTGGTCATTCTTCTCCCACAGTAAGACTACAGATAGAGAGATGCTGCAAAAACAATATCCCTCTTTATCTTAATAACTGCATCTTCAAACTTTGCTTCAAGCTCAGTTTCTCCAATGGATTTTGCTGCTTGTATTAGTTGCTGAAGAACCTCTTCCAGCCTCCTGATAGCCCTAATTAAGCTGCCCTCAAAAACCTGAGTGATTTCCATTATCTCATAAAATTTCGATCCTTTGGCCCAAGCAAAGACGGCCTCCATAATATCAGGACGGAATGAACTTACAAAATTCTCAACATCAATTTGAACCTGCACAGTACAGAACATAAATTATGTCCTAGACAGTTTCACCAGTAAAGCAAGAACTGTCACTAGTTCAATATTTCACTTTAGAAAAAATTAATGCACTATTTCTCTTCCTCAAATTTTCTGTGGCACACTGACTAGAATTTTTTTTTTTTGAACATTGGATTAGTTTTCCTGGCGTAAGATTGGTTGCAAATAGCAGTAACTACCAGCAAGTGTACCCCTTTTCCAAATCATGATTAGCCTTTCGAAACACAAACTAGACAGATTTCTCCTGCATAGCTTAATTTAACTTGGCCGCAATCTCATGTCAGGATATGGGTTCAGACAGACCACTAGCTGATCTCCAAACAGAACACATGGGCAATCATACTACATAAAGTTGTCTAGACTACCTTTTGGAGTACAAAGCTTGAAATCTTTTGCTTCTAAGAAAACTGTAAACATTTTTACCAAATTTCAGAAATATTACCTTGCATTCAAGCTGGACCTTGGCAACTCTCCGAGCTGTATCTTGTAATTGTGTAAAAAGCAACTCAAGCTCATCCCTAGGCTTTTGAGCATCCTGAAGTTTCTCTTGCCAAACAAAACAAGACAACAGAGACACCATCTCTTCTACCTTTATGTCCTTTAGAACCCCATTAAACATGAGTTCTGTCAGGGTCAACTCATCTGCACTACTTATTTCACAAGCAACTTTCCCCTTTAACTCGACAACATCATCACTTGTGACGTACCTACGCATATTCTCAAGCAATTAAGGACATTTTAGATGATCTTTTCATATTTAAGAACAAAAGATTAGGCATAGAGAGTTAAAAAGGCCACAAGTGCATATTGTTTAACAGTTAAAACATGGTTGCATGAACTTGAGAAATAACATTGAGACCCAAATCTGGAATCTTGGTGTTTCATCTAGCAATAATAACATAATCCAAAGAAGATAAATGTGTGAAATTGCAGAAAAGTTGTTGAAAGCAAAACTTAAATACTACAGCCAACAAAAAGTTGAGTACAAGGAACAGAATATGGGTATAGGAGGATAATTAACACGAGAAGTTAGATCAGCCTCTAAAACAAGAAGGAAACTATACCCATTCCACCAACAAAAGGAAATGCTGTGGAAATTCCACAGTGAAATGAATTATATCCATTCAAATATACGGGAAACTATCTTACCCTAGTCTCCGAAGCACTCTTTTTCTTGCTTTAAGTTCATCTTTGAAAGCCAAGGCTGTCGAGGAACGCATTGTTCTCTTGATTGATTTAATTTTGGCAGTAAGCTGCTTCTTCGTATGCAAAAGTTTGAGCTTTTGCTCAATAAGTGGAGATTTTGCAATTTCATGTTTTTCAAACAGGTTCTCAAGGGCCTCTATTCTTCGTACAGCTTTTCTGTATGAGCTACTCTGAACCTATAGAAATGCAACAAAAGAGAGAATATCAAATTGGTTGCTAAAAACCTGTGCAAATGAAAAATCTACAAGTACCTTCATGTCATCTTCTGGGTCTAATTGAGGCAGTCCGTCTTTAGCAAATCTAGATAGAACTTCAGACACCTTTTTCAGGGTATTTTCCCGAGCTTCCACTGGCAAAAGATCCTTGGGTATTACAAGTCGAACACTACTCAAACTATCAATCTGTTCAAAAAAAGCTAGGTCAGGTAAACACACAGATACAAATGAACATGCATCCACACGAACAGACACACAAATAGATATATCAATATAACATCTGTTTCATAAGTTTTCCCATAAAGATAATTTAAGGAAATACTAATGATGCTAACAGGAAGAAATCACCGATTATAAGGATCACCAATCACATGGATAATCATAAAGCAGTTACTATACCTGTCTACTTACCATCTAAAGGAAAGTAAACAGGTAAAAGAATATGTATTTTGACATCAAATGCTGGACACCTGTAGCATGCAACTAAAGCAAACTACATTTTCCAGCTCTTTAATAACTCATGTTTAAAATTTAGGACTTCGTATTTCACATTATAATGCAAATTTCCATGTAGCAAGAGAAAAGCCATGGATAACGAAATCTATAAGAGCAGATTATGGGTATAGAATGGTCAAAAGACTTTTGCCTGAGATATAGGAAGAGAAACAACGGCAGGTTCCCCAGGATCTTTCAATGGTACAATCGAAATTGTTCTTTTACCAGCTTCATCCTTATGGACTGCACATCTTGTAAGAATATCCACTGTATAACTTGCATCCTCAGGCTTTTTATTTGTATCATCTGAATAAAATTAATGTATTTGTTATTAAGACCTTTTAGTAAACAAGAAAAGCTTTTTGCCAGAAAAAGAATATCACGAAAAGAAACCTTAACACAGATTAAGAATTATTTTCACCTTCAGAAAGACCTTTTATCCTTTCAAAATTGATAATGACCCCCAATGTGACATCATCCTTGACGGAAAATGATGGCAAATTATCATCAACCTTTATGAGCTGGATGCTTACAAGCCTGCCAGGCTGCAGGAAGGGTAAACAATACTTTGGAGAGAGGACAATATCACGCACATCCTTTTTTAAACTCTTAAATTGCTGTAGTAGAGAGTAGTAATTCTCCAAGCTATCTTCTTCCTCGAGTATGATTGAATCCCTCTCTTCTTCAAGACTTTTTGCTTGTTTCTGCAAGTGCAAGTGAGACGCATTATATTTTAGAACTGGTTCGTGAGTCAGAAAAGAATAACCAATCGACTAACCACAAGATCGGGAATGGCTCGATCCACTTGGAATTGATAGAAGGAATTGCGAAGCAAATTCACAGGATCACCATCTTCAGACCGTATCTGATTCAGAAGCATATTGTAGCTCAAGTGGAAGGCACTGAAGCACATGAAAACAAACATCAAAGAATGCAAAACATCCTATGCAGTACTTAGAAATGGATCTGCAAGAACATTGCCTGTTATTACTTGGGTCATTTTAAAAAGGGTCTAAGCTAATAAAAAGTTTCATAAATTACCTCAGTGTCCTCCAAACACATCTACATGTTTAGGAGAAAGCACTGAATAGAGCCAAAATTATACAGCCCAAAGTTGTAAACTCGTTCTTCAATCAAACAGGGGTTTATGGCTCCAAGTAAATGCAGAAGGTAGACTGAATTTTAGTTGGATAGTCATAACTAAAAGTGTCACCATAATTCAAATAAGCCACCAAATTTTCCGTCAGAACCCTGATGGAAGCCATAACTAACAAAACTCAAAATATTTAATGACTGAAAATCATTGACCAGATGCCTCAGATTTAGGTTCATACACAACCACACTAACCAACAAAACAATTACCTGTTCAAACTATCAGCACTTCCTTTTACCATTAACTTAGCTGTAGAAGGTTCCAGCTTCTCATCAACCATAAGAATGCAAATTCCTCGCTCATCAATCCCCCTACGACCAGCACGACCACTCATCTGAATATACTCTCCACTGGATATCCATCTAAACTTATCTCCATCAAACTTGCGAACATTTGTAAAAACGACCGTTTTTGCAGGCATATTCAGTCCTATACTGAAGGTTTCTGTGGCAAATAAACACTAAAGCACCATATTTCAACACAGCAATGTTTAAAACTAGACAACAGACTATAATATAAACATGCTAGGAGTAGAAGTAGAGGTTGCAGGAGAGGAAGTCAAAAATGAACAAGCGAATATCATGGGATAAACCATTACAAGGTGTCATGTGAATCTTGTAGGCCAAAAAATAAGTTGTAGAACCACAATTGTTTATGATTTGTGATGGTCTTTTTGCAGTTATTATTGCTGAAATCACTTGTTCATAAACTCCTTTTTTTGGCATGCTACTTTAGCTGTTTATATTAAACAGAAACTCATAAACAGATACCCATCTTAAACTTAGAGAAATGGCTTGGGCACGTGACAAGCATATAAATTGCACAGAAGAGACGGTTGAATTTACATCCACCATAAATGACAGAATTTTGTCCTCCAACCTTGATTAAGCCTTCTTGGAATAGAATTTCTATCACTTCCTTTAGTATGGGAAGCAAGCCAGAATGGTGCACGCCAATTCCACGTTTTAACAGAGGCAGCATATTGGAGACCTGGGGTTTGTTTAAATACAGACACATTCAGAATCTAATGAAAAAAAATACTACTGTTGCAACATAGAAGCAATTAGAAAGGAAACTAATGAAAGACAATCTGCTAAGCAAAACTAGCAAGAGTCACCTGTGGCAGCTTTTTATCATCCTCTGACAACATATCCATCGCACTCCAGAATATCGTTTCAATGTTCACCTTCTCATCCTCATTGTTAAGATCCATTTTAGCCATCTTAAAAATGAGAAAAACAAAATATTAAATTAAAATACCTGAGCTCAGATTCTCTCTCTTTTAGTGCTAATCTGTTTAGGAGGGCAGTGAGAAGCACACTCAAAAGTAAATAACATTGTGCTCTGAAATTAAAATATGATACCAGTGCTTATACCTGCATTGCAAGAAATTCACATTCTCTTTTGCTGAAGCTAAAACATATGACAGGATCATATTGGCGCTGAATAATCATTTTTACCATCTTAAATATGTCACTGTCTTCGCCTGCTTTACCAACAAAAAGTCCCTTCTGCCATTTTCCATTCTCCCTTTTCTTATCCCCTTCACCAGGAGGAACAAGAGCATTTAGAGCTTTCTGAAAACTATTCTCACGAAATTTTCCTTTTTCGTCAACCACTAGGTAAAGACCATTGCCTCCAGAAGGGAAGAAGTAATGCTGAAGTGGTGTTGGTCTATAATCAGTATAAACGATATGACATGGTTGCTGATGGACCTGCATGCTGGGAAATAAACATTAGAACAACCATACAACTAAAAGCATCACTACAACAAAACTTAATCATTGGATATGGTGGTCAGTCATATTTTCCAACATGCAAATTTTCCTTGAAACCGATGTATTTCTGGCATAAATGGTATACACAAATGAACTCATCAAATGATCAACAGTTTAAGCACACAGAAAAAATGACAAAAGAATAGACTCAGACCGGGCAGAAGCAACTTGATCTTCAGTTAAACATTTCAATAGTCAAGAAGGAATGCGTTTCTATCCACATTTTAGCAACTATACATCTGCAGGATTCCTGCTAATATCCTGTCCCATCTTTCCTATCTTTATTTCTTCTTAATCCATATAATACCATGTGATGTCCAGACTTTTGATGGCTCAGACACTATGGCCTGTAGATGGACTTTATAATACAACAATTTTGACATCCAGAAACTTTTACATCAGAAATGTGTTGCTATTGTTCATCTATAACAAAATTTTTACTCCACACAAACTGAATATCTGCAAGCTCCAACTTTTATCTTAAGCATCAAAGCATATGTGTATGGCAAAGCATAATGTAGTAGGAAGCAAAAATCACCTTTGCAACCCAATCTGCAAACTCCTTAGCATTAGGGACAGTGGCAGAGAGAAATACAAAACGAGAATTCTTTGGAGCCATAACAATACTCTCTTCCCATACAACACCTCTTTCTCTGTCACGCATGTAATGCACCTCATCAAAGATAACCCATGCCACCTCCCTCGTAACCTCAGATCCCTTGTACTGCATGCTACGCCAAATTTCTGTTGTCATTACCTGAAATGAAATCAACCATTAGAGCCCCCACAAGCACCCACTGTATCAAAAACATGTAAAACAAGAAAAAACAAATGTCCCACCAGCAATTTAGACCTACCAAGCAAGAAGCATTAGGATCAATAGTGACATCCCCTGTCATCAAACCAACATCCGAAAGCTCCTCTTTAAACTCTCTATACTTCTGATTACTGAGTGCCTTAATTGGTGAAGTATATATCACCCGTTGCTTATTCTGCAATGACATGGCAATGGCGTACAATGCCACCACAGTCTTACCAGCTGATGTATGCGCAGATACCTACATGATCAAACCACCTATCAAAATTCACACTTTCTACACATTCCATCGTATTTCTTCTCTCCCCGCAACACTAAATTTGAGAGAGAGAGAGATTTACCAAAACAGATTCCCCATTCTTCAGACACTTAATTGCTTCCGCCTGAAAAGGGTCGAGAGTAAAAGGGAATTCCTTGGCGGGTTTTGCATCTTTATCAGGCAAATTGGAGGTCGAAGCACGAGGGACATAGCCTTCAGGGTAAGATACATCGTGGACACAGGCAACTGGTTCGTCCAAATTCAAAAGTTCATTACCTCTCTTCTGCTGCTTCTCAGCAGGCGTATCATATCCCTCGATAGGGTTTTCAATTGACTTCCTTTTTACCGATCCCATCTCTGCTCCCAAAGCCCAAGTAAACAATTCAAACGCAATCAGCTGAAAACAGTCCAGAAAAAAAATATTCACAAATAAATTCCGGGAAATGCATAAAACGAAATAAGTGTATTTCTTCTTGCACGAAAAATTGAAGAGAACATATTCATACAGCAGAAAAGTAATGAAACAAGGCAGAGTAGACACGAAAGTTAGTTTCAGGAAAGAAAATATCCAAAACAGGATGATGATAGACCTTGTGAAAATTCCCTAGCTTGAAGTAATTTGAGTTGGAGTTTTTATTTTACTGTTCCTGTATGGTTTCTGCTAAGCTCAGTTGCTTGTTGCGACTCCCTCAAAATATCTCAAGCTTTAATAGACTTGAATGAAAGCTTCTGTGGGATTACTGCTTGCTGGTAGTAGTAATTAATAACAGTTGGAAGCGTATTTCAGGCGGTTATGGCCGATGGCGGCGCAGAGGAGGAGGGTCCTGTCCTCCTCCAGATGCCTGCGAGGTGTTTGTAAAAATTCTCCCCTTTTGTTTTCGCGGGAGGAAGAGAGAGAGAGAGAGAGAGAGAGAGAGAGGCGGTTTCAGTCATATACTCCACCCAGCTACTACTATGCTCATTGGTTCTTAATATTTTCTATAGACCGTTAAGCCCAGAAGCTTTGGGCATCCAATTAGCGATGCTACTAACAATTGTTTAAGAAGCCCAAGAAGTTACCAATGCCCATTTCTGATCGCAGGTTTCAATTTCCCAACTTTCCTCCTTTTTTTTTTTTTTTTTTTTGTCTGACGGAGAATGTCCGGATCAATTCTTACGGGTCCTACTAATCCCACTCCAGTCCAGGAGGAGAGGCCCCTTCCCCCAAACATGATAACCACTGGGACTCGATCCTGATGAGGGAGCTGAACAACGACTTCCAGGGGCTGTCGTGACCAAACGAACTGCCCAGGAGGGGCAATTTCCCAACTTTCCTTATTTATTCTCTTTGTAAAGGTTACTTTTGTAAAGGTTACTATTGTTAGAAAACCTGGTTGTTACTACAGTGTATATTCTTAAAGGGCAATCTGAGTTAACAAATTCGTGGGGTTTTCAGAATCACAAATTTGAGATGAGATACTCGTTGAATAGGAACTTTTAAAGATAGAGGAAAGACGGAATTCGCAGATCAAGCAGCTCAAATAGATATAAGCATCCGTACAGATTCTAACTCGAAGAGAATAAACTTTGCATCAAAACTAGTGACCAACAGGCCAGGCCGCTTGCATGACATCTACATTGACAAGTTCTTGAAGCCTCCCACTACCAGCATAAGAGAGAGGAGGTTCTGAAGCCAATGGCCCTATATTGAAGGGTCAACGTGGTAGTATGGACTTAGAATATCTTCATTCATCCCAAAAATCGAGCTTCCCGCAGCACCACAGACAATACTCTCTTGAAGATGTTCAAAGCCTGGCTATGAACTGGTAATCTCGTCTTCCTTTGCATGGATCACCTTGCCATTAGTTTCAACAACCATGCCATCCTTTCGAGATTAGTCCAAATTTTCATCAGTCCCTCTCCCTCGAATAAGACTTCCTTTTCTGGTTGCTTGACCTGCTCTTTCTAGAGTGCTTGTCAACATTCTGATCATGTGACCCAGACCTGCCATGAGATTTTCTTCTACGTTCATGGTGCTCTTTTGTATCGAGTTTTTCAGGTTCCCAGTGGCCTCCTTTGTCAATGTCCTCATGATGCTCACCAGCATAATCACATTTTCTCGGTTTTCTACTTGAATGGTTATGCTTATGGTATTCTCTCGTATCAACCATTTCAGGTTCCCAGCAGCCTCTTTTGTCAATGTCCTCATTGTGCTTATCAGCGTAATCAGCTTTGCTGGTCTTTCTACCAGAACGGTTGTGTTTGTGGTGTTCTCTTGAATCAACTTTTTCAGTTTCCAAGTGGCCTCTTTCGTCAATGTTCTCATCAGCATAATCAGCTTTTCTGGTCTTTCTACTCGAATGGTTATGCCTGTGGTGTTCTCTTGTATCATCTTTGTCAATTTCACGGCGGCCTCTTGTGTCACTATCCTCGTCCTCATCAGAATAATCGTCTCCTCTGGTCTTCCTTTTACCAGAGCTAGTACGTCTCCAGCCTTTGTGAAGATTGGGTTTAGCATGTTCAGATCCATTCTCGTCATACTTGTCATGTAAACTTTTCCCTGATTCCTGGAGATCACTAGTAAATCCTGCAGCTTCATCTACATGTGTTGATGATTTTCTTGTTTGCACACGGTGACTCTCTATGATCCAATCGGACCAGTCTCCAGCGGAATCACTATCTGAGGCTCCCCTCCTATACAAAAGGTCTCGTGGGGATATACAGTCTTTATTCTCGTGTGAAAACTCCCGGCCAGAATCAGTATAAGTGGATACTTCCTTATTGCAATCACTGTCATTTGCAGTTCCAGATAACGCATGATTTTTTCTTGAGATCTTTTCTGGAATTTTGCGCTTGTCAATTTCTCGACAATCATGTGATTGTGACCTTCTCCTAAAGGGGCTTCTGGAGCTTTCTCTTGTGTTTCTTGTGCTGTAAGAGTACCCATCACCATCTTTTTCTTCATCCAACCAACCTCTATCGAATTCCCTCTCATATTGTCTTCTCTTGCCACGCTGATGGCTCCGGGATTGTCTTTCCTCTTCATATTCTCTTTCATCAGGAACCTCCAGCCTCTTTGTGTCATCACTCCTGTACCTTTTGCTATATTTACTCCTCCTAAACTTGTCTTCTTTGTAATTATCTCTTGGACTACTGTTTGAAGATTTTATTTCTCTAGACAAAGATCTTCGAGAGCGGTATCTGATAACATATTCAAACTTTGTCAGAGGGCAAATAACTAAACTCGAAATTAACACCTAAACCAAATAAATTTCTATCAAGATAAAATTCGTACCCCAACAAGATAGAACTGCCACAGTTGTCATGACAGGGTCACATATATGGTTATGCTTAACAAGAGGCACAGGTGGATGACATGTACTTGCACTAGTCATATACAATGGAAAATATTATGAGCAATTTAACAAAGAAAGACTGATCTATGCTTGTTCCGTTTGACCTTTGTCATTCTCTTTATGGAAACAGAAAAAACCAGGAATGAATCTAACAGTGAAAGACTGGTCCATGCTAGTTGCCTATGGATTTTGTCACTCTTTAAAGAAAGAGAAAACGCAAGGAATGCATTTTCTGCTGCCTATATTCCACAACCTGGCCTTAAATTTTTTTTTGGGAGGAGAAAGAGGAGGGGGGGGGGGGGGTGTATTGAAAATACCATTTCAACAAAATAAATAAAAAGAAGCAGGGTGTATCTTGAATAGCTCCAACAATAAAAAAGGGTGAAAGTTGAAAAATGGAAATTGACCAACCAGGGAGTGAACAACAACCAGCAGGCAAAAGTTTCTTAAGATTAGTGGGCCAAACAGACTCAACATTATATGTCCATTGAGAACAGCAAATTCAACTCTCCCAATAACAATATTAAATGCTATCTATAGCGACAACATACACACCTTTCTTCATCAGCTGTCAAACTTTTGCTGGAGTTCCTACGTTGTCCTTTGGTTTCTTGTTCAACCCATTTGTCATACCCAGACTCGTGTGAATAACCAAACAAAGCAGCCATCCTTTTCACCCAATACTTTGGGGGTGGTTTCTCCCAATCAGCCCACTCATAATCTCCACCAGGATTGCGGAAACAATGAATGAAATTACATGCAGTCCCACGAGAACATGTCTAACAAAAGAAAAGATGTTACATGAGATGACAAGTTGCAGAGAAAACAACTTACATGAGATGACAAGTTACAGAAAATGCCACAACTTTATAAATGAAATGTCTTATGATAACTGATACCCTAAAAGGTTCCGCACTTGCTTCAGATATTATTTGATCCCCAACAGTGTAGCAGAATACAATTGACTGAAGAAATTTAGCAATACCTTGAGCTTTGACTTCATATACTCTCCGCAAATGGCAACTTTCCATCTTGTTACACCAACAAACTCACAATTCACCTAAGAAAAAAAGAAAGCTTGAGAATTTTACCATGTAAGGAGTGGAAACACAGTATTCATGTATTGGCACATAAAACACTAATACGGATGGCTGTTTTCTCCTAAAAATTTATAAATGATCTAAGACAAAGGAGATATTTATATCTCCCTCCAATATATTCGACCATAAGATCAAATGAAGACCGATGATATTCTGGTTGGCTCCCATCATTTTATATAAAAAAAGAAAATCAGTCAACTGCAAAGCATGGACCAATATTTTTTCTAGTCTAGTTAAGAAAATCCCCCAGGCAATACCTGTTTTCCAGCAAAATAACGACCATTGATAAAACGGCGGGCAAGAACTGCAGAATCCAACTCTCGGTAGTGTACGTAGACATTCCCTCGCAAATGATATGAACCATTCCTGCAAACCTACATATATTGCAAAAGGTATGTTGTTGGACTCAAGGACATAAATAAACAAAAACAAGCTCTATTTCATCTAAAAGAAGACAAAATCTCAATGCTTTTCTGCATTTCACTCCTACATCTAGGAAAAGATTTCCATGTCAGCACTAGAGAGGAAAAATTAAAAACTGCACCCTTCTTCCAAATTCCACAAATCAGGAACTTCATTCATGCAATGTGATTTACTACTAAAACTACAGCACAATTATTGCCAAAACCTAGGCTACCAGAACAAACTCCATTTTGGCTGACGCATACCTTGAAGTTAACTATTTCTCCAAATTTCAGAAACTCTGTATGCACATCCTCATAAAATTCTTCATAAGAATGCTCAACCTCCTCCTCAGTATACTGCCAAAAAAAAAAAAAAAGTACAAAAAGGGATTCATAGCATAAACATAAGAAATGCCCAAAAAAATAAAGAGAAATATCAGTAGTAAAAACAAGTCACACAATTGTTGCTGATAAGGTAAAGCAGGGCATGACGTGATTGAAAAATTGAAACAAGATTTTGCAACCATATTTCAACTTCCATGAACATCAAAAACAGCATTTATACAGAAACAGTGATTCCAGTCAGCACCTACAAGCATATTAGGAGTTTTAACAAGTTTTACATGTGCTTAAATACTACTTCACCATTGGATATAAAGAAGTCATACTCCTTTGAGCCTAAACATATTGACATACACTTTCACGTACAAGTGAACTCAGATGGTTTAAATTGCAACCAAGAGAACAGAGAAGCATCTTAATTTCTGAACAAACTCAACAACTCACAACCTTATAATGCACAAAGATAGCCCACATTCATTTAATTGCTTGATATTCTGGTGGAGCTAGTAAATCCCCACCAGATAAGAACTTGAAGCCTTCTTTAACATACTGGTAACACATGTAGAACTAAGCTAGATCGAGATGTTGCATGGATTTAGAATATTAAAAAGACACATTAAATTTCAAACAAGTGGTGATTCATTAGAAAGCAATATTAGGGGTTGTGTATCAACAACCCAAAAAAAGAGGCAGAACTGCTACAACAAATGTGCAAAGAAGAAACAGACAAGTCAAATACTTACAGAGATAATTCCCATACATTCAATTAATGCAACATGGAGAGTTGGAAATTGAGCAAACAAAATATAACTAACCCTGATATTTGGTATTAGCAAGTACCACACCCAGCATGTCTCAATTTAATCAATTTTTACATGCACATGTACTTCTTATTTTGTTGGCAGGAGAAAAGAGTGGTTTCTCGTTAGATACTACAGTAAATGGTTCAATCTCCAATGTTTCATCACATAAAAAAAGGCAAGGGAATAAAATGCATATCATAACATTTCATCATTTGTGAATCAAGCTAGTCTAGAAAAGCTTTTTACTTGAGGCAACAAGATAATCTGAAAAGCTCAACCCAATTTCCTTTCTTGTAAATATATTTAATTAGACCCTTTATACTTTTCACCTCTCCTCCACAACCTATACCCGGAGCAGAGAATTTTGCTACTTCCTATTTTGCCCTCCCCCCATCCCCTCAAAAACAAAAAAAAAAAAGGAAATAACCCCCAATCCATCTAGCAACAATGCTGTAAACTTTTGTGAATGATACACTATTCTGAAGTTAGAATTTTGACCTAATACAAAGAAATCCTTCAGCAATAGCCCTTCTTTTTTTTTTTTTTATCACATGTGACATTCAACAAACAACAAAATATGCTTTCCACTTACAGTCAAGATTGTGTAACTCCCTTCCTCTAGTACAAGTCTGCATAATTCTAAATGCTGTAATTTTCTCAAGCCGCATTTTAGGAACTAGCCAAACTTATTTGGGAGGAGATCATCTCTAAACTGAGGCTTCCCAAAGTGCTAGTATTTGTTAAGAGAAACCGAATTCACAGATGCATAACAATCACATGGTTCATGAGCAATCTCAATAAGTACAACACAACCATCTTAAATCTTTAGAAGAAGAATATAGGCTAAAAGTTACATGGTTCTTAAGCAATCTCGAGCAGCAGAGAGCAGCAATCTTAAATCTTCAGAAGTGGAATATAGGCATAACAAAGAGTTAAAGAATACATTACTTTCCATTTTTTTCCATATTCTTTTTCTCCAGCTAGAAAAACTAAAATCATTTTTTTGGTCAGTTGAAATAGAGACAGTATTAAGGGACCATTATCTACATTAATTTGACTAGCAATCGAATAATTGCATGCTACTATTCAAAAGCAACAGCAAGGTAGAAACAGTGACTTGACGCCAATCAAATTGAACAAACAACAATTCCATCCAATAATAATTCAAGCTTGTGTAGGATACAGATTGGAAATCTTTCAGCTCCAACCAAGCAAGGCATGAGCATGCACCTCCATCAACATGGAGCAGAACCTCTGTAATAATCTGAGTTAAAGAATACAACAAGACAACCTACATAGTGTAATTCACATCAAGGTCTGTATCAAATAACTACACACAATGACAAACCAAATGCTCCTCTAACTCAAAGATAGTAAACCCCCCCCCCCCAAAGGGGGGCCCATTGGAGAAAAGAAAACGGAAATCCTGAAATGCTTAGAAGTTAAGGTAATCAATCACCAGAAGACCACAGCAATTATAATAAGCAAGATTAAACAAAACCCGGGTTGGGGAGGGGGTCACTGCATAAGATAAACTAGGGACAATAATAATATGTTGACCATCTTTTGAGAACATAGCCAGTAAAGCTCGTAAACTTGAGAATAGCAATCAGGATACAAGTACAGCAAGAGAAACTTGGGAAAAGAACATCCAAGTTAAGTCTGCCATTTATTCAGAATATTGACATAGGAAACAAAAAGCCTCAAATGGATACAGAAAATGTCCAAAGGGAAAATTATTCCAATACTTGCTGCATTAACACCTACTGTTAACATATAGAGGCAAGAAGTCTCTCCAATGAAACCAATAAAAAAAAAAACCTTTTGTATAAATAATGCCGTTACAGACAACTTATTTTTTTCAGAAATACAATTAATTGGAAGTACTTTCCTAACAAAATTTTACATTTTTCCCCACTGGAGTAAGTTATCTAAACAGCCAGCAAGAAGTACAGGAAGCATCCATTCACAAGGAAACTCATACACACCGTATGACATCAAAACACAGTATACCTCCTCATAGGAATTTCATAGAAACAAAAAACAAACACTAGAAACTTTGCCAGATAATTATCAAAATGCACCAAAAGGAACATGCAATACACAAAGTTCTGCATACATTAATTAGCAAGGACTTAGATTTGCTGTCGCCCTACGTAAACAAAGAGATCGTCTCTGTGTTCAGTTTGCCAAGTTACCATTGGAACATTCTCCATTTTCTACTAGACTACACCAGAATATCAAGTTAAATGGAATAAACCTCCAGTTTCTGTTCACACCTAAGACACAAGTAGCAATAACTATGTGTATTTAAGTTTAACAACATGTTGACCAGAACTATACTAATAATAATGACTGACTTTGCATGGAAAGAATGAAAGACTGTGGCCAGCCTAAAAATCTGGCCCCAATCCATCAAAAGTAGGCTCCTGACTTCAGAATATGAGAAACAAGTTTGACATGTAATTGCTATCAAAATGCTAAGATACAAAATAACCAATAGTTGAAGTATTTAAGTAGTTCAAAGACAAGAACAGGATACTAGTCACTTCTTAACAGACCTCAAGCCCCTCGTCGTGCTCCCAGGCAAGG
The DNA here is from genome assembly GCF_036785885.1 of Coffea arabica. NCBI lineage: Eukaryota > Viridiplantae > Streptophyta > Magnoliopsida > Gentianales > Rubiaceae > Coffea > Coffea arabica. The sequence continues at coordinate 21,274,877 of NC_092312.1, read as the reverse complement.
CCAGGTCCATTGTACATATTCTTGATGAGCAACGTACAAGATATTTCAGGGTAAAAGTGAACTCTGCTGCATCGAGACCCAAAGCGACAGGCCCCTGTTTTCAGGTGGAATGGACAATGGGCTTTGTCCTGCCATACACCCAGCAAACAAAAAGAGAAAAAGGTATGACTTTCCTCACCAAAAAATAAAATTGAGGAGAGCTAACACAGAAATCATTTTGTAAACAAAAGATAAGGCTTGCCTACACAAATATCAAAAAATCATGTAATCAGACAAAAATGGAGTGAGCAATGGAAGCAGTAACAAAGAGCAAAGACAAAGAAAGTGTACCTGTTCAGTCCCAAAGTTTGGAATTTGCTGAGCAACATTCTCCAACAACTGTTGAGCTGATACGGTTGATGAACTCTTGAAATCAGCAAAAGCTTCAGATTGCGGAGGAAGAGGATTTGATGTTGGTCTATCAGGATCCTGCAATATAACCTTGTCTAAAATGTGTTGCCACAGAGGCAAGGGACAAGAATATATACATAAAAAGTGGAGTAATCTGGAAGTAGAATTTGGACAAATCAGTTAGCAATACCTCTTCCCATTTCTGTTCAGCATCCTTCTTTTTCATTTTGACTTTATTCTTCTTGACAATTATCTCATTTCCCTGCCAAATAATTTCTGGAAGGCCCTCCTCTATATATTCCCACTCGTCTTCACCATTTGCCTCAGTCTGTTATACATGTGTAAGACACACTAGAGGAGTTATTGTACATTTAAATGTATCTTGCACACAGAGGGGGAGGGGGGAATTTTCTATAAGACCCTTAACTTGCATCAAACGATTGCAACTAGTAGACTATTTACCACAATTGCAACTGCTAGACAATTTTCTGATTCTCAAAAATGTTAAGGCTGCAACATGCTAACCTGATAAGGGACTCTTATTCAATTGTGAACCTGAGGTATTACTAAAATTCAGGACAAATAGTTACAGTGCAATAGGGCATGAATCTAAAAGATAAGTCGGCAAAAAGAGTACTTAAGAAAATTATAAGCACGTAAATGTTGCCATTACCTTTTTGATATATGATCTATAGAGAAAAAAGGAGTACTATTCTATTATTCCAAACTTTTTAAGGGGATTGGCAAAAATTTGGCATGTCCAAAGTAACAAAAATGCAACCTATTCTTTAAGTTAAGTTTGATAACTAGCTACCTATGAGACTCAAACTTATTTCAGATAAAAATATCCAGAAAGTTTCCATCACGCTACTAGCAGGCAATGTTGGAAAACAGAAAAACCACAAGCACGCAGCCAAATCCTTCCAAGACATGGGGTCTAAATAGTTCTTTATATAGATAAAAACAAATAAGAGCACAAAAACATCATCAAACAAGAATCACGGCAATGAATAAAATTAACACTTCAAACTCATCATCACAAGTTTCCGTGTCCGTGAGCTTATTAGCTCCATCACCAATTCTACCACGCCATACGAGCATGTGTGGAATAAATTTATTTTCTCTTTTTTCCTATGACATAATGATTCTGACAGTTACACCGTCTTCCTCATTCTGGATTCAACGGGTAAGGAAAGAGGAGGCACTTACACCTCCGGCAAGGCCAGTAAGGGATCAACCTGGTTTGCGCACCTTAATACCTCAACTGAGGCATCTTTACCAGATTTGAGATACTCAAACACATATTCTTTACGCAAATCATCAAAATCAAAAACAAATTTCACGGTAAACCGTAAGTATTCCACAAACTAATTAGCGAGTTCATTATAAGCAACCAGTATGTATCTCTTCATGAAAAATTAATACCTAAGATTGATGTAGTAGCGCATTTCGGACAAAGGCAAATGAAAAAAGTGAACCTGATTCTCTTTTAATTTTAGTTCTTCTTCTATCATTATTCTTCTTTGCTCCTCTTCTTCTTCTTCCTGGGCTTTTTTCCGAGCCAAGGCTTCAAGGAACAGCCGTTCTCTCTCCTCGAATTCTCTCCTTTCCCTTTCTACCCTCTCCCTCTCTCTCTCCTCTTCGAGCTGAAGACGGAGCTGCTCCTCAGGATCGTTTAGTCGAGCTTCCTCTTCTTGCCGCTCCTTCTCTGCTGCCTCCTTCCTCTTCTGCTTCCTCTTCTCCTTCTTCGACGCCTTCCTTTTTTCCTTCCGGCAAATGCTGGCCACCGCCGCAGCCGAGCTCGGCTCACTCATTGAACAACCATCTTTTATTCCTTCTTCCCCTTGCTCCTGTTCTTCTTCCGCCATTGCCAATTCGATTCTTTCAGTCGTCGCAGCACTCTAGGGTTCTGTTGTCGGTGGTGAAAATTAGCAATCCACAGATGTTTGAATTTGTATAAATTTAAAGGGTCTTCCGATTTATACGCATTTGTACTTTTTTTTTTGGGTGAAAAGGGCATAAAACACTTTTTTTTTTTTTAACCAATATTGCCACTGAAGTATAATTAAAAATAATAAAAAAACTGTATTAATTAATCCCCAAATAAGCCGGGAGAGGGGCGCAGTCGAGCAGGTGGTAGATACTACTGAATACCGTGAACAGAAGAATGACAGCTTCCCCAACGACGCCGTTGGGAGCTCCGACCACTACAAACATGGCCAGAGTAACGGGAACTCATCGGACGGTGCTCATAACCGGAGTGAGCAGAGGCTTAGGTAAAGCCTTAGCTTTAGAATTAGCGAAGCGCGGGCACACCGTAATAGGTTGCTCTCGCTCACAGGATAAACTGAATTCTCTCCAAGCCGACCTAGCTGCAGTCTCCACCTCCAATCCTTCTTCTCCAGCGTCTGCCGTTCAAAACAAACACCTTGTCATGAATGTCGACGTGGTACGCATTCTTCACCTATCACTCCTCTTCAGCTGTACTTTTTTATTCATCCTATGAATTTGGTTACAATTTTATGCTCAATTACTTCGTGAAATGTGCAATTCTTTTTCTTTTCCATTGAATTTATCTTTTATCCTGTTTTTTGTGATCAAGTTTAGGTGCACAGGGTGATTTATTTTTTATTCCTTGCACTTTTTTGAAATTTTCTGGTTTTAATATTTTAGAACTCCTAAAAGTTGGATATTGAAAAATGAAACGGAGATGTTTGGTTAAAGTAGTACTATGTACTGCGTAGGAAGTTGTTTTACTTCGAATTTTCCCAATTCCAACTATTATATTGTGTAATGTTCTGGATATTTTTGAATCCGAAGCTAGTAAAATCTGGACATGGGACTGGGAGAATCATATTATGAAACTGAAACATGAAGTGAAACTATCCCGCATAGTTTGCAGGAGGCAGTTGTTTTAGTTTGTTTTTTCAATTTTAATTTTATGTAAACTATTCTGGTAATTCTGCAGCATGAGACTGTAAAAGTTGGATAACAACATTATATGAAATAAAAAAGTGATGTTAAATTTTCATATATAGGTCAGTGGAGGGTGTTGTTTTAGTCCTTGTTCTGGAAGTATGTGTTTTAGCTGATTGGCCTGTTGACCGGCAAGTCAGGCCTTCTGGTGATTACACGTATTTTGCTGAAAACAGATAATGAGAACTTTGTCAAGCTCTTGATCTCTAAAAATGAAGGTGGTGCTGTTATTCTTCTGTTCACCTGTTCCTTCTCATAAATTCCTACACACTGAATTGTGATATATGTGCGGTTGGCATATTGATCGTAAGACTTTCACGTTTATTGTGTAGAGGTCTGATAGCAGTGTTCAAGATTTGGCACGAAGTGTGGTGGAAAAGAAGAGCATTCCTGATATAATAGGTAATTTTTCTGTGCTCTTACTTTTTTTATTGTCCTTGTCTGGACAGGTTCTACATAATTGTAGCACTTTTTGTGATTCAAGTAGAAACGTGTATTAGGTGCTCTATTTCACTTTGAAAGTCGCATGGTAGAGTGGAACAGAGTAACAAAGCAGTGTAACTTTTTACTAGATTTTGCATTATAGTCTTTGGAAGTCTTTTTTGGCTTCAACTTCATTTTGATGGATAGCAATGGAGTGTGATCATTCCTGAGCTGAATTTTATAACTGGACTTGTTTCTTTACTTCAGAAAGTTTTAGTTTATTCCAGTAAATATTTTGTGTCCTCTGATTTTTTCTAGGAAACTTTTGGAATAGTCATAGCCAAAAAAATAGTACTGTCAGTAGTGCCTTTTTACTATAAGACACAGGCATGCCTTGTTTGGGATGGTCTGTACACTTCTGACTGATCCAATTTTCATCCGCAGTACCACCATGTTGCATAAATATGTGTCTTATTCCTCTTCAAATTCCTGATTTTCACATGGTAAAAATGGGCTAAAAATGATAAGTTTCACCGTTATGATACACATGGTAGATCATGAAAACGTAAGATGTATTTTATCTTATTTGAAGGTTCAAGAGAATCCTTGTAGGATGAATGCATTTTAAAATCCATACTTGCCTATCTTTTCGTAGGATAAATGCATTTACTTTTCATTGAGATTGGTTATTAACTTTATCTTCTTGGCAGTAAACAATGCAGGCACTATTAATAGGAACAACAAAATTTGGGATGTTCCTGTGGAAGAGTTTGATACTGTCATCGACACAAATATCAAAGGGATTGCAAACATGTTGCGCCATTTTGTTCCCCTTATGATTGAGCGTAAGCAAGGAGTAATTGTTAATATGTCATCTGGATGGGGAAGATCTGCTGCTGCACAGGTGGAATTAAGTGCTTGATGTTCTAATATGTCAGATTTTTTGGTTGTATATTCTTTCATGACTTTTGGGAGAAGACTGTGACCCACTTAGTATACTTATTTCTCTTTCTTTTTTCATCATCATTTTTATGGACTTTTTTTTTATAACACCATTGAACTCAGATTTGATGTTAACAGGTAGCACCTTATTGTGCTTCAAAATGGGCAGTTGAGGGTCTGACAAGGTCAGTAGCCAAGGAGTTGCCTGTTGGAGTGGCTATTGTTTCACTTAGTCCTGGTGTGATTAACACCGATATGCTTCAATCCTGCTTCGGCAGTTCAGCTTCTTTCTATCAGACGCCTGAGGCTTGGTATAGATCTGTTTTCTTTTTGCCTTGTTACTCTTGTTGAGCATATATTGGAACTTCTAGAAAAGAAGCTGTCACAAGAATTTGATCAAGACTCCAGTTTCTTTTCTTTCCATATAAAGTAAGAAAATAATTCTGGAATGTCTAATGACTCATAGGGAATACTTCTAGGCTCTGTTCTGCCTAGAAAAGAAATGCTGCAAGCCTCGTAGACATGTTTTCTGGAGACTTTGACTCTAGTGGACAAAATTCTAGACATTAAGTCTAAGTTTGTAACAATTTGTTGAGCGTGCAAAACACTTTTTTAAAAAGAAAATAAAAAGCATATATTGAAACTATGGATTTCATGATCCAGTTGCAAACTTCTACGACTAGCTGCACTCGCTATAAGCTTTAGGATTCTAGTCCTCAATGAGTTGATTGCACATGAAAAGTGAAAACCAAGGGGGTTCAACAAATGGAAGTTTGCCAGCATAGCTCGAGCTTCTTAAAGCTCAAAATTTTATCGCATTGTTGATCTGATTTTTTTTTTTTGCACTTGCAACAGGGCTCCAAGGGCAGCTACAATGATACTTAATCTGTCGATGGCTGACAATGGTGCATCCCTTACTGTTTGACTTGCATTTTCTGAGAAGCATTGGTTGTGCAAAGCTCCGTTGAGAGGGAAGGAGTAGGTCCTCTCCTCCTCTTGTCATCATGTATTTCCTCAGAGCTAGAAACATTAACCGTCTTATTGATGATATTCTTTGGTCAATAGGTCTCAAAATTCTGGAGGACTTGTAATCTAAATCGAGTCTAGTTTATCTGCTATAGTGAAAACTATGTATAGAGGGTGGGCCGATTGCCATCAAACATCCTCGTTGACAACGGTGAAACATATACCACCAGTTTGGTTGTGAGATTCAATTCATAGGTGGCATCTAATTTCCTCGTCAACTTGGATTTTGAATGCTTTACGATACCTATAAAGCTAAACCACAACTTCATAAATTTAATGGTTCATAAGTGCATGAGAAAAAGACTAGAAGAATAGGAATATGGTGCTAAACAAGGCATCCTTTTTTTCTCTTCCCGTTTATGCTGATCAAAGAACCCCCCCCCCCCCCCCCCAACTTTATTGGAACGAACACAAAGCTAAAGTGTTCTTTTTCAGGATTTCATTCATGTTAATTCTGAGGATGTGTCTTCAATGGATTCTTTCAATTTCCTCCCTAATGCAAGAGCCAAAGGAGGAGGGACCGCATTCCCAACCTGCCTGTGTTTCTGTTGAATATTACCAGCAAACTGATAGCTGTCTGGAAAGCCCTGCACCCACAACAAGATAATTTGAGCTCTATTAATAATTTTTCAATTGTGACAGACAATTTGGCATCTAGAAAAAATGTCTAATGTTCCATTTACTTGTGAACAGTCCTTAAGGTTTTCTTGTTTTGCTTTCATTTTATAGAGGCAACCATGTCGAAGCTTTGAATACAAAACAAGTAAACCACATTTCAATAGAAAATAAATTTGAAGTGCCTTGAACAAAAAAAATTAATTTGTCAAGTGTTTAGAGATAAAATGGATGAAACATAACGAGAAAATGCTGACCTGAGCTCGAGCATATTCACGCACAGTAAGTATCCTATCTTGAGCAGGATGAAACCATCTTCCAACCTTACCCATAGGTTGAGGATCAGTTATACATGTAGGAAACTTTCCTGCCCAATCCAACCTTCCATATAATCCCTTCCACTGGTTATTTCTTCCTGCTGTCTTGAGCAACCATGAGGGCAGCAAATTAACCACCTTTCCATTTGACAACTCAACCTGCACCAAGTGTGTAAATGGAGACTACAATCATTACAGTATTCCTGTAACATCATGCTACATAAGTTGGAAAATCAAGAAATGGAGATGCATGTATTAGGCAAGTACGATGCAACGTAAAGCCCTCTTGATCAGCATCAAAACTTCCATCAAGGATGAAACGTAATGTACATAGGACAGAACAACTGAAAAATTTCATCGAGAACCAGTAAACTAGAGCAGTTTTGTTAGACTGGAAGAAACAAAAACTAGAGAAAACCAAGAGGATATTTCCACTGTTGGACGAAGAGAACAGGAGGGTACCTGTTTATCTGGAAGGTCATGCCAGTCAGAACCAGGACGTTTTGGGATTTTTCGACACCTTAGGAGGTTTAACTCGTTCATTTCCTTGGAAATGTGGTCTTTTAGATCCTGCATATCTCCTCGAATTTGGTGCTGAAACCAAGAAATAGGTCCACTTTTGTACTGAAGAGTAGGAGAAGAACAGAATGCGACTGTGAGGGATCCATCAGAAACGCAAAGGTAGAAACAGCAAAACTTTGTGAATAGAACAAGAGACTCTACCTCCATTATTGGTTTTAATGCCCCGTTTCTCACTGCGGGGAGTTCTCCAATTGTATCTCTGATGGTGATTGCACGGAATGGAGCACCATTTGCCGTGCTACCAACTGCAGCATAGTGAATATTTCCCCCTAATGGGATCTTGAGTCTTGGGCCTTTGAAAACATACATCGGCTCAGGCCATTCGGGTAGATTTTCTTCAGGGGAAGCTGCCCATATAAATGCCCTTTTACGATTTTGAGAAACTCCATAAGCCCCGGCTTCCAAAATGCCAAACCTCACCTACAGAAGTGTAACAATTATGCACTCTAGGTTATAGTACCAGCTAGTGTGGTAGCTCAAGATTCAAATTTTGCTGCAAAACATAGAATCCATGTTCATGTACCTGGTATCCCATTTCCAGGAGCGATGCCAATGTGAAGCGAAATATTTGCCCTTTGTTAAAGAATATGAAGTTCCTGACGTTCTCAAGGAGAAAGAACTTGGGTCGAAAGTAATCCACAAAGGATAAAAATGCTAATATCATTTCGCATTGGACCTTGCTCCAAGACCTTTCCTTATATCTGTTCATCTTAGAGAACCCCTGCAAAGAGAAAGAAAATCAAGATTGAAGAATCTGCATTTGAAGTTTGTTAATGCACATAGGTTACACATAAGAATTGTTTATGCAGCCACCATGATAACGTTCTGCAATTTTTATTGTCAAGTCCGTGATAATCAATTTTAAGGCACTATTCGCCTTGTTCTATGCGTACTGTGAAATGCCAATAACAAAGTCAAGGACATACTTTGCCTACTCGTACTCTTACTGATACAAAATTTTCTCTTTTTTTCATCTCCTAACATGGAACTGGTTCTAGATACCTGACATGGAGGGCCTCCAATGATGAACTCAACATCCCCAGGTCGCGGCAGACCATCAATTTCCTTTTGCGCAAGTTTTTCAGCCAAATCAGCAGCCTCAGCGGTTGATATACAATCATCTGCGTCCCCACAGACTGTCATGATGGCCCTGCAATTCAATATTTTGATGAACAATACAAAAAAGGATACAAAATAAAAATACAGATATGCAGATGTGCTAATATGAGACGCTAGGTGTAAAATATAATCATCTCTGAACCACATATCTGCCACCAAAATTGGTGCAGTACTAGCTGAAGCAAATAGGAAATTAGAGAAACAGCAGGAAAGACCTTAGGATGACATTGCAATTTCTAGTGAACACTGTCGCATCCGGATGATTTAGTTGAAATGCTTCCGAAGCAGATTTTTCATATTCAATTGCCCATTTTGTCTTTGAAACACCTGTAAGTAGTTTATAAAACTAAGCCTCGAATGTAATGGTCCACATACTTCTTAAGTCCAAGGCACTGTAAAACTTGAGATCACCTGATTGTTCCAAGCCTGAAGATAGGCCACCACAACCAGCAAAGATATCTAGAGTGGCAAGAAACTTGTTACAATCTGCAAACTCTCCATGAAATCCTCTTGCTCCTTTTTTACGCTTCTGTGATGTCCTTCTGTTTACTGCAGTTTTACCTGATTTCCTTGGTGAAAGACTCCGCTTGACTTGAAGTGGTAACTGTGTGGAGCAAGTTTGAAATACATGAAATGCAGAAGAGAAAACTTTCCAATTAATTTGTAAACAGAAAATAAAAATAAAAATAAAAAGAGCCAAGGGATGAAGCATTAGTTTCGAACAGAAATAAATCAGCAGAATGAAAAGAAAAAGGTAAATGACTTTATATTTGAAATGCAACCTATTGGATGAAGGCGGAAAAGAAAAACAACCTTCTGCAAAGCTCCAGAGATAGGGTCATATAGTTGTTCACAGAAGAAAATATGCTGGAAAACATAAGTAGTTGGGATGGGATTCAGATCTTCCTTCTCCCTTACTTCACACTTCCCTTTTACAGCCACAACAGGCACCTTAATCACTTGCTCACTGTAATATATCTGAAATTTTCTAAATTTAGGACAAAATTAGAGCTGCAGTGGTGCATCTATCTCTATCAAAGGGAGGGCGGACATCACTGAGAAATCAATGTATATAAGTAGTCAGGAAATTCCAAAAAATATTATCTTAAAAGACTTGACATCAGTTTTAATCAATATCGCTACTAAAAATATTCACAACCAAGAAGTGTTGTCTGCTTTTAGAAAATGCCCAGGCATGCATAACTCATGCACCTACCAACTTGAAAAATCATTGTCTTCATCCAGTAAAGTTAGCACTTACTAATTTGTATCCAAAAAAAGACGAAATAAGACAATTACCTCTCGGATATCAGAATGGTATGCTGTATCTGCTGAAATATCCTCAGGTCTAAAAAATCTCCGAAGTTTTACTATTGTGGATTCAGGGTCAGCATTTTTAAACGGCTTATGCTGGTCAATCCCCAGAAATTGGCAGACAGTGAATGGTTTAAGAACCACACTTCTTGCATTCTTAGGAGTTTTATCTGTTTCATCAGATATTGAATGGGGGGCTACATAAACGAAGTCATGAATATGATACTTGGTTCCCTTGAAGGTGAAATTGTACCTACTCAGCTTGAATGCCGATGTGTTGCGCAGTTCCTTTATCTTGCAAGAGTAACAATACCCAGTACCAAGGCCCATTGAACTAGTTTTTAGGCATAAGAAAGCACCTCTTTCAGGGCAATACAAACTTCTACAGAAGAATTTCGTTGGCTTCCCTTTGATTTTCTTGTCTGCTACCCTTGCCCTATCAATCTTATAATTATCAGCATTTGTCTTCCGATGTTGATAGCCCCAAGGAACTGATTGAATTTCAGTTGGCATGGTCCCTATGATCTCAGAAAGCCCAAATTCCTGACAATGATTAGTCAAAAACAATTCCCGCTTGTCAGAAACATGTCCAAGAACTGTCTGATATCCTCTAAGCATGAGTCTTCCATGAGCTAATTTTCTGGCATCAGAGTCTTCAAACATGTACTCTATGAAAAACACAGGAGGGCTTTCCTCTGAATCAGCTGTTTTCACTTGTACTGAATCACCCACAGAAACCACAAGTCCATCAAAGTTAGCCCGTTTGTAGAAAACCTCACCTGAAGATGTTTTCCCAACTTCTTCTCCATCCCATCTGACTTTTGTGCTTGCACACTGCGATTTTCCCTTTGGAACACAGTAAAACTTCTTGAAATTCTCATCAAAAATGCTTTTTGTTTCTTGCAACGCTTCAGTATCTTCATAGTTGAAATCTTCAGGCAAGTACTTTGAGCAATACTTGTGCCAAATTCTGCTGATTAGTTTGGTAGTAGTAGCTGGCATTGCTTTTGTCTCTGAGGTTTTGTGTGGTACTGCAGCTTCCAAATTCACATGTTCTTTTTGGCTTGGGAATATCTTTTTCTTTACCAACTTAGTGCGATGTAGTTCTTTCAAATTATCCCTTAGGCCTCTGACAAAAGCACATTTTCTGATAGATGGATCAGGATAGTTTGCAAATTGCTTCAATATAGTTTGCCCATGAACAAATATATACCTCTCAACATCCGCTGAAATGGAGGATACGTAAGCAGGATGCCCCTCGTTGAAATCTGCGAGTCTCTTAATGACTTCTGGAAATGAAAGCCTCGATGCTCTTCTCTGTTCCTTCAACAATTCAGCAATGCTAACAGCTAAAGTTATTGTTTTCAGAACGGGTTCATACCACGGACCATACTGTGTCAATGGGTTTGCCAACCTATACCTGAACACAAATGTAGAGGATCATTTTACCAGTGAAAAGCTCTTATTTCAACAAACTACTAGATGTTGTTCAACCTTGAGCTTTTTATAATTACCCATATTATCATAACTTTACAACTAAATCATGCAGAAGAATTTATGCTGACAGATTCCAAGAATAATCTGTTAAGTAATCATTGAGCGATGGGGAACGAGTAGAAATGATTGCTCATCAGAAATCACAAAAGCTTATTGCATCGTTAGAATTTTCAGGTGAGAATATATAAGGTCCATTAGAGACTAGGTAGCAAAGTAACAAAGAAGTAAAATACTTGGCCTTGTATGGCCTTAAAACTTTCTTACAATGAACATAAATTTAGAGCTTGATCAAAGAAGGATTAGAATATGAAAGCTGACCAGGCTATATCTGTTCGGATTGAGATGGATACTGTTGATGATTTAAAATCAATCTTCCAGTCCTTTATTGTACTCAAGTACACGGGTATTCTGTCAGCGTTTATTACTGTTGGAGATCTTGGAGAATTAGAGCAAGTGTCAAGACAAAATCCGCTTCCATCACCAATTGTGGCAATCCCTGAGCAGTAAATCTGCTGTTCTATTACAGAAGAAGAATTTGATTGAAGGAATTCTAGAGAAATGAACCTCCCATCAAAGCCATACAGACACCAGTTGTGAAGCACATGGTGAGGAAGTTGATCAGCATCATCAGTCTCACCCTTGAATACAGCACGCTCATGTATCTCATTTATACCTCTTTGATAGTATGCTGGTGGTGGATAATTATCTGCTATGTCATACTCAATCTTGGTGGATGAGAAAATCGTACTCTTCCTTCTCTTTAATTTTGTCCTTGTGGATGCTAAACCAGCAGCTTTATCTGAGGCATCCCTAAGGGACACAAGTACAGGTAGATTCCTAAAAATTGTATCATTCTTGGGAGCTGTCTCATCCAAGCCAATAAGTTGATCATGTATGAATCTACCCCATGAAATGATTAGGTCCTTCATAGAGGCTCCACGAGGAACATTTGTTCTTTCTGTCACTGAATGAACAATAGCTGTGAGTAACTGATTAAGACTAAGATTAGGGTTGCCTCCACAAGATTTTGATAGCACTCTATATACCTCTACACATGTACATGCTTTCTGAAAGAAAAGACTGTATTGCTTCTGGTAGACAGTAGCAGGATTAATACATTCATAATCAGCTGCTTCTGTAGAAACCCATATAATGGGTGAGTTATCATCATACCCCGACAATGACCATGATATTATGGGCCCAAATCCTTCACAACGAATCCTTGTCTCCTTTTCATCATCACAAGCATCCTCCAAAGGCAAGATTAGACCTGAAATATATAGATTACGCTCTTCAACCATCTCAACAGGCTGTGGTTCACCAAATTCATCATGAAATACAAAGGCTGTCAACCTTCTATTTGGCAGAAAATCATCCTTGCATACTCTGGTCAATTGTATAGCAGCTGCTTCTTCATTTCGAAATTGAAAACTTTCAGTCTCAACCGTAGTAGATTTATCTGTCAAGAAAATCGCTTTGCAGTGGGAAATGGAGGAGGCAGGATCTTTTTTTGGAATCTTCCTAGAACCACTACCATTGCTTTCTGACCTCTTCCGTTTTAGTGGTTTGGAGCTTGCCTTGGTTTTAGCTCTGGATCTTTTGAGATCTTTGCCCTGTCTTTCTGTCTTCTCCATCTCTGAAACAAACACTAGCATCAAGTTAAGAGAGCAAATAATTTCTCTAAAACAAAAATAGGAAATTTGCAAGAAGAACATTCCTTTATTAGATGGAAAAATGTACTCTGATAAGTGACTGCAGAAGCCTTAAGCCTTACAAGAACAATCACTTCTTAGCCTAGGAAATGACTGACTGCAGAAGCCTAAAGGCTTAAGCAGCTAATACTATTACTGCTTCAGTTGACAAAACAAGGTCTACATTTATTATTATTTTTTTTATCTCTCATAATCTGTATGGTAAAAAACCAAAGCCTACTATGGTAGGTATATTTGGTTTGAAGTTATAATACTTCACCACAGGTAAAAGCTTTTCTGAAGTTTGCAAACTCTCAGTATAATTGTGAACCTTTTATTTGTTTTCAACTGAAGATAATTATAATGATTCAATCTATAATGGCTAATGTCAAATTCAATTGAAGCTTCGGATTCCCTATTATATGAATGAAAGACGAGATGAGCTGTCAGAAAGAACATTAACCGTCGCCTGGGGTGTGCAGTGGAGAATAAGGAAGATAGCATATGGATTTGTATATATGTAACAGGAGGGAGAAAAAAAAATGAGGTAAACTCTCATTAAAAAAAAATCTAAAGAACTAATGCAAATAAAGGTGGAAGAAGATTGGCAGAGAGATGAAGGTCGGTTAAAAGTTTATAGAAGGAAAACAAACTGATGTTCTCAGAGGTTAACATGAAAATGGAAAATACTAAAAGAACTAATTCATAGAGTACATATAGGAACAGATTAAGCATGTTACAGATGTATTTGAGAACAAACACATGCTTGCATGCAGACATGAACCTGTAGGAGAGGGAAATGGAAAAAGGGGCAATCAGAAATGCTAAAAGAACAATGTATTAAGTTTGTTACAGATGCGTTTGCGAGAAAACACATGCTTTCATGCAGACAATAACCTGCAGGCGGGGAAAATGGGCAATTAGAAATGCTAAAAGAACAATGTATTATGCATGTTACAAATGTATTTGAGAAAAAACATATGCTTGCATGCAGACATGAACTTGCAGGAGGAGAAATGGAAAAATGGCCAACCAAAAATGCTGCCATCCTTGAGAACTCTGGCCTTTTGTCTCCTAGTCATCCCTTCCATAATGCAATACTAAACCCTTGTACATAATCCAGAAGTTTTGTCTTTGACTTCAGAAGAACCTTGGGTTTATTACGTGAGAATAACATTTGACTCTCTTGCTTTTGCAGAATCTTATAGTCATTTCTTTCTTGTAACCAGAAAAGCAAATAATCATCACAAAAATATGGTATGCAAATTAATGCCGTTTTGTTTTTGCGTGAATAATCAAACAATTCCAATAATTGGACAAATACAATCTTTCAATTCAATGCACATTGCACATGCAAAAACTTCACAGCTCAAAAAAATTATTTGACAGGAAAAAAGATGAGAATTATATCCCAAACTCATATTAACCAAGAAATTAGTTTATTTCATTAAACAAACACAAAAAGAAAAAGGAAAACAATCAAAAAATTGGAAAGAAAAACAAACAAACCTTTGCTCTTTCTTTTCTGCCACCACCTCTATAGATCCTCTTTCTCTTTTCCCTCTCAAAATCTTCAACCCTCTTCATCCTCTGGACTTTATACAACTTCAACCACTGTGTCATTAACACCCAAATGCGCGAATCAGGCAAAAGGGCATCTCAAATTAATGTGAAAATGAACATAAAAAGAAACTAAATTCATACACAAAATAATGGCAAAAACAAGTAAAGATAATCCCTGATTAATTGAGAAAATCTTACCTGGTTTACGTGGGCTGTGCACAGTTCCACAATAACCATATGTCCGAATATGGTTATGGAGATTCGATTTGATGAGGGCATTGGAGCAAAAGAAGCAGCTTCTGTGAAGAAAGGAAGCTGTTTTGATGCTGCCATGGCTACTCTGGAAAGTGTATAATGAAAAGAAGCCGTTACAATTGAAAAAATAAGCAGTTAGTTTTAAGCCTACAACTGGCGCCAAATTTGGGAAGCCCACGCGCCTGAATTATTTTATCCGAAACCCCTAATTATTTTCACACGTGCACAATTTCAAACCCTAATTCGCACTAAAGGCAATAAGGGGTTAGGCTACTACAGGAAACCATGCACGCGCAAAGAATTGCAGTATTAGACCTTAAAGTTTTGGGACTGTCCCAATTTTTCCCCGGACGTTTATTTGTAGTCCCCCCGAGTTGTTGAAATGCTCAAATGCATCGCTTATCAAGAATTGGCTTTTTTGATTGAACAAATAAAAGTACAACTCATGTAAAAAAAAAAAAAAAAAAAAAGGGCTTGCAGATGTCTATATGAGTTTTATGGAGGTGTGGTATCCACTCTTTATCTGACAAATAAATTATTTTCTTCACATTTATGGATTCCTTATTTTGATTTTTATGCTTCCGTGACATTCAAAATAACACAATAATCTGTCACTAATGACATGCTGATATATGTATTTTTTTTTTTTGCTCTTTTATCGTTTTGTATTCATGCCTTTTGAGAGCGAAACTTAAGCAATCTACAATTTTTATCTTGTTCCTGTGTTTATGTATTTCTATTCCGCTTGCAGTTGACTTTTTACAACTTCTATGGCGGATTTCTTTTTGAAGTTTTCAGCTGATTAAGTCATAATTTCAAAGCATGGAAAGAAATTGAAGACATGATATATACTACCATGACTTATCAGGGCTCCAGTGTTATTGTGGTCTATCAAGCCCTTAGAGGAAAGAAATCATGAATTAAGGTCGTGATTGTTGATTAACTTATCTGGACCAGCACCACAGGGCCATGCATAATATGGGATTATCAAAATCAGCAAATCATTGTAAACATTGGAATCGACCTTTAATATATGTATGGTTACAAAACTGCTCATCCTATGAAATTCTGCAACATTCGTTCATGTCCTTATTTATGCCTCAGTTTAATCACATATTTCAGCTTTGGAAAGCAAACTGCCACCATGTATGATGGGTATCCTGTTAACTGCCAACTTTGGAGAAATCCTACCACCATTAAAAAAAAAAAAGGTGAATGCTGGCTACATTTTGGATCAATAGTTAAAAGGAAAAATCACTTTTCATTGCAGTAAACCATTCGAATGATGCAAAATGTGATTGCCAATTGAAATCTATCTCTTATGCAGATATGTTACAAGGTGAATTCTGAATCGTTTACTATGCCACAGGCAACTAATAATGAAACCTGTCAAATTTAGATCCATACTAACTTCAAAAACTCTGTCCCACTACCTCATAAACTACTCTCTTAAATTTAGAGAAAACTATTCTGGGTGCAACGCAAGGCACATTGTTAGCAATATCGGCCGATACCGATACATATCGGTCGAGTCGTAATTGGAACGGAGGGGATCGGTACAATATCAATCCCAAAACTCGCTCTGACTCTGCCAATATTGGTCGATTCGAATCCGTGATGTATGGTATCGGCCGATATAATTGAATCAGTTCAGGGTCGACTCGAATTTTTTTTTTTTCTTCAAATTATGCCTTTTTTGATATTTTCTAATTTTAGTAATTTTTTCATATTTTTTGGAAACTTTTTTATGCTATAATATGCGTGTCACCTGATATTCAACCGATATGCCACGACGAATGTGGAACAACCGAAACCGCGACATGACCGTGACCCGCGACGGTGAACCATGGCAAGGCCAAACTTCTGGACACGGGCAAAAAAATTGGTACCACGCCTGCGCCTCCTGCCATCAGCTTGTGTGAGCTACTCCTGAATGCCAAATCACATGCATTTCTTGCCAGCGATGAGTCCACGTCGCTCCAAGGTAAGACAAAATTATGAAGATTTTCTGATCATATAAATCTTACACACCTACTTCAATTAACCAAGTGGATCTCCTGATCTGTGAAAACTTAGACAGATTGGGGTGCTCCAAACTTTTGTCAAGAACTCTGCAATTATTTTCTGCAATAAAAATCATAGTTTGAACCTCACATCAATGTGTTTAACCGTTCTTCATATCAGGCCTAGATTGACTGTTGAATTTGGTGATTGGAGTGGAAACATAACTGTTGATTCATATGGAGATGATGCTGAGCAACTCTTTCCATACACAATTCCTGAAATCCAGGAACAAGAAGAAAAGGTAAAATTAACTATTTAACACCACAATATTACTTTCATTTGATTAAATGGTACATCTTTCCACTTGCAATAAGTGGATAGGATGTTCAATACAAAGCAATATAGGAATCTATCAACAACATCACCATTCTTTGCCTCATTAAGAACGACTCATATAGCTACGCATCATCTGCTACTGAAAAGTACACAGCTATTGTGGGTCATCAACTCCTACTCAGCATCAAAGACACCACACCAACAGGAGAAGCAGGAAGCAGCACACAGGCAAGGCAACCTACGGTTGGTACCACACTGAAGAAGAAGAAACTGACATAGAGTTAATGCAGAGTGACACTCACTCTAGCAAAAGCTTTTGTGAAATCTACCAACATTGATGAAACCCTATTGACCACACTGAAAATCACTGAGAGTCCTACAAAGAAGCAACATACCACAAGATCAAAGGATGAGGAGTGATTCTAATGATCTTCCACATGCTAAGACAACTATCTACCTAATTTTGGCATGAATCAAATGCCTATCTGAATTTAGATTAAAAATATTTTGATAACAGGAAATGCACTTGCTCTAAAACTTTGATAGCAGATAATGCACCAAGTAATGGAAAGAAGAGAAAAAGACGATAGTCAACTAAAGGGAAAGAAGCTGGGAGTGTGTGGGGCAAGATGGGGGGATACGTGTGTTTTGGACAGCAACTTAACGATGAATAAGTGTGTTTCGGACAGCAACTTAATGATGCATCAATTGAATTCAGTGGCAATCTTCCCCATGCAGTCAACCTACGGGGCCGGACTGTTGGTCATTACAAGGAGGTGCAATACCGATGGATTGTAGGGTCTGCTGACTTTGGGCTCGTAAAGCCTACTACTGCCTTTGAGATTGCGGGTCTGATGAGAGATGTTGAGATAGATATAGAGATAGATACTCACGAAGGCATCAGCCTTGTTTGTATTTTATCTGGTGCAACTGTTTTTTAGTAGTTCAGATTTGTGCTGGTTTTATCCAAAGAATGCATATTCGTCGTCCCTTCCTAACCAAAGTTCGAGATTGACATATATGATTGCCTACAGATTGTAGTTGTCATGTTTATGATAAGCTTGCACCTATCAAGGTTTTAGCTGCTGAAATCTTCGATTGTGGCTGCAGGTATTAAGTTTTACTTTAGACATCTGTTATTTTAATTGCTACATTTGTGCTGAATCTTCCCCATGAAATGATTGGAACCTTGGTAATGGCTCCATGAAGAACATTTTTTCTTTCTGTCACTGAATGAACGACAGCTGTGAGTAACTGATTAAGACTAGGTTTCTGGTTGCCTCTACACAAGTACATGCTTTCTGGAAGAAAGACTGTATTGCTTCTGCCGGACAGTAGCAAGACATTCATAATCAGCTGTTTCTGTAGAAACCCAAATAATGGGTGAGTTATCATCATATCCCAACAATGACCACGATATTATCGGTCCAAATCCTTCACAACAAATCCTTGTCTCCTTTTCATCATCACAAGGATCCTCCAATGGCAAGATTAGAGCTGAAATATATTATCTTAAAGACTTAACATCAGTTTTAATCAATATCTCTTCCAAAGTATTCACAACGAAGAAGTCTTGTCTGTTTCTTGAAAATGTCCAGGCATGCACAACTTTGTGCACGTACCAACTTGGGAAATCATGATCTTCATCGACTAAAGTTCAAATACAAATGGGATATCCTCAGGTCTAAAAAATCTCTGAAGTTTAACTATTGTGGATTCAGGGTCAGCATTTTTAAACGGCTTATGCCGGTCAATCCCCAGAAATTGGCAGACAGTGAATGGTTTAAGAACCACACTTCTTGCATTCTTAGGAGTTTTATCTGTCTCAGCTTGAATGCCGATGTGTTGCGCAGTTCCTTTATCTTGCAAGAGTCACAATACCCAGCACCAAGGCCCATTGAACTAGTTTGCAGGCATAAGAAAGCACCTCTTTCAGGGCAATACAAACTTCTACAGAAGAATTTCGTTGGCTTCCCTTTGATTTTCTTGTCTTCTACCCTTGCCCTATCAATCTTATAATTATCAGCATTTGTCTTCCGATGTTGATAGCCCCAAGGAACTGATCGAATTTCCATGGACATGATCCCCATGATATCAGAAAGCCCAAATACCTGACAATGATTAGTCAAAAGGATTTCTCGCTTATCAGGTGCATATCCAAGAACTGTCTGATATCCTCTAAAGCATGATATCCACTAAGAAACTGGTGATGCAATGAGATGTACATCTTCAAATCAGCATAGAGCCAATCGTTCATGGGAAGAAAAGTTAACAATCATCAAAATTATGGTTTCCAAATTGATGCCATTTTGTTGATGCATGAATAATCAAGCAACTCTAATTGGAACTTTATGCTCAAACTTCAAAGTTCAGATAAAATAATCGATAGAAAAAGGTGAGAATTATAATCCGAGCTATATCAACACAAGAAATGATGATATATCCCAAACTCATATAACACAAGAATTATATCATGTGGAATGGATAATCCGAACTCTATAAATCCTCTTTCTCTTTTCCTTCTCAAAATCTTCAACCCTCTCCATCCTTTGGCATTTATGCAACTTCCACCACTGTCTCATTAACACCCAAATACACGAATCGAGTTAACGCGAAGATGAACATAAAAAGGAACTAAATTCATACACACACAAGAATACCCTTTTTTATTTTCATCCATTGGATAATTGGCTTGATATACATTAGATCAGGCCTCTTCATTAGCACAAAAAATCCAAATGACGTTTACAACTTAGAAGTTTAAGAAACAACAAAAAGTAAAAAAAAAAAAAATTATAAAAGATGTAGATAATGAACAAAAGATTAACTGTACAAGAAGAAGAAACACGTGCACCCCTATTTCTGACGTTTTGTAAACAAAAGCGTAATCTTTGAAAAAACCAGGGGGCAAGTCGCGAAATTCAGTCTTCATCTTTTCGCCCCCATAGCACGCGAATTTTTTTTTTTTTTTTTTTTTTTACAACACAAGGCATGCGAAAATCGAGTCTGAAAGTACACATTTGCGAGGCACTTGAGAGTTGAGACAACTATAAAATCTTAGCAGCTTCTAAATTTCTTAGCCACATGCATTTTTTTTGGGAAAACTTTTTTTGAAAAAAAAAAAGGAAAAAAGTGAGCTTTGGCCATCATTCCTCCTGGTCTGAACTTTGCTGAGCCTTTTCGGCCATGGCGATGGCCATGGCTGCTTCTTCTACATTTCTTGGACACGTCCCACTTACCCTTGTAAGCTGCTGCATCCATCTTTGTTTCTTCCTTTCAATTTTTCCTTTTCTTTTTTTTTTTGTCTTTTTATAATAAATTAAGTTCCGTGGTTAGCTGCTAATTTTAGAATTCTTGCTCAAAGGTACAGGAATTGCATGCTTTACCTGTAAAATGAACAGTGTGCAGATATGTAGATGCACATGTTTTATCTAAATTCGTTGTTTTTTGCTGAATAGAGAAAATTATTTTTGGGCTGGATTGGAAAAGTCCAAATATTTCAAACCCAGACTAGTGACTGAGTAGAGGACTGAATGAGCTACCCATGACTGTCCAATTAAAGTCGATGTATTAAAGGAAACATGATCTTGCACCCTTTTCGTATACGTGCATTTTGTTTACGTTTGTATCGTAATTAGGAGGGTTAGTATATTAGTTCTCGAATTTATAAAGAGCAGGGCTGGAAAATTTTGATTTTTATGCTTCTTGATTGATTTTCATGAGTCAGTTCAAGGAATGATCGTGGTGTCAACTGGCTTATGCTAGGTTGCATGTACTGTTTCATTCTGTTCGCTAGTCCTGAGGAATTATGGATAGAAGGGTCCTGTCCAGTTTGGATGAAATGTTATGAAACACATCAATTTCAGTACATTTGGTGCTGTAATACTTGTTGCTTTACATAACTTTGCTCATTACTATTTGATAATGTGGTTACAAATGCCACCAAGACTTTATATTACGGAAAATATGATTATTAGTTTTGCATTTGTAGCATAATCCATCATGTAGACAATGCGTCCAGAATCCGGTTTCAACATTCCGCGTAAATGCTCTATTTTGGGGACAAAAGAAGTCTGTGGAACCTGCTAACAGGGATGTTTCTTTGGGGAGTTTCACATTTAAAGAGCCTGGCTCAAAGGTATTTTTTGTCTCTCAGTCGTGTAAAAGTTTCAAGGAAGCAGCTCCTAACATTGTACATGTTGTGTTACTATGTTTTCGTGATTTGTGTCAGGGAGATATGTCAGACTCAGAGAGAGTCAAAACCATTTCAGTTTCAGTGGTTCCCTCAATCTTAGAGGTCTCATCCAGTGAATGGGATGCATGCTGTTTTGATGCCACAGGTCCTGAACAATTTAATCCATTTACTACCCATGGTTTTTTGTCAAGCTTGGAGGAATCAGGCTGTGCCGTTAAGGTGAGAGACAACAATTTAAGAAATTATCTCCATGATGTATACTTTGATGGATTTAAACTGTTAGCAAGAAAATTATGCCAGTGGGATATTCTAAACTTCACATCAAGATGGAAATATTTGTCCTTTTTTTGTTTCTTTGTGAGTCACATATGGCAATCTACTTGTGTATTTTGACTAAGCACATTCCGAAGTTACTAGAGATGAACTTTTCTGTTTCAACAATGACAGGCTCTCAAAGTGACTTTTACTCCTTATGTTCATCAACCATATTCTTGCCCTCTCAGAAAGTTGGCGCTTATGCACTGCTTCTTACTGACCCATATATTATGTGGTATATGGAACACAAGCTTAAGGCACTACCTTTGTACATTTACTTGCATTTACAGGGCATCTTTGACCATTTGGTGGTCAGTTTAAGCAATTTCTCTGTGGAGCTTTGAAGAATTAAGTTGGGAAAATCAAGGATCTCATTCAGTAAAATTAGGTACCAGAAGTTTTAGATTTATGGTGGTGAAGTAAAATGAAGCAAGTTGCAAAACGTACTGTGCTAGTCTTGAAACTCAAGGGTTTAAAGAGTTTAGATATTTATTGATGCCTTGTGGGTTAATATTTTGGAAAAAGTTTGGACTTGGAAGAGATGGCGAAGGGCATCCTTGAGGCGGAGGAGAAGAAATCAGGGTGTGAAAGGAGAAAGAGAAAAGGGAGAAGAGTTTATGACATTTTTAAAATTTTATTAGTTAGCAAAACTCCAAGTACACAGTGAATTTAAGCTTCACTAGATTGAACAAAACCTTCTAAATAATGTAATCAGCCTGATGATATCACGAAACGAATTTTATTTCTTTAACAAAAAATTCTGGCATCGTGCACTATATTAACATTATAAGGTAGCAAAATTAAATACTCCTGAAGTAAAACAAACGAAACCTAAAGCTTAGATTGCTAAACTCTAGGTAAAAAGTATATTAAAAATCTTCAACGAGTCACCTACAGGATCGCATGTAGACCTTCCATTGGCTTGCTTTCTAACAAAGTGAAAACTTTAGCATTAATTGATTGATTGATTGATCTGTATGTGATTGACAGAGATGCATACCATTTTTTCCTTAGAGTATAATTGTAAAATGAGTAAATAACATCCATTTCTCTTTGTGATGTGATGAGTATAGATCCTTGGGCACCTATTAAAGGGATGTCATGCATGCGGAGTTAATTCTTTTGGATATTCTCTAGATTGTCCGATAAAGGCATTCTACAGTTAATTCTTCATATGGACATTAATTAACTTTTACTAACTTCATTCCTTTTCTTTTAGAAATCACCCTTAATGTAAGTTAGCTCATATGTTGCTATTTCAGGAGACAGGTTGGATAGCACAACATATAGTAGCTCGGGATGAGTGTAATACTGTTTTAGGTGTTGTTCCCCTCTACCTGAAAAGGTCATGCAATTCTATTGTTGAATTCATTTGTACATTGTCTGTAACTACTCACATAATTCTAATGGTCCATGTCTTTTTGGCGATATCCTGCAGCCATTCTTATGGTGAATATGTATTTGATCATTCTTGGGCAAATGCTTACTATGGCTATGGTGCAAGGTACTATCCTAAATTGCAGTGCTGCGTGCCTTTCACTCCTGTTACTGGCCAGAGGATCTTGCTTCGTAACACATTATACAAGGATAAAATCTTTGACATTTTAGTATCTGCAATGAAGGATCTGACAACCAAGGTATTGTAGGGAATTGATTCCCTTCTACTTCTTTTTCTCTTGCTTTTCAGATAATTTATATCTCTATATATTTGAGCATGTTAGAATTGAAATTAGTTGATGACTTCATGTACATAATGGTTGATATGTATTCCTAAACAAAGAAAAGGAATTAGTAGAGAATGCAGGGTTTTTGTTTTGAGAACGTTAGAGTGCAGTACTGAGAGCAAGGAACAGTTGAATAACTATGTTGCAAAGATACTGAGTAGTCAAGTTGTTTTTAAGAGGTGTAGAAAGGTTTTCTTTCTGAAACCTGACAAATTAAAGAAGGTACAGCAATGAATAAGGTGTTGGAGAAATATTGAGGCTTGGACCTAGTTTTCGATGCTTGATACTAACTCAGACAAAGGGTATCTGGCTCAGGCTGGTCAGGCCTGAGCAATATGGCCTCAGTAATACCAATTTGGCAGGGTTTTGTTGAGCATGGGAAGTGCTTGGTCCTCTGCCTTGTTTATGTTTCTATGCCTTATTTATATTGCTATCGTTGTATTGAATACACTATGACCCTCAGACTTCTTAAAAGGAGTAGGAAAGTGGACAATCTATGTGATGAAGCCTCTGTTAGTTTCTTTTCCTCTGGTGGGATCTTTCTACAACACATATTACTCAACATGAACTGATGATCTAATGAGATTGTTATGTCAATGCCAATCTTTTATCTGTTGAGTTTGGCTTGCATAGCATATTCTTACAACTTCTACTAGGTAATTTTATCCTAGACCTTAAGGTAGGACCTCTTGTGTGGGCTACATATTTATTTTGGGTGCTTAATGTCATGTTTCTCATCCTTATTACTTACATCCCTTCCCCAATGTAAGTACATGCCAAGGAGTTAGGAGTCTAAGTGAGCACTCCCCGAATCAGGTTTGATATTAAACATAACCATTTTCCTTCACTATGATGACCTCAAAAATAGGGAATGAATATTACTGATTTATGGATAAGCCTATTCAGTTAAGTTGAAACAGTGGATTATTTTCAAGTGATGGCACAAGCATAAGAGCATTGTGTCTCGTTATGGAATTGATCCTTTTGCTAACATTTATGCTCATACGTAAACAGTTCCAGGTATCTTCACTGCACATTACTTTTCCTTCTGCTAGTGAGTGGGGCAAGTTGAAGGAAGAGGGTTTTCTTCAGAGGATCGGTATGCAGTACCATTGGAGAAATCGTAATTATAAAAGGTAATTATACATACTGTCATATGCTTGTTAATAAACCATATACTTATGGATTTAAAATTGGCATGACCTTGATGTCAATTTTAATTTCATGCCATTTTGCCCTTCTTGTGACCTGACGCTATGTCATTTGATAAAATTAGGGCTCAGGTATGAACCTCTGGCTTAATTAGAGGGGAAAAAACGTTAATTCAACTGGGCCTTACCACAACTCTGACTGATGTAGTAAAGCTTACATGTTTATGTTCTTTTTGTTAATTATAGTGAAAGGAAGTTGTTAGTGGTTTAATGTCTAATTCTTGTTTTAATTCCAAACAATGAGTTTTCCTTTTTTCAGGTCACAACTGAAACATAACTAAGCATCCATGTAGCCTTCTTATATCTCTGAATGAGTATCGCTTTAGTAATTATTTACTTATTCTTGGTTAGTGTTATCTGGCCCTTGTTCATTTTAGTTGTACCCTTTTCACATGCATAACTCATGGTCAAAGTTTAACTGTGGGTCTTGAAGTTGCAAGGACTTCTATACTTATTTTCATTCCTTTGTAGCAAAGAGTTTCAGATCATGTCATGATCTTTGCTGTTTTGGTATTGAATGGTTTCACAGTTTTGATGAGTTCTTGATGGATATGAAGCAAGGCAAAAGGAAAAATATTCGGCAAGAGCGCAAGAAGGTGGGCTTTTTCTTTTGTTGTTTGATGGTTTTCATGTTCTTGCAAATTTAGTACAAAACTTATGCTACTATCTCTTGAAGGCCTTAAGTATGTGATGTACAACTTGCTGAAGACAATTTGAGATAGTATGTCATGTTGTAGAACTTTGAGATATATATCAACTTGTTTAACATATTAATTCTCTTCTTGCAGATTTCTGCTCAAAATTTGACCATGAAATGGCTAAGGGGAGATGACATCAAGGTCTGCAGGCTGTATTAATTTGTATGGTTATGTCCGGTTATTAAATGCGAGGAATGTTTAGGAGAATTTCAAATCATAAAATGTTTTGTTCTTCTTCTTGTTTTGTAACGTTGTCATACTTCCTCTTCCAGTTTAATCTTTCTTGATTTTATGCCCCCCCCCCCCCTCTTTTACGGGGAAACTTGTGCAAGAAGAGGAGGAAGCAAACCAATAGTATCTTATATGTTTATCTCATCTTTTCTCTTATATTTTGCAAATCCTTCTAGCTGGCTTGTACTCTGATATTCTAGCAAGAGACAAAAGCACATACTTGTTCCATCTCTTTGCTCTTTCTTCAATTTTCCAGTTGAAGGCAAAAGATTTTCTTTGAACGATCTTCAGTGGATTCTCAATCCTTTACTACTTGTTTCTTTTAGTTCTCTGCGATAAGATAATGAATTGCAATATGTTATTATATTAAGACCTTTACTAGCTGGTGCGTGATCTTTCCTGTTTCACTTTCACATTAACTGGTAATACTTGTGGCTTTCTTGAGCATACTTCTTGTTGTGGCATAATTTAAATTTTCCTCCTAAATTGCGTGCACTTCTTCTTTTGATTTACATGCATTATTTAACAATTATGACTTGTGAATCTTTAACAGTTTAATTTTTCTTTTCAATTAAGTACGTTTACTTTTAAGTCATTTTTTGTGCCCTTAAAAATGTGTACTTACTTCCCTTTACCCGACATCTCATGTTGCCAGCCTGGGCATTGGGACACGTTCTACCAATTCTACCGAAACACCACTGATAACAAGTAAGGTTTATTTCTATGAATATGTCATAAGAAATTCTCGTTTTTTAATTGATTTTTACATAAATAATGTAGTACAGTAATTAACTTACAAGCACTTTCAATCTTTCTGATTATCTACTGATCATACCTTAGGTGGGGTAGTGCTTATCTAACTAGAGAATTCTTTCACAACATGGCTTCAAAGATGGGTGATCGTGTTTTACTTATTGTAGCTGAAGAAGGGGGTGAACTTGTAGCTGGAGCACTGAATCTTATTGGAGGGAACACATTGTATGGGCGCCTATGGGGCTGTCACCCAGAGGTTTACTATCCAAGCTTGCACTTTGAAGCTTGTTATTACCAGGTTTGAATATATTTTCTGATTATATCAGTCAAGATGGAATATTGATCTATGGGTAGTATAACATGCAGGACACTAGACCTTTAGCTGGGTAATTGTACACTTCAATCTAAAATCAAAGAATACATGTTTTAGACAAATGGTATCTAATGAAATTTATGCAAAGCCATTCCTAGGACGATCTTGCTTTTGCTTTTACAATATAATTTAAGTTTATTTCACTGGTCTTGTTATTTTAAATTTTGATTGACGAAGTTCTGAGGTCAAGGTTGCATACAAAGAAAAGCGCTTCTCATGTCAGTTCACTCTATTACAGGGCAAAATGTTTCTCTCTCAATCAACTTAAAAATCCTAGTAACTGTACGTAAGAAAGGTCTAATATGCTTAGATCTTCATCTGCATGTTAACAAGCTCCTATAGGTAAAAAGGAAGAACACCTTAGCTGTGAACAGATCGAAGCTTTTAATACATAATTTGGATTGATGATGTTTCAGGCAATAGAAGCAGCCATTGAATTTAAACTTGGTAAAGTAGAGGCTGGAGCTCAGGGTGAGCATAAAATTCAGAGAGGTTACCTGCCTGTGACTACTTACAGCAGTCACTATATACTGGATGAAGAGTTTAGAAAAGTGATAGCAGATTTTTTGGTACGGGAAGCATCTCAGGTAAATATATATTACCATCATTTGTCAGTAAGATGGACTATCATTCATTACTTATTTCTGTTGGCAGTTTGATACATGTGATTAGTATGGTGGGTTAGAGTTGGGAGGATCTTAGACGTTGTTTAATGCGATTCTGCTTCACCAAATTGAATTGTGCACGTGAAGTGGTATTGTTAAATTGTTTTGTTAGCTAGGCAGATCATTTAGCTTGCTTCAAACCTGATTTTCAACCCGCCTGGGGGAGGTGTATGTGTTGGTTTAAATAATAGAAACAGAAAATACGGTAATCTCTTTTCTTTAGATTCCACCCTCTGTTTGGCTCAAAAATTCCAACCTTTTGTTTAATTTTTAGTTTCTTGGAAATCTAATAGTTTGTTAAATTGGTTTTAATTCAACATACTCTGAAATTCTTCCGCAGGTAAACCTTGTTCTGAAGTTGCTAAATGATTCCGGTCCTTTCAAGGAGGATAAATCTAGTTGAATGACTCAACTTCCTTGTCTTGGTAATAGCTCTCCGACCTCAGCAATTCCCATACAGGACTAGGGATCAAGTTGCATCTTTGCCATGTGGACAAAGATGGTCAATTTCAGTAGGGGCAAACATATAGATCAGACAGTTCCATCTTACGTTTATAAAGCGGATGGGATGATTTTGTACAGGTTATGACATTTTACAGCATATAACCTATAATGGCAAAGATAGAAAGTCTAGCCGGATGGGTAGAAAAATAGGACAAAGTAAACTAGTGCTATAGCCCTTTTATAGTGCGAGCGACTGGTGGGATGAATTGCAGCTGTAGGCAATCTTCTGTATACGTATCCACAAGTGCAACTTATTCTTCATGTATCCATAGCGTTTGAAAAGTCACAGTTAATTCATTGGCATATCACTTTCTGATACTCTAATATTAGCTAATTCTGACTGCCTTGGATGTTTACATTGTTAGAGCTTGGCATTTCATGATGAAGATAAAAAGTTCGAAATCCTCCCAGTCCAGCTTCTGTTCATGGCGGAGATGATGACCTTTCTGCATCGACTATTTCTTCTGTTTTCAAGCAGATTTATGTGTTTGCAAATAATTGGACTGCTCTTTTTAATATGCACTTGTTAATTCTGTTTTTTCTGAATAAAGGAATTTGCCCTTGTCCATTGATGCTTTTTGCCTATTTAGTGGAGATTGTAACGCTATATAAGGTTCCACTTTTTCCCCTCTTGCAGACTATTTGAACGTGTTAAATGAACAGTGCGCGCAGAGAAACTTTCTTTTCCAATGTTCGTGAAATTTTATTAAACCAGGCTCTGTAGGTGCACGTCAGTCTCATCCATACACGCAAACAAGCAGAGAAACAGACATCACGAATTACTTCCGGCCTTCTCTATCGTTAAAAAGGCTACCTTTACAACTGAGCAAAATTCTTGACCAAGTCGCAGTTTCTATATAATTTGTTGATTTATTACAAGAAGAATGTGGATGCCACAACGAATTCATGATGCGAGTATTACCATCATTCTTATACCCTCACATGATATCATTTTTGTTTTTGATTACTGTGTACAGATATATACAAAGAACATTGCTGCCAAAACCAGACAAATCCATGGGAGAGATACCAAAGAGTGAGAGCCATTCACTCAACTGGCCTGGCTGAAATACGGTGAAGGGGTATATGGTGGCAGATGATCAATTCAAAGAAGGGCTAAGAACTGCCGGGGAGCGTATCATGCCCTCTTCTCCTTAAACATCAAGCATCAGCGTATCGAAGAAATGATGGTAATCAAGCAGAGACTCGGACTCACTCGGCACAGCACTCAAGGCCTAGTCCACCTGCCTGTGCTACATGACCTTGTGGGCACGAGTAAGATGTGGATAGAGCCCCAAGACATGCTCAGGCATAAAGTCATGCCTAGTTAAGATTCCAACAATTGGCGGTCTCTGCAAAGTATGAAAACGAGTGTTAGCTAAGAGAAACATTGATTTCCAACCAAAAAGAGGACTACACATTCAACTTCGCAAAAAAAGCCTATAAGGTGGATGTCCTGAGATACACGAGAGATACACCAGAGCAAGGAACAACTTTTCTTCGTTCTATTTCACCTTTAGGCCTCAGCGAAGTGCCGATTGCTGGCTTTCAAGTAAATAAAACTCCCTCCCCTTTTGGCACCACATTTGCTTGTAATCTAGAATCACCTTTCCTTCCTACTAATGGTAGTAGGCAATAGAACGGTCAAAACAGTGTAAGACGGGAGAATTACGGTAAATAGTTATTTGTCCCCTATGTGACCAATATCCATATTGAAGCTTTTTTTACTCTCTCCTTTTTGGTGCATTGTCATTTGACAGTAATCTTACTTGCAATTTAGTTGCAAGATAGGTTACCATGTAATTTTCTCTTTTTATCCTTGTACCTGTACCTGTATGTTTCATTATTATTTCTTTTTATTTGATTTTTGTTTCCTCGGTAGGTCTTCCCTTTTTCCTGTCTTCTGTAAATTACCCATTTGACCTCAACATTCACTCCCCACATCAAAAGTTAAACCCTCGACTCTTACAGTACAATCATAATCCCGCATCGAGGGACCTGCATAGTGCATACCCCCCTATCCTGGAAACTGCTGATTAGACTTCACCTCCCAAAACTCGCATATAGACACTTAAACCAAATTTCTTGGTTTCTCCCACCACTTCTATCTCACCCATGCTAACCAACCCGGCTCTCTTCCAGCACCAAGCCTCTTCTTCCCTTCTGTATCACTGAACTCATTGACTCCTCGTGTCTTCAATGTCTAGGAAAATGAATATACACCAGAAAGGCAAGACCGAGAAGGGAAAGCAAACCGATAGCATTGAGTCAGCAATAAAGAGGCGGTGGAAACAGTGTGTAATTAGAGACTCAAACTAGGATCGTGGCAGAAGAAGGGGTTGAAAGGTAAGGGATAAAGCTTGGACAGAGGAGATGTTACAGGTGAACAACATACGTGTATAAATGAATAATGTGATCGCTTTATTGTGCTTTGGAAAAATGTGTGTGTGTGTGTGTGTGTGTGTGTGTGTGTATAAAATGAGTAAAACTGTAGAAACAAAGGGTGATTTTGAGCCGAAAAAGCCTTGGCCTAGTGCTTAAGGTTGAGGCCTCAGGAATTAGAGGTCTTAGATTCAAATTCCTCTTCCCCCTCCCCACTTCTTAAACCCCACACCTTCTCTGCCATAATATTAAAAATATAAAAAGAAGAGGTTAATTTTGCATAACCAGTAATGCTTTTGAAAACATCATTGTTACTTAATAGTTCTTGGGGATGTTTAGGAGACCAAGCATAATAAGGGGAAACGAAGAATGCATTAAAAAAGAGGAAGCCTTTATTCCTATCCTAACATAACGAAGTTCAAAGCAATAGAGAAACAAATATATGCATTCTTTACCAGTAAATAGATGAATAATCTTACCCCAGGTTTCTTTGGGACAACACAGAGGTGTCTAAGACCAAGCTCTCGAAATAGAAGTGCAGCTTTAGCCAGGGACATTGTCTCCACAACTGTGTATGGAGACGTATTAGTTATTGGGCGAAGGTCAACGTACATCTCCGTCTCCTCTGCAGTGATTTCCAGATCCTCTACCTTAAGACCCTTTCCCAATCCTGGCTTTGCAAAATCAAACGCATGAAACCTCTTTAATATTTCCAATCCAGTGGATACTGGATGCTTCAAAAAGTTTTTCCCTTTCAGAAGAACAAGCAAGTGAGACCTTAAAACCAGCCCACATAGTTCTGGAGCATCGGAAAGAGGTGGCTCATCAATCACCGGGAAGCCATTATGTCTCGTTAATCTTAGTGCATGTAAAATGTTACCAACTTTTTCAACACCAGAAAATGTTATCAAGGGGCCAGAACAAACATCTCCTGCAACCAACTGCCGCATATATGGTTCAGCATGAGCTTCCAAGTAAGGCAAACCCTTCATCTTCACTATTTGGTCATAAACACCCTTATTGAAACTATCAGCTACAGTTTTTGATATTAGGAGAACAAGCATCATCAGTGGCAGCATTAACAGACCATTAGTCAGCTCAAGGAGTATGACACACAGTGATACTGTCATTCTCATCGTGCCACCAAGGAAAGATGCAGCTCCAAGCACAGAAAAGAGGCCAACACCAAGACCAGAAGAAGACCCCAGGACCATCTCCACAAGGCGTCCAACAAGGCGTCCATATGAGGCTCCAGCAAGTATGACAGGGATGAATAACCCGGAGGGAACAGCAATTCCATAAGTAACAATACCAAGAAAATATACAGCAACAAAGAAGACAACAAGTGTGGACAGGTGAAACTCGTGAATATTTTTTGAGCTAAATAAATTACGGATGGCATCATCATTGGTGTTAAGGAGAAGGGAAGCAAGATCATTGTACTGTCCTGGCCCACATTGGAAACTTTTGTAGTCTCCAGAGCGACCTACTGTGGGGCAATCTTCCTCGATTCCAGTAGGACAGGGTGTGCACTTTGCAAACCAAGGCAAGCCGTAAGAGCAACAAGAGGTCAGGAGAGTAATGAAGATGACGAGTAGAACTTTGAAACCTGGACCCCTCCTGAAATTCATCTTGAAACATCAGGAAAGCCGATATCATGGGTATCCCAGTAAGAAATAAAGTATAATACTATGTTTAGTGCACTCTGATAATCCAAATTGGAAGAGACTCTGAAGATAAACCTTTCAAGTTATATCTAAAATGAAGTCAACAGGAAATAAATCCAAATGTGTGAATAAATAAAATGGAAATTGTTACGAAGATGAAGTTTGAGAAGCATAACAATAATGATAGAAAAATGAATGGCATGTTTCTGTAAGAGTTCAATTTTAGTTAACCTTGATGTTTTTCTGGTATCATTACACAAACTTTTCAAGCTTATCAGCCAACTCTCATATGGTTGCAGAGGAAAAGGTGTAAAGGACTAGTAACAAAGCATTTCTGGAGATCATACAACTCTTTAAGTCTGTTAAATATGATGATCACTTCCCAAGATGTTAAATAATTAAGAGTTGCATGGACTGACACCTCATTCGAGCAAGCAGAAGTGTAGCAGATGCTATAGCAGAGATTTGCAAAGTTTCATACTTTCTCTTTATGTGCCAAACAACAATTGAGAGCACATTACATTGGAAAATATTTTCTCTTATTCCATTTGAAAAGGGAAGGACAAAGGAGGGATATAATACAAGGAAAGTGATTCTTCATCAGTAGATTATATTAGATTCTCACAAGTTGAAGATATATTTCCCTAAGTGTAAAGGATACCAACAAGAATGTTTATCTAAAAGAACCTATATCCGATTAAATTGTATCAGAAAATTATTCTCTCTTTCTGTGCCTACTAAATCATTTTTTGCATCACAACGACCATCAAACTCTTAAAGGTGTGTAAGTTTGGCCATTCCAACAGTTTTAAATATTGGGTAAACAAAAAGCACTGTACACAAAGCCTTGAAGATATCAGAAATGTTAAAGTTCCCCAAAAATTACACTTTCCAGAGCTCAGTGGCTTATTGATATAAAAGTTTGATTTGCCAGTTAAAACTTCATGGCAGATTGTGTTTATTGGGCATTTAGCTTTCGTAGCCTAATATGCTTATCCCAAGAAAGGCGTTAGATGACATACTCATTGATGATGCTGTAAGTTTTAAGCACCTTGTCCACAAGAAAGTTGTAGAGGCTTCCAAAGATGCCTCCAAGAACTCCAATCAATATAACTGCAAGTACATCTGGGGTGCTATAAGCAGGTACTGCAGAACTAACATCAAACATGATCAAACCACCTTTTCCAAATAGCCCACATTTTCCACTCCCACAATAAATCATTAGACCCCTCAATACCACAGCGACTACTGCAGTTGTGAAAAAGGTCCTCCACAGAAGAGCACTCCTCCACCTACAACAGATTAGCAAAAAGATGAATTTCTGGAAATTTTTGAAGGACATGAAAGCAAATGGCAAATGTACAACATGTATCGTACAACCTTCGAAATTTCCTACTATTGAGCCAGATTCTTTATCAGCTCCTCCCTCCTATTTATTTTACGTATTTTAGGAATTTGAAATAAACTCAGTTTTTTTACCCTTTTCCAAAAAAAAAAAAAGGAAGACGAGACAACTATGCAAGAATGTTTTTTCTTCTTCTTCTTCTTTTTCTTCTTCTTCTTCTTCTTTTCCCTCTCCCTAATAGCACACACTGTTTTGGCACCAAAGATGCCAGAATAAAATTTATTATATATATGCTATGAGCTAATTCACAGTTTAGCAGATTTAACCAAATGTGTTAGTCATTAC
Source organism: Coffea arabica (assembly GCF_036785885.1). Lineage (NCBI taxonomy): Eukaryota > Viridiplantae > Streptophyta > Magnoliopsida > Gentianales > Rubiaceae > Coffea > Coffea arabica. The sequence continues at coordinate 21,241,419 of NC_092312.1, read as the reverse complement.
ATTGTGCTAATCAAATCCCGATATCTACCATGAGAGGTATATCTACACGCAAATACTGAAAACTGGGAAGATTGTGCACATGTTTGTGTGGTATGCGTCATGTGCAGAGATAGAGAGAGAGACCATGAGGCTGCTTCTTCAAGGGCAAAAAGGACGCCACCAACTGGAGCACGGAAAGCAGCTGCAACACCAGCAGCAGCTCCACAGGTGATCAAATCCCTTCGGTCACGGTCATTTTTGAAATATCTAAGCCATTTCCATGTCAAATGATACTTGCGTGAACCTCCCTGTCCAAGCAAGTTGGCAATGCAAGCACCAGTGTGTACCATGGGTCCTTCCTTGCCTACAACAAATCCAGCAGCAACTCCAAATATGGAACCGAATATCTGCCAAAATTCCATCTTCCTGTTAGACTTTCAGAAAGTAAAATCATAAATGCCACAATCAAACAAATGTATGCATGAAATGAAAAGAACCCTTTAGCCTTTCTCTCTGCAAGGACCTCTAAAAGAATTCCTTCATGAACTCTTTGGTCTTTCCATGTATTCTCGGCATGCAAGAGAACAATCAAGTGCTAGTGCAAAAGTTACAAAGCCACAAGAATTGGTAGCAACAAAAAGCAATGACGATATTGTTCACATTCAAGATGAACGTTATAGATGACAGTTGCTGAAGGAAATCTCAACACAGAAAAGAAATCACTGAAACTGCAAAATTTAGAATAGGATCCACTTAGATTGTTACTCAGTTGAAAGAAAACAAATAATAAGAGCCCATCTAAACAACACAGCTTACTCTTGTATGAACATTTCATGGAACTTTTGCTACGGGGTAACAATGGCTGCTGAGCCGAGATTCAACATGTGCAAGGTCCTTTTTGGGCAGGTCATGCACCTATTTAAAAAGAGCCAAAAAACTTAGGAGTAAAACTCCAATACTTACTGTAGATAGAGAACTGGAAAACAATCATGTAAGTTACTGTTGTTTATCACGTGCACACACAGAGACAGGATTATCCACACCAGGCTGACTATTTGATTAACAAAAGATACCGAGGAGTTTCAATCCCATCAAGAACCAGCCCAGCACATTTTTCTTTTCGACCTTCTTGTCTTTTTTACAGAAGCATCTTCAAACTATCTACTTGGCTTCCACATGGAATTTTAAGAACCATGCTTAATCAGCAAAAAACCATTGAAAAAAATTTCTGAACAAGTCTGATATTTCATGGACTTATTTGTTGTTAAATCCAAAGCCAATTTATGTAAGGAGACAAAAGAAGACATTACGAGCCTTTTTTGATGTCACAATCAGGGAATATTGAGTTCATGCTGCATCTAACAACTCATCCACCTATTAGTTTCCATAACAAAACTGAAAGCACTAAGGAAATAACAATTATGCACCGAAGATAGAGGATCCTCCAGTTCAGTGGAGGTGAATAACATGATCCATGAGTAAAATAGCACTTTCTCTCTATAATTTTCCAGTCATTTATCAAAGAGAGAGAGAGAAGAAGCTAGCGCGTACCAACCTTCACAAATAGCGTGCTTGGAGCCAGTATAGAATGAGCATCCACACCATTAAGATAGGCTTTCACCTCAGGTATACCAGACCCAGCTGCTGCAGGAGCAATGAATGCACATAGCACTGCAGCACAAACTGCCAGAACTACATTGCAACCAGCATATGCTGCAAATGCCAAAAAGTACCTGCACTAGAATCATCATTACTTCCTATTTCTGTTGAATTAAAAATGCAATACAAGAATATTATTATCCACAAGAAAAATTGTTATCAACCGCCAGCAAATTATGGACACAAAAGAAGTTCACAACTTACAATGTTAGCACCACTGCAAAATAGAGGGTTATCAGCAGGAATTCATGCGAGAGGATCCTGAATTACTCCTATGAACTTAATATTAACTTTATTTTCAGTAAAAGTACAAACACATGGATGGAACAAAAAATATGATCCTAGTTCACTTCTGCATGATTACTTTAAGTGCCCACACAACATGGCTAAACTGCCAACCATTGACATCCACTGAACCTCTAAACTACCAGAACTATGTCATCATCCAGGTTAACTGAGTCTGAGTGCCACCTATGGAACCAATACAGCAAATGATTGACCCATCACCCCAAAAACACACCAAAAAGTTTTAATCCAATAACATTGATAATTGGCATTGTACAAAACATAGAATCCAGATTTGACATTGCACCAAACGAGAATGTACTAATCAGCATCGCCTTAATGGATTTTAGAGTACCTAAGACATGATACAACTGATCCAATTTAGAAAATAAAATAAAAGCAACATTTAAATACAATTTCTAGAAAGAATAAATTTCTTAGAGCACATTCCCAGACATAAATTCAAAATGAGGGATAACATCCTGCAATTAGAGGGCCAATAACATAATTGGCCATTAACATTCAACAATCTCACATCTTTTGCACATATTTCTTCTTCACTTCAGAAGAACTCTGCAAATGCAACACAATGTGGAAATTAAACTTACTGATGCTTAAGCATTAGGTTGTTTGTAAGTAGGAACTTGAAACCAGCAATATTTTCCACTGCAAGATTATTGAAGAAGCCTACAAGGCCAGTGCACAATCCAATGAGAAGAGCAAGTGTCCACTTGAGAAAAACATACTGATATATCTCAACCTTCTTCCTAGACCTCCAATCCTGCTTAAAAAGTTCATTTTCGATGATCCTGCAAAATTGAAATTAAACATAAAGGGTTGAAAACAGTTGATTCATAGGATAATTTACATTATTTAGTCAACAATAAGCCACTCACATGATTAAGTCAATTAATCAAGACAACAACATTGTATGACATACAATTAGTAATTCTGGCTTTAAAATTTTCAATTTAGATCAAGAAGATCCAACATGAAGATTTCCTTAATGCCAGGCAGACATCATTTTTAACATTGTTGCGTGATTGACTAGGCTGCAACTAAGCCGAGTCAAGCTTGAGTACCACCTTATCAAGCTTTGTGCGACTAAAATCAGTTTCTTGAGTACTTGCGCTACGGGTTTAAATTCTCGACTCAAAGCAGTACTCAAACTCAACTTGAGCCTCAGCTTCAACATTACCCAGTCAGCAAATATAAATGCATAAGTAGCCACATAAGAAGTTCAAAAGAAATGGATCAAATTGTAGAAATAAAAAAATGAAGCAAACCAAGCCCCGCTCCCCCGCCCCCCCAACACCAAAAAGAAACACATCCATTAGTTAGAAATGAAGCACACAGTAAGAAAAATGCTTGATATCTGGATGAATTCCAGCACCAATTTCCTTTAATCAAAGACATTTGGAATATTCTTTAAAACTTGTTCCTCCTTCTGCCTGCCTATGAGATTATTTCTCGCAAACCTGGATCAAATCTTCAAGGCTCAGTTATTTTGACATACATAGACAATTTTTTTTTTTTTGGGGTTTTGGGGTTTGTGTGTGTGTGTGTGTGTGTGTTTTTTTTTTTTTTTTTGCTTCATTGGCGTTTGCATTCAAGCTAAACAAAGCATATAATTTATTCTAACAGTAAAAATGCCAAGGTAAAAATCTCTCTCACTCGTAATCGAGGCTTTCGATAGGAGAAACATTGGCACCAACAATGGCAATCTGAGAAGTAGTGTTAATTCTGCTCTTCGACTTCAGAAGCGGCTCCCTAAGAAGAAGACGATTCGCGGACTGTCCCCCAGCTCCAAATACATCATGATCTCTCTGGTTCTCCGAAAAAAACGACGCCTTCCTCTCTATCTCGTTCCTCTCATAATTCTCATACACCACCTCCTCTCCTCCTCCTTCTCCTCCTGCTTCATTCTCTATATCTCCTCCATCCTCTCGTTCTCGTTGTCGCAGATATTCCATGAAAAATTCCCCTCTCTTCCTCCCCCTCTCAACCAAAAAAAAAAAAAAAAAAATTAATGCAAACTTTTGGAAACTTCTCGGGCTGCCATTACTACCGAAGATGAAAAGATGAAGAAGAATAAGGAAGGAAGAAGACGCTTTTTATTTTTATTTTTTTCCTTTATGATTAAAGTTAAAGAGGTGGGGGAATCATTAGAGAGAAAGGAGTTTTGCGTAATCTTTATAACGCCTTCATATGGTAAGGTGAGCAATGAGATATTTGACGAATAACATCCCAAAAAAAAAAAAAAAGAATAAAAAAGCAAGCTTTATTTATGGAAGTGGAAGATTCATTTCAATGAATGGCGTCCCATTTCCAAAGGGGCAAGTTTTGTTGCCCTGCCTGAACCTGATGATATTTGTGAGTACACAGCCGGTGAAAGGAAGGTTTTTTCTGCTTTCTGGAATGAAATTAAGGCTAAGTTTGGGAGTTTAGGATAGAAAAGAAAAGAAGGGAAAACTTAAGTTATGAGAGAAGAGAAGAGAAGAGAAGGGATTGTTATGTTGTTTGGGAGTTTTGAGAATTAGTGGAATGATTTTGGATATGAAAGTCATTAAATATTTGTTCAAAACATTTTTAAGGATAAAATGGGTATTTTAAAAAACTTTCATAAGCTTCCTCCAACTTTCTCTCCATTTCTCTCCAATTTGGAAGGAAAAATTTTGCATACTATTCATCCTCTTAAATCATTCCATTTCCCTTCTTTTCTTTCCTACTAAAAACTAACAAATGAAAGAAAAGCTAACTTTCTCTTCTTTCCCTTTCTTTTCTGTCCGAATCCTCCACTCCCAAACGAAGCCTAAAGGACGATACCCAGTAAAGATTTCTATCTGAATGGACAATAATTCACCCAAAATTTAATACAATAAATGACCAAAAAAAAAAGTGAAGATTTCTATCTAAATGGACAATAATTCACCAAAAAAATGAAGGCCCCGTTTGAATTAACTGTTTTTTAGGATATTTTTAAAAAATTTTACTGCAACAAAATTTTTATAGTATATTTTCGAATATTTAAGAGTAGAAGAGTTTTAAAATATATTTTGACATTTTTTTTTAAATATTGAAAAAAATTTAGACTATTTTTTAGAATATCTTTTAGAATATTTTTTTTAAATTTTTTCTTTTGAATTTAAAAGTTTTTCGAAAACTTGTTTTTCATCTACAATACTACAGTAAAAATTTTACAAAAACAACTTCAAAAACACCATATCCAAACAAATATTTTAAAAACAACTCCAAATACACAAAAAATATATTAATATATATTTATATATAAATATTATATACAAAAAAATATATTTTGTTTAATAAATATATATATATTTATATATAAATATTAATACAAAATATAAATATATAAATTAAATATATTTACATATATTTATAAATATATTTACAATTGAAATAAATATATGTATTTATATATAAATATTAATATTTGTTTAAAATATATTTATATATATTTATATAAATATATACATATCAATTTTGTTTTATAATATGTATATTAATATATATATATTTGTATATGTATATTAAATATATAACAATATACATATTAAAAAACAAAATTAAAATAAAAATTATATATATAAATAAATAAACATTCATATATAGAAATAGGGCCAGTATATATTTAAAAAGAATCTCAACAAAATTCTAAATTATAAAAATATTCAAAAATATATTTTAAAAATACCTCTAAAAATAATCCAAAAATATCTACAGTAAAAGTTTTTCATATACAAAGTTACAGTAAAATTTTTAAAAAATATCTCCAAAAACAGCTAATCCAAGCGGAGCCATAGTATTTGAAAAACTAATTTTTACAAAATTCTTGATTTCAAACAGACAATAATTCACAAAAAAAGGGGAAAAAAAAGTGAAGATTCCTATCTTAATAGACAATAATAATTCACAAGACGTGGATAGAAATCATTGCTCACAACCCCAAAGAAACGGTGCTCAAATGTGATATTGACTTGTACACGCAAAATGTATTAAATTTAATATATTTAAACTTCAGAATTGAGTTTTACTAAAGGCACCCAAATTAAATGTGGATGGAAAACACTGCTCACAACCATAATTGTTAATGCCAACATGTGGTTGTCTATTTTCATTAGACGGCAGTGCTTTCTTGATCGAGCAGTGAGTAGACACTGCATGAAATCCTTTAGAACTGGCGGCACGGCAGCGCGGGAGTTGCGTGTCACGTCCACCGAACAATCCAGCTATTAATTACTCTCTCCGTCCCACTTTCATAGTCCTGTTTCTTTTTTCATACAATTTAAGAAAAAGTAGTTAACTTTATTGGAAAAGTAAATTTAGATTGCTATTTTCCTAAAATACCCTCACATTAAATATGGTACAACTTTATGGAAACTTGAATGGGGTAGGTTTATGGTAAAAAAAGAATCAACTCTCATTAAATGAAGTAGGTTCATAGTAACAACAACTTACATTGAATAAGGGTATTTTAGGAAAATTAAAATACAACTGCATTCTTCAATTAGAAAGTGGACTACAATTTGGGACAGACGAAAAAGGAAAACGGGACTATCAAAGTGGAACGGAGGGAGTATATGATCCGTTAACATTGTAGCCATTAATAGACAGTTAAAAAATATAGGAGTAAACTTTATTTTTAAGGCGCCAAAACTCGGCGATCATTTGAAATATTTGTTTTTATCTTACATACATTACATCATAAAAAATATTATCATAATTGTTCTAACTAATATTCTATCCAAACACAGTAGAAATTACTATTCATTCAAGCAAGCGGCGACGAGCGAATGAGTAGAGAATTTGTCATTGTCGTAATCTGGGATCGTCAATGGGACATATTTAATTTGTTATTCCACTATGGCCCGTTGCCATTACCATATATATATATATATATATTTTTTTTTTTTTTTTTTTGCATTGCTATGAGAAGCAATTGTAAAAATTAATAAAAGATGAAAAAGACAAAAGTGGCCCGAATTGAGATGCGGCTGCGCGACCCCGTAGACCTGATTTGAGATGTTCAAACCTTTTTTTTCTCGAAATGATAATGAAAAACGGAATTAATTAAGGGCGTGTTTGAATTGTAATTTTTTTGAGTCTTTGTAAAAATATGTATTATACTGATTTGATATGTGTGACGTAAAATATGATTGAAAAATATGCTCACCGAAAACGCAGGCATTTTTTTTGATGAAAAGTTCCTACCCAAAGTGGCCCGGATTGGAGAAAATTTTCCACGAGCAAGCCAATCTAGTTCGGCCATAATTGTTGTATGTGGTTGAAGAAGATTCAACAGCAGACAATCACAATCCAACCCCAACATATATTGGAGCTTGGACTAGTTATTCTTTGTATAAATAAGAGAATTTGTCATTGCTGTGACCTAGGATGGTCATACTCATCCATGGAGCTGATAAATTAGATAACCCTGTTGGCCTGTATGAATTTATTATCAACATTTGTAAACCATTACCTCCAATAATAATTTAGGTTCGAGATTTCTACGAGCATATTTTTTAATCAAAAACTTTTTCTGCGAATATATTTTTCAATCAATTTTTTATCTCATGCATATCAAATTATTATCATATATTTTTCTATAAAAACTCCTAAAAATTAATAATTTAAACAAGCTCTAAATGTGCATATGTGAGAGAAAAGTAAATAGTTGTATACAGATAGATTGAATGACTTATCACTCATGGATAAAATGAGAGGCTAACAACTCTATGGCCCAAACGTTGACCAAAAAATTCCACCGCAGTAATTAATAAAGTAAGGTGGACCATGAATGTTCATCTCAAATCTGAAAAGTCAAATGATCTATGGACTCCATGTTAGCTTTAATTCCTGAAAACGAAGTTGCGGGACAGAAATAGTTTTTTTTTTTTTTTCCGGACATTGTAAATCCTATTATACACGCACTGTTACTTTACACTAAAGGGGGTGGAGTCAAAGAAATTAATAGAAAATTCGGACCAAATGGATGCCTTTGCGTGACAAAAATAGTTGGTGACAGTTTCATAAAACCAATCAGAAATCCTTATACATTTCAATCACACGCATGGTGCATCTCATGTACGTGATCGGGGGTGGCTGGTACCTGTACTTAGGAATGGCAACGGGGCGGGTATGTCCTGCAGCCCACTAATTTCCCCTATCCCCCGCCCTGCTTCTCCTGTAGGTGTTGATGCGGAGTTAATAAAAAGTTGTTATATACTTTTTTTATAGTTAAATTTTAGTAAATAATCAAGTATTAAAATATCAACATATCATTAAATTATTATTCATTGTAATTTCACAATTGAAACCCATAAAAACAATCAAACAAATGTTATTTGAATACAATCCAACATCATGAAACAAATATAACTAAAGTAGTTAAATTTTTCCTTTTGACACACATATAATTATCAAGTCTTTTTTTTTTTTGAGGAAAAAAGTGTCATTGCGTTGAGTGTAATTAGAAATTTAGTATAAATGTATTAGTTAATTTAGTATAACTAATTAATAATTTATATTAGTAGACATATATAATTATTAATATAATTGATAACATCAATTATATTACATATACTAATATTCATTATATAATACATATAACTAATCATGTACATATATATTTTTTATTTTTTATTTTTTTAACGTGTGGAGGGACAGGGAATCCCCTGCCCCCCGCCTCGTTTCTAAACGGGGGAAAAATTCCCCCCACCCACCCCATTAGCCCCTCACGGACATCCGTCCCAATTACCACTCGTACTTGTACACTTTTTTTTTTTTTTTTTTTGTATTGCTGCTGAAATAGCATACAGAAGACAAATAAGTGAAACTAGAATACCAACAACCTTCATGCTTTGCAGTTGATGATATAGAAAAAACTTCATTCTTTACTTCATTTGGCAAGTCAACATTACTTGCTTTTGTGTTATGAAAATTAACCGACTTGATGTAACTAAGCTTAGTCCTTCTTCTTGACTATTTTAGATTCTACAAAATCTGATGATAAAAATTAATTATAGAGAATAATCAGAATCAGCAACAGCTAATAGGTTTAAACTTTTTTGTCACTCAAAATTTTATAATCAGAAGACAAAATCAACCGAAAACATCCCATTATCCTGTTAATTACTTTTAGATACCAAGTTTGAGGTGAGATTAGCTTTATAACAAATAAAAATAAAATCATGTTTACAATGAGTAATTCTTTTAGTAATTGCCCAATAATATAATGATTAATCTTTTGTACATTGTCAATCTTAAATGAACGATAATTACATAAAATTAAAATTTAAAATTCAACTTTTACACATGTATCATGAATCTAACAGTAATAGTATATATTTGTCAGTACATATAAGATTTATCCATAATACAAAGATACTCCTTTGAATGAGGTTGGACCCTTGATTGCAACATCCTCAGGCTTGTAGGTATCTCACGTTTGGAGTTAACTAGTAGACTTTCAATATATAATATAACTTATCATCAAAGGATTAGGAATATAGAGATAATTAATAAACTCACTATTAATTCTTGGTCCTCCAAAATCTTCTCCTAATTCACCGGCCATCGAGTTTGACCACATTTTTTTTTATCAAAGTTTTGCTTTTAGATTAATCCAACTACTCCTTGCACTTTTCTCGCCGGAAACTAGTTGCTCCGTTTGAATTAATTGTTTTTGGAGATATTTTTAAAAATTTTTCCTGTAACAACGTACATGAAAATTTTTTATTAAAATATTTAATATATTATATAGATGAAATATATTTTAAATTATTATATATTACTGTAATATTATATTTAAAAATTTTATTTTTTAAAAAAATGACCCAATCCAAACGGATAGTAAATTTTAATGCACGAGTCAATGCTTAACGTGGGCAATGCGCCAGGTGGTACAAGGTAACAGCATCTGTGGCCTAACTAAAAGATGGCGACCTCTGTCCATGCGCCACCGGCTAATCTTCCTTCCACCAATGGTTCCGCTTCCACGTAAACTCGTGTTTTTTGTTTTTTTGTTTTTTGGAGGAACTTGTGTTTAGTTTTCAAGTCATTGTCCTAAGGAAAATGCGTGTAAGGCCTATAGATTCAGTATATTACTATATTTCTCCCATCTCTTTCACGGGGGTATATAGTATTGAGGGATCTCACTTCTTTTTATTCTTCTTCGTCTCCTTCACAATTTGGCAAATGACATCCCTTGACAAAGCTTAACACAGTGGATCCTTTGGCGTGCAAATTAAATCTGGAGTTTGTTTACGGGATTCATTTGTTTAAGGCTGTTTAAGCTTACATAATTCTTGACTTTTTTATTTTCAAAATTAAATCCAACTCGACATTTGGGGAAAAAAAGGGTAAATGTTTGTCCCTTACTACTGATATTGACCTATGTAACAAGAAAGTTGTTTTTGGCCGACTTTTTGCTACATTTTGAAAAAAATAAGAAACGAATAAGTGGCACCTTAATTTTAAGACTCTAAGGTACAAATTTAAGTTAGGAATTAGGATAATCTCATGCATCACAATTTCGTAAACACGGCTATTTTGCTCATTTCGGATAATTTGCTCATTTGTTTGGTCACTCGCTTCGCCTCCGTTTTATGGAACACGAATTTATTGAATTTTAACAGGAAACATCTCTAGAATGTTCTAATTTCATAACGTAGAGGTTATGAATTCTTACTGCCCTGTCCCCTCCCCATTTTTTAAATCCCACCATTCCACTACTACAAAAAAAAAAAAAAAATAATAATAATAAGAAAAAGAAAACCTCTAGAATATTCTCATCAAATAAACACAAATGAAAATGGTGTTATAATGAACTTTACCTCTTTTTTTTGGAAACCAGACTTTACCTAATTTTCTTAAGCATCTGAATTTCCCAAATAATACTTCACCTAAAGCACAATGTACAGATATTCAAGAATAGGCACTTGTAGGTCTCAGCCCATTGGGCTCGGCATATGGGGGAGAGATTTAAAAATAATGATCTTCTTGACCTGTCTGAGTCAAAGAGCGACTTGCTCCAAACTCTATCCAGGATCCATGATCATTTGTCATGGTCCTGGGTTGCGGATTGTGGCAAAATCAATTTGCTGAGCTAACTCTGGCACCTGTTGAATTAGTTGGTTATACGATCCAATGAACAATTTTGTAGTAAAAGGGTTCTTAAAAAAAAAAAAAAAAAAAAAATGTAGTAAGCGGTACTAGTTTCTCTTTCCCCCATCAAAGTCACATTTTGGGATTCCAATTCCTCCTAGGAATAGTTGTTTTGCATTTGAACTCTTTTTAAGAATAGTTGCTTAATGGGTTTGTTCGGACAGCTGATTATTTTTTCAAATATATTTGCTTTCATCATCATTACAATTTTCAATACATCTTTATTTTTCTAATTACCTTTTTATCTCACATACATCACATCACAAAAAGTGCTACAGCAAAAATATTTCAAATAACTTATAATCCAAACAAAATGCTAGTGAATTTATTTTCAAAATTATCCTAAAAATTTAAATTTAGCATGAAGCATAAAGTGTATTTGAATAGTAGAATATTTGAAATAGGTTTTTTTTTTTAAAAATTATAACACTTTTTTAATGTAATATATATAAAATAAAAAAAATTATTAAAAATTAATAAACTACAATCCAAACAACCAGAGATAAAAGTCAAATAACTTTAGAGAAAGAGATCATAATCTTAATTAACAAATAATTTGACTACACTTCGAATGATGATACTTAGGGCGGAAAAAGTAATCTGCTTTAATTTTATTAACCCCTTGCACAGCCTTAACCTAGAATTACTTAAGGCTCGGCCATTCTGTTAATTTCAAATCCATTATTTGTATTAGCATTTAGCAGGAGAGGGAAGCCAAAACTTGGACTATGTTCGGGTAGGGGCCGCGCGAACGCAGGCCCCCACTGCCACAAATTATGACGTAGGCTCCACCACTTGGGTAGACCTTAGGCGGGCACCCCTCCAAAGTGCAATGGAGGTCACCAACCTAGGCCATGGGCCTTCTTGATCACCCATTGACCCCGTCCAGGTAAGTATGTTTCCCATTTCTCCTCCGACCTATTTTATGCTTCTCTCCTTGCCTCCTCTCCTCCGTCTCAAGTCGATGTGGGACGCTGAATCAGTAGTGAATCTGGCACAACTGACTGCACCGCCTCATCTTGCTGACCATGCACGTTCCCTTAAATTTTCCTGCAGCATTTTTTTTATGATTTTCTTTGCCTTCTACTCAAATTGATTACCAACGGGTCAATACTTGCTCTCAATTAACGTAGTTAAAGATGAATTAAATTTCAGTCAGATGGTAAAAATTACAGAGTCCCATAGTTCAATACAAGTGTTTTTGTTTTGTTTTTTGTGGGGGGGGGGGGGGGGGAGTTGGTGGTGGTGGTGGTGGTTTTCCTTTATAATAAACTCATCCTATCCACAACTTCATGAACTGAAGAATAATTGAACAAAGTAAAGGAAGAGAGGAAAATGTAGGGAAGCTGATTTTGTAAGGGTTCTCCACATTATCACCAAGGCTATACACAACCTTTTCGGTTTCTTATTTTTGTTGTGACTAATAAATAGAATCGAAACGAAATTTGGCCTAATCGATCTGAGTCTCGACTCAATTTTACCAAGTTCGAACTCGAGCTCGAATTCAACAAGTTTTCAATGTAAAATTCGAATTGAAATACGATCTCAAATCGAATCTTAGTCGAGTTCAGAGTCGAGTCTACTCGAGTTCAAAACAAAATAAATAAAATAATTACATTTATATTTTTAAAAATGAATAAGATAATCATGTTTCTTTGATAAATAATATAAATATTAGGAATATATATAATTTTACTATTAAAAAAATATATACATATATATATATATATTTCATCCGACTTACGAGATAACATGTTGAGTTTCTCCCTACACAACTCGAGTTCGATAGCTCAACTTAGTTAGATCGAGATCAAGTCAAACTTTGATCGAGCCGTTTGCGAGCAGTTTGATTTGCTTGCGGCCTTAGTTGTGACTTGCTTATTCTTTCTTTCCACATTCTGAAAAACAAAAGGTGCTTCATCTTGCTGACTCCATTCTTGGAAGTAGAAGTAGATATCAGTCCGATCCTCCTTAAACTGATACATCTTGGCGATGAACAGGAGGTTCCTCATCATATCTCTACAACAAGATTAGAAGAGCTTCTGGGGACGCAAATTAATGTGCAGATGCTCTTGTTCTGCTTCATGAATTGAGAAAGGCTTAAGCATACTCATCTTCCAAGAAAGAATCAGCATTGAAGGGTTTTTCCTATCTTCTTTTGTTTTTTTGCAGCTTTATTGATATTAGGCCTGTTAAAGGAAATGCAAGAGGTGCGAAAATGTAAACTCATCCTCCACAAGGTGCATTGATGCAACTCAGCATATACAGAATGCAAGCCAGGAAATCAAATTTGCATTGCCATGTTTCTAATTTCCTGCCTTCCTTAACCTAAAAGATACATTTCCACTAATGGTCATACATTAATCCAAATAATACTTCCAATCCGAGTTTGGCATGTTCATAATCTGTCTTTGTGAATTTGTGACGTGAAATCAAAACAATTCATTTACAGGTGCCATTTTGGGGGAAAAAATGAACTCTTTTGCAAGGCCATGAAATTTTCACACCAAAATCCACCATACAAGGGGAAAAGGAAGGTTCCTTGAGTCAGTTTCTTGGAAGTCTCTATCAAAATTGGCTGCTAAAAAATCCAACATAATCAGATAAGCAGAAACACAGCATTCATTCATTATACAATCCATCCAGACCCGTTGAATGCTCCACCAACAGATCAAGAAAGCAGAATCACGTCATCCCACTAATGTTTAATTAGCCAGTATTTGCATAAGTTAAATTATTTACCATTCGAACGCATTTACACCTTTTCACAATTTAGTCTTACATTTTTTTTTCAAAAAAAAAAAAAAAGTAAACACGCGAGCGACCACTATACTTGAGCACTCAATGAATATCTATCGTACAAATTCATCGTTTACTTTTTAGTCGGTATTGTTTATTCAAAATTGACGTTTCAATGTTCGAAGACTAAACCCAAAATTTTCACGAAAAGCTACTCATTAGAGGTGACTTTATAACCTAATACTTACTAATTATATGTAATAAAGATTAGGCAAACTGTGGATATGTAAGGTACGAGATATGATGCTTGGTGTTGCAGTAAATAAATGTCCCCTCAAAAAAAAAAATTAAAGTTGAAAATGGAGAAGAGGTTAATTACTACATTGAACCTAACTCGTGGCACGTGAAAAGGATAAGCAAATGAGTAAGATTCCTAAATTAAAACGAAAACTACTAGTACTATATTTAGCTCTAAGATTTTAAAATTGCGTTTCAAACATCTCGTTAACATCCCAAAACCAACATCTCCTTGAGCATTTTGATCTTTCCCACGTACTGAGAAGAAGGAAAAAAGAATAAAAAGAATGCTCTTTCTTCTACAGCATCTCCATAAATAATTTACTAATATGCTTTTCTGAGAATTGATCCACGTTTTCAGCTACCCCTTCCGCTGCTTAGAACCCCAAATCTAAAAATCTTGAAAAAGCTCTCTTTACGAATTTGGAACAAGCCCCTGAATCTCTTTCTTTTGCATATCAGAACAAAGCTGACAATTTTTAAATTCTAAGCATCCAAATTTAAAATTTTTCCCATATCTTCGTATTTTCAAGATTTTCAACTTTGCTTCACTTTTGTGACCAATCATTTTGAGCTTATAAAAGTTCTCATCATCCCTTTGGATTTTCTCATCTAGTTGAACTGAGGTGGGAAGACCGGTGGAGAAAAAGGGGAAAAGATTGTAACTTTAAGGGGTGAAATGGCGATGCAGAAGAGCCGAGGAGAGAAGGATGATGTAGAGAATAGGTTAGCAACTACAGCATCGGTGAAAGATTCATCAGTAAGTCTATTAAGGGTTATTTCAGTTTTGATCATTTTTGTAGTAGGGGTAGTGATCGGGCTGGTTTCAAGTTCCCACATTGATAGCTACTTTAGAATCCAGCAATTTTATACCAATAGGGCTCCAGCGTTTGATGATAGAAATTGCACAATTGTGATTAACACTTGTGAAACAGAGGATTGTTTGAGCATGAAAAGTTTTATCAGGCCTAAGAATTTGACTCATGGTTTGTCTGATGAGGAGTTGTTTTGGAGGGCTTCATTGGTGCCTAAGAAGGAGGAGTTCCCATTTAATAGAGTTCCAAAGGTAGCTTTTATGTTTTTGACTAGAGGGCCATTGCCGCTTTTGCCATTGTGGGAGAGGTTTTTTAAAGGAGAGGATGAAAAGAAGTACTCAATTTATGTGCACGCTCAACCGGGGTTCCAGCTCAATGTGCCTAATTCCTCAGTTTTCTACAGACGACAGATTCCAAGTCGGGTATTGTTCTCTTGACTTGATAGTTTCTTATCGGTTACTCATGTAATCTATGTTTATAACATGAATTATGAGATATGGTAATTTTTTTCCCTACTCGTCTTTATGTTGGTATATAGGAACCCTTTTTTTAGTAGGTTAAGTACCTAATGAAATTTGTGAGTATACATGGGTGAATAGGACAGGAAATTTATTGTTTCAGACACATTACTTTCAAGGTGTAGTATAAGTAAATGCACTTCTATACCAAACATTCTGCTTGGTTTGAAGGTGTTAGTATGTGAATTTCTGAGGTTCAATAGAATGTTCTTCTTAATTTATGCTCCATAAGTTTTGAACATCTTCCCTCAAGACATTTGTTTAGTTTCAGATGTAGACCCCATGTGGGGTTGCGGTGCGGTTACAGAAAAAGCACTTTTAAGCACACAAAGTACTTTTAGGGTGTTTGATAACTAATTTCCCTTAACTTAAGTAGCGCAGCTTTTGGTAATGTAAAAGCACTTTTGTTAAAAGCACTTGTGTCAGAAGTGCTTCTTTATAAGCCACTGCAACCCCAAACTGGGCCGTAGCACATGACTAGATGCAGTTTACCATTGTGAAATGTAATTAAAACAACTGATTAGTATAGGATGTCTCTTTGAACTCACCTTGTGAGTTTTGCCAGACTTGTTCAACTGAATGTTAATTATACGTAGTAATGGAGTCTAGGACTTAGCTAATCATGCGACATAGGGAAGAAATTCAATTTTATAAAGATTTAAACTACAGTGTAGAAGGACAGCTGAAGAAAATGTTTATGCTGATTGATTAGATGCTGAAGTTGCTTTTTTTTTTTTTTTATTGTAATATATAGTTAACTCAAAAGAGATGAAATTTTGAAAAGACAGAATGGCGCCCTACGAATGAACTTGTTTTGAGTCTGCACCATGGAAATTCTCGGAAGTTTCCTTAAAGGCGGCCACTTAATAATTTAATTGTTCTTGAGCAAACAATTTTTTTTTCGCCTCCTTAAGTTGGAAAAGAGTCTATTTCGATGAACTACATGTTGGTTTTAATCCGATCTTTCTAATGATTCTTCTAACTAGCAGAATCAACAGAAGTTTGATCAAGTTGAGTCAGTAGATAAATTAAATCAAGTTGGAGTTAGTTAGTCTTGCCTCATTGATAGCCATTCCTTTTGCAAAACTTTGAAAAATATCTTTGCCGAAGAGCATTTTGACATATTGGTTCACTTGTCAAAATCTATGATATGTTGCTTTTATGCTTGTCCAAAGTAAGTCTTGAGTCGACATATTTCATCTTGAGTTTAGCTTGATATGCTGATTGCTCGCTTGCCCAAGTGTGAATCCTAGGTCTACTGTTAATAAATTTTGAATTCTCTGTGGGGATGATTGAATGCCTTACTGATTTGGGTGCTTTTTAGAGCAGTATATGAATGTGCAATGCTGAGCGTATAGCTTGCCCAAGTATATCAAGCTCCTTTATTAGACAAACAGCTGCAAGCCTAATCTCTGCATATCAAGCTGTGAATGTGATGAATGAATTGCTTTAAGCTTAAATATGCTGCTAATCTCTTTTATTTTTTTTTCGTGTTGTTGGGGTGGGGGGTTGGTTTAGAAGCATATCTAACTTTTAAGATGTATATTGTTCTACCATTTGGTTATGAAGTGGTACACCTTCTTCATGATGCTTCCATTGTGAAAATGATGGTATTTTTTCACAAGAGAGTCACATACTCATACTGTCGGTGGGGATAATTTGAGCTCAAACTTGATGTTGATACCAAGCTCCATACCGTTGAGCTGAGCTCAATGTAAGATCAACTCTCTGTGGACTCTGCTTCAAGTTTCATATAGTGCAGCCTGAAAGTCTTTGAAGCAAGGTCTTGGCCGAAACTATGGTTCTGCTCATTAATGACTATGGTTTTCTGTTAATTCAGGTACCACTAATTACATAAAGCGAGGATATTGATGAAATTTGTTATGTGGAAACACGAGGGAATTTAAGTGATGAGAACAATTTGCAATTAATACAAGAGCTTGACATTATGATTATGTGCAGTGCATGACAGGTTATCCTGGTTAAGACTAATTGTATTGAGCTCTGGAACTTCCTTCTTCAAATTTGAGGCTTGAACTTGTTGAATACCTTGGTCGAATGTTATGGAAGTATTTAAAATAAGTGATAAGGGTCAACTACAGGCTTTTTTAAAGATCTAAACTCATACTGGCATCTACTGCAGCCCTTATTCTTAGTGTACTGCTGAAATAGTTTTGAATCAATAATTTGATATTTGACAAGCTAAGTGTTGGAACAATGGGTAGATGCCATTGATTTTGCAAATGTGCTTAGGGCTTTAGAGTCTTGTTATTCCTAAGATAAACTTCCTGGTAATTTCACATAGCCTTTACAATGAAAGATGCTAAAATTGTCAGATGTATGTTGTGGTAAATACCATGATGCTTGTCTATGTGATGTAATTAGCTGGAAAACAATGCATTGATTTGATGTGGTGCATACTTATGCATGAAACAGCTCTTACATGAAGAAATATAATTCTGAGAATGCTTTTAGAACAAAGAGAATGTGAATATGGCTATTTCTCTATCTGCTTCACGATTTCTTACCCTAATTATGGGTGGGGAAGGTTTACCTCAAATAGACATTTTCTATGGGGTGTGGATTTCTCCACTAGCGTTCAAGTTGGCGAGTATAAGGATATAGGAATTCTGTCATTTGATAGAGTAACTCTGTATGCAGAAAACAAGGGGGAAGAAGAAATGAAAGAGGCATTTCTAAACCTATTCTGTGCTTTGTTTAAGGGTTTTTTCGCTACCCATCTGGTATTCTGTGGATCATCTAGTTGTGAGCCTTATGTTACATTCATATTTTTGACACTAAAACTGCCAGATGAAGATGTTTTGTGCTGCATCATGGATGTTATGACCGTTATCTGTTTTTTACTCCTCTTTTGATGGTTAACGCCCTGTGTAAGCATCTTATGACTATTGCACTTTTAAAGGTTATCAGTTGTGCGCAACACTACCCTTGCATATTTAATCGTAATTTTTTAGGTTAACTTGGCAACTTCAACAGGAAATCCCTGGATGAAATAGCTTATAAATTGCCTTCTAATTTGGTACTCGGTTAGAAAGATAGACTATCAAGAACGTACAGGAGGTACAGTGGGCAGTTTGCCATGGAATAGCTTATCAATTGCCTTTTAATTTGTTATTCAATTAGAAAGATAGACTGTCAGGAACTTACAAGAGTTACGGTGGGCAGTTTGCTAGATCTAGTATGGAACGTACGTGGATGGAAGTTGGAGTTGGCGACTCTCCTAAGGTTCCCTTCCATAATCTGGCCAAGTTCTTGTAAATATCGTCTTTTTAGGATAGTGCAGCACATATGAGTTGGTACCTCGTATCCCATTTAGAACGTACTAAATTGTGCATTTTTTGTGAGTTTTTAATTAGATCTTACTGCCATTACAAGTATTTGGTCTTTTTCCTTCAATTGTTTCTTTCATATTTTAGTCATAACTACACTGTCCTCTAGTCTGTGTGCTCCTTTGGAATTTCCTTTCTGTTTGTGAACTTTTGTCGGTCGGTGAATTTTATTTGACTTTGTATTGGCAACGTCACTTCCTCTGCCATAGCCTCTTTAGTATTTACACAGTTCATAGTATGCTTCATGGTTAAGCAGAAATTTGCAAACAAATCTGGTAAAACATAAGATGATGGTGCGCGTATCTTCAAATAATTATACAGCTGCATAACTCCAGTCTCTTTGCTGTTTCATTTCCTGAGCATTATATTTTCTTCCTTTGCAGCGTGTTGAATGGGGAACAGTATCCCTCGTTGATGCAGAAAAACGGCTTTTAGCCAATGCATTGCTTGACTTTTCCAACGAACGTTTTGTTCTTCTCTCTGAGAGTTGTATCCCTGTGTATAATTTCCCAGCTGTCTACGGATACCTTACTGGGTCCATGCATAGTTTTGTTCAGTCATATGATGATCCCTCTCGTTATGGCCGTGGCCGTTACAGCCGTCGGATGCAGCCAGATATTAGGCTTGCAGATTGGAGAAAAGGGTCCCAGTGGTTTGAGCTTAACCGCTACTTGGCTGCTATTGTTGTAGCAGAAACAAAATACTACTCAATCTTTAAGAAACATTGCAGGCCTTCTTGTTATCCAGATGAGCACTACCTCCCAACATTCCTTCACAAGTTTTATGGAGCCATGAATGCAAACCGAACGGTGACTTATGTTGATTGGTCTGTAATTGCACCACATCCTGGGACGTTTACTGCAGTTAATGTTACGGAAGGCTTTATTCGATCAATAAGGAACAACGGGACAGCATGTTCTTACAATTTAAAAAGTACGACAACTGTTTGTTACCTCTTTGCACGAAAATTTACTCCCGATGCTTTGGAGCCTTTATTGAATCTCAGTTCGGAAGTGATGAGATATTGAAAGTTGTGGCTTAAGTAGAGTTTCTAGTTGTGATGTTTAGAACTTATATCTTAGACCCTTTCGTGTGCTTAGGCCGAAATTCTGCCAGATTTTTGTCATTTGATAAGAGGCTGCTGAATGTACAGAACTTGCCAGCAGAGGATATGGTCCTCAACCAGGCCCAGGATCTGCTGGATCATTGATGCAGGAGAGCATAAGTTGGAACTCATAGCCCTTTGGCTTTGTTCATCTGAAGTAACTTTGTGTTACCTTACCTACTAGAAAGTGAGTAAGTTATAAAATTACACGTTGAAAACGATAGATATAAATATGTGAATCCTTAAAATTAAGGAGATAGATCATTATTTAATTTATGTTCGTGTTGCATATAAATTGCATATTGTTTAGAGTAAGATTTTGTACCTTAATTAAGTATTTAAGCTCCTAATCCAACTTTAAAAACTTCACTACTTTGATGAAGGGAAGGGAGAAGAAAAAAAAAAAAACTTCAGAACTTGCTTTTGGTCTCTCTTCGCTGTTCCAACACAAAATCCAAACTACAAAATATGTCGAGACCCTGATAAACCTCCAACCTGACAGTGAATTCTGGACAAAAAGAATTCCAAGGGAGGTTATGTTAGATTTCTAAAAGGTTCAATGCCTATCGAAAGTCGGATTCCTTCAGCATTTTCACTCCTACATTTAACTTTCTCAAGTTCATTTCGGTACAATGAGACGGACAGCGGTCTATCTACTCTAATATTCACCAATATAGGTTTGACATTATGATAGTTGGAAAACAAATCCATGTCAAGCAACGAATCCGGCCTTCTAGTTGTTTATTACTTTCGACCTCACCTTCACGCAGCTTCCACTTAAAAAGCCTCTCCAGCATCTCCAAAAACTTCATCTTTGAAACCGGAAATGCCATCACCCCATTCAAACACCAATTTAGGTACCTATTAATTGAAAACTGCTTCTGCCCCTGATTTGAAGGAATTCCTTAACATGAAAAAAGAGCAAAATGTCATCTCCGAACCACATATGATGCAGAAACTAAAATTGAATGAGCACGAATACGTAGATTTGCAACTTCCACGGAAGAAGAGTTGAAAAGAGAAAATAGTATTTAGATCCTTAGTAGCTATAAAAAATTACAAGAAGGAGATGCAATAGTTGCATTTCCTTGACATGCCATATGATTGTCATTTAGGAATATAACAGCATAATTCTTGGAGTTAATGTACGTCTTGGCAATTAATTTATCAAGTATTGAGTAAGCCAACTTCGGCGCGATATACCAATATACACACAACTGTTCTTCCTAAATACAACAGTGAACTGCAGCTATGAGCATTTACTGAGCCTTCAGATTGAAATGACAATGAAAAGACTGATAAATCTTTTACTTGATTCCCTAAAAAGGACTGGAGGAGCTGCTGAGTGCTGAGCCAGGAAGCTGATAATGAGCTTCCAACTCAGCTGGGGACATAGGAAGAGAAATAAAAGGAGAGGCGTATAGATTGTCACTCCAACATCAGCAATGTCTCAGAATAAGTAAACCCAATCCTATAGCTCCAGCTATTTTTCCCTCAAAATGATTCGGTAAGAACCTGCAGAAAGTAAAGAAGGATAGAGGATACTCATTCCACCTAATTGCAGTTACTTGTCCAGATTGGTAAAAGTGAGTAATCTCAGGCTTCACTATAGTGTTTTGGAGCACCAGCAACTACTCTGTGGCTTCATGAGTCATCACTGCTCCTCTACCCCTCTTTCCCAGAGCTACAAATAAAAGAAAATAACAAACTAAGGGCAATCATCCACAAAATCTGCATTTTAACAGCTTCAACCTAAGGAAACTTTGCTGCCAATTGACATCTCAAATGAATTAAAAACCACAAAGATCACATCCCTTCCCCAAGATGGATCCATCTATAGAGCGAGTAGAAGCAGATACAACTCAAATCAATAAAACCTTTTAACAGACAAGCCTATTTCGTGGTTGATATGGAGCCCTTAGATAATGAACCCCAGTGGAAAGCCATAGGAAACACTTTGCCGGCAATAAAAAATGGATATAACGGTCACCTGTGAATACAGGTTGACAGTTG
Organism: Coffea arabica; assembly: GCF_036785885.1. Taxonomy (NCBI): domain Eukaryota; kingdom Viridiplantae; phylum Streptophyta; class Magnoliopsida; order Gentianales; family Rubiaceae; genus Coffea; species Coffea arabica. Next base: position 21,219,473 of record NC_092312.1, on the reverse strand, counting down.
AAGATTGGGACCTCATTCCACCACCTTTGAATATTTCCAGGATCCTCTGGGATGACGGTTGTTTAATCGAGAGGGCTACGAGTGTCGCAAGCAAGGTCTTTGTCTGGCACTGAGGAAGCTTAGGTATTTCACTACTTTACCCAGTCGGTGTGTGTGTGTGTGTGTGTATTGTGGTTTTGGGGGTGGAGGGAGGGGGAAGTGGGGCTGCAAAGCTAATACTCGAATAGATTTTTAATCATAAGGAGGTCAGAATAACCAAAAAATCTAATAAAACAGATGCCTTGTACTTGGCACATAACTCTATAATAACGACAAGAAATTGATACACTACACTCAGTTGCAAAACTAATCTCATTTACGTTATCAATGTTGTGACCAGAATAGATGTATGACGTATAGTTTGAAGCCCAACTCAGAAAGGATATGACTTGAGTGGGATTGTGTACCTAACAGTTGACTGTCACCTGACCTGCCTTTCTGAAAATTCCATTCATTCTATCATTGGAGATGATGGCATTGCTTATTTCCTCATTTGATGTGTTACTACCTGTTCTGGCATTTGAGATGGTGCTGCTGCTTGTTCAGGCATCTGTGGAGAAGATGATGTCTGCCATGGCATCTGAGCAGCTCCTGTTGCTTGTGCAGAAGATGCCGTCTGCCATGACATCTGAGAAGATGCCGGTGCTTGTGGAGAAGATGATGCCTGCCATGTCATCGGAGAAGCTCCTTGTGCTTGTGGAGAAGATGAAGTCTGCCATGGCACATGAGAAGCTCCTGGTGCTTGTGGAGACGATGTGTGCCATTGCATCTGAGAAGCTCCGGGTGGTTGTTGCCACTGCATTTGAGAAGCTCCTGGGGCGTTTCCTGGGGAGTGAGAAGGAAATGATGCGTGCTCAGGCATTCGAGAATAAACTGAAGCCTGCCATGGCATTTCTGACGTTCTAGGAGCTTGAGTTTGAGCAGCGGATGATGCTTGCCATGGCATTTGAGAAGCTGCTGGAGATGTTTGCCCTGGATTGTGAGAGGAAACTGAAGCCCGCCATGGCCCTTGAGCAGCTCTAGGAGCTTGAGCAGTAAATGAAGCCTGCACTGGCATTTGAGATGCCCCTGCCGGTGATTGTCCTGGCATTTCAGAAGAAGCAGAAGCCTGCCACGACATCTGAGTAGCCCCTGCTGCCGCTTGGCTGGGCAGTTGAGGTGAAACAGAGGACTGCCAAGGGCTTTGTGGGCCTGCAGGAGGTACCTGTGTTGGAATTTGAGGAGACAGGGAAAATGATGTCATTCCCGACTGAGGGGTTGCTAATGGTACCCGCCATGCTGGCACCTGTCCGGGCATTTGGGATGCTGGCACCTGTGGGGGTGGATAAAATGGAAATCTTGCATTTACAATTCTCTCGATAACCTCAAGCCTTCCCTCTTTCTCAAAAACATGCAACAGAAATTCCTTGAGCGCAGGGGTGACACCAACACCAAAGGTAATCATCTGAGTTACCACATAAGAGCAGGCCTCCAGTTCACCGACTCCGCAGAGCCCCCTGATCACAATCTCAAAAGTTGTAACATCAGGTTTCGGTTCTCTCTCACACATCTTCATCAGAATAGGCACGCACTCCTCCACTTTCCCTTTTTCAATCAAGAAACTAAACCATTTATTAGCATAAGCGGGAATGACCCTAAGGCCAGCCACCACCATCATCCTATACTTCTCCAAAGTTTCACCCACCTTGCCCGCCTGAATATAAGCATCAATGAAAGTCCTAAAGGTCGTAACATCTGGTGACAGAGACTTACTCTGCAACTGCACAAAATAACCCTCAGCCTCCTCCAATTTCTCAACCTCGCATAACCTCACAATCATATTATTAAACCCCGCCACGTCCATGGCAAAAGGCCTCGACTTTTCTGCCTTACCAACCTTCTTAAACACTTCCATGGCCTCCGAAACCTTCCCTAACCTAAAACACTCATTCACCATAATATTAAAGGTATCCGAATTCACAGCCTGAAAAGTGGGAGGAGTATGATTATCCAACATATTATTAAACAATTCCCAAGCCTCCTTTTCCTTCCCATGCCTCACTAATACCTCCAAAAGCACATTGCAAGTAGCAGGGACCATTCTGAATTGCTTATTCATCAAATACTTGTACGCCTCCATGGCCTCCTTCTCCCTCCCCTGCTTAAAAAACCAGTCCATAAATGTCGCACTAACGACCCCATCATAAACCAAACACCTCTCTTGTAACTCTTCAAAAAATTCATTTGCTCTATCTAAATTGCCCAATTCGAGAAACCCATAAATTACATTATTATACACTAACGAGTCCGCACCTTGACCTTTAGCTAACATATCCCTGAGGAAACTGACGGCCTCATCGATTCGGCCAGCATCAATAAGTCCCTTTGTAAGGTGGCGATAAGTAAAAGACGAGGGCAAAAAAGGGGCTTCCTGGTAAATAAGGTGATAAACATTGGTTGCCTCCTCAACGTCCCCGTTTCCGAAATGGGAAAGGACAAGATTGTTGTACGAGACAATATTGGGGATAATACTTGATTGCTTGAAAAAGTATTGGAAGAGGTTCTTCGAGTCAGTGTAGCGACCGGCGCGGTTCATAGCCGCGATGATGGCGTTGCAGGTGAAGACAGTGGGTCGGACATTGGAAAAAACAGCGTGGCGAGCTATGGCAGAGGCAGAATCGAGATCCCCGGCGCGAATTAGGGATTGAACGCGGTTGTGGAGGTTCAGCCGAGGACCGGTTAGGGCTGAGGTGCTGTCAGGCATCGGAGGACCTTTCGGGGCACTACCCTGCTGGGAATGGGATGGAGGGTCGCGGCGGAGGGCCCACATCGGAGGCTCGATTCGCATCCTGCGCTTTCTCCGGCGGCGCTCTGCCGCGGCTTCTTCGGCGGAAGTGAATGCATAGGATCGGAGTGCGATCAATTGATTTGGGTTTTGCGGGAGGTGTTGGCTCTTGAGGGATAGAATATGAGCCGTCCCGGCGGTGGAGGTACAGGTGGAGCGGCGACAATGACGGAGGAGGGTCCGATACATGGTCACCGTTGGCTGAGTTCGACAGACTGAGGTCAAGTGTTTAGTTGGGTGGTGCCCTGAAAATGAGCGAGGGAGAAGAAGTTTGAGGACCTAGGGTTTAAAGGCTTAAACCCTTGAAATTCTTGGACTCGAAGAATTTGCACCTCCTGCCCACCATAATATAAGATTTTACAATTTATTCCCAGATGAACTTTTTCTAATTATATGTTAACCCCCTCAATTCTGTTATTATTGTTTTTGCTCCCTTGTTGTTTCTATCAAATCTAACATCTTACCTTGAACTAATGCAAACAACTTCTTACTTGGACAAAATGCCGAGTCCAATTCATTTGTCAACTAATTATTCTACGTTCTTGCCAAAGAAAAGAAAAAGAACAAAACTTATTGTTTGAAAGACTCATAGAATTTCACTTGAAATTAGTTTACAAACTCACCAGAAAAAATAAATAAAAGGAACAAAATGGTATTGTTACATTTCGGAAAAAAAAAAACATCTATTTTTGATCTGTATAAGGAATAGTAAATCCTATAGAATCAAAACTAGCATATTTGTGACATCAAAAAAATATACAATTACAAAGAAGAAATGTTAAAGGCTGCTTCTTCCCTGGCTCAGTCGGTAAAGTTTCAGTATCCAGTATCATCATCATCATCACCACCTGGGAACCGAGCTCTTCAAGGCTTTATACAACTTTGCATTGTATAGGAAAAAATTTTCTGTACGGTGTTTCCAGAGATGTGTATGTTTCTGTACAAGAATCAGCACTAGTCCAGCCATGTTTGTCCTGAAGTCTTTAGGATGGAGCTGTGCTCTAATGAACTGTCTGCTCTACTTGATTATTATACGGATCAACCCAACATTGATCTGCCTTGACAGCTTTATTCCATCTCCTCCTAAAAATTCTCATCTCAATGTAGGATTGTCTTCTGACCTGAGAGCAAGAAAAGAAGAGATGAGAGGAAGTTAAAGCAGGCGAAGCTAGAGACACACCACAAAAGCATCGTAAATTTTCCCGTATGAGCCTAGGCATAGAGTTGACTGCTGAAGACTAAGAAGCAGCTAAATAATTGACCATGAACACTACCCTAGGAGAATTGTAGACTTACAGCAGATCTGTTGTCAAACTCGTTGAGTACAGAAGTTGCCTGCAATTTCACACAAATGTGCCGCGATTTAGATGAGAGGAACGTTGAGGGGATGGGAAGTTTTAACATAAGTTCAATTTCACTGCCATACCAAAGTATCCGAGCCTGCTAAATTCTCTGTTTGTGTGGAAGATTCAGGAGATTCATCAGTCAGCTGCACAAAGTCAAGGAAAGCAGCAGAAAATCAGGTAAGCAGAAAAGTACAACTTCACTGGCCTAGTGGCTAGTGGTGGCCGGATCAATTAAGAAAACATAGAATCTCCTCTCTTCCCTACCCAAGACAAAAACAGGGAAACAAACAGGCTTTGTGAGATTACTAACCTTGTGTCCACCTAAAACACCACCTAGTGTAGGAAGACCCATGTGAACTATATACTCTGAGTCGACCACACCAACTTTCCTTGTCCTATCACCCTGATACATAGTAGCACAAAAGCAACATATGATCATTACCAGAAAACAATGTAAGCAGGTCAATAACATCTATACTATACATAAAGGGAGAGGAGATGTTTTGGGGTAAACATTTTCCATCACTTTATGTACTCTCAATTTTACCCTCACTAAAATAACTTCTTACTTTACTACCTAAACACAAATTGCTAAAATAACTACCTGTAACTATTTTTAACCATAATTAATCTAAACACATCTCTACAAAATGACTGCTTCTAACTCTCTAAGCATTGTAACTACTAAAACCATCATTTGATGGGAGAAAAGATTAAAATACCACAGTTTGCTTTAGTAATGAAAATTTTATATAAAATTGATTCGTCAAAAAGCATTTTCGAATTGCACACACATCGCGTGTGCCTTTAGCACTAGTTACAACAACTTGCCTGCGCACAATAACCAAGCTGCATATCCAGGCCCCATCCATGGATCAAGTCATTCTGTTGAAGGGAAAAAAACCACCAGTAAAACACAGTTGCCAATATAGAAAAGCAGACTGGGAGATGCTGCAGCTGACAGTCGTGAAACTTACTGCACATGAAAACCCCATAAGAAGGCTCACTGAAATTCCCCTAAAGATGTGGGTATGACTTGTGAAATGGGGCTACTGTATTATTTCTGAAGGTTGTCTTTCCAAAAAACATAATTCAACAAGGTCATACACAAGAAGAGACCAAGTTATTTATCAGAAACAGTAGGTTTTAGCACCCATTATTTTCCAGCACAGAAGGAAAAGACTGTGAAAGGAAGAAGGAAAAAACAGAAGGAACATAAGCAAAATGACTGAAAGTTATTTCACTCATCCTAGAAGAACCTCACTCAAAAGTTTTCTTTTCTACTTATCTTGTTTAGACCAGCATTATTGCATGTAACCTATATAGACCCCTGTCCTACTGAACACCATTCGGTGACATTCTGCCACTCGGACCTGAGAGAGAGCGGGTGTACACATATCTGCGTGTGCATGCTTGTTTGACCTAGATACTTGATGCACAATTATCTGATAACCATAATATATAAAGAATCACAAAAGACATGAATGGTTGTTAGCTCTTCAAAAGACTCATATTCCAATACCTGAATCATGTACCAGGCACAACGCCAGGCTGCTCTAGAGAATACAGGAGCCATCATCTCCACCCAACTACATGTAAATCTCATATTGTAAGAAGAGGTCCTTTTCCAACTTTTGTAAAAGATAATTAGACATAATTACTAAAGTCTGTTCAACAAGTTGTGGTCTCAAGCTAGAGAAAAGTCATAAATGAAGTACAGAAAATTAGAGCAGCAAATTTACCCAACACAAGGAGGAGCTGTGCTGTTGCTAAAACACCTTCCTCCACCTTTGAACTTAAAGAACCTCCTGTTAGAAGCATAAAAATACATACAAACATTACACTAATGTAAACTTTACAAGATTAGGAGTTGCAGATTCTGAATTCATGGTTCTAAGACAGATATCTCATGGTCAAAATCAGCATAAAAAGACCAAAGAAAATAAGCCTCTAGCAAGACAGTGTCTACATCCCAAAACAAGAGGGCCATAGTTATATTCTCCAACTGGTGCCTGTCCAGTAGCATAGTGATACTTTTCCATGAACATTACTCTAAAGTTGGATTTACAAACATAGCTTTATGCCCTAATCTATTTGGTTATTCATGTTTAGTTAAAATGTTTTAGAGTCCACTAGCAGACATCAATCAGTTATTTCAGGGCCAGCAAATACACTGGAAGCATATACAGTGGCAAAACTAGTAACCAGCAACTTACTTGACATAACATTTTCCTATTTGTCTACTAATAAAGCATGTACCCAACCTGTGCACTCTCGATTTCCTCCTGCGTGCAGTGATTTGGTGATGAACCTTTGATTTAGCAGCATCCAATGCAGGCTGCGAAATTTCAAGATCTTCTTCTTTAACAATCGACAAGTACCTGGAAAACATACAAAGAGAGATGGTAAATATTTTCATTTCATGATGATAGACATGCTCCTTGAGCCACTCTCTAGATTTTCTCAGCCAATCACACCATGGCCTCTTTAAGTATGAAGATGATACATGTTTAGGAACCACAAACTCTTATAATTCATTAAAAGTATGGATTATTTGAAAACTAACAAAGTGTACTTTTGGTAGAAAATTAATTGACTATAAAGGGTCAAACAAAAAGTATGCTCCTGCTTTGTCCACAGTTAGGTTGCATAAGGTCACAGTTTTACACGATTTTGCACCATTATTACCAGTAAGGATGAAGCAGTATAGCTGTTTGCAGCCCACTCATGGCTGGGATGAGGAAGCTGTGCACTAAACTTTGTAGTTACACCATATATATATATATATATATAACCATATAATATAAATGTAACTATTTTTCAATTGAAAAAAGATAAAAGTTATGTTAACATAATTTGAAATTTCAATATCTTTTCTTAGAAGTAATTGAGCTCTACGCTCTTTCATAGAACTAAATTCATCTATGATTGAATCATTACTAAATTTTTCAGCAACTTCTTTTTCTATATACACAGTTAAACAATCATTCAAAAAATTATCTTGCATCTTGTTTCGGAGCTTTGTCGTGATTATTTTCATAATTGAAAATGCCCACTTTGTAGCTGCAATTGATATAGAAAGAGTAACAACAAGTCTAATAAATCTGTCAATAAGAGAATATATCACTGATTTTCTTATTTTCACCAAGTCTTGACATAACTCCTGAATACCAAATAATTCTTGCAATTCATGATGATTTGGAATGTCGAACTCAAAATATTGAAGTTCTATTCTTAGACATACTAGTTCTTGTTTTTAACAATTATGAATTGGGTCTCTTTATTCTAATACATCACATTGGGTCAATTTACTATGGAACATCAAATTATATATTTAATTTTTGAAAGTTAAATAATTAGTACAATAAAAAATAAATAACTTTTTCTGAAGAAAAAAATTAATTCAAAGATGACTAATTCATATATATATATATATATATATATATATCTCAACTTTCATAATATAAACTAAAATTGTAAAAATTTAGGGGGGACCAATTTTATTTTACACACATATTTACATATTATGAATTAAAATTTTCAAAACTTAGGAGGGGCCATGGCCCCCCTCTGTCCTCCCTTGGCTCCATCATTGGTTACACCACAACAAAGAGTTGAGAGGAACTTAGTAATTTGCATAATCGGGTATACAAGACGTACGCTTTTGGTCTCTCATGTAGACAATTATTTCATTGTTCCATCCAACAAAAGGCGGTTAAGTTATGCTTGAGACTCTTTTGCAGCAACTTTCTTCTGCTCAAGCCAGCTAATATTCCAATTTCAGTAAATGGCGATGCAACCATAATTCAGCCAAAAGTTCATTACCAAGAACAATTAAAATAAATATCTACTAGAAAACAAGACCTTAGTTACCAACATTTTTATTTTGTTTTAACTTTATTCTCTGTTTAAATATGATAAATTTCTAATACACCAATATGTGCAAAATAACTAGCACTCTCAAAGCACAATACAACGAAGAAGATCTAGTTCTCAGAGTGTGTCTCAGTTACCTTCCTGGATGAAAATTTTCAACTCCAAGGTCTTCATCCCACAAAAAGATGTAATCATACTCGGAAACTATATCTGGATGTAGGAAACGTTTTGCAAACCACCTGCACCATCAGAAGAAAATTTAGACAACTAAAGATTTTAAATGCATGAAGAACGAGCACTTAGAATCAGATATTAACCATTTTGTTTGATTAGTGGCAGCGACATGTATGACCCGACCACTCCAGTCCAAATCATTCCACTCATCCACAATACCATCATAATGAAAAAGCATGACGACAAAGTTGTTTCCCAGAAACTGCAATATCCATGAATAGTAAATACCTAACTTAGATAAACAAAAATCAGAGTTGTCTGGACCCTAGCAAAAAGAGGGGAAAAAAGAAGGAAAAAATAAATATTAAGCACAAAGATGACAAGTTTACTTTCATTAACATTAACCAAGCGTGGAGAGCCATTACCTTCTCAACCATTTGGTTCACCAATTCTTTCTGCTTAATTCCAACTGGTATAGCCAACAAATTTACTGAATGTTTAACCTTTGTCTGCAATAGAAGTGCATTCAAAGATAAACATGGACACAAGAAACTAAAAGGAACGAATTTAGAAGAATTACAAACCAGAGAAAAAGAACAAGAAAATCTGAGGAAGAAGGAATGATCAGTATCTACCACCTAGAAAAAGCATAATGCAATTTTTAAATGTAGCAATGCAGTTGTAATTGCCAGAACATGGTCTCATATGACAAGTTGTAAACCAGAAAACATTTAGACTCTTGATGCACTATTAAATAACTTAAAAGGTGCAAGAATGAGTTATAAAATTCAGTGAAATTCATCATAGTCTCATGTACCTTTTCATTAATTTTTCCCCATAAAGGGCGCATTTCCAAGTTAGAAGTTCTAGATACAATTCCGTCTGGCAATGCCTCACTACCAAGTGGCCGGCACTTTTCCTGTGGTAAAAGATAAAATAGTATGAATTCACAAAGTCGAAAATCAACACAAACTGGACTTCATGCGGAAAGTATAGGGAAAATCAAACACACTTATCTAATGCCTAGTCGCAAACATATAGTTTACTTCTTATTCTGGTCTTACTAGAGTCTGAATTAAAGGTTTCACGATTAATCCATGTATATAAGTTGCCCTACAAACAGGTTATAATTGGATAAATCCTCAAAACATACTATTTCTCTGAAAGTTTCATGTAAGAATTGATTGAGTTCTAAGTGTAAATTGTATGCCCAACAAGATCTATAAAATACAAGGAAAAACAACCTTGGTGGTCAACAAGGATAAGCAGATGAAAGAGAGAGAAACCAAGTACTATAGTTGAAAACCTGACATGAAACCTTGCAAAATAGAAAGACAACTAGATATCCACCTGTCCTTAGAAATACACACACACAAAAAAAGCACCAAAAGCCTCTTTTGTAATTCCTAGAACTCTAAATTCCCTAATACATAAATAATGTAGCATTACAAAAGAGAAAGGTGCTTGTAAAACTTCATCATAACAAGTGATAAGATGCAATATAGGAATGAAAAACACAAAGAGGATAATGGAAGAACAAAAATAATTTATGCAGCGGAAAGCAATGCAATCTTTCTGAGACAACGAACCTTGCATTTGTCAACCTGTGCATCATGCTGCGTGTCATTCATTCCGAATCCAGAAAATATCTGCAAATTCCACATTGAAAAATAGTTGCCACCAATAAATTTGGACATCAGAATACACATTCTAGGCAAAAATAGTTACCAATCAACCAATTAAACAGAAATCTCAGTACATTTTTTGACAGCTTGCAGTGAGAAACACCAAAAGAGAAAAATCAGAAACATTCAAAATCCTAGAAGGATCTCATTGAATAGGGAGAATTTACCAAGACAATCAAAGCGTATCAAAGTTTTCAAACGAACATAAATGAGACACAGATTATAGATGGACACGTTGACACGATAAAAAAAATGTCTCTGTGTAACTAGCTTTTCTTACAAAACGGAATGAATTAAAAAGAACTAAAAGAAAGACACTTACTATGTCATCCTTTGCAAGGAATGCAGTTCCGATGACGTATACGCAACAAATCAAAGAAGCAGTGACAAAGAGGCTGCATAAATACAATCTAGCTTTTGGATCTGGCATGAGTGAAACCTGAATAGGCAACAAATTAACTATCAGTACCCTAGAGACAGAAAGGTATCATTCCCGTCTAGAGTTAATAAGAAGGTATCAAATTGTAACATCATATATAATTTCTTCAGCTATAACAAAAGTTATCATAGTCAACCGTCCCAAATAAACTTCAGAGAGTCCAAAAAACCCCTCTGGCTCCAAAATTGTCAAGGCCAATAAAAGGTTTCTGAAATCCTCAAAGATAAAGGGGAGCATCAAACAAGCATTCAGAAAACGACAATTTTACAGTCCTTAATGGTTGCAAGGATAGACATTAGCCAGTTATTTCAGAAAAAGATGCTCTTGTCAGCTGCAAAAAAGCTAAGCTCTTCAGAAGCCTAAAATCAGAACAAAATCCACTTAGCATCAGAGGCAGCAACTAAAGTACAGAACAAAACAGAGGGTTGCCCCTCTAGACTTCAACACTTCTATCTGTAACATTATTCAGCAATATAGCAGGTTGTTTACAGAATTTGGAATATTAAACATCTTTTATTGCTAGTAACAACAAAGAAATTTTAAAATATAACAGAAAATGGGCCCTCAAAAATCTCAAATACACCACGGGTGTAAATTATATAGCTTTTAACTGTACCTGACAAATTCAGAGTTTCAAAGATATTCCCTTGCAATTAGTAACAAAATTTAACTATTTAACCTTAATGCATGTATGACAATATGAGCATATAAGCAAGGTGAATAGGCTGTACCCAGAACACTACATTGCACTTCCTATACATATCTATGCACACGCTCACTTTGTTTTTGCATCTTTGCCTGTACATGATATGTATGCACACGTGTACAAACACGCACACACACACGTGTGTGTGTGTGTTTGTGTGTGTGTGTATAATACGCATATGCACACGTGTAGATTGATGCATATATGCAAATGTCACCATGGTATCAGCAAAAAGTGTCTCATGTGCTGATTATCAGAATTCAACTTTCACTGAGAAACAGAGTATATACTCAGATAAGTACACCAAAATTTTGGCAGCATTCAATTTAAAGCTATCCACTTGCTTTTTTTCATCGGCAACAACTACTTCTCCAAAGAATTAACTGATGTAGAAGCATCAAACAACTCAAATTTTTACCTACCAGAATAAGCACCATACTACAAATCCTCTTTGCTTCTAATCAAACTCTCTTACTTTCTTTTTCCCCTTCAATCTCAGCTATCAAACAGCAAAGATAAAAGTTAATTCTATTCTCGTTCCCAATGAAAGATAGTCAAATCTCTCTCTTTTCCAGGAAAAGTGAAACGGAGGAAGAACCATAAGTACGAAATTGACTTCAATTTACATCTAACTCTGTTAGAAACCATCTATTCAGTTCTGTAATACGGTCTTTGAACTAATTTTCCCGGAATAAAACCGATAGAAACGAATAGATATTCAAACTTTTTGATATCCCATTCGTTTTCCTCAGAAAACCAAAATCAAAGCAGACAAACATTCAATTTCCAACACACAGGAAAATTAAATTTATTAACAATAAACATCAAAGCAAGAATACAACATGAAAACGTCATGAACTCAAATGCAAAATCCCATTTACATAATCCCAGAAAAAGTCTGCTATCAAGTGGCTAAGACACAAACGAGAATAAAGAACAAGAGGAGTTACAAAGTTGAAAGACTTCATCTTTGCATGCAAAGCTTCATAAGCGTCCACCAGAAACGACAGGCCCCCAGATGACAGAAGTAGGTGAAGACAGAGAAGAAGAAGAAGAGGAGGAAGCCTTGATACAAAAAGGCAACTTTCAGAGCAATGAAGGTGGAAAATGGACTTTTGGGCTCTTTTTCTTTCCTTATAAACTAAATAAATTTTAGTCGCAATCACAAGAAAAGTCCAACAGCAGTCCGTATGCAAAAAGTAACGAATAAACAGAGAAAGAAGAAAGTTTAGTGAAAGATGGCAATAAAAGATATGCTGCTTGTCATATTCATGGAAATACACAGTACTATTACTCTACTCTCCTTCTCTCCCGTATCTTCATTAACTTCGTTTTGACCCAAAAACGACGTCGCCCCAAATTCAGAAACTGAAAATTTTTCGGCCCTTTAGAGATATACATAAAGTTTTTTGTTTTCGTATGTATAGGTGGAGAGAGAGTGGAAGCATATAAGGCGGTGGAATGTCGAAGTTAAGGTTTGAAGCCTTGGAATCCAAACTTCACTTCAGCCGTCGTGCGTGGCGACGTGCGTGAGTTGTATTCGCGCCAGTATGGCAAGTGTGTTCTACTCGCTTATCTGGGCTGCCACGTATGATTATGAATTATGGGTGATTATTTGTTTTATATTTTATATTATTAATATTTTTTTGGGGGGAGGGAGGGGAAATTTTAAAATTGTGGGATGAGTCTGGTGAGTTGCGACAGAAAATCTGTGTTGATTCTTTTTTAGCTTATTTAATTTTGAGGAATGTTGACGAAAAGATAAAAGAAAAAAAAATTTTGAGGAAAGATTAAAAAAAGGATTAATTACATTTAACTCCCCTGAGATTTGACCATATTACCAATCAATCCCTGTAATTTGTCCAAATAACAGTCTCACCCTTTGAATGATCAAACATTTAACAAAAACCCCCTTAATGCCGAAAATGCCCTTATTGAGGCCATGTTGCATTAAAAAAAGAACATATTTTTATTTTATTAACCCTTAAGCAATCCAAAAAAATAGAAAAAAGTTTTTACTTATTATTTATAAAAATCATATCTTTACTTCCATAAATAGTTTTGAATCAATGATTATTTTAAATCTTAAAAATGAATATTAAAAATTAGATAAATTGAAAGAAAAATAAAAAAAATTATTTTAATTCCTGGAGTATGGTTCAAATTGAGGAAAACATGCCTTGTGCTCTCCGCAACATGCCTTGAACCACAAATTCGAACCATACTCCAGGAATTAAAATAATTGCTTCTTTTTTATTTTTCTTTCAATTTATCTAATTTTTAATATTCATTTTTAAGATTTAAAATAATTATTGATTCAAAACTATTTATGGAAACAAAAATATGGTTTTTATAAAATAATAAGCAAAAATTTTTTTCTATTTTTTTTATTGTTTCAGGGTTAATAAAATAAAAATATGTTCTTTTTTTAATGCAACATGGCCTCAATAAGGGCATTTTCGGCATTAAGGGGGTTTTTGTTAAATGTTTGATCATTCAAAGAGTGAGACCGTTATTTAGACAAATTATAGGGATCGATTAGTAATATGATCAAACCTCAGGGGAGGTAAATGTAATTAACCCTAAAAAATAGTATATATACTGGAGGAACGTATGTTGAATTGAATAGGGAATAGGGTGGTGTGACAGTTTGGCCTCATGGTGGCATCTTAGTGGGGCATTATTGTGCTTTTATTTTTGTCAAAATTGGCTTTAATGAAATTTATTGACCAGATGATTGCGATGCTGGGCCCACTTGGAACTCAGAATTAACTTTTGATAATCATGCCTTTATTGATTTTTCGAGCTTCAATTATACGTATGTATGTGTATTGAAGAAAATGTTTTTAACTTTATATACAGTGAAAAAAAAGTGTATTTAACATTTTCAATCATAATTTTATTTTTAATTACTTTTTTAAAATTTATATACATTACATTACAAAAACAAAAAATGTTATAAACACACTCTCTAGGTAAATTGAATGTGACTTTCTACCAAAATCGATAAACTTAACATCTAAACTAACCCCACAGGAGAACCCTAAAAGGCGCTAATTTTTGAAGTCTCCTATGAAACTTAAATCCTAAATTCACAGACCCCAACAGATCCACGTGGGACGCGGGACGGGAAAACTGAACGTGGATCAGTACATCTATTATTCTTGCTCTTGGGTTATGTCTGGCAGTAACGTGAAGAATCAGCATAGCCCGGAATATAAGGGACCGTTAGCACCTTCCTAATACTTCTTTAGTAATTCTCCAATTCTCAACTGTTTATAACACCTATCTTTCTTTTTTCAACAGCCTGAATCAGACTTTTGTTGTCTTGAATGTCTATTTTTCCTCTCCCATAAAGTCAAACTTTGGTTGGACATATCTGGAGATACTCAAGCTTTTTCCAAGCCTATGTCCAGTGGCGTTTTGATTTTTTTTTTCCCCCGAACACGATTGAATCTATTCTAAATTTTGAGATCTAAAGAGGCTCAAATAGAACCGGAAGGAACTAAACCATCTCCGGTTCAGATGGGCATCTATGCGGCAAATTTTTTCAGAAAAATCTGAATTTTTTAGAATGCAGGTAAAAAGATTTAATCCCTTAACCTACACTTAAGTATAATTTTAAAACTCTCTTGGTAGCATTTTGATTTGGCTTTTCAGTTTTTGGATTTGAATGATGCTTGTTAGACAGTGCAAGTTTAACTTGTAGTATTTGTAAAAAGTAAAGAAAAGTGCCCCAGTGAACAAGGCAGTGATAAAAGTTACTGACTACATCTTAATCCAAAGAAAAATCATCCCATCACACATGCCTTCAGCATTCATAATCAAGTCCTTTTCTGTCAATCTCAATCCACGATCAGTTTAATTTCTTGATTATGATATAGCTGTTGTTGCTATTTTGGAAACGAGAGTAATAGTATTTATTATCTATTGAGTATTAGTATTTAGGGTTTATCACAAAAACTTCCCTTAAGGTTTAACCAGTTTTTGTACTTTATCCTCTAAAGTTATTTTTTCTCACTTTATTTCTTAAATTGTTAGTCAACTCTAGCCTTGTGCAATGAAAATGTTGAAAAGACATTTATGTCCCTAGGGGTTAACTCCAATAAATCCCCTTAAGGTACAGTGTGTTTTGTACTTTATACTCTAATATTATTTTTCTCTTAAATTGTCTGTTTGTCCCTAAAACCATTCAAGACAGATAATATTTAAAAATATCAGTATCCCTAACATAATAATAAAAAAATTGTATATGTATGGATATAGGTCTTGTTAATTTTTATCTCTATAATTACAGATTTTTACATAGAGAAAAATAATTCGCTCATTTTACATGATAAGGGGAAAAATAAAAATTAATAGTAAAAAAAGTAAACTATAAAAATATTATTAAAGATCTATAGATTAGGTTTGTTTAAATTGAAGATTATTTGGAATTTTTTAAATACAATATTGTAATACTTTTCATGATTTGATATTTGTGAAATAAAAAGGTGGTTGAAAAAAATAAAAAGATGATTGAGAAATCTGCTTATGACGCAACAAAAAATTTTTAAAGAAAAATTTAGCAATCCAAACAATTTTTAATAGCATCAAATCATGCTATATTAAAAAAAAAAAACAACTACGTAAACTTTGAAGCCCAAATCAACCATATTTCTGTCTTTTTCAAGTATTACCAACAAAAAAATATCCGCTGCCATATAAAGAAAATATCTACCTATTAAAAGAAAATCCCAACAATATGCATATTAATGAAAAGAAACTGACAATATTCGAGCATTTTTAGAAATTTAATAATGATTTCACATATTAATTTTTCAATAACAAATTTTATTATATTTTCCCATTATTACGTGAAATTACCAAGATACTTCTCTCAATCTAAAAAATATATAATTATGGGATGAAATTTAATGAGAGCCATATCTATAAATATATTATTTTTCATTACTATATTAGGGATATTAAATTTTTGGGCATTATTTGTCTTGTGTGTTTTAAAATATTAGAGTTAACTAATGAATTTAGTGACAAACAGACAAACTGTAAAAGCATGATGTTAAAGGATAAAATAAGATAGGGAAATTAGTGCATTTGATGATTAAAGGTATAAATGTATTTTGAACATTACCATTACACAACATTAGAGTCAACTAACTATTTATGAGATAAAGTAAAAAAAAAATAACATTCGGATATAAAGTATGGAAATAAATATACTTTATGGGGAGTTTTGTAATTAAACTTAGTATTCATTATCTATTTAAATTCTAAGGTTAATTTCACAAACCTCCTCTAAAGTTTATGATGATTGTAGATAGTATCCCTTAGGTCTAAATAATTACAGAAACCTCCCTTTGAAACTAACTTTGCCGATGTAACCAAAAAATCCCCATTAAAAATCCTAAAATGCCTTCAGATGATTACCTTCCAGAAAAACAAAATTCCTTAGTAATGTTAAAACTCAAAACATAACTCAAGTACTTTTTATAAAGTTCTTTGGTAAATTTGTTTCTACCGCTAAAAAAATGCTGATACCTGCTTGACCAACGAAACTAATTCAGTAAAAATCTATGTGTAGAGGAATCTAAAGTTTTTATTTACTCTAAAACCACTACTATATGGAGTAAGACTGGGTTTATGTTTTGTGAGTGTCTATGACAAGATACAAGTTCATCACTTTTGTTAAATTTTTTTTTTTGATCTTTTACTTTTTTGCAAAGGATTTACTAAATTTAATTTACGATACATTAGTTCTCTTCGTGGAGACTATAAATTCAACAATGGATGAAGGTCATTTTTTGTCATTTTACACAATGAGGGGGAGGTATGTGTAATTTTTTAAACTTGGAGGGTACTGCCTGAAATTGTTATAAACCTCAGCAGAGGTTTGTGAAATCATCCCTAAATTCTATGTAAACATGAATATCAACCGTTGCTGGCCGAAGTACTAAGCTCTGAATTTTAAATTCTATCTTATTACGTCATTGCATGCCAGCTTTGCCCGATGCTTTGCACAATTCAGGACTTTTTGGCATTACCTTAAACCAACGGGAAACACTTGTACTACAACTTTTTTACGGCAGGCGTTCCACCATTTTGTCGGAAGTCAATCAACAAGAGAAGAAACACGTGAACAACTACGGTATTATAAAGCACCGAACTTGTACTATTGGAATTTTGTAATCCAAACGGACTCGTCTCCTTGACCTTCTGCATTGCTTAATACTACTATTGGAACGAAACTTTTTTAATACTTAAAAAATTCCGTTTGAATTTTTTTTTTGAAAAAAAAAAATGCACCATATTGGGTTTGTTTGGATTGTTTCATATTTCCCCAATTTTATTTGCTTACATCATCTTTACAATTTCCAATACACCTTTTTATCTTCCCAATATCTTTTTATCTCACATACATCACATCATAAAAAGTACTACAGTAAAAATATCCCAAATAATCCCAAATAACTTACAATCCAAACAGACCATGATTTAATGTACATGAAATCAAAGTGTGTTTGAAAAATATGTTTATAAAAAATATTAAAAAATTTTCCTTAAAAAATTACAATCCAAACAATGCGGTACCATCCTCCAATCTCCTTTATCCCTCTTTAGGAAAGGACTATCATGTCCTTATAAAACGTAGTACTACCTAAGTGTAGATATATAATCATGTCCTTATAATTAGGGGCTTGTTTGGCATCGGAATTTTTTATCATATTTTTAATAGAATTTTTTTTTACAATTTTATCTACAATAACCATCTAAAAATAGCTTAAAATTCTTAACAAATATGTTTTGAAATATCCAAAAACATTTTTCGTCTTTCTCATCTTTTCTTCCTCCTTCCTGACTTTAGCCCACAACTGCCGACCGGCGTGCCAACCGCTAGCTCTGGCTCCTTTCCTTTTTTTTTTCCTCTTTCCCTTTTCTTCTCTCCCTTCTCCTCTTTTGCCTCTCCCTCCACCCTCTCTCCTTTTAGTTGCACGACCAGAGGGAGAGGGGGAAGGGGACAGGGGGAGGGAATGGGAATGGGGCAGGAAGAAAATAAGGAGGAAGGGGAAGGAGGAAAAATGAGAGGGAAGAGAAGGAGAGAGAAAAAAAGAGGGGTGAGATTGTGGTGATGACTGGCGATGGTGTCAACTAGTGACCGACGATGAGGAGGGAAGAAAGAGAATGGGAGGAAGAAAAAGAAAGAAAAAATAAATAAATTTTTTCTCCAACCCCTACATAATTCGACGAATTACACTGAATCAACACAAGTTTTTAGTTGGTAATTTGTAGATTTTATTTTTTTACTATTTAAGCAAAAGAATTCAGAACGTACACTCGGTGAAACAAGTAAATTCTATCGTAATGGTATGCCAATTACCATAAATTTTCTTTACGAATATCAAATAGATTTCCTTCATAGACTAATAAATTATGGCTTTAAGAGTGCACCATTTGCGTCGGAATTTGAACCTTTTACATTAAGTATGATTTACTCGCAAATCAAATATAAATAATTACTTGAATCTTCTAAATTTGTACAATCAAGTAAAACTATAATAAACTCTTTTATTCTTTTATTTAGACAAAATAAGTGGTTGTTTTGGATTGTAATTGTTCAAGATTTTTGGGAGAAAAACTAATATAGCATTTTTTTTAGAATATGATGGATCTGAAATAAAAAAGGTGATTGAAAAATATTTAAAACTAATATTTACAAAAACGTTAAATTGTTTTCCCCAAAAAAAAGAGCAATGCAAACCGGCTTAAGTTTGCTACTTTCCTTGATGGAACTACGGCTATACAAAGGATAAGAGAAGATACAAAAATAAAATCAAGGAGGGAAAGAAATTTTTTACTTTTTTTTTGTTTTTTGCCGGATACACTACTCTACACTAAGGGGAGAAGGAATCTGAAGAAGGTCAAGAACAATTCGAAAGCGACTGAATCACCACCGGTTCAAATGAGTACCTATGCCAGAAAAGCCTGAAATTTTTTAGAATGTAGGCAAGGAAATTTGATTTCTTGACCTACAAATAAGTAGAGTTTTAAAAATTCCTTGACCTGTATTAAGGAGATTTAAAATTTTCTTGGTAGCCAACTGCTGCTCTTGCTTGTTTGTTGAATCTAGTGTACTGTTTGGTGGTACGGAAAAAAAAGAAAGTAGTGTCTCGGGCAGGAATGGATAGCGGAATTTGGACACAGAAAAGGCGCCGGATATAATCGTGCGCCGCGATATAAAAAGGCTCCCATACACCCCCGCGCAAATTAGGGTTCGTCCTCACTAACTCACACTCACTCCCCCTTCCACCAACGGATCAAACCCCCACAACAAGCATTCAAAATTTTCAAACCCAGGCGGGCAAAATCTCACAACGCCTATTCTCATTCCTTCAGGTCTGTATATTATTCATCCTTGATACTCATAATTTATTCGGTGAGTATTTCAAATCAAATTACTGATTCAAAATTTAGGACCATGTTTTATCATGTTGCCATCTTTCAAGCTATGTGTCCAATTTAGTCAGTACATTTTGATAATTCATTGACAAAAAATGCAATAATAATCAAGATGATTTTTACTAATAATGCTTGGAAAACCCAAATAAGAGTATTTTTTTTTCCTTCCAACTATGAGTATTTGCTTTAAGATTGGACATTTTTTAGTTATTTTAGGAATAAGTTGTAGTAATATATTTCAGGTGATATACCTTGACTTGAATTACTTAATTGGAATAGTGGAAGTGCTGAGTATGGTAATAGCTTTGTGTCCCAATCCTAGTTGCATTAAGAGTTCCCAATTATGGCTTCCTCCGCTGGCAATAATTTTATCAGGCGGCATATAATAATGTATCATATTGTACAGGGCTATATGTGAAGAGCAATTAATGAAAACGAGCAATCAACAACAAAATAAGTGCCGGGGGGGGGGGGGGGTAAAGAATGCAATTGATTGTTTCAAGAATGAATGGGTTTTGCCAGGCTCTTAGTGGAAGAACTAATCACAAGAGATGCTTTTAAACAGTTCTACATCCTATTGCCATTGACATGAGTATTACCATATCTCTGAAGGCATTTAACGCTAATGATCCTGACCACGGTAGACTAATGTGAAGACTATTTGGCGTTTTATGTCATCACTGCTTTTAGAACCGAGCTATGTTTCTGTTGTACATGTCTGCATTCCACAGGCATGGATAGTTGCTAACCTACTAGTACTGTATCTATTGCTCATGGAAAAGCATTACACTGAAAGGCAACAATGCTTGATGAGAAGTTAGCCACCATCCACCAAATTATTCCATTTGATCCAGAAAATGGAATTTCTGATAAAAAGAAAGCGCTGATTCTCTCCTTGAGAGATAATGCAGTTTTATCGGTGGAAAAAACAACTTAAGCATCTAAAATGTCATGCATTGTCTTCTTGTTTGTGCTCTTGGAGTTTCTCAAAAGCCCATGTCATTGTGGGACACAATATGCCTTAATCTTGGGCGCAACAGGCTGATGGCTGCATATCTGCACTTTCCATGGGTTGTTAATGAACCTGCAATTACTTTCACGGCCTCATTTTACTATTTTTAGTACTAGAGTTTCTGCTAATGATGGAAACAAGAGGATTTTACCATCTTGGATAATATAAGTATAAGTTTACCTTTTGTATGGGTATCTGTATATCTTGTAGTTTACTAATCTTTTGCTAAAGATTATCTCGTGCAAGCATGGTGCTTAATGATACTCTTTTCCCTTAATGGTTTCCAGGGTACAAAATGGTCTTAGGTTCTCTCATTGATTGAGAAGTTGTGTAGGCTACCATGTCTGAAGAGGCTGCACAGATGATGGTGGTTTATGACGACCATTCAGATCAAAGATCTTTATCTTTTGAGGATACAAGTAGCACAGAGGAATCTCCAGACAAAACAAGGCTATCCATAGAAACTAGTAATGATGTGGTACCTTACATTGGGCAAAGGTTTGCCTCTCATGATGCTGCATATGAGTTTTACAGTGATTTTGCAAAACGCTGTGGTTTTTCTATCAGGCGCCATCGCACAGAGGGTAAAGATGGTGTAGGCAAAGGGCTTACAAGGCGTTACTTTGTTTGCCATCGTGCTGGCAATACTCCTGTCAAAACCACCAATGACAATAAACCTCAGAGA
Source organism: Coffea arabica (assembly GCF_036785885.1). Lineage (NCBI taxonomy): Eukaryota > Viridiplantae > Streptophyta > Magnoliopsida > Gentianales > Rubiaceae > Coffea > Coffea arabica. Next base: position 21,198,230 of record NC_092312.1, on the reverse strand, counting down.
AATAGGAAATCTTCTAGATGTGGATGTCAAGCATATATGCGGATAAGCAAGACAACTGAATTGGGACTACCTGAATGGCGAGTCACAGGGTTTGTAAACCACCATAATCATGAACTCCTAGAACCAAACCAAGTGCGCTTTCTTCCTGCATACCGGACCATATCTGATGCAGACAAGAGCAGAATCCTGATGTTTGCTAAAACAGGAATTTCAGTGCAACAGATGATGAGGCTGATGGAGCTTGAGAAATGTGTTGAGCCAGGATATTTGCCTTTCACAGAGAAAGATGTTAGGAACTTGCTCCAGTCATGTAGGAAAGTGGATCCAGAGGACGAGAGCATAGACTTGTTGAGAATGTGTAGAAACATTAAGGATAAAGACCCTAACTTCATGTTTGATTTTACACTGGATTTGGACAATAGGTTGGAGAATATTGCATGGTCGTATGCCTCATCAATCCAGTCTTATGAAATTTTTGGTGACGCTGTGGTTTTTGACACGACTCACCGCTTGACTGCTTTTGACATGCCTCTTGGAATTTGGGTTGGAATAAACAATTATGGTATGCCTTGCTTCTTTGGTTGTGTGCTTCTAAGGGAGGAAAATTTGAGGACATATTCATGGGCTTTGAAGGTAAAGTAGTGAAATATTAGTTTCTATAACATATAGCTGTCATCTAACCCTCTTTATCTGGCTACTTCCAACATAATCCAGCTACCCAATTTCTGAATACTTATAATCTCTTATATTTTTTTCTTTTTTTTGGGGTGGGTGGGGGCTGGCACTTTCAAAGTATAACCAGAAAAGAAAAAAATTGGAGGACGAACAAAAAATTATTTTTTCCGCTATGAGTAAAATGGCTTATATAGCATATCAGCCATACCATTTCTTGCAATTCTGAGAAGGTGCTTCCATGAGAATCTTGTATCATATAATTGACACAATATGCTGGTAATGGTGTTTCAATTTTGTTGATGCTTCTGTCCTCTCTCTTCTGTCAAGCATCTTTTGCTATCCTGGTGCAGTGAGATCACTAAATTCTGTCAGTGTTGGGAGTTTCTTAAAGACATTCAGCCAAGGGTTGCAGAGTAGGCATCATGTTTACTTTGTCTATTGAATGATCTTTTGAGCTTATCCTGGTGTTGGATGATTTGGGTTTCTGTTGTTTCTGAATTGTGTCAATAGTTGTTCTTTCATTTACCCCCAGTCTTTCCGTCTGCCTCCCAACCCCACCCAAATAAGAGATAAAACAATAAAAAAGAACACAGAGGCTTGCAAAACTGGTTGTAGAGATCCCAAATACATTTACATAGTCCTTTAATCTGGTACTCTTCTGATATCTTCTTTTGTTTTTAATATGGAACAGGCATTCTTAGGATTCATGAATGCGAAGGCCCCACAAACAATATTAACTGATCAAAATATGTGTCTCAAGGAAGCAATAGAATTGGAGATGCCAAGTGCCAAGCATGCACTTTGCATTTGGTTAATCGTGGCAAAGTTCCCTTCCTGGTTCAATGCAGTTTTAGGAGAACGCTACAATGAGTGGAAGGCTGAATTTTACCATCTATATAATCTGGAGTCAACTGAGGATTTCGAATTGGGTTGGAGAGACATGGTGAATTCCTTTGGCTTACACAGTAACAGGCACATTGCTAGTCTGTTTGCCTTACGGTCACTCTGGGCTCTGCCGTACTTGAGAAGCCATTTCTTTGCAGGAATGACCACTACTGTCCACTCAAAATCAATTAATGCTTTTATTCAACGGTTTTTGAGTGCACAAACCAGGCTTGCACACTTTGTGGAGCAGGTTGATATTCTGGTACCATTACTGTTAATGGAATTGGTTTCACTCTGTTGTTTATGTCAAACTTAAATTGATACTACATGACTAGAGCTTCCCATTTGGCATTAGAAGTTACAATTCTTTTGTCTGTTGTTACTTAAACAGAGAAAACATGACTGAGTAAAAATAATAATAAAAAAAAGACTTGCATCAGAGAAGATGATTAACACAAAATTGATGTCCTACATGTATATGGTTTTCCTCCTTATCTCAGCAAATTTTTAGTATATGCTACTTTGAGGAGTTCCACTTTGTTTAACTTTTGATATTAGTTTTTGCATCTTCCCAAGAGTTACCCTTCTAATAGGATTGCATATTTTTTCTATGTCCAAAGTTCAGAACATTCTGCATTTACTGGTTTGTTGAGTTTCCTCTTACTAGCTGTATTTCGCTGAATGTGTGATGACTTGGTTCTGTGAAAGGGAAGAGAAAAGATCTGTTTATAAATCAAATGTTCTGTTTATTTGGACATGCTTTATTCACGTGTGCTTATAAAGTGAAGTTAGATTCTTTCTGACTGGCAATATTATTCTGGATAATCAGGCAGCCGTCACAGTGGATTTCAAGGATCAAATGGGAGAACAGCAGACAATGCAGCAGAATCTTCAGAACCTTTGCTTGAAAACGGGGGCACCAATGGAATCTCATGCTGCTACTGTTCTTACACCTTTTGCTTTTTCTAAGCTCCAGGAACAGCTGGTTTTGGCTGCTCACTATGCCTCGTTTCAGATGGAAGATTGTTTCCTGGTGAGACACCACACTAAACTTGATGGAGGTCGGAAAGTTTACTGGGTTCCAAGGGAAGGCATTATAAGTTGCAGCTGCCATCAGTTTGAGTTCTCAGGAATCCTTTGTCGGCATGCTCTTCGTGTATTGTCCACAGGAAATTGCTTCCAAATTCCAGATCGCTACCTTCCTCTCCGATGGCTTCGAATGAGTACGCCGTCTGCCAAACTCCATCAGACGACTCCAAGTGAGCACACAGACAGGATTCAGTTATTGCAGACCATACTATCCTCCCTGATTACAGAATGTGCAAAGTCACGAGAACGTCTTGATATAGCCACTGAGCAAGTTTCCATTCTTCTATCTCGAATAAGGGAGCATCCAGTTCCGGTTTGTCCACAAGGCACGAGAGAAAACTCCGCCAATCCTAGAAATCACTGACATATTATAACGTATATTGATTTGGCACATTTTAAGATTATTGCTTCAGGGAGGAAAGAATCAACTTGGTTCCTTTTTCGTTCCCTAAATTGTAAAGTTAGAATTAGAATACAAGCTTGCTTTTGTAAGGTACTAACTGGTAGCTTGCTTGTTAGCAGATGCTTTTTGCTTTGACATTTTTGTAGTTCTATTGAGATTGTAATTACTCTAGCACAAACTTGTCTCGTCGATTAACACGTACAGAAGAAAGAAAAGAGCGAAATTTTGCATTTTCTGTTCGCCTTCTGGTCTGTGCTGAAAATTTGCTCTAAAATCCTCATTCGCTAATATTTGCTGGGCTTGCTTGCAGAGGACTCTTGACCTGTAAAAGGCTACTAGAACTGTGAGATCACAGTTATGGAATTTTCGTAGGCTTCTGAAATTTTCGGCATCAACTTTAAAATAGTCTAATTCATAATCATCTTAAACTTGTAGAAAAGAAGTAAATGACCCCATAATTGATCGCTTCTTTCATTTATCTTTCTGAGTTCTCGCAAAAAGAAGTCTTTATCCTTTAAGCTATTTGCAATTGGAGTGAATAGGCAGGAAATTTGGCTGTTGCCTCTGAATCAGCACGAATATGATCGTAACGCTCACGTACATTCCAACCATGATCATTTTTAAACATGTTTCAAAATATACAAAGCTTCATATTTGGAGTCCTTGGACTCTGATTAGCTGAGGGAGATTGTACAGCGAATCGATTTTCGGCCAAAATGGCTGCAGACAATGGGGAACTTTGAACGACTGAAACCTTGAAAAAAGTTGAGGATGATAATGAACTGGACCTGGGTAATTAGTTAATGCTCGTCTCCAGAAACAAAAATTTCAGAGTCGCGGAAGCTGCCCTTTCCCCATCCCCTTATGGGGGAGGAAGGAGTGGGTATGATATTAGGAAGGAAGGTAAGGCCAGCAATGTCATCATTTCCATTTGAGATGTCAAAGAGGCGAGTGGTGCCCAGCTTGAGATCATGCACGAAGAGACCTGCAGCAAACCAATGCACTAGCTAGCAGCAATTCTCCCTCTAGCACCCCTATTGGATGAAGAAAATACCGACAGAGCTCTATTTTTTTTTATTAGAAAACTCAGAAGTGAAGAGCTCAGGTCAGGCGCAATCAAGTTATGCGTCTTAATCCACACTCCCTGATGATGATCAGATTCCTTCTTGAAGACCCAGATGCCGAATAACCTTCTTGATCACTGACAGACGGACAAGAGGCCACTAGCAACGTTCCAACAGTGGATAGACACTTATTGTTCCTAGTTTTGCAGCAGGGAGGGACCCGGGGTGAGGCAAAAGGTCGAATTCTTCCTTCTTGATATCAAATGACAATATATAAGGTTTCAATACCGGAGTCAGGCCAGTTCATACCGTCCTTCCCATGACTTCTGCTATGGGTATCCCCAGCAATCCAGTAGACAAAATCATCTAAGCAACGGGAGGAAGTACACCAAGTGCGGAGGGCCATTTAGGCTCGGATCGCCCGAGGCCTAGTCCCCCACCATTTCCTGAAGTGCCACACCGGTCATCATCTCGGAAGGCGATCGCGGCCCATTTACCACCTCGGCTACGATGTGGGGTCGTGACACCGAGGTGGACATTGAATGACAACTACAAAAAGGGGAGATGTGATCTCTGACACCTGAGCAAAGGCTGCTCTGACCCGCCGCCTGAATCTGACAGAATGTCCCATCACGTCTCTTCATAGAGACCGGTCAAGTCCACCTGATCCACTGACTATCTCAGATCTTTAGGGACCCGTGCAAACATCTCCTCTCTCCTATCGGTCCCCTATAAATACACGACACTTCTACTGAAATGGGGATGACCAATTTCTGGTAGGACACTATCTCCACTCATTATTTTCTTACTTCTCTATATCCGAACTGACTTAAGTTTCGGAGTTATACCGGGGGATCCAACCCCTTTTCTTATCCAAGCAGGTGACTTTGTCCAAGAGAGTTGCCCAAGGTAAAGACATTCCTCCAGTTGAGGTGACTCACTCCTGCGGGTCGAAAATCATCTCTTCAATTGGCGCCGTCTGTGGGAACGCAAAGACATTAGAAAATGAAGCCTGCGCGTTCTAGGAGCAGAAAAGCCCTCACTATAGAGGCTGAGCAAAGCAATGCAGCTCAACCAGAAAATATTTCTGAAGGGCAGGAGTCCCCGAAAACTCAGCTCGCAAACGAAAAAGCCATAACTCGTATGGCCGAGTTTGTAACTGAGAACCCCAACATCTTTGAAGAGTTGGGAAGATACCTGAAGAGGCAAGGCAAACAAAAAGTCGAGTCCTCTAAAAGGAAGTCAGATGGGTCTCCTGAAAACTCATCTGAGGAGGAGTCGGATGGAAGGCGCTTAAGCCGAAGTGCCTCAAAACGAGCATTTTTTAAAGCCACCTCTAAGGTAGCCTCCCTGACCAAGGCGTTTTCTCGAGGGCTCTTGGGGCGACGACCCGAGGAAGAACCTCGGCCCTTAGAAATACCCGGGGTGGACTGCATGAGGGCTCCACCGTTTACAGATGATATAAACGAGGAAAGGCTTCCTCCCAATTTTAAGCTCCCCGCAGTACAATCTTATGATGGCCGAGGTGACCCCGAAGACCACATCCATGCCTTCATCTCGGCCTTCCGCCTCTACTGCATCCCAGACCCTGTCATATGTCGAGCCTTTCCGGTATTCCTCCGAGAAACTGCTCGAAAATGGTTCTGGGCTCTAGAACCTAGGAGCATCTCAACCCTGGGTGAATTAGTGGAGAAGTTTCTCCACCGGTTTGTCTCCTCCCGACCTACGACCAAGACCTCGGCTTACCTGCTCACCGTGCAGCAGAATCCGGGAAAGTCACTTCGGTCGTACGTCCGGAGGTTCCATGAGGAAAGCGTTCAGATACCTGATCCCAATGAGCAGGTAACCCTCGCTGCCTTCACCCATGGACTCGTTGCAGGGGAGTTCAATACGGGGATCCATAAGAAATACCCCCGCACACTGCATGAATTGTGGTTGAAGGTCGAAAAGGGCATACAGGCCGAAGACCTCCACCGCATGAAGAAAGAGGTCCAAGCCACCCGTCCAAGGGCTGATCCCCGAAAGGGAAAAGACGCCAGCCGAACTGAAGTGGGGTCGGGAAGTAGCTTCCGAAGTTCTGGCCGAGACCGCCGCAGCATGTTCGACAGGATATCCAAGGGGAAGTCACCTATTCCCGAGTCCGAGTTGACTCCTTTGAATACTACCCGATCTCACGTGTTGTCCGTGATGGAACAAAACAACCTCAGAAAGGCCCCACCGAGGATGTATGGAAGCAGAGACAAGAGGAACTCGAACCTCTACTGCTTATAGCACCGGGACATCGGTCATGAGACTGAGAATTGCAACGATCTCAAGAGGGAGATCGAGAACCTCATTAAACAAGGGCACTTAAAACAGTTCATCCGCCGAGTTGGAGGCGCCACCAACGAGATGAAAACCGGCGAGACAAACGAGGTGACCGACACCGAGATGAGCGGCGGACCTCCAGAAGCAGCTGCCGACCTCCAGAAGCAGCTGCCGACCTCCTGAGGATCCCAGGGAGACAAAAAGGCCCCCCTAGACGGATTTTCAGGACATGGGTTGGGATATGGGCCAAACATTGCCGGAATCATTAACACCATTGCTGGAGGTCCGATGGGAGGGGATAGTCAGAACTCTCGGAAGAGGACCTACCGACAAACTAACCCGGATCAGGCCGAGTCGAGTTCTCGCCTGTCCGAGGTGATCACCTACGGGCCCAGTGATCCCGTCCCAGCCGTCTCCAGCAGTCATAAAGCTTTGGTGATTGAAATCCTCACCAACAACTACATTGTGAAAAAGGTCTACATAAACCCGGGAAGTTCAGTTGACTCATGTACCTCCGCACCTTTGAGAGTCTTAAACTGCCCAGGGAGCACATGACCCCGGTAAGAACCCCTCTTGTAGGGTTCGGGGGGCACGTTGTGCACCCCGAGGGAATGGTGACCCTGACGGTGACCGTGGGGCACCACCTCAGCTGCCGAACTATCCCAGTGAACTTTGTAGTGGTTAAGGCTGACTCCCCATACAACTTGCTCTTGGGTCGACCCACTCTTAATGCTCTGCGAGCGGTGTACTCTAAATACCACCTAAGCTTTAAGTTTCCTACCCCCGCAGGAGTGGCCGAGGTCAGTAGCGACGTCTGCGCTGCCCGGGAGTGTTACCTCGCCACTCTACAAGCGGCCTCCCCATCAATCTCCGGAACGAGACCCGAGAAGAGGTCAAATATCCTCTCAATATATAGCATCGATCCTCAGCGAGTTGAGAAGGTCCCGAGGCTGGAGACTGGGGATGAGGTGGAAGAGCTTCTCCTGGACCCTACGAAGCCCGATCAGACAGTCCGCGTTGGTACCCGATTGCCCGGTCCTATCCGAAGAGGTATGGTGGACCTTCTCAGAGAATACCAGGACGTTTTTGCTTGGGCCGCCGAAGAGGTCCAAGGAGTCCCGCACCACCTCATGATGCATGAGCTAAACGTCGACCCCCAAGTCCGTCCGGTCAGACAGAAGAGAAGGCACCTCGGCCCTGAACGAAGCCGAGCTGTTGGTGAGGAAGTGGACAAGCTTTTGCCCGCTAAAATAATCCGGGAAGTCCAATATCCGATCTGGTTGTCCAACCCGGTCATGGTCAAGAAGGACACGGAGGCTTGGAGAATGTGCGTCGATTTCACCGATCTCAACAAGGCCTGCCCCAAGGATTGCTATCCATTGCCCAAGGTCGATACCTTGGTAGACTCGGCAATGGGATACGAGGTTCTCTGTTTCCTGGATGCATTCAAAGGTTATCACCAAATTGGTATGAGCCAAGAAGACCAGGAGAAGACGGTCTTTTACACTGATCGCGGCACGTACTGTTACACTACCATGCCATTCGGGCTGAAGAATGCCGGAGCCACTTACCAACGCTTGGTCAACCAAGCATTCAAGTCTCAGATCCGCCGGAATGTTGAGGCCTATGTAGATGACATCCTCCTCAAAAGCCAAACGACCTCCGCCTTTCTGGCCGACCTGAAAGAGGTCATTGATATTCTCCGGAAGACGCGAATGATGCTGAACCCCAAGAAATGCGTCTTTGGGGTTACCTCGGAGAAATTTTTGGGTTATCTCGTCTCAAAGCGAGGTATAGAAGCAAATCCGGATAAGATGCGAGCCATCCAGGAGATGTCTCTACCTCGGTGCGTCCGAGACGTCCAGAGGCTAACGGGGCGGTTAGCCGCCCTGAACCGGTTTCTATCGCAGTCGGCAGCTAAGGCACTGCCCTTCTTCAAAGTATTAAAAAAAGCTGATCATTTCTCCTGGACTGAAGAGTGTCAACAGGCGTTTGAACAGCTGAAAGATTACCTTCACCACCTTCCAACGCTCACCTCACCTCATCCAGGAGACAAATTGATTCTATACCTTTCTGCCGCGGTCGAAGCCGTGAGTGCCGTGCTGATAAGAGATGAAGGAGTCCAGATGCCTGTCTACTACGTTAGCCGAATTCTCCGAGATCCAGAGACAAAGTACACACAAGCGGAGAAACTTGTGCTGGCCCTGATCCATGCAGCCCGCAGACTCAAGCCCTATTTCTTAGCTCACCACGTCTGCTTGAGGACTGATCAACCACTCCGGCAAATCTTGACACGACCCGAGGCTTCAGGACGTCTTATCAAATGGGCCATTGAGCTGGGGGAGTATGATTTATCTTATGAACCCCGCACAGCAATCAAGACCCAGGCTCTCGCGGACTTCCTAGCCGAACTCACCTTTGATGAGGCAAAAGAGCCCATCCCGGCTGCCACCCCGGCCACCGTTGAAGTGGCCACCGCTGGGCTCCAGCGGTGGATTCTGCATATGGAGGTTCGTCCAACAGTGAGGGTAGTGGAGCAGGCTTGCTCCTCGAAGACCCCCAAGGAGATGTGTGCTCGTACGTCCTGAGGTTTGATTTCGCTGCTTCAAACAATGAAACCGAATACGAAACTGTCATTGCTGGATTGCAGCTAGCTCACAAGCTCGGGGCCGCACACATTTTGGTTTATAGTGATTCCCAACTCGTCGTGTGCCAGATATTAGGCGAATACGAGGCCAGGGACGAGATGATGCATCGCTACCTCTCCAAGGTCCTCCAGCTGGTGGCACACTTCGAATCCTTCGAAATTCAAAGGATACCGCGGTCATAGAACCGGAGGGCTGATGCTCTTTCCCGGCTCGCTTCTACTTCTTTTGCCGACCTGAATAAGACGGTTCTCGTAGAGGTCCTAGCCGAGCCGGGGTACGAAGGAGAGGTCGTATACCCCATCTATCCCGGGGACACCTGGATGGGACCTCTGATTTGATTTCTTAGCAGGGGAGAGCTACCCGAGGACCGAGCTGAGGCGAGAAAGCTACAACATAAAGCAGCTAGGTACGCTCTCCGGCAAGATCTATTGTATAAGAGGTCGTACCTCGGCCCATGGTTGCGATGTATAACGCCCAAATAAGGTGAAAGGATCCTCCAAAACATCCATAAGGGGCTCTGCGGTGCCCACGTCGGCTACAGGATGCTCGTAAAAAAGGTTTTGTTGCTCGGGTACTTCTGGCCCACCATGAGGATGGATGCCCAGGTCATAGTCCTTTGCTGCCCTTCCTGTCAGCATCACGCTCTTGAGCACCACCAGCCGACCAATTTAATGATCCCTATCACCTCGCCATGGTCGTTTGAGCAATGGGGAACTGACATAATTGGCCCCTTTCCCAGAGCTCCAGGCAACTATGCTTACGTGGTGGTAGCAGTGGACTACTTCACCAAATGGGTTGAGGCCGAGCCCCTGAGAAGCATTACCGGGACTGCTGTTCAGAAATTCTTTTGGAAGAACGTGGTTTGTCGCTTCGGCCTGCTCCGGGTGGTCATCTCTGATAATGGCAGGCAGTTCGCAGATAATCCTTCCAAATCGTGGTGTGAAAATTTGAGGATTAAGCAGCATTTCACTTCGGTTGGACACCCTCAAGCCAACGGACAAGCTGAAAATTTCAACCGAACTCTCCTCCATGGACTCAAGACCAGGCTACACTGGGCTGGATCGTCGTGGATGGAAGAGCTCCCTAGTGTGCTGTGGTCTTACCGAACCACGCTGAGATCAGCAACTCAGGAGACCCCATTTTCCCTAACCTATGGGTCCGAGACTGTCGTCCTAGCCGAATTCATTATCCCGAGCCCACGAATGGCCGCATATGCAGCCGAAGTCAATGAAGAAGAACGGCGAGTCGACCTCGACCTCGCCAAAGAGAAGCGCGACATGACCGCGGCCAAAGTAGCTATTTACAAAAATATCCTAACTGGCTACTACAATGCTCGGGTCAAGCACTTACGGTTCAATCCGGGAGACCTTGTTCTCCGGAAGAACTCAGTTAGTCGAGCTGAACCTCAGGGTAAGCTAGCCCCCAAGTGGGAAGGACCTTACCGTGTTGTTGAGTCCAGCCAAAATGGATATTGTAAATTAGCTTACCAAGATGGCTCTCGAGTGCCCCGGATTTGGCATGCTGAAAACCTTAAGTTGTATTACCCTTAAAGGGTACGTGTTCTCAAATTTCAGTTTATTTCTCACTTGTTTCAAATCTCAGTTTATTTTCTTCAAGTGAAAGATAAGGGGACAAAGCAGTATTCAAAAGAAAAGTTGAATTCAATTCGATCAAAAAGAAGGCAAAAATATGCGAAAACAAAAAGTTAATTTTATTGAAGTGCAAAAAGAGAAAGGCCGGCCCCCTATTACAAAAGGGGAGTGCTCCTAAGCACCCCCTACCCCGGCTCCCTGGTTGTCCCCGGTAGCCTCGGCTCCACCACCTCCGACATCAGCGCCGTCGTCATGTCCGCCATCACTATCGTCGTCTTCGCCATGGAGTTCGACACCGTCCAGGTTAAATTCAGACAGCCATTTGTTGAACTCTACCTTCACCTCGGCCAAGTCCCTTCCAGTCCGGATGCCTTCGGCCATGCGGTCGAACAATTCTTTGGCATCCTCGTTGAAATTATCCTTGTTGTGAAGGGACTCCAGCTGTTCCGGAGTGAGGAAAGGAGCCACATCATGGACTGTAGAGGTGTACCCGAACATGAAACTCGGCAACGTGAGCTCGCCCAAGTCATTGATGAAACCCTCTGACTTCCGGAAGGCCTCCAGTGCCGAGGTCCCCGCTTTCTCAATGGCCACCTTATTTGATTGTTCCTCCTAGGCCCGCCTATTTTTCTCTTCTTCCAGGGCTGTCATCAAGGAATTCTTGGTAGCCTCGGCCTGTTCTCGCGCCGTCTCGGCCTTATCGCGTTCCTGCTCGGTCGCCTTGAGTTTTTCCTCCAGCTCGGAGACCTTCTTCTCAAACTCAGACGAAGGCTGATAGGTTTCGACCAGCCTAGTATAGCGTTGAGTCAGTTCGGCCAGGAATGCCGTGGTGGAGGTCCAGGAGACGGAGGCGCTCTGCATCAGTTCGCCTGGAGTGAGCTTCCTGGCGTAAGTGTTATCCCTGGGCAGAACTGAGTGGACCAGGAGTTCTTGAGCAACCAAGGGATTCTTGCAGCGGTCGTTCACATTGAGTTCCCACTCCGGACACTATTGCGCGCCGGAGTGCCTTTTGTTCTCTCCGGCCTCTTTTGAAGACACATTGTGGAGGTTAAAAAGCGAGGACCCCGTCACGGGGATTTCGGGGAACGCAGTTGTTCCTTTGCCCCGGGGTGGAGAAGCTATGGTTACACCCCTGATAGGCACCCCGACTGGGATGGCCGAAGTGCGGGAACCCTCCCCTGTGATTATCACGGGAGATCTTCGGCTCGCCGTGGCCGTAGTGATTTGGGCCGAGGTCTTCTTCTTTTTCGGCCGGGTGGACGGTTCGGCCGTGTCTTTGCATTTGGATGGCCTCTTGTTTACCCCGGACGCTCCCGTGGTGATCAGGTCGGAAACTTTCGTCACTGTAAGGAGCAAAACAGAGTCAGTTAGAATTCAAGAAGGACAAACTAAAAGAGGGAAATGGAAAAGTACAAGGTCAGTGAAGCCTAGTAGAGAGGAGGACGGGGTGATCCGAACTGATCAAGGCTCGGCTGATTCCGCCTTCTACTAGAACCACTTCGGAAAAATCCCAGCAGTTAATCTTGAGGCCCGACCCCGTTAGCTTCATGAAGTTGCGTTCTTCCAGCTTACCCGGGGACACCTCTTTAACCGAGGTGGGAGGTCTCCACCAAAATCCCCTGGGGAAGTCCTGGGCCGGGACGAAAATGAAGTTCCTCTTCCACTCCTTTATTGAGCTCGGAGCATCGACCACCAGCTTCGGAACTTTATTCCCGACGTAGAACCACCCCTTTTCACTTCCGCTGTTTTTGAGTGAGTAACAGCGACGAAAGAGGTTGACTGTGGGTTCTATCTCCTGATGTCGGCAGAGTAGCTAGAAGCCGACAAGGACCCAAATGGCATTAGGGGTGAGCTGAGTGATTCTCACCCCCCAATACCTTAGGCAATCCCGAAAAAACCTCGTCATGGGCACTCTGAGCCCGACCTCTAGTTGGTCCACATAGATGGCCACCCTATCATTTGATGGCAGGGTGGCGGACTGATGTGGCTGCGGTACATAGATGCTGTAGTCCTTCCTCCAGGGATATCTGCGGATCACCTCGGCGACGGCGGCTTGTCCCACAGCACTGCTGAAGGTCGGCATCTGACCATAGTTGAGCGTCGCCACGTTCGGAGGAGTGGATGGTTCTTGAACACCCTCGTCCCTAGGGATCTCATCCCGAGGTCATCATTATACAGGATCTCGGGATCGACTTCGATCTCCTCGGCCTGCTCTTCTGGAGTTATGGCTCGGTGAGACGCCCCGGCTTGGTGAGATGCCTCTGCACCCTTTTCTCCGACGTCAGACGCCGTTCTTTCCTCGGAGGGGTCGGTAAAGTCGGGCCTCACTGTCTCTTTGTGCGTGCGAGCTGTTCTAGCCATTGTATCAAAGGGGGAAGAAGTGAACTTACTTAGAATCTGCGACTTGAAGAAGTTGCTGAAGTAGATGTGGTTTAGAAAGGTTGCTGAAGTGAAAAGAGAAAGAAACAGAGTTCTGGGGTGATTCCCGATTTTTGGTGAAGAGTAAAACGGTTAAAAGAGACCCCTATTTATAGGCCACCAGGGTGAAACCCAAAAGACGGCACCCTCTCTCCTCATTAATGGGAGGACTGTTCGTCTGCCCACACAGCTGACTGCCGTCCCTTCAGTTCTCACTCAGTCCCATCTATGCGGTCATGACGTGTCCGTGTTCCGTGTCTTATACGCTTCTCAGCTTCGGGAAGTAACGACCTCGGCGAATACCCATCTCGTCCTTCCCAAAGCTTGGGGAGCTTAGTGAGGAGGGCCATTTAGGCTCGGATCGCCCGAGGCCTAGTCCCCCACCATTTCCTGAAGTGCCACACCGGCCATCATCCCGGAAGGCGATCGCGGCCCATTTACCACCTCGGCTACGATGTGGGGTCGTGACACCGAGGTGGACATTGAATGACAACTACAAAAAGGGGAGATGTGATCTTTGACACTTGAGCAAAGGCTGCTCTGACCCGCCGCCTGAATCGGACAGAATGTCTCATCACGTCTCTTCATAGAGACCGGTCAAGTCCACCTGATCCACTGACTATCTCAGATCTTTAGGGACCCGTGCAAACATCTCCTCTCTCCTATCAGTCCCCTATAAATACACGACACTTCTACTGAAATGGGGATGACCAATTTCTGGTAGGACACTATCTCCACTCATTACTTTCTTACTTCTCTATATCCGAACTGACTTAAGTTTCGGAGTTATACCGGGGGATCCAACCCCTTTTCTTATCCAAGCAGGTGACTTCGTCCAAGAGAGTTGCCCAAGGTAAAGACATTCCTCCAGTTGAGGTGACTCACTCCTGCGGGTCGAAAATCACCTCTTCACCAGCAATCCAAAGATTTATCTAGAGACATGGGACATGGTCTCTAGTGTTGCTTTTGGGTGCTCTGTGCTGGTATTCTTGGCGTGTTAAATTATTTTAGCGTCAACAATGTTGCAACTATTTGGATTGAATCTAGATAGTGATGTTGTTTAATTCAAACGTTGAATTTAGACCCAAAAAAAAAATTGAGGCTAAAAATTATGTTGATTGCAAATTTTAATTGTCATAGTTGGCTTACATATGAAGCTCTGGGGTAACAAAAAGGGACCATCAAAATTGTGAGAATATAAAGATTAAGTTGAAATGATTTATTAAATTCGTTAAAGTGATAGTTATGTCATTTGTAATAGTTATAGCGTGAAAGAAATTCATGAGTGAGTTTATCTCCCTTTTAAATAACAAAAGGATATTTTAGGATTTTTGGGTACAAATTTAGCATATTGAATCTATATTGTTACTGAAATGCTAACAATAGAGGAGGTAGGTGTCATTTTTCAAATTAGAGGAGAGCTACTGCAATAATCAGAAACTTCAAGAAAGGTTTCTGAAATTATCCCAATTGAAAAATAACGATTAACAAATTTTTTTTTTTTTTTAACACCAAAACCATGTCTCATGCTTTATATGTAGAAGAAAGTGATTTGAGTTTAGATACAAGGGATTTCTGTATTTCAAAACTAGGACAGAAGAAGGTTCTTGGCATCTAAGCTCACCAAACTTGTATCAACTCATAAACGCTTTCTTAATAGCATCAGCCAACGGGATGGCAAGTTCTTCACTTCCATTTTCTTTCCAAGCCTTGTACTTCAATGCATAAGAACTTGCATCGCTCCAACGCTTTAGCAATGAAAGTGAATACTTTTCCTCGTTCCTTTCACCATTTGGACCTAAAATAAGCCATTCTCTGCTATATGGGTCCTCGAGATGCTGCTTTCTTGGTTCATAACTCCAAGTACTTTCATCATCACTACTCACCACAATGACAGTCTTCTTGGATGTGGCTCCTTCAGCATCCATCCCTTGATTCTGCTTCGTGACTTCTACAGCAGAACCATCTAACTCAGCATCTGTTTCAACTTGAAGCATTGCATTCTGTCCATCTTCACAAGTATCCGACGGCCTTGGGGATACTTCATGTGCTGATGCTACTGTTTTGTTATTTTTTTCTTTTGAGGCAGGCTGCCGAGGTGATATGCTGAGAGATGCGCGAGGAAGATTCTGCATCGCGACTTCCACAGGAGAACTGCATAACTCAGCATCTGTTTGGAGCACCACATTACATTGATCTTCGGAAGCAAGCGATGGCTCTGGGGATACTTCAAGTGCTTTGTTATTTTCTTCTTTCGGGGCAGACTGATTAGGTGATATGCTGAGAGAAACTTCAGGAAGATTCTGCTTCGTGACTTCTACAGTCGAAATACATAATTCAGCATCTGTTTGGAGCATCCCATTACATTGATCTTCAGAAGCAAGTGACAACCCTGGGGATACTTCAAATGCTTTGTTATTTTCTCCCGGAAGATTTTGCTTCGTGACTTCTACAGTCAAAATACATAACTCAGCATCTGTTTGGAGCATCCCATTACGTTGATCTTCAGAAGCAAGTGACAGCCCTGGGGATACTTCAAATGCTTTGTTATTTTCTTCCGGAAGATTCTGCTTCGTGACTTCTACAGAAGAACTACATAACTCAGCATCTGCTTGGAGCATCATGTTACATTGATCTTCACAAGCAAGCGACGGCTCTGGGGATACTTCGAGTGCTGATGCCATCATTTTGTTGTCTTTTTCTTTTGAGGCGGATTGATTAGGTGATACACTGAGAGATACTTCAGGAAGATTCTGCTTTTCATATTGACATGAAAGAGGACCATGAAATTTGTTTTCTCCTGCATCCAACAAGATGTAACATTAATATACTCAAATCATCCTGAAACTGAAATAAGAAAAATTTCTTAACTGCGCATGATGCAGTTAAATTTAAAAAAAAAAAAAAGGCTGAACGTATTAATTAAACTTGCCCAAAGAAAGGTGAAATCCAAAGGCATACAATGCTAGGTAGAAGCGTCATAGAGCAACAGAAAGACCAAAACTATCTATGTTAAAAAAGGGTCAGCTTTGTTGAAAAGAAAAATAGAAAAATAGCCTAACCAATAATAGAACCACAGAGAAAAGATACAGGGATTGCAAAAAGTGGTGAGATGTAAAGAAGATCAAAACAGACGGGCTTTATAGCAGTTCTTCATTATCAAGGTTCGTGAGAACTGCCACAAGGCAAACGCAGATGGATGTTTGACATGCAAACACACATAAGATCATGATTATATGCAGTTATATAAGAAGAAAAGCTCAAAACATAAGCACAAGAATTTTGTTCAAGGAGAGAGAACATGTTGGTGTTCTTATTGACTTGAAAATGCATTGGCTGCAAAAGAAAAACATGTATTCCCTCAGAAAAGCAAGAAAACCACCAGGATTCTAGATAAATTTATTGAATGTGAATACTACCACGCCATGACATGAGACTAATGATGCTCCAAATGTTAAAATTAAAGGAGAGAAGTTAAAGACGCAACAGAAATATCTCTAGAGCTTCTTAATGTCTGAAATCAAGATCAATCTTACTTGATGTACAATTGCCTCCCCACTTCCAATTGAGATTTATTGAAAATGTTGATTCATGTGACATTTCAGCCCCTTTTTGATCATGCCCAATTTCTTCTATAACAGGTTCAAGCTCCTCAGGAATCACAGCATGATGATATTCTAGTAAGCGTAACCGTTCTGACGGTGTTTGCAACTGGTTCCTTCTTTCCATGTGCTCGAATAATGTAGAGATACCTCCTAAGTTAAGGCACATTATCCTACATTCACTTGATCAGCTCATTGTAGATTGAAATGGCAAAATTATAATGCCACATATCACAGCATACAAGATTAAACTTGTATGTACTTAATTGTTGAGGCAAATGAGTCAGTTTATAAGGGCAAGCACAAGAAACACCAACATTGCAAAGCTCAGTCAAGAACAAATTGCTTGACACTATTACAGATAATGCAGAGAGTAAAATCTAGTGACCCTATACCCTTTACATGTCCAAAAAACAGAAGGATAAGAGAATGACAGCTGGAGATCAATAGAAAAAAAAAGAAACATTTTATCTTGCATCATCAATTAATTAAGGACCATTAAGTTTGAAGCACATTTATCACATTGGTTGAGAAAAGCGACAAGAAGTTTTCCCTTCCAGTTCCTTTATAACAACTTCATTTACTAAGACTAGAACTGCAATCATGAAAAATTACAAAGCTACTTAATCCCTGCTTCACTTAAGTAAGTTCAGTGTAAGGATATTCTTGTCTCCGTCCTTTCTCAATTGCTTGAATGATGCGTCCATCCAGGATCTTCAGCTCTCTAGAAATTTCCTGACATTGGCTCGGAAGGCATGGATGAATAGATAACGGAAAAACGGTTAACGAAAGAAGAACAAACTACATCTTGACAGGACTGGGTGATAAACAAACATTCAGACCTGATCATAATACATGTTGGAACAAAAATAACTGCCAATAATGTCATCAAATGGCTTCTTCCTCGTTATGGTTTTATTTAGCCTATTCGCTGTGAGTGTGTGTGTGTGTGTGTGTATAAATAAGTATACAATTTTTTATTTTTTCATCGCTGTAAATATATGAAATATATGTATTCGTACATCAACATACTGGGACCTGTGGTGGAAAGCGTCACACAATTGTTAGATAATACTTACAATAAGTAAGAACCCATTAAATTACAAAAAAAAAAAAAAAAAAAAGCTTCTTCAAAATAAAATGTGTATCAGAGATGTGATGCATTTGCAAAGAAATACACGAAAAGCAGAAAATGAAATGCATACATGGTTTGCTATATCCTCATGCAGACTTCTGGCCTTCTCTTGAAGCTCCACCTGTAGTAAACGAGGTCAAGAATCCTCCAAATGTAAGAAATCTCTGTTGTGATTCTTCTTGATTGAGTTATTCTTTTATTGGTAAAAAAGGTTTTTGCCAATTATTTGGTAGAAAATGAGAAACATAAATATGGATATAGATGCAAAAAATATAAAGGCTATCAATCTAAGTAGAAGGTTGGAAGGAGAAGGTTGGACGGAGAATGTTAAGTACTTGGGTCCATTGTGAAAGTTGAAAAGGATTTATGTAAGAAAGATAAGAAAGAATCTGTTGACAATTCAAAAGATTAGCCTAAATTTACTCTCTTAAGTAGAACCATGTTCAGCAATTTTAAACATTTTGCATTATATCTTTAGAAGATACTAGTGATATTACTAGAAAATGAAAAGTAGAGTAAAAAAATAATTCCTACTTATAACTAGTCAAGAAGTTTCTTATATAAGATGCCAACCCACCATACCACAGTCACATGCAAAAGAATGAGTAACTTTTTAATATACTTGGAAAACTACACAAAAAGGAATTAAGGACGTGTCAATTACTTACTACACTAAGCTTCTGAACGAGGCCATCTTTCACTTTTTGCCTCAAATCATTACATTCTTCCTACAACAGATAGAGGCAAAAAATTGTAAAAAAATTCTTCAAATTTAAACTTCTTTAGAAAAGGACATATCGAGGTTAACTAATTACTTAATAAGCATTGTTTTGAAGCATAAGTATGCAAACTTGAAGTTTTCCTTCTTATTTAACATAATGAGTAATGAAGAATACATAGAATTGATGCATCCTTAAAAGCAAAAAGCCCTGCAACATATTAGCACTGGCAGATCTTTCCAGCTTAGAATATTATGTTAACCCATAACAACCATCTCATTTTTTCATGTTGTCAACAAGGATATTAAAGGTTAATGACTTATCTCACTTCCTGAAGACCCTATTCATGCAAGAATAATACCTCCTTTTTCAGCTTCTCTCCTCTCAAGTTTTAGGTTAACCAAGCCCTGCAACATATTAGCACTGGCAGATCTTTCCAGCTTAGAATATTATGTTAACCCATAACAACCATCTCATTTTTTCATTTGTCAACAAGGATGTTAATGGTTAATGACTTATCTCATTTGTCAACAAGAATAATACCTCCTTTTTCAGCTTCTCTCCTCTCAAGTTTTAGGATAACCAAACAGGGGTACCAATTCTGCCTTGAAAAATAAGTAAAGGGCTCCTTATAATCAAAGCATGACAAGTCAAGATAGTTTCACATGATAGATCAATTATACATCATTCTGAGAGATAAAAAAGTGCTTTCCCACCTCACAACTTCCCCAAGCATTTTCTCAAAATCTTTAATACATTAAGTTGTAGAAAACTAGTGCTGTCTGCTATGTCATGCTAACGCTATCAGTGTAGCAAGGCATAACAAAACGGACTTCATTTAGAAAAGAATTTGAACTTAGTCATGAATGTGCATACAGATTTTTTTATTGCAGTCTGTATCTATAGAAAAATTCACAAGCTTTTAAGAGCACATCCTAGACTCTGTTGAGCTCTATTGATACCACTTGTATGACTAGTGCTGGAAATAGCAGTAATAAAGGCAAAATCAAGAAAGTTCGTGCATTTAGATACAGGGAAAGTTAGTTTTTCCTTTAGTCGATACTTTAGGAGGCATTAGAAAGAAAATTAACCTTCCCACATCAGTTCGACAGTCTAACCAACACAAAAGATGATATTAGAGGTATTGACTCCAGAAAATGTGGATCAAGAACTTGGAGCTCAGTTTCAAGGAATCAAGCATCCTCCTGTGCATTGCAATTTATGAGATCAGTGATATCTCTTCCTGTCATCTCAATCTAACAGTGTTGCTCATTTATAACTACATGTAGGAACTTCAATCAAGTACAGTTAAAAGCTGCTCCTTACATTATTGCAGCAACTAAAAAAATCATATCACACAGTTATAGCAGAAAAAGAGCAGGATCAAATTACTGAAAACATCCAAGCTAAAGACATGGATCAGATCAATAATAGCATGTAGGTTACCTGTGAGAAGTCACCATCTGATAGCATACTGATTTGAATCCCTAGTGGCATATTTGACCCGCAAAGGATCATGTCGTTATTGTTTTCTCCAGTTGGAGTTTCCTTTATTCCTAAGATACAAGTTAAAGACAAATAAATACCTATCCAGAAAGCAATATACAGGCACAAGATGTCAATAGTTTGTGGAAGCTGAAAATGTTGTGTCAGATGTTAGCTTTTTAGTTTGTCAGACATGTAGATCACTAAATATGAACTTTTTCTACCATGCATTGTAAAAAGTTTAACAAAAGCACTTTAACTTCTCATGCAATTATATGTTCTCATGAGCGGTTTCATAAACTTCACCCACACAGTCGACTTCAGTGCCTAATCTTCCCTTTTACCACATAACTTTATTGTAGCACTAATCTGTTAACTGTCTCTGTTTTTCATATGTCTAGAGTTCATATCTAAATTACAGTTCCAAAGACTAAAATTCACACAATAATCAAATCATATTCTGCTGCAAACTGTCACAAACCATTATTTTGAATGGATGAAATCCAAAACAATCACAGTAGCGTAAGAACTTTTTTGTTGCCTCAGGCTTAATGTAACATCAATTACCTGCTGACAAAACAATCTTACACTTAAAAGGATGCAAATTATCTAAAAATTGCTTAATAGATGTGCTTTTCATGATCAAGTAATTGATTAATATTCAGGTAGAAACATCCAATAGCACTTGATAATCAGAAAGCAAAGTTTAATGCAGAATATCAAAATAGCAGATTGCATCTAGACCTGTAACTTGCACAAGCTGATGAGAATTTTTTGTCCAGCGATAATCATCTGGATCGGACTTGACCCGTATAATGCTTCCTGTCACCTTATCTTTGAATGACTTGGGTTGTTTTAATAGTTCTATTACCAAGCTCTTCCTCAAGTATACAAGCTTAATATTTTCAGCTGTAATAGATGCAAAATGACTTTGTGGTGCGGTGAGTAGTGTACCATGTTTTTCAGACTCTTTCTCCTTTTCTAATTCTGTATCATGTTTTTGGGACTCTCTCTTCTTTTTTAACTCTCTTCTTGTTCCACAAGCCACAGAGGCATCTTTATCCTTGTATACTGCAAAATACATCTCCTCTTCCTCCCATTCATCCTCTTCTGAATCCTCCAGATTATCAGAATAATGAGCTTCCAACAACTCATAAATTCTATTCTTGTTAACAAATTTCCGACCAAAAATACTTCGCAAGTTCTCGTCGCATATTATCTTTCTCTTCTTCTCTGGCTGAAAGAGCTTATGCTCTGCAATATATCTATGAATTATTGCCTCCACAGTACGTTCAGATAGTTTTTCAGTGGTATCTTTACCAATTGATTGCAGAAACTGAATGAGAGAAGTTGATCCCCAACCAGTGAACTGCATAATTTTCGATCTAGCATTCTTGTGTTTCCAGGATAGCTTCCCCTTGAATGCCTTCTTGCTAAGATGTTGTTTAAGGTCTTCTTCTTTTTCATATTCAGACACTACTTCATCATTGCCAAATTCATCTGAATCAGAGTTTCCCGTCTTTTTTCTGTCTGTAGCAGCACGGATATCATCTATCTTAAATCTTTCTTTTTCCTGAACAATCTTGTAATATTCCATAAAAAGACCTTCATAAGTTTCCCGATCTTTAAAGTCCACTTTCTCCTGGGAAAAAAAGCTCTTTGTCATAAATAAAATAAACCAAAAAAATTAATTGAAATAAAACTGAGAAGTCCCTCCCCTCCATACATTGAAAAAAACGGAGGTAACAAAAGATTTCAGTTTGTACGTTATTGGCTACCCTAATGGACAACATGAATAACAATACAATTAGCTATAATGATGAACCAGATGTATAGAATGAATACGATGAAGTCTAGCATGTGCAAAAACAAACCCAAATATAGATGATGCTTGTAGAATTGAATGCAAGACCAATTTACCAAACAAGAAATTCCATGTGTAAGTTCCATACAAGCAACAGATGTAACCTATCTATCGACTATGCATGTGCTTCATATCTGGATTGGTGACACATCTAAGTAAAGCAAATCTGATCATTTATTTGACATCAAGTTAAAAATATAAACATAAGCATCAAGTTTGTCCTTCTTAATATACACAAGGAACTTTCTTCTTCTTCTTTTTTTTTTCTGAGGGGGTTGCTTGGGGTAATAGTTTATTGGCTTCACAGAAACTTAAATTACTCAATTCACAAACATGCACATCCTCCCACACAAGAGAGCAAATCGATTATGCTATCCAGTCCAGTAAGGCCAGAGCATATAAACCTTTCGAAGGAAAAAGTAACAATTTCGGTATCGAGTCCTTGATCTATTAATCTGTCCTGCAGTGAAATAATCCACCAACGTTAATTATTAAGCTACACATCGCTGCATTTCTAACATGCACAATTAAGCCAATATGATGTGTTCTAAGACAGGGTCACAATCTCTTCTCTGTAAAAGAGAATAAATAAAAGTTCAGTATATGCATTCAGGTTGGTTTAAAATCAAACTTGAGTAGCAAAATATGATTTTGATACCGGGATATAACTCGAGATATATCAAGGATTAAATATAATTAGACTACAATGCAGATGTACTCCAACATAAATGAAAAGGTATTTATACATAAATGCTGAGGAAGATTATTGCAAAGAGCCAATTTAGGTTGCCAAAAGGATGAACCATTTGAACCAATATGCTTCAGGAAAATGTTGTTAATCTTCAACTTGTTTCCGATTTATCATGATGCAGAAATAGATAGCTAGATCTTGCTTGTTTCAGATTTATCATGATAAAGAAATAGATAAATAGATCTTATGAATGAGCTCCTGCTCAAATCTGGTTTTTGTCATGCATCCTATCACAAATTTCTGAAATCTTGTATAACTAGTCATATGAAATGATATGGGATGAAGAATGCTTTCCATTGACATGTCAATTATAATTTTCAATCATCGGATGAAATGATATAACAATCTATTATCTAATAACTTTCTCACGTAACTCATTTTCACATCCAATTTTGCCTGGTAATTGATCTAAAGTCGCAATTTATTCACAATACAGTGTCTCGTAACTGTTTTAAGCTAATTTACTGCACCAGAGCAAGCTTTCTTAATCCATTAATATTCTGAGAGCAGGTCAGATATGTACCAACTGAATGTTCAAGAGCATAAAATGACATTTGAAAACCAACATTACAAATCTGTATTAATCATACCCCATCAGAGTCAACATCCATGTTTTCTTCTATCAGTATTGCAAGCTTTAAACAACTATTGCAGAAGCCATTCATCCCTCTAACACGGCAAAACTCGGCAGCACTAATGCAGAAGCGACATAGAGCATTTGGACAACAGTAGCAATGAAAATGAGCTTTTCTCCCACACATGAAGCAAGAATGCCAATCTGAAACAGGAATATTGCATAACTTTTTATTTGTTGCCATGACGTATGCACTAGATAAGAGTAAAGCAAAATAAGATAAACTAAGGAGCTAACTGAGTGAAAAGAAAAATTGAAGGACATAAACAAAAACCTATTTGAGCACTCTGACACCGTTAAGATCCATGACTTATAAACCAGTGCAGTTACTCTGCTTTACTAGTCTAATCTATGCAAACAACCACACCTCGCCCTCTCAACAACACAAAAAAGAACAGAAAAAGGTAAGGATCGTATCTTCCTCTTTTTGGTGCTTTTAGCAGCGGGTTTCACCTTTATTTTGCATTCAATACTTGTTTCTTCTTGCTTTTTCAAACAGAACAATCCCATGCAAACAAACCAAAAGTCTCAAAGAATAACGATGGAACAGCAAAAAAATGGAATAAGACATTTGAGCACATCGGAAAAAAAAAAAGACCAACCAATATAACAGTCTGCACTCGAAGGTGTTAATATACATAAATAATACCAACTACCTAGTACAGAAAAATTGATGGTTTGCTCAATTATGCAACATGCTACAACGTGCTTGACACTTGGAGTACTAGATAAGGAAAATGAAGAATATATAGAAAATAAGGACAAACAAATGACCAAGACATTGAAGAATTGGACACGGAAATGAAAAGGCTAAGGAAGGAAAGCTTTTGAGGGGCTTACTGCAATTCCAGCATTCTTCGCTTGTCATAAAAGATTCATTCTTCTCAACACAATGAGAATGATAAGCTTTTGGGCACTGCCTGAGAACAATAATAATAATAAATAATGACAATGTTAATGATGACAACAATATTGTCATATACTTCATGAAAATCTTGCAACTTGAGGTAAAACATATAATCTCTGATTTTTTACTCCTCAAAAGGTTCACATAGAAGAAGCGCAAAAGGCAGATCTACAATAACATCATAATGGCAGTAACAGGAAAATTACTCCCACAACCTAGAAAATTTCTGCACCACCAAACAAAATACACCAGACAATACAAAATTTGAGGAAGAAATAACGTCAGCAGCATCATGTGATAATTTCCAAAACAACTTCAAAAAACATTCGAGTATTCTAACTTCTTTTCATGGTTTAAGAGTCAAATGACCTTTAATTCGTCAGGACCACAAATACCAGAAATTTACTACAAAACCAGGAATGCTGAAGTGGACCTTTTGATTCCCCTCATAAAAGAGCACCTACTAAGCCGCAGATTGCCAGATACTGCCCCTAACAAGCTACCAAAGGTGTCAGCACTTGGCTACAGATACAACATTGTTGATTCAAGAAACTCACGAGTTGCAGCATGTGCCTTGCCAAATCTTTATACAAAAATCAGATTTCTCTCAACTTACACCAAGAAGATTAAAACAAAAATAAAAGGACCTCGAAAATCGAAAGAACGCAACAAATTAAACCGCAACTTTCTTCCGATCGCCAGTTTAGAATCTAATAAAGACAAGAAAAGAGTCCTGTGTTATTCAGTTTTGTACGGGCCAAAATTGGTTGCTATCATAAAATTACTCTTCCTTGTGCATAGCTTGAATGAAGTTTTGTTGGGGAATCCAGTCAAAGATCATAATAATGATGGTACACTATTCAGGATTTTCTATCAAAGCAAAACAGCTAGACGGAGATAGAGAGAGAGAGAGAGCAATCCATTATTTCCTCATCGCTCAGCCATTTAGATCTCTGAAATGACAAAAGTGCCCACAGAAAACGAAAGAAAGGAAAATCAAAACACCCTTTTTTTTCTTACCGAAAGTAAGAGTTACGCAAATAAACCTATTCCCCTGAGAAACTTCAAAAGCCGGAACTCTTGAGGTCCTCACAAAGACTTATCTACCCAACCCATTCCCCCCAACCCTCCGATGTGGGATTGGAAACCCCCACAGGGGCAAGCCCAGTGAGCCGCCTCTGCTAGAGGATAAAGACCCCCCACGAACCCTATCCTGTTGACCCACCCCTTGAGAAGGTTTCTTTTCTTACATTTTCTTACCGAAAGTAAGAGTTACGCAAATAAACCTATTCCCGTGAGAAGGAAAATCAAAACACCCAAAGGAGGAACTTTTGACTAAAGTGGAGCTCCTCGGAATGTACTTTTTTCGATTTATTAATTATTATGCGCTCGTTACAACGTCACGCAGCCAAATGCAAAGATGAGCTCAGTGAAGAATCTCTCCAGAAATACGAGAGAAAGTCCTCGCTGAAAATTGAATGAATGAAAAAGCCAGCAAGGAAAGTGGAAAGGGGCAAAAATAAAAAATAAAAAATAAAAAAAAGAAAGAAATACTCACTTGTGATCACATAAAAAAAGATTTCCACCATCTTTACACACAAAGCACCAATCTTCAGCAGTATCTTCCTTTTTTGGAGCCTTTTTGCTTTTGCTCTTCATCTCAACTGTATTTTTACCCAAAACCCACCTCGACTTTGCTGTCCGCTTCTCCTTCCAGCAAGATTCCTGCAACATCAACAGAAGAGCATCATACTTGACCCCAGATTGCAACTTCTTTCACAAATGACTATCATCTCAATTATAGTTAACCCAAGATGGCAACTTTCTTCCACAAATGCTCTCACCTAAACTACAATCGGACCATCCCAATAACGGAACTTTCTCACAAACAGCAATCATCCAAGCTATACTCAGCCCAAGAATGCAGCTTTTTTCAAAACCCAAGTTTATTTTTCTTTGGGAAAACGAAAACAAGAATGCAATCGGACCATGCAAAGTGAAAGAATCAAGACCCATAATGCCAAAAAAAAAAATAGCTTCAGGCATGCACAAAACAACAACCAAAAAGTGATCATCAAAATGATCCGCTTCAAGAGAACTGGACAAGTAATTTTTGCTGAAAATGTCGCAGTACCTCTATGGAGAATAACAGTGGCAGAGAGCTCAATAAAGAAGTTTTGTTGGTCTCGGCCTTGGGAAACAGATTATTGGAAGGTTTGTTGGACTTTTTGGGGCTTGCAAAGAATAAGAATGTGCATTGTTTGCTACTTTCTAGCGGGAGACTGGAGCTCTGGTCTGGTAGGTAGCGGAGTGGCTCAAAGCCTCAAACTCAAAAAAAAAGCTAATGCTTCTCTTTTCTTTTCTTTTTTTCAGAAAAATTTGGTGGCTCCAGTTCCGGTCTTTAAATGCTTTTGGAAGAGCAGCAACTAGCAATGCTTACAATTTTTCTTTTTTTTCGGGTTCTTGTTCTGTTTGGACCTCCTTTGGATTTAATTTACAAGTCCTACATCGAATTATAGACCCTTAAATACACAAAAGTATTTTTTTTCTTTACAATTTTTACAGTAAAATAAAATTTTACATAAACACCTGAAAAAATTCACCGTCTAAGCCGGCGCAAAATTATCTTTGATAAAAAAAAATTTTTTCTTTCTAATGTAGCAAATTTATCACTTAAAATCTTAAATTCAACCACAATTCACTTTTTTGGGATACAAGACAACTTTTTCAACTTCTATTGCTCATCATGGAAAATCAAGAATTTTTCAAAGTATTCTGGGTACGTTTGGATTGGTGTTTTTGAGCCTGTTTTTGAAAAACTGTTTTTCACATTCTAAATGCTACAGTAAATGTGTATTTCAAAAACAACTTCAAAAACACCAATCCAAACAATATATCAAAAACAACTCCAAATATATTTCAATTATGCATATTTAATTTGTATATTTTAATAAGTATATTTCAATTTGTATATTTTAATTATGTATTTTATATGTATATTTCAATTATATTTTAATATATTTTAATATGTATATTTCAATTATGTATTTTAATATGTATATTCAATTATGTATATTATATATATTATATTAATATAAATATATTTATTTCAATTATGTATAATATTATATATATTATGTCAATTGAAATAAATATTATATATTTATATAAATACATTTATTTATATATAAATTTATAAATATATTTATGCAATTTTGTTTTATAATATATATTAATATGTATATTTCAATTATGTATATTATATATAAATTATATTAATATTAATGTATATTATATATATTATACATTTCTAATATTATATATTTACATATACATATCATAAATATTTTATTTATTTAAAATATATTTTTATATATTTATAATATATTTACATAAATATTATATGTTATATAAATTATATATAGTATAATATATAATATATTATACATTTATACATAATATATAAATATTTATGTATATTTATAATATACATTTATATTATATATTATATATAATATAATACATTTATACATTTATATTAATATACATAATATTAATTTTACATTTATACATAATATTAATACATGTATACATTTATATTAATTATATTAATACATTTCAACATAATATTAAAACATATTTATAATATATTAATTTATACATTTATATAATATTCATTTATAATTTATACATTTTTAATAACATACACTTATACATTTAAATATACATTTATATTATGTATTATATATAATATAATACATTTATACATTTATATTAATATACATAATATTAATTTTACATTTATACATAATATTAATGCATATATACATTTATATTAATTATATAAATACATTTCTACATAATATTAATATATATTTATAATATATTAATTTATACATTTATAATAATATACACTTATACATTTATAAATATATTTATATTATGTATTATATAGAATATAATACATTTATATATTTATATATGAATATATAAATATATTTATTTTTAAATGTATTATAAATGCATAAATGTATATTTATATAAAAATTATAATTTATAATTTATACATTTATATAATATTCATTTATAATTTATAATTTATAATAATATACATTTATACATTTGTAAATATAAATGTATTATAAATGCATGAATGTATATTTATATAAAAATATAAAAATTATAATATTCTAAAAATACTCAAAAATATGTTTCAAAAGTACCTCTAAAAATAATCCAAAAAAATCTACAGTAAAAGTTTTTCATATAGTTTTTGAAAAACAACCCCAAAAACAACTAATCCAAACGGATTTGTTTTTCAGATTCGAAATGCTACAGTGGTGTTTTTGAAAAACCCCAAAAACAGCTAATCCAAACGGAGCCTCTGTTTTTGCTTTCTTTGGGGATTAGTGAGTGTTTGGCTGGGGAGCACTTTTGTGACTCATTCATCTAATTTTCAATTTCCTAAATAGACCCATGAATTTGTGGTTTACATTTTTATGCAATATTAATATATTCAGTGCTAAATATTGTAGTATATGTGTGTTCTTCTAACCATGCATTGGACCGTTTCATCAATTAAGTTAAAGAGAAATTTGTTCTATTTTATGAGTTTTTCATTTATTGTAGAGCAAATTATCCAGATGGCCATTAAACTTTTGCGATCGTGGAGTTTTGGTCACTGAACTATTAAAAGTCTGGTTTTGATCACTGAAATGTCTAAAGTTAAAACTCGAGACCATTATGTTAGATTTAGTCGTTAAGTATGTCAGATCTGAGTGCTTGCGCGATTGCCAAAGCATAAAAATGCCAAATTTACTGCTCTCTCAATCTGCTCTTCCAATTATCCCTACTCCTCAAATCCAATGGTATCAAAATTTTCCTCTTCTTCTTTCTTATAAAATTGCCAGATCAAGAATACCGAGACAAACTAGTCCCTCTAGTGCAACCATCATTGCCACGCCCAACAATTTCATTCTGCTTCAGCTTCTTCTAGTGGATTTGCGGTGTCAGCAGCTACTCCACTTTCCGCACAACCAGCAAGCCAATTGCCTACATCAGTAACCAGTGTTGGCGATAAACTACCTCTATATCCCTTATTTCCGCTCGGTCTTATTCTTGGAATGGTAAGAAAAATGCAGATTGGTAGTGGGGTGCCTTACTGTCCCATGAGCCCAGCTCCAACGACAGAAAGTGTAAGAAAAACAGAACGGGATATATCTCCCTCGAGCACTCAAAATCAGAATTCCCAGATCCCATATTTAATTACTTCCGTACCTTCTTTGTTCGTAAGTTAACTCCAAACACCCAATTGGGTACAATAACACCTCAACCCTGCTATTACACAGTAGACGACCGAGAGTGAGAGCATATAAATACCAATACAACGACTATCACTTTCATCTTCTTCTTTCAACTACCTCTTTCTCTTTCTTCCCCTTTCTTGAGCTTCCAAGAACTGGCCTTTTGCAGCAAAATTTTATCCACATTCCTCTATAATCAAATAATCAATCAGATTTGTACACATCTAGAGAGAGGTGGGAAATGAGATACCGATAGAGACATTTGTTTGATCTGAGGTGCTTGATGAACAGGATAGGAATTGGGCTATTACTAGAATTTCTGTTGGTGGTGAGTTGGATGATGGCAGGAGTAAAGGGTTCGATTCATGAGTACAGGAATGTTCATACCCCAGTACAATTCTTTTTTCTTTCTGGGAGGCAACGAACTGGCATACTTAATGACTAAATCTAACGGAATGATCTCGAATCTTAACTTTAGATATTTCAATGATCAAAACCAAACTTTTAATAGTTGAGTGACCAAAACTTGATGATCGTAAAAATTTAGTGACTATCTGGATAATTTGCTCTTTATTGTAACACGAGGCCAACTCCGTGACCTTAGTTATAAAGCCCCTTATAACATCCAAATCCCTTTATTTTCTTTTTTTTTTTGCTTTTTTTTTCCTAAGGGAATCGCGTTTATGTACTTGGATTCAAACTTCACCTCCTTCCCAATATCTATAAGGAAAGAAGAAAAAAAAAAGAAAAGAAGAAGATAATCCAGAACATTTCTCATTGTTGATTAATTAAACTTTACATTTACAAAATCAATCTGTCCCTACAACTCTCTTCTTTTCCGTTTTACTGGAAAAGCTTCCATCTGTCTGTCTGCTAAAGAAAGACGAATAAGAGGGAAAGAAAAACAAGTGCCTTCCCCCTCCCAATTCATTCTCAACTAGCTTCTTACAGTGACCCATTCGTCTGATGAGACAAAGTGATATTCTGATACCAAGCTTTTCATAGGCTGGCACCTCATGGAAAATGGATTAACTCTGCTGCTGAACTCCTCATCAACAGATGAGCCATCTGAATCATAATGCACAAATCTCAGGTCCAATACACTTGCTGGTGAGCAAGTTTCCTCCTTTCTTTGACTCGACTCTCCTAAGAGGAATGGATGTTGAAGCAGTTCCTCAGCCGTCCACCTCTTTTTAGGATTTCTTTGCAAGCATTTGCTCAAGAAATCTTTTCCCTCGTGGGAAAGATTTGATGGAAACTCAGGAACCCCGTTACCGCAGGCAATCTTCAGGATTGCTGACATTGGATTAGAAAAATTATCCCCCCAGGGAGGCCTGCAGCCATTAGCCATTTCAATGACTGTGCACCCTAAAGACCAAATATCAGCAGCAAAATCCAACCCTTCATTCCTTAAAACTTCAGGAGCCATCCAAAAGGGAGTTCCACCAATGTTAGGCTTGTGGAATTGCATTGATTTCTTATCCTTTTTCCGGTCATTTAATCTCTTGGCGAAACCAAAATCTGCCAACTTTACGTTTCCTGAGAGGCCTAGAAGCACATTCTTGCACTTAAGATCACAATGCACTATCCCATTATCGTGGAGATACTTCAGACCCTGGAGAATTTTTTTGGTGTACAATCGAATCAATTTTTCGTCAACTGCCCCTCCGAATTTCTCTACAACCTCAGCTAAACTACCCCCGGCCATGTATTCAATGAAAAGATTGAGTTTCCTGTAGCGATTTGCTCCACTGGAGAAATCCTTTCCTAAGAACTTAATAATGTATTGAGAATCCAAATTCTCAAGAATATCAGCCTCATTTTCCAGTGATTGAATTCCGATTTCTGATTCAGCAGATTTTACAACAAAAAGTGCCCCAGTAGCTTTCTCTATAGCCAGATGGACGGTGCCAAATGATCCTGATCCTACCACTTCTCCCTTCACCCAATCAGTTGGTTGAGGAGATACGCACTGACATTCGTGAGCCATTTTTATTTCGCTTGATCTCTTCTTCCTACAATTTTGTACACAAACTTTGCCTTCTGCGCCTTAAATTGGCAATTGAAAGACAACAGACAACAGGAGATTTTCATACAGAAAAAGGGCAGTTTTGATCTTTCCTACAGGGACAAGTTACCTAATACAAAATATGAAATGCGACGGAAATTGAAAAGAGAAGCGGTTTTCCATACAATGAAAAACCGCCCTCAAAAAGAAAGTACCCTTGTGATAACACCAGCAGAAGATTAATATTGCCTATTATTTTCTGTTCAAAGAAAGGACAAAGCTGTACAAGTTTTGGGACTGTTATTTCACTTATGATACTTGGGTGAGGAGAACTATTGGTGATCCAGATAAATTGGGATTCATACTATCATGATTGGAGAAAAATCAGGAAAACCATTCAGTGGGATAATCATAGACGGAATGAATAACCTTATGCGGCGACGTAGAAGCTGCAAAATATCCCATACGATAATCTGACATATTTGTTAGCAACAAAATATCCCAAGAAATGGATAATACAGAACTTGGTACGAATGGAGGCTGAACCAACTTACCAGTTCTACGACAAGCTTGCATCCCTTGCCCGTCCAATTGCGAATTGTCGCCATTATTTCATCAAATAGAGTCACAACCGAAAGCGAATGCTGACCTGAGTTGGTTGTGTTAGCTAGGTACAGGAGGTCCGGCGTTGCTCCGAGAAGTATGTTTAAATTGTCTTTCACCTCAAATTCTTTGTAAACTACATTAAGTTTAGAATTCAAACTCACAGAGAGGGGGGAAAAAAAGGCCTACAATGCTTGACAACCAAAGAAGGAAGAAAGGACTTGGGAGTTGGGACATCACACTCGTGATTTTTAGCTACATATCCCTGAAGCGTTCTTGAGGCAAAAGTCAGTGAAAGATTCAAAAAGAGGTAGATGCAGAGTTCGCCTTTGCAGCAGGACATGCAATGGGTTTCTTACCCTTCGTCTGCAACCCCCTGCTTTCTGTACATTTGTTTCAGTAAATTGTATACTGATCATTGATCAAGTATATGACAAGTGTTATATAATTTGATATATCCCACTTACACGGGGATGATAAACGTATTGATCATTCCACATTATCTAACTATGTTGTCACCAGACGTTTGCTACTTACACATTGACCACAAAAGAAATTCTCAATTGTTCTGGTGACAAATTATACAAGATTCAATATAGGAAATAATACATTTTGGCCAATAGGCATCAAGTACATCTTATGTCTTTGCCAACTCGAGATTATTTCTAAATCAAGTCCACATTCTTTTACACGTATAATCAAAAATAACCTGTAAAAGATTTCTAGTATCCTGCTCTTCGGCTAGCTTGAGAACACGTGCAACTCGCGAAAAACCAGCATGCTCCTTAAACAAATCAGCTTCCTTGATCTCTTGCTTCATCTCCTTTTTGGGATGTCTCGGTTGCTGTGTCAGTGCCCATTGCATTGCCCATATTCCCAAGGGCCGCATGTAACCCAGACATCTGAACTTGCCCTCCAAGTTCCAAGCTTCAGGAGTCTGAAAAGAGTAGCTGCCAAGGAGCACAAACATATAAGCCAACAGAAGTTGCGCCCCTGCATTTATGCATTAAAGCTAGAGAGAAGAAATATGCAGAGAGCACAATTAGACATTAAATAGATAGGAAGTTTGCGCCACCAGAAATGCTTCTGATTGAACATTCCTAAACAAAATTTACCCTGTTCAGTTCTGGGCTAATTGTCGTTTACAGACTCCAATTGACACGGTAATTAGATGCACATGTGAACTTCAAAGTCAACTCCGAACACTAGAGAACCTTGGCTTATAACACGTTAGATAAATGTTTGATCCAAGGTGCAGTGGGGAATCTGCTATTTATCCAATTCATCCCCACATTTGTCTTCCCTGGACTCCTTTTCAGAATGTTTGAACGGGTGAAGTATTGTAAATGATATATGAGAAATATTGACGAGTGCAGTCGCAGAAAAATTCTTGAAAGTCTTGAAGTTTCGTTTGAAGATATGGATCAGAAGTACCAGAAACAGGTAAAACAGATGTTCCGTATCCCTACTTTACCACTCTCTTCTTCTGTAGTTTTTGTTCTTAACTTACCCAACCACAGCTTATTCAGGACTAAAGGCATGCAAAAAAAATTGAGGCATAAGGCTGAAGTTGCAAAGGTTGCTGCACTGGTATGTAAAGTTCGCAGCATCTGTAATATACATGTTATTCCCATAAACTATGTGACACTGGAAGAGCTACAAAATTGTTATGCACTATCAAAAGATAATTCATCTTCAAAGCACATCTCAAACACACTTGCCCAGATTGAACAGGAGCAGCCAAAATTACCTATATGCGTTATGGATATCAAGAATTTGAATTAAGATATACGCAGAATGATTATTGAATATATGAATTAAGTCTAAAGTATAATACTATCAGAAAGGGAAATGCCAATTACAGATTTAGAAGTCTAAATTTTTTGATAGAACAGGGGCAAACCCAAATTGATTAAAAGCATTATGGATATCGAGAATATGAACTAAGAGCATCATGATGATCAAGTATATAAAGTTAAGTCTAACTATAATACTATCAGAAAGGGAAAAGCCAATTACATGTTTAAGCATCGATAAAAGAACATATGGCGCTGCTACTAAAGAAGATTTTTAAGTAAGAAGTATATGTTTGCTTAAGCCAGAGATTGGCTGCACTAGTGAAAAGAATGAAAATTTAGAGCTAGGTATGCCACAAAAGGAAACAAACAAATGCAGTCCAAAGTATATAAATTTTGGCAACTTGGTTGAGCAAGGGCGAAGACAAGAAGGTAATAACATACCCAAAACCTTCTTCTGCCCAAGCAGCTTCATGGACTCCACCTGCCGTCTTAAATGCCATATCCATCAGGTCTTCATGCATCATGGATGCAGCAACAGCATATGTAACTCCACTCCATATTTCCCTTGATTGCATGCAAGACATGTCTGGTTGTCCACTAGGCAACATTCCATTAAGAGCCCCCATCCTTCCATCTTTTACCCTCAAGACATTGAAATTGTAAACCTTCTCTAGGGCAAGTTTAGCTTTCTCTTCATCAACTATGGGCAATAGACCACAGGCTCGAGCATACCTACCAATAAGGTTGTCAGATGGAGTTAAATGTTCACAAAATGAGGCAGCTTCTTCTTCATCAACTAACAAAGTGAAAAGTCACAGTTTACACTACGTGCTCATGCCCCTCGGATGTCTCCATATATACACAGACAGACAGACATGTAGATTAATGCCTAAAAGGACCAAAAGAGAATCTTTTATACTAGGTTATAGTTGTATACCTGTTCTATAACTCTTCTTCATTTTTTGACAACCAAATACAATAGATGAACTAAAGCAAAGCAAAGCGCTTACCAGACCAGAAATACCAAGGAAAGGTCCTCACCAAAAAAAAAAAACCAGAAGTGGCTGTAAAATCTTATGTTCATGTATATGACTCCCTTCGATCAGATATTTAAAAAAATGTATAACGCACAAATTGAATTATTAAAGAGAACTTATATCTGAAACATACCACTGTCCAGCCAGCTGATCGGCTTGAATCGAAGAACTTGCACTGCCACCGCTATCATCATAGTTAAAGTAAGAACCATTCCATAATTTCTCGTATACCTTCTTTGCCTTCTGAAACTTGAACCAAAAGTAGTCCTCAGAACCCTTGTCACCAACTTCACCAGCCAGTGCTGAAGCAGCTTGCAAGGCAGCCACCCACAGCCCACCACAGTATGCACTCACACCAGACATAGACCATGTATCATAAGTCTGGTCAGGAAACCCGTCGTTCTCAATCATCCCATCCCCATCCTTGTCAAATTGATCCATGTAAGCCATTGCAACATAAACGGATGGCCAAACAGCTTCGGCAAATTTTTTATCACCTGTTGCAACCACATCCCTGTAAATTTGCAGAACAAATTTCGGATTCAAATCTTTCCACCTATTCGTGTTGTGAAGATTGTAGAAGTTCACTTCAAACCATGGATTGCTCATTCCAATATCATGAGGAACAGCACCAAGAACTTTTCTTGGAGCCAATTGTCCGTCTTGCAAAGTTCTTATCTTACTGGGATCATGCATCATAACTGCAGCAGCAAAGTCTCTTTGGATGCTAAGTTCAAGTTTTGGGAATAGCATAACTAAGGCAAACGATGCATAAAAGTGAACATCATAGGTATTACACATGTAATACTCAATCCCTTCAAGATAGAGGAACTGGCCTACATTTTCCTCCCCTTTTTGGAGCAGATTCGTTCCAAAGGCGGAATTCAGCGAAATAGGAGAATGAATCTCCTCAAGTATTGAAGTCATTCTCTCTAGGATGCCTGTAGCAGTGTCATTATGATTAGAATGATTGATGGTGTTTTTGAGAGCTGGATTAGATCTGTCGAGCGAAAACTTTCTTTGCCCTATTGCAGATAAACTATGCACAGCTGGTAATCCATCTGTATAACAAGAAATAGACTGAACTGTAATTACCCAAATTAAATTTTCACAAGACACCAAAGATTTGTCTTCACTGTACCTGTCCAAATTGATCCTCCAGCATTAAGGTAGTAGAGTTCATTGAAGAGAGTGATAGGATACCTGCAGTGAACCATCTTGACTTTTTTACATGAGAACTTTATGATTAACAAACAGACAGCAAAAATTCCAAGCTTACCATTCAGGAAGCCTCTTATCTTCAAGAATGGGTTTTTGCCATGCTTCTATCTGTGACTCCCAACTTTCATGCGCTATAATCCATAACACAAGGAAAGACCAACAAGCTTAGCAAGAAAATATTGTCACAGATTAATTGAGAATGACAAGTGCATGTATCTTTTTTGCTTTGGATGTTTTAAAAATTAAAATGTGGAAAAGGCCTTTCAGCTCCATCTGGAAAATTACCAAGAATAGCATCATGTGCAATTGCAGATGCCGCATTTCCAAAAGTTCCATAAAATTTTGTATAGCGCCTGTAAATTAATCTGAATTACTCACAGCGAAAAGAAGCTAGGAATTCAGAGATTGACAATAAAGACAAGTCATTCACTACTGACCTGTGGTAAGTTCTGCCACCTGAGAAGTTGACTTCAGGGCAGGCCCATGCCAGCGAAAATGTAACAGTGCGTACCGTATCTGCTGGAATAGTTACAGAAGCTGCAATGGCTGCCCCGACAAGTGAACCCGGTTCAGAAGGCATTGACATTTCTTCAAAATGAAGGTGATCAAATGATCCATGCTATTAGAAAAGAAGCAGTTTAAAGCCTGTTAAAAATGATGATAGATAGGAAGAAGAAAGCAAGGCCAAGAAACTACATTTTCATCACATTCCCGCAAATTTAGAAATCTTAAAGCATCAATAAACATGCCAAAAAAACATAATGCAGATACACACATGCAACAGAACTAAAGAATGGGCACAAAGACAACATACCACCTATCTATTATACAAACAGTTAAAATTTTTCTTCGGAAGTTTAAGATATAACCTATCAGTAAGAACTGACTAGCACCCAAAACCAATATGCCAATCATGACAGGTTTAGTTAATAAGAAAATTCCCAAAACAAGGCAGTCTCAATGATCTCTCAATCTTATGAAGTTGCACTTTTTATTGTACCAGCAAGCTGGTCACATGGAACCAGATCCAGTTCAAAGATCCAACAAGAATATTTAGAAAATTCAAAAATAGTGCTAGCATATTCATTAACTATTCTCATATCCAAACAATTCAGAATGATATAATCCAATGAAAAATTTAATATAGACATATTAATAGAACACTATCCTTTGAAACCAATTCTCATTGTACAACAGCAAAAATATAGGCAGAAATGTATGTAATTGACATAATGCATAAACAAACCTCTTTTACTTCATGCCACATATCTTTTGCTGTAATGCCTTGAGAATTTCCAGATACAACAAAGCAAGGGCACTCGGAGACACGTACTTCATCTGTTTCTTCAGCTGCGACGGCAAATGTTACCGAAGGTAGCCCATTGGCAGTCCTGTGTCCGAATAGACAAAGGAAAAGAAGTTTTTAAAAGTGAACCCTAAAACCCAATTGTGGACATATGAGAAACTCACATGTGGTGCAAGAGTACTCCACGAACACCATCCTCCATCCTGTTAAAACAATTGCATTCCAAGTCAAATCTTAGCAAAAGTTAAAAAGAGTCGTGAATCTTTGCCCATTAAGCATGGAAAACAGATAAACATATCTCAGAAGATGTAATTGCAAAGCTTCAGAATAAGAAAATAATAACACTTCTTCCCAGGAGATGAAACCACACCCCAACTATGTTACAAGGAGAACCAGCAAAAAATACCTAAATATTGAGTTGAAATGACGACCAGATAACCCAGAATCCCCACCAACAGAATTCTGGACCACATGAAGAAGAAAATTCAGCTAAGAGTCTTAATTAAGTCAAAAGAATCCAGAAATCAAAATTACAATGGGAACATTACTCCTTTGCATGACAAAGCAGACCACAAAAGTTAACATGTAAAAGGTTAAAAAAAGAAATTGCCAGTTAACATACCGCCCATGAAAAAAGTAAAGTAACATCAGCAGCCATCTTTCCTGAATTAGACAACTGCAGGGGAAACCAAAAGGATGAAAATTCTAATTCCTTGTACCAGAGCTATAAATTGTCTTTTCAATAAAGGAAATTGATGGCTTGGAAAGCTCATGTGTACCGTAAAAGTAAATACTGCTGCAGGGAAGCTGCTTTCTTTGTAATTATGAGGGATAACAGGGGAAATTTGACGACATACTATTTTAAGATTGGGGTCTGGTTCACCTGCATGCAAGTAGTGAAACTCAAAGAACAGATAACTATTTATGAAAGTCATCAACTTTTGAAGTTTAACAGCTATTCAAAAGATTACCATCATATACTGTCCAGGCCCTTGGGAACAATGCATGGTATGTAGAGCTGCTTCCGTTTAGATTCCAATCCCAAGATCCTACCCCTGATGCTGGGCTAGCACTGTTCATCCATGATGTCTAAGTAAGATTCGCTTTTCATCTTTCACATAAAATTTCCGATTCAAACAAGTTTTACATATCTGATTTAATCTTTTGCACTTTTGTAATTATATATATCAATGTTCATAACGCATTGCCCATGCTAGTGCTTAAGGTTGACAAAATTAGTTAAAAGTTCAAAACAGAAGTCCTATCACATGAACTTCTCCGGGGAGAAATTAGACTCGATAAGAATCAGCAAAACAACTTATAATATGCTTACTTTTGTGAGTCTGGATATCCTGAGCATAGTACAGTAGAATGCTTTTCACCATTTGGGCGTGAAACAAATACCTGCAATAAGAAGATGATACATAGCTTTAACCGCAAATTCTCAGGATAAGGAACACTAAGCAAAAATAAATAAATAAATAAAATTAGCACTTCCAAGGCTCGGTGCTAAGACACCCCTTTTGCTCATAATTGAGATCTATTGCACCATTTTTGCTAAAATGTCCGTGTGTTTCTAGTTCAAGGAACAGTTTGTATTAGGTGTATACAGCCATGCGCACTGACACATTTCTGATCTTTCTTTGGGTGCAATACTCTCAGGTGAATAGTTCGTATTCTCAATACAGATTTTTAATTTTTCTCAGTTTCTATAATCTTCTCAACTTCCTCCAATAAGCCTTTTATTTTATTTTATTTATTTTTTTAGCACTTCACTTATTTCAATTTTTTTTTTCTCTTCTTGGGTCACTTTCTTCTCTTACATATGAACCAATTAACTGTGCAACCACAAGGATGAAAATCTTTCAAGTAAACCTGTAGCAAAAAACAAAATAATCACTAATGATAATGACCATAGCTGCATTGGACTTTCCGTGGTTCATGTTTTAGCACTGTGAACTTTCAGGCATGAGAAGATTTCAACCCATAAGACTCTTAAACAG
Organism: Coffea arabica; assembly: GCF_036785885.1. Lineage (NCBI taxonomy): Eukaryota > Viridiplantae > Streptophyta > Magnoliopsida > Gentianales > Rubiaceae > Coffea > Coffea arabica. The sequence goes on along the minus strand of NC_092312.1, from coordinate 21,158,772 downwards.
CAGCAAGACCCTCAGGAACAGCAGAAAAGAAAACAGATAAAGTGAGTCTAAGAGGTCCATAAAGCACAAGTGAAGAAGAAAAAAGTAACGATGGTGAATAGATAATGCAAATCATTCAAAACAGTATATTCAACACATCTAAATAGAGCTGTTACTTACAGAAAACTGGTTTGCTAAAACTGGTCCATCTTCACATATCCTGGGAAATAGTTGCCAACGTCGAAATTCACCCTTGTAACTTCTTCCAATGCTTCCTGCACTGAAAGCTTTTCCTGTCATACATATTATTTCACTTATGTTTCATAATTCGGGACAATTGATAAGGTCAGTCATCATCTGCTAGGCATGACATGGAACCTCATATAGTCACACTTAAATAGTCCGAAGCCGCATGAGATTAGCATAACTTGTACAATAGTATCTTGTACCAGAAAAATAGCAAAGACTACCAATTCCCCTCCCTCGTGCTCCTCATCCGCCCCACCCCTCCCTGCCCCCCCTCCCAAAAAACCCTGCCAAATGACAAAGAAAAGCCCCGAAAAAGGTATAGGAAAGGAAAGGATTTAGGGTAACAAATTAGCAAGTCCACACATGATAACTTCTGACCAAGTAAGTACAAACAATTTCTTTCACAAATCTAACCAACTGTAAAACATGTTGCAAACAAGAAGGACACAGTCAACAAATTGGGATAAAGAGAAGTATCTTTCGAATTTCCAGGCAATCTCCAAGGAGAAGGAAGATGGTAAAGTACAATCTAAACTAGATTTCCTATTGTGGCTCCAATGATAAGTAAGAGAGGTGCAAATAACTTGTTATTGTTAGTGGTGAAGACTTACCCAATACCACCTAAAGGAACACCATGGCATGATGACAGATCACGTTTCATAAATGGATTGAGAAATGCTACCTGCAAGATTTAATTGATGGCTATGATATTCAATGATAAATTTAATCCATCATGTTGGGTTCCAAATTATATGTTAGAGCACTTTACCTGTTCCGCAGATTTTTCTCCTCTAAGATGTCGCCACAGCCGAATACCTGTTGGAGCCTACAAGTGAACCAAAAGGAGATGCCAGGACTTGAGAAATAAGGACTAAAGCTCAGATTTTATCAGCATGACTAATTAACATACCATTGAACTTATTTTGTCTGGTGAGTATCTAGTGTATTGTGAGTATCATCAAGTCGAGAATACAGGACATCAGACTATGATTAATTATTTTATTCAGCAACAAGTTGTTTAACATTCTTACATTTGGCTTCAGTTGTAACTTGTAGGCCGATACTAATATAATTCACTTAAACTTTTAAATACAACTGGATTCTTGTCTTCTATGCATAAGAATGAGACTAGAATCTCTAGAAAGTATATGATTTATCTACAGATATGATTAGATGCAAAAACAAAGACACTTGTATACACTATTTCGCAACTTCAGAATTTGCTCCCTTTCTAAGGTTCAAACTTATTCGGTCCATAGACCGGCTAATGTGAAAAGTGTGGACATTGAAGTATCACAAATGTTTTAAAAAAAATTACCAGAGTGATAATCTCTTTTAGAGTCAAACCAAATGTTGAAAGGACAACCTCCTTTGTGTTTAGTCTCCGTTTCCAAGTAAGAGATGCAGGTTTTGCAGGATCAACCTTGATCAGGAAATGAAGTACCAGGACAGTCAGTTTAGGAAAAGTAGAAACCAACACCCCTAAGATGTTGAAACCATGGTTCTGATAACTAGGTCATTTGCATGGTTCAGTAAAATGATTAATCAGGCTATCCACTAAGCTGCACATTTTACCTTGGCTTTGTGTGAATCGTATGATTCTCCTTCTCCATTATCAGAACCATTTACCAACATTCTTTCCTGCACATTTACCAACATCCAGTTAAATGTTGATGTGTTAATTACCCACAAGCTGGATTAAATCAGGCGGCAATAACCACACAGCATAAAAACGTTGGCGTAGGAGCAATCAAAGTCATAAAAATTCTCACCATCTTGTCTGCAACCAAAGAAATAATCGTTGACCATTAAATGCAATCTGCTGTAAGATGCCGAAATCATCCAACACAATAAAAAATCCAAACCTCAAAGTGGGTTTTTTCCAAAAAAAAAAAAAAACTAGCAAATTAGAATACAATAAGATAAAAGGCACAGAAATCAATTCTGTTAACCATCCCAAAATTCCTTCGAAACATCAATCGCCAAAAGCTTACTGTCGCAACAACTTACAATTGCATCAGGCATCAAAATCAGAACTTGCATGAAACAACAAGAAGAAAACACAAGCTTGCAAAATAATCAAAGACGGATAGCTACAAGTACTCACAAAGCAAAACGAGGAAAACCCAAATAGCGGAAATTTATAATCAGCAGAATCACATACCAATCAATAAGTGAACAAGAACATGCAAGCCCATTTGAAGGAGCCAGAAAAGAAAGACAAAAAAGGGGAAAAAAAAACGAAGCAAAGACTGGAAAGTATGGTAAGAGATGAACATCAACATGATCAGAGGTATAATGGAAGAACTGCAAGAAGTCTAACCTGGAAAAAGTGGGCTGCTAAATGATTTCACAGAGTTGAAGATATCCCAAACAAGAAGTAAAAAACGATCGTTATGACTAAATGTAGCAGGCAAAAATCCTCAGCAAAGGAATCCCAGATCTCATAGGTGATTTTAAAAGGTGGCTACACTCTACAGTAGTGGTAGGTGGGCTTCAGTAGCTTATGATGGCTCAGCGGATAAATACACAGACTCACACCACAGTTTAGTTGAGTTGGTAAATATATTCCACGCTTTCTAAGTTGTCCCTCACTCTCGTGACTGATGCAAGTCGTCAGATTTGACAGTATTGACGATTGAAACGAACGGAATGATGTAAAATTTTTAATTTTGATAGTTTAAATGTTTAACCGGTAAATGCATGTCCTTAAAAGTTAAATAACCAAAACTCTACTATTTAAAGATAATTTGCAACAAAGTGAAATGGCAATGCTGAGTTAATTGCTACTGGCTACAGCCTGGCCCGAATGATTTGAAACACATTTGGCAGTCACAGCACAAAATAGTTGACAAGTAGACTCAGGGATAATTTCAGAAACCTCCGTGAGGTTTGCCATAATATCACTCAGCTTCTCTCAAATTTTTAAAATCTCGCTCATCTCCATTATCAATTTGACAAAACTAAATATTCCTATCAAATGCCACAAACTGATAACATTACCCTTGCCCTTAATAACTATTTAAACAAAAAGACAAAATAAAATAAAATTTTAAAAGTAAAAAATGTAAATTAAAAAATAAATTGCTAGCTAATAATAATCCATATTTTTTTACATTGAAGTTATGGTCGAATAGCAAAGGACATGAATAAATTAAATTTAATCAAGATCAACCACTTAGGAGGATTTTAGAGAGTAATTAATACATTAAAAAACAACATGCACAATTACAATTAAGGAAATCAAGATTTTTTTGGGAAAATATGTTTTAATTCATTGTGTAGTTTAAGTTGTGTTGAAAACCAAAGTAATCTCTTCATATGTGTAAATTTTTCAAGGTGTAAATTTTGTTTTTGTTCCAATATAACTAAATAAATAGTTTACGTCAAAAAATTTACACCTTATAAAAATTTAATCTTATTTTATTTTTATTGTTGTTATAAATTTCATAAGTAGGATAATATAAGGGTAGTATTGGAACAAAAGTTTTAGCTTTCTTATGTTTCCTCTAAAGGGGTTTAAATGCTATAAAAAATATAATTTAAGAGAGATAAGTGATATTTTAAAAACCTTAAAGGAGCTAAATGATATTATAAGAAACTTTGGAGGAAGTTTCTAAAATTATCCAATAGACTAATGGAGAATTTTATTCACCAAAAAATTCCTCAATTTGATAGTTACGTGGGATGTTAGCCAGTAAGCCTTTTTTTTTAGTATAAGTGAGATTACGCTCTTTCTTCTTGTACCATTCAATACATCATTATGGGGCGGGGCAAGATGTAGCTATTCAATGAACTATTGAATACCAGGTAGAAGCAGTGGATTGCCAATTGTATTTCTATGAGAAATAAAATGCAAGCCCCTCGACAACTTATGAGCACTTGTTTGCACCCAATTAAAAATTGGCATCAGCTAGGGAGTAGCTCCACATGCCGCAATTTTGGTAGGTTAAAAGTCCATAAACGCGAGTATCTGTTGTTCCTAGTCTACTCAACAAAATAGTAGAAAAAATTGGTCATATGCAATAATCCTTGGGGATACGCGGAAATGAAGCCACGTGTACTCCAATCTTAAACTATAAACGCTTACTTGACAAAAGAGTTATAACTGTTTAAATTTAATTGTTAGTTGACGTAGATAAGTAATTATATACATAAATAATTAAAAGGAATTAATTTTATATATTTTATATTTTCACAAAAATACATTTATTATAAATTTATTAAAGAATCTTGGTTTATAAGGTTATAGTAATATGGTAATTACAATACTTAGTGTAGTTATATTGGCAAAACGTGATTAAATAATTAGATCAAAAATTAAAAGTTTTTCCTTAAGGATAAAATTGAAAGTTTATAAAATGTTATTAAAAAGTTTACACTAACCGCGATCCCTCTAACTTTTTGTATTGCATAGATAGTGGCTTTTTAACTAGAATAAAAAATTGTAGATGAATAATTAAAAACATTATGTGTCATGTACACTAGTATAATATTAACTTTAAAAAATAATAGAACAAATTGAAAGAGTGAAGAAAATTTAGAAGAAAAAGAAGTAGAAAAAAAGGGAAAAATGTAAAAATGTACGCCTATATTTTTGTAGTTACCACCAAACATTTTTCATGGGTTCAACAAAAATCCATTATCATTAACTAATGATAGTGAGAGTGAATAATGAATTTTTAGTAAACAAATTAGTTTTAGTTATTTGGTTCAGCAATAAAGTTGGCCACTATAAGAGAAATTGAATGAATTTTTCACAATCATACGCTCAAAAATTAGATATTATTAAAATTGGAAAATGATGGAATTGGATTCATGTTTTGAGAAAAGGAATTTGGCATTTATGTCTTGTTGTCTCTCGGTTCTTCATACTCTCCCAATTGAGCATTTACATAGATGATGATTAATTTATCAACCCAATCTAATGTATATACATATATGCAATTTAGTCCTTCAGAGAGTCCTTAAAAAAAATAAAAGTCCTTTAGAAAGTCCCACCTTCCATCCTCTTCTACGTATTTCACCTATGATTGTCTACCGGTTGCCTAAGCCCATGTGGACCCATAAGCTTTTGACGGTGGTCCCCGGCAGAGTTGTTGTGACCGTAGTGGTTCTGCAAATGGTGGGTGGGAAGAAATTCCCACTTTTGCACACTAGAAGCAACCGACAAAACTTGGGCAAATTTATTTAAATATTGTTAATAAAACGAAAATTCAGAGAAGTAAGGCTGGTCAAAGGACCATTTCTCAAAATATGCCTCCTGTGATTTTATTGGAACACACGAGGCCGTTTTTACCGGAAATTTTTTTTCTAAGGTTCTGTTTGATAAAACTGAATCTGAAATTTAAATATTAAAATAATTAATTTATTGAATTTTAAGTACTGAAAAGAAATATATGAATATCTAAATTTTAATCATAAACCTATTTATATTGTTTGATAAACATTTATAACTGAATGCTTAATAAGTTAAATTTGATAAGTTTGCCCTTATATCTTTTCATCCAAAAAAGAAATAAAACCTACGATTTAATTAGCTAAAAATCTTAGGTATGAAAATGACAATATTTATTTTTAAATCAAATTAATATAAAAGATGAAATATATTATATGAGAAGTATGGAGAAGATGTGAAAATCATTCAAAAAGAAGAAAAAAGAAATAGAAAATCATTAGATAGAGAATATTAGATTGTTTAATTAGATAAGAATTTTGAACATAATTAACAAACAAGGGTAGATTTGGTAGATAAGATAAGGTAATTGAAGTAATTCTATTGATTCTTATCAGAATTAAGCATCGAGTTAGGATTCTTGTGCTGAAAAAAATACACACAAGTTCAGCACTACTTAACAAGTTCATCGAGTTAGCATTCTTGTGCTGAAAAAAATACATACAAGTTCAGCACTACTTAACAAGTTCACCAAATAGATTTTCATTTATCAAACATTCAAAATATCTGAATGTCTGAAAAAATTCAGATTCGTTATATAAAACGCTAGTTTTTTTTTTTCAATATGAAATTTCCGATCTCACAAAAGAAGTCAATGAACATTAGTCTATAAGGTTTACAAAAATTCTTTTCAGACTTACACTACTATCTTATTTCTCACACAGTAATTTAAATTAGATGCCCTTCACATTTACTTAATTTTAAATAATTAAAGATGTATAACTACAACAAGTTAAATTTAAACCCTAAATCTTAAGTAATATAGTTAGTTACATAATTTATATTATTTATTTATTTTTTGATGATATTACATAGTTTTAAATCTTTTAAATAATTAAAGTAGGTTTTAAAAAGGAAGAAAAGCTGGGCATCTTTTGCTAATTGGTGGGGGCACATGTCCATTACTTCAAACTAAGGTGCTGCATGACAGCTACTACGGCGATGCTCAATGCAAACCAACTAATCTTTCTTCTTTTTTTTTTTTTTTTTTATATTTGCAACGATAATATTTTTATAATCTAATCTATCATATTATAAGAAAAGGAGTAGTCTAAAGAGGTTGTGTAATTCTATAAGGAGGGGGAGCCTAAAAAGTTTATGAGGTAAGGATTAATAGGTATACAAAATCGATTAGACCAAAAAGGTATTTTTGCATCTTTTTTTTTATTTTTTTCACTACAAGTGGAATTTAAATCCCTGACTTACAGCTCACTCCCTTTTTTTTTTTTTTTTTTTTTGACCATTGAGCCAAAACTCGATAATTAAACCAACTAAGCAGTTGAACACTGGCTTTTCTTCAACGCCCTCCCCTAATCGTGCTGACACAAAAAATTATTGTGCTGACACCAAAAAAAAAAAAAAATCACTTCACATGCTTTTTCGTGTGGAACTTTACAATTTAAGGGCACAAGTATGGAGGGATGAGGCACAATTTGTTAATATAATACTAACGTCAATAATGGCAACTGGAAACACCTTGATCAATTCATTACTTTCAGTTTTGACGAGTCATTGGATGCGTGTTAAGCACTCACTGTTTACTTTGCCTTTAATTTCTCTCCCGGAAAAAGGGAAAAAAAAATTGAGCTTGGATCTATGATTCTGAAATATGAACTTTACCTTTGGGTCGGTTTGCTGATGCCTGCTGTGTGTCTGATATTATTTGGGTGTGTGTGTTTCATTCCGATTCCGGAAAAAAAACTACTCGCCATGGGTGGTGCATGTTATGCGGGAGGGGGTTGGGTCACCATCCCACATCGGTAGATTGTGGGGTATTTACCCTGAGCTTAAGTTCCATGGGTGCACCGTCCTGTCACCAATTGACTAGATGTGTGTGCTACGTGGGTCCCGCTTAGGTTACCTTTGGGTCGGTTTGCTGATGCCTGCTGCGTGTCTGATATTATTTGGGTGTGTGTGTTTCATTCCGACTCCAAACGCATTATAACTTCAGTCGTGTGAGATATTTTAAAAAATAAAATCAATTAAAAAAAATATATAAATGCACGAGAAGATATTAATTATTTTAACCGGTTAAGTGAAATTAGTATTCAATGGCCGCCATTATAAAAAAGGGGGAAAAAAAATCATGCCTTGGAATTTTCTCGCTTCTAGAATTATGCTAAAATGAGAGTTCCATATTCCATGCCTCAGTAAAGGTCACAGGTGCCGACTCATTGTAATCGGGACCAGCATACGATCTTTATCGTGACTCTGACAATATTTACCTTATTAATGTGATGGGGTGTGGGGTTAAATCAATTTGCTGAGTGCATACTAATCAACTGACTAAACATCTTAGGTGCAATATGTCTATGTCGGTTTGCTAACCTTTTTTTTTTTTTTTTTTTTTTTTTGGAATTTAAGGGATCTTGTTTTGCATTTAATTTATTGTTGGTACGGGCACACTAGTATTTATTATTACTACTTCTTTGCATGTTGAAGTTTTTTTTTTTTTTTTTTTTTTTCTGGTTGTGCCGACTCTCCTGGAAAATTAATGCTTCAAATTTCTCTTCTTAATTAGATACACAGATGTGCATGTATTTTGCGTCATGTTTGATTTGGTGCATTTATGTCATTAGCACGGGTTTATTGAGTAAAATTATCTTCTTCTTTATCTAAAATAAAGATACTCGGCGAACAAATATTTTTTTAATATAAATATTTAATTTTTTGTTACCAAACGCGTTTGAATATATTAAGATCTGAAATTATTAAATTTAAATGTTGAATTGAATTATCAAATAAGTTGAGTATTTGCATTTCAACTATATAAGCTTATTAATATATTATCAACTCATATGGACCAGCTTTTTTCACGTTCGATTAGAAGCTGAATCAGCTCATATGGTATCCTCGAATTGTTCGACTCGAACCATGTCAGTAAAAATTAGAAGTATGAGCACTATACACAACTCGAATATTCTCCATTGAGAAGCCATGACAACGTATTGTTTCATCTTTTCAAGCAAAAAAAAAGAAGAAGAAAAAAAACGCGCTTTCTAAAAAAAATCTATACGTGACCGAATCAATGACTATACGTTTCATTCGATCAAAAATGTTGCAACGCCTCGCAATTTCACAAAAGAAAAAGAGGAGGAGGAGAAGAAGAAAAGCACGCATCCTGAAAATAACTAAACGTGATCGAATCAATAACTATGCGTTCCCTCCATCCTGTAAAATTTATCACATTCAGGGACTTGTGTTTTTTATCAATAATAATATAAACACATTGTGATAAATCTATTACTACTACTTACTATTTTAGTTTCATTCTTGTCCATATATTGAAAATAAATATAGAATACTGCAGGTGTCGTTAGAAGGGGTTGGGACAAATTGTGTCTGTATTTAAAAGTCCAAACAAAAAACCTGTCGTGTTCAACCACAAAGCTTGGACGTGTTCTTCTACCAGAAAACTGGGACCACATAACAAGATGTCCAATCTAATCGCGCGAACAATCCTATCGAGTTGCAACAACACGCTAGGCTTGAGAAACTTGGGACCCAGTTACAACATGGAATAGGCCCACAAAATATGAGATATACGAAACAATTACGGAGGGTGGGTGCGTAAACGAAATACAGGACTTATATATATATTTTTTTACCACTTTTCCATGCGTTTTGTATGCAATAAAACACTATTACGAACATAAATGAATTCGGAGCCATATTTATAGAATTTTCAGCTTTTTTTTTTTTTTTTTGAAAAGGTGTACAAGTCAAACAAAATAAAAGTATTATTGACTCATGAATATCTTGTGAAAGCTGCAAAACTAACGAAAATTATCGACACCAATCTGTTTTCAATTCAAAGGAAAAAATATAAGTGATGGAAGACTTGTGCAGATGCTTTAAGAATTTTTAATTTCTTTTTTCTATACAATACAAATCTTCAATTCTTTAGTATAATACCATCATTTATTTTTTAATTTTTTAAATCGTCTGACTTTGTGTTTTTTTCTAATAAGATGATTCATGTTTCGATTAACAGCGTAGCATTATTTCGAAACGATTATATAGGGGTATTAATGTCATTCTTTTACAATTTTAGATAGACAATTCATCATTAATGTTTGACTAGTCGTTGAAGAATAAACGTGTTCGTGTTTAAAAAAAAAAAATTGAAAACTTGATCGATTCATTCTATAACTGATTTTGGTAATACAAAATTCAGAAAAATCGATATATAATGTTGGTTAAAATGGTTTAGAAATGGCTATCAAATTTACATTATCCAATTACCAATTACTGGCCAAATTTCCATAATATAGTGACACGCATACGCACATAAATATATATATGTATATACGTTACTCAATATAACATTAATTGTTAATTCTATTTCTAAATACTAATTAGTTAATTTAACCATAAATATACTTGAAACTTGAAAGTCGAGTTTAGATTGAAGTTGAGATGTTTGGGTTTAGTTTCATAATTTAATTTGGAGTTCTTGTTTTATTTCAACATTGTATAAGGATTGGGATTGTACGTTATGACTTAAGAGTTATGAACCCAAATTATCTTTTCCATATCATTCTTTGAGCTAGGTTGATTAAATATTGTTGGAAAAACAAATGGAATATTATTTTATTACAACACAAATTTGAGAAAATTAAAATATTTTAACTTACTATTGACATTTCTAATTTCGGATATTACTGAAATATTGATTTTTTGATCTAATTACCAAAACCAAAGTTTAGATTGTAACCCGATATTGATCTAAAAAAATTCATTATCGATTTAAACTAAAGGTTTGTTTGGATAGAGATTTATTAGCCAAAATTTATTTGCTTACATCATCATTACAATTTTCAATGCACCTTTTTATCTTCCCAATTACTTTTTTATCTCACAGACATCACATCACAAAAAGTGCTACAGTAAAAATATCTCAAATAATTTACAATCCAAACAGAGCCTAATTCTTTTTGCCCAATTCTATATTACCGGTCGATGAACAATCTTAATGAAAGGAGCAAAGTGTATATATTTAAAATTCAAGAGAGGACTAAGTGTTATAACTGGTCAAGTTTAGAAGAGCGAACTTTAATTAACCCTTTTTTTTATTTCTTCTTCTTCATACTTTTCTCATTAATCTTTATTTTCCCCTTCTGATCACTGCTTGATACGCTGTTATTATTTAGTTTCATTTTACTAAGCTTGCACGGCAAGCCATTTTGGATGACGTTTTCCTTCGTCCTTGACTCGTTCATTATTTCCGTTTCTAAGGCGAAGCAATCACACAGTTTAATTTCTAATCTAATCACATCCACGTGTAGTCTCCTCTTGCATTCTAGCCCCCTTTTGCATGGCATGCATTTTTTATAGGGTAAAATATAAACAAGTCCTATGTGATAAATTTAATACACAGAAAAATCTCCCGTGATTTCAAAATATATAATAAGATGTCCTGTATTTTGAACTAAATTATAAAAATGACGGAATCCGTTAAGCTTAATGGAAATGACTTATTGGAACCTAAAAAAAAAATTTATACATAATTTTTAACAAATATACCTATTCTACCCCTTAACCTTCAATTCTCTCTCTATCTAGAGAATAAAACAAATGATTTTTTTGAACTGTCTTTTGCTTAATTATATCAGGGCATTTTGGTCGTTTCGTTCATTTCTGTTAAGTTTAACGGATTGCGTCACCTTTATAATTTAGTTCAAAGTACAGGGTGTCGTGTTGTATATTTTGAAATTACGGGAGGCTTGTCTGTATATTAGGTTTATCACAGGGATTTTTTTTTTTGTTTTTTTACCCTTTTTAATATTACGATGCGGTCCCCGGATTTCATTGTATTTACAACGTTGCATCCTCCCTACCACCGAACATGTTTTGCTGCCGTCAACTATTCTCGAAGCCCTTTCGTTGCTGCGCTTAATTCATCCAATAACACAATTTTCCCTCCAAGGTCCGCTACATTATTGATCGCTACACGTTTCCTCCTCTCAACGCATTCCCACGTCTTCAAATTTGAAATTCTAGTCACTGTCAATTGTCATCAATGTAGTGGACAAATATACGAATCATCATCGGAGCATATTCAATGTGTGTGCACTTTGAAAAATTTACGATGCCCTAAAGTTATATGAGCAATTTGTGAATATGAAAAGAGAAAAAAATCATAAAAGTTTATAAAAGGAACAAAAGATAAATAGAATTATTCAACTAAAATGCATCTAGAGCTAACCAGGATCACAATAAAAGATTAGAACCTCAACAAAAAAAAAAAAAAAAATTAGACGAATCCCTTGGAAAATTCAACTATCCTTCATATGGTGGTTAAAAGGCTGTAACCACTCCTTCCAATTTTTTTCGGTTGGTATATTTGAAGTTGAAAATCATGATTATTTATCAATAGTGAAGGGAGAAGTGTTATAGTAGTGTTTCGAATATCATCAGACAAATATGGAGATTTAGATAAACATGAAAAATCAAATCAGAAAAACTGCATTAGACTGCTTAGATAGAAGGCTATTTCTCAAGGCCCATAAGTTGAGTTTTAACCATATGTTTGGGCTTGCCCATGATGGTAAAATAAGAAAACCAACACAAATCATTTTGCTACATTTGAAAAGTGATATAAATTTTGTGGCAAATCAAAAGGGAAAGTATAACAATAACACAAAAGAAATAATTTTTATGAACCATAATCCTCTAGCAATCAATTACGCATGAACAGGTTACATACAATCCGAAGTGGCAAGAAATTATGATTCCAAAAATATGGGATGGACAAATTACATACAATTCAAAACAGCAAGAAATTATAAATCAGAAAATAAAAGATGAATCAATTTACTCGATATTTGAATCAAATTTAACTTGATAAGAGTCGATTTTAGCTTAATTTGCTTGCTAACTAGTCAAGTCAAAATTTAAACAACTTCACTTCATTCGCTCAAATATAAAATTGAATTCTGTATATTAAAATTTCAAACTGCTTAATTTGCTAACTAGTCAAGTCAAAATTTAAACAACTTCACTTCATTCGCTCAAATATAAAATTGAATTCTGTATATTAAAATTTCAAACTACTCAAATGCAACTCGAATTTAGCTCAATAAAAGCTCATGCAAATTCAATTCGTTAAATAAACAAATGAAATTTAAACAAAATTTTAAACTCGCTTAGATAATTGAACTAGTGTTTTGATTTGATTTATTTACACCCCACCACAAAGGGTCTGCCGCAAATGCTCCACCCCGTAATTAACATTACTATTTCATGTCGACGAAGAACAGACGGCTTCTTAAGAGTCTCGTGGCACGGTATCATTACTTTCAGTGATAAACAACAACCAACCATAGGGGCAAATATGGGAACATGGCCTCAAGCGTATAAACTTCATATACGCCCGTTTATCTTTAGCTCTAGATATCCCAGTACATAGGAGAGTTCAAAAAATGCCCGGACACTCATCTAATGCAACAAAAAATGCTTTACTGTTGGCCTCAGAATCAACCAGATAAAACAGTAGCAGTGAAGAACTTCGTGGGCTTATTTAATGGCAAGTACCAAAAGTTTTCGAGGACAAAGAATTTCAAACTGGCACTAATAACCAAAATCATTATAAATCACTAGTTCAGTATGATGCTCAAATGAATCTTCAAGCGCTGGTTGCATGCTTGAGATAGGCAATGAGATCTGCACGCTCCTGTGGTTTCTTCAATCCAGGAAAAACCATCTTCGTTCCAGGAATGTACTGCACCAACAAAATTCTCACAATTCAGAAGTTGCAACAATTCCAAACCAGACGAGGCAAAAGAGAAACCAGATAAAAGCAAAAGAAAAGTTCAGCATTGGCTACAACCCAAGCCATGACACTAAGGTACACCATTAACCCAGACAAAAAAAACAGGGGAAAAGTAAGCATCCCCAGTCTTAAGGAAAAAAAAAGAAGATATTTTAGTGCCTTTAAATATTCAACTTTATTCAAATTTAAAATATTAGGCCCCTAGTCTTTTATACTTTTCTGCACCCGGTAATTTATGTTTTATTTATGTTTCAACTCCAAACTAACTGGTCCCTTATCATGGTACTTAAAAATAATTACTAACATACTAAAGCTACAAACGACATACATAAAAGTGACCCCAAGGTACTAAATCTGCACAAGTACAGATCAAACATTCGAAGCTCAAACTTTACTAAAAATTGAAATTAGTCAGAATTAGAGACTACAGCTCTAATTCCCCACCTTACACAGGGAAAACAGCAACTCCAGCTGCCACCACAAGCCAAGGGTAGGGGGAATGCGGTCAATATTAACTTCTATTTAGCCAAGGAATTAAATTATTGGCAACTAGAGGAAAATTACCCAATCACTCATGTCAGATATAACATCAAACCTATAATACAAGATCAGCTCTACAAAAAAGAAAAGCCAACACATACCTTCTTAGGGTTAAGCAAATAATCATACAGCGTATTCTCTCCCCAGATGACAGCCATGTTCTTGTTAGCAGCAGAGTAAGAATAACCAGCAGTTGTGCCAGACTGCCGTCCAAAAAGGCCATTCAAATTGGGTCCTGAAACAGCCAAAATGCTTTAAGAAACACAAGCAAAGATTGCACGTTTCACAGAAATATAATAGCATGAAAGCAAATCATAGAAATAATGGATCTCATTTGAATTTTTCTACAGTCACTGAATGTCCTAAGCTCAAACACAGAGATGGCATAGCCATGAAGATGCAGCAACTACAACATTGCCCTTGAAGGTAAAAACAGGGATTTAACAAACAAATCTTGATGTCATAATGATGATTCAACTTTTAATCATTTAGACAAAAACCAGTACAATTAAGAACTATATCCTACTAGCTTTCCATAGATGATGCTCTGAAATACAAATTCACCTGTGAATCCCTGCACACACATATTATGTCACGAGCAAATTGCACAAATAACATCAAAAGGTACTGCATAGACAGTACTGATCATATAAACAATGAATAAATGTCTTGCATCATATTGCAACTTCATTACTTGAGAAAGCTGTAATCCAATTTCAGCAACTCATTAAAATGAGTCATGTTTGTCAGACAAACAACAACAAAGCGTTAAAATGCCTAACAAACATGCAGAATTTCAATGTATGTTTGTGATTTACAGAAAGCCTCGAAATTATGGTCGCACATCCAATATATGCAGCTATTCCTGAGATCCTTCTTAAAAGAATATCTATCTGTCTCAGTAAACCACAGACAAGTAAGACAATCACACCCATTATTTCCCAATCCAAAGTATCCTTCACACCTCAATATTCAAGAAGTAAAACCTTATCTACAGCATACATGATGTAAACCTCATCAATGAAAATTTTTTCCTCTAATAGATCAAATTTTACACGATAAATTTACCTATGGATCAAAAATAATTGAGAACAACAAAACGTATAACTATCTTTCTCTGTAAAGGTATAGAAGCCACCTCGAACTTCACACATGAAAAAAGAATAAGCGCCAAGCATCCAAGACTTGAATCTATATCTCAAACTACAAAAAGTACAATTAAGACCTCGAGATTTACAAGATGAAAAACCAAATACAAGCACATACAAATGAGATCGCAGCTCATCCAGATCAGACAAGATAGAGAAAATAATAAATGCGAAGAAAAAGCAAAAAAAAAAAAAAAAAGTAAGAGAAACGCAGAAAATCAGAAGCAAATCCACATCGGACGAATTAGAAAGATAAAAATGTGGTCGAAAATCAACCTTGTTTGTGACCGGCGCCTTTGTCAACGGTGTGGCACTGAGCGCACTTGGTCTTGAAGATCTTCTCTCCGCCTTTAGGATCACCGGGAGGAGCTTGCTCGAACGTTGCCATTTTCCCGAATGCAACCAAAAAACGAGACCTTAGGGTTTTCTAGCTTTTTTTTGTTTCTTTCCGGCTTTGAGCGAGAGTGCCTGTTTTGAGAAATTTCTAGGGTTTTCAGGGAAAGAAAGAGAAGTCACGTACTGGTGGCTGTATTTAAATATTCAATTATTAATCAATTTCTTTTCGGGTAAAAGGGCGCGTGCTTTTAAGGCGGCTTCACCCGTCACAGCTCTTAATTCTACTAAAATGACAACTTTAACCCTTTCACTTGCGGTACAGATTGCGCGGGTGACTCGGTTTCTCGCCGTCTGCGGAGGTCGAAACAAAAACGTGGTGCAACAGAAACTCTAGTATAAGCGTGGATTCGTTATTACATATTTCTTTATTTCGAAAGATATTCTCTGATTTGTTGGAGGATGCAGGACTTTCCATTTTGTTTTTTTATTTACCTGTGCTTTCATTTTGAGTGTGTTTGGATTGTAAGTTATTTGCCCAAATATATTTGCTTACATCATCGTTATAATTTCCAATACACCTTTTTATCTTCTCAATTACCTTTTTATCTCATATATATCACATCACAAAAAGTGCTACAGTAAAAATATGTCAAATTACTTACAATCTAAACTTATTTTTCTATTTATAGTAGGCCTTTTTTATCCGTAGAAAAAGTTTGTAGGTTTGACTCTGATCACTGCGACGGACTAGGGTACGGGCTCTTAGGACTAGAGGTGGCAAATCAACCCATTTAACTAGATTTACCCATACCCGTCCATGAATAGATGGGTATGGATATCTTAAATTTTTGTATATGGGTATAAATGGGTTACCTAAATGGGTATTATTGGGTAACCCATCAAACCCAATTAACCCATTTAAAATTCTCTTCCCCCCAAGTCTCTTCTTTTCCCCTACCTTTTTTTTTTTCAAATTTTTCATTTTGTCATGATGTTAACATTATTATTATTATTATTATTATTTGTTGGTTTAACTTATTATTTTATTTTTTCTTAGTTTGTTAATTTGCTCATTTTTTAGCATTACCAATTTATGATAAATTTTAGCCTATTTTCTTATCTTTATAAAATGAAATTTTAAATTTATATATGAAAAAATGTTAGGGGTTCAAAATTTTTGGATTCAGTTTTATATTAAATTTTATAGTACTTAATTCAAATTTTTATATTCGTATTATTCAATTATTAAATAATAGGTAATTTTGTGACATAGAGTATAAATGAAAAAAATTGGTAATTAAGTTTATTGAACATTATAAGTAAATATTTAAAACTAATGATGGGTACAAAGAGTGGTATAAATTGATAACTTAGTTTGCAAAAATGAATTTAAATGAGTTTGCAAAAAGTTAAAATAAATGAGTTATAAATGGGTAATTGGGTTACCCAATTCATTTTTTGACTTACCCATTTATACCCATCTAATTAAATGGATATAAATGAGTTGACTCACTTATACCCATTACCCATTTTACCCAACCCAAACCCGCTCAAGTCACCCATTTTGACACCTCTACTTAGGACTATAAGTCGCCCCACAAATCAAGACATGTTCATGAAATTATAAGTTATTTAAAGAGTTTTTGTTAACTATTTATCAATACAGTTCTTTGATGGTGAAATTCGAATATTCTTTTGCATCTATTTTTCGATTATTTCAATATGTACCAAGATTTTAGCATGCCAAAACCAAACCAACCTTTCGTCCTTTTGTTTTAGTCAATGAAACTTGTCTTGCACATTAAGGCATTTATTCCAACTGTACCGATCAATTAAATAATGGTTTTTCTTTAAAACATTGAACATTCAACATCAACATCTTAAACATCCATCCATTTAAGAAAAATCTTAAACATTCATTGAACGCGGTTCCTCCTGTATAATTTGTCCATTCTTGAAGTTTTCACAATGTATTATCTCATGGGCTGATTTTTAAGGACCCAAAAGGGATATTTTTTGTTCAACTAGTGTCGAAGAGACTATTCTTTTTTTTTTGTCGATACATTTGTATAACCTACTCTATCCTAATCTAAGGGGAGGGGGAACCTAAGGAGGCTGTTGTAAAGGTTAACGGGTATACAGATTCAACTAAACCAAGAGAGTATTATGACACAATTCTTAAATTTTTTTCACTGTTAGTGAAGGTTCAACCCAAGGAGAGACTTAAGCTCCTCTCTAGTGGCCACTGAGCCATTGGCCCAGTGGTTTCGAAGAGAATACTCCCCAAGATCAAAGAAGAGGATATAGGTATCTAAAAGTATAAAATGGATGACGAAATGTCTATTTCGAAACAGTTAATGTCCACATGACTATCGGCGAGTGATTCCCATGTTGCCGAATTCAGCAGTACAATAGGACTCACTTTTTCGTTGTCAATTAATACTTGCACATTTGGCAAGAGCTTCGAAATTTAAGCGTGGAATAAAAAAATGCATTGTCTTCATTTTTCGCTTCCTATTACAAGCAAGCACAAAATACATAAAATTGTGAAGCAGAAGCACCACATTAATATCCCTTTCCTCTCAGTTTTCTTTCTCCTCCTCCTCTATTCTCTAGTCCACCATGTGCTCTACAATCGACATTCTGAGGAGCATACACTTGAGCGGTCCTCGACCAAAAACACATCGAAGCAGAACATTTCCAAGATAACATCTGAGGGTCAACAACAGAACAGGTAGAAAATTCCTTGCCAAGGCATAAATGATAGGACACGGTAGCGAGCCCGATGTATATACCATGTTGCTCCTCGTAAATGCTAAATTGTGCCCATCAATTTTACTGGACAAATAATAAGAGATTTTTGTTTTTGGAGGATGAAAAACCAAGCCTAAACTACCAGCTCCTCAGGTCGAATGTAAAAAGCAGCATGGATTCCCCAGGCACTGAGAAAATGGTCAATTGTCACAGAAATAGAGAGTATCTAGAGAGATACAGATCAAGAATTCCACCAGAAAAAATTAGGTGGGTAACAGGCAAACCACTATATCTCAAAAAGCCGATTAAAAATAACAATCCTTATTAATACAAAAAGCTAAATCCTATACAAACAGTTTCCTTCACCACAAAAATGTGTTTCACCATGACTTTTGCTTCCTCACTAGCTCCTTTTAAGGTCCACCAAGAGCCTGCGCAGGAGGAAGCATGGGCCAGCCAAGAAGTCTGGGTGAGCCAGGTGGGGTTGAATGCCTACTAGGAGAGAATAGGCTCAGTTCCACAAATGCTCCAGACGTTTCATCTTTCTCCATTGTCCGGAAAGAAATTGATCCCCGCTTGGTTGAAGCCACTGAGTTCCTTCCAGGACTGCTTACCAGGCTCTCATCTACAGGGCTTTGGTTAGCAATTAGTGACATGGTGTCGTTATGTTCATCACTAACTCTTCTTCTAGCCTCTATATCTTTCTGGAGATTCCTCAAGGCTAAAGAATCAGCAACAGGAAAATAAACAAGCAAGCAAATACCCACCCCAACACAACACCAAAGGGAAAGAAAAGCCAAAAATGCAAGAGTTTCAAACAGGAAGAGTTCAGGCCTAAACCGAACAGATAAACCGAGAAAGAGAACCCTCAAAGGAACAAGACAAACAACAGAGCAGGTTAATGCATATACTCTCTTCTGCAATCCGTTATTGATGACCAAATGTAGAATTCGCCTTCCAAGCAAGGACAGATATGCACTTAAAATTGTATTAAAGAGACCTAGGATGATCGTACTCAATAATGGGTATGTGCAGAGAGCGACATCATCATTGCGCCTTGTCTTTGATGTAGCAGCAGCCTTGGTGAAGTAAGGCGGCAATCTGTGCATATTACTTTCCTTGTTGAACTTGGGTCCAATCAAAATAACTACAAGCTGAAGAACAAAAACTGGGACGCAATAGAGAAGTACATAACCAGCTGTTCTTGCATTCCATTTCGGACTCAATGTTCCAGACTTCTGTAAGGATGCACGGAGGAGGAATACGAGGGTGAGGAACACGCAAGGCTCTGCAAACCCCAGGTTTGAGACGATGTAGATCTTGCACAATGATTCTTGCCATGTCGCGGAAAGGGCATTTAACAATCTACCGTCACGTCTCAGTAAATTCAATCGAAATATTTCTCCAAGACCCCACCAGGTTGCCAAAAAGATGAACAAGATTCTGATAATCCAAGGGCCACTAAAGTAACCAAGTTGAGTGAAACCTTTGATGCGATTGCGGAAGTAAAATGAATACAGGACGCAAAATAGTCCAAGAAGAACTAGAACAGAAACTAGGCAAATTGTTACCACACCAAGTGCATCAGCAACAACTCTATTTACGTGCATTACCCAAAGCACAGATTCCACGCATGCTCTCTGCCAGCATGGAGATCAGGAGATCCTCTAGAAAAAGGACCGTTTGTCCTCAATGGTTGGAAGCATATGAGGCTATTTCTGAAATATTGCTGGAAGACTTCAGAAGACTCCAAAAAAACCATATAGGAGCAATCACACTGGGGATCTGTTGGAAGCTTCCACCACAGAACCTACTAAATTGCAGTGCTAACTTTGCTCGAAAGAAAACACCCTAAAGAGACCAGCAGTATATTTTTGAAGCCACTTTTCCCAAATGTTAAATTCTAGATGCAGAATCCAAACAAACAACCTGCACCATGAATAAGTTCAGAAAATCACAAGGGCAATTAAAGAGAAGGCTAAGCGCTGCAATTGAACAAAAGATAGAGAAGATCCTTATAAGTCTGTTTAACTAACAGCCCTAAAAAATACAACCTAACTCAAAACTGTCACCTAACAAGCCAGACATGCTTGCTTCTGAGCTTGAAATCCACCACTCAGAGCAGTCAATTAACAAAGTGAAACAAGTAAGCCAAAAAAAAATTAATATTTTTGCAAAGTGCCAACGTCATTTGTGCTACTATAGAGAAAAATACTTACCTCTCATGCAGTTTAGCGGATCACGACAAAACAGGTACATAATCCAATTTTTCCCATTAGAAGGGAACTGAATCAGGCCCCATGAAAATAGTCACGAATCTCGACAAGATATTGCAGATTTTTCATAAACGTTAATGCAAATTAACTAACTTTCCAGTTCAGGTTTCTTAGTCAAATCTACTTTTCTCTTTTAAACTACCAACATGGGACCCCGTGCATTTCTATACTCGGAATTGATTTATAACAAGTTCTGTGTATTGACTCAAAATACCATTATCCAAATCTATAACAGGCAAAACTGCATGAGAAAAGTTTGCACACTCCATGTATAACGGTCACTCTCTACTATTTTCTTTTGAACGCACCTACCATGATGTGCAATTCTTCAACAAATTGCATAAAGAGTAACAGCACCATAACAGCCAAAATTGCGCCGATAAGGAAAACAACAGCTGGATTCCTTAAGCAGACATATTGGCAACACATAACAGCGTTACTTTACAAAAACGGTGCCAACTAGAAGAGTGATAGTAGGTATCTGCATGAGGATCCACTCTGTTCCTCTCGCCTAACTCTAAATCTTCTAAGGTCACTTACCTAAGTGTATACATTCCCAAACAAACCTGTAGATACAGAATCTAATGATGCTGTTGTTTCATGGTAACTGGCTCATATAGCAACAATCTACACTCTAAACTCCTTCAAATGATTGAATCCAAAAAAGAAATTGACCTTTAAATTCACCCAGAAACATGAGTGCACAACATATTTAAACAAGAGATTACAAGCCTTAAACCCAACAAAATTTCAGAATTAGGCACACGTGAATAAACCTAATGCACAAACATCCACCCTCCCACCCAAACACTCGCCCGCACACACACATAAGATGTGTGTTTATGTTTATCGACATTAACTAACTGAACTTACAGCAAAACCAAACACCAGAATCATCAAAACAAAGAAAGCATAGATACACACATACATACATATACATACATATGCATATATATATACACACACACACATGCACATGTATATCTGTGTGTCAAAATTCCTGTTTTGCGCATGATAACAACAAATGCAAAACTACAACAAAACCAAAAAAACCAAGCTAAAAACAGCAATTTGATAACATGGACATTAACGAAAGAAAGTACGTTAAGTTGGTAGGAAAAAGAGATCACAGAACAGCTTACGAGCTGAGGAATTTCGATCCGGTGAGGTGTCGACGTCGTAAAGATGGATGGCCGGAGCAAATCTGCAAAACCCTAAGAGCGAGAAAATCCTAAGAGAGATTTAGAGAGAGAAAGCAAGTTAGCGGAAGGAGGTTAAAAAAAAAAAAAAGGAAAAGAAAGAGAATGTAAGGTAAGAGAGGACTGAGGCAAAGCAACACCAGAAGAGAGAGGAAGTGTGAGTGTGTGTGTGTCTGTGTGCGGGAAATTTGTTGGTGACAGGCTGTCGCCAGCGAATAAACCATACCCAGAAATTACAGAAAAATAAAATTAGTTTTTTTAATATATAAAAGGGATAATTTCAGAAACTCCCCTGAAATTTTTTATAATTGTACTTAGTGCCGCTAAAGTTTTAAAAATATCAATTCCTCCCTTATTTTTAAATTTTTGTAACATTCTCAACCCAGTTCAAATTATATATTAAAATACCATGCTTAGAAAAAAGAAGGATATTTTGTTTCAAAGTTGCCCTTCTATTGTGATTCGCTAGTTATAATGACATATCAATTTAAAATCCTTTCATATTTGAAAACTTGATGGATGTGTTTTTTAGTAAAAAATTTATAAGTTTAAAGTTGAGAAATGCTTTAACAAATTTTATCTATAATTTGGAGACAAATTTTAAATTGACAAATCATAAATAATTAACAAAGTATAAAAAAACTATTTGCAATATTATAAAGATGTGGAAAATAACTTTTTTTCATCTTCTAAACATCTCAAATAAGTTCTAAATGTAATTTAAAATTTTTTCCCTTTTCTAAATTTTCAAGCCATTGATTCAAATAAATAAAAATTAGAGATTCTAAATAGTTCATAAAATTTATTAAATTCAATCAAAACATTTAACATAAAAATAAAGATTTTTATTGGACATGTGATAAACATATGGATAAATAAAGGTTTGACAAATACTAGAGTTTTTAAATTATAACTAGCCTCCTAAATAGCAACACTTTTGTATACATTGACCTTAGAATATCTAGTTTATTTCTTAATATGTGACCTTGGAATATCAAATAGACAAATCTTGAACAAAAAAATTACTTTGTAATTGGAAAGCATATTAAATAAAAATTTATTATTTGTTTGTATTTTAACAAGCATATTATTATTTATGGTTGCAATTATTATATGTTGTTCCTTTAAAGAAGGAACATCTTCATGCTTTTTGTCCTTATATTTAACATATTATTATTGTACTGGCAATTAAAAAATTAAGGCAATGAAAGGGGTAGTTGGAAATAAATTATTTTTTCCCTAAAATGAGTATTTAATGATATAATTTGAATTGGGTTGAGAATGTTACAAAAAATTAAAAATAGGAGGTGTAATTGATTTTTTAAAACTTTAAAGGTACTAAATGAAACTATTAGAAACCTCAGTGGAGGTTTCTGAAATTAACCCTATATAAAATCTTGTTAATACTAGTCCTATTCTTATATCCGACGGCTTGCTTGAATTATTTATTTGTGGTATTTGTATCTTTTTTTTTTTTATAATTGAATACTGCGAGAAGTATACGGAGGGTCGAAGACAGCCTGTAGGCAGCTGGATAGTCCAACCCACGAGGCTCGGACGTGGCACCGAGCCTAGTTGGCAATGCGGCGTTGCGGCTCTCACGGTGAATGTTTTTTGTCTCAGTTTTTCCTTTTCCTTCTTGAAAATGAAGCATACTTTTTTTTTCTTGATAAATTGCTGCTACAACAAAATAAAATGCTGGAATTGCGAAATTCAAGAGTTGAACGTTAACAAGTGTTTTTTCTTTTACTAAGATACTAAATTTTTTTTTTTTTTTAAACAAGTGTATGTTTCGGGTTGTAGTTATATTGCTATAATATGCCAATAATTTTCTTATATTAACAATGTAAAATTCTTCTTGCACTAGCAGATTTTAAAATTTTAATATGTAGCACACCTCTATTCAATTTTTAAAATATTTCTTAAGACTTTTGGTAATTGTATACATATAAATGTGTAGTGAAATAAAATTTTGTATGGTTGATGAAGAAAAACTTAATCCCATGTTAGCAAATGCATTATGAAGTTAAAATATGATGTAGAAGAAGCCTAGAAGAAGGTTAAACTAAATTTTTTTTTTTTTATCTCTTACATTTTGTTAATCAAAAGAGATTCCTATGTTTCCAACGTTTAGAGATTTATGAGCTATGGTTAGATTTGTGATTTGTCCAAACTTGGTGTAAAAGTTTTATAATTGCAATAAGATATATAAGAGCGGAGACTTTACAAAAAAAAAAAGATAATTTTTTTGGAAGGAAAAAATATTTGATAATAAGTGAATAATCAACCATAATAATTGAAAATGAAAATGAGGAGCTTAACCACAGATTACATTGTCTAAAAAACCATAACGTTTAACACAAGTTCAATGGTTGAAAGTGATTTTATCACCGTTTGATGCTTAACAACTAATTTGATTGACACCGTATATGTTGGTAGTATTTCAACTGTTTGATTAATCTTATTTACGCTGGCAGTGTATATACTATTATTATTAAATGCTTGACAACTAATCTGAATATTAAATTAAAATTAAAATTTTGTATAATTATCAAGTATCCAACCATGGTAGTATATAAACTGTCAGTGTATGTAAGATTAATTTTTTTATAAATCAAAAAACAAAAGTTGAAACTTGAAACTTCAATCAATCCACTTTCATTTATTCAGGTACTATACAAGATCTTTATTGTTCGTTAGAAGTACAGCAAATACCATGCTATATAAGATCTTAATAAAAAATTATTTGCTTGTATCATATACACCATTTTCAACCGATATTTTTATCTTTCCAATTGATATTTTATTTCACATATATTATATTATAAAAAATATATTACAGTAAATATTTTATATAATATCTCGAATAATCTCCTGTCCAAACACACTCGAAATTAGTGCAAATACCAACATGCTGTTCCACGTGAATATAAATGTGCCCAGCGTTCGCATGTCAGCTTCAAAGCGACGAAGCCGTTATAGTTTGAGTCGAAGGCGCTTGAAGCATGTGAATTAGTACGAATGTCACGAAGAATTGAACTCCAGTTCGCATCTGGAATGCCCATTTTGTTGCACGAACAGGTGGTTACTTTATCGTCAGAATGTCCAGACATACCTCATAAGTCATAAGGTAACATAAGCACAACATCCTTTGAATTTCAGACATTTATTTTAACTAAGCCATGTAAATCATGTAAGATGTGACTTAAAAAAAAAGGATTAATCTGTTATACACTTACAGTGTATACATTTTCATCATTAGATGTATGACACATAATTCGAATCTGAATTTAAAACTCAAAATTTACATATGTGTTGTATATCCAATCGTAATAGTGTATACATCGTCAGTATATATAAAATTTATTTTAAAAAAAAGATACATATTTTATGCAATGCTAGTATATATACTAGTAGATCTAAATACATGACACGTATGTAAAATTTAGTATTCAAATATAAATTAAGATGACGTGACATGCAACCAAATTCATCACTATATATATTGACATTGTACGAAAAAATAATCAAAAAAAAAAGTCTAATGTAGTAGCGCCTTAGTCTTCTAACACTATATGTATATATATATATATATATAAAAAAAAAAACTATCTCTTGCATGGCACCGGAGCAAAATAAAGCAAAGGAGAGTAGAGAAATTCGAATTAAATGTGAAAGAAAAATTTTTTTGTTTGGATTAAATAAAAATATATATCAAGTATTAGTTAATGAAAAGTGTAATAACTGATTGAAATTGAAGAGTGTATAACTCACTATTGTCTCTTTTCATTGTTAAAAATATTTACATCATTCTATGATTATACTATGCAAAAAAGTATCAAACTAATAAAAGCTAAAAAAAAGTTTACACGTAGTTTATTATTCTTAATTTTTTTGTTGGAATAATATTCACTTTTGTATATGCTTTGTTCAATTTCTTATATTTCATATTAGACAAAAATGAGAAATAACGCATTAATAACAATAAACATAATTACAAAAAATTTGAAATAAAAGGTAATACTAAACCCGTTGTTAGAAGTGGCAAAATGGATTCATATCCACTAATCCATCCATATAAACCAACCTTAAATGGATTTGGATGATCCATATAAATTCAATGGTTTTAAATGGATAACCATTTAAATCCAATTATGTTAGTGGATTTAAATGGATTATCCATCTTATCCATATACATCCATTTAACTTAAAAAATAGAAAACACATTTATAAAAATATGAGATAAAATCTTGTGGGACCATCTATTCTTTTCTTCATAACTTCCTCATATGTCAAATTAATTTTGTGGGACCACCTATTCTTTCCTTCATAACTTCCTCACATGCCAAGTTGCCAATAACATTAATTGCATTTTATTTGCTTCTAGTTCCTAGACTTCTTCCATCATTTTCAAAATTATATTTTAGTCTCTACTCTTGTTTTTTTTAAATTAAACTCTCATGTAGTAATGATTGCAAACATTTATATTCTTAAGTAAAGAAAAAGCGAGAATGCATCATGCAGTGTCAAAATAATTTTTATTTTTTTAATTCTTTTATTTATAAAAAAAAAATTTCTAACGAGTGTCCCCGCAACATTAGTTAAGATATGTAAATGACACCTTTTTTTTTTTTTTTTCCAAATCCTCATACTTGCAATCCATCTCCCCTTATCACCCAACTCAACTATCCAAAAAACAAAAGACACCTAATTTACTAAGTAATATAAGGTAGCAGGTATATCAATGGTATAATAAGGAGTTTCATACATTTTTAGGTACTACGTGCACATGTGATGCAAATATTTTATTTGTCAAATAACATAAGATTTCTTATTAGAACTCCACTTTTATTCAAGACATCACTCTTGAACAGGAGTGCAAAAAATTGGAAACGTAAACTTTTTTTCACGGTAAAGCCGTATTCAATTCATTCAAAAGTTATAAAAATATAGCCAAGTTCTTAATTGTTCATTACTTTACAAAATGATACTTAAAGTAATGACGAAAGGTTAAATTGACCACAACAGTTAAATTTTCTTGGAATTAAACTAATTTTATGAAGAACTGAAATAGAGTAGTAGTACAAGCATTTGTTATTACCAAAAGGTTTTAGGTGATTTAAGGATAGAATTTTGGGGATATGTATTTTTTGAAAAAAAACATTTTGATCTTAAATTTAGGATTTGGGAGAGTAAATGGATAAATGGATGGATCATGGTTTACACTATCCATTTAAATGACATCCATTTAGATCCATTTATTAAATGGTTTTAATTGGATTGGATCAATTTGATCCACAATCCATTTAACTAAAACCATTTATCAACCATATATCCATTTTGCCACTTCTACCCGTTGTTATTATTTAAAAAAGTAAAATTTTATTTATTTTAGTTTATGTAAACTTTATAATATTATTGTCAATTTTGATTCAACAAATTAATCAAATATTAACTTCTTAATCAAAATTGATAAAAAAAGGGTTGACATGCCTTTGTTTAAATTTGAAGGAGAAACATAAATATTAAATCAAACTACAATTTTTTTGAGCAAACAAAAAGGGAAATAACAGTAAACTATCAAAAATTTCGACAACAAACGGGCAATGTCTCATAACACACTCTTTATATATATATATATATATATATATATATATATATATATATATATATATATATATATAGTTAATATTTTCAAGGTTGACCTGTTTTCATTGGGGTAAAGTGTATATTTTGAAGATTGAGAGTGGTAAAATGTGACTATCTCCAAACTTCAAGAGGGGGTGGGGGGAGCGGAAATGTTATTAACCCTTGAACCTTTACCAAAATTGTAATTCAAAAAGCATAAACTAAAATCTTCCAAATAAATATGCGATTACATAAATGATAAACATCTTGCAACGAACTAATCCTTAGATCCGGATTCCATACAGCATATAATAAAGGAATTACCGAATTAACAGACTGCCTAAATCTTATTGGACGATGCAAAATTAATCAGGATTCAATTTAATACTTTTATTTTTTGGAGGGTAATTTGTTTTGATACTTACCCACTTTGTATAAACAACTGGTTTTAGCAAGCAAAGTTTATTAGCAAAGTAAGTAGGCAACTAGACAATCTTGGATGGTACACTTCTTTTACGATTATCCATCAAATCTAAAGAGGCTTGAACTGATTTTTGAGGATATGATATGTATTTTGAATCAAAGAAGAGCAAGTCAAAAGCGGCGTGTCCAAATTCACGCAGCAGTTGGATGCTATCAAAGTTTATATAACCAAACAAATAATAGGCAACCAGAGAAAGAGGGAGCTTTCGTCTACTTCAAAAATTTAAAAGCCCACAATACTGTCTATGGACCTTACAGAAAGGAGTAATCCAATTCAAAACAAAATAAAATAACGACAACATACGTTTACAAAGATAGTGCAAAAGGAAATTATTTGCTTTATCCAGTATATTTATATGCCTCCCGTTTGTGCACTACAGTAAATTACAGTGCACTATAATAAAGTTTTAGACAAACTCTCAAAAAACTCAGGTTCCAAACAGGGCCGATAATTTGAAGAAGCCCTTTCGGTTGGAAGAAAAATATATCACCAATCAGCCATATTATTTTCTCTTTTTTTTTTTGGCCTATTATACTTGATCAACCATTTAATTAAACTTAATCAAATGAATTTGGTAGTTTGGCTAAGCATCTGGTCAATAACAAGCTTCTAGTGGCTAATGTTGAGACAAGCCTCCAAAATTGAAAGATTTTACGCCACATCCCTCTCTCGTTTAAAAAAAAAAATTAAAAGATAAATGTCAACAATTCTCGACGAGGTCTCCAGCAACAAGTCAGACGAGACCCAAGAAGTGAACCAGCACAAATTCCGAAACAAACTTGACTAGAATCTACTCCTCCTGCGTAGGGCTGAATACTTTTGGGCCGAGTTTTAAATCAAAATGCTTTTGTGCACAATGGTACTTGATGTATACGTACGATTGTGGAATGAAGTGGCATAAGAATTCTGATAATTTGATACTACAAAGACTAGTAATTACACAAATGCTTTATGTGGTGTTTTGGACCACCAAACAAACATGGGTCAAACATGGGTTTGTTTGGATTGTGAATTATTTGAGATATTTTAACTGTATCACTTTTTGTGATGTGATGTATGTGAGATAAAAAGGGGTCCGTTTGGATTAGCTGTTTTTGGGGTTGTTTTTCAAAAACAATACTGTAGCATTTCGTTTTTGAAATACAAGTCCGTTTGGATTAGTTGTTTTTGGGGTTGTTTTTCAAAAATTATATGAAAAACTTTTACTGTAGATGTTTTTTGGATTATTTTTAGAGGTATTTTTAAAACATATTTTTGAGTATTTTATAATTTATAATTTATATATTTTTATATTTATATACATTTATGCATTTATAATACATTTATAAATAAATATTTTTATATATTTATATAAAAATATATCAATATATTATAAATGTATTATATTATACATAATACATAATATAAATATATTTATAAATGTATAAATGTATATTATTATAAATGTATAAATATATATTATTATAAATGTATAAATTATAAATGAATATTATATAAATGTAAAAATTATAAATTATAAATTATAAATTTTATATTTTATATAAATATATATTTATGCATTTATAATACATTTATAAATATTTATAATTAAATATATTTATATATTTATATAAAAATATATAAATGTATTATATTATATCTAATACATAATATAAATATATTTAGAAATGTATAAGTGTATATTATTATAAATATATAAATTATAAATGAATATTATATAAATGTATAAATTAATATATCATAAATATATATTAATATTACGTATAAATGTATTAATATAATTAATATAAATATATAAATGTATTAATATTATGTATAAATGTAAAATTAATATAATGTATATTAATATAAATGTGTAAATGTATTATATTATATATAATACATAATATAAATGTAAATTATAAATATACATAAATATATATATTATGTATAAATGTACATTTATATAAATGTATAATCTATATAATATATATTATATTATATTATATATAATTTTATAATATATATTTTTTGTATAAATATATTATAAATATATAAACATATACATTAAATAAATAAATTATATATAATTTGAATGTATAAATATATTATTTATAAATATTTAATATATATAATATACATTAATATTAATTATAAATATTTGAATATTAATAAATATGGTGTTTATATAATATTTCAATTTGTAATATTTATTGTATATTTCATTATATAAATATTTATATAATATATAAATATATAATATAAAATTTTGCAATTTGTATAATATACATAATATTGTATATATATAATATAATATACATAATATACATTTATACATTATTACATATTATGTATATTATATATTATACATAACTTTATTATACATTATTATACACAATAATGTACATAATAATGAAAGTACATTAATAATGTATATATTATAATATAATGTACATAATATATTATGTATAAATATTTATACATTTATGTATACAATATTACATATTATGTATATTATATTATATTATGTATAATATTAATGTATGTAAATATTTATATAATATATAATATATAACATATATAACATATAAATATATAATTTTCAATTTGTATATTTCAATTTATATATTCAATTTACATATTTCAATTTATATTATATTAATATAAATTGAAATATACATATTAAATTTGTATATTTGGAGTTGTTTTTGATATAATGTTTGGATATGGGTATTTTTGGAATTGTTTTTGAAATACACATTTACTGTAGCATTTGGAATGTGAAAAACAGTTTTTCAAAAACAGGTGCAAAAACAAGGAATCCAAACGAACCCAAGGTAATTGGGAAGATAAAAAGATGCGTTGAAAATTATAATGATGATGTAAGCAGATATAATTTGGTAAATAATTCACAATCCAAACAAAGCCATATATTCCTCTAGGACCCAACGTCGCATTAGGATTGCGGACGCAAATTTACATTCCGTTTGCATAGTGTATGGTTAGATTCCCATATTCTCGTCAATTGTGTGAATTGACGAACGTTCTCGTTTTGCCTTTCTCTTTTTTTTTTCGAAATCGATAAATAACCCATACACGTTCTCGTTTTGCCTTCTCGAGTGGTTCTTTTATGCTGGCCCAAAATGATACAATTGATCCTTTTCTTTGTTGTTTTTTTCTTAGAATGAGAAGGTCAGTTTAATATTTTTTGGGGTCAATCAGCATACTACACTACCATGATAACCTATATTCGGGAGGGTTCAAATGAGCCAAAAGAAAAATAGTTTTGAAAGTTTTTCATCAAAAATTTGTCACTTAATGCGGCTTATCTAATATTCATACGAGTGTTTAATGCATCCGTATGATTCAATGGTGGTTCAATTCTCGTCGATTTTTCGTGGCCCTGTTAGATTATTCCTTAGTATAAGCTAGAGTAAGAGTAAAAATAGGAGTAGACAATGACAATAGGTGAAAAAGAAATTTTTTTTTAGCCAAAAGAAATTAGAGGGAGAGAAACCAGTTTCGAAACTAGAGAGATCCACTATTACAGTCCTCTTGATAGATTATTCAATTTATTCTAGTCAAGTCGAAGTATCTTTAATTAAAGTTGTGAATTCATAGCCAACAAATACAGGATTCCTTGAGTTAGATATTGTAAATATAAATATTACAGTTACGAATTTAATAATGTATCTCACAATTTGTAGATATCTTATCCTACACTCTATAATCTATTTGTTCCCACCAATACTGGTTAGTGTGTCACTTATTTTAGTTTTATTTTTTATTTTTTCCTTCTTGAAGATGTAGGTGTAAATCTGTCGGAATAAAAAAAAAAAAAAACTTTTATGGTCCCTCGCGAACTTCAGTCCTCAAATCACGAAAAGATGTTCATCATTTTCATTTTCAAATGTCGACCAAAAAGATTATCGATTGGCTGGATGTGGGTTTTTGTGGATCTCCTTTAGATTACTCTTAATTGGATCCTTTAGCCGTTAACCTCCTAATTTTTCTCTTGATAGAAAAACATCGACCAAAAAGAAAATTCATTTTCTAATCAAGATACCAGAATGGGAAGACCAATTCCACACCACTTATTAAAAGGAAGAAATTCTTTTTAAGCTCTTCTTGTTTCCCTATGTAAAGCTAAAATAGAAATTCTTTTTTCTTCTGTTTTCAATTGCTATTAATTTAGTGTGAAAAACATTTTATTTTGAGATTGCATTAATTGGATTGTTAATTTTTATAGAAAATTTTGTACGTTTTCTGTGAACGCATTTTTAAATTATTTTTTTAATCTTATATATATATATCAAATTGTTAAAATAAAATTTTTATAAAAATTTTTAAAAATAGCAATCCAAACAGAGCTGACTCACTTTTGATGGCTAATTCTAAACTAAAAAGACACTTTTGGCTTTACATATCATTTTGCACTTTATTTGAAAAGTCACTCTTCTCTTTAACTAAAAGTTTAGAAAGTTGAACTAAATATGTTGACTGCCAGCAGAATCTATTTCCCCAAAACTGAGAAGATAGAGAGTAAATGATAACAAAACCCCAATAAAATGTTAATATATAAAATTTTGATGACACAACCAGAAAACAAAAAGAAGAGGAGGCTCCACTGATGGTAATGGGTCAAGAATCAGGATCCAGAAAACACAAAAAGAACCCGAAATTGCCAGGCCACGGGCCCAATAATGCTGGATATTTCACCCGTGGGTCCCAAACTGGTAAGTAGAGACACCCGAACTTCCTGACACGTGGCGACAATGAGGACACTGTTCCTACGGGCGGGCCCTAAAGTGGACCCCACTATTTATTCCCCCCTTCTTCCTCACGAGACCTTCGTGCCCCTTCCTTCTTCCCTTCTCTCTCTCTCTCAAAAAAAAAAAAAAAAAACTGTAAAAATGCAGCAAAAATTTCAAAAAAATTGGCACCATTAAAAGAGAAGGACCCCGTTTGCTGTCACAAAATTCAGATGTTTTTACTTTCCAATAGCGAAGAGAAAGTAGTTTGCTGTTTCTATACGGAATTGTTATTTTTCTTTATCTATATATTAATCGGTCAATCGCATTTCTAGGACTGTTTAGATCCGAAACTCCCTCTAACAAAAAACGCTTGTAGATTGACAGAATTGCATTCCGAAGTCCCTTTTTTTTAAAGAATTATTTATTTTTAAATAATTAGTTTTAATTGCATGTTTTATTTTTAATTTTTTTTTGAATTGCCGTCCGTTGGATGGGAATAAAATCAAAGGCTGTTGGTTGATTCACTTGAGAATTTTTCGGTAAACAACCCTAATACATAACCTGTTGCCTCGGAATTTGACCAATTGGTTTTAGTTCTGAATCTGGGTCTTAATTATTTTGACTCATTTTTTTTCTCCCAAATGAACAAAAATTAGATGTTCTTTTGATAACTATTCTTGTGAGATCATCACTATTTTGGCAATGTGGGTTGTTTTTCGTGTGGATTATTAGAATTGGGGATCTGGGTTGTGCAAAGATCTAAACTTGACGTCTGGGATTGAGATTTCTGGAGTTGCAATAAGGATTGTATACTTCTCGTAAGTTGTTTCTCTTCACATTTTTCTTGGTGCAGTTTAGCATTTTTTATTATAAAGCTCAGAGGGTTTCTGGTGTTTAAGGAAAGAAAATTGAATTGGGTTTTGAAGAAAAATTTGAGGTTTTGGATTTTGCTGTTAGAATTTGTTGGTACATTGATTTGGACTGAAGGGTTGGCTGTAAATCCTGGTTTAAAGGTTTTAATTGGTTGAAGGGTTTTGGGTTTTGGGAGAATGCTGCTTAGTTTTGAGCTAGATAGTGCTAGAATTGAAGAAAATTAGAAAATTAAGTTTGGCATTGTTTGAGGATTTTCAGGGGATTTTGCAGTTTCCTGTTCATGAACAGGAGACTGCAAAAATTTTGGCGGGCCATGGGTTGCGTTTGCTCTAAAGGTGCTTATATAAGTAAGAATCGTGGCAGACATAAAGAGTCTAAAAAGGCTTCATCTAAAAGATTTATTGCATCCTCTAGAAAGGAGGAAGTAGTCGTGGAGGTTGACAATGGTGCAAATGACGCAACTGCTAGGTTGATATCGACAGAGAATGTTGAGAAAAGTGCAGGCTCAACGCCTCCTTCTCGGGATGAGGCAGAGAAAACATCTGCAGTGGTTGAGAACTCTATGGTGCCTCAGATGCCAGAAACTGGTGCATTTGGAGGTGGAATGAGCGGAAGAGAACCCCAAATGTCTAGGATATTTAGTGTTCGAAATGGAGTTGATGGTGCGCAAACCGTCGCTGGATGGCCATCGTGGCTTACAGCAGTGGCTGGGGAAGCTATCAAAGGTTGGATACCTCGAAAGGCTGACTCATTTGAGAAGTTGGACAAGGTCTGTCAGCAATTTTCTTCTTTACTTGTATAATTTGTTGATGAACCTGTTTTCCTGTTATTTTTAACATCTTCATGCCTTGTTTTTTCTGATTTTTTTCTTTGCTAAACTGCAAGGTCATTGATTCCTATATCTGCTTGCCAAGAGAAATGTATAAAAAGTTATTCTGACCATATATCGGTTAATATTGTTAATGCAGTATAAAAAGTTGCTCTGATCATTCATTAGTTAATATTGTTAATGCAGGATAATTTCATGCATTACATATGTGTATTTGGGTTATGAAAGGAAGAATAGAAAAACTCGGGACTGAATCAAATCTTCAGATGCCTTCTGCATCTTTATATCTATATGCAGGAAAGAAGATGATATTTCATGTCAAGGTTTAATTCAAACATTCATTTATTGATCTTTCTGAAATATTTCTTTTTATGGATGAATGTACTTTGGTCTTTAAAAAAACATGGTGCATTATCTTCAACATTTGCCATATCAACTGGAGCAAGACTACTACTTCGTGTTTTATCTGTGTGTTTGATCATTGTTTTGATAGTTTCAAGTTAATTTGTGTATTATGCAGATAGGTCAAGGGACATATAGCAGTGTATACAGAGCCCGTGACCTTGAAACCGGAAAAGTAGTTGCGCTGAAGAAGGTGAGGTTCGTCAACATGGATCCAGAAAGTGTCCGATTTATGGCTAGAGAAATCCTTATTCTGCGTAGGCTGGATCACCCAAATGTCATGAGGTTGGAAGGTCTGGTCACTTCGAGGGTCTCTTGCAATTTATATCTTGTTTTCGAGTATATGGAGCATGATCTTGCTGGTCTTGCTGCATCGCCAAAAATTCAATTCACTGAACCACAGGTGCATTTGCAGTTCCTTTCTGGTCCCACTTTTAACCAAATGTTAGTGCAAGGAATTCTTCTTGCAAAAAATGTTTCAAAGGCTTAATATGAACAAATAATTCCGGAGTTGATGGCTCCATCTGTCTTTGTTTATGTGCTGTTTATACTACTTAAACTTCTGCACTTTTTAAGCAGATTAATCTATAAGAATTTTTTAAAGTTTAGTTTACTATTCTGTTGATTTCGGGTTGTCTCTTTTGAATTCTCTGCATAGAGCTTGTAGACGTGCTTGCAAAGACTAGCTAGATTCATAGCATTGCAATTCCATCTTGAGCTTGTGCTTTTAAGTTCCAGAAGTGTTTTATATTTGGAAGCTGGGAGCAAAATGTGACCAAGTGCTTGGACTTTATCAAGAAAAACTTTTAACATCATATACTTGTTATATTGTTTTTGCTTCCTCTCATAATGAAACGGCTGAAAGTTCGTCATTCTCTGCTGATACAGAGAGGTGGTTTGGTTTCCAAAGTTTTATTTGGTAAATATGCTAAGATTGTGGTGTTCATATTTATTCCATCTTCCTCTCTGTGGTTATCTCATGCATATTTCCAACTACATCCAAGTATTACCATATGATTTGTTCTATAAATCTTTGATGTTTAGGTAGTTTCTTGTCTAGATAATCTTGCCAGTTTTTGTAATGATTTATGACGTTATATACCATTCTTGCTCTATTTCTTATGGAGGATAGTTGTGGTATGTTTTTTCAGGTTAAATGCTACATGCAACAACTTCTTCGAGGACTTGAACACTGCCATAATCGTGGGGTTCTACACCGGGACATCAAAGGTTCAAATCTCCTAATTGATAATGATGGAAACCTTAAGATTGGTGATTTTGGTTTGGCAACCTTTTTCCGTGCTAATCAGAAGCAGCCCTTGACAAGTCGTGTAGTGACCTTGTGGTATCGGCCTCCTGAGCTCTTGCTTGGATCTACAGATTATGGACCAGCCGTAGATTTATGGAGTTCTGGTTGCATTCTAGCAGAACTCTTCGCTGGCAAACCTATAATGCCGGGAAGAACAGAGGTAGTTTACACATTAAAGGATGATTTAGGGAGTTGATTGGGGGGAGTGTGAGTTCTATTTGATTGAGTTTTATAATACTGACAAATACTAACAAACTATTTCTGTGTGAAATAATGGAGTCTGGCTCATTTGATTCCATTGATGCATTAAGAAATTATAGATAAGTCATAGTGGTTTCATCAATTAGTGCACATAAAAGGAAAATCTAAGTAGCTGCTTCTCGAGCATTCTCATAAAAAATCATCTAGATCTCCTCTGTGTCAATAGAATGGCATCTAATGCTGTTAGAGCTCTCAGCTTAGAGCCATGGGACAAAAATTGCATTCTTTTATATTCTGAGCTATCTACATATCTGCTGTTAAGGCATGAAATGTTTAGAATTTGGGCTTTAATTTTGGAAGTTCTGGTCTATGTTGCAGGTACATGATTTTTGTCATTTCTATTCTCTTCATATCTCATGCTTTGGGATTTTCCTCCTTCAAGTTTTGCGTGTATTTCAAAAACCTAGAGATCATATTTCAATTTATTTTCTTTGTGGTTCTGTCAAAATTTTGATGCTATGTGGCTTGGCTAAGTCTTAACTTTTCATATGCACATCTGCTTGGTTTTGATATCATGTAATCACATAATATATGTATTACATTACTAATATTTAGCTGTTATTTAAAGTTTGCATCCATAATCTTTTAAGTGTCTTGTTTTCATGCTCAAGTATTAGCCAAACAGAGTGTGGTCGCACCAGGCTCCTCTTAGCACTTGTGCAACCAGATCCTCTTTCCTTTGCTGAATTTTCTTCCTCATTTAGTAATTAATGTAGTGTCTTGAAGTTTCTAGTAGTTTTTCATTTGAACTGTCTTTAGGTAAAGTATATGCTTTTCTTAGCTACTATGATAATCTTATTGATATGATGATAATCTTATT
The DNA here is from genome assembly GCF_036785885.1 of Coffea arabica. Classification (NCBI taxonomy): domain Eukaryota; kingdom Viridiplantae; phylum Streptophyta; class Magnoliopsida; order Gentianales; family Rubiaceae; genus Coffea; species Coffea arabica. The sequence continues at coordinate 21,121,723 of NC_092312.1, read as the reverse complement.
GATATGATGTAAATACTTGATCATGTGAATTTTAGTTATAGATCCTTAACTATAAGAAGTCTGTATCTGGTAGAGGTTTGGAGTTGATGAAAAAGCTTAGAGGAAGCTGAAAGAACAAGAACAACCTAGAGTGGGGATAGGATTGTGAGTATGTTTAAGAACGTTATGGCAAGAGTAAGTCGAATGATGCTTCATGGCGTTGAATGAAGCTAACTACATGTAAGTGTAGTCAGTGTAGTCGGCTAAGGCATGCTGAAGATTACAAGAATATCTTTGAAATGGAGATATATGTGACGCTGTTTTAAGGATCTGTGGAGATGACAGCATATTAAATTTGTTGGTTTGTTATGTAGCATGGATTTGGTTAGATTCAATAAGAGTGTGAGCAAGTCTAGTTTAGAAGGCTGTTCTGCTATGCTACTGAGTTGCAGAAATGTGGAGAGGTCTACTTTATGAAGTGATTGGTCAATAATAGTATCAGTGCTTTCTGAACTCGAAACGAAGACAGATAAGTTAAAGAAAAATTTTAGGCATATCCCAAATAGAATTTCACAAGCAGTCTGCTGAGTTAGAATACATCTGGTTCTGTTTTATCTATAAAAGATAACATAAATTTTACTTGAGATTGTTTAGTGAGCTGTAGGATTAACTGACTTGATGTTCATGATTGTATAGGACAACTTTGTCTCCTGATTTGTGTACTGCTCTGGATTTGAAGGTTTAACTTTTCTCATCTGGTTTCTTTGTCTCTGTGCTTGTCGATCCTTTTCAGTTATGAGTTTAGCGCAGGATTTGTTGGTTTGTGAATGACTTGAATTTGGTTAAACATTTTAACCTTCTTATTTTTGTGTGCAGGTGGAACAGCTGCATAAAATATTTAAACTTTGTGGCTCACCATCTGAGGAATATTGGAAGAAGTCTAAACTGCCACATGCTACAATTTTTAAACCTCAACATCCTTACAAGCGTTCTGTGGGTGAGACATTCAAGGATTTTCCACCTTCAGCATTGACACTTCTAGATTCTCTTCTTGCTTTTGAACCTGAGCGTCGGGGATCTGCAACTTCTGCACTTGAAAGTGAGGTAATTCAAAATTCTTTTGTTTTATGCTCTTTTGGTACGCAATTCCTTTTCTTCCTAAAAATTTAATTTTTCCTGTTGCTTGGGAATGTTCACATCGGTGCATTTAATTCTCTCTCCTTTCTAGGCTTAAGCACAAATTGATGCATTAATTTTTTTAAATGCTCTCTTAGCATCTGATTACAGCACTAATCTTTTATAATTTGATGGCCTACACTCTTTACCTTTACACTGGACTTAATTTCCAAGAAGAAAAGTATCTGGTTGGATTATAGTTTTAGAGATTATTGTGCAACTTACTTGATAATGGCAGTCATAACTATGAAGATCCTGCATACTTTTCTATGCTGTCATTTAGGTGATTACCCACATCAAGTAGTATTTAGGTTTCGGGGATTGCAGTGCGAGACACAGAATTCCTTTATTCACTTGGATGAATAATTTCCCTCTATTGTTTTCAAAAAGTTACCTCCTCATATTGAAGCATTTTTACAGTTCTTCACAACAAAGCCTCTTCCTTGTGCGCCCTCAAGTTTGCCAAAGTATCCACCAAGCAAAGAATTTGATGCTAAGATTCGAGATGAAGAAGCTAGAAGGTAAATAATTTTTAAATGTATTTCTGTACTACTTTGATCGGAGTACTTTGGGTTCTTTTACTAACATTTCAGTCACTGTATTTGTAAATCTGCAATCAGTCGTTACAGTTTTACAATTGTTTTTGTACTTCAGAATTTGACATTCGTACAGTAGCATGTCTACAAGATTTGTGATGCATGTTTTCAACTAGCTAGAGTATATTTTGATCTGGGCTGTGTAGCATGTAGTTCACTTAAAAGATGAATAGGATTTCCTTCTTTGTGTTTTTATTCTTTTAACCAATCATGGATTGTGAACCAACTGAAGATCATTTCCTTTTTGTTTTCAGAATAAATATCTGATCATCAAGGATTTCATTCTCTATTGTTTCTGTAAGAACTACATATGTGGATTTAGCTTGTTCTAAATTATAAATTTGTTATTTTCATGATATCAGGCAAAAAGCTGCTGGCAGTAAAGGACGCGGGATTGAATCTTACAGAAAAGGTTCCAAAGAATCCAAAGCTGTCCCAGCACCGGATGCTAATGCTGAGCTGCTGACATCCATGCAGGTATTTCTGGATTACTTAAGACAATTATCACAAATATGTAAACCTATATTGTTAGACCATGAGTATGAATGCCTCGAGATGTCTTAGGTTCTGTATAATATACTGATCAATCTAAATTTTCTTGAATCCAGAAATGGCAGGCGCAATCGAACCCCAAAAGCATTAGTGAGAAGTATAATCATGAAGAAGATGGTGGTTCTGGCTTCCCAATTGAACCATCCAGACCATCTTTAAATAAAGGTTATTTGTTGCAAAATGGTGCTTCAAGAAGTTCCTTAAATATGGACGTAAATGAAGCCGGGTCCAACATTAATTGTTCAAGGTATGGTGCAGAGTCTAGAATGCAAATACCAAACAAATCCCAAGGAACGGCTGCAAAGTTGTCTAGGTTCTCCAACTCAGTTGCAGCTCATGGCAGTTCTCACCTTGATCTTAGTGGAGAGGGTAGTACCCATCCTCAATGGATGGAGGAGCGTCTAAATGATTCTGGTTCAACATGCCATCTGCTGGGAGGGACGAGTTCGTCGCACAACAAGGATGAACAGGCATACAGAAAGGAATTTAATGGGGTAAGGGTGTAAAAATACTTGTTAGTATCTTTCTATTTTCCGTTTTCAATATTTAGAAATTTTCCTGCTGGGCTTGGCGACGTGATCAGTGATATCTTTCGGTTAACTTAAAAGAGTTCTATGACTGCCACTTCCAGGCACATACTCATAGCAATGCAGAGACATAAACTAAGACCCAGACACCTTCTTCCCTGGGGCCCCTTCCATTCACTGAAAAGCCAAAATGAAATTATTTTTGAATTTGCTTGTTTTGGTTCTTACATCAGGGTTACGCTCTGAAGAAGTCGAGGATTCACTACTCTGGACCATTGCTTCCCCCTGGAGGAAATATTGAGGAAATGCTCAAAGAACATGAGAAACAAATACAAAATGCAGTTCGGAAAGCTCGTATTGACAAAAATAAGAACACAAAAACCTATGCTGATAATGGACAGACAGAATTGTTGCTGCAGTATGTAGGGAATGGCCGGTGACCTTGTGAGGAATTTCCTGCTACCTATGGATTGAATCCTGTTTCATGATAGAACGCCTTGAGTTCGCGAGTCTACTGCTTCAGAGATTAAGCAAACCTCATCAGCATGAGAGGAAAAATGTCATTGGGCTATCTGGGATTGAAATGCATTAGCGACTCGACATTCCAGACCTACCTTTGAAAGCAGCACATGATGGGAAGAAATTGGGTAGCCTGGAAAAGAAAAAAAAAATCACCCAAAATGATGGGTCTCACTATGAAAGAAAATGACAAGCAACTTCATGCTTGTTGGATGGGGAGGAAATCATTCCTGATGGTGTATGGTAGTTAGTGACAATCTTTTGTACAGTTTTACCATGTTCTTTTTCTTTTGTTTATTGTAATGGCGAAGCCATTCATGCACATATGTAAAATTTTGACACCCCAGGCCAGCATCGAGCTAATGAAAGAGAATCAGAGTTTTTTTGGATCACATGTAAGTTAGCAGAGAGAGTTGTTCTGTGAAGGAATGCTCAGAATCCTTTGTTGCTTTACTACAAATTGGGATCCAAGGCAAGTAGGAGTAAAATGGTAAAATGTAACCTGTTAATTTGGTTCTCAACGTGAATGGTAACAGACTGTGGGGCTATAACTATAAGAGGAAGTGTTAACCAGCTATTGGTCCATGCAATGACAATATCTAAACCATGGATTTAAAAAATGCTTCCTGCAATCCAATGTTTTTACCGAGGCAAGGAGATAATTAGTTTCAAAGTTTCAGGGCTTCCTGCAATCCAATAGTTTCAGGGCTCTAGAGAATGGTTGTCAATTAATGTTACAGAATCCGTTCACCTAATCTTTTTGGCAGTCCCTAAACTCAGACATCCGATGTCCTTAAACAGGTGTAAAAGTATTGAATCACATCCATATCTGTATCTCGACCTGATCAACATCAAAGTACGTAGTAAAGGTCCATCACCATCCACTATTCCATACTGACACGAAAATCTCCACCAACTTAGCAGATCTACCAGCAACTATTTTGCTTCAATCAAAATCTTTGTAGTTTCTTTGTCTTCATCACTTCATTTCCAAGCATTACTACAGCTATCTAAATGTATAATGCTCTCTCTATCAATGCAACATGATGTACTACGTACACTATATTTCAGAAGCAAATATAGACCCTTACCACAGGACAGGATCTCCCTCTGCAGAGACTGAAAGTTTGATCATCAGCAAATCATGAGGCCTAAGACCCAAAATTCCCTTAACATAAAGCTTCTAACGCTTGGCGTTTTTATCGCTTTTTTCCTTCTCTTTGTCTTGAGATCAAGCTTTTCATCCTCCAATCAAAGTCCAATCCCAACTCTTCCAAGACCCTTGAGTGGTCCTTTGAAAGATGAGAAGGTTTCAAACTGTTCGCCGTCTTGCAACAAAATCCCGTCCACCTTAGCTCAAGCCATCATTCACTATTCAACCTCCTCCATCATTCCACAGCAAACGCTCAAAGAGATCTCAGTAACCTCCAAGATTTTGGAGAAGAAGTCCCCTTGTAATTTCCTTGTGTTCGGGCTAGGCCACGACAGCCTTATGTGGAGCGCGCTCAACTATGGTGGACGGACTATTTTCCTCGAAGAAGACGAGTCCTGGATCGAGCAAATTAAGAGAAGATTTCCAATGCTGGAGTCGTATCATGTTAGCTATGATAGCAAAGTGAATCAGGCAGATGAGCTGTTGGAGGTGGGCAAAGGGCCCGAGTGCACACCTGTTGCTGATCCCAGATACTCAATGTGCCAGCTTGCCTTAAAGGGCTTGCCTAGTGAAGTTTATGAGATAAAATGGGATTTGATCATGGTTGATGCTCCAACGGGTTACTATGACGAAGCTCCCGGGAGAATGACAGCCATATACACAGCCGGGATGATGGCGAGGAATCGAGAAGATGGAGTAACTGAGGTTTTTGTGCATGACGTGAATAGAGATGTTGAAGATAAGTTCTCCAGGGCCTTCTTGTGTGATGCATACGTGAAGAAACAAGAAGGAAGGATAAGGCATTTTAGAATCCCAAGTTATAGGAGTAACTTGAACCAGCCCTTCTGCCCGTGATGATGCTTCTGGCATGGTTTTTGTGTACGAGAATCACGTTGTCATTGTTCCTTATAGGAAGCTCTCTTTCTTTCTTTTTTTCTGCGGCAGGTATTTTGAGACTTGATACTGATGCAAGATGCTCAGGACTTTCAACTTTTAGTTTGTCGTTTCATTGATGAGGGAAAGCAAAAGAAAAATAAAGGTACTAAAGACAACATGGCTTTGTGCAGAAATAAAGACAACATTGGATACTGATTCTATTTTCTGCCCGAAATAGATAAAACTGAGACCGACCAATGAACCAAAGCGGACACAGAAAACAAGATACAGTAGTATCAATATGTTGTCTTCTTTGCCAATATCATCAACTCTTTGCTGCACGACTAAGTAGTTTGGAAACTTGCTGTTCTAACATTAATTCTTCCATCCATGCATGTATATATAGCCCACAAATTGACAAAATTGCACGAAGCAAGCTCGTGTCTGGGCAAAAATGCCAAACTCGCTACCCTGGCTAGGCTGCGCTCTTTTTTTTTTTTTTTTTCATGCAAAACCAATCTATTAAGCCAAATTTGAATAGCTTCAGTTTTCATTTCATTGTTTACTTTGTTTGATCTCATTTGACGCACTTGTTAGAAACATCAAACAATAATAAGTTTGGGTTTCATTTTCACTCGATACAAGCTTGCTCGACAATCCGCTTTTAATACTTTATTAGTAGTAGACGGTCCAATTTTAATCAGAAGTTACCTTTTTGTTTTTATCTCGTACGAATAATATAACAAGTCTGAATTTAACAAAAACTCATGATTCAATCTTTAGTGCGAGTATGCAAAAATGTTATAGCACGTTGCTCAAATTGTTCGAAAATCAATTACTTTTGATATTTATTTTTTTGATGACAAGAGTTTAGTACAAATAAGTTACTAATGAATAGTTAAGGGGTAAAGTACAAATTGGTGATAGTTCATGAGCGTATATCGCAATTAATTCTAAAAAGTGGGTTGAAGTTGGAATTACACAAGTTGGAAAACGAGAAAAAAATAAGCCTTCAATTCACTGCCGCTGTAGTCTTTATTTATCCCACAAGTACCCCACTTAGCACTCAATTACTCTATTCTCTCTCTCCTCTCCTTTCTTCCTTTCTTCTGCTGCTGTTCGGCAAAAAATAAACCTTTTGATTTCGGCAAAGAAGATTTCACGAATTTAGAAGAAATGAGTAACGAGTAGTAAGATTTCATCATTCCATACCGCCTTTTCCTAAATTTCTTCTTCAATTTTTGCTTGTTTTGGTATGTATTGCTTTTGTTAACTGTTAATCTGATTTTCCTGTTGTTTGTTAAAAGCGATTATTTGTTCAAGCTACTTCTAATCGGCGACTCATCTGTCGGCAAATCTTGTCTTCTTCTCCGATTCGCTGTATGTTCGCTTCATCTATACTATAAACTGTATGCTCATCTTTAGTACATTTTGTTGGGTGTATTATGGTTGTTGACGGTCATTTCTTATAATATTCATATTTTTCTTTAAAGGTTAATTGATGAAGTAGTAAGTTATGAAGTAAAGAGAGCTGTATTTTCGGTGGAAGTTATTACGATATTTGTTGGTGATTTCAGGATGACTCTTACGTGGATAGTTACATCAGCACTATCGGAGTTGATTTTGTAAGTTCTTTAGTTTGTAACTCGTGGTGTTACATAGTTTGCAACTATTTATTTAGTGATGATTAGGTAACATAAATCTTTTTAAACTTTTGCAGAAAATTAGGACTGTGGAGCTGGATGGAAAGACAATCAAGCTGCAAATTGTGAGTGAATCTATTCTTTTTTTATGTTTCTACTACACTCATGAGCTCTGTTGTTTGGATTATTACTTACTAGGAAAAAAATTGGCTATTTGCATATGATGAATTAAGATATGACCTTCAAGATTCTTTAGGGAATTGATTGTTCCATGCATTAGATAGTGCATTTTCTTCATTTGTGTTTTGATTTATTTTTGTTATGAGAGGCGAGCTTTGGCGACCCTAAATACTAGGATAGGGTGCGACGAGGCTTTTGTTCTTTTTGTTTATTTTGAACAAGGGGCTTTTGATGGTTGAGTTGATTTTAGTGGCCTGAGGGTTATAGTTGCTGCAAAGAAGCAAGTTGGAAAGAAATGCAAATGAGCTATTAGCAGAGTGATGATGCATGAATAGATTGTAGGTTTTTTTTTGGGGGGGGGGTGTGTGTGTGTGTGTGTGTGTATGCGTGCGGGGAGTCGAGTTCAAGTGCAGATGATATATTACTGATGACTCTGTAACTTGCCTCTTCAGTGGGATACTGCTGGCCAGGAGCGTTTCAGGACTATAACCAGCAGCTACTATCGTGGAGCTCATGGAATAATAGTAAGGAATATCATTTTACAGCTTTATTTGGCTCAATATTTTCTGAATTTTGTACTCTTAGGAAGGCAATGCTTATGCCTTGATATGTAGTTGGCTAATAGTTAAATTTTTTTTTTTTTAATAAACATGCACTTTGCTGCTTTCAGATGTCAGCTCTATGTTCTGCATGTAGCAACTGTTTTTGTTCTTTTATGAGATATTTAGGATTTTGGATTTTGGATTTTGGATGCTTTGGATCTGTTTCTGTGGCCTGGATATGTTCATTTTCCTCTCATAGATGTTTACTATATGTTAATTACTTTGGCAAACATGCTATCTACATGGATTGCCGGTCAACTGGTCCAGGTATCTTGTTCCATCAAATTTTTTTAAAATGAGCTTGTTTGAGCATGCAAAGGTCGTAAGAGATGTCTGACTTTTGAGTATATTGTGCTAGGGACTGTAAGACTTTGATATAGTTTTAATTATGTTGTCAATATCGACATTGAGTTGACAAACTCAATTTCCATGACCTATAGAGTCAGTGTATATGCCTACTACATATCCTTTTATTCCTTGGATTTTTTGGATAACTTTTTAAGGGGAAACTCTCCAACATTAGGCAGCACAAGAATATGAATTGGGACTTACAGCTGACACTGTGTTGGACTGCAGCATGAGTAACATATGTATTTTCTGGTTGATTGTTGTGAAAAGGTTTAAGGAAGAGGTTACTAAACTTTTTGGAATGCTTTTATGGCAAAAAAGAATGCTTAGAACTGGGGAGATGTAGGTCAAAGCCTTGGAGTTTCTTCATCGGCCTTCTTATTTATTCACTTGGAGTACGCTTTTTGTCCTGTTAATATTTTTTCTTTTGGCATGAAACTTTGCATGTTTAGGTATGTTATACTTGAACTAGATTTTCTCCAGTATATTGGTCCGTGGTGACATCCTTGAATCTTTCTTTTAATACATACTGCTATCATCAATATTCTAGAACTCGTCTTAAATCGACCTGTCTATGTAGATTACGCAAAACTTTTTATTCTCAAAAAGTTGAAATTGCTCACCGGCAAGCAAGGTGTAGTTTGTTAAACTATTGAAATAATTTGAAAATCAAATGTCTTATATTTCCATTGGAATTTTACCCATCGATAAATTAACATCGCTCCTCACCAGCTCTAACTAGTTGCATTGGAATCGTGAACTAAAATTTCTTAACAAGTTGGTGTTCTGAGATTAACATTCTTTTTAGATTTAATGTCATTTTTCTTCAGCCACCGAGAATTAACTTTTCATTTTTATGTTGTTTGACACCAAAAGAAAAATGTTGAATTTTGATCGTACTTGCAGGAATATCTAAATCCAGAACTTTGCTTATTTTTGGGATTTGTCTTGAAATGAGGGAAGGGACTGTTGGATCATGGACAAGTAATGAAGGGTTGCACATCCTTTTTGTTAATGGACATAAAATAATCAGTTCTCACGAATAATTAAATTCCCATCTCAATTTTCTTAAAGCAAATCAGCCCTTACTGTGTTTTGTTTTATGGTATTTGTATTATGGCCTTCTTTTGGTTCCTTTTTGGCTCTTACACACTTTTAAATTGCAACAGATTGTGTATGATGTAACGGAGATGGAAAGCTTCAACAACGTTAAGCAGTGGTTGAATGAGATTGATAGATACGCTAATGATAGCGTGTGCAAGCTTCTGGTGGGGAACAAATGCGATTTAGTTGAGAACAAGGTTGTTGATACCCAGACTGCAAAGGTATATGTGTAATTTTTCTATTCTGAACTATTTGATCGCTTATATCTTTTCGGAGTTGCTTAGTGCACACATTGCGGTACTTGGATTTCAATCTTCATATTATGTCCTAAAAAATAAATAAGGGCGGTCTGGGGAAGGAAAATCTGACAAACCAGAAAACTTGTGACAAACACACTACATGTTAGTCTTATACTTCAAGATTTTGTACGTGGCTGTTATATTTCTTTTTTGTTTGAAAGAATGGGTGCATTGACCTTGCTGACCTGCAGCAGAATGATTTGACCTGTCAGAGATGCACATTTTCAGCATCTACTTGAACAACACCATACTGATAAACCAGTCTCATTTGATGGTATTTGCTGACCGTTTGCCCTGCTACTACTGCTGAATGTACATCTGTCCTAGATAATGGATGGTCTAAGCCTTTGTAAAACGTTACATTTTGCCATATTACAACACACATGCAGATGTTGGTCCAGGGTTTGATGTGATGGACTGATTTGAAATTTAGAAAAGAAATTTACATTTTGGTTTTTTTGTGTGCTCTAAAAATTGCGAGCTTAGTTTATGCTCTGCTTGTTTATAATAATTTTCTTTTAATGTCGTCTAATTCAAATGTCTGTATTGGCTGGAGTGAATCTCAGGCATTTGCAGATGAGCTTGGGATCCCTTTTCTTGAGACCAGTGCGAAGGATTCTATTAATGTGGAGCAGGCTTTCTTAACTATGGCTAGCGAGATTAAGAAAAAGTAATGCAACTGAATACTACCGGTGCTTTTGTAGATTCATTGACTTGAAATAGTGTTAAGTTGTCATTGTTACAGTTGATTTGCTTTTATCATCTGTTCTGATAGTTGAATTTTTTTTGCAGAATGGGTAACCAGCCATCCGCAAGCAAGAAGGCAACAAGCACTGTTCAGATTAAGGGGCAGCCAATTGAGCAGAAAAGCAACTGTTGTGGTTAACTGTACATGTGACTGTAGTTCTTTAATGCAATCTAGCAGAAAAATGTTTAAAAAAAATGCTAAACCTTCTTCTTGTGTAGACTGTTGACCTCGTTAATCTTCTAATGTGCTTATAAGTTAATGCCAATTGTATTTTGTGGATTTAAGAGGAAGAAGGTCTGTACTTCTTGTTTATTGGACGGCCTTTTCTTTCTTTGTTATACATATCGTTCTTATTTTGTCTACCAATTCTTCTCTTTTTAGAGTCTCTTTTATTAACATTTTTTACTGGTAGATTCATAGAAATTATGTTTGTCATGATTATTTGTGTGAAGCTGGTGTGGTGAGATGCTCTATTGTCTGTTTTTGTGAAGTCAGAAGGCACATTGTCAAACAATTCTTTTCCATACTTATTATGTGGGTCTTGCCTCCATAAATTGATCATGAAATAGTATTTACTGTAATGCTTTCTCCTACCTCTCTGTTCTGCTTCATTTTCTTTTCGCAGTTTAAAGCAAAGAGAAAAAGGCAAGTATTACTACCAATTGGTTTGCTGTAACGCTGTCATTGAGATTAAACGGCATATATATATCGTGAGGTTGGTCCTTATACCAAGCCAGCCTTGACAAATGAAATAATACGTGGAGACTGGAGATACAAGAGTGGCAGTGATATGCCCTAGCTTTTCTTCCAATATGGGACAAATGCGCCATATACACTTAATTTCAGACCCATTAACATGCTGTGCCAAATCTGGAAATCAGTTTATCTGAAAATAGCAGCCTGAATGTGTGAACCCAATCACTGAAGAGACAATAATAGGTTTATCTGAAGGTAAACTGAAAGTGAAGGGGAACTAGGTTTATCCATGGGAACTTTTATTTTACTTGTAAATGTTTCAGGTTACGAAACCGTTTTGGAGAGACTGCTGATTTATTCGGTGCGTGCATTGGGGGTGCGAGGGTGGGGGGCCGAGAGGAAGTATCCTTCTATGCTGTGTACGTTGGGGGCGTGACGGAGGAGAAAGGAGGGAAAGTAGAGCATTGTTAGCCATTTACGGTGTGACCATGGCTCCGGTCTGGAAGTGCAAAACTTTCGGCAGTGGTTTTATGTAAATGCATCTGATTTGGCAACCTTGAACTGCAAAAACAGGAAAACAATACACTCTTCTTCTGCTGGAATTTTCATGGCACTTGAATAAATACATAATATGACAAAAAACCATCTGGAAATCATATACTCATCCAATGACATCACCAAAAAGAACTAGAATGGAACAAAGAAAAGTGAAAGTAGCTTCGTCAATATAATAAACATAAAACAGAGATGAAAAAACAAAAGAAAAAGAAATGAGATGAATATAAGGCTTCTTGGTAGGGCTGAGGAGTTGGCAAGAGAGGAGGCGATTCGGATGAGAATACAACATTTACGATGAACAGCAAGCCTTCTTGGCGTTGGTCTCATCGGCTCCCACAACTAAAGTTTGTCCTTCTTTGATGCTTGCGGGCGCTGACTCATCAGAAGCAAGCGACTTCTTACTAATTATACGATATATGTCTCCAAGTATTGTCTGAAAAGCCTTCTCTACATTTGTTGCTTCTAAAGCAGATGTTTCAATAAAAGCAAGGCCTTCCTTCTCAGCAAAGCTTTGAGCATCCTCTGTAGCAACTGCTCGGAGATGCTTCAGGTCAGTCTTGTTTCCAATGAGCATGATGACAATGTTGGAATCTGCATGGTCCCTCAGCTCCTTCAGCCACCTGCTGACATTGTCAAAGGTGGTTGGTTTTGTCACGTCATAAACCAGAAGAGCTCCGAGAGCACCTCTGTAATAGGCACTTGTAATGGCTCTGTATCTCTCCTGGCCAGCTGTGTCCCAAATCTGAGCTTTTATAGTCCTTCCCTCAACCTAGAAAAGTAACAAGCGTTAACTGTATATCCAAGCAATAAACTGTGTATAGATTTCACAGCATGAAGTGAACCGACACAAATGCGCATGGATACAGCAGGAAGAAATCTAAGCACAGCCGAACTCAGATGCAGTCAAAACACAGTAAACTATTCGGCTTGCCATTTCCTCAAATAAAAGGCCATAACATCTGATTTAAAATTGAAATGATCGACCATTTCAATCAAACTCCATTAGGAAATAAGACCTTAACTACATTTAAGGTCAGACAGCTTTTCTCTTCCTAACAAAAACTCAGGCAGCTTTTCAATCCAGGATTGAGCCTCAGATGCAACAATGTGACATCTAATTCAACCGGGCTCCCCGGTTGTGTGATCATGGAGAGCTTTCAAGTTGTACAACCTGCTATCTAACACACACACACACACACACACGCACAAAACAAGAATCAGAAAGCACTCAGGCAAGTCACCCATAACCACATTCAATGTTAGCTACATTACAACTTGGCCAGAGTAGCTTATAGGCTTTGAAAGGAAAATAGATCACGGGAATGCATTAAATGCTCATAAAAAAAAAAAAAAAACTTTACCTCTGTTTTTCCTTGTTTCTTACTAATCAATGAGCAAACAGTGATATCCCCTCACCTCATTCGTCGAATCTTTGCAAGCATTACCTTACTACCGGGTATCTTAAACCAAAACAAAGTTCATACGCACCCATACCACTAAATTCTCCTATGGTTATACTAAAATTGCAAATCATAGAAATTTAGAAGCAAAACTAATCCAACATACAACCATTAGACGGATAGATGCCCACAATTACAGATCTAATATAAACAGCATTGGAGAGTAAAAATGATGAAAATATCCAGCAAAGCATTGCAGTGCTAATAATGCAACTACTGCTACTACAAGTAGTAGACATTCAAAAACATACTTAGTAGGAAGTAAAGAATTCAGCTTTTTTTGGGTTCTTCTTGAGTGTGTGAGTGTGTGAGAGAGAAAGTGAGCGAGTTAGTTAAGAGCTAGCGGTCGTAGGGTGGAAAAAGAATGTGGGCGTGTGGATGGGCACCTGAAGGGTGCGGGTGGCGAATTCGACGCCGATGGTGGATTTGGATTCCAAGCAGAATTCGTTCCTGGTGAATCGGGAGAGCAAATTGGATTTGCCTACCCCGGAATCGCCGATTAATACCACCTTGAATAGGTAGTCGTATTCCTCGTCCGGTCTCCTCGCCATATCTCTCTCAAATCTCTGCAACCCTTGTACCCCTTTTGAATCGTTCCTCGGCTTTACTCTTCTACAGTTTCTGCTGGATTCGAGAAATTGACGACGATCGTTGATTTTGATGACCCCCGACTAGCAATTGACATTTGGGGGGAAAAGAAAAAGAAACGATATGGATTAGTTGATGATCCATGATGAAGCCACGGTCTCAAATTTGCAACTGCGCGATGTTGTGCAATGACGCATCTGCCCTTAGATTTGTTTTTTCTTTTTCTTTTTTTTTTTAATCCCTGCTTTCTCTTCCAATTACAATTGCCCTCCTATTTGCCAAATAATAACTTGTAATATTTCAATTAGGATTCTCGCCCACGCTTTTAAGTTTTAAGTTGCCGCACGAAAGCACATACTCACAATTATTTACAGTGAAAAAAAAAAAATCTAAAAATTCCCCTCTAACCCCTCCACTAACTAAAATGATTACATTCACAATATTTAGATGTTTTTCTAAATTAATTTTACTTTTATCAAAAAATTAACACCTAACACCTCTCTAATTAGTATACATTCTAGGAGCACAAGTTAACCAAATCATAGTATTGTTTTACACTTTGCTGCATCCCCAAGGCAAGAGGGCTATCTGGCAGTAGGAAATCCCAAAGTGGTTAACGATCATCTTACCTCAATTTTGATGTTCTTGGACTGAGATTCTTTTAACATTGAGACATCTTTAGATAATTCTCCTTTGAATTTTTTATTTTCTTTTTTTTATCTCCCTTTTTCCTTATTGAATTGCCTTTATTCATCTATTTATTTCTTGTTAATGTTTTGGCGAGCTTGTTACTTAGCTTAGCTTTACATGTTATGTCCACCTCGTACCTGTCGCTTCAAATTGGCCTTTAATGCATTTCTAACTCTTTCTACTATTTTCACGATATTTTCTTCATACTTGTCGCTTCAAATTGGCTTTTAATGCATTTCTAGCTCTTTCTACTATTTTCACGATATTTTCTTTAATAGATGAACGTGCAAAAAGAAGAAGAACTAATTCATGTAATGGAACATGATTCTAAACCTTGAGGATGTACAAAGGTTGAACTACACAAGGACTTGTTTCTATAGTTGAACAATGCGCACAAGAAAAAAAAAAAAAGAAACTAGCAAAATATGGAGTAAATCTTATATATATACTGATAGTATATACACTATCACCGTTGGATCCATGATATATGTGTAAAAGTTAAATTTTAAATTCAAATTTTGTATAATTATCATTCATCCAACACTGATAGTGTATATATTATCACCGTTAGAGTAAATCTTATATATAATGCAAAATATCAAGTAAATCTTATATACATTGATAGTGTATACATTATCACCGTTGGATCCATGACGTATGTGTCAAAATTAAATTTCAAATTCAAATTTTGCGTAATTATCATTCATCAAACGCTAATGGTGCATACACTGTCAGTATAGAAAAAATTAATCGCAAAATATTTCCAAACTTAGATACCATTATGGAGTAGAAACAATTAAAAACATAAAGTATCAAATATTGTCACGGTCCAATTTTTATTTCTACAACAACTTTTGTTGAAATGACTCCAAATTTTACTTGGAGTTGAGGATGGAAAATCTGTGCAGAAATAGGTAACATAGCTAATACAGCAATAACAATAGCTAATGTATGAAGGGGGAGGAGGGGAGAAGTAGTACTTTTAAGTAAAGTTTAAGGGGTTTATTGTAATTATAATGTCTTATCGTTGAAGTTAGAAGTTTCTTAACAAGGGCGGAATACATGTCGGAAACCTACGCGAGTTCCCACATGGAATTGGAGAAGCTTCCAGATTTTGAGATTGTTGGGAAGACTGATGAGGACAATTTTGGAATCTTGAAGTTGAAAACGGTAGATTATTCTTGGAATAATTTCATAAACCTACCCTGAGATTTTTTTATTATTTCACTGACCTCCCCCTATGCTTTAAAAATTACATTATTTTTTTAAAAAATTTATTATCTTGTAATATCTAGATTCAACTACTAATTAAAAAGTGATATTAGGAGACAAAAAATAATATGATTCCATTATTGTCCCTTATCTACTAAATTATTTGATTAATCTAACACATGTCCAAACATTAAAGAAAATACTAAAATTTGTTGTTTATCATCAGGGATTAAATCACACATAGCGTCACAATTAGTATATTATTCTATATATTTTATTTAATGTAAGATTTAAATTGCTTTTTTCAATTACGAATTCATCGTCAAACATGACCAATAATAAATAATCAAAAAAATTTGTAAACAAACTTTAATACCATAAAATCTCAGCAACTAATCTTAATATGTTGCCAAGAATATTTATGATGTTAAAATTTGTTCTCTGTAATATTTTAGTTGCAAGTTTTTTTATTATTTGTTGTTAATTATGTTTGATAATGGATATGCAATTAAAAATAATAATTTGGAACTTGTATTAAGTGAAAATATAACATGATATACTATTTTTTGGTACTATGTGTGATTTAATTCCTAATAATAAATAATAAATTATAGTGTTTTTCTTTAATTTATGGATTGGTATTAAATTAATTAAATAATATAATAGATAAGGAGCAATGAAATAATTAGAAATCTTAGGGAGGTTTTTGAAATTATCCCATTATTCTTTTCAAACCTCATCAAAAGCCGTAGATTGAGGTTCTTTTCAAAACCGTAGGCAGCCACGCAGATTACATCAAAAGCCAGCTAATTCCCGTAGACTCTGGTCGGCCCACATTCACAGCCACTGTGTCTCCCCAACATTTGAGCTCTGTTCTCTGACCACACGTTCCTATTTAGTCAGCTGCTTCAACGAGAAATCACCAAATCATGATAGTCATTAAAATAAGGAAGAATCGTACAAAATATTCTTTACGTTCTGTCAAATAAAAAATTTTCATTATTCATTTTTAAAATATTAACTTTACATCATTTACAAATTAAAAAGTTGGCAAAATTTAGTTCTTGATCATTTTTTAATATGAAATCATCACGTGCAATATATATTTTTTTATGTATAACAAGATCAGATCCTATATTTTTAGTGACAATAATAAATATGAATTGGATTCGATTCCAATTTTTTTTTATCAAAAATAAATATGATTTGGGCTATATCCTACTTTTTGTGGGAGAAGAAATAAGCATGAATCGGATTATTTGTTTAACTATAAATAAGATCTGACTTTTTTAATTCTAAAAAATAATCACGTGTGAGTCATGGGATGGATTCAGCATAACAAAAAAATGATTGAAAACTATGACTAATTTTTATGGATTTGATTTTGTAAAATATCATAAAGTTATCATTTTAAAAGTGAATAACAAAAAGTTTATTTGGCAAAATATAAGAGATATTTTGAACGATTTTTCCTTAACATAAAGCATTAATCGTCAAAAAAATTGTATAATTCCACGAGGGAAAACATCTTTTCACTTAATGAAATTGTACCGCCTACCTAAATTTATCTCCTCGTTACAGTTTATTTATTTGACTACCCTATCTAATTGAACTTTTATAGTAATTAGATATTTCTAATTTATGCCCTAATGACATTTAATAAACACAGAAAAAAAAAAGAAGGTGCATCAACTATTAAAATTTTAAAAGGCATTACCCCTCCAACACTTTCGTAGAAGAAAATCAGTTATTTTGTGAAAAAAAAAAACACTAAATCTATTTCTAATTGTGTGCCCTTTAGGCAGCTAATTGACTAATAGAAAAAACCCTTCATAATCATGCAATATTTACTGCGAACAGAACCGACGAGTCATGCTCATGCATCAACCAGTAGAACCTCTGCATCCGGCTTTCCCAACACAACCCTCCTCCTCTTCTTCTCTCTTCCTTTGAAAAAAAAAAAGGGGAAAGAAGAAATATGCATGTTTCCATGATTGATTTACGCATATGCATGTGATTAAAAATATTTAACTTTAAAAAAAGTAAACATATAATGGATAATCCATAGTAAATTGACCCAATTTGATACATTGTAATAAAAGACCCAATTCATAATTATCAATGGGCTAAAATAAAAGTAATTACTTTATTGGCTTATGTACAAATCTACAATTTAGTCCAATTGATTAGGCTCGTCATCATTCTTCTTATATCAACTACAACTATAGAACGGGCATTTTCAATTATGAAGATAATCAAGGCAGTTTCAAAATAAGATGGAAGATAATTTCTTGAATAATTGCCTAATTATGTACATCGAAAAAAGAAAGTTGTTGCAAAATTTAGCACTGATTAAATCATAAATAAATTTACTTCTAAAAAGAACGTAAAGTTCAATTTACTTTTATGAAAAGATGTTGAAATTTCAGTGTATGTTAACATAACTTTTATTTTTTTAATTAAAAATAGTTATATTTATATTGCATAATTTTTTTTTTGCATAGGCTACATATTGGAATATCTTTTCATAATGTGCAACTTGGTGATTTGTCATATTTTAAGATATTTAATCAAAAGTTATTTTTTGTCTTAATTTGCGTTATGACTATGCTGCATATTTATGAATAGACATACTTTTATAATTGAAGCTAATATTTGATATTTTTAAATATTATATATTTAAATAGATGAAAATTATTTTAAACATAACATATTAAGATGATTTTGTTAGAAAAAATTCTGGCTCCCTACAAAAAAAAAAAATTTTTTTTCTGGCTCTGTCACTGTCAATGTGTTGTTGGGCCAGACCCGTGTCAAACTATCAATGCCACCTTGAATAGATAGATGGGTACTGCTGTTCCCCGTCCAGTCTCCAGTCTCCTGAGCTGTTTATCTTCCACTTTGAATTCTCAAAGTGATCGAGAAATCTGATATGGCAGTTGGAGCCGTATTGATTGATGGGAGGCAATTGAAGCTGAAGTTGGGCTTATATCTCACTGATATTGTCACCTTATTTCATTGAATTGGAGTTGCATACCTCTACACAATTGTGCAACTAAATCTCCTTAAAAGTTTCTTTTTTTTCGAGCAAGACGTCTTGAATATTGGATCTCTTACTTGCAGCCTCCGTCTTGTCTTACAGATGCAAAAATATTCTATTTCCATAATCAAATTTATTATGCACACTTTTTTTTTTATTAGGGAAGTTGGACATGCACGCGTATGTCCATGTGTAAACACGAGGTAGATGCTTTTGGACACAAATTTTTTTATTTCAAATAATAATTTGTTTGCTTCATAAATGTATTTGTCAATCACTTTTTTTACATATAGTACATCCCAAAAAGTTTATTATAATAAATTTTTAAATTATATTCTAAATAATACTCTATCCAAACACACGTTTGCAATGTGATGCATCGTAAAATACATGGGTTTGGGTTATTTTGACTTTCGATTTTAGTTAAAAGCTTTTTTGAGATGCTAAAAACGTGTTGTTCATATATTTTAAATTCAGTTGTAGAAAATCTTGGAGCCTATAGAACATCACCTTAAAAGCTATAATATTTTAACAAGTAATTCATGTTAACTTGAGATATAATTTGGGACACCTCCTAATGTCCTTATTAAAATTATATAATCAATGATGAAATTAAAACAAAACTGGATTAATACTTCATAGTATGTAGGAGTAATTATTTGGATATTGTCCCTAAAATCCAGGTGACAAAAACCTTGATCAGGAAACAGACGCAGTGAGATCCAATTCAATTCTCATACTTAAACCTCTTTGTCCTTGTTTTCTTATAAGGAATAGAGCCTCTTTTGAATCAAAAGAACATTTCGATGCCGAATTAGAATATTAGTCTAATACAGTGGTCAGAACATAGTATAAAAAAAAGACAAGTACTATGTTTGCAATAACTTGAAACATTGGCCGGCCCAGTTTCATTCTCAAATGGTAGCGTAATTTTGCAGAAAGCTGTAATTTTTTTTTTTTTTTTAAAAAACGAATTTCAAAAAGCACAAAGAAATTTCTAAGTGCTGGCTGCTGGCGATATTTTCAGACTCTTTAAAGAAAGAAGAACCGAAAAAAGGAGGAATTTTTTTGTTTTTTAGGGCGAGAGAAATTGTACACAGAAAAGAAAAGAAATGAGAGAGATCTCAGCCCGGAGATTGCTGCGGTTTCTTGTACTTTTTACTTCGATTTCTCTGCAATTCATTTCAGGTTCGTTCCTAAAATTTTGAAGAATTTGTTTTCTTTAAGATTACGGGTAGACGTTCTGCTGTTAGATCATGTCAAATGTTATGATCAATTGTTGCAAATGAAATTCTTAGATTAATATGCATTCATCTATAAATTGTTGGATCTGTTGCAGCAATTCTTATGTTTATATGATTACTGTTACATTCGCCTGCCTGTTTGAAGTGTTTTCGTGCTTGCCAAAAAAAAAAAAAAATCACACCTTTTTCCCCAATTGGCATTTGCCAAATATTAGCAGTGTAATGTGCATGTATTTTTCCGGAATTGTGTTGTTAATGATCCTCTGATATGCATTCTATTTCTTCTTGGGAAGCGTATTAGTTTTTTTTTTTTTTTTTTGAATATAAGTTTGAGCTGGTTGGAATCCTAAACCAAAATTTGCATCTCTTTCGTCCCTACTTCCAAATTCACTTTTGATTTTTTTTTTACAGTTGACAAGTCCTATTTCTTTCTTACCAAATAAATGCCTGTAGCTGATGATCGTGGCAAGGTGGCCAGTGAAAGGAGTAGATGTAAATGGTTGATTTTATTGATATGGGACCAAAAGGGATCTCCTACATGGGCTTCTTAGTTGGTTCCCTAAAATTACCAACCAGTACCAGTTAACTGCTCCAAGCATGTTGCTAGTGATCTGGATTACAAGTATTTCCTAGACCATGAGAGAGTAATTTAACTGAAGGGAGTGGAAGAAAGCAAAAATTGGAAGGAGAAGAGAGGCTTGAGAATCTAAGGATAGGGATGAGTATGAGTGTTTTATTCATAATCCAATATTTTGTGCTTGATTGTCTGAGTAATATTCCATAATGCGCGTAGAGCATCCACCTTTCTGGATTTACATATCATATTTGCCTCCCCTGTGACAAGGTCAAATGAAGTTTCAAGAATTCATTTTTATGAGTGTTTCATTCAGAAAAATGTCTTTCATGCTTTCCCTTTTGTTTGTTCTGTTACACAATCCGCTATAGCTGAAGGAAGAAATGCATCTTCGTTTTAGTGTAATTGTTTAATTTGCCTTTTAATTGGACAACTTGGGAGCTAGTCTTCTTACTAATGGCAACCATATGATACAAAGAATGATAATCTTCCTTGATATTTTGATCCTTGAACAATTACAGAGGCACACCATGGATATTTTGAGGATATATAGATGTCAGCTTGATTTTGATGCTATGTTGAATATGTTTCCTCTACATGTTTAAAGTTATTGACATTATCAACTCTTTAGTATTCAAACACTAAGGTTATAAGAGTATATGACACTTAAAATAACAAAAACTTGATAAGAGGAGGTCATTGCTATTTCAAGATTCAAGGGGACCTTTGTAATTTTTAAAAACTCATGCATATCTGTACCATTCACCCTTGAAGAACATGCTAAATAACTTTTGACATCACAACTTCATAGATTAAGGTTGTTTTAAAACTCTTGAACAATGTCATTTTGTGCTAAGAAGAATCACCTTTGCGCAATCTTATGCTTACCCTCCACGTGCACATCATGGTAGCCATCCTATGAGTGATTTTTGTGTTTGTGTTTTTGAATTCCGAATGTGGATAGTGAGGTAGGCAGCCAGTAGATTTGCAAACAGATGGCTGAGCTTGAACAGAGAGCCATGAACAGTTTTTAATCTTGACGGTGCTTGACATGAGATATAGCAAGATGAGGTTAAAGCATTTAACCTTATTCTTGTAGTCTTTAGTACGTGTTTTAAATTAATATATCTTGCTTCCTTGTTTAATGCTAATCTTATCAGCCCTTACTTATGTTTCCAGTAGTGTTGAATAATATTGGTCTCACTTTGTTAGATCATCAGCCTATAAGATGTATTCATTTCCTGCTCAGGTACTTCAAATGATTCATCAAGTTCCAAAAATGGGACGAAGACTGATGGCCAATCTATTAAACATGGCAGCATGGGATCCAGTGTAGCAATAATATGCCTTGTTGTTGTGGCTGTTGTGCTTTTATCTTTTTTCCTATTCAAGTTTTGGCAAAAGAAGAAGCGTGAAGAGCAGTACGCTCGCTTGCTTAAGTTGTTTGAAGAGGATGATGAGCTTGAGGTTGAGCTTGGTCTTCGGGATTGAGCTTTTGTTCATCTCTCAATGTGTTGAACATAACTGAGGTGAGGCTTTGGGTGTATCTCCCTGTTTGATGTTTAAAGTGTTGACTGTGTTGCTGTTGATGTCTCATTTAGCTCATTTCTGATTTTGGTTCAATTCCCTACATAAATATGAATCGATTTATAGTGTATATAGATAGTAGTAGGTAGCTGTACATTATGCATCTTGTTTTGCATGAAGAGATGCAATATGAATGAGGGGTTACTTCTTGATGGTATCCTTGTATTGCAGAATTGTAACCACCTTACTATATGGAGAACTGCATCATCTACATGAGTAGTTCAGAGTAGATCCAGCTTTTTTCTTGGAGAGCACTAATTTAGATGAAATAGGTGGATAGTAGGCTAAATGTCAAACAGTAGTTTTCTTTCTCCATAAAAGCCTTGATTGTACTATCTCAATGTTGGGCCTGTGCAGGCAGGAGGGCAAAAATGATTTTATTCATGCCAGATCCCATGCTCCTGCCAGTAGTATGGTGTTACTATTTGATGTATTTTACCCTTCAAATGGCTGTCTCTAAAGTTACATCATATCTTTTGATTCTTATCCATGACCAAATAGTTTGTCTCTCCCTTTTCCACCCTTGTCTGTCTAGTTACTTAGCATGCTGCATCTGGCATGCATTTCCATCTTGATATTTGACCTATGGGGTTTGGTAGAGATATTCATGTTAGGGACAAGAGGAGATATTGACCTTTTATCTTATTTGCTCAATGTTATTATGCATGCGTTCTCTTTGAAAAAAGTTTGCATCCTTTTTCTCACTGTAGCCTTCCGTGCAGATGTAATTGGCAATTCACTTTGGCGAATAGTTGTATGGACGCAATGTGATTATGGGCAATCGTCTACCCCCATGTTGAAGTTCATATATTTTAAATTTCTAGATTGTAGCATATGTATCAATATGAGTGAAATCAGGAAACTTGGGGTATTCCCTTTTTGGAGAATCATTTGTTGACACGTGATGAATGACAATCAATGGTTGCAGCTGAAATTGTATGATTGTACATATCTCAGCTTCATCCTTGGATAGAATTGTGGCCCCGAGTTGTATAGAAGACGTGTATCTCATTGAGTTCTCCGAGAAAATCAAGATTATTTTTGCCAAACCTCAGTTTGGCAATCCTGTATGTAGAATTCAAGTTATTATATGCACATCATGTTTTGTTTGTTTGTTTGTTTGTTTGGCTGATGAACAGGTACATAAAGTAGATCCTCTGTGTTTTTATGCGTGCAGTAACCTTTTTACCCCTTCGCAGGGCTGGGGTTTCACGCAACTGTATGTAGATTAAGGGCTTGTCTAACTGGAACAATCTGGCTCACTCACATTGCCTGTGCCCTCAAACCATGCCTTTGCTATCTGGCAGCGTGATATCTATTATGTTATGCTACTTGTATTTGTTGCACCGGGTACTTTAGACAGTGACTTAACCTTAGATACGGTTTTCGCCTTCCTTCGAGCAGGTTACGCAAAGCTATTTTTGCTTACCTGCGTACAGCTCGAGCAGACTCGTCTCCTTGCACGAATGATCCACTTGACATGGCTTCGGCAGGATTTTTCTTTGGAGCCAAGCAGAAGCATTCTTTAGTTAGCAAAGGGGAAAGGGCCGGTTGCTTTATGTCTTTCTCAAAATAAATTAGCAAAGCCAGCTATGACAACCCTGAGGGGCTCGGAACGTAGGAGAGAATATCTTGATACCTTTACACTGTTGTTCCCTCCTGTTACTTGGGGAGAGATAATGGATGGTATAGCCAGAGGCCAGAGGACGATGAAACTACAAAAGTTGGAATGTGTTTAAATGGTTGCCAGACCCCATAATTGGCAAAAGGTCCAAGCACGGCTTTTAAACTCCTGTTGAGGATCCATACGTTTTAGACATCAAAGAAATATGTAATCATGCATAAAATACGCCTACTATATGAAGCTTGTTGATTCACAATATTCTTTATCTGCAAACCATCGATGTATTATTACACAACTTGAAAGATAACCTTCTCAAACGTGACTGCAAGATTGAAATTATTGAAGCTTATAAGCATCTTTGTCAAAAACAAATTGATGAATATCATCACTCTGGCAGATTAAAGAATTGATGGTCAGATAGAAATGAAATCTTACAATAAACTATGTCGTGCAGTAGATCCTCGTCGAAGTGGTTAGCAACTTTAGGTTCCCCAAAAACATGCTCAGAGATCATGTAAGCAATTCAGCAACTTTTGCAGAAGCTTTTGCGATGGTGTAACTCAGGGAGGAGAAGATCGGGAGAAACCAACAGAGATGCCAGCAATCCATCATGTGTATTTGATGTTATCTCCCTGTCTTTGCACGTTTCATTCCAGTGCTATTAAAAGGAGACATGCTGGGGCTCATACTCGGGCTCATGATAGGGCTTTCTTCCCTTAGAGTTCCATTTAACATAGCTAATTCTCTTAGTTGTTGCTTCTTATAAAGATCCATGGACTCATCCTATGAAACAGAAGTGTAAGATATCTAAAAAAAATGAGATATTAAAAGACAGCATAGTGGTTTCAACGCATACCACAGGTTTTAAAAGCTTTTCCAATATGGCAACTGCATGATCCACACGGGAATCAATCATATCTTCAGGAAATTCAGCTTCCAGCAAGATGTGTAGTGGCTCGTTGAGGTGTTCATATCCAGGTTTATCTTTTAATTTCTCTTCCTGAGGGGAGGAAATATGTCTCAAGTGAGCAAAACTTAGCATTTCAAAAACATATTAAATGAGTTTGGAAGCCAACAACTACCATAAGGAACTGAAAGTTTCCTTTCAACTTTCCACAAAAGGGATGACAAAAACTTTCAATTTTATGTCAGATATATCCTCAATCCATTTGTCTTTATGTTCATTTAAGCTTGAAACTCTCACAGTTAAAAACGAATTACCAAAGGGTTTGGAAAAGAATTTGTTACCTTGATACAATCCTTAACTGAGCCCTGACCTCTTATATAAATTCTACATTCTGTCATGGCTTCAACACGTTTCAGGGAGTTTCCACGTGGACCCAGAATTCGGCCAACAAAATTATACTGGATGATTTCCAAGTTAGATTTCATTGCTATCCAGGAATCATAAACACAAAAGGTGAATATTGTTGCATCTTACATTTGGAAACTTGTCTACAGGAACATCCAGTCGGATGACTCTTTTCACAATGGGAATAGTTCCTGGAGATGAATGCCATTCCAGAGGGGAAGGTTGAAATGGAGCCAACTTCTGGAGAAGTCTATTTTCCTGAAACAAGTCAACTCATGCCACCATAAGTCTTACATTTGAAGAACATATGTTCAATCTCAGTATATAGCTTCTTAGATTATAAGAACCAGAAGCTCTTAACTAATGTATAGCCAAGACTAGTAACTTCAAAATTGCTTATGCACCGCAAGACATGTAATAAATCCAAATAATTCAATCAACTGAAATAAGAAACTAGAGGATCCAGACAATTATGGAACAAGGGATTAAACCTTATTCCAGATTAATATTTACACAGAATTTATGAGCAGATATACGTCATGTCTTGCCACTAACAGATCTAGGAAGAGTATTAGCTGCCTAATCCCTACAATAAATCATCCCTGTTATTGAGGCAGTTACTTCCCCAGTCAAAACAGACATTGCACCAACGCTTAGGTTCATGAATATATAAATTTCTATTGAAGAAAAAAGATAAATAGGCTATCTTCCTCCAATTAGCAGTGGAGTTTGCAAATGGAAACGAAAACAAATTCTAAAAATTTGCCCTAGGACCTTTCTTGTAACAGTAAGCCAATTTATCGAGAATGCTGAACCAGACAGAATTTCAAAGATTTATGGGCTGCCTGTTCATAAAAATATGTTTCTATCTATATAAGACTTTTGACTATCAACAATTTGGCATATGGATGCTCTACACTAACAGATTAAGGTATCAAATCCTCATGAATTGCATAATCACAATAAATGTAAACCTATAAAGTATTGCCTTGCTTCACTAACTCTGTTGAAAGAGAAGGCACACATACCTCTGTTCCCAGTGGATTCCATGTCTCCACACTCATTGGTCCTCCATTAGGATGTTGACCTAATGATCCATATGGACTTTCATGGCCCATTCTTTCATGATCCAAATACTGATTTGATACCAATCCTGATACCCGCATGATTTCTACAAAAGGATGTTGTCAGCCAAAAAGCAAATTTAAAATCAAGCTTGTTTAGCTTACTCAAGTGAAATGCCAATAAGAGGCTAAACTTCAAAAAGAAGGGATTACATCACAAAAGGTCAATTACTGTTACTGCTGGAATTTTCCATAATTAATTCACTTAGCTATTTAAAAGTCAATTTAAAGCTAAAAAGCAGAGCTACAGCAGAGCCTATTATTTGGCATGCTAATGCATTACGTCTTGTGATGCAGTACTTATTATCACAGACACCAACCAATCCAGAATCCTCTTCTCAGTTTCCGGTGGTGTTGGTGCTGAAGATCTTGGATTTTAAATTTGGCAATAGTTAAATCAATAATATTCACCTAGGCCTCGCATGATAGAAGCACAATAGGTGATGAACAGCTAATGAGTAGTGGTGACCATATAGCAAAAACGGTGATTGTCTTCAGAATGGTCACTCTTTCTGGGAAAGCCAGCTCAAGATATTTGAACAGTTTAAACATAAAAAATATGTGTCGTAGGCTTTTCGGGCTGGGTAAAAAATTATGACAGAAATGTTATGTTTGTACTATCAATAAAATGCTACACTTAACTCTAGTATTCTACTTTTTTGTTTCAAGGCACAGCATAACAATCTTGCCAATGGTCAGAAAACTCTGTGAAATATATGACACCATATAAATGGATGTAAGTTTTTAAACATTATTGCTTCACATGTGGTGTAAGTGTGTTTGGATAGTACTTATTTGGCCAAAAATTGTTTGCATGCATCACAAACACATCTTCCAACACGCCTTTTTATCTTTTCAATCACCTTTTTATCTCACATAAGTCACATCACAAAAAGTGCTACATTAATTTTTCCAAATAATATTCCAACTAATCTACTGTGACAAAATGTGCTACAGTAATTTTACAACGTACAACCTTGATTTAGAAGCCTGCTGCATATAGGCAAAATTGGTATAAAAGGCCCCAAATTGCGCCTCTCTGCTATTAAATCTGCCAAATATCTGGAAGAAGTAAAGAATTTAAATCGTGAACATTAATAAAAAGAGTATAAAAGTAAAGTATTATCAATAGGAGGACATTTAAAGTGAAAATCCTCTTTCGACATGCTTAATCAATTTTTGTTGATGTATTTGCAAATTGAACATCAGAAATTTGTCCACGAATGAAAGCCAAAGACAGCACAAGAGTTACAAACCTATGCAAATATTGCTGTATTAGGATGTCAAGTCAGCAAAAGACTGACGAGATGACACTCAAACCTCTTAGGAGACCACCACAAACGAAAAACACAAACATCGTACTAAAGTCATGCAACAAAAGAAACCAGACTAGAGAGATCCACATCAATAAATGAAAATTAGATATTGAAATTGTTACATAAATACATGAACTTGGATGAAAAAACAGACTTGGGAAAATCAAAGTTGTGACCTTTCACGATCTGAAATGGAAGTAGACCTCTGAAGTGGGGGATGACCTCCAGATGGAGAGTACTGAAAGTAACTCCCTGCAGCTATTCTATTCTCCATAAACCCAAAAACCATAAACTGGCTGCAAAGCAGCTAACTTGACCAACTCTGCAATCAAGAAAACAATTTACAAGTTATAAAGGACAGTTCAAAAAACATAATATGTTATAGATAGGTAGAAGGGGTTGGGGGCTTACTGGGGATGTGGGATGGAGGCAA
The DNA here is from genome assembly GCF_036785885.1 of Coffea arabica. NCBI lineage: Eukaryota > Viridiplantae > Streptophyta > Magnoliopsida > Gentianales > Rubiaceae > Coffea > Coffea arabica. The sequence goes on along the minus strand of NC_092312.1, from coordinate 21,093,963 downwards.
ACGGGGTTAAGGGGAAAGGGTTGAATGGGAATTAGAGAGGAAGTGAAGAAGTGAAGGTCTTCTTCCCTCCCTACTTATTGGACCTCTCACTTCCTTGCTGGGGGAGGAGAGAAAAAGAAAGAGACGGATAGGGGAAAACCCCGTACTACTAAATAGTGGACCTCTCACTGACTGCTACTTGTGAATTGTGATTCTTTCCCTATGCCGTGTTTTTGTGTGTGTTTAGGAGTGTGCTCGGAGGGGAACACATATTAACAAGTTGTTGAATTTGTTGTACTTTTTTATGTGTGATTTAGATGTCACGTTCTCTCGATAATATCTAGTATACCTTTTTTTTTTGGTCATTCACTATATCCCTTTTTATAATTTTTTTTTTCTGTGTAAGTGTAAGTTCTTGAATTCTGATTTTTTAGTTACATCCCTTTCCACCATACCACTCAGTTCATTTCTCTCCTCCAAAACATAACAAAAAATTAAGGATTTATCTATTTTCTTTTTTTGTCAATCATTATATATTACTTCTACTCTTTTTTTTTGTCGACGCAGGGGTATCCTGAAATTATCCAAACTAATCCCTTACGGCTGAGCAGAGCCCGTCCCTTAGGATGCCCAGCGCGTTAATTCAATGAGAGTCGAACCGTGGTCGATGTTTTAAAGACAAACGGCACAGCCAGGTGAACTGCACCCTGAGAGGCATGTTACTTCTTCTCATACTCTAATTAATCTATATTAGGTCGGGTCTAACTAGGTCAAAGGAGCTAGAGAAAGAGAGACCCTCTAACTCGTATGAGATGGGGCTCCAATTAGGTCTATATTAGATAGGGTCTAACTAGGTCAAGAAAATTAGAGGAAGAAAGACTCTCTAACTCGTCCTATAGGAGGGTCCAACTAGGCCAATAGGGGACTCAAGAGAAGGAACCTATCTCTGGAGCAAATGAGTGGCCTATTACACACCCTAAGGAAAATTGGTTAAGGATTCGTGTTTGTATTCCATCCGTCTTATTTTAATAGGTTTGTTTTCCTTTTTTATTTGTCTCAAATTATAGTCCACTTTTGAATAATATAGTTAACTTATAATTTTTTTAAAATACCTTTATTTAATGTAGGTTGTTATTGAATATAACCTAATTTAATTAATGTAAAGCTAATTAGTCATACTCTATTTAATATAAGATTATTTTAGGAAAATAGTAAACTAGATTTATTTTTATAACGAAGTTATCAACTTTTCTTAAACTGTGTGAAGAAACAAATCAAACCTATCAAAATGGAATGAAAGGAGTATTAGCTATTGTATCTTTTCATGTTTCCTATTATCATATTTCGATAGGATATTATAAACGGTAATTTTGAATCAAAAAATGACCATAAAAAATGCAAATGAATGATGATTAAATTGATTGAATTAAGTTTTGTGATTGACACCCTACAAACTGCAAGACTTGCTATAATTTTATCTGCTTTCTTGATGGATTTAGAAGATTGGGCCCATTTGGATGGTGATTTTTTTGGGTATTTATATAAAATTTTACTGTAACTTACTGTGAAAATTGTAGAGAAACTTTTGTGTATTTCAGGATTTGGAGAAAAAAAATCCTTTTTTCCTTTTTCCTTTTCCTATCATTTTTCTTTGTCCTTTTCTTTTTCTTTTTCCATTCATCTTTTCTCTCTCCTGCCGCTGGCCGCCGACCGCCACCATCTCACCTCTCATGTTTTTCCCCTCTTATTCTCTAGAAGTGAAATAGGGTATTTTTCCACGCTGTATTCTTTATATGAAAATTCGAGGTCTAGAGACCATTCCCATAACTCATATTGATGAAAATTTTACACAACGATAAGTTGAGCGAGGCTACTGAATTGGCCTATTTCTTGCGTGTACCAATTGAGATATTTTGAGAAATGCCTAAAAAATATATATGCTTTTTCAACAAGAGGGAAAATGCAAGAATTTTTGGGGGTAGTAGAGAGAGAGAGGAGTTGGGAAAAGGAATGGAGAGGACTTTACTATTGATTTTTCTTCACTTGTTTTTCCGATTGGTTTTCTTTATATTCCATTTCCTTATTTTCTTCACCATTTATATGAGATTCATCTTCTTACCCCTTTTTCTATTTTCCTTTTCCCATGTACAAATAATACTAAATCCCAAACGTAGCAAAATGTACATGTTGTGCCTCTTTAAGTGATTTTAGTACGCACATGAAATACGATGTCATCTTTATACGTAGCCTATTTAAAAGTGATACAATCATAAAATAATTTCAATTTACATATTTTATTTGTGCCAATTAAAGCCACAATAGTAGACATAAAAAAAAGGAATCATATTGGGAAGAAAAAGCTACATGTAGGGAAGACTATTGTACGGCTCATAGCCCTTCCATAAATAACCAAAAAAAAAAGAAAAAATACAAAGACATATAGTGAAGAAAAAGTCACACATGTTAGAGGTGAAGCTTAAAAAATAAAAGAATCACTTAATATTAGCACCCTAGTGTATTGGATGCTAAGATGCGAGAGCTCTAATGAACGGTGGAATAGAAGGTACAAAAAAAAAGGAAGAAAGAAAAAGAAAAAGAAATGATAGACAAAAATAGACGATAAAGGATAAGTAATATTAGAATTAGATGCTGCAATCTTAACTAAACAGTCTTCCTTTACAGGTATTTCTATACTTGGCAAATGGGTGGGTTGATATTGAATTTTCACTTAAATGGATTATATCCAACCCGTCCAACTTTAGATTCTGTTGATTTTGGATTGGGTTATATTAGGTCATTTCAAACTTATAACCCAAATATGACCCAACATATTAATTAATACATTTTGATACATAAACTTTCTCACATACATTTTAATACATAAAAAGATTTTTTTTCACACACACAAACATATTTTCGCATATATAAATGTATTATCACGCACTAACACTTTTTCAAACACACACTCCTTCAGCTCCTTAGAAACACATCATAAATAGAATAATATTTTATATTGCTTTGTACTGTGAATTTTAGATAATAAATTGCACATTTAAATAAATTTAAAAAAATTTGTTTACTTTATACTTGTTAATACTACTAATTGATTGAAACTTATATTTGTCACAACTTATTAACACTTTTACTATTCATATTTGCTTTATTGTAAGTTGTAATAGTCCATGTATTTAAATTATTGAATGCTATATTATATTATGCTTGAAAATGTAAGTAAGAGACATATAATTTGTTGTATTATAATATTAATGAGTAATTATTAATAATGAAATAAACCAAGTTAGAGAAAAGTAAAAGAATGCAATTAGAACAAATTTAACTCTATTCTATGTACACAAAATATTAACTAATAGAAGCAAGTAGCAACTTGAGATCAACAAAAAAAAGGGGGGGGAGGAAAACAACATACTTTTAAAAGGTATAATAAATTATTATAGAAGTTGAACAAGTTTAACTATTGTTGTAAAAGTAAACTAAGCATGAGTTCTTATTTTAAGTTTCTTTTTTCTTTTAAACAAAAATTAAAAAATTGATTGAAAACATATATATATGATAATTTTGAATACAAATTGATCAATGAATTATTAACACATGTCCAAATGCAAGTGATTGGGTGTATCTGTATTGAATCTTTTATTTATTGTTTTGAATTACTTTTAAATAAGTTGGGTATTGGGTGCCCAAATAAAAAATCCAACCCACCCAATGAACAAATTGAGTTATTCGCACCCAATCCAATAAAACTCATAACCCAACTGACCCAATCCATCATTTAAAATTACTGGGCGGGGTTGTTGGGTTTTGGATTTTTTTGCCAACTCTAGGTATTTCGGTCAAGGAACATTGAATAAGAAATAAAATACATATTGAAAATTTGTGGGGTGGAAGTGCAATTCACTCAAAAGTTAGCTTGGCAAAAAAATTATAAAGGCAATGAAAAATCCAGAATTAAAATGGCAAATTTGTCATAATTCCCAAATCTTTGGGAGTTCACAATTTTGTTGCAAGTTTGCCAATTTTTTTTTAACATAATTCACAAATCCTCTAAGTAGTTCATAAAAATAGCCCGTTTATATTATTATTTTTTGGAATTTTTTAAAATAAATATATTACAGTAATTTGATATATATAAAATAAAAAAATAATTAAAAAATAAATTCACGAAAAACGTAAGAATCTTTTGAAAAAGAACAGCAATCCAGACAACGCAGCCCAAAAGTCCTACGCTTGTGCACTCACGCAAGCTCAGCCATCAGTGTCACGTTCTCTTTACCCACTAACATAGCATTAGCAATTTGGAAAAGTCATACTTACGGCGGCATGTACCATGTTTACTAAGCACTCATTTTAGCCTACACCGTTTTTCTTCTTTATATCAAAACCCCCTGATAAAATACAGCTTTAGTATTTGGGCCCCCAGATCAACTAAATATTTCAATTGATCGTATAAAGGCCAAGAAATTCGCTTTGACCCCTACATTAAGAAAACTTGTTTTCAATTGGATGTTGTTTCCACTTTGCTTTACTAGTAAGTAACTAGAAGGTAGTATGTATGCCTCATTTCACTTCACTAAAGCCCTTGAATGACCTTAAATTAATAATTAGAAAATAGTTTTGCCACGTTGTTTCATGAGCTTTGGCACTATAATCAAACAAGAATGAGAGGGAAAAAAAAATCACAAAATGAATCCTCCAAGTTGAAAATACCAAAAAAACCTCAGAATATTTTAGCGTAGTTTTTTTTAAAGGATAATGTTATTTGCATTTCTCTTATGTTATTTGCACCTCCACTATCCCATTTTTATTTTGATGAAACCATATTACCCTCCCTCTAATTTCATCTCCTTGCCTATGAGTTAACTTTACTAGATTTTCTCTTACATTCTAAAACCAATTAATTATTCCATTACATATTAAAATGACTAATTTAAAATTGTTACTAATATGTATTATGTATTTTTCTACAAATTTTTACGAAATTATGTGATGCAAAAAAATCAATCTAGTAATGTAATATTAACAGATTCCAAACTTCAAGCCCAAAATAAATAAATAAATAAATAAATAAATAAATAAATTCCAAGCATCAAAGATGTGCAAAACCTGAGTATAAGTACAATGTCTCATAAATAGGATATTAATACTTCAAAAAGTCTACTAAGAATAGCTCGTATGATCAGCATAGAGGGAGTGGAATTTTCTAGTATATTTCAACAAAAGCATAATAGTAACTAGTATCCAGATGATGTAATGGAACCTCAATTGTGCTCATAAAAAATCTGCAATTTTGAAATTGAGACAAGAATATGAAAATAAATTAAAAAACAGTTATGTAGATTTATAAAAAAAAAAGAAGAAGCAAAAGGTAATTTTTTTTACCTTATGGATATATACGACAATTGGATCCAACTTCCTTACATGTGAATACAAGATAGGGTAACAAAAGAAATTAGAACAATGGTAATATAGTCTCGTCAAGATGGAAATGAGATAGTAGGAGTGCAAATAATATATAAGGAGGGTGCAAATAACATTTCTCTTTTTTCATATCAAAAGAAGATTTCAAATCCTATAAGGGGAAATAAAAAGAGGGGAGGATTTAAGTGTAGTTTTCAAATTCTATCTAAATGAAATAACCTAAAATCCTATATGGAATCGAAATCAATGGCCAAATTGTACTAGTAAGTTGACTCGCTCGGGAGTACCAATTTGAAAGTTCTTCCAAGTGTAGATGTCAAAACTAATCCAAAACATTATCCACTTTACATCTACACATAAAAATATGTATGGTAACTTAGAAGAAAAAAAACCATATACAAACATGTATAAAGTTACAAGTTAACTTGCTATAGATCATCAAATTTAAAACTTTCTCCAGGTTAAGAGGGCAAAACTAATTCAAAAATTATCTATTTTACATGTACACACAAAAAATAAATATTGTAACTAACCACAGTTCTCGGGCTTGGTGGCCACCACCAAGCCCTTAAGGCTTTGGTGGGGTGGGAGGCAAGGTTTTGTGGCTCTGCTTCAAATCCAGACGGGTGCATAATGCATCCGTCTGGTCCGGTGGTGGTTCTATTCCCATTGATCTCTCGTAGGTTCAGTTGAATCTCCCGTAGTTAGAATAGGAGCAGGAGCAGGAGCAGGGATGACAATTGATAAAAAAAAAAATATAGTAATTTAGTACTTTTTTTTTTTCTCGAACGATAGAATATTTATTAATTACTTGAAAGGGCCAAGAGAGAGAGAAAGAGAGAAAATACGTATACAAACAAGTGTTAAGTGTATTGGTCAAACTGACCAGAGAGAAAGAGAGCGAAGCGTGAAACGACCGCACACACTTCAGTGTGTGTAATATATATATTTATATATATATATACACACATTACAGCCTATTAGTAGTACATTACAAAGTATATTTACAGAATCCCCTTCGGTCACTCTGTATAAAATTTGCATCATCTCTCATATATCTTAGTACTATCTTTTTCTTCTCTCTCTCATCCTCTCTCTAAAATCTGATTCGGCTTTCTCTCTCTAGCTTCCGTGTTTTGCTCAACTCATGCATGGCGAATTGGGATCCAGTTGGGGATTAGGGCACGGGAACTTTACATGTATTTGGTCAAAATTTTGGTAAAGAAGATGTGATATTCGGGCATTTGAGGGGGTGATTTGTAGGTATAGATATAATTGACAGTTGTTGGATTGTTGATTAGGGTTTTGCAAAGTTGAAGGTCAGCAAAGGAAGTTTGCCATGAAGGGGCCTTTAGATCGAACCAAGGTGGTGCTGCGGCACTTGCCTCCCTCAATTTCTCAGTCTTCGCTTATGGACCAAGTTGAGACTCGCTTCTCCGGCCGATATAACTGGGTTTCTTTTCGCCCCGGCAAAACCAGGTTAGGGTTCGAAAATTTTTAAGTATATTAAATGGCCGCGCCAGCACTTGCGTACGCATTTACGTGGTTTTGTGACCGTGGGCATTTAATTTCTGCTGCTTAGTGTACTTTTGTGTGTTCGAGGGCTGGTTATATTGGAAGGTTTGTTTAATCAATTTTTTTATTCGAATAGTTAGTTAAATTTACCTTTATGCTAGGTGATTTTTTTTTTCGATTAAAATACTTGGACTTATGGAAGTGACTTTTAAATTATATTGGCTGTATCAATTAGGGTTTCCAAGGTAGCATGTAATTCAGCTTTATGTCTGCAGTCAATATGGTGCATGTATTCTAAGTGCTGGTTGTTTCGAGCAAAAGTGGTTGTTGATTAGGTACTAGAATTAATGATTCATCGGATAGCTGTTAAATAAGCCAATGCTGGGATTATGCAGTGTTTACAACTGGTTGAATTCTGGGGTGATTTGTGATGAGTAATAGGTGGGTGGAGAAGATTTTGTTTTTAACATGCTACAATCATGGGCCATTTAATTGCTTGACTGCTTGATTTTATAAAAATGTGCGTCCTTTAAATTGTTTTGTCCAGTTTTAATGCTGCAACTGTTGTCCCTTGCTGTTCTACTTTTGTTTCTTCATTAGCGCTGTCTTGGCTGGTAGTTTTTGTTGTCATTGCCAATATAGCTCCTTTACAAGTCTAATAGAAAAAAAAATGACATCCTTATTGGTTTTATCACTTTTTGATTAGATCATGTTTTGTACCATGTCTGTTGGCTTTATTATGTTTTCTTGGTTTGAAAATTGTAATACCATGACAGCAACGTGAATTAAATGTCAAATCTATTGCTAGATTTGTGGCTGAGGAGATATTGCAGTGTTATGACTTTCTCTATGCTTTACAGCAATTTAGCCTGCTGAACATGTCCAATTCATCTGAATTGATCATCAATGAAAATTTATCCTTTATCCATGCTGCTTTTACCTTTTCATTATCCTTGTTTTAATGATGTGTTTTTTTTTATGTTAATGTTTTCAGGTTTTACTCATCCCATGATATTTTCTTTTTTGTTTTTGTTTTTGTAGCTGTCCTTGTAAAACATAACAACTCTGGTAGTGAAGTTGAACCAAGTGTGAATAAATAAGTAAATAATATAAAATTTTAAAAAATTATAAAATAAGTGGTTATGGACGAGTAAAGCAGGATATTATATAATGAGTGATGGTCATGATATGGTTGGGTACTGAAGAATTTGTTCCTGTATTTTGCTTTTGCTGTCAGTCTTCAAGTGCATTGCCACTAGCAAATGTTGTTTCAATGTGCTTTCTGTTTTTGGTTTTCTTTGTGGGACGAAGAAGTTCATTATGATGTCCAGTTGTTATGATTAAAGTACGTACTTTGGCTGTGCCTCTTATACCATTTTCTGTTTGCTTTTGCAGTCAGAAGCGTCAGTCCTATTCCAGAGCTTACATTGATTTTAAGAGACCAGAAGATGTTATTGAGTTTGCAGAGTTTTTTGATGGACATGTTTTTGTTAATGAAAAGGGTAATGCTCGACGACATGCTTAGAGGGTTTAACTGGGCAGCTTGTTATATTCACAAGAATTCTGGCAGATCGTGGCATTTCCTTGTTGGGTTAATTAATGTTTACTCCAGGATGAGTAATTCACCTATTGAAAGTAAAAAATTGGTGTCTCATGATGTCACACTTACTTTCTTAATCAGCTAGTACCTTAGCCAAAAGGAAAGGAAAATGCGAGGGGTTTCAACAGCAGCTATGATAATGTCTTAGAGCATTTGGGCTTCATGAAAATGTGATTAGGATTTTTGGACCTTTGTGGTTATTCTCATTCAAAAGAACATGTTAAGTAGCATATTTTGCATATGGAGGTGGTAACTGTGTTCTGCTTGCTTGATCAGGTACTCAATTTAAAACAGTTGTTGAATATGGTCCTTCTCAGCGTGTTCCAAAGCAGTGGTCCAAGAAGGACGGACGAGAAGGAACCATATTGAAAGGTATGCACATACTTACTGGTATGCTACTTGCATTAGCAAGTGTGCAATCCTTTCCTTGTATTGCAGTCACAATTAATTTATTGACGAACATGTAGATCCTGAATATCTGGAGTTTCTTGAATTTCTTGCAAAGCCTGTTGAGAATCTTCCGAGTGCAGAGATTCAATTGGAGAGGAAGGAAGCAGAACGAGCTGGTCAGTAGGCAAAATCTTAAATTGGAAGTGGATAGTGGACATATTGCTTGTTCTTCTGGTTAAATGGTTGTTTTTGCTTTGTTTCCTAGGTGTCACGAAGGAGGCTGCTATAGTTACCCCTTTAATGGATTTTGTTCGTCAGAAAAGAGCAGCTAAGAGTGGAACCCGGGTAGGATTCCTGCTTGATGCCCGCTATGTTTGGACTTCATTCATCTTCTTGAAATGCTTGTTGAGGGGAATGCTTTTTAATGATAGGTGTTTTTTTTTTTTTTCATTGAGACTTTGTAGCAGTTTTAAGGCTTGCACTTTCTTTGCTTGTTGTTTTTATTCTGGTTGCTTCTTGCATTGTTCAAGAGATTCAGAAGTTAGAAGACAATGTCCATTGACCTCAGAAGTGTGCGTCTTGCAAAACCCCTCTTGCATGCACCACTCACGATGGACCCATGATGACTCCATGGTGGGACATGCGTATCTGATCTATGCGTTGCTTAGTGAAAATTGGCTTTCTATGGGCACTGGAGCTAATATATAAGAATCATTCAGTCCTTAGTTTGTAATATAGAAAATGAAAAGTCATTTTGTTTTTTTGATGGTTAGAGCTCCTTTTTTGTTTTTAGATAGAAAAAAATTAGAGTTTGTTCAGGGACCACTGTATGGCAATCTAGTCTGCCAATGAAAGAAATGCAGTTGACATAACTAAGTTCAAATGATGTGTAATTGAGGAAAAGATTTCTCAAAACTCAGTACAGTGGGGAAAGGTTAGAAAAACTGGACATTGAGCACTATCTTGTCTGTTAGTCTCAAGTTGAGTGTCACCTGGCATGATTTGATGTTACTTGACAGAGTCAAAGATATAATTTAATAGAAAGTGGGAACAAGTAAATGTAAAATGGGTCCACTTTTATAGAACTCTATCAATATAATGCTTTAGTATATTTTTTTTCCTGTTCAGTCCTTGTAGTGCTTTTCGAGTTGCACAAGTGAATTTAAGTTTTTGTCTTCTCCAATGTTTTGGTATTTTGGAAACATATGGGAAAAATAGAATTTGCTGAAAATATTAAGATGTGCAAAATTTTAGTTAGGGAAGAAAGAAAACAGATTATGGAAGTTGTCAAAAATGATTCAAGATGGAGGTGGAGTATGTTTACACGAAGAAATTGGATAGCTGTAATACATATAGAAGACGATTTACAAATTGAAATATCAGGAATACATCAAATGTATGTTAAGACAAAAAATTAATCAGGGTGTGAGCCACTCATCTGAAACAGCTATTATTATCATGCTGAAACTTACACTGTTTCTGATAAAACTTTATAGGATCTAGCCTTTTGCCTTAGGAGGCTTTCATTGTATAGCCTCTTTGCTTGCTTATTGTTTTTATTAGACTACATTATCTCAGCTGTTCTTGTGATGTTTATTGCATATTCTATTGCTTCAGCCATGCTTTCCGTGATACTTCTCTATGAATTGAACATGGTGCTGGATGTGAATGATGGTGCTGGAAAATTTCAATTTTGTTGGAGGAAATACGAGATCAATTCCTAGATATTGGATCAATTGTATTCTGACTTTCATTTTCATTCTGAATATCAACTTCTAAATTGATAAATTTGTATCATCATTGATCAGAGCCATTAATATCGTCTATTTCCTTTGCATTAAATATAAGGGTTTAGCTATTACCAGTCTGAGCTGCTTTAATTATATGATAGTTTTATTTAGGTGAGAGCATGACTTGTGCTTTTACCAATATGTTTGATGAGGTTGCTGCTTTTGAATTCCCAATAATGAGATTTCTTATAGGCCCTTACTTTATTACCTCTGATTTGTGGCAGAGGTCTGCCTCTAATGGAAAATCAAATAGGAGGGTTAGTGGAGCATCAATTGGAGGTCCTAGCTCAAGTTCATCTAAACGCGGTTCTGAGAAGAGGAGGATGTCTACAACAATGGTAAAGTTTCCAGTGTTTATTTAATATTGTTAATTCAGTTCATGGCTGTGCATGTCACCGTAGAATATCCTGTGGTTCTCTGAGTTTGCATGAGACCAATGTTTTGTTTGCCATTGGCTTATTGCCATCTCTCTCTCTCTCTCTCTCTCTTGCTTTCCTCTCTAGTTTCTTGTCTAAGCATTGGTGTCCAAGCACAAAAATAGTATTCCTAGTATTGAGATGGTCAAATTGCATTACTTTGCTTGTTTTGGGCTATTTTACTTTTACCTGCTTAAAAATGGGGATGGTGGACATGTTTGCTGTGTAGCTCTTTTCCTTTTATCTGTGGTATTTTTTGTTATGTATGAAGATGCATTAGATTATTTTGATTTAGTCAAGTATTTGTTATGAGATGTTTATGTTTAATGTAGTTCGTGTTATGTCTGTTTTTCTTTTTACCATTAAACATTTCTTGTATTGGATTAGTTAGTTAGTTGCAGTAAAAGATGTGCAGTACATTGATATTAGTGATTGTTCTTTTTGCGAAGCGCTCGGTTGGCTGGCTAGCTTTGCTTGGTCATTGCCTTTTTCTTGCTTTACCATTTCTGTTTTATCATGCAGTTTCTTTTTCATCTTTAGTATTTGGATATCTTGTCGTGGTGGTGTCATCATCATCATGTTAAATAGTGCCAAAATTATTTATTTATTTATATTTTGAAATTGAAGTAACCACTTTTGTAGTCTGAATATTGTGTCGGTTGGTTTGTATAATTGTCAAGAAATCTCATTTTGGTCCCTGTCAACAGTACATACTAAGGGACAATGCAAAGGCCACAAGTGGAAAAGACAAATCTACATATATTCTGGTTCCAAAACAAGATGATCAGCATCTATCTGACAAATCCGTTACTTCTGCTGCTGCATGTGGGAATGGGGAACTTGAAGAGGAAAGTGGTATGTTTAAAAATTGATTCATGTTGATTTTGTTTGGCATTACTGCTAGCTTTTAAGCTTCTATTTGGTAGGCTGTTTCCTGCCTGAAATTTCAGAGCTTCAAAGGTTTGTGCTCAGTTGCATTGGATAAGTTGATTATCGCTCTTTCAGCTCAAAAGCTGTTTTGAAGGGTTTTAATTCGCTATTGACTTGCTACTTTTAGCTTGTCTTTAAATTGAAAAAGGCTAGAAAACAGCATTTTCTATGGATTTATAGTTTTCCAGTTGAATTGGCTTTGGTTGAACTTTAATGGATTTTTATCCCGTCTTTGTAGGCTACTAATGTGGTAATTCTGATCTGTTGGTTTGTGCTTTATGTTCTTGTTACATGGTCTATGTAGTTATTTATAGAGCAAAAGTTCCATGCCACCACTATCTAATGTGTTTCAGGAGATTCTGGGCCAACCGACTCTGGGAAGAAGAAAATTTTGCTTTTGAAAGGAAAAGAAAAGGAAATTCCTCATGTAAGTCACATGTCTTGCGAGTAAAATAGCAAATTTGTAGTCAAATCCTTATTTATCTCAGCTTTGTTGATTTTGGGATATCTATTTGACTCTGGAGTAGAACAACAGTGCAGAGGTTGTTAATAAGTCAATTATGGTTAAGTGGGAGTATTTGAATAAAGATGCATTCTGGAGTTTTATAAGAGTGGTGAGGCTGGGGAATTAAGAAAAATTGAGCTCGGTCTCTATGGGTAAGTAACCATCAAATTTGGACATTAAGCTGCTTGTAAAATTTTAGACTCCAGTGTCCCCAAATATTGTTGGACTGAGATTTAGCTTGCTCTGTGTTGCACTCTGCAAAAGGGCAAATTAAACTAATACTGGCGTTCCATTTGAAGATGACTGCTAGCTTCAGATTCCAATGTCTTGTACAAGTATTATATTATATCTTGGTAGGAATTTAAACCGAGAAACTTCTCTGGTGTTCTTGCATGAAAACTATGATAAATTAAAGGCACTTTCTGCATTTGTAAAAATTTTTAACTGTTTGCTTCTGCAATGTAAAAGGGAGTTGATTTCCTTTTATTGCTTCTGTAGATGTCTGGTGGTTCACCAGTGCAACAAAGTACGGCGTCTCCTTTTAAGAATCCTCCTAGCTCTGCTCTGAAACAGAACCAGAGACGTGAGGCTAGTGGAAAGATCATCAGAAGCATATTACTTAAGGATAATCGCCAGAATCAGCCTTCTTCGGTTCGGTCTGACCAGCAAAACCAGACCGTGAACTTGGAAAGGGACAAAAGACCTCCTCGCCCACCGAGTGTGCAATTGCTTCAGAAGGATGCGAATGTAGCTTCAGATGATAAGGTCCCTAATGATATACATAACATCCACAGCGAGAAGCAGGAAAAACGCACGAGGAATAAGGATAGACCTGACCGTGTTGTTTGGACTCCTCTTCGGCGCTCAGATGGTTCACATACCAGTGATGAGTCCTTATCATCATCTGCTTCTCAATCAGCAGTGGATGCTACTGAAGGTATAGTTATCTTTCGAATTAATATGTTGAGATGTTCTAACTTGATATTGCTAAATCTTGGTGGAAATTTTTGGATTCTTCTTTCTGGTCTGGGAACAGACTTTCAAGTTTACCTTGGGTAGCCAGTTTTGCATTTTACTCCTTGTTTTGAGTAAAATTCTGAAATCCATCTGTTGTTTAGGTACTCAACTTGAGATGAAAAGTGACATGTCGAGTGCACGTGGAGGAGAGTTCAGACATGGTGGAAGCGGTCGTGGTAGTCAATCTTCTACGGATAATGGTTAGTTTTGAATCCGGATCATTGACAATCATTGCATGCTATTTTAACAAATGTGCTCAAGATTTACAAATGCATAATTTTCTTGTGCGCTCATTTTTCTGTGAGTAATATAGGATCTTATAGACATGGGGGTCGCCGTGGATCTGCACACGTGAAGGATTCCGATGGTTCTTCACTTGTGGATGGTAAACCATTAAGAAGAGGTGGTTCTTCTGGCTTTGGTTCCCATGAGGTACTGTATATTGAGTTCTGTCTCTCTCTCTCTCTCGTGTGCTTTTCATTACTAAAATTTGCTGAATATGGTTTGATGCAGAAACAAGTCTGGGTTCAAAAGTCGAGCAGTGGTTCTTAGTTGTTATGTGGTAAGCCTTCAATCATTTCTTAAGCAATTGAAGTGGCATTTTTTTTTTCTGTTGATAGGTATTGTTTTTCTGTGTGAATCAATTGTTCTACAGCTATTATGCTGTTGATTGTCATAGCTACTGGGTGGTAAAATTTTACTAGCATTTTAAGATCATGTACAATGGCCCCCATCTAAAGCCCCCTCCTCATTTTTCAAAGAGCATCACCCTTTATCTTTTCTAGGATTAAAATTAAAAAATTAAGATAATGGAATTAGGAACCACATAAGCATCGGGTTTTCGTATTACCCATCCCTCGAGTAAATTGAGCTGATTCTTTAGAATGAATGCTGATTTTTTGCAATCATATCTTAGTATTTGTTGGTGGATGTTTCTGCAGTGAAAATGCTTGGTCAATTACCATACTGAATATACATCCCCTTGTGGGTTGGAGCTCTCTTTTGGGAAAGTGAAGATCGTGTGTGAACAGAGTTTTCAGGAGCAGAGCATGGGTTCATCTCAGAAGGCCTTACGAAAGACCTCAGTTTGTCAGAAGGTTGCATATACTGGTTTATTTACTGTTCATTGCGAGGAAGAAATTCTGATCCTACCTAATTGAAATTGATCGAAACTAGGAGAAAGGAGGAAGAGAAATAGTCACTATTATCGCCTATTTCAGCACCAGTTTTCATCCAAGTAATGGCTTGGCGGGGTTATACTGTCGGTTGGAGCCATGGGTGAACTCCTTGCCATTGACTGGGATAGAAGTCGAGACATTTTAACTTATAGTGGGCGGTTTCTTTTCGCTGAACTGTAAATACAGATATTAGATGGTGTGTACTGCCTCCATTTCCCCCCCCCCCCCCCCCACAACGCATATATATATATATATATATGTGTGTGTGTGTGCTTCTCCAATAGTATGTCCTGTGGCATTAGTGGTGAATATATATATATATAAAGTATATGTTAATATACTACTAAATAGCAGTGCTCGGCTGAATGGTAACTGGCATTGTAAAAGAAGGCCTTTAGTCTGGAATTATGTACTCAGAAGTTTTTGTTGTGATTCCGAGGGTCTTTTGAGTGTAGTGGAGAAATGGAATTGGGTTTTGGCAGAAGTTCTTTACCGAGTTATTCTGGCGCTATGTTTGACACACAAAAAAAAAAGGGTTATATTGGTGCTCATATTTTGCAAATTTGGCTGGATCATGGCATATGTTATTGAAATTTAAGCCTTGTTTGGATTGTAACTTTTCGTCAAAAAATTACGTTGTTTTCCGTGATCATATTTTTCTATTATCATTTTCTTTCACATACATCAAATCGCTACAGTAATTTTTTCATGAAAAATTACGAAAAATGCAATCCAATCACAACCTTAGCCAGATAAAGCATATAAGGAAAAGAATCATTAATAGCAGCATGGTGAAGGACCTGAACTAACCTCCCTCGCTAGGTTTCATGCATCTGTGATGATCTCCCAACGTATAATCAAACAGAAATTCCTTAAGGTGTACCGTCTTTGTAATTGATATTCTTTGCTTCAGTTGGCAATTACGTAAGCGAAGTTTGACGCTTTTCTTTTCTCGGTACTACAGTCCATTTTGCTTGTTACCTAACAACAGTGCCCAACTTAAGAAGAATAAAATTCATTTTCATTTTCCATCTTTCCCTTCGTTTTGTTTAGTATAGTGTATGCTACCACAACAGGTGGACAGACATTGGATGGGCAAAACATGGTAGCGGGGTCCGATATTTATTTGGTTGGTTGGCATATGGCTTACTCAAGTTACTCCCTCCATTTCACTTTGATAGTCCTGATTTTTTTTCACACGATTTAAGAAAAAGTAGTTAATTTTGTTAGAACAATTAATTTAGACATCTATTTTTCTAAAATACCCTCACATTAATTAGAGTACAATTTTATGGGAATTTAAAATATTCTTTTGTTGGAGTTTCATTAGAAATATTGTGGGAATATGGATGGTTTTGAAAATTTTCACTTATGGTTTGCAGCCAATGATGACATAGTTTGTTTTCCTTCTGATATAAATAAGCTTGAAAATCTAAATGCATTAAATGTGGTAGGTTTATAGTAACAATAACTTACATTGGATAAGAATATTTTAGAAAAATTAAAATACAATTATATTTTTTAATTAAAAAGTGGACTACAATTTGGTACAGACGAAAAAGAAAAATAGAACTATCAAAGTAGGACGGAGGGAGTACTAAACTTAGAGCGCGAAGACAAGCAAGGCAGGCAACCATTTCAAGAAATGATGGTTGATGCGTGCGCTTATCCATGAATTGATGCGAGTCTTTTTTTTCTTCCAACAAACGAATTGATGCAAGTCTTGACCGAAGACTTTTCGGACCCAATAGTAATACTTAGGTGGCGTTTGGTTAGAGGGTTTTGAATGAAGAATTGGAATAAATTTCATAATTATTATTTAGATTATCATTACAGAATTGAAAATTTGAAATTATATTTAAAATTTTGGGGTTTCCCAATTCTCTAGTAACCTGGAGGGTTTGGACAAAATCCAAGTTTGATTCCCATTTAGAAATTGGGCTTGTCTTGTTACCCGTTAAAAAATATATATATAATTATATATAAAATATATATTAATTATATATTTTATTATAAATTTAGTATAATTATATAATATATTTATAATAATAAATATAAATATATTTATATAATATATATTATAATATTATTAATATTATATAATAATATATTTATATTATTTAAAAATGTATATTATATGTGCATATAATTATAATATATATGTGTATATAATAATATATTATACAATTATAATTATATTTATTGTTATAAATATAAGAATATATAATAATAATTATATTTAATATATAATATACATTATAATTATATAATATATTAGTATAATTAATATTTATATATATTATATAATTATAATGATATATTTATATTATAATACTTATATAATTATATTTAATTACATATATAATATTTAATTTAATTAGTTATAAACTTATAATAATGATATTATTAGTTATATGTATTATTTAATATATATTAGTATATGTAATGTAATTGATATTATCAACTATACTAATAATTATACATGTTTACTAATAAAAATTATTAATTAGTTATACTAAATTTACTAATATATTTATACTAATACATTTAATTAGTGAAAATTTCTTATATCCCATTTCCAAAGAGTTAACAAATTAAACATCAATTATAGTAATGATATATATTTCTGATGCTAAACCAAACAAATATATTAGAATAATTGACTATATTTTAAATCAAAAATAAATAATCTCAAATTTCAATTCGATTTCAAGGCGCGAATCAAACTCCACCTTAAATTTTAGGGCGGCACTTCTTGACCGAAGACTTTTCGGACCCAAAAATACTTGACCTTTTTTAGGCAATCGTTTCATAGTGGTTGGGGCTTGCACATCAATCAAATAATCAATTAAACACCAAAATTGCAACTTTTAGGACCCACCAGTTCTTTGGGATAGGCGCGAGCATTTGCTCTCAACTATGCATTTTTGGCAACGATATGGGGTGTCAAAAATGGCTGGGTGGGATTGATATAATTGGCTCAACTCATTTATATTTATTTAATAAATTAGTTAATATATTTATATTACTTTAATAAATAAGTATGAATATATCTAATTATTTATTCATGATTCACTTAAAAATTTTATTTTTTAAAAATTTTTTTGTATGTAAGTTTACAAGAAATAAAGACATTTTATTATTATTAGATTGATAGAAAATTTAAATTTATTTGCTTAATACGTACTAAATTGGACTTAAATATATAATAATTTTTAAATTAGTATAAATGGGTGAATCGACTCAACTTACTCTCCACTAATTAAATAAGTTTAATTTAGTTATCATTTAAATTCATTCAAAATTTATTGCATATCCAAATTCGATTTGAATGAATCAACATAATTCGTCTGTGATTGACAGACACATTGAATTTCTGATCCCGTTGTTTTGTTGGGATAATTTCAGAAACCTCCTTTAAGATTTCTGACAATTTCACTCAACTTTTCCGAGGTTTCAATAATTACATAAACCTCCCTTGGTCCAATCAAATGACTAAAATGTCTTCGACTTAATAGTTAATTCATAAAGGGATATTTGAAGTCAAAAAATATTTCTTATTATTCTACTTACAATTTCCTAATCTCAAAGATCAATCTCCATCAATTTTCTAATTTTCATCTCTTCCTCACTCCCTCCCTCCTTCTTTCATACTCTTCTCTTATTTTCTCTTACAACAGTTTCTCCCTCTCACCAAATACCGCATATCATTGTTACCAACCAAATCACTATCAATTTTTTTTATCATATTCAAAACTTACCTATACTTTTTTTGTCTTTCTATCTTTTTTCTACTATAAAAATTTTAGACCCTTTCTTTTGTTTTTGTTTTTTCAATAGTTTTACTCTTTACAAATGTTAGCCAATTGAAGTTATCAAATTAACAAGGTACAGACTGTGAATTTTATTGTCAAACTATGGGAAGAAGGTGGCAGTGATAAAGGGAAAAAAATGAAATTGAGAGTTGGAAAATAAAGAATTGACTTTTATGTTTGTTAACCAACAAAGTCTAGCAATTAAAAAACTCATTGGTTTTCTTTTTTATTTACCTATTGATTGTGATTTTACTATAAAGGTAAAATTTTGTCTCTATTTTTAACCGTTCTAGAGTAATGATGAATTATGTTCTTAAGACATAGGGGCACTTTTTGGGTTAGTGTTGGTAGTGGTGGTAGTGAGTTGCATTAGGCAAGAATTAGCAAGTAATGAATTTTGAGATGAATTAGATTGACTGGACTCTATTTGCTTTAATGAGTATGCCATGTACAAGAAGTTAAAGATTAAAATTTTGTTTTGTTTTGTCTTGTTTTTTAGAAGAAGGGTAGTTTAGGATATTTGTGAAAAATTATAGGCTATTGGGTCTATACCGTTACATAAACCTTAAAAGTGAGGGAGGTAGATGTAATTTTTGAAACTTGAGGGGAGCTCGCTGTAATTGCTGGAAACCTCAAGGGAGGTTTCTGAAACTATCCCTTGTTTGTTTAAAAAGTGGGCACTTCAGCGCTGATCTGTCGTTACTCGACGCTTCTGTGGTCTTCTTCTTGCACCCATTTTTAAAGTTAGCAAGAGTCGAGATTGAATTACATACAGAATTGCTCTTACATTCCTTTCTAGTATTGAAGAACAATGGTGGGTGGCATTTCAGTTTCGTTGAAGCTCCCTTATCGAATTCAACCCCAACCTATCACCCCTTGTTTAAAATCCACTCGGCTACCCAATACCAATATTTATAGAAAAAGGCCCTTTTCTTTGGCGCCAACAAGTTCCTCTTCTCCCAAGTCAACTAGTTCCAATGGCTATCCCTCTTCATCCACTGCTCTAAATGATCCACTCAAACTCTTTCAGGTCCTCTCTCTATCCCTCTTCCAGAGGCACTATTAAACTAGACGAAATGCAGTAGCATAGTACATAATGGAGTTTTTTTCCAACGTCCCCCCACCCCTCTCCTTTTTATTTGGGTGTAAAAATGAGGGGGTAATTATGTGTTAATATGGTTGCTGAATGATGTGCAGGCAAGGCAGAGGCAGATGTTGTGGTTATTGGTAGTGGTATTGGTGGGTTATGCTGTGCTGGACTTCTGGCCAGATATGGCCAAGATGTTCTTGTTTTGGAAAGCCATGATTTGCCTGGGGGCGCTGCTCATTCTTTCGAGATCAAAGGCTACAAATTTGACTCCGGCCCTTCTCTTTTTTCTGGATTTCAGTCAAGAGGTCCACAGGCCAATCCTCTGGCACAGGTAATTGTTTCTTTCGTTTCCAACAATAATTTTACTTTCATCGTATCTCCTTCACCAATCACCAATAGGATGTCTGATAAGTGTTCCCTTTTGTCCCTCGGGACTTCAGCCAGTTAGAAGGTTGTAGATCATTAGCTTCTTGATCGTTAATTCTGTGACAAGTCCAGGAGAGTTTAGGGGGCCATGTGCTTAATTTTGAGTATTTCAACTAAAGCTGTGGGTTAGTGTAGGCATGGTATGGAGAGCTGGAGAGATGCAGCCACCCCACCCACCAAAAAAAAAAAAAACCAGCAAAAAGCAAAAGTGTCTGTGAGATCGCAAACAACATCTAGATGACTCTATTACTTGCGTTGGTTATGACTTGCGTTGGTTATGCTTTATTGGCTTTCCACTGCTCAGGAAGAATATACTATATTGAATGAGCAATTAAATTTCTCGAAAAATGCATTTCTGTTTCGCTCTCAAGCTTGACATTATTATTATTATTATTATTTTTTGCAGGTTCTTGATGCGTTAGGTGAGTCAATTCCCTGTGCAACCTATGACTCTGGGATGGTATATATTCCTGAAGGTGGGTTCTTGTCATGCATTGGGACAACAGAGTTCTTCAAGGTGAATTTATTGTTCAATTTGGACTTCATGTTTCTAGAATTGTCAAAATGAAGCTACCTTCCTTCTATCGAGTTTTTTCAAACATGCAGATTGTCCAGATTTTCCAACATGATTTGGCCAGACTGAAATCCTCAGTTTTTGTCTTAGAATGTGATCGAACTTAATATCACAGTCACTCATTTTTCCAAAAAATTTACACATTATCACAAGCTTGTCAGATTGGATGACTTTTTCAACTTTAAAGATGATCATTTGGAAAAGTCTGCCTTTGTACACACATAATCTATGCTTCACCTCCAAAATCAAGCACTATAACCTTTGAAGTTCAAACAATGATTTGTGTATTAAGTGTCTCTTTTGGTGCAAGATGCTTAATACATCATGTTCTTCTGCAGGACCTTGAGAAGCTTGCCGGTCTAGAGGCTGCAAGAGAATGGGGAAAGCTTCTTGTAAGTGTCATTGATGCTCCTTCCTAAATGTACTTTCTCTCAACATTTAGCGTTATAAATCTGGTTCATTTGAAATATGAGGTATAGCTTTATACACATTCTTATGATGGTCTTGATTTCCATTTTTGTGTCTCAAATGCCAATGCATTTTTTACAGGATGCAATACTTTCACTGTCTGTAGCTGCAAAGGCTCTGCCACCTCTATCTCTTCGAGGTGATTGGGGTGTTCTTTCTATAGCTGGGGCTAGATATGCACCTTCTCTGTTGCGATACTTCGTTCAAATAGGACCTCGGGGAGCCTTCGGTGCTACTAAGCTTTTAAGACCTTTCTCAGATATCATTGATTCGTTGGGACTAAAAGATCCTTTTGTGCGGAATTGGGTGGATCTTCTTTCTTTCTTGCTTGCAGGAGTGAAATCTAGTGGCATACTTTCAGCAGAAATGGTATGTTGTGTATATGGTACTCTCTTTTACAGTGATAGCCGAAATTTCAACTCATGTATGGAGCATATGTTTTAATTTTGATCCATGTTTTAGTTAGATGAAATTGTATAGATGATTTAACATGCATGGATGAATATACATACATACATATATATATATATATAGATACACTCAACATAAAAGTACCATGAGTTTTGGTACTTTACTCTGGAGTGTTAGTGTAAACATTATTATGATTTTAGTTTTTGTTATTTCATTTATGTCCTTTAGAAATTGTAGTTAAAAGTTTCATATAATCTTAATTGTGGGTGGTTTAGCAGAAAATGATGGTTGATTATTAAGGTCATTGTATTATATCATACCATATTGGTTTAGAAAAAAAATCTCTGTAAAGTTATAAACAGTGAAATGATTTGAGAAACATTACTAGGATGAAATTTAGAAGGGGGAGAATTTTCATGTTGCGCCAAATGAAATTTCAATATACAAAAAGTTATGACACTTTTATAATTGAAATAGCAATATTGAACTGGTAAAAAGAAAATCTGCAATAACACCATACAAACCATTATTATTATTAATATCAACCACTCAAAACAAGAGCAACTGAAAAAAACTGAAAACTATTCATAAAATGACATAAATTGAATATCCAATGAATCAAAAAGCTGGAAATACAATTCAAATGATACTAAAGACAACATCCAAATAAATGAATTCCCAATTTAGGTCATTGAAGTCCAAGGGAAAACAAACACGGTTGTTGGCAGCAATATAGTAATGCTTCTTCTTCTTTTTTTGCCGGAGACGATAAACCTAATTTATCCTATACTAAGGGGAAGGAAGCGGGCCTAAGGAGACCTAGGGATAAGTCGGAGGGGACTGAACCACCATCGGATCAGATGGATGCACAGCACACCCGCCTGGATTTTTTGAAAACAAGCCATTGAAATGTGGCATTTTTGGAACCCTTGCCTCCCACCCCACCAAGAAGGTGGTGGCCACTGAGCCAAAGGCCCAGTGGTTTAGTAATGCTTCATTTGTATTGCTTTGAGCAAACCAAGTCCATCTATCATACCTTGTAGAAGTCATCTACAATGATAAAACAAGAATGATAATAAAAGTAAACTTAAAATGAAGAATGATATCTAATTGTTTTCAATGATGTCCAAAATACCCTTGTTTTCTAATGATTATTTATATTTATTGTATTGAAATAATAATGCATAATGATAGCGGTTATGAAACGAAAAGCTTTAAACTTAAGTAATTTTCATTTATGGTGATAATTGTAACTAGATAGATTTAGTGCATTTCGATAATTGATAATAATGGTAGCAGTTATAGATTATAAGCTAGCAGTTGAAAAAAATAAAGCACTCCAATATACTAAAAATTGAGATTAAAATTGTTAATTACCCACAATTAGCATTCCAATTCCATAATCTCCGGAACCGCTTATACTCAAACCAAAAAGATTGTGCTCATACGGAGAAAGTAGACCTGTCATTTTTGCTTTGCATTGGATTGTGCTAAAAAAATATGAATAAGCAAAGAAAAGTGGAAAAAATCCAATTATCTCTGTTTATGAAATTTTAATTGTCAGAATGTATAAGCCCAAAAAGAAAACTTTACATGATAGATCATTTATACTTCATTATTAACAAAAACAGCAACAAAAAGAGTACAAAGAATTCAAATTGCATGTATATTTATTTTTCTAACTTAACTATATTGCTTTGTTTATAAAAAATTGTAATGATTGTTGTTTATATGTAATAAAATCATGAATATACAATAA
Organism: Coffea arabica; assembly: GCF_036785885.1. Classification (NCBI taxonomy): domain Eukaryota; kingdom Viridiplantae; phylum Streptophyta; class Magnoliopsida; order Gentianales; family Rubiaceae; genus Coffea; species Coffea arabica. The sequence goes on along the minus strand of NC_092312.1, from coordinate 21,070,664 downwards.
TTTTGCTAAAACATGATATTATCAATATTTGATGTGTTAGAGTTCAAACTATAAATAAAAAAAGTTTGGTTTATGATTTCAAAATTTGATCTTAAAGGACTTATTACCTACATTGGAATGCTTTTTGTCTCTTTCTATTTAATAAAATTCTTAAAAGTAACAAGCTAAAGAAAATAAATAACATAAAAATATTATATTATGATGTTGATGATCAAAATTTTACAAAAAAATTTCAGTATCCAAAGAATAATACATTTTAGGATATTATAATCACATGCAAAGCACGTAAACTATTACTAGTATATATATATACATACACATACATACATACATATACACATACACATATATATACATACATACATACATACATATATGTATGTACATGTATGTATGTAAGCATGCATGCAAGAGATCCCTATTGTGCTTCTATATTTGTCTATCTAAAGACAATGCAGAGCTGGTCTTTCCTTTCATTTTAACTTTAACATACATCTGCATTGATATTGTTCTCGTGTCTATTTTATACTTGGTCCTATTTTCAAGTCTGCCGTGCTCAGGCATTCAGCTATATTTATCTTACACGATACCCTTACTTCTCAGATTTACATGCTTTCAGAATGGTATAAACTAGGTTGCTGTCTAGAGTATCCTCTTGACGGAAGTGGGGCAGTTGTTGATGCACTTATCAGGGGATTACATAAGTTTGGTGGACGGATCCGTCTAAGAAGTCATGTGGGAAGTATTGTTGTTGAAGGAGGCCGGGCTGCTGGTGTGAAGCTAAGAAGTGGCCAAGTGAGTGAATTCTCTTTATACATGAACATAGTTATCTTATTTGTGTCATTAGTGAAAGTCTGCAACATCGTTACTGCAGTTTGTGCGTGCTAGAAAGGCTGTTGTGAGCAATGCATCCATGTGGGACACACTGAAGTTATTGCCCAGGGAATTTGTTCCAAAATCATACGCAGACAGAATCAAAAGCACCCCACAATGTGAATCGTTCATGCACTTACATTTAGGATTTGAAGCAGAGGCAAGCAATGGTAAGGAAGCAGCCAGCTTTTGTCTTGGCCGTTATTTGTCTAAGGACTGATATTTTGCACTCTTATCAAATTGATTCAGAAAATTTTCTTAGGCAACCAGTGAAAGCTGTATTGTTTAGAGGGTTTACAACCTAGTTCTCTGTATATCTAGAAACTTTGTTAAAACTAAGTGCTTGCTGAATTAAGATAGAGTTCACCTTGCTGTATTATTTGAAGTTCACCTTAAGTTATTTTGTTTTTTGGTGCTTTGCTTTGGATACTTTGCTTTTATATTGCTGAAGTGTTGATGATGGCATCACCTGTTGAAGCTAGTATTGCAATGAATTCGAAGAAAATTTTTTGTCTAATTTTTCCTTCCGATCCATCAAAGTGGGTAACATTTTAAAGTGGTTATATGCTAACTTTGTTGTGCTGATCACATCTTGTCTTCAAGCGTGATAGTTTTATACCTAAGGAAAAAGTAACTTCAGTAACTTTTATCTGACTATACAAACAATTTACATAAATAATTGGAAAATTCAAATTATAGTTTCCATGCTGGACTATATCTCACCTATTTTCCAATTTATACAAGCTCACACAAGCATATTTCTGTATCCATCTTGCAGCAGTATTGTCTACAGTGAGACATTTCATTTGCATGCATGTTATCTTTGATAAGGATGGTCTTAGGTTTTTGCTCAATGTCTTAGTTAAGTTGACCTTTGAGAGACATCATGTAACGGGATGTAAGATTTTCAGTTTGTGAAAGTAATTAGGCAACCAGATTTATATTGAAAGGGTGGAGTACATTTGAATTCAAGAAGACAGAAATCAGATGCATCGTCTTGTCATTCAATCAGACGATTTTGGTAAAACTAGTCGCACTAGTCTCCTCAAATTATTAGGTGGCTGTATGGATTTCCCATTTAATAATATGTAGTGTTTAACATGCCACGCTTCCAACCATATGATTTTTCTTTTTCATTTTGGATATAGGGCATCCCTAAGGACCTGGGCTTCCATCATATAGTTGTGAATGACTGGAAGCGAGGGGTTGACGCTGATCAGAATGTTGTTTTAATATCTGTACCAAGTGTGCTTAGTCCTCATGTTGCTCCACCTGGGAAGCATGTCTTACCTGCCTATACCCCAGGAACTGAGCCTTTTGAACTTTGGGATGGGCTTGACCGCAGAAGCAAGGAGTACAAAGAGCTCAAGACTGGACGATCTGAGGTATGCTTGTTGAGATTCTTCTTCTATCCCTCGAGTATCCCGGACCAGGAAATAACTGATAATAATTAGAGATAGCAAGTTAAACAGGACTACTTATCTGTTTTGCCCGAAAATGCATTATGGACGTCAATGAACATTATGGAATTTTTGAGATACCACATTCATGAAAAATCTATATGATTTTAAAAGAATTTCTTCTTGTGACCTTGTTTGATGTTTTCTCCTGCTTGTCTGCAACTAAAAAAGGGAAGGTTCAGCGGAGGACATTCAAGATTCAGATAATCTTGTGAACTGCACATTTGAGAATCAGTCCCATTTTCACCCTCAGACCTCTTCTGATTTTAGTAAACGAACTTTCTCTGGCTTGTCCTGGATTTCCAGTGTGACTCTTTAACTGCTTAATCTGGTCTCCCATTCCTGTTGCTATTGTCACTACTTCTTTCTCCACCAGGTATTGTGGCGGGCTGTGGAACGTGCACTCGGTCCTGGTTTTGACCGCGCAAAGTGTGAGGTGAAGTTAGTTGGTACTCCATTGACACATAAAAGGTTTCTTCGGAGGGATGGAGGAACTTATGGACCAGCTATAGAGGTTGGTAAAGGAACATTTCCAGGACATTCTACCCCAATCCCACAACTCTTCTGCTGCGGTGATTCTACTTTTCCAGGAATGGGTGTCCTGCTGTGGCTGCAAGTGGTATCGTTGTCGCCAATTCACTGGTTTCTGTTTCTCAGCATTCCCAACTTCTTGATGCCGTAGGAATGTAGTGACCTGGGAGTTCATCTGAAAGCATGACAAAGCTTCTTTCTCTGCTAATTGTCTGCAAAATTAGCAGAGACAATGACATTATTATCATGGTCTTTGTTTACTTTAATTATGATACTAATGAAAAGAGATTTTGAATTGCAAACATATAAAGAGAGATTGAGAAAGATTACTGTAAATTGCATTTTAATGGATTGCCAATTATTGCACCAATCTCATGAAACAACAAAAATCTAAGAAAGTAGCTAGTAGCATGATGACAAAAGGCATAAAGATATGGTCAACAATAATCAATTAGGTTTGTATCCCTACTCAGCACTTTTCACAGATGGCACAAACTATTTTTTGCAGGGGCTCCACACAAAAGCCTCCACAAAATCAAGTCAATCTACTGCTCACTATAAAAAGCTAGAATAAAGTATCCCAAGCAAAAGACACAAAAAGGCTGGGTTCAAGTCAGAATTTCATGTCAAACCAATTAGCATTATAAGATACAAGGTGAGCAACAAATTGATTACTCAAAACTTTTTCAGAGCAATAATATGTCTATTATTAAAAATAAAAAAGAACTAAGAAGATGAACACAGCAACGTATATGCATATACTGGTATATAAAGAGCTGTCAATTAAGAAATTTGTGCTATAACAAGTAAACTAATATTAAAAACAACACCATAAGTATGCGACTTTAATTTTATTTTTCCAAAAATAAGCAACAAATTATCAAAATCAAGACGGTCTCATGTACCTCTGGATCATCTCGACTGTCAAGGTTCACAAATCCCTATTTTTCATCCTGAGATATCAATAAGAAAGACTAGTTCCTTGATTCCAATAAATAGATGGATTTTTTTTTGTCACAACGATAATATTTATATAACCTACTTTAGCCTAGTTTAAAGCGAGGTAGAGCAGACAAGATTTTTCCATCGAAAAAAATTACAATTAAGTGGCAAGTTGGGAAGCAAGACCTAGACTTAATTGTTTTGGTGGTACCAACAACCCAAGAGTCTATTGGCCCAATAAACTCTTGGATCAATAGGGATCTTTGGTTACTTGCGCCTTGCGGGAATCGTCCCGTATGTTATTTTTTTTTTCGAAGACGTTAATTATTGTATAATCTATTTATCTTAAACCACTCCGTGCTTTGTTAATCACTGTTTTTTTATTGGAGGATCGAATTTATGTGTAAGAATCAAGGAGTGACAAGGCTGAGAATCAATTAAGTGAAGTGGAGAGAAAAGAGAGATACCAAGCTGCTTCTGGTTTTCCACTGTTTCATCCCGCAATGTGTTTGGATAGCAATATTATCTCAAATAATATTTCACTTGCATCATAAACACATTTTCCAACTAATCTTTTTATATTCTCAATCACTTTTTTATCTCACATATATCACATCACATCACAAAAAGTACTATAATAATTATTTCAAATAATACCCTATCCAAACAAACAAGGCCTTCTTATTTTAGGCAAAATCTGGTAGGAGTTTCCACGTGGGATCCGCTTCTTCAGTGGCATGATAAGTGAAAGTAGTATTAAATTTGACACACACAGAGGATCCAACTCAGGTGTTTTTCGTATTTCCTTTCCTTATTAGTTTCCACACTAGCCAAGCACAAAAATTTCTTTCCCAGAAAATTCTTTCCTTTTCCTCCCTGGTTTGCTGGAACCAAACGGGGTATACCGTCTATGTAATTGATAGTCATTGCGTCAGTTGCCAACTGCAATACCAGGCAATTACGTCGCTCGTGGGTGGCCTGGCGTGGCATCTTCTAGACTGCGTAATAAGATAAGAAAGTGTAGTGGTGAGAAGAGCTGAGGAAGCAACGCTGGGGAGGAGCACACGACGAACTTACTATTCCGTCGTTTGTTTGAGCTGTGGGGTACTTTAATACTGGTCTCGTTACTCTATACTTATCCAGTCTTCTTCTTGAACCCACTTTTAAGGTTCCAACAGTCGAGGTTGAGTTACATGCTACAAGAATTGCTCTTACTACATTCCTTTATAGTGTTGAAAAACAATGGTGGGTGGCATTTCAGTTTCGTCGAAGCTCCCTTATCGAATTCAACCCCAACCTATCTCTCCGCTTTTAAATTTCACTCCACGCCCTTGGCTACCCAAGACTACTAGAAAAAGACCCTTTTCTTTGGCGCCAAGAAGTTCCTCTTCTTCCAACTCCACTAGTTCCAATGCCTATCCCTCTTCATCCACTGCTGTAATTGATCCACCCAAACCCTTTTCAGGTCCTCTCTCGATCCCTCTTCCAGAGACACCTATTAAACTAGACGAAATGCAGTAGTATAGTACATAATGGAGTTTTTTTGGAACACCCCCCCTCCTCTCTCTCTTTTTTTTGGGTGTAAAATGAGGGGGTAATTATGTATTAATATGGTTGCAGAATGATCTGCAGGCAAGGCAGAGGCAGATGTTGTGGTTGTTGGTAGTGGTATTGGTGGGTTATGCTGTGCTGGACTTCTGGCCAGATATGGCCAAGATGTTCTGGTTTTGGAAAGCCATGATTTGCCTGGGGGCGCTGCTCATTCTTTCGAGATCGAAGGCTACAAATTTGACTCCGGCCCTTCTCTTTTTTCTGGATTTCAGTCAAGAGGTCCACAGGCCAATCCTCTGGCACAGGTAATTGTTTCTTTCGTTTCCAACAATAATTTTACTTTCATCGTATCTCCTTCACCAATCACCAATAGGATGTCTGATAAGTGTTCCCTTTTGTCCCTCGGGACTGCAGCCAGTTAGAAGGTTGTAGATTATTAGCTTCTTGATCGTTAATTCTGTGACATGTCCAGAAAAGTTTAAGGGGCCATGTGCTTAATTTTGAGTGTTTCAACTAACGCTGTGGGCTAGTGCAGGCAACATGGTATGGAGAGTTGGAGAGGTGTAGCAAAAGATATCCCCCACCCCCGGCTCCCCAAAAAAAAAAAATCTGTGAGATCGCAAACAGCATTTAGATGACTGTATTACTTGTGTTGGTTATGTTATAGTGTCTTTCCACTGCTCAGTAAGAAAATACTATATTGCATGAGCAATTAAATTTCTCGAAAAATGCATTTCTGTTTCGCTTTCAAACTTGATATAATGATTTTTTTTTTTTTGGCAGGTTCTTGATGCATTAGGTGAGTCGATTCCCTGTGCAACCTATGACTCGTGGATGGTATATGTTCCTGAAGGTGAGTTCTTGTCACGCATTGGGCCAACAGAGTTCTTCGAGGTGAATTTATTGCTCACTTTAGACTTCATGTTTCTAGAATTGTCAAAATGAATCTACATTCATTCTATTGAATTTTTTCAAACATGTAGATCATCCAGATTTTGCAACAGGACTTCACCAGATTGAAAATTTCAGTTCTTGTATAAGAATGTGATCGAACTTCAAATTACAGTCACTCGTTTACCCAAAAATTTTACGCATTATTACAAGCTTGCTATCAGATTGGACGACTTTTTTCAACTGTGAAGATGATCTTTTGCTAAAGTCTGCCTTTGTACACACGTAATCTATGCTTCACTTCCAAAATCAAGCACTATAACTGATATGAGCAGGAAAGCTAAGAGGATCACTCCAGCTCATCTCAATAACCTTTTGAAGTTCATGTCTTTTATCAAAACAATGGTCGTGTATTAAGCGTCTCTGCTGGTGAAAGATGCTTAATACAACATTTTCTTATGCAGGATCTTGAGAAGTTTGCAGGTCTAGAGGCTGCAAAAGAATGGAGAAAGCTTCTTGTGAGTGCTATTGATGCTCATTCCTAAATTTACTTTCATTGATTTCTTTTTTTAATGTCTCAATTGTCAATACATCTTTTACAGGATGCAATACTTCCTCTGTCTGTAGCTGCAATGGCTCTGCCCCCTCTATCTATTCGAGGTGATTGGGGTGTTCTTTCTACGGCTGCCGCTAGATATGCACCTTCTCTGTTGCAATCCTTTGCTCAAATGGGACCTCAGGGAGCCTTCGGTGCTACTAAGCTTTTAAGACCTTTCTCAGATATCATTGACTCGTTGGGACTAAAAGATCCTTTTGTGCGGAATTGGGTGGATCTTCTTTCTTTCTTGCTAGCAGGAGTGAAATCTAATGGCATCCTTTCAGCAGAAATGGTATGTTGTGTATTTGATACTCTCTTTTACAATGACGGCCGAAATTTCAACTCATGCATGGAGCATTAGACCACAAATTACTTTCTGCTTTTCTTTTGTCTTCCAATGAATTGTTTAATTTTGATCTGTGTTTTAGTTAGATGAAATTGTATAGATGTTTTAACATGCATGGATGAACTCGTTTTATATATATATGTGTGTGTGTGTGTGTGTGTGCAAGAAATCCCTATTGTGCTTCTATATTTGTCTATCTAAAGACAATGCAGAGCTGGTCTTTCCTTTCATTTTAACTTTAACTTACATCTGCATTGATATTGTTCACCTTTCTATTTTATACTTTGTCTTATTTTCAAGTCTACCTTGCTCAGGCATTCAGCTATATTTATCTAACATGATACCCCTACTTCTCAGATTTACATGTTTTCAGAATGGTATAAACCAGGTTGCTGTCTAGAATACCCTCTTCATGGAAGTGGGGCAGTTGTTGATGCTCTTATCAGGGGATTACAGAAGCTTGGTGGACGGATCTCTCTAAGGAGTCATGTGGAAAGTATTGTTGTTGAAGGAGGCCGGGCTGTTGGTGTGAAGCTAAGAAGTGGCCAAGTGAGTAAATTCTCTCATACATGAACATCGTTATCTTATTTGTGTCATTAATGAAATTCTGCAACATCATTACTGCAGATTGTGCGTGCTAGAAAGGCTGTTGTGAGCAATGCATCCATGTGGGACACACTGAAGTTATTGCCCAAGGAATTTGTTCCAAAATCATATGCAGACAAAATCAAAAGCACCCCACAATGTGAATCGTTCATGCACTTACATTTAGGATTTGAAGCAGAGGTAAGCAATGGTAAGGAAGCAGCCAGCTTTTGTCTTGGCTGTTATTGTCTGAGAACTGATATTTTGCACTCTTATCAAATTGATTCAGAAAATTTTCTTAGGCAACCAGTGAATGCTGTATTGTTTAGAAGGTTTACAACCTAGTTCTCTCTGTAGCTAGAACCTTTGTTAAAACTATGTCCTTACTGAATTGAGATAGAGTTCACCTTGCTGTATTATTTGGAGTTCGCCTCAAGTTTTTTTTTTTTTTTTTGGCTTTGCTTTGGATTCTTTGCTTTTATATTGCTGAAGTGTTGATGATGGCATCACCTGTTGAAGCTAGTATTGTACTGAATGTTTGTGCTATATGGAGAAAACATTTTGTCTAATTCTTCCTTCTGATTCATCAAAGTGGGTAACAACATTTTAAACTTGCTATATGCTAACTTTGTTGTTCTGGTCACATCTTGGCTTCAAGTGTCATAGTATTATACCTAAGGAAAAAGTAACTTCGGTAACTTTTTCTCTGACTATATAAACAATTTACATAAATGATTGAAAAATTGAAATTATAGTTTCCATTTTGGACTATATCTCACATATTTGCTGATTTGAACAAGCTGACACAAGCATATTTCTGTATCCATCTTACAGCAGTATTGTCTACTGTGAGAAATTTCATTTGCATGCATGTTCATCTTTGATAAGGATGATTTAAGGTTTTTGCTCAATGACCTAGTTAAGGTGACCCTTGAGAGTCATCATGTGACAAGATGTAAGATTTTCAGTTTGTGAAAGTATTTAGGCAACCAGATTGATATTGAAAGGATGGAGTACATTTGAATTCATTAAGACAGAAGTCAGATGCATCATCTTGTCATGCTACCAGTTGATTTTAGTAAAACTAGCCGTACTAGTCTCCTAAAACTATTAGGTGGCTGTATGGATTTCCCATTTAATAATATGTAGTGTTTAACACGCCATGTTTCCAACCATATGATTTTTCTTTCTCATTTTGGGTATAGGGTATCCCTGAGGACCTGGGCATCCATCATATGGTTGTGAATGACTGGAAGCGAGGGGTTGACGCTGATCAGAATGTTGTTTTAATATCTGTACCAAGCGTGCTTAGTCCTGATCTTGCTCCACCTGGGAAGCATGTCTTACATGCCTATACTCCAGGAACTGAGCCTTTTGAACTTTGGGAGGGGCTTGACCGCAGAAGCAAAGAGTACAAAGAGCTCAAGGCTGGACGATCTGAGGTTTGCTTGTTGAGATTCTTCTTCTGTCCCTTGGGCATTCTGGACCAGGAAATTAACTGATAATAATTAGAGATAGCAAGTTAAACAGCATCATGCACGTTAATGGACATTATGGAATTTTTGAGATTCCACATTCATGAAAAATCTATATGATTTTAAAAGAGTTTCTTCTTGTGACCTTGTTTGATGTTTTCTCCCGCTTTTCTGCTTCAGATCACCTTTTTTTTTCCCTTCTTTGATAATTGTTCATCTCGGGTTGTAATTTCTGCAACTTAAGAAGGGAAGGTTCAGCGGAGGACGTTCTAGATTCAGATTTGAGAATCAGTCCCATTTTCACCCTCAAACCTCTTCTGATTTTAGTAAACGAACTTTCTCTGTCTTGTCCTGGATTTCCAGTGTGATTCTTTAACTGCTTAATCTGGTCTCCCATTCCTGTTGCTATTGTAATCACTTCTTTCTCCCACCAGGTAATGTGGCGGGCTGTGGAAGGCGCACTTGGTCCTGGTTTTGACCGCGAAAAGTGTGAGGTGAAGTTAGTTGGTACTCCATTGACACATAAAAGGTTTCTTCGGAGGGATAGAGGAACTTACGGACCAGCTATAGAAGCTGGTAAAGGAACATTTCCAGGACATTCTACCCCAATCCCACACCTCTTCTGCTGCGGTGATTCTACTTTTCCAGGAATTGGTGTCCCTGCTGTGGCTGCAAGTGGTGCCATTGTCGCCAATTCACTGGTTTCTGTTTCCCAGCATTCCCAACTTCTTGATGCTGTAGGAATATAATGACCCGGAAGTTCATTTCCCTTTTTTTTTTTTTATCTTTCTTTTCTTGTTGACTTCAAAGATTAATGTTTTGATTTGTTGTATGCATGATCAGTTGTGATCAAAATTATCACAGTTATGTATATTGTATATGTATACTATGTTAAGTGTGTTAGATGTGATGTACTTTACTTCATGTGAGATGCAGTGGACATTATAGACAATAATATTTCTCTATTTCTAATATCAAATTGTTGTGGGGTGGAACGCTTGAAGGGTCGTTGAAGAAGGCTAACACTAGGTGATATGGGCAAGCGACGAGCGATGGTAAATGACGCAACTAAAATGTACAAACTCACATGAATAGTATCTAAACATAAAATTAGTTTTGTACTCGTTCGTTGGATGGGAATTATCTAAAAATAATAAATTATTTAGTATAGTTCATAAAAATATTTGTATAAAATACAAACTTATTATATAATCTATTATAACTTTTCTTAAATACAATAATTGTTATTCAAAAATAGTCTTATAATATAAATTTAAACATCTAATTCAATAATTAATAATTTGAAATTGCAAAAAAAAAAAAATTGACAATATGATGACATTTAAAAACTTGAAAATAGGGATGATCAAATCTTGGCTGTTCTTCTGTAAACAAAAGAATGGCCAGCCCGTTACCAAAACATCAATTTTGGTACTTAATATAAATGGTTTAAAGGTTAATGTGAAAAGAAAAGAAACTGAATGAAATATTAATAAAAGATAAGAATTCAGAATCAATCAAGCCATAGGAACACAGCAACCTTCTAAATCTGTTCATGGCTAATAGAAACCAAAACGAAAACATAAGATGTATTTTGCTATTAAGTCAAAAACATAAAAAATCTAAATAGTCTGATGTATATTGCATGACATGAACTGCTGTGTGACAATGAACTTGATGCCTTGTCATTTATGTAATCAGTCACATCTTCTTGTTTTTTAGAAGCTTTCTACCAAAGTGTAAAAAAAATATTGAAAACTGCACAAAATTTTTTTAACCCCAGAAACATAGAAAATAAAAAAAAATTAATACATTGTTGAAGACAATTAATAAATTGTCGAAGGCAATTAAAAAAATTGTGTGAAAACACATAGTTTAAAAGGCCATTTTTAAATCACTAACCAAAAAAGCAATATGTGTTCTACTTGAATTGAAAAGTGAATCCATAAATTGAAATAACAAATTAATTACAAAATCCTTGCCAAAAATAAAAGCCAAACTGTAACTTTTGAAAACTTAGAAAATTCAAATTCAATGACCTAACTATGAAAAAGGTGTAGGAAATTACATACCACATACAGCGAGCATAAACAAAGTCTAATTGCGGTCCTTGCATTGAAGGGAATAAAAACGAAGTTCCAAATCCGGTCCTTGCATTGAAGTCAAAAAAAAAAAAAAAACTTTCCAAAAAAATGTGGAAAAGTGTAAAAATAGATGAGTAAAAATATCAAGAACCATATAGATGAGTAAAAATGTAGAGTATCTTCGATAGCGATAATCTGACAAAGATAATATAATATTTGAATTGATATTTCGAACTTTTGAGTTGAAGATGAGAGAGAGTTAAAAACATAATTAAAATTATTTATAGTTTTATACTAATCCCCAGGAAATTTAGGCTTGACGATTAGGGTTAAGGAAAAAAAAAGGGTGAGAGAATAGAAGAAATAATTATGGAAGGATTGTCTAGAATTGTAAAGTCAAGAAAAAAAAGAGGGATAGAATAGTGTATGTTATTAGGGAGTTAATTCATAAAGCGCGTTGCACTTACTTGCTATGTCGACAAGCCACGTAGGAAAGAGATAAACTAAAAGGATAAGGATGAAAATACGACTTTATTATATATGTACATGATATGTTTGTTGTATGGTTGTACAAATCGTTTGTAATGAATTACAATATATTTAAAAGAAATTACGGCTTTGTTTAGATCCTTCGATTTTTCAAACACTAAATAAAAATTTTAAAAAGTACTCTAAAAATAGTCTAAATTTTTTTTAATATTCAAAAAATATTGCAAAATACATTTTAAAAACTCAACTACTTTTAAATATTCCAAAATATTTTCTAAAAATATCCTAAAACATATTCTAAAAATTTTGCTACAGTAAAATTTTTTAAAAACATTCTCAAAAACAGCTAATTCAAACGAAGCCTACATCTTTCAGAAAATAATTTTTACTGACAATTGTTTTCGCTCCTTCACTCATCAATTGTTTGTTGTAGTTGTACTAATAAGAGGAGCAAACACCCCTATAATTCTTTCTGAAAAAGCTTAACAAAACCAAATATACTAATAATAGAATAAAATTCTATCAATCAATCAATCAATTAAGTGCGTTTGGAAATTTTTTGTGATTTAATATATAAGAGATAAAAAAAGATACTCCAGTTAAAAAAAAAATGAGCAAAATTTTAAATGCAAAAAATGGTAGTACTACTTTTTTTAAAAATGGACAAGGAACAGGGGATTTGATTTCAAAGACCTGTAATTCCCGGACTGACGCCAACGTTAACGAGTAGAAGAATTACACCAGGCCGGCCTAGTAAAACAAACAACCCGTTAACTTTAGACGATGTGGATTAAATGTTTTGTTAATTCAAAAGCTTTTGATTAATAAACAAATAATTAAAGTGGTGGTAATCAAAAACAACAGTTCACGCTCGGTCACTCTCCGACCTTTTGATCTTCTCTTTTTCACTCCACAGTCCACACTCACACACTCACTTTTCTTCTGCGCCTGTCTCTCTCTCTCTCTCTCCCCCTCGGGTCTCATGTATGTATAGATGGTGTATGGAAGTGTATATGTATCTCTCTTGCTGTAATTTCATGGGATTATTTCTTTAATTATCGTACTCTAGTGACTTTGGTCTGGTGTGTGTTTATGAGTTGATTGCTTCATTTGGGGTTTAAATTAATGTAACGAAGGAAAAAGCTAGTAAAAGGGTGGTGGTTTTTAAGAGAGAGAAAGAGATGCTGGGAATCTTCTGCTTCCAGCTCCGACTCAATTTTATCAAGGTCACTCCGTTTTCGCCTTTCCTTCCATTATATTGTCTTTACAATTGTCTTGAATTTTAATTCAGTGTGCTTACAGTTATCCGTTCTCCTTTTGTTCATTCTCGATTTTTACGTTACAAGGTACTGGTACAACCTGATTTTGTTACCATCTGGCGTGATTGGATCTGATTCAGTTAGAAATTTCTTTAATTTTTTTTTCTTTTCCCTTTGGGTAGTATTGTAATCTTGGGTCTGTGTATCTGATGTAAACTACTATACCATGAACCTTGTTCTTGTTCCTATAAAGGCAAAAAAGGGAAAAAAAAATGTATGGGTGATGATTTTCTGTGTGCTATTTCATTGCTGGGTAAGTGGAAATTCATTGGTAAACTCAACAGTTTGAATTCAAGGGCTATTGTAAATTTTGGAGGATGTTTGCAATTTTAATATCTTTGAAAAAAATATCTTTTAAGCAGTGATATTTTTCTCATTTATTGTGCTGTTCCATATTTCTGTCTTGCTAGTTCAATTAGAACTGCTGTAATTTTCTGGAATCAGGATTTCAATATCCGTGACTAGTCAGTTGGGTGCATTCATGCTGGTTTGCATTCTTTCTGAGTTTAATGAGGCCTAGTGTTTGACTAAATTTCACTGAAGAGACTTTCTTATAATGCTAGGTGGAGAGTTTCTTACATTGGACTGATTGCCAAATTATGAGCAACCATGTGGAAAGTGGCAAATATTAACTTCTCTAATACTTAACGTGGTGATATATGGCATCTGCTGGTCTTGGACACGGGGGAGTTGGAAGTTCCAGAAGTGCTAATGGCTTCAAAGGATCATCCAGTTCATTAGATTGGCTCGGAAGGGAGATGCTTGCAATGAGATTGAGGGACAGGGTTGACCATGATGAGGATGATAGGGTGAGAATTTACGCATAATGAATTATTGACCTGAAATTGCTTGAGAGGACCCACCCAAAAAATGATGTTGCTAAATGCAGTTGTTGTACTTTCATTCTTCATCAACTGAGCATTTGTGGCTCAATGCTTGTGTCATATTGACTCATAAAGGGACTTTGTTAAATAGTTACTTATAAGAAAAAGCCTCTTTTTATGTCTGTTGTGATGCAGGATAGTGAACCAGATATAATTGATGGTGTGGGTGCTGAAACAGGACATGTTATAAGGACGACTATAGGTGGACGCAGTGGTCAAGCCAAACAGGTGAGGCTGGAAGCTCATATATGGTGTCACGAGTACTACTGACTTCTACTGTATGTAATGTTATGATGATTGACAGGTCATAAGTTACATTGCCGAACATGTTATTGGAACTGGTTCTTTTGGTGTTGTGTTCCAAGTAGGTTCTACTACATTCCTTTCTTAGTTCATCATTTGCTACATTTCTTTCTCGTTTTTTGTATGGTTTTGTTGGTTGTAATTACTTTCTTACAGGCAAAATGTAGAGAAACTGGAGAAATTGTTGCTATCAAGAAGGTGCTTCAGGACAAGCGCTACAAGAACAGGGAGTTGCAAATTATGCAGATGCTTGACCATCCTAATGTTGTCTCCCTTAAGCACTCTTTCTTTTCAACAACAGACAAAGAAGAGCTATACCTGAATCTTGTCCTTGAATTTGTACCTGAAACTGTGAATCGTATAGCCAAACAATACAATAGGATGAACCAAAGGATGCCATTGATTTATGTCAAACTTTACACATACCAGGCATGTAATATCTTATTCCTTGAAATTTTCTATGACAACTTTTATTCAGCCTCATATCTGTTGGTGCTTCTGCAATTACTTACTCTGGAGAATGTCCAATTGTGTATGGGTCAGTCTCTCCTCCCATTCCCAATTTGTGTGCCTTAATGTAGTATAAGAGATGGATCTTGGAAAAGTTTAACTCTTTTAAATTCATTAATTTCTTGTACAGTTATATTTTATGTGAAGTATACAGCTTGTCCAGCATCTCTTGAACAACTCCTTCAAAAATGGTATTAGTCTTGGTGGCCTCTTTACTCCAGGCCAAATGGTTAAGAGTTAGATACCTTTACATGCAAGATTATGATGTCACCTAAAATGTTATATTATTGGAGAGGAGGGTTTTATATATGTTTATCCTGATTTTGCTGGGACATCACAGAAGTGAAACAGAGTATAACATCTCTGCTGGCAGGATTAACAATTCATTAATCTAGACTTCCCAGGCTTGCAACAGTGAAAGTTTAGGGCATTTGGTGCTACAATATGCTAATTGTCTTTCTTTGGCGTTTTTCATGTTCATGACTTCTTATTTTGGGTGCAGATTTGCAGGGCGTTGGCATATATTCACAACTGCATAGGAATTTGTCACCGTGACATCAAACCTCAGAATTTACTGGTAAGGTTTTCTTCTTTACTGTTGAGGACTTGATTGTTGGCATTAGTACTTCTGCATCTGATGAGATGGTATTCAAAAGCTCAACCTATTGCGCTAGAGCAACTTCACACTCATACTTCAGCATCTGATGGGATGATTTGGGATGTGCTTCATCCTGTTATGTTAGATCATAGCTCATAATTGTGAAATAGAAACATCATTCACTGTTTAGTTTTCATGTCCTTGATAGGGTTATATTTTGCATCTCACAATATATTCTACACACAGGGATTTAGTCAAGCTTAATCTAATGTACTTTAGTTCCTTATCTGTGCGTTAATTCATTGCTACCAAACTATGAAGTTACTTTCTTAATTCAGAAGGTTTTAAGAGAGAATCTCCACTTTCCAAATACCATGTAAGTTGATAATGTTAATAATTCCAGAGTATGTGCATTTTCGGTTCAAGGAGTGAATATATGTAAACTTACATCCATTTGAAGAGACTTGACCAAAGTAGATGGATATTGCCCATGTAATATGTATTCTTTACATGAAAGAATTCATACTTAGGTATAGATATTACTGTGGAGGTAGCATCTGATGTGCCAAAAACATAGGAATAATTATCTAGATGGGTGGTCTCCAGATCAATATGACACTAATAGTAAGTGCGTTTTTTTTTTTTTCCTTCATTTTTTCTTCTTGTTCCTTTTATAACTTCAATTTACCTTCTCTTGTTTCCTTTTCAATCCACTCTTGTCATCCAAGCCTATAATGATTGTTCCTCTCAGCTCTCTGAGATTTGATAAACATGGTAGGACAACTGAAAGATTATCACTTAATACAAGTTCAAAGTTGATAAAGCTATGTACTGTAAAGTTATATGTAGTTATTTAATGTGATATACTCTCTCTCTCTCTTCTGGTTTGGCTTGATGTGATGAACGAACTTCAGGATTATAGTATAGCAGACTCAGGAGTACAATAGTCATGCGAAGAGTTATTGTGATGAAAACGTAGAGAACGCTTAGGTTTAGAGATGATGTTCTTCTCATTAAGTGGGGTGCATTGGTATGCTCCAACTGGGGCAGAATGATTGATGGTTTAATGTTGACGTCTTTATTAGTTTAACTAGCTCTATCTTAATATTTCAGGTGAATCCTCATACACATCAGCTAAAGCTTTGTGATTTTGGGAGTGCAAAAGTTTTGGTTAGTCTTATGCGTCAATGTTTTGCTCATTTGAGAAAGGGAATTGGCTTGTTGTTGCTTTGATGCAGTTTGGTTTCTCTAACTAAACTATTAGGTGAAAGGGGAGCCCAATGTGTCCTACATTTGTTCAAGATATTATCGTGCTCCTGAACTCATATTTGGTGCCACTGAATACACAACTGCTATTGACATTTGGTCAACAGGCTGTGTGATGGCTGAATTACTTCTTGGAAAGGTAGGTCTAGCGGTCCATATTTAGGCTTACCCCTTCTTGCTGAAATTTTTGAATCAGTATTTATTTTGACTCATATCTCCAATTCCCATAACAGCCTTTATTCCCTGGAGAGAGTGGAGTTGACCAACTAGTTGAGATTATAAAGGTAATTTTCTCTGGCCTTTAATGCTTCAAAACATTCTTTGGATAACTTTCATCACCATTCAATTCATGGGACGTTTACCTCAATACTGAATTTGAACATAGTTTGTGATTTTTGGAATTTTGTATTACTAGTGTATGAAATGAAAATGTTTTTGAATTTCCGATTTATGTCTTGGAACTGTTTGGACGGGTTATGCAGATATTCCTGATCTTGAAAATTCCATGAAGGATTTTGCACTTCTTTTTTATCATCTCAAACTCAGAGAAAAAATGTTGCTGGGGTTTAAGGCTTGAAAATGCTTGCAAATCTTTTGTTACCTAACAACTTTAGAAAGAAGATTACTCGAATGTGCATAAGCTTGTTTAGTACATAAATTGCTTATATCACCATTAGTATCTTTTAAGAGTTGCAGCAAACAAAGTCAGACTAATACCTTGAGTGAATTTGTGTTTTGGGCAGGTTTTAGGAACACCTACCAGAGAGGAGATAAAATGCATGAATCCAAACTACACTGAATTTAAGTTTCCTCAGATAAAGCCACATCCGTGGCACAAGGTTTGTACACTTCCTATCTTTTTGCTGTTTCTTTATCAGCTGATTGGTGTCATAGTTGCACTTGTTATTACAATATTCGCTTTTCGGATATGAAATTGGCATCATATTCTCATACTATAGCTAAGTAATCACTACCTTGATGTGATTTTGCTTTCATTTGGAGTTGGATAATGAGTTAGACATTTAAATTCATTCAAGACACGTGTTATCTGTATTAAGTATCTCATAGAAGGCACCATTGGTGGACCTTATATTAGATTGATAAAGGCTGTGGGTTGAAAACTATACCCAATAAAAGATGAAACTAAGTTTAATCTTGACGCTATTATTTCCTCAAGTGCGCTCAGGTATGCTGCCAACTTTGTAGTGTGTCTGATAAGGTTCTGCAGATGAATTTTCCTGATATTGATGCTTATGGGGCTTGCCACTCTTTTTTTTTTATGGAGCCTTCAACTTACATAAAACTGATAGAGATAATTTAGTGTTCATATAGAATTGGGATCCTTCTGCATGATCATAACGAAGTTCTCTGTCTTTGCAATTGCTTACACGGTCAACATGCTAGATTCCCTTGTAAGGAGCTTTCTTCAAGCTCGGGCTTTGACAGTGAATTGTCTGTGCACGATGCAATTGCCTTGAAATACGTTTGATGTGATGATGACCAAGATTGTGGAGCTCATCTTTTCAGATGCTTGCTTTAATGTTATTTTTTTTATTTACTGTTCATATAAGGGCAACTTAACTATTGAACAGTCCTTTGCCTTTTGACTGTTGCAATTGGATGTAGGATGCTTTATAGCATCTTGATGCGTGGTCAGGTTTATCTCTTTGGCCATCTGCAAAAAAGACAGAGACCTTTAATATTCTTGTTATCATCACTCAGGATGCATGTTTCTTGTCTGTGAAATATTGTTGCGACATTTTTCATCATCTTGTAGGTCTTCCAAAAGTGTTTGCCCCCAGAGGCTGTGGACCTGGTGTGTCGGTTTTTCCAGTACTCTCCAAATTTGAGATGCACTGCTGTAAGATCAGATTTGTACATGAAATCAGTTAGCACCATGCTCAAATTATGATTTATCAATTTTATGTTTGTGGAATTGCAGTTGGAAGCTTGTATTCACCCTTTCTTTGATGAATTAAGAGACCCTAACAGCAGACTTCCAAATGGACGTCCTCTTCCACCACTGTTTAATTTTAAACCTCAAGGTTGGTCTTCGTCCTCACTGAACTATTCCTTTCTCAATTTGTTAGGGTGCCTTGGCCAGAAAAACTAGAGTATCTTAATCATGCTACATGTTACTCTCAAGTGGTATTTAAGAGTAGCACTCAAGTACCATCTGAGGCTGCCAAGTAGCTCATGCAGTGTTTCCCTAAAATGGACGTGTGTCACATCTTAAAATTTTTGACTCTTAGCTTCTCAGTTCTTGGGGTTTCCTGACTTCTCATGAACCCTAGATGCCTCATGTAAATTTTGTGGCAGAACTTGAGGGCATCCCTGCTGAAACAGTCCGCCGGCTTATTCCAGAGCATGCTCGAAGGCAGAATTTGTTTATGGCTTTGCACTCTTAGTGGCTTATCTGGCAATGTCACATTACCACTTTGTCCTGTATCACATGTAAATCTTTTTCTTGGGAATATCGTGTATCATGTCTGTATAAAGCTGGAAATGCATTTCTCAGTAGAATCTGGGAGATGAGTGAAATATGAATTTAGGATCGTCAATTTTCTGGTTATGATAAACCAGACGCTTAGACCCTTATTATCCACTGTTTGTATGTTTGTGAGAATCTTCAAAGCGGAACTTTTTTGAAGCCTAGTACCGAGCTACCGGGAGATTAGTTTGTAATGTTATCAATCAGTTTCACATAGTGACATAGGAACATTTCCAGGGAAGCTCCCTGATGCTGATATTCTGGTAGTATTCGCTTGCCTGTTGTTATTCATGCTTGTAGCGTCCCTATCATTCTGTTTTTCTTTACCCATTTTGGGCAAATCTTTGTTACTATGGATCAGAATTGGATAACGCAAGGTAAGACTTAAGAGCTGTTGTTGCCAAGCTTATCGACTTGTGCCACAGTGGCTGATGGTCTTTTTGGTTTGTCTATCGCAATCTTTGAGCGGCACATTTACCAATGATGCTATGGTAATTGGTGTCAGGAAGCAGTCGGTATGGTGCTATGGTATTGCATTGGTTCGCCCGACTGCAGTAGGACTATAGGATGTGGAGCACCTAATGGGATGATGCTGGCAATATGGTCCGTTATTCTTTTAAGATAAGAATAGAAACGAATGCATGCATCTTCAAAAGCAGGTTGTCAAGAAAAACATGGTGGAAGGAGAACCATTGCTTGTGATATTGAAGTTGATTCTTGATACCCAGTCCAGATCCATAAATTGAATGCTAGTCTGGATGTCTTGTTGATCAACATCTCTTGTTTTACTCCCTAGACTCAAAACGTCAAGCTCTAAAAACAGAAGGGGGAAAAAGAAAAAGCCTAAACCGATGGTCGTTTGTAGTAGTGCATAGAAAAAATAGGAAATTGAATGATGAAGAAATAAAAGAAGAATTAAGTGTCACTAGTTAAATTCATTAAATCTTCTTTTTGGTTAACTTCAGCTATTATTTCATAATAGTAAAAGCAATGCGATCTCAGAAAAGATATATGGTAAAATACCAATATTCTAAAGGTTATACATTGGGCCTCGTTTGAATTGTCATTTTTTTTTTCAAAAAAATATGCATTTTTCATGAAGACGTCTCAATTATTTAGTTGTCTCACGTACATCATTTTGATCTGTTTGGATTGATAATTATTTGGTAATTCTTTTATTGTTTATTCTAATTCTTTCTGTTATGAGATACATGTGTTACAATAAAATGATTAAAAAAAGAGAGAAAGAGTAGTTGAAAAATGTGACTGGAGCATATTAGGAAAAAAAATCCCCATATTTTTTCAGCAAATAAAAAACTGCTAATTATTTACCCAAGTACCCAACGAAAGGGGTGAAAAAGCCAAAATAGGAAGAAAATAAGATGATAATATAATGGAATAAAAAAAAGGGTTAATCGCACTTTATCCCCTTTAAGTATGGGTCATTTCTTACTTTACCCCCCAACGTTTATTTTTCTTCAGTTTATCCCAAATACTAACAGTCAACTCTAACGGAGATTAACAGAATAATGAAAAGACAGTAATATCCTTAAGAAAATAATGAACAACCCAAAATACCCATATGTCAAAGGTTCATGTCTTCATGAAACGGATAAAAACAAATTTCCAAAATTGCCCTGGAACAATGGAGGAGGAAATTTCCCTCCATCGGGCACATGGGACAAGAAAAGGGAAACCAGAAGACAAAAGGTTTCCTTCCTCTTTGTCATTGTCGGTCAAGTCTCTCTCCCCTCTATCAGCCTCTTTCTTCTTCTGTATTCCTTGCAAAACCTCCAAAACCTCCATTAAAGAACATGAAACGACACCAGAAATAGAAACGGCACCTACTTGGCGGGTCGGACCCAGGTGCAATTGACCCATCGGTGGTGAAATCTCAATTGGGAAGGAGGAAAGTGAAGTTCGTCGAGTGGATTGTGAAAGGTGACGACGAACCTCAGAAGAGAGGGGGACTGGGGCTGCTTGTGGTGGTAGTGGCGGTCGGCGTTGTGGTGCTGAAGAAGAAGAGCGGTGACGACACCAGTCCACCAGCCGTCCCTATAGTAGGCATCGACGACGTCGCCTAGGTCGAAATAGGGTTCAGAAGAAAGAGGGTCAGGAGGAAGCACAGGGCGGAAGAATTCGGCATTGACGTACTCGCGGAGAGGGACGTTGGAGCCCTCCTCGACGACGAGGGTATGGTACTGGACATAGGCCTTACTATTGGAGTGGAATTTGAATTTGCGTTTCTTGGCAGAAGAAGCAGAGAAGGAAAAAGAATAAGCATATAATTTTTTGAATTTTATGTTTGTGAGAAAGCTTCTTACACGTTTACTGGCTGATGCTTAGGTTAGTTTGAAACATCTGTGATTTCCTAATGGATAATTTCCTCCTCTGTAATTTTTTGCTCATATTCTGCTTTGCTCTGTTGGATTAGTACTCGTGGGTCTGCTAGAATAATCCAAACTGTTTCTAAAGGCTTTGAACTGTCATGTTAGCCTGAGGATTAGTTAAAGTTCACAGTATATTAGATAGCTGATTCACTCTGCTGTTCTTTGAAATCAAACTTTTTATGTTTATTCAAAAAGTGATAGTCTGAATCTTTGGAAGAAAAAAATCTCTTTTAAGGAGGAAAAAGTGCTAAGCAACTTTTTAAGTGTTCAACTGATGAAATTGAAAGAGTGAGGGTAACTAGGTGCTGGAGGAAGGAAATACTTAAGAGATTGTGAA
Organism: Coffea arabica; assembly: GCF_036785885.1. NCBI lineage: Eukaryota > Viridiplantae > Streptophyta > Magnoliopsida > Gentianales > Rubiaceae > Coffea > Coffea arabica. Next base: position 21,048,741 of record NC_092312.1, on the reverse strand, counting down.
AGTGACAATTCAACAGAAATATTATCAATTAGAAAATCATGCACCACCTTGAACTGCTGATGAAAAATGCACACATCCAACTCAAAAATCAATTTGCAATAACTACAGAGCCCTATTAACTACCCAATGGCAATTTCGGCATCTTGAAGTTTTTAACGTGCAATTGCTGACGGATGGGATAAACTGAGGAAAAACAAACGTTGTGGGGTAAAGTGAGAAATGACCTATACTTAAAGGGGATAAAGTGCGATTAACCCTAAAAAAAAACACAAACAAACTGGACTTGAAAAAAATCACACCCCTCTGCTAAACAGATAAAAACTAGACGTGAATGTGAACGAACTCTGACAGTCTGACGTAGATGCTTTCAATTTTAACCTGAAGCGGAGAAACCTAAGCCCCGGATAGACTACCCTCCCTTTTTATTCTTTCTTCTTCCTCCTCCTCCTCCTCCTCCTCCTCCTCCTCAACTCTTCTCTTCTCTTCTCATAAACATAAAACACACAGCTCTATCCTTTTATCTGCTCTTCTCTAAGTTCTCTTTGTTGGGATATCTTTCCGTTCTGGTTTGTTCATTCACTTCTTGAATCTTTTTTCGTGGGAAATAATCAAGTATAAGCTAAAATGGCATCATGCATAGCTCATAGTATTGGAGCTACAGCAAAATTTCCGGGCAGCCATCATTACCAGTCATCTAAACTGTTCACGGCCGACCAAAGCCGTTCTATTTACCTGGGGGGAACAATTAAGTGGGATTGCTTAAAACTTGAGTTTCGTGGCAATTCTAGCCGCAGGGTTTATAGTCTTCGGTCGACATTGACCGCAGTAGCCTGTAGCTTGTCTTCTGTCAATGGTACCTCTTCTTCTGGTAAGCATAAAAGAATCTATGCTTTCAAGCTTACTGTTTAGAATGCTAGTATATTCTAATAAGAAACAGAAACGGGATGAATTATAAAAGGGTAATGTTGTTCATTGTCTAATCCTCAATATATGAGTTCAATTTCGAGTAGAGGATCATGTTAAGAACTTGGAATTCCCTCATTTTCTTGTTTGTCTCTCTCTGGTTTTGAGTTGGGGTTAGTTGCCAAGCAATTGGGAAGAAAAGTGATGCCTTTTTTTTTTGAATAAAAGATCAAATTATTCATTGAGTAGAAGATTAGGAAAGATATTTTTCCTCGTACTTCTATTCAGTGCGGATGAATAAGTACATAACTTGCGCTTGTATTAGTTCATTCTTTGTCTAATTAAATATCAAGTAATTTAAAGAAAAAAGAGTCAATGTTTGCGTGTTGTTTTGTGAAATTTTGTACTCATCCATTTTGATCACCATCCTGCGTTTGACGCATGGTTTCCTCAGTTTTGGTGAATCAGAGTTTAGGAAAGATAAGACAGATGGCTTATAAACGATTGATAGTTTTGGACTAACAACAATTGAAGGGGCTTGATAAAATTGGCTTGCAGCTTGAAAATGTCGAAAATGTCTGATACTTACACGCAGAGTCTTACTCAATGTTATTGGCAGGGGAAAGGGTGGTTGTGTTGGTGATTGGAGGAGGGGGAAGAGAACATGCTCTTTGTTATGCATTGAAACGATCTCCCACTTGTGACGGTGTATTCTGTGCCCCAGGCAATGCGGGGATTTCCAACTCTGGAGATGCAACTTGCATTTCTGACCTTGATATCTTAGATAGCTCAGCAGTTATCTCCTTTTGTCGTGAGTGGGGTGTTGGACTAGTTGTTGTGGGACCAGAGGCACCTCTTGTTGCAGGACTCTCTAACGATCTCGTGAAGGCCGGAATTCCAACTTTTGGCCCTTCATCAGAAGCTGCTGCTTTAGAAGGCTCCAAGAATTTTATGAAGGGCATTTGTGACAAATATGGAATTCCTACTGCCAAGGTAGGTCCAATTGTAGATAGCAAAGGGTATTGTTTCTTTGTTGCAGATACAACATTTATAGCATGGTTCCACCTGTCTTAATCTTATGGCTGGTTTAGAAATCATATCTTTCACAACGTTGTCTTCATTATTCGATTCATAACAGGATTAACAGTTTCTAGGCAACTTTGACTATTCAAATGCATCTTGAATATGGTAAATCTGGTTACTCTTTGCAGTATAGAACATTTGCCGATTCTACCGCTGCAAAAAGCTACATTAAAGAGCAAGGTGCTCCCATCGTTATTAAAGCTGATGGACTTGCAGCTGGAAAAGGAGTTATTGTTGCCTTGACTCTCGAGGAGGCATATGATGCTGTAGACTCGATGCTTGTCAAAGGTGATTTTGGGCCTGCTGGTTGCCATGTTGTTATCGAGGAATATTTGGAAGGAGAAGAAGCTTCATTCTTTGCACTAGTAGATGGGGAGAATGCGATTCCTCTAGAATCTGCACAGGACCATAAACGGGTTGGGGATGGTGATACAGGGCCCAATACTGGTGGAATGGGGGCATACTCTCCTGCACCAGTTTTGACAAAAGAACTCCAGTCTTTGGTTATGAAATCCATCATTCTACCTACTGTGAAAGGAATGGCCAATGAAGGATGCAAATTTGTTGGAGTTTTATATGCTGGACTCATGATTGAGAGGAAGTCCGGATTGCCGAAATTAATTGAGTACAATGTGCGCTTTGGAGATCCAGAGTGCCAGGTCAGTTTCTTTAGTATCTTTGACTATTGATGTCTTTGGTTTTGTACTGGTAGCTGCAATTTCTTACCTAGAATTGTTGTTGAGGTTGAGAAGATGAAAGTGATGTAGTGGAATCTGCAAAAGGTTGCTGCTTGAAGCTTCAATTTCTGTTTCTTCTTCTTTTCTTTTCTTTTCTTTTTTAATTTTATTTTTTAACCAATTGAAAACTGAAGTTGTGGTCTTAAGTTTGTCTTCTAATTTTACTAGTGTATCAGTTGAGTAAACTATTGTTTTAGTACCTTCAAACAATTGATAAGTAAATGCTATAATTGCCTATCTTCTTTCCATCTCCATCTATGAGTTGTTCTAGTTGGGGGTTCTCTAAGATCTAATCAAAGCAGTATGCCACTTAGTTATCCTATGTTGGATCAGTTTCATGGTTGCTAGTTTTTACATCATCAAGTTGCTAAATGTTGGTGGTCTTTGAGGGTATTTATAGCAAAGTGATTCCTGTAGGGATCTTCTAAAGTAGAACATGTTTGTTATAAAGTCTAAGCAATCATGTTCTTTTTGGGTGTCATTCTGGTGGTTTTTGATGAACACCATACCACTTTCGTATTTTCATTTTCTCCTCTTTGTAAACTAGTCTTCTGGTATATCAATTCTTGGTCAGTGGAGTTTGATATGGATTTGTTCCTTTGCAGATGTGACTACTCTGACATTCTATGCTGCTGCTTGGTCTTGTGATTTACAGGTGCTGATGGTTCGCTTGGAATCCGATCTGGCACAAGTTCTACTCGCAGCTTGCAAGGGAGAACTGAGAGGCATTTCGCTAGACTGGTCCCCTGGTTCAGCCATGGTTGTAGTTATGGCAAGTAAGGGCTATCCCGGGAGCTACGAGAAGGGGACACTGATTCAAAACCTAGAAGAAGCAGAGCAAGTTTCTCCATTTGTTAAGGTTTTTCATGCTGGAACTGCTATTGACACGAATGGGAATTTCATTGCAGCAGGGGGGCGTGTTCTTGGGGTTACTGCCAAGGGAAGGGATCTTGAGGAGGCACGGGATAGAGCATACCAGGCTGTAGATCAAATTAATTGGCCGGGAGGTTTCTCTCGGAAAGATATAGGATGGAGAGCACTGCCTCTGAAACAATATTCTACTAAAGGTTGAAGTAAAATTTTCAACTGGAGACGGTGTATGTATGACTATGACACTCTTCACTTGAGAGTTGGTAAGTCAATGCCTTTCCCATCAATAAAAGATTCCAAGCTAATTTGTCAGCCCTGAAATATCGGGGGTAGAGAGCAGGCATGGGAAGTAGCACTTTTGATTGAGAAATGAAAGATTAGAATAGTTAAGTTAGAGGGACAAAAATTGCAAGGTTGTAGGTATCATTTTTTGTCGAGTAAAAAAAGTATTTCTGTTAGTATGACTATTGGCTGCCATATACAACTGTGACTGTGCGAGTTTTTTTGTCAAAATAACACTCTTACTAAAAAATATTTCCAATGTGATTCACTTTCAAATTTTATTACCATAATGATATTATTGTTCCCATCTAATTATCCTGATTGCCATGTAGAATAACAAGAAAGGAAAGTTCTAATCCAATTTATAATTTCTAACATTAACTAAAATTTTATATTTTTTTATTATAGAGGAGCAAGAAGATTGCATAACTTTTATAATTTCCTTATAATTATCTAAAATAAATTTTACCATTATTGACCTTACTATTATTGGTCTCCGAATTTTTTTAAATGTATCAAACCTATTGCATATATATTTTTTCAAAAAATAATTTTAAAAATACAAAAATTGCAACGAAAATTGTAATCAATTATAAAAATTTCAAGGTTATCATATTTGTTTATGTTATCCTTCCTACTCTTTGAAAAGACGAAAATAATCTTCATCTACCTTAAGATTATTAACTTGCGAAACATATTTTTTAGATGCTGTTAATATAAAGATTGGTTTCTTAGATTATGTTTGACAAGGGAAAGATAACGAAAGAAAAAAATGTGGGAAGCTTTATAGAGGAAATTGAAGAAAATATTAGATGAGAAAGAGAAATGGAGGACGTTTTTATCTCTATCCTGACACATATGCAGCCTAAGTGGCAAAAAGGATCACAAAGGTAATAAGTTTTAAAATTTAGTTACTTTGAGTATATATTCTAGAAGAAGAGTTATTTTGACAATAAACTCGTGACTGTGCTGGGGGTGCTTGGTCTGGATTCTTAGCAGTTCGTTTGCTTGCTGCTTATGCAAACTCCCAGCATGCTTGTCCTGAACCTCATGATTTCCCCTCTCACTGTAACCAACTCTATAGCCTTAATTAATATCCTTTTACAACTACTGTCGATTATTTCTAATCACAGTACAGGAATGGCAGCCTGGCAGTCCATTGCCGATTTGGTGTTGGTGAAATCTTGCCGTTATTCTTGGTACTTGCTTAGGTTGGTAAGGGGTGTGGAATAAAGCAAAGATGCTTCATGCTTCACCCCTTTTGATTCCATTCCTTTTCCTCAAGAAAATGTATCCCTTTCAATTTGCAGTCGCTTGTCATTATCAGTGTTGTGATCGTCATTCCGGCAGCAAACCGTAGCTATAAATGTGTATAGTGTTGGACATGTCATGCATTTTGATTTTGCATAATGAAAATGGCTCTAATTGGTAAGAGCAAACCTCAGGAACTTTAGGTCAAAGGCCAGGAATTCAAAAGAGGAAGCTGAATAGTTGAACCACGCGCAGCTTGTAACTTGCATCTTGGTTCGTTCACTCTTCGCTACTTTCTTAAAGGCCAGGAAAAACTGGTTCAACATCATCGCTAAGGAAAACAAGACAAAGAGTTAATCTTAATTCTTATGTTCACTAACAGTGTATATATTATCATGATTGGATGCAATTATATATATATATATAATTTGAATTTTAAATTTAAATTTGAATTATTTATCATATATTTAACGATGAAAGTGTATGCACTGTCACTATATAGAAGATTAATCCTTAAATAAAATCTTTTTTTTTTGAGTCAATGTTAATTCTATTGGATACCTTGTTGTTAACCATATAAAAGAATATTAGTGCATGTACTAATATACATATCCTTAATCATGTATTAGCTTTTATTTTTAATTTTGAAAAATTCATTCAAAATGTTCTTTACATTTCTCCAAATAAATTCACTTTTAAAATGGTAATTTGCATCCCTTGTAAAATCAAGTTGATAAATTTTGGTTTCCACTTAAAGTTTTCGATCATTTTTTACATTGAATTCATCATGTGACTTATACATTGACATTTTTATAGGAGCAAAAATGTTAAATTTCATTGTAATTAAACAAATGATCTGATCTATATTCACTTTTTTCTTAACTTTTTTATATAACGGAAACAATTACATGTGAATCATGTGATGATTTTTAGGGTAAAAAGTGGTTGAAAACTTAGGTTGGGATCAAAATTTATGAATTTGAATTTGTAATGAATAGAAAGTTAACATTTTAAAAAGGGATAATTTCAGAAACCTCCCCTGAGGTTTCTGAGGTTTCTGACATTTACACTCACCTCCCCTGTGATTTGAACAATTACACTGACCTCTCCTAAGGAGACTAATCCTTTACAAATTTAGTCCAAATGATTAAAATATTGTTTTAGAGAGTGAAATTAGAATTTTGTACCTGATTTGCCATTTGTGCTACATGTCCAATGAATGACAAAGTATTACAAATTAATTAATAATTAATAAACTTTAAGGAACGTAGTTTATAAACAAATACGTATTACTTATTTAAAGTACCAGTTCTTTACGGATATTTTACTTTCAAACATTTACTTTATTACAAATATTTATTCTCAAATATAGATTTGTATTTACTCTCAAATATTTAATTTTTGTTAAATAAAAAACTTACCAGTTTTTCTTCCGTAGAAATATTAATATAACACTTTTTCAATTTTAGTTATAAATATTTATGTATTTAGCATAAATTAAATGATTCAGGATAAAATACTCATAAAGAGCTAATACTTTACTCATGTAATGGATGAAAACCATAAAAAGTTAATACTTTATGGGCCATTTCTTTTTTTAAAAAATATTTAATTTATATCAAATAGATAACCTACTGATTTTCTTTTTGCGAGAATAATTACTGTAACACTTTTTAATTTTTAATTACAAACGTTAATATATTTATCATAAATTAAATATTTGAAAATAAAATATCTGTAAAGAGCGGGTACTTTAAATAAGTTATATGTATTTGCCTATAAACTACACTCCTTACTTAAATCAATAAATTACACTCCTTAACTTAAATCAATAAACTATACTCCTTACTTTATCCTCGTATAGTTTATAAGCAAATACACATAACCTATTTAAAGTACCGACTCTTTACAGATATTTTATTTTCAAATATTTAATTTATGATAAATATATTAACGTTTGTAATTAAAAATTAAAAAGTGTTACAGTAATATTCTCGCAAAAAGAAAATCAGTAAGTTATCTATTTAATATAAATTAAATATTTTTTAAAAAAAGAAATGGCCGATAAAGTATTAATTTTTTATGATTTTCATCCATTACATAAGTAAAGTATTAGCTCTTTATGAGTATTTTATCTTGAATCATTTAATTTATGTTAAATACATAAATATTTATAACTAAAATTGAAAAAGTGTTATACTAATATTTCTATGGAAGAAAAACTGGTAGGTTTTGTATTTAACAAAAATTAAAAATTTGAGAGTAAATACAAATCTGTATTTGAGAATAAATATTTGTAATAAAGTAAATGTTTGAAAGTAAAATACTCGTAAATAGTTGGTACTTTAAATAAGTAATACGTATTTGTCTATAAACTACGCTCCTTAAAATTTATTAATTATTAATTAATTTGTAATACTTTGTCATTCATTGGACATGTAGCACAAAGGACAAATCAGGTACAAAATTCTAATTTCACTATCTAAAACAATATTTCAATCATTTGGACTAAATTTGTAAAGGATTAGTAACCTCAGGGGAGGTCAGTGTAATTGTTCAAACCATAGGGGAGGCTAGTGTAAATGTCAGAAACCTCAGGGGAGGTTTTTGAAATTATCCCTTTTAAAAATGAGGAATGAATAAATTTATTTGACAAAATGTAAGAGATATTTTAAATTATTTTTCCTTTAATTTTTTACTATACAATTAAGCACAAATTTTAATACATCAAGAAAAGTGGCAATCATAAGAACTTTTTTTTATGGTAACGACACATCTAACTTATACTAATCTACGCCTACTACTCTAGGGGGTGGTCCAACTGAGTCGAGAAAATTTGATGGGTACTGAACCACAATCAGATCAGATTGGTGTAACACACCTGTATGAATTTAGAATAATCCTTGTATATTGATGGGACCAATTGGTCGATCTTGTCTCTACCACTTATCACTATATGTGATTTGCCATTTTAACTAACTTAAATCCATATCGGTACATAATACACTCATCTGATTCAATAATGATTCAATCTCAATCAATTTTCCAATAGACTCGGTTGGACTCTCCCTCTTAAAATAAACTAGTATAGGAGGTAGTATAGAATAGAGACAAAAAATAAAAATAAAAATTGGTGGATAGGCCCAAACAATTGAACAAACCGTCCAATCAAAATCAACTCTTTTTCCAGATGTCAGTCTCACCAAAAATTACTAAATCCTCCCCAAAAAAAAAAAAAAAAGGAAAAGAGAATTCCAGAATCTTCCATCTGTCTCCTACCGAACCCTCCTCTCAACAAAGTAAAAAGAAAAGAAAAAGGGAAAAAGTCCCTCAACCCCTTGTAAACCCCTTATCTTCTTCTTCTCCTCAAAGGCTCCGTTATCTCTCCATTTTCCTTCTCCTTCCCCAGCCCCGCACCCTCTTCCCCCCGCGCGTCCCGCTCGCACCACTTTCTAGGGTTAGGGTTTGAAAAAAGTTGAGAACTTTGGCAGAAGTAATGGCCTCCTCAACTGCTCAAATTCACGCTCTCGGTGGTTCTTCTGCTCGTTTCTCATCAGCGAACCAAACCCCAAACAAACCCTCTAAAACCCTCTTCTACGGTCAATCCATAAACTTCAGAAACAGGTCGGATTTTGGACTCAAACTCAAGTATGCCAGGAATAGCAGCAGCCGGAGGTACAACACCGCCCCGCTGCGGGTGGTGGCGGAGAAAGTGGTGGGGATTGACCTCGGGACGACCAACTCGGCGGTGGCGGCGATGGAGGGGGGTAAGCCGACTATTGTGACGAATGCCGAAGGGCAGCGGACGACGCCGTCCGTGGTGGCCTATGCTAAGAATGGGGATCGGCTTGTTGGTCAAATTGCTAAGCGCCAGGCTGTCGTGAATCCCGAGAATACTTTCTTCTCGGTCAAGAGGTTTATCGGAAGGAAAATGTCGGAGGTGGACGAGGAGTCTAAGCAAGTTTCGTACGTTGTGGTGAGGGATGAGAATGGAAATGTCAAGCTCGACTGCCCTGCTATCGGCAAAATGTTTGCTGCTGAAGAAATTTCTGCTCAGGTACACATTGATATGTGTACGTTGTTAAACCCTGGGTTGCTTAAACTATTGAATACAGTTGAACTGATATGTGGTTCAGTTCTCATATTGGACTCTTAAATGCTTTGGATGCTTTCAGGTTTTGAGGATAACGATAAGAGTGCGGTGAATTTTGTTTAGAGCATGTGTATCGTAGGGTGAACTATTGTTGGATTCTTAAATGAAGGCCACTTTTGAAGTAGGGGTGGGGGGGAGGGGAATGTTAATTTTATTGTTATTGCTGTTGTTGTATGCAGGATTATTACTTTATCTTTGGGGTTTGTGGGTGTGTGTCTATGAATTTGATTGTGCAAATGAGGTGATTTTAGGTAAGGGGACATGATAAAGTCAGCTATAGTTCAGCTGACATATAGAAGCTGTAGTAGCTGAATGATTTGACGAGCTTTGTTCTGAGATGAGGGTGGAATGTATGTGCTCAATTGGTGAATGAAGAAGTGGATATTCCGAAGTTGAGCATTTCAAATGCAAGCTGAGGTGGCAAGAAAAGCTTGAATTCTGTAGTTTGTTCTAGTCAAAAGACTATTTTGGAGGATTTGAATTACAACAATACTGTGCCTTTGAGTTTTTGTCTTTTATTGCTTTACTGATTCTGGTCTATTGCTGATTTTCTATATTTCCTGATTTAGGTTTTGAGAAAGCTTGTTGATGATGCCTCAAAGTTTTTGAATGACAAGGTTACTAAAGCTGTGGTTACAGTTCCAGCATACTTTAATGATTCTCAGAGAACAGCAACAAAAGATGCTGGTCGAATTGCTGGCTTGGAGGTTCTTCGAATTATAAATGAACCTACCGCTGCCTCTTTGGCTTACGGTTTTGAAAAGAAGAACAACGAAACTATTCTAGTTTTTGACCTAGGAGGTGGCACATTTGATGTTTCAGGTACCAAGTGTCTGTTGTTGTGATTGGTTATACACTGTCTCTTGATATCATGTGGAGTGGCTATATTCTTGGTAAAAGCTTTCATTTTTATTAAGAATTTGCCCACTTTTGCTGCTTCTGTGACTTTATTTCCTTCCAAGTGGCTATTTGTATTATCTCTCATCCTCAGCTCATGTACTCTGTATAAATGTCTAAACAGATTGTCTTCTTCTCCAAAATGCAACTTTCTATAACTCCTTTTGCCATTGCTTTGGTTGTAGTTCTTGAAGTTGGTGATGGAGTATTTGAGGTTCTTTCAACTTCTGGAGATACTCATCTTGGTGGTGATGATTTTGACAAGGTTGGTATCCTCTCTCTCTCTCTCTCTGTTGATTTAAAACTGTTTGATGAGTTTTCTATGTTCATCCAAATCCCACATAAAAGAAAATGTTATCTTACTTTCGACTAATATCTTTAGTTGTATTTGCTGCTGGGGAATCATCATTTAATAAATTATGTTGTGCAGAGAATTGTGGATTGGCTTGCTGATAATTTTAAGAAGGATGAAGGGATAGATCTTCTGAAGGACAAACAAGCTCTTCAGCGTTTAACTGAAACAGCTGAAAAGGCTAAGATGGAACTGTCATCTTTAACACAAACAAACATCAGGTACCAATATTTTCTGATGCCCTCTATATCCTCTTAAATATTTTGGTATTATATCATAGCAAGTACATTTCTTTTTTGTGGCAGTTTGCCTTTCATTACAGCCACGGCAGATGGTCCCAAACACATAGAAACCACTCTTGCTCGTGCAAAATTTGAGGAGCTTTGCTCAGATTTGCTTGATAGGTATGAAAAGGTCGTTGAGGCTTCTTCTATATATCATTATTCTATAACCAAGTCACCTTCTGCTTTTCTTAACAGCTGGCATACCTGAAATTATCCTATTCCTCTCTTTATCAGGCTAAAACGACCAGTTCAGAATTCCCTGAGCGATGCAAAGCTTTCTTTTAGTGATATAGATGAGGTGATCCTTGTTGGTGGGTCAACACGTATTCCTGCTGTTCAGGAGGTTGTCAAGAAACTGACTGGAAAGGATCCTAACGTGACAGTCAATCCTGATGAAGTTGTTGCTCTTGGAGCTGCTGTGCAGGTGTGATTTACTGCTACTTAGAGATGTAACAGTTCCTTTTTCTCTTCAATTTGCCCTTCTAAATATGACGCAACCTAGTAAACTTACTCTGTGTCAAAGCCAGAGCTTGATTTCAATTATGTTTATCTTTTTTAATTTGTCTTTGCCACTCGTTTGCCTGAGACATACTTAATTTGTTTATACTAGGCTGGTGTTTTGGCTGGAGATGTCAGTGATATTGTACTTCTGGATGTAACGCCTTTGTCTCTGGGGTTAGAAACTCTTGGTGGTGTGATGACAAAAATCATTCCAAGAAATACAACCCTTCCCACATCAAAATCAGAGGTTTTCTCAACAGCTGCTGATGGCCAGACTAGTGTTGAAATCAATGTCCTTCAAGGTGAAAGAGAGTTTGTAAGGGACAACAAATCATTAGGCAGCTTCCGTCTGGATGGGATACCACCTGCCCCACGAGGAGTTCCTCAAATTGAAGTTAAATTTGACATTGATGCAAATGGAATTCTTTCTGTCGCTGCAGTTGATAAAGGCAGTGGGAAGAAGCAAGATATCACCATCACAGGTGCCAGCACGTTGCCCAGTGATGAGGTATGGCTCCTGAATGCACAAGTCATCTCATGTAGCTGAGAATTTGTTAAGACTGTAAATCTGCATGTATTCGATAGCTGAGGCATGCAATAGAAAAGCAGCCTTTTCTTTTTTGTAAAATCTAATCTACTTGTTGCACCTTAAGCTGAGAATTTGTTACGTCCTGCGTGAACATAATACAGGTGGAGAGAATGGTTAAAGAAGCTGAAAAGTTTTCCAGGGAGGACAAGGAGAAGAGGGATGCCATAGACACAAAGAACCAGGCAGATTCTATTGTATACCAGACTGAGAAGCAGCTGAAGGAATTTGGTGACAAGGTTCCTGCAGCAGTAAAAGAGCAGGTTGAGGCGAAAGTTGGGGAACTCAAGGATGCAATCTCAGGTGACTCAACCCAGGCCATCAAAGATGCTATGGCTGCACTTAACCAGGAAGTAATGAAACTTGGTAGTTCAGTCTATGGCAAGCCTGGCGAGTCACCTGATGCTGGTGCAGCACCAGGCACTGAACCTGGGCCTTCAGGAAAGGGTAATGATGGAGACGTCATTGATGCTGATTTTACTGACAGCAAGTGAGCCTTAAAAAAGGAACATTGATCCTGAGCTCATTTTCACTTTATGGTCTCCCAGCCCCTCTCTCCAACCTTTACAAGCCTTGGAATGTGTATAAGGCGTGAATTTGTGGAAACGGTCCTAGCGTTTGCGGAAACTTGTTCGTGTCAGGGGGCTTGAGAAGGATATCTTATTAGGATTTAATATAGAGGTAACAAATGTATTCAGTAATGGTATTTTTGACAGTGAAATACAGAGAAAAGTTGGCGCTGATGGTTTAAATGTATTTGTGCGCAGTTCTTAAAAGGGTTTAATGCTGTGCAACGAATTTTTTTCTGTTACGCTGAGGTTGAGAATGTCTCCACTTCTATGTAGTGAAACGTTGGGAATTTTAGGTAGCAGGAAAGCTGACAATTTTGATAGTATCTTCAAATGGCCTTTTTGTGTTTGAAAACAAACCTAGTGCCTATAATTGGCATATGTGTTGCACTCGTACCATTTCCTTTAATTGTGGGTAAATTTACTATTGATTTTTCTTTGGGCGTCTGGAATTTTTCATGGCAGCATGGCTTCCTCCATTTCCCAACCAAGGCTCTCTGTCAAAGTTAAATTTTAAACTCAGGGATAAATATCATTCTCACGAATAACATATAATTGCTTATGATTGGGCGGAGCTTACGGCTTTCAAGTGGCAATGGTCCTCCTGTAGAAAAATGTCAACGACTGGCCTGTGTTCAAGTGGAATTGCACCTGCATTGTCCGCTCTCTGTTTGATTCATTCAAAGCTGATATGGTGGCGTTTAGCCCTCATCGTATGAAGAGCGGCATTGTAAAATTACACTTAACATGAGAAACTTCAGGGGGATTACGTACCAAAGCTGTCTGTTTACTTTAGCTATGTGCCGGTGCAGCTGCTTCGAGTAAACAGAGATACTTGCCTTCTGATTCGGAGAAGAAAGCCGTGTACAAGTTCCAGATAAAAGGACTGATGTATAATTAGTTACATACAAGATTGGGGGTTTTCTTTTTTTTCTTTTTTTTTTTTTTTAAAAATAATAATAAATCAATGTACGACTGGCGATGAGTTTTTGCAGCAGAGTGGTGAGATTGAAACCCAGATTGTGAGTGCAGAGTGGGTGGGAGACTAGCAGTTTCTTGAACTCCAAAGCTGGTAATACCAGGTCCACTGTGGAGTCAATTGATCAGCTCTCACCCCCTACTGCAGCATCCCATGGTTTGACGAACATGTGGCCCTGGCGAGGACTGAGGGGAATTGGGCTGGGAGAGAGACTACTTCCTCTTTCCATTCTTTTCTCCAAAGCAGCACCATACTCATCATAATGCAGGCATTTGGAGCAGCACCCACCGCCTCTGGTGTGCCTGGGGGCCGATTGGTAGTAGAGGGGACCGTGATCCACCTGGTATCTTGTGCCTTCCGCCCGACCAACAGATCTAACCGAGATCAGCCTTTCCGGTCCCGCACATTTATGGCCATCGGCAGGTGGTTTGCTAGGATATTGATAGCCCTGGTGAAAGCCTTGCCTGATGGTTTGGTAGTAATTCTGAGGATACAGCTGAAGACCGGAAGCACTGTTCTGCTGCTGAAGACCAGTAGTAAGGTTGCAGACAGTAGGTGAGCTCTGGACCCTGTGCATGTGCATTCGGGTGCTGTGATAGCTGCTCTGGAGCATGGGTTCATGGGCATTTCCATCGGTGTTGCAGCTCTCAGGTGATCTTGGGGAAGAGCAGGCAGAAGATATGCCTAAGGAAGGCCCAGGGGCAGGATGTACAGTGAGAGTTGGGTGATGCAGCTTAGTGCCTGATGAGGGCGGGGCGCGAACAATGCCATTGATCGCATCAATGTATCGCTGCTCGACCGCAATAGCGTCCATGTAATTCTCCACCACAACAGGGTTTGCCGGGAAGAGGAAGGCTCGAAGCCTCGGGGACCCTGCACTTTCATACCGGTCATGTTCGCTGAACATGTGCTTCAGGTCCTCATCAGTCTTCACCGAAACCAGGGCATCAAGATCCTCCTGGACCAACTGATATTTGAGCACCATCTCTTCTTCGATCAGGTATGTGAGCTTCTTCATAAGTTCTATTCAGTCGGTCGGCATCACATTAAACAAGAAAGGAAAAACGCAAATACATCAATAATAGGTTCCAGAGCACTTGAGAGGCCAAGATTCACATCTCATCTTTTGGATTTATTAGTTTCAACCCTGGGAGGGACGTTTATTAATGATGATGAGAATTTTAGTCCAATATATTTTGCATGGTTCAACTGCCAAACAATTCAATTGCTGTATTTGAAACGCCAAATATCATCCCAAGCAGAAAGAGTCAATTTTTATCAAGAAAAGAAAATCAAAAGGCAGAATGAAAATTTTCATTCATTTAGTGAAGCTTATTATACTGCTAAAGGCTGTCAATTCATCCTCATGACATATGAGACAACGAATGTGGGAAGATATGAATAAAAAAAAGTTTTTTTATCAACCTGAGAATTTGATATCTCGAGAGACAGAGATGACGCGGGTCTCACCCCCAACATATTTGAGGTGACCATCTGCTGGCCTGGGAAGGATTTTGCCACCATGGCTGCACAGAAACTTGACCCTATTCTTTGGGGAACCAGGGGCAGACCCTGGTGCTGAACCACAGCTAATGCTATCCTCCACCACCATAACCACACCTTCTTCTGTTGACATTTTCTTGAAATTAATTTTTTTTTTTTTTTTGATATTCCCTCAGAATATAATAATAATTTTGATATCGACAAAAACAAAGGCCGCCCAGAATATTATAACTTTACCACCTACGCAGTAATAACGAATGATATGTACAATATGTACAAAAAAAAAAAAAAAAAGATATGAGTTTTTAGATTGTAGTGATTGACAAGAACATGGGATGACGAGGGAAATGGGAATGTGGGGTGTTATAATTTTCCCTCTTTTTGAAAGGATGCCAATGGGCTGTAAATTATACTCATTGCACACACACACACACACACACACACACACCTGACACCACAGATTTCGCCCCTTTGTCTCATGGTGAAGTGAAATGAAACTCGGGCAGCCCGTGATTCCCACCGATTCCATAGTCGACGTGTCACGAGATCGGATCATTTCTCTAATTCTTGATTTTATTAGTACGATGATGACATGGAAAAACAAACAATTATAGGCAGGATAAGTACGATGCATCCGTCATTGGGTATCCAATCCTACCTTCCTTCCTTTCTTTCATGACACGGGAAATTCGGTTCACACTCATATCATCCTATTGAGAGGGACCAAAATTGACACTTGTATATTAGATGGCAAAATTCGAACCAAGCTATTCAGAAGATAAGAGTGCTTTCGTGTTTGGATTCTTGCTCGATTTGATAGGAGTGCTTTTGTGTTTGAATTCTTGCTCGACTTGATAAGAGTTTGGATTCTTGCTGATCAAACCCAAACATGAACGAACATCCTTGCGTGGTAAAGTTTTAAACTTTGACTAGATATAGATAGAAGGAGTTTGGCTTGATTAGAGGAGATTTTGAAATTTTTATGTAAAATTTAAACTATTCAAATTTGACTTGAATTCTACTTGATAAAAACTTTGTTTGAATTAGATTCGATGAATAAATATGTTGAACTTAAACATAATTTTAAGTTTGTCAAAATAAATAATCAAACTCGAAGATATTTTGTTTGATTAGACTCGTTCATATCTCCAACCATATATGATAAATAACATTTAAGTAATGTGATGCTCCAAATTGTTCAATTAAATCCGCCACATTTAAATTTTTTTTAAAAAAAAATGAATCCACCACATAAGCTATGGGCACGAAAAATGTTTAGTAATTTATTTTACGACCAAGTGTTAGGTGTAGCTTTGCGAAAAATGATTAAGACAAAATTCCTATCAATGAGTTTATTCCTATTACGAAAAGTGTTACAATGTGCCCATAATAACTTTTTTTTTTACTAGGATTTTGGGTCCAATCACAAAAAAGAAACGAAAAGTTTGACTTTCCATTTCATGGTAGAAAAAGATAATAGAATTGCGTGAGAATGGTTTAGTCCAAGATTGCTCAAAGTCTTCGTAAAGTACAAAAATATGATAAAGACAAGTAGTATCAATTATAGAACTGCAGATAAAAAAAAATACTTTATTCGGAATTTTACGCCAAAAACCTTTTTTTTTTTTTTTGGTATTAAAATGAGGATTTCAACTAAGGAGTACGATTTTTTTGTCATGACTCATGAACACAAGAAGCAAAACAAGGACAAATGTAGTCTGTATAAAATCCCGATTGCACATACACATTGGCCACACAATATTTTAGATTTTGTTATTTTAATTGGGTAGGGCTTGAGATGGTGAAATATTAAAGAGAATTATAAAACGAAAAAAAAAAAGAAAAAAGCCAACAAAACTGAGCTTATCAAAAAAGACAAAGAAGCATTGGCTTGGAGAAAGAGAGAGAGAGAGAGAGAAGATAAGGAGCAAGACAATAATAGATTACTGGATTTGCAGTAATCGATCTGGGCCCAGCAGCATTGGATGAGTGATGATGGGCTCCAGTCTGCTCTAAATATGATCCAACGACAAACCCACTATTAATTCGAAATTAGAGCTTTTTTTTTGAATCCTTAACCCCCCGCGTCACCCGAAAGCTATCAAAGAAGGCTTGGATTTTGCTGGACTCCAGAATGACGTAGACATTGAATTGAAGTCTGCACCGATTCAAAACTTGCTGTGGACATCCCAGAGAGAGAGCAGAAGATGTTGTCCACGGAAAGCTCTAGTAGTTGCGTATTTTGATCGGTCTCGTTTGAATTGCTTTTTTTTAAAAAAAAAAAAAGTTTTTTTAAAATGATATACTGTAAAAGATTGATACATGTGAAATAAAAAAAATGATTAAAAAATATATTTGCAGAAACGTAAAAATGTTATCCTTTGCCAATGTAATCAAGCTCTTGATTATGTGGCTAATCATCTTAGATTCTCGATAGGGTAAATAAAGTTTCTATTTTTTTTCGTCAAACTTGCCCCAATCTTCTTAGAAATTAGAATTGTAGATGAAATAAGAGGAAAAAGTTGACCGTCACATTGTAAATTTCTTATACGCTGTTTTTATGTAAAGGTCGTCAATTCTCCAAAAAGGGCAAAAATAAAATCCAATAACTCACTGCCATTTACACGTGCTTATAGAAGCCAGTCCAAGTGATTCTCTCTGTCTTTCTTTCCTGGATTATAATAATGCCACGTCCTCTAACCGAGAGATTTAATTCTCAGCAAATCGAATAATTAATTCTACATTCATCAGATCACTGCTGAATAATTGACCCCCTCTCTCTCTAATGCTTTGTTTTGTTCTGATTCTAGTAATGCAGGGCATGAAATGATATTGAAGGATGAGACCTCACCCCACCAACCTATTTGGCAAATAGAGCAGAAAAATAGTACTGCTACAAAAACCACTCATCATTATATTTCGTTTTCATAAGGTCCAGAAATAATTCTTCCAACATTGGTGGCCCCGAATTTTATGAAATTTTTTTTTTGCCTCCAATATGAAAAGGGAACTGCATACTTGTACCATTTGGGCTGTGTGTATCTATTTTCAGTTGTCTTATATTGGAATAGGGAGAATTGGATTAGCCGTCCCTCACGTATTGCAAATGTGAAAATTTAGTCCCTTAGAATGAAAATGATCAATTTTGGTCTCCAACAAAATAAAAAAGGATCCATTTTTAGTCCTTTTGCACTTTTCCGAGCAATTTTTGGCCGGAATGTGTCACGCGCACATCACGTGCCTAACTTTTAAAGGGTAAAAATGGACAAACCACTTCAATATTGGCCAAAAAAATACAGGCAAATACCTGCATGAACTTGGTCCACCGCCTAAATTGTAGATCCCTTAAACAGAAAATAGGCGCATCACACTTTGCACATAATAATATTCAAAAAGTCTTCAAAAGTTCAGATCAACTTGGACTCTTAATTAAATGAAAATAAAAGGAGTTTGACTAAAGAAATCAAATGCACGCTCAAAAAACTTTCAAGCAATAGTTGTGTATTTGTCTCTGGACCATTCGGATCTAGGAAGGAATGAAGAGAGGGTCGAGGGAAGAAAACATGAGTTTGAACCCGAGGAGAATAGAAGGATAGGAGATTGAAGTGGGATGAAGTGAATCCAAGAAACATCCCTCTCCAGATCTTGATTTTCCTTTTAACTCTTTTAATTAATTTTTTCCTGCTATTTCGTCTTATGTCAAGGATGATTCTTATCTCCAGATCTGAAATTGGGGGCATTAAGACACTTTCATTGGTACAATTTATGCTGAAGACTTCGAGTGAGAAGTACTACTTTTTAATGGTTATTTTCTATTTCAAAATTGAGTGCTCTTCATGGATAGATTTTCACCTTGTCCAATAATGCATAATAATAGAAATGGTGGACTGGATGTTCTGCCAAGGGTGGGGAAAGAGTTAAAAGCATACGAAACTATAGAGACATTGAGAAAGTTTTTTTTTTTTTTTTTTTTTTAATGATGTTGAATATTTGGTGGCCTTTGGGAGATCTTCAGAAGCTATTGTTGGATATTGGATGATAAGCTATAGGAGGATGCTAGCGGCAAGAGTTAATTGGGGGTCTCCTTTCTTTGTTTTATCCGTTTTTTTGGAAGAAAAAAGGTTGGAGTCTGAGAGTTCTGCATCTTGGTTTCTGGGTTCTTGTTTTTATATCTTAGAGTTAGATGTTGCAATTCTTTTCCTCCAAATTCTTCCTTTCCACGTATGAAGAGGAAATCCCTCTATTTAACTCTAATTAATTAACACCAGAAGACGTGGGAGGATCAAAACTACACAAGCATTTTTTCCTTCCTTTCAAACTACTAACCGAGCAAATTTTTCATACTTCTGCCATTAGTGATAAAGCTTAGATTTAGGGTTTGGAAGAGTTGAAGGAGGTTGAGGAGTAATGGTCCCTCACATTTTTTTTTTGGGTGAACTGCACAAATAGTCCCTCACATATTGTAAATGTGAAAATTTCGTCCCTCAGATCGAAAATGATCAATTTTAGTCCTTATCAAATAAAAAAGGATCAATTTGAGTCCCTTTTCACTTTTCCGACTGATTTTTGCCCGGAATATCTCACGTGCACACCACGTGGCCAACTTTTCAAGGGTAAAAATGCCAAACCACTTATCTGTTGACTAAAACCAAAATGTAAAGGACGAATACTGCCCAAAAAAAAATCTCCATTTTGGTACTAACTCACCGTTCCATCTCTGATTTCTCTCAACCCAAACAAAAAAACTTAATTATCACTACCCACTACCCAGCAGTGGACTGATGTTGATGGAAATGAGTGTTAGTGACTAAAGCGAAGAAGAAACAGGCATACCAGAGTGATGGACGAAGAAGACATTCAATGGATCCCAAATTACGGTATGTTTTTCTAAACCCTAAACTGTAAAATTTATGGAATGATGTCAGATACTATGTGAATAGTTTAAATACAGTTGAAATAAGCATGATTTGTGCAGTTAAGAAGCATTATTATATTGATTAGGGTTGCTGGTGGTCAATTTTATGTATTAAATTGTTGTAAGTACATGTGGTCCCTTGTATTGTGCTGTGTTGTCGCTTTACATAGATGGGCTGTCGGTCCCAAAACAATTTTTTTGTTGTTAACTGTCTCCTAAATGGTTGGCAGATGGTATGAATCGATTTTCCATTAGGGTCCACTATGGAGGTGAATTCACTGAGTTGCCGAACAAGGAATATCGCGGGGGTAGTGTAAAAATTGTTGACTGTTGCAATCCTGACAGATGGTCTATATGTACACTTGATAGGGTTGCAGAAAAACTGGGTTATCCTGAGTTTACTGTAATATACTATTACTTGATACCCGGGAAGAACATGGAGGATGGGTTAGTGTATGTGTTATGTGAAGATGTTGCTCAGGATTTGGCTAGGGATGGAGTGAAATATGGTTTGGTTGATGTATACTTTGTGCACTTAAAAACCTACTCCATAAGTGAATGTGAAGCTGGACCATGTAAACCAAAAGAGGGGACTGATCCTAAGGAAAATCAACAGGGTAGTAAGGTGCATGAAGAACCTTCTGATGTAGAAGAAATAATGTTGACTAATATTCCTGTAACTCAATCAGAAAATGAGGGTGAAAAGGATAGCATAGGTGCTGGTGAGTCAGGAGCTAATAAACACATAGAGGAAGCAGCCATAGGAGAGAACTTAGGTGAAATGCTTTCAGAATTTGACATTAGAGTTGCTGATAAAGGGGATAGTGCAGCAAATATAGGAGGGCCTGATCAGAATTTTAGAAAAGAACAAGATTGGACAAACTCAGAAGTACAGAATTCAGGAAAAAATGCACCTTCTACTAACAAATCACCAAAAGAGAAATCATTAAAGAAAACATTCTCAACAAATAAAGAGCAGGCTGAAAAATTTAAGAAAAAGAAGAAGAGTAAGAAGGAGACACATGCTGAGGAAGATGAGGAATGTGCTGATGGTGACAAGTTCATTGATAGTGACTATGAGTTCAGTGATGAAGAAGACATAGTAAAATCTGTTAAAGACAAAAAAGCTGAATGGGAGAAAATTGCCAAAAATTGCAAATCAAATAAGAGTACAAAGGAAAGAACATGTCAAGTGGAGAATGCTGAGATGGAAGAAGATGCCACTGACTCAGATGAATTTGATAGTTGGTGTGACTCAGAAGTAGAAGAAGATCAGCCAAGAAAAAGAGCTAAGTTTCCAAAATTTAACCCTGAAACTGATATGATTGATCCCAAATTTGAGGTTGGGCAGATTTTTACTTGTAAGCAGTTGTTCATGAAGGCATGCAAGAGCCATGGAGTGGTTCACGGAAGGAAGATAAAATTCAGTAAAAATGATGGCAGAAGAGTTACGGCTTATTGCAAGGACTGTAGCTGGAAAGTTTCTACAGCTGTTATGCTAGACAAAAAGACTTTTCAAATCAAGAGCATGCAAGGTAAACACAGTTGTGGGAGGACATTTGACCACGGACTAGCAAATTCAACTTTTTTGGTTGATAGATACAAAAAGGAGCTGGCTGCCATGGCCGACATGAAAGTGAGTACGCTCACAGATAAAGTGAAGACTGATGTTAATGTCAACATCTCTAGGTGGCAAGCTTATAGAACTAAGAAAAAGGCAGAGAGTTTAGTTAATGGTGAACATGAAGCCCAATACAACAAACTAAGAAACTATTGTAGGGAAGTAAAGAGGGCTAATCCTGGCTCAAATGTTTTCATGACCACTGTTGAAGATGATGAGGGAGAAGATAGGTTTGAGAGGTTGTATATTTGTCTCAATGCATGCAAGACAGGTTTTTTAAGTGGTTGTAGGCCTGTTGTCGGGTTAGATGGCTGCCATCTTAGAGGGCCCCACAAGGGTGTGTTGCTTACAGCTGTAGGAATTGACCCCAATGATCAGTTGTACCCCATTGCCTATGCTGTGGTGGAAATAGAAAACAAGCTGACTTGGAAATGGTTCGTAGGTGAATTGCTGAATGACCTCCAAATCAGAGATGAAAATCATTGGACAATTATTACTGATAAACAAAAGGTATGTTAGTGTATTTTTCTGGGATTTTTTTAAACTGAGTTTGCTAGTTTTAATTTAATGATCTGGTTTCACCTTTTTATTTGTTGAAGGGACTGATTCAAGCTATTCAAGAGTTGCTTCCAGATGTGGAGCATAGGATGTGTGTGAGACACATGTACAATAACTTTAAAAAGCTGCATGGTGGTTTGGCATTAAAGGAGAGAATTTGGGCACTTGCAAGAGCTCCTTACAAAAATCTGTTCAAGGCTTTGATGGAAGCTTTGAAAGCAGTTGATGAGGGTGCATTTCAATGGTTGGTTGACAACACAACACCACAGCAATGGTCCAGAGCTTACTTCAGAACCTCCCCTAAATGTGACATTTTATTGAACAATCTTTGTGAGAGTTTCAACTCCAGCATTTTAGAAGCAAGGGAGAGGCCTATACTAGGTATGTTGGAAACAATACGACTTTATTTAATGGTTAGAATGGAGAATAAGAGGGAGTGGATGCAGAAGTATACAGGAAAGGTATGTCCCAAAATTTTAAAAAAGTTGGAAAAGGTAAAAACTGCTTCTAGTGCATGTATAGCTACACCTTCAGGGGACTGGAATTATGAGGTGAGATGTATGTATGGGGATAGGTACACTGTGAATTTGGCTAGCAGAACTTGTAGTTGTAGAAGGTGGGAACTAAATGGCATTCCTTGTGCTCATGCAATAAGTGCCATTGCTTTGACAAAGGAGTCTCCCGAGAACTTTGTTCATGAATGCTACTCAAAAGAGGCCTATATGAAGGCATATGGGCCTATAATATATCCTCTCAATGGTGAGCATTTGTGGAAGGATTTGAAACAGGGGCCTGTCCTACCACCTGAAACCATCAAGCTTCCTGGCCGGCCAAAGAAGGTAAGAAGAAAAGAGCCAGATGAGCCACCAGCTACAACAACTTTTCAAGGACAAACAAAGAGACTGTCTAGAGTTGGTCTAATGGATTATAAGTGCAGAAAGTGTAAACAGAAGGGCCACAATAGTAGGAAGTGTCCAAGCAGTCATGATCAAGAGAATCTCCAGCAACAAGCTGCTGCGGTTACAAGTAGCTCTCAATCACAACAGCAGACTCCCAACACTATGAATCCTGGTGCAAACAAGCAGTCCCAACCTCAGCAGTCCAATTTCACACCTGAAGCAGTTTTTGGTGCAAGTGGCTCTCAATCACAACAGCAGACTCCCAACACTATGAATCCTGGTGCAAACAAGCAGTCCCAACCTCAGCAGTCCAATTTCACACCTGAAGCAGTTTTTGGTGCAAGTGGCTCTCAATCACAACAGCAGACTCCCAACACTATAAATCCTGGTGCAAACAAGCAGTCCCAACCTCAGCAGTCCAATTTCACACCTAAAGCAGTTTTTGGTGCAAGTGGCTTGGAGACTGATACAAATGACCAAGTCTTGTTTGATCTCATCAGTCAAATCCCAGATCAACCTACAACCAGCCAACCACCTACTTCAACATTGACAACAAAGAATGCAACATCTCCAGTTCATGTTTCTCTATTTGTTCATACTAATAATAGCATGTTGACTTCTTTCTATACTATTATTTATTTACTTGAATTTCTGGTTGCCAATTGTCAGGGTAAGAAAGTCAAGTACAGATGTGGTGTATGTCGGAGATTTGGACACACTCGAAGTAGTTGTGATTCAACATTGGCCTCTCTCTATAAGAGACACCCATGGGAACCACCTGAATTGGCTGTAAGTATTGTCTACTACGTGCATAATCTAAAGAGACTGCAAAGATATCTACTTTTAAGACTGCAAAAATTGCTATTGACTGTAAGTAATGACTTCTTCATTGTTTTTTTTTGTATCAGAGGCCCAAGAATACTGCAAATATATCTACTTCTAAAAGTGCTGCAAAGAGGGCTAAAAAGGCCTAGATGACTGGCCTGTTATTGCAAAGAGGGATGACTGCAAAGATATCTACAAAAAAGTGCTGCAAATGGATTATTTTTCGCCTTTTTGTCTTGTATTTAACTTCAGCAGACCTTTTTTTGGAGCAATGGAATTGACTTCTTAGTTCATTGCATTTTTTTTTATAACAGGCGTATTGTAATGAATGAACTTGGCTCGGTTATGTACTGTTTTTTTTCATTGCAATGGAATGCATGCTCTTCTTATTTTTGAAGGGACTGATTATTGGTTAGTTGAACCCTCAGCAGATGACATTGGCAGGACTGAAGAATGAATATACAATTATGTTGTCTCCAATTTTGTTTACTGACACAAATATTGAGTAGTTAGTTAATGTTGTTGAAACCTTGCCAAGTTCTGATATGGCTTAATCCTTAAAAAGTTTTTGGCAGGGCAGGTTTTAATGTTGTTGGTCTCATATTTGGCTGACTAGACATGGTGGACTGCAATATGAAATCTTGTGTTAATGCCTTCTTCCCCTTTCGGCTTTCTTCCCTCTCCTGCTGCTGCTGCTTCGGTATAGCAGCAGTTTTGACAGATTCTTTTACCTACCAACTCTGCAATATCGCCATTATCATCTGCATTATCTTTCAAGTTAGACTTTTATTCCATCTTGTGCTGTAAGCTCATATTCAAGAAAAAATCACAATATACTAGAAAGAACTTAAGCTTCATAATTGCATTCCAACTCCCATTTGTACAATCAACAGGGCCACTAAACGTAACCCAACCTAAGTACAACAAATAAAAGCCACCCAGTTCCTAGTTCACCACCCAGTTCCCAGTTCACCACCTGCACCAACAAATGCCAGTCACAACTCAATCTTTGCTCAATAAATTCTGCACTATGAATACAACAAAGGCCGCAAACAGGAACAATTTCATCATTTTCTCCTTGCGTCTTGTTTCTTCCACCTTTGCCTCCAACTCTCTTAATCTCTTCGCCAATCTTCTTGTGTGTCTCACTAATTTATCGCACCTCTCGCAACTGTTTGTATCATACCACTTGAAATAGCCACAGCCGCCACCACCATTATGCTGTTCAAAATTACCTCTTCAAATTTCACATTTTCTAAAAGAAAAAAGAAACAGAAATCAGGCACACTTACTTCGTAGTAAGCGCAACCGTAGAACCGCTTTCCTGGATTTTCAACTGTCCACGACGTCTTCACCCTAGCTGGTACACCGCAATTACAATTTGGTGGTTCTGCCATGGAGATGAGGCTCAGCTTTTGGGTTTGGTTGAAATGAAGAAGAAGAAGAATTTTGGGCAGTATTCGTCCTTTACATTTTGGTTTTGGTCAACAGATAAGTGGTTTGGCATTTTTACCCTTGAAAAGTTGGCCACGTGGTGTGCACGTGAGATATTCCGGGCAAAAATCAGTCGGAAAAGTGAAAAGGGACTCAAATTGATCCTTTTTTATTTGATAAGGACTAAAATTGATCATTTTCGATCTGAGGGACGAAATTTTCACATTTGCAATATGTGAGGGACTATTTGTGCAGTTCTCCCTTTTTTTTTTTATCAACATTAAAGTAGTCCACCATTTTTACCCCTTAAAATTTGCGCACACGTGATGTGTGCATGACACATTCCAGCCAAAAATTGCTTGGAAAAGTGCAAAGAGACTAAAATTGATCCATTTTTATTTGTTAGGTACTAAAACTGATCATTTTTGTTCTGAAGGATTAAATTTTCACATTTGCAATATGTGAGGGACGATTGGTGTGATCCTCCCATTGGAATAATTCAATCATCTCAAGAGTGAAGTAGGACCATTAAGACTCTTCTTTGAGTGAGGCAGGCCATATCATATGGAATCTAGATCAAGAAGTGTTCCATTTTCTATTTTTAGTACACATTTTTATAATTGGTCTTATAGCTGTAGGGGTAGGAGGGGGGAAGGGGATGGGAATGAATCCAATTAAACTACTAAGAATGTATAAGGAGCTAAACTACTGAAAATTCAAAGAAAGAAATTAAACTATCTCCAAAAATGTTCTAGAAAATCCTTAATGGAAAAGGGAAAAATCCATTTTTCGTCCTTAAACTTTAAGTTAGGGACAAATTTCGTCTCCAAACTTTTAGACGTACTACATTT
Organism: Coffea arabica; assembly: GCF_036785885.1. NCBI lineage: Eukaryota > Viridiplantae > Streptophyta > Magnoliopsida > Gentianales > Rubiaceae > Coffea > Coffea arabica. Next base: position 21,022,688 of record NC_092312.1, on the reverse strand, counting down.
TGTACATGAATTAATTATTTTGGGCAACATTTAGTCCAAAAAGGGTTAAATATTCAATTTGGACGGAAAAGGCTAACATGGCCATTGATTTTGATTGAAAAATTATTTTTACTTAATGGTCACGTGCAAAACACGTGACTTGCTTCATTCAAATTAAACAATTTACCATTTTTTGACTAAATATGACAAAAAATAATTAATTCATATACTAAATATAATGCATCTAAAAATTTGGAAATGAAATGTATCCTTAACTCAAAATTTAGGGACAAAAAATGGATCTTTTCCTAATGGAAAATGCAAGCAAAGGGTTTCGAAACTCTTACCCCTGCACTCCCTGGTGGCTAACTGAAAAAGTGTCCTAGATTTAGACCTTGTACTAAAAAGCATGCATGTACATATATGGATTATTATAGAAACTAGTAACTTGTGAAGTCCCAAATTACCCACCACCAGTTTCTTTTTACTGTTTTCTATTGCACGGTAAAAGCATGCTCACCGACTATTCTTGCAACAATTAAGGTCAAGCATAAGTTCCAAGGCACGTAAAAAAAATATATATATATTGTTTAGGAATGCTCTCACTGCTTCCGAAGGCTAATAATAGTCACATTTTTCAACTATTTGATGTTATGAGCCATAGTGTTATTTTATAGTGAAAGATGTCAGGTGTGGCATTCATGCACAATTATTTATATTCTTATCATAAAACAACATGGAGAATCGTAAGAAGAACTACTCCAGGTCAAAAGGAAAATGTTTCATGGCAGCTCAAGTTTACTATTCTTCATACGATGAATAATGAACAGCAGCCAACCATGGGAGCTTCCTCTTTGGTTTTCCATATCTTGGTCCTACTCCATTGTTTACTACTAGAGGAGGCAAGATGCAAAGAATAGTTACTAGCCCAGGTGGATTAATCTTATTTGCTCTCATGCAGTTAAACAGACTTTGTAAAACCAAAGCAATTAAACAAAATCCTGACAGAAAAAGAAAGATGAATTAGCAGATTCATCTGTAGCTCATACATTTCATGGCTTAATTATTATTGGTAGTACTAGAATCCAAGAATACGCTTACAGGCTTTCAAGATCCCAAATTTCTTCTTCTCCGGAGATCCTATTGAGTTCGAACCCGTAACATTATTATTGTCTTCCATGGCTTCAAAAACGTCTTCATCGACGTCATCATCATCAAGTAGGATCGCAACACATTGGTCGTGGATCCTGCAATACTTCTCATGAGAGACTGAAGGCGTTGAGGATCTTCTCGTTGAGAAGGCTCTCCTCAGTGCTGATTGTATTCCTCTCTTTGTTGTTGTGGTTCTTTCCCTTTCCAACTTGAACCTCTGGGATGATGAAGTAGCCGAGGAAACTGAACGGTCCTTGCTCAAGTACTTTGCACCGACACTACTGCAGGCTGCTTGATGTTCATCTTCATCCTGCTTCTGCTTCTGCTGCTGCTGCTGCTTTGGAATTGGAGGGGACGACTGATCGTGGTCTTGGTGGTCGACGGTGTCGGTATCTTGATCATCAGATTCACTAGTAGGACTAGGAGGAATGTTTTCGTGGACATTTTGGGTTTGACGAGAGAGAGTTGAATCAATGGCACTAAGATCTGAAAAATCAATGGATCTTGATTTGCTGTTGACAAGAATCAACTTGGAATATCCATTCATTTTCTTTCTTTTGCTCTCTTCCAGAAGGGTAATGAATTTATGATTATGAAGGAATTTGAGGTGGGAAGATGATATTGATATGTGGGAGGAGGAGTACAGTACTGCACTGGAGAGAGTTAAGGGGTGTATGTATACTGGTAAATGCTGTACTAGAAAGGCAACTGCAAATTGTTGGTGTGAAACCATCCTTTAGATGGATCATTTTAGGAGCGAAGCGAATGAGATGAATTTGAGTTCTGCGTCGAGGTTTTCTTTTGCTAGAATGGGAATTGTTGGCCAACATCTGATTAATCCCCATATTTTATGACGGGTGGATTTTACTTTTGAAACCTTCTACACGTTTTAACTGTTAAATTTTTTGTTTGATGTAGGAGTCTATTATTTCCAAGAATTGTCTCTTCTAATTATCCTCAGCTCACGGCACAGACATGTTCGTTGGCTTTGACGGTTAGTGAAGTAGAATGTGATCACGGTGGATGTCTAATACAACAGGGCTTGTGGGCTTAGCAAAAGTAAATTACTTCTGGAAAAACCCAAAAAAAAAAAATTTCTTATAAGCGAAAGAAAAGGTCTGCTAAAGGATCAAGCTATTCGCAGTGTAACAAAAATTTCGACCGAACGAGAAAACAAAACAAAGAAAACCATACAGACAATTGCTTTCAGAATTCAGAACACAAAATTTCTGAAACTATTGGCAGATGAGTTTTTTGTCCATCACGGACGGAATCAATTTGATCATACCACTTGGTAAGTCTCTGTACTTAGCAGTGTTCTCTGAGAAAATTTAGGAGCGGGTCCACCTCCCAGTGGCAAAATATTGGCAACCTGCAATATTTTTACGATTGCATATACTCAGGAAACAAATACTACTCAACAAAATGGTCAGTCTAAACAAGCAGAGAAGCCTCAAATTCTGGGTATATGATGCAGGAGTAGATTATAAAACACTGATTTATGAACCTTCTAGGTGTCTAAGCACAGAAAATATCTTTACACATGGCAATCAAACAGCAAGGTGGAAAAATGACATGCACAAAAACTGTAGCTTTAAATGGCAGAGCATACATTCCTCTCTCTCTCTCAAAGGGGTTAACTCTCCATAAATAAGGTCATGTTGTGCCTAAAAAACACATTCAGATTCAAGCTCTCTCATTTTAGCACCGTGTTGAAGGCATAGTATATTAAAGACTAGCAACGGGTACATTTAGAAAATCGAATGTGTATCTATCAAACCACACAAAGCAAATCTCAACTTTTCTGGTTTGCCAATCCATTACTGAGAAAATCTCTAGACACATAACAAAATCGGCAAACTTAAATAAAACTGGTTCTTCAGATAGATAAAGATCTTATCATATTTTACTGCACCAAATATGAAAACCCCTGTGCGGAAAATGTAGGCAGGCTACTAGTCAAGGGCATTACCAGGCAAAATACAGAAGGGTGGGTATTTACAGAGTATTTGAAGTTAGTGTTTGTAATGCACGCCAAAAACTAATTCAGGAGATGCCATAGGTCTCCGAGGAGGCAGTATAACCTTTTTTCACACGTCCTCTTTAAATATCATCTTCATATGTTAAGACACAGAACATGAAGCGAAAGCAAACCTTCAAGTCACTAAATGTGCTTGCAGCAGTAAAACGCACGGAAATTGGGAAAAAGGATGCTGGATCTGCTGGGGGAACCACAAATTCCATAGATCCACTGCCAAGATCACATGCAATCAATTCAGAATAAAAATGCCAACTGTAGTTTAGGTTAAAAAGGATAAGATTCCAAATCCAACAGACCTGCGGTTTGAATTATCAATGAGTACAATAGACCACTCCAAAACAGAATTTCTGGAATCAAACCTGCAAATAAGCATTAAATGAATGTTAAAATGCTATTTCACAGCTACCACTTAAACCAAAGCGGTCTATGAATAAGTTAAATGCAAACCCACTTTTCCCCTTTTGGAAGATGCAACATAAAAAAGCTACTTGAAGAGGCCGCATACCATCTCATTATAAAAAATTAAGCTAGATACCCATTCAATAGAGAGAGAGAGAGAGAGAGAGATAGAGAGAGATAGATAGATAGAGAGAGAGAGAGTTATTTAAGCTCAATCTTCTCGCATGAACAGAATATTATGTCCAGTAACTTCACTTGCTTTTAGTTGTTCCAGTTTTCTGAAGATGCAGACTATGTTGTCTACAATCTACAATTCTGGAACAACTAGCATCACATCAGTTTGTGCAGCAAGGATCCAAAGCTGTCAGAAATAAAAACTCAAAATTCAGAAGACTCAGGGGCTACAACTCTTCACAGAACTCTGCACAGTTCACTCAATTCTGAGTAGATCAACAACATCCAAAACATACCATAGATACATAAAGACATGCTACACTGCATGGAAGCAAGCAAGAAATGCAGCATATGCTCCATTATAGAAGAAGTGGCAACCATTCTATTGCTAAACCACAAAAGATATGAGACCTATGCCTACAGAATAAGGACTCTACAAGCTTCAATCTCCAGGAAGAAAGGTCCAACTGACGAGGAACTAATGAGTTTTTACTTCATCATATAACCCATAAAACCTCACCTCCAATCACCATCAACCTGTCGGACACTAGGAGCTTCTCTTAGGGCTGGAAGGGGCACAGAGATCACAACATTTTGAAGATCAAACAATGAAAAAGCTTCATACTCGATATTCACATAGGTCTCATTCCCAGAAACCGAAGGCCAGCAGTTTACTGAAATATGATTGAGGCAGAAATCAAGAACACAGCAAATTAGTAATCACATAAGAAACAAGTACAGAACACACATCCACTAGCTTACTTGACAATGGCACCAAAGACTCATCTCCACTTTGCATTCTCCACTTCAGAAGACTAACACCATCACCAGATTGGCCAGTCGGAAATGGGCGAGAAGGATCTTTCAGTCCAAGGATATTTTCATTGTTAAACAACTCCTTGTTAATGTTAGGATGTGTTTTGAAAAGAATTGCTGGATTTCCTCCAGTTTCAACCTGAAAATTACACAATTGAATTAGCATGCCTATTACAATTATAACACAAAACGACCTGGATTACCAGATACCCAAAGCCATCTAAGCTTTGTCAAAAAACTTCAGCTCAACTAATGAAATCATATTGGTGGAATCAACTTCATCTCCTTAAATAGAATAGAGGGGCAGCAAAGGTTTCACAGAAGAAATGAAATCCAAGCATTCAGCAGTTCACAGAAACTGCAAGTAATCCCCTACTATGGGATGGAAGAAGCAAAGAAAAACAATGTCATACTGCTATAATGCCTCCATTTTCGTTGTTCAGAGAAAACTACTAAAAATAAAAAAATAAAATATTAGAATAATGAGAAAAACATTTGACTTCTTCCAAATTTTATTCTTAAGAAGACAAAGAAAATTGGAAGAATTTTCATCCTCTGAGGGCATAGCATTGAGGACATTCATTCATCCAGATACAGGATTTGAAACAGCGGTTTCTATAAATGGATTTGGTCTCAGAGCAAGAACAGTGATGTGCGTGTGTGAGAGAGAGAGAAGAATGGAAGGTGAGGGGAAAACCTGCACTTGGATATGTCCATCATCTTGATTAAGAATTTGAAGAGACAAGGTACCCTGAACATCAAAGTTGCTGATACCACCGTCACGTTTCAGTGTCACGTTAAGCTTTTCTTCAGCATTCAATGTTACGGGATCAGTTGGTGGTGGAGCAACAGGTTTGGACTGACCAACAGTGGGTCTCACATCCTCAACAATAACTTCACCTTCAGCTTTAAGAGACTCCAAAAATTGGTTGGTCCTTTGTGTTTTACCTAGCTGCATTCCAAGGCCTTTTGGTGGAGCTGTAGCTGATGCAGCTGGACGACCTGATCATAAAAATAGCATTATGATCAACAAACTATATCCTACCTTGAAACAATAAAGCAGTTAGATATGTATGGTCCAACACCATTCTATTCTAAAAAAGTTTTCATCCTCATTTTAAACAAAAATAAATAAACATGAGTAAAAGTAAAAATTGTCCTGTTCTGAATTAAATAACATTCTTGATACTCAATTCTCGATATGGAGGCACAAATGGAGCCACAATGCATTCTCAGAGTGCTTTCAAACATGTTTGATCATGAACAAGAATAACTTTATACAATCAGTAAATATCTTACCCTCCACAGCCCATGTGCTGTACATAACTTTTTCAAGTATTATAGGCACAACATAAACCTAAAGATGCAATGCAGATTCCAGCTTCAACAGGAAACTAAAAGTAAACTCAATCACAGGTATTTAAATTATACCGCCATGAGAGCATTTAGACCTCATTAAATGGTCGCTTCCACCTATAAAATTTGAAACAACTTATACAACACAGTTAAACACACAGTGCCATTTTTAGTCATAAGTCAAATAAACACGTACCTTTTGACTTAGTAGAGAAAGAATCAATATCTGTGGTCAGTCCAAAACCAGATGAACTTCCATAACCACCTCCAGTACTAGGCAAACTCGTATCACTTCCAAAGCCAGAATCAATTCTACCAGATGACATTGATTGCAAAGGCATAAAACCACCTCTCTCACCTCTATTCTTTTCAATCTGCAGAATGTATACTACAACTTTTAGGCTGTGTGTACGAAAAACAACAACAACTATATATAACAAAGGCATATAAAAACATGAGAAGACTTGAATTCCGCGCATTACCTTGCTTTTATCAATCTCACTAGCTTTGCGCTTCATGACATCCTTGGTGTCATTGATCTTGCTCTGCAAGACCAACTTGTGCAATCGCTCCTCATGACTTTCCATCTCACAATACTGCTTGACTTGTGCAACAGTAACATTTTCCTTGTGCCCAAGAGAGATGGCTTCATCAAAGGCAAAAATAAGCTCAAATGCTGTCTTGCAAATTCCTTCTTCATCAAGGGAATAAGAATATTCAGGGACCTAATAAATTGTTAAGGAATAAGCTTAATAAACCAATGTCTTCTTTTGTATCCATTTATATCGATTCTGGAAGCATGATGGTTGACAAAACTTCCATCTAACTCAGATCAATGCAAAATGAAAGAAACACTTACAATAGAAAATCAGATTTAACGTGAGATCAAACATTATCCCTTAACTTTCCATTTTTCAATAAAATTTAGAAGCAAACTGAATGTGCAGAAAGGATACAAGTTTAGAGAGCAGCCTCAGGGTATCCAAATCTTCAAGAATGTTGCTCTGTTTATTTGTTACAAGCAGCAAGTAGAGAGACTCAATTGGCTGGTAGACATATCGCACATTTTCAGTCTCAACATAGGTGTGTTGCTTCCCAGTTCCAACCAATTTTGGGAATGCTGCAAGGTATCCCTCAATTCTTATGCGTGACATATCAACAAATTGCCTTGACACCAATGCTGTTAGAGCCACATCACAATTTAGATTAAACAAAAATATAATATGCGAAAAGAGATCAAAACACATTAAAATACATAATTAAGCCCAAGCCCACATAAAAGATTGTACATAGAAAATAAAAGATGGATCATGATGCATGAAAAGATCAGTTGATGCTTCAATATCATTGTAGCTTAGTAGGTTCCAACATACATATCCCAACAAACAATTACTCCAAGGAGTAACAATTAAGGAATCATAAGAAATAATGCATGCAAAATCCCACCAAATATTTCTTTTTCACCAAAAAAAAAAGAGCAAAGGACAAATTTCTCTCTTCTTGGGTTTTTTGGCAAAATATTCTCTTCCATTTCTAAGAGGTGCATGTTAGGCTGTCCTTCTAGAGAACTTCCTTTTGTTCGGTATTTTAGTCCAAAAATTATAGAGCAAAATGACCGGATTTGGTGTGGGTTCCTAGGATGCCACAAACTAACACTTTCAAGAATCGGGTGTTTGTATTGCACCAAGCCTGAGCATCCATATATTTGCCTTTTTCATTTATTACTAGCAGATCCACTATTCTCAACTTTCAGAGTTCATCCCCAACAATCCTCTAGTGCTTTTTGGAATTTCTGTGAAAATTTATATCTGAATTAAATTCATATTCGTATTGATATCAACGTTTCCATGCAAATATCAGGACTAATCATATGCACTTCCCTAATCAACAAAGCCTTAACAAAACCACTACTTTTTCCCTAATCTCAATTGAATTTAACAAATAGTCAACAGTACACAATCAAAGCAGAAATCTCCAAGTACATTTTCCCTTTTTGCTTCACAAGCTTAGAAACAAAACACAAAATAATCAACATAATTGCACAGAGAAATAAGAAATCTAAATTGAATATGGAGCTTACGTTTGCCAGATTTACTTATGATGGAAGCTGCTAAAACCACCTGCATCAACACACGCAAAAAGGCATAATTAAGAAAAAAAATTGAGGGAGAAAATCATGAGAAAACCCAATATATGCATATCAGATATTAAGGGGCACATAAGTTTATGATCTCCAATTCAAGTGGTAATCTATGCAACAAAAAAAGCTAATCCTAATCTTTGCAGCACGGATTACCATTTTGGTCCTCTCGAATTCCGCCCTCCACAGGTTCAAATTCTCGGAAATGGTTCCTGTTTCACCTCTGAAACACCAAACCAGCTAAAACTCAGCGAAAACAACGAACAAAAGATCAATCCAGATCATTTAACGAACATAAACGGACGACCAACGAAAAGCTTGCAATGCAATATCACGCACTGAGAAGGCATTGTTCCAAAGAATGCAAGGACCAATTAACACGAGTTGTAGAAACTAGTGAGTGAAATTAATCGAATTTGGTGCAAGATGTAGCAACGACTGAAGAATCATGAACAGATCGGAGCATCAAAAACCCCAGATCTAAAAAGTAATTCAACAAGATCCAGCTTTAAATTAAAAAGAAAAAAGATAGAATTGGCTTAATTAGGAAGATGTTATACACTAGGTACAAGTCGATAACTTACCAGAGAAGTTGCTGCCGCCGCTGCTGCTGCAGAGGGAAACGAAAACCAAAAGGTATTTGAGAGATCTTATAAAGAGGGAAATGATTTCTCTCAGCGGAGTGAGTGTTGCGATTGGATCAGTGATGAAAGCCCCGGGGTATGTTTCTCTTCTCGTTTTGGGGAAGGGAAGTAGCAAGAACGAAGCATCAAACGGGGTTTCTTCTTTCTTACTACATTGAGTAAATTACATTTCAACCCCGCACATTTTGGCAATTACAAAAGGATGCACTAATACTATTCACCTCGTGGAAACCCAACACTCTCATGTTCTCGTAGTTTTTGGTTCGGAAAAAAAAATTAATAGAAAATATTACATTTTTACATAAACACATCTATCAAATATCTTTTTATCTCATATATATTAAATTATTAAAATATATTTTTCTAAAAATATTCTTAAAAATAGCAATTCAAAATTAAACGGGCTCGTGTTCTAGCAGAAATTTTATGAATATATATATATATTAATAATATAAATTATCTATGCAGAAAACTAAGGCCTTGTTTAGATTGCATTTCCTATATTTTTTGTAGAAAAATTACTGTAACAATTTGATATATGTGAAGTAAAAAGGTGATAGAGAAATGTGTTACGGAAAACATAGCGAAGAAAAATTGCTGTCCAAACAAAGCTTAACTACATATCTATCATATAGGAATATTCTTATCACATATTTTCTCAAATATTTCAATAAGCTCTAAAAGTATTTAAATTATCAAACAGTTTTATTAGTATTATTATTATTATTTTTTGTCACTTGTCATCCCTACTTTTACTCCTACTCTAACTAGGGAGAGGTCCAAGTGAACCTACGGAGACTGATGGAGACAGAACCATAACCGAACCAGACTGGTGCACTGCGCACCCATTTGGATTTGAAGCAAAGCCACAAGAGTGGCATTTTGGTCACCAAAGCTTTAAGAGCCTGGTGGTGGCCAGCAGCCCAAGAGCTAGTGGTTGTTTTTGTGACGACCCCACTTCTCCCAAGGGCGAACCCAAGGGTATCGGCGGGCCGCCTGCCTAACTCGCGCCAGGACTCAAAACTTAAAGTTCGAAAGAGCACTAAATACAATATATACAATCTCAAAAGAGTTATAATTACATTCTCCAAAAGTATCGAGTCAAACCACCAAAACAAAAACAAACATCCTAACTGTTCAACTATTACAAGCCAATCTTACTATACTAGTATACGAGCCAAAAGTCCCCGCGTCGGCCCCTGCTAAGGAAAACAAAAGGAATGGGGTAAGCTATATGCTTAGTAAGTAAACAGGGGCGAAAGCATAAATTTCACGTAACAGTTACACAATAAGAGTAAAGCAAAAGTAGAAAAGTAACATCACATAATAAGGATACAGGTGGCTCCAAAGCCAACTCATGTGCCATGCGTGATCTCCTGCCGACACTCCGTCGACCGCAAATAATAGTCCGTAGAACTTCACTTGTACACCCACCGACACCTTATCACCCTCACTGGCCAGTCACCTCACAAACTTGCCCGGGCGAACGAAATCACAAACTTGAGCTTGAATCACAAGCTCGGGTCACAAACTTGGTCACCTTCTCGGTGAACCGGATTCACAAAATTGGTTCATAAAATGAACCTACAAACTTGGTGACCTCAGACTAAGTTGGACTGCGTTCGACCAAACCCTAACCGGCTCGAATAGTCCAACCAGGTCAAGAGTTCGCCCCAAACTCACAAACTTCACAAAATTATTCAAAATCACAAACTTTGCAAACTTCACAAACTTTATTCGAAAGTCGCCCCGAGCCACAAGCTCAAGGGTTTTGGTTCCAAAAGGTTCATATACATATGCCAAGTACAATTATACATTCAAATTAGGGTTTAGGTCGAGTGCGATAAAGTACACTCTCGCCTAAGTGCCCTTTTCACATATCTCAAACACATAGCAAAGAAAACACACCAAACCGGCTTGAATACTTACACAAAGTACAAAAGTAGTACAAACGTGAAAATCACTTCGTGCGTGTTCGCTAGTAGGGCCCACCAGCTCCGCCTAACTCACCACGATCTGAAATAGAAGATTGCATCACATGATGTCATAAACGGCCACTAACGTGCCCAAAACAAATAAAACAGCAACATCGGCACACGCAAGTACGGAAAGGGCACACGCACGCGTGCGGAAACGGCAAACGGCAGATTTGATACTCATTTCTAGTTCACCCATAAGTTGAGCTACGAATATCGGATTAAGGCGGATGAGATGCCAAATCGAAGCTTAAAGGATGAACAACAACTGTTATGAAGACATCCAGAACTGAAACTGGAGGCTTTAGTCCCAAATGAACCAAACACAATCACTTACGAAATCTGGCCAATGCACAAATGGTCAGTTTTGAGTACGAACTGTTTTCTATGCTACACATGGTCAAAAGAGCTGAAAATTGGCAGTTAGATAGTTCATTCCAAATGGAACAACTTTCATGAAGGTCGGAAATCCAAATTCGGAACGGAAATTGGTCATCAGGACCAAAACAGATTTCTGGTCATTTTCACGGGCAGGCCTTGTTTGTTCGGCTATATCTCAGGTTTTATAAATCCGATTCATGAAATTCCAAGGGCGTTAGAAAGCTCTGATATAGGGCTATAAGTTTGGTGTTTTGGTCAGAAGCCCAAACAGCTTGTAACTCAGTCAAATGTGAAGCCAAAGTTCCAGCCATAAACTTTCCAAAAACGTACTAGAATCACAAACCGTATTTGACCTCAATATGCGGTAATGGCACCAAATTCACTACGGTTATCGGATGGGGGTGTAAGACCCACCGTTTCGAAGCTAAGGAACAGGGGTACAACAATGTAGAAGGCCACTCAGTCCAAATCCTAGCACAACTAGGTCAAATATGCAAAATACAAATCCAGAATTACCAAAACAGGTTTGCAAATCACATAAAACTGTAATGACTATAACTTAGTCTATACAAGTCCAAATGCCGAAATTCCAAAGGCATATGTTAGATAAGACATCCAGCTACATTGCATCAGAAGACACCAACTTCAAAATCCAAACTAATTCTAGCCAAAATAGCCAAATACCAACGCAGTTTTCGCATTCTGACCAAAGTAGAACAGTTACAGTAATTTCGTCATATCTCATTCTACATTAATCCAAATAACCTGAAATTTTGTAGGCACCTCAAACACATCAATACCTACAACTTTCATGTTTTGAGCAAAGTCAAATTCTGCCTCTAACCCTATGATCCAAAACCGGACAGAATTGGGGATTTAGGAACCCTAACTTTTCAATTTTCACACCAAATCCAAAATTGGTTGCATTTATCCACATTTCACACTCACTAGAGTCATTATAGGCTATTACCATTCATCATATTCAACCACACCATCATAATCCAATTAAACCAGAAAAATCATCATAAAATGGAAAACTTCACCAAATCACTTCAAACCAAGATTAAAACCAGAAATTTCAGCACTCTTATCACTAATAAGCACAACATAAGCATCATTAGGTGTAGTAGGGTGTTTCAAGCTTCACTTACCAAGAACCAAGAGAGAGGAAGATGTTGGGCACCTTAGACCTTCAAACAAACTTCACCACAACCCTTACTAGCACTAGAAGATAAGATTTTATGGAGTGAAATCTAGTCTAAGCTTTTGTTTATGGAAGATTGAAGCTTATGGAAGCTTGAGAGATGGAAAATTTTCTCCCTTCTTTGAGCTTAGAGAGCCAGCCACCAAGGAGAGAAAAATGGTGAATTTTGAATGATTTTTGAGATATTTAACCTTTGGTCAAAAAAGTCAAAATTGTGAATAGTAATTCTTAAAGTCCAACCAATCATATTGTGACACTTGTCACACTCATTAATGCATTCTTATCTTCCTTTTCTCTCTCACATCACTCATTTCACACACTCTACTTATCTCTTAACACCCGATAAATTTTACACAGTATCCGGAATTTAACCTAATTGGCCGAATTTTTCCGAACTTTTCGCACTAGTGGGTCCCACGTCCGATATACGTTCTTAATTTCTCAAAAACTAACTAATACTAGAAAAATCATCTAAAAACTCTATTTACTCAATAAAAATTATCTGGGGAATTTTCTAATAAAGAAAATGTAGGAAAACGGGTTTTCAATCTTAACCGGAACTTAGGGTTTAAATCTTAATCCCTACTTAGGGTTTTCGAAATACTCCCAAAACCAAACGTTACCGCCCAATTAATGAATATATCAACGTAGAACGAACTGGGGCCTCACAGTTTTACTAGTGCTACTTAGTGCACCAAGTTTGTTGAAATAGTGAACGTTTTCCTTAGCCATTAAACTTTGATTTGTTGGGTTAAACCGCAAATGTTTTTGTGTCGCATCACAAAGACATTCAGAGATTTCTCAAAAGAAGTATAACCTCATAAATGGATTAATCAAATTTTGTGAACCTTTTTAATTCCAACAATACTGTTCAGAGATCATGTTTAAGTGGACTGGTCTAAAAGGTAATTACAAGAAGAGAGGGAAAGCAAATTACGAAACCAAACACCTAAGTTAGATTTGATGGTTTGGAATCCTACTTATGAAAAGCTACATTAATATGAGATTGAATACTTTTTAAGTTCGTTAGGAGATAATTACGTCACTTTAGCAACTAAGGCCCTGTTTACTTATCCAATTCAATATTTAAATTTAATGAATTCAGATCTTAATATATTCAGACCGTTTGATAACTAAAAATTAAACATTTGAATTAATTAAATGATAATCTATTTACTTATCATTGAATGTGATATGTACTCAAATGCAGTAGATTTAATACTTCATAATTTAACGAATTTAGATTTCAGACTTCAATTTTTAAATTTTAATTACCCTAAAATTCATGTCACTTTAGCAGATAATTATGTCACTGAGAAAAAAAAAAATTATATCGTGTCCCCCTTTCAAATTCCGGATAAAGCCCATGGACCAGACTTGGAGCTGTGTGCCTCTAATATACCTGAAAGACCAAGAAATATATTGATACAGGCTATCAGCCAAGCGACAGCAATGTACTGCACCTTTTTCTTTTTCCATTCATCCATACAACAAGTGCGTTTAAGGCTACGGACTGATTTTATCAGACAGTATTGCGGCCCAACCCGTTACGATACTGGTCTTGGCTCACTGCTGCTCCACTCGACTGTGGGCAGATTTTAAGGCTATGGACTTGTTCTCGATTATTTATTTTAATTCATTTTATAGATTTTGATTTTTAGATAATTAATTTTTAAAATTTTTTGTATTTGGATTATAAATTTCTTGATAGTCAAAAGAAGTTGAAATCTATAATTTATCAAAGATAAGTTTATTGCTGATATTCATTATTTTTTATAATCACTTTCTATAGTCGACTTATGCCAACTCTAAAGCAAAGACTACAAGGCCACGTGTTCTTGATTGCTATCAAAATTAGATAAATAGTTACCTCCCACGTTACCTAAAACAAATGAATTCCAGGGTTGTTTAAAAAATATCGAAAAAAAAAACAATGGGAAATCAAGAAAATCGAACTAGTCTATGATCCAAAAATATGGTAGCCAATTCAAAATTTTGAAAATGGTTTAAGCTGCCCAACCTACTTTACAAAACAATGTTAAGGTGGATATTTTCATGGGTTTCTTATCCAAACCTACTCACATGCATTCGTGCAGTCCTTTAGCAATAAATTTAGTTGTTAAGTCTCATTGTACATTTACTACGTAATTTTCACAACTTTTGAACTAAACTAGTTCATTTTAACTCCATTCGTTTTTCTTCCTTTTTTTTTATGGACGTGATAATTTATATTCTAAATCTACTCCAACTCTATACTAAGGAAAAGGGGTGGACATAAATGGATCAATAGGGAATCTGGAGATGACTGAATCGTCACCAAATCGCACAGTGCCTTTGCGCTCGCCTGTAAATTTCACTCACTCCAATTTCTACGGTCATTTTCCATTCACTATAGCAATCTTGTTTCTTTACCTTCTCTAACATTTCTTTTTAGGGATAATTTCAGAAACCTCTCCTGAGATTTTTGGCTATTTATTGACTTTCTTTCAAATTTCAAAAATTACACTAATCTCTTTTGAGATTAATTATTTTATAACATTTCTTGAAATTCTCAAGAGATGTTTCTGAAATTATCCCTTTAGGCTACCTAATATAGTCGACTGCTATACTTTTTTAAAATAATAAATGTATATAAAAAAAATTAATATAAATTTTTTCACTTGCACTTTTTCTTGGCAAATCACTCCATCGTTTGAGTTTAAAATCTTTCACTACATTCTCTCCCGATTTCTCCAACTCCGCCCCCCCAACCCACGCACACAACACGACCACACATTCCATACGTTGAATGGTCTTGCATGCGACTTTGCTGAATCAAATGCATGCACGATTAGAGAGAAACAACATGGTAAATTACCCGGTCCATAAGTTCTACATTACACGTCGCCGTCAGCCACTTCCCGTTGAACACGCAAATGGATATATGCAAGGCTGCTAGTTGACGTTTACTGCCGTTGTCCTGGTCTCTGGTTTACCAGTTTTACCTCGACTTTCTAACTTCAGTCCAATCCTTTTCAATATACTATTATTGATTTAGTATTAAAATTTGATAAAAAGATATTTTATTACTCAAAATCTTTTTTTTATGCATCAATTCCATTTTCATCACATAATATATAGAATAAAAAATTTCAGTGCACTTTCTGAAAATAGATAGAGTTTTGGTTAGGTATAAAAAGGGAATAGATAGAATTATAGTTAGCCATAGAACAGGGACGAGACTGAAAGATGAATCAATCTAATAGATATTTCAATCGTACTGAACTTAATAAGATCTCAATTGAATTTGATCTATTAACTAGTGAAATCAACTCAATGCTAAATAACTCAAAAGTTGAACAAATTTTCAAATTCATTAGAATAATCAAATAAATTTGAATACTATACTATGTTTGAATACAAGAATACAAAGTTCGAACATTTATTTTTTAGTCAATATAATAGATTCCTATATTAGGGGGAGGGGGAGGATTTGAAGAGAATTTGGAAGGGACTAAACCATCATCGAACTAAACGAGTGCACTACGCATCCTTACCTCCCACCCTACCATGTTTTAATGCATTGGTGGTGGCCACCAACCCAAAAACTGGTGGTTCGAACACTCTTAAATACATTGTAGAATAGTTTGAACACCCTATCATACTTTAATGCATTGGTGGTGGCCACCAATCTAAAGACGGGTGGTTCGAACACTCTTATTTAATTAATTAGGACTCGTACTAGAGTTCTAAGCTTGAACACTGAAATGTTTGAATTGATTAGATTCATTTGCATCCAACACTGAAATGTTCGAACGCTGATTTTAATCTCTTATATTTGCCCCAAAAAATATAGGACCAAAAACTTTAACACATGAAAACTAATGGAAAATCTCAGTCAAAAAAAAAAAAAAAAATTTGCCCTTTATTAGTAGTCTTGACTGTTGAGTCTCAACTCTCGTGTCTCTAGATCTGAGCTGACTTCAATTTGTTGGGCAGTGTCTAGGGTTTTCACTTTCAGCTCCCAATTCCAAAAAAATTCTCATTGGGCTTTTAAGTTTTTCCAACCACTTGCCATTATTGAAACCACCCAGCTCCAACATTTCTATACTAGCATGCTTTCTTTCTGATATTTTCTTTCTGGCCTGTTGCTAAATTATAGGTGGGGATAAATTTATGCAGGTGTGTTTTTTGAGAATTAGCTCAATTTATACCTTCATTTATTTTAGCTAAATTTCCAATTTTGCTCTAGAATTTCTCCCGTGGTATGTGCAAGAATAGATATTGACAAGGCTGAGCTTGAAAATTGGGAGTCCCGGAACTGTATTAGGTCAAAGGCTCTCGAATTTAAGCATACTACTGAGTTCAATAGCAAAACAATTGGTAACAATTCAAGGAAAATCTGAGTGAAGAAACTTATACGAACAGAGTTTTTACATTCTCGACATTTTGATTTATTGTTGAACTCGGCTTAAACTGGGAACAGGAGCAAGGATTTGCGCTGTAATTCTTGGGCTTTGATTCCTGTTCTTGAAGAGAAGGATGTTTTAAGCAATGGCACTTAAGCTCTCAGCTCCAGAAGCAGCAAAAGTTGCGATTCAGTCAATTGGGCGTGGATATGATGTATCTGTAGATCTTAGGCTCAAATACTGCAAAGGGGATTCGCAGCTGATTGCAATTGATCAAGATCAAGGTCAAGATGTCGTACTCCCAGGCGGAATTTTGATATCTGATGTGCCAAAATCGATCAAATGTGATAAAGGAGAACGCACCCGGTTTCGCTCCGATGTTCTTACTTTTCAGCAAGTAATATCTCTCTGAATACTTGCATACTTTCACCGTTCTTCCTACGTTTTCCATTTGTTATTGATATATGCGGTAACTTTTTCTCGTGTTTGAGTTCAGTTTGTGTTCATGCTAAATTAGATGTGTCAGCGCTGAAGAATGTTACATTTGATTGTGCATTATATTTGCCATGCAATTTTTTTTGTTAGATTAGTTGGGGTGAACTTTCTGATCTTCCTACACTCAGCCAAATTTGGCCATTAGTTGAAGTTATAATTCATATGAGGACAAATTTTTTTTTTTTTTAATCAGAACTGAAACTAGTGTTTTCGTTTTATTTGGATTCTCTGTACTTACTTTATTGTGTCATCATCAGGACAAGTTATTTTACTTTCCTTTTATTTTTATGTTTTTTGATCAAAATTTACAGATTTTCTCTTTTGTATTTACACACTTCATGTTTATCATCAGATGTCGGAACAATTCAACCAGGAGTTGTCATTGACCGGTAAAATCCCTTGTGGACTCTTCAATGCCATGTTCGAGTTTTCTAGTTGCTGGCAGAAAGATGCGGCCTATACAAAAACTCTTGCTTTTGATGGAGTATTCATCACACTTTATACAGTTGCTTTAGAAAAATCTCAGCTGGTGCTGTGTGATCATGTGAAGAAAGAAGTTCCGTCATCATGGGAACCTGCTGCACTAGCTAGGTACAACTTGCAAGGCAGCACTTTCATTCCCTTTTTTCTTTGTGTGTTATGTGTGGACCTACTGTTTCTGTATATATCCAGGCTGGTATTGTAGGTTTGATCCTTTCATTCACTGAAGTATTTCTCTTTTTTCTTTTTTTCTCTTTTGGTTGGTTGTTGGGGGGAGGTTGTGAGATGAAATGCCCCTCCAGGAAGGGGGTTTTGATGTCAACATCACCTATTGTGTTTACATCTGGTACAAAAAACAATTTTTGCAAACTTTATATTCAGATATAGCTTGCACAAACTTTGTGTTTGTGCTCAAGTTTATGAAACTACTTTTAACCTGTGACACAATCTGTGCAATGATTGCCTTGTTTTCCGACTTCCTCACTACCAATTGCATGGCCATAGTTTATTTCCAGTCTACGTGTGAGTGAAACTGTGGAACATTACTATCTGCATGTGAGATAGATTAAACCTTTGATTAGTATGAAAGCAGTTAAGGTTATATTGGGTTACGTATTATCAAACTAAAAGAAGGTGAACTATTTCCACTTCTTTGTTTAAGAGATGCATCTATGGGGCCAAATCTCTTTGATACATGGCTGAGGGTTTCCTTGGGGAAACTCCAACATCTGTTAATCAAAGCTGGGGTAAGAGGAGGGAGAGAACTCTTCACTTGTCATGTGTAGGTTATGAGCATCGACCTCTTCATGTTATCTTGTTTTATGTTCCATGTCCTAATCTTTGCTAGAAGCTCTTTTCATGCTAAATATATTTTTCATCTACTTTAACAGGTTCATTGAAAAATTTGGCACCCATGTTATTGTTGGTGTGAAGATGGGTGGGAGGGATGTAGTATACATGAAGCAGCAGCATTCTTCATCGCTTCAACCTGCTGATGTGCAGAAAAGATTGAAGGCTATGGCTGATAAAAGGTTTTTAGATGCAAGTGGAAAATATGGAACAGAGTCTGAAAAAGCATACCACAATGAGAAGGTTTAGAAATAAGATCTTTTACTCTTCTGGCAACTTCCCATACAGAAGAATTCTGGTGTAAACGGGCATTTATTTCTTTCATCTGGCTAAATTAACTGAAATTGGTCTTTGAGGCCACTGAAGATGGATGCTAATCACATGAGTTCAAGCAAACTAATACGATAACTACCCAACAAACCACCCTAGCAATTTGCTTCCTCACGAACTGATTACCAGTTGAGAGAACCAAAGAATTGGGTTAATCCATTCAATTTGATGCCAGTTCTTTTATGGCGATTACCATAAAAAAGGTTTTTGTTGCAATCAGGCATGTGCTAGATAAACCAAGAATAAGCGGATTGCATAGAGTTTTCACACACTTCTTTTCCTATGTAATTTAGTGGAGCTCATCAGGGGTTGCCTTGTTTAGCATGCATGGGTCATAACTAATGTGCCCACTTGTAATATCATCCTATTTATCAAGATAGATAAAGAATTTGTGTTACCCCTTGTATTTTTTTCTCTCTCTCTGTTTTTTTTTGGGGTGGGGGGGGGGGGAAGGGGTGGTGGCAATTAATCTGAATATTTAATTCATTGAAACCTTGTTGAATTGTTCATTTTTGCAGTTTGAAGTCCGGGAACAACGACTAAGATTTGCAAATAGTGGGACATCAAGTTCTTACTCACATAAGGACGTAAGTCTTCCAGATGCCAGTTTGAAATCTGTTTACTTGCTGCCTTCTAGCATATAAGCAATTTGGGACTTGTTAATTGAATGTAAAATTGCAGGATATTGTTAGCATTTGCAAGAGGAGAGGTGGAAATGACAATAAAAACTTCAGTCATAATGAGTGGTTACAAACTGTGCAATTGGAGCCTGATGTGATTTCAATGTCATTCATTCCAGTAACATCCCTATTAAATGGAGTCCGTGGAAGTGGATTTTTGATCCATGCCATTAATCTATATTTGAGATGTAAGTAAGATCTAGCATCTTTTGCTTTAGGCTATTTTAAACACCTATAGGGGTACCCTGTGATTTCATATTTTTCAGTCATTTGATTATTCAAACATTTTCTTCAATGAGACTATAAAAGGGGAGGGTTGTTTCCTTCAAGACAGATTGCTTTTGAGCTCCTGTGAGTGGCAAGCTGGTGACTGATCCAACAGAGTCTTAAGTTGTTGAAGAAAAGGGCGAAAAAACAACTGGGGGAGTATAGAAGCACCAAAGGGTTGGGCAGGACATAATTGTCTTCTACATCTCTTCCTAGACCTACTTGAGCATATATGAATTCTGATGCATCTTCTTTCCTGCTTCTGTTTGCAGATAAACCACCTATTGAAGAACTTCATCAATTTTTGGAATTCCAGTTGCCTAGGCAGTGGGCTCCTGTGTTCAGTGACCTTCCTCTTGGTCCACAGAGGAGGCAGCAAAGCACAGCTTCCCTGCAGTTTAGTTTAATGGGTCCCAAGCTCTACGTAAACACTGCTCTGGTAAAGTGTTTTTACTTATTAGTTTGACTCTCCTTCGGTTTCTTATAGACTGCCTGATTTTATGCCCCTCCCAGCTGTCCTTTAATTTGTATCTTAGTGTAGCTTCAACAAGTACCAAAAAGAGCTGAATCCTTCCGTACATACTATATTATAAAGTTGCAGTATGTAGAAGGGTGACTATTTTCTTCCCTCCCAAACCCCCCACCACACCCAAAAAAAAAAAAAGAAAGAACAACTAAATGGAAATAGAAACAGAAAAGAATGCCGTGTCTTCTCACAGAGACTTCCTTGTGTTTTGCTGCCTTTGGTATTTATTAGTCTGCAATTTTGGCTGAAAACTTGGTGTCCAATTTCTTGATAAATGTATCAAGCTTACCAGTTCTGAATCTTCTCTTATTTCAAGAGGTGTACCATTTAGAAGCACTTGATAGCATCCTGAACATAATTTTAACCATACGTCTATGTATTCTTTTACATGGCTTCATATTATAAATTCTAATGCATGGAGGGAGGAGGAAGAGAATGGCAGTAATAGTGCAGTGCTGGAACACAGGCAGTGAACAACAAGGATTACTGCTCTAATATTTTTCAACTTCTTGCCAACCAATTGTCTGTACATGAAAATATCTGCTGATGCAAATCTCTTTCCCCAAGTTCATTTCTTATTTGTTGCTTACAAAAGCCTTGTTGATATGGCATGAGACCTGGTTTGTTGTGCTGATAGTACAGAAACTATTTGAGAAAAACCATATGTTTCTGCTGGAATGGTTTTCTGGAAAATAAGTAGTAAAGAAATGGAAAAGAAAGTGACTTATCCATATCTTTTCAGTAATCACTGCTTTTGTTCTTGGTGAATTATGTTGTGCTTTCTTCCAATGGTAATTTGATATTAATCATTCAGGTTGACGTAGGCAAAAGGCCTGTGACTGGTCTTCGACTGTTTCTTGAGGGTAAAAGGAGCAATCGCTTGGCCATACACTTGCAGCATCTCTCATCTCTACCCAAAATTTTCCAACTCGTGGATGATCCAAATGGGAATTTCCTCCATGAGTCTTGTGATCGTAAATACTTTGAAAAGATTCAGTGGAAGAACTTCTCTCATGTATGTACAGCTCCTGTTGAATCTGATGAGGATCTCTCTATTGTAACTGGAGCACAGTTACAAGTCAGGGATTATGGGTTCAAAAATATTCTTTTCTTACGACTTCGTTTCTCAACTGTTCTGGGGGCCACTGTCGTAAAACATCCTGAATGGGATGGATCCCCGGGATTGGCACGTAAATCTGGACTTATATCAACTCTGATTAGTCATCATTTTACATCTGTTTCAAAGCCACCTCCAGAGCCAGCTGATGTGAACATAAACTCTGCTGTTTACCCTGGTGGCCCTCCTGTTCCTGTACAGGCGCCTAAACTGCTGAAATTTGTTGACACAACCGAGATGACAAGAGGGCCACAAGAAACTCCTGGGTATTGGGTTGTTTCAGGTGCAAGACTGATGGTTGAGAAGGGTAGGATCTCACTCAGGGTAAAGTACGCCTTACTGACTGTAATACAACCTGATGAAGATATTCCAGAATAAATTTAGGTTAGATTTTCATTGTAACTTTTCTTGAGAGTTAACAGCATAGAGGTTGTAATTCAGACCTAAGATGAGAGAGGCAAATCGTTTTAAAGCAGCAACCTTTGGAGGAGCGAGGTGGTCCCTAACCAGTCGTCTTGTTGCTGCGTAAGCAATTTGAAGCTGGGATGGCTGTTGTACAGAATTGTAAAAGTGGTAGGGGAAAGGAACTGATCTTTATGTATGAGATTGAATGGCGCGGGATTGAACTGACCTCTTTTTTTCTGTTCACATTTTTCTCCTGTGAATGCGAATCTCACAATCTTGCTAGTGCTATATAATTTCCCATGCAATCTTGGCGCATTTCAGCCTGTTAGTTTTGTGCCATACAGTTAGTTTCCACAGAACAAGGCCTCATCTGGCTGAGAAAATGTCTTTAAATGTGAAAATTCGATTTATGGTGTATTCCTCATTCTGAGTTTTATCTACTATGTGAGAGCATTAGCTCTTGAGCCCTTGTCATCCTGCCGAGTGACAGCATTTGCTCTTGAGCAACCCCCCAAGCAGAGGAATTATCTACTGAAAAGATGTCTTGAACAGTTGTGCGCCCCTTTGTACTTGGGTTGCACTGAAAGAGCTTTTATGCATAGTCTTATCCAATAGCAACAAAAAAAATTTCTTTTTTGGGTAATATAAGCTTAGGCTAGGTTAGGTTTATAGGTTATGTATGACTAACGAGTTTTGTTTTTTCCCTTTTAAGCTACGTAGTACAGGCTGAAAGAAGACAATTCAATTCGTTTTCCTCCCGAAACATGGCCAAAATTTTCCTGAGAAACGTTATTTGTCATTTGTCAAAAGCACACTGTGAAGAGAGGAGACACAAAGCTTTTCAGCGGAAGCAGCAGTTTTCAGCTTTGATTCAAGTCTCCTACTGGAAGTGGAAGTTTTCAGCGGATTGTCATATAAGATGCAAGATTGAAGGTCTATTACACAGAACAAACGAGAACGTCATTGTGGGGGAGTTTCTTTACCTAAGCATCCAAAACCATATATGTTTTATACATTCATCCACGAAGTTGAGGCATCCAAACCGAAGATTACTTGGTGGTTTATCACGTAGCAGTGGACACACCGAGGAAAGACTAACTATATATGTTCATGGGGGGGCCAGCACACCCCTTCCCTTGAACAAGGAAGAGGAGCTGGTTGGGCAATGAATGTAGGATACTGCTGCCCTGGCATTAAGACGGAGAAGTCCGAGGAATACGAAATTGTTGATACCTGCAGCCACAGAAATTAGACATTCAAACCATGAGAGATACGACGTTTTTAAAA
This sequence comes from Coffea arabica, assembly GCF_036785885.1. Classification (NCBI taxonomy): domain Eukaryota; kingdom Viridiplantae; phylum Streptophyta; class Magnoliopsida; order Gentianales; family Rubiaceae; genus Coffea; species Coffea arabica. The sequence continues at coordinate 20,999,602 of NC_092312.1, read as the reverse complement.
AGGAAGAATTGCTGGCAGGAACATACCCTTTGGGGATCTTGGAGTTTCTGCATTTGCGTAGATCGCAAGGTCCTGCTGCTGCCACCTTGAGGTGAAGAAAAAGTCTCACTTGGCTTGAAAAGATGCTCGAAGATGGCCATTATGACAAACATTGAAATTAAGATAGCCGTGGCAACAAAACCAAAAGAAAGGGCATTCATTGATGTCCCAAAGTTTTTCCATGGACCTTCCTGATTAACTTCTGTTTGAGATGGACTAGGATCTGAGCTGGAGTAGATGTTCCAATCTTCTGGTCTTTCAGAATTGAACCTGTTCATTCTAAGTTACATGGACTTCCAGAACAAGCTGATTGCATGAAGAGCATTAGGATCTCATTCTTAACAGTTACAACTAATGATCGGTGTTTCATCCACAAAATGTTTATGCTTATTCGCCACTGATCAGCAATCCTGGTGGAAAGGAAAATGATAAAGCAATCAACATTGTTTTCAGGACTAAGAAACTGATGACCTTTCAATGTAACGGCTAAAGAACAACAATTATAAGGCCAAACGTTAATTTCTCTAGTCTTAGATGGGCTTCCCGTGATGTGCTTTCATGGAAAATGGTCCTCAACTTTGCCCCTAAATCTGTCAAAAGCATTTAGCAAATCTCCGTACGTATTGCTTGAGATAGCATTTCGCAAATAGGACATTAGATTCCAAAGATATCCACAAAGAGAACATTCTACTAAATTGTTATTTGGAAGATGAAGAGCAAAATTTCTTAGAATACTTCCTACATGTGATGATGGAACTTTTTTCAAATTCCAGTTTGATAAATAATGGGGCTCTTTTTCAAATCCCAGTTTGATAAATAACATTTCTTCCCTTTATCATCACATAACTCAATATATGCTATTTTCAATGCTATTGCTCTATTGGCTTTTGCCAAATTTCAGCCCCCCCGGTCTTTATATTTTTCTAGTTTCCTACTACCAAGTGGTCGTTCTACTGAGGCCTGTCCTGTTAAAATACATATAAAAAGTTGTTGAAGAAGTTGTGGTTAAAGCATGCTTAGAAGCTCAGGGACATGATTGACAGAGAACTGTATATCAACCTGTTTGGAGGAGAACGATTAAAAGGGCAAGAGAAGGTCAAATTGATGAAATGTACTTTGGCCTTCAAGAAATGGACATGAGATGAATGTTGTGCTTTGTGTTTATTTCCAACAAAGAAACGAAGTAGTATAATATTATGCAGTGCAAAGAAAGTACTGGAATGAGTTCCTCTTTTACTGGGACAGTTGGTAATGATGAAAAGTTGGACGGAAAGTTTCCTCTTCTGATGTAAATGTTCTTTTGGTGGACTGGATGAATGAGACCTCTCTTTACCCAAAGAACTTGTGAAAACTCACCATTTTGCTTACATTGCGTGGGAAGTTCTGCTAATTCAAACCACTGCAGAAGCTTGGAACTATTCCACAACAATGTATGTCAACAAGGAAGTGGACAATCAAGATCATGATTTCATGACTATTGCTAATAGAGAAACAGAAATTCAAATTCTATACGTTCCTTGAAAGCAGATGCAAGGTGAGGGTAATGTAAACTAGAAGAAGAAGCAGCAGCAGAAAATTTAATGACTTCTCACCAACAAGTGCTATCAGAAGGTTGAACCTGCAAGCCTTTCAGTGGGATCGATGCACTTCTTCTTTCTTTCGGCTGGCAGCACCCAATTAAAATGATGGATTGAAACTGAAAATCAGCAGACACCAAGATGGTCTTCGGTGAAATTGTTAAGACATTAGCCCTCTATCCTGAGGAGGAGGAGGAGGAGGAGGAACAAGCATTATTAATTCAGTAGCCTTCTCATTCAAAAAAAAAAAAAAAAAATATATATATATATATATATATATATATATATATATATATATATAGAGGTTCAATTGGTTTACCTGTCATGGAAAGAAAAGACAGTCACATTATTCCAGGCATTGCTATCTACTAGTAGAGAATGTTAGCTCTCAGGCTAACTAGCTTTATACTCGGTGGAAAATGTGAAGACAAAGTTATATGATAATTTTCGCTGGTACACTTTTTCATGTTTTGATGTTCATGATCCTGATGCTTAACTTAATGAATACTATACCGTGTCTCAGGATGAAACTTAAAGAAATATAAAAGTATGGGCCTCCTTTGTCTGTCTGAAGAGTGCAGAGCCAAAACCAGGGTGGTCTATTCTATTCTATTCTACTGGTGCATCCTAAAGCAATTTGATCAATGTTGGAATGGCACTGGAGGGAAATCAAAATTCACCATTCCAGACCCTAACAAAGAGGCAATCTGCCTAATACTATATATAGGAGTTTATTTGAGATAATTACTGCAGCAATTTTTTTTTTTTTTGTGTTGTGACGTATATGAGATGAAAAGGTGATTAAGAAGATAAAAGGGTGATTGAAATTTGTAAAATAAATTATTTTACTTGAAATTATCTCATTCCAGACAAACCCCTATATAATTTCATTGCTAGTCAAGAAAAAGTTCAATGCAAGTATATGTTATTAATATGTATCAGCAATCTCTTAGCAGGGGGAATGTACAGTGAAGCTGAGTGAATGGAATAGGAATCCTGAGTTGATTTTGATGTGACGGTGATATTTTCAAAATCTTACATCCCACTAATTAAACATGAAATCATATATCCAACTAATTAAATATGAATCTTACAATAGTAGTGTCAAATTTGGTTTCGTCAAGAATAATTTACCTTACCGTTTAAAAGTACAAAAAAGTTTGCCCGTTTTAAGTACTCATTTCTCAGCTTTCAATCAATAGTACTGTGGGAATCAAACATTTCGACGCTTATGAATTTGCAATTGAGCATATTATTGATTCCAGGCTGCATTTTGAGAGTGTTTAAATTTTAAAGCATAATCCCTCTCTTTCTCAAAAACTTGTTGATTGTGATATGGGAATAGCTTCATCATATCTCGAATGCTAATCCATGCAAGTATGAGAAGCAGGTCACATCCAACTTTGGCCAAATCGCAACTCTTTTTTGAAAAGATGAAATGTGTGGAGCATGATTCCACATCAGTCATAAGAGGTTTTGAATAAAGTTAGAAAATATTATTAGCTTAAAATGGGATTAAGAAATTCTTTATATTACTATACGAGTTATTGTCACTTTATCCTTTTAAACTATATCACTGCTATCAATTTACTCTCTAACATTATCTTTTAGTCACTTCATCCTCATAAGTAATTCAACCCAGCATGTTAAGAAATTTTGGACAAAAATACCCCTTTATTCTATAGCATTATCACATTGTTATTATCACTTTATCCCTTGAAATTATAGTGATAAATCGCTTTAATTCCTAACATTATTTTCTAGTCATTTTATCTCATCGTTAATCTAACTAGTATGGTCAAAATTTTTTAAATATATTTACCCTTTTTATATATAATTAAAAATAAAAAAGTTGGAATAGTTATTCTTCCTTTTTTTTCACTTTAAAAGATCCAAAAACATAAAAATAAAAGAGTTTTCTCAAATTTCTTTGTTCACACTTATTAATATTAGAAAAAGAAAAGGAGATAAGGAAGAAAGAGACAGAAAATTAGATTTTACAAATAAAAAAATAAAGAAGAGTCTAATATTATCGTATTACTTTAAGGTTGTCGGGATTAGCATTGAAATTTGGTGGTAAACAGAAAAGGAAAATAATTTTAAAATAATAAAAATATTTAATTCTTTCTTATTTGTATTTAAAAAAAAAAAGAATTGAGCTCTCTGTCTCTCCCCCCTCCCCGTCTTTCTATTTTTTTCAATATTAATAAAATTGCCAAAAAGAAAAAGATTAACACTTTGACTTTTTTTCTTGATACTAAAAAGAAGAAAACCTACTCTAAATTTTTTATTATTTTTATTATGCAAAGAGGATGGTGCTTTCTTCTAAAGTCCTTTAATTTGCTAAGTTGGTTTAATGGTAAGATAAATTGTCTAAAAAATAACTTTAGGAGTAAATTAATAATGAGGCTATAGTTTATAGAGGTAAAGCGATAATAGTTTTAAGAGTTAAACATGTCTTTTCACTTTAATTAACAAACTTCGTTAAATTTGACTGTCAGTTTTGGGGGTAAAGTAATTAAAAGATAGTAACTGTGTGTGTTTGGACAGGAGATTATTTACCCAAATATATTTGCTTACATCACTATTACAATTTTCAATACATCTTTTTATCTTTCCAATTATTTTTTTATCTCATATACATCACATCATAAAAAATACTACAGTAAAAATATCTCAAATAATTTACAATCCAAACACACGTGTCGACATCCAACGTTAAGGAAGTAAAATGATAATAACCCTTACTATCTTGGCCAAGAAAGAATGGGGCGAGTGGGGTTCAAATTCATGTTTTTCTATAATGATCTGCATGCTTAATTTCAAGCCTATTATTACACAAAATACAAGCAAAGATGGCAGGATGTGCCAAAGTAGGGTGGCAGGGGAAGAACAAGAACTCACATAATAATTAACCAAACCATTTGTTGTAAGTGCCGACCTCAACATGGGCAACCAAACCAGATGGTTTCAATGATGGAAAGTTGGCAAAATATCACAACAAAATCCCACTACGTGCAAAAGTTAAATAAGGCTGCCAAATAAAACGTAAGAAAATAAAAGGCTGCTGCAATTAGCTTTTCCACACGCGATTAGTTTTCTAAGATACCACTCTATCAAACCGTGCAGGTGTGGAATCAAATCATACACAAAACAAATGCAGAACTAAAAAAGGAAGAGAATAAATGTTGGATAGGATATGTTACAGCTATGCAATATCAGAACCACCATGATTTATGTGAAGAAAGAATTGAACCCCGTAAGTAGTACTATTGCTACAAAAAGGGGGGGGGGGGGGGGGGGGGAGAGGTAGCTCCCAAAGAAAAGAAACTTTTGTTTTGGCAGGAGAAGCACTAAAGTCAATTAATTTACCTCTAATGGTACATAATATGCCAAGGCCGAAGTGGCAAGTGAGCTTTGTTTGAATTGCATTTTTCTAAATTTTTTATTAAAAAATTACTGTAACGATTTAATATTTATGAGATAGAACGGTGATTAAAAAATGTGTCCACACAAAAAATTGCAATCCAAATGCGAAGGGAACCATAAAAAGCTTTTGATGGGCATTGAGCCTTGAGACTCTTAATACTATAAAGATTTTCTTTGGGAAAGGATAAAGCTATATACTATATGATTAGTGTGTAAAGAACCTAGAAGATCATGCAAAGAGAGCGTGGAGGGTGGGGGGGGGGGTGGTTGGAGGGAGGAAGCTTTTCATTCCCTCAAATTGTACTAGAGGTGGTTCTTTTTCAACAAGCCAATCACCATGTCTTTGAAAGAGAAGGAAAGCCTATCTAAACTTGTTCCTAATGTGATTCCATTTTTATGATTTCAATTATAACCAACCCATGTGCATGTAGATAGGTCTCTTATTGCTGTGTAATTCAAAGGGAAAAGATCTAGAAAACAATCATAGTACTTGATCATAAAATAGCATCAAAATCTACACACACACACATATATATACATGTAGATATAGCCAAGAAAAAGTGAAGGATGCTGGTTTTACATGCTTGATTAAATATGTAACTTTTTTTTAAATTCTATTAGAATTTAATCTATAGCTTCAAAGGTTCTATATAATTTCTGTTAAAAGGGGAAAGAATAAAGGAATGAACATCTTTTGAGTTTTAGTAGTAACAGACAAGCCAAAATTTAAATTTAAAAGAAAAAGGGGAAGGGGGGGGGGGGGGGGGGGTTGGGGAGGGGAGGAAAGAAAATTAATAGAGGTGGTACTTGTCCATCATTTCAGAAAATGTATTTTGGTGTTGACTTATATGTGTTTTCATGCCAGAGAATGTACATTCGATTTTAGAACTACTTTACTTTTTTATGTAATGGAGTCACCTCAAGGAAAAGAATATAAAATATATTGTTGTTGTATAAGACAAGTTCTGAAAAGAGAAGTGGGGGTCCCTGGAAAAGAAAGAACAATAAAGCAAATTGTTGGAAAAAATATATTACTACTGTGTTGAGAGATTGAATCACAATCTTCTTTCTTCTGCTATCTTCTTTGCTAATCACAGTCCTCTTTTTAAGTCTCTCCACCTGAAGCATGCTTCACCTTCCTAGCATGTCCTTACTTACGTATGTTTGTTTACCAATACTTCTTCTAAAGAAAAGAAGAAGTCTTTGGAAATAGATTAGATAGACCCTCCTCCCTTTTTTATATAAAAAAAAAAAAAAAAAAAAACTTTTGAACATGGCAAAATCCCAGGAAACAAAACGCTAAAAATAGCTAGCTCGAATCCTTGGCTATCTATGTACATAAATTTGCCAAGTATTCATCAGGTAGGCTTCTATTTTGATATATAAATACTAGAGGTACTTGAACTGTGCAAAGCACAATTTGGACCCCCTAGAAATTTAGTCGAATGCAGACAAGGGGCAGGGACCTGAACAGTCAACGGCCAGATTTTGACCAAAAAAATGTGTGATCCAGATTATAAGTTGTATATCAATTTTTACAACGTGTGTGGGGCCCGTAAATTTTTGTACTAAAGTTACACGTTGTGCAAACAAAGTTACGCCGTGTGCAATCAAAATTACGCGCTGTGTAAAATGACCAAAATGCCCACTGTCCGTCAAATGCATAGCATCAAATTATTTTGACACATGATGAATGAATAGAAAAATAGGAGAAAAATTGAGCATTAAAGCAATTAAATTTGACAAATATTATTTGAACTCTCATTTTTGTTAATCATGCTTTTGTTATTATTTTTATCGTATAGTTTTTGTTTATTGTAGGAACACAATTAACACAATATGGAGTATAAATAAAATTTCTCTCAAAATTTGTTATGAAGAGAAATTCCATCTATGAAATCAACCTCTCTATTTATTGTGATTTGAATAAAGATTTTTGAACCACTATTATGATGATACCCAAAAAGGAGAGAAACTTAATACACTATAAGTGCATTGGTGTATTAATAGTAGTATAGTTTTAGTTAAAACTAAATCAAAAGCAGTTGTAATACTTCTAGTACTTTAATAATGAGAAAAAGTTTAGGAAGCTACTAAAACATGGCACAATCTTCAACATCAATATAGCTTACTATAAACTTTCATATTTTTCTTTCTTTTGATAGAAGAATCCAGTTCATCTATTTAAATTCTGCTTAAAGGTGACAACATTATCCTGCAGCTCCTGAATATAAATAGCAAAGTTAGATAAAAATATGAATTGTCATGTTTCCTGGTCTACATATACAAATTAGAATTGTACTATTTTTTATTGCAAAAACATCTTTTTAATCAAAATTGAAATTTCTAACAATTTTTTGTCAAGTCACACTCTAGGCCGAAAGCCTCAATTGTGACTTCCACCACCGGCTGCAATCCTTGTATACCAACCCAATTCATACTACAATACTTGAGTAATTAAAAAAAAACAAAAATTAACTTTAGTTTAAATATATACAAAATCTTATTGGATCCTTCAATTAAATTTAATAGGCCATAAAGTAATTGCAAAAAGAAAGAAATGGAGAAAAACGGAGGTACAATTAATGGAGAAAAAGAAGCGATGGAGTTGATTTTCTCAAGGAGAAAAAATATTTTAATCCTTTACCCCAATTAAATAAAAAAAGAGAAGGAAAAATTTAGGTAAAATAATCAAAGGTCCACTTGTCAAAAATATATACAATACATGTGTCAAAAAGATGGTTAGCTAGATAAACTTGGCTTTCTTTTTATATACAAGGTAGAGGTAGATTTGGCTTGATGACGGACAGACAACTCGAGTCTAGGCTCTAGAGGCACTCCGCCTCTTTTTCTTCACGTTATCTTTCTTTTTTACTTTCTTTGTCCCATGTGAGATGTGGGCCGCATTTGACGAAGTTTCTTTTACTTGTTCACAAACAGCCAAGCAACAGTAGAGATTAACGTTCTTCAGTTCTTGGCGTGTTTTTTTTTTTTCTCATCAAAAAAATTGTAGAGAGTCAGGGGAGACAATACATAATTGAAGATAGTTGAAATTATGCACTACAAAAGTTTGTACAGCGAAAATTGGAAATTAGATTGAAGAGTCAGTCAGGGCTTTTGTTCTTAATTAAACATGCATGCATAGATACTACTCTTATCAAAATATCATATACTCACATAGGTAAAAAACTACTAATTGATGAGAAACTAGAGAGATTATCATCAAATTAATCCGAGTGTATGATTATGAGTGTTCAGATTCAAGTTTTTTAATTATTATTAGTAAGTTGGTCTTGAGTTTTATGATGATGGAATTGGAGTTATTATCAAGACCTACTACGTACATAAGCCTTGTGGGTCCATACGTTCACGTGTGTGATTTCCCCTCTTTTTAAGATCCTTCCTCCGGATGTTCTTGAAACTTGAGAAGAGAAGCGGCAAATTTATATACTATATGTTTTTGACCAGTCAGTCCATTCTTCAATATCTCAGCCGCTGTTTGTGAACTGAGCAATACATAAGCTAGGCTTCAGGATACATTATTATTATAATCTCTTATTCAGTAGGCAGTTCCTCTTCCTTCTTTATCATCAAAATGTGTGAAAAGCCAACTGCACATGTGACACGCACTCCGAAAATTGATTGACTGTTCATGAAACAACAGCCAGCTCCTTCTCTACAATAATACCTTTTGCAAGGTCTGATCTCAAAATGTGTTACAAACTGGAAATTTGGTACGCTAAATTACATATGGCTCCATAAAAGCAAAATGCTTCAATCACAAAACACCACGTGACAAAGTTTTTTTAAAAAAAATTTGTCCGTCCGTCCGTCCAACTAGTCAGCAGAAGAATCCCACACTTTATGCAAAAGCCTGTAAATTTAAGTCAGCATTTGAAGAGTCGAGTATCCGCTCATTGGCGCAATAAACCATTCAGTCATTAAGGATGCGAATGCAGAAGTCGGCCAACAAATACGGAACAGGAGAAACAAATACGGAACAGGAGAAACAAATACGGGATGAAATGATAAAAAAGTGATAACCAAAAGTTCCTACTGGAGACCGCAAACTCCTACTCAACAAATTTGGGATAAATAGATCTCCTCTCTTCTCAGGCTTTGAGTCGTCCATAGAACTTGGCCTTCTCCTCGGTTGTCTGGAAGCGACCATGGCCAAATTTCGATGACGTGTCAACAAACTTCAGTTTGATCTCTTCCAATGCAACCCGAGATGTCTGGTTCAAGAGTGACTGCCTCAGAGTCACAACACGCTTCTTTGGCCCCACGCAGCAACCCTTTAGCAACAGATAATCGTCCTTGACAACACCGTAGTGTGGGAAACCTCCCATTGGAGTGATGTCCTTCTCAGTCCTACAAATCAAGATTGCATCAGCAAATTATTTATTTACAGGAATTAAAACGGCTGGCTGGATATAATATTGTGGTTCAATACGACGCATATTTTTCGCCAAAATAGACACAGTCAGGCATCCATGTACCACGCAAACCATCATCTAACCTGTCAAATTCCGTGATAGCAGTATGAGACTCCTGACCAGCTTTCCCCAATCTGTAAATTTTCTTGTTCATCTCTGTGCGGTGGTGGTAACCATTTTGCCCAGCTCTAGCAACTGTAAAAGAAACCCTTGCTGGATGCCAGGCACCAATGCAGGCAACCTTGCGAAGACCACGGTGAGTCTTACGAGGGAGGCGGGTCACACCCCAGCGGGTCACTACACCCTCATAGCCCTTACCTTTGGTTACCCCAATTACATCAATCATCTCATCTTTCCGGAAAACAGCATCCACTGGAATCTGCTTTTCAAAGAAGCTATAAGCATAGTCAACCTTCTTGGCAACATCCCCACCATTGACCTGAATCTCCATCACATGAGCTTTCTTCTGCTTTAGACCCTTCATCTTTCGGATCTGCAAAGTAACATTCAAAATGAAAAGGCTGCAGCAGGAAGCAAAGTACAGTAACACAGGGACAACGGCCAGTGCAGGTCAGAATGATTTACCTGAGTATGAGCCAACACCCGAATAACACAACAGTACTTCTTCATCTTTTCCAGCTGAGCATGAATATCTTTTTTACCTTCTTCAGTCTCATACTTCTTCGCATACTTGGTGAAAGCCTTCTTTTTGGACTTGCACCAATTTTTGTAGAATCTCCTTTTTACTTCCTCACTGAGATGCTGAGCCCAAACAGTGTCCAGACAGCGGAGACCACGGGGCGTCTTGACATAACCAACAACACCAACAACAATCATAGGTGGTGTTTCAATCACCGTCACTGCTTCACAAGTCTCCTTCTTATGCAGTTCTGGATGAACAAGAATAATGTAAGGCAACAAGCAACGTTCTAATTAAAATTCAAAACCGAGTTGAAAAAGAGAAACTAACTTGACCCAGGTTTTTCAACTTCTCTGACAATATGAGTCATCCCAGCTTTATACCCAACAAAAGCAGTCAACCTACAAGGTTTTGTGGTATCATCTTTGGGGAATGCCTTCACTGCATAATCAACAAACAGAATAATATCAGAACCTAATTGCAAAACCCAACAATAATAAGACTCAAATAGCTGAATAAGGAGACAGTATGCAATCCAACTTATTAGCAATTTCATCCATTCAATCATGGCTCATGAGCAAACATGGAAACAAAATAATCAGACTGCTTAAATAATAATAAGTATACCTCAAACCAACAAAGTATGCTAACCTAAACAATCACAAGTCAAACCAAGCAGCCCAAAAGCAAAGAGGAAGAAGTTCAGCAAAAAATATAAAACAAAACTAGGGTAATGCCTCCATATCTGACACTCAGGTGTAGCAGAAACAGTTATCCCGAGAGATGATTGAACAGGTACCAACGGCAAATTTGCAAATCAGACACAACATACAGAATTACATCGGAAAAGGCCAGCTACCGGCTCCCAGAGGACATACAAATCAGAATCATATTGGTCTCAGGAAGACTACAGGATTCTCAACATGGAAAACCTACAATGTGCAAGGCATAGAAGTGGAGAAGAAGAAGTTTCATAGTACTCTAGTTCTAATTACAACTGAAAAGTCAAGAGGACAGATTTCTAGTATCATCAAGAACTCTAGCACTGAAAACACATAGAGCACGGTTGTAAATTAACACACATCTTGAAATACACAAGAACATTGATAAACGTCAGATTTGTAATCATAGGACACATACTGCAATTGGCTAAACAAGCATGGAAAAGACTCCACATGTACAAGAAACACAAACCAGTCTGATTGTCAATCATAGAAGCAATCAATATATGTCAAGCAATTATAAAGTTTTGCTAAAACCTTTTCCTCGGTGGCGCGATGCTCGTTTTCTGGGGAGAAATCCCAAAGAACCATGCCTTGGGTGTTCAAATTTGCGATGCGACATCCTTCCTTCTAGTAACTCTGCAAAAATCTAGTAAAACCAAGCTTGCTACTTTTAAAATGTTGTAAATCTTAGTTTAGTATGATACTCTATGTTGTAAATTTTCCATGTAGCAACAAACTAGCAATTTCTAGGGAGGTTAAAAAAATTACGTAAGCAAAAGTGCTATAAGCAGCAAAAGCAAACATGCGACAATGATCATCATCTCCAGCAAATGAATAGAAATGCTCCCACACCAAAGGCCTATGGCACCATGATTCGGTATGCCAATTCTCAAGCTCATTGGTATTTCTTCCCAAAAACCCCAACAAATTTTATTGGGGCATTGGCAAAAGAGCCTTTTTGAGACTCCAGCCTTGATTACTCATTCCAGAGGGAGTACATTCCAATCAATGCCTGGAAAAGGCCAATGCCAAACATGTTCACCGCCCCCAAGGCACTTGTATTTACTCTTTCAAAATCATTTTCTAATTAGAATTTTCAAAATCATTATAGCTACCATAAACTTTAAACTTAAACAACATAGCAGTAAATTAGTATATAAAAACAAGTTATCGATTTAAAAAAATCATTAAATTAGAAAAAAATAGCAATATTGAGATTAGCTACTACATAATGAAAGCTTAATTATCACGACCACACAAATCAGAACCTTGTAAGCATAGGATCTGAATTCACTACTAATAACACTAGCAGAAATGCAAAAACAAATATAAACTGAAGCTAGAATTCTATGTTTTTCCAGCAAAATTAAAGAAAAATAGTTCAAATAAAAGCAAAATTTAGCATGCTGCAAGTGCTCCAATTTTTTTTAATTCTTTTAGCTTTTCGGTTTTCTAGCAAACAGATCAAAGGCAGGTGAATTTTACAAGATTTAGATTATGCCAATTTTTTGCTATAAAATCGAACGATATTACCTCGACGGAAGAGAAGCGGATGAGAGAAAAATAAGCTAACCCGCAGAGGGAACACTATCAGACCGCAGTAATCCTAGACTCGAGCGCAAGGCTGATTTGTAAGGGAATTTATCCAGAGTTAAGATATTATCTGACGGCAGTGATTAAATGAGAACAGCAAATGCTTGATATTAGCCGTTGGATAGGTTTTAGGGTTTGGTTTGCGTGGTTATAGTTTTATTCTCTAATGGGCCTGTTTGTAGGAGTTGCTTAACTCATTATAATGGGCCTGTTTCTAGGAGTTGCTTAACTGATAATAATGGGCCAATAACATAGGCCTGTTGTCGTATGCCTTTCTTCCTTTTTCTTTCGTTCTGGCCCTTTTTCCAGTTGTTGGAGAATACCTTGCCCTTGGACCCGTATCCTTTCTGATAATTCTTGCTCTTTTAAGTCCTTTAACAAATTAATTTCTCTTTCCTTTGAGGAATAAAGCTTCAAATTTCCACAACAAAAACAAAGCACGGTCTGTATTTTTTAAAATGTTTATGGAAATCGTTTCTCACATACTTATATTAACTTTTCACATCGTGAGATTTGTATTAACTTGTTTCGTACAACGAAAAACCTGACTCCCTTCTAGACTTTAGGATTTTAACATGTAAAGATTACCAATCTGACAATATGCTCATGCAATGCACATATAAGCTCCCTTTAGGTGTTTTTGGGCAAAATTTTCAAACCAATTCTTAGGGTGAGTTTGATAAAATTGAAGTTTGAAAATCGAAATCTAAAATTTAAACTTATTAAGTTATTAAATTCTTAAGTACTAAATATGATGCATTTGAGTGTATATCACATTAAATAATAAGTGAATAGCGCATCACTTATTTTTTGAGAGCAAATTTTGCCTAAAAAATTTAGTGTCATATTAATTTTTTGTTATCAAACGAGTCCAAACATGTTAAGATTTGAATTTATTAAATTTAAGTGCTGAATTGAATTATCAAACAAAACCTTTGTTTCTTCACTACTTTCCTGGTTGTTGCCAAGTCAGGTGATTGTGGTGTAACATTTGTCTCTTAGATAAGATACTTCCATGCCAAAAATTGGCCTTAGACAACAGGTGAGGAATGTATGCACACAAAAATTAAGTAGATTCTTGTGGCACCCTAATCCTCGTGCATGCACACATAATTATTATTTGTTAAATGCCACGCCAAAATGCACTGATGTATTTATTGAACATTTTGCTTACACGAACGCAGCAAGTTAGCAATACACAAAGCGTTTGCAATGGCAAGGGCAACATGAAATGCCTGCTACAAATAAAAGTATGCAAAAGCAAAGACTAAAGGCAGCTAACCAAATGGGCTCCATGTTTGGAGTTTCAAACTCTTAATTGAATGCCACTAAGACTCTGTTTGAACTTGTAGGCCAACAGTGGTTTTGATTTTTCGAGCCCAATACATTATAGGGCCCATAACGGGTTTTTGAGAGACCGGCGTTGTTGGACGGCAAGTTTTTAGAATTTTTGTAAAAAAATATACGGTGGCAACGTGATGTATGTGAAATAAAAAGTAATTGAAAAATGTATCGAGAGAATTTTTCTGCTAAACCCCGTAATCCAAATAGGGTCAAGACTTTCAAACTTGTATTTGATTTGCATGCTATGTTACTGCCTAAAATAATCTTAGAAGTTGACATAAAGGTCATGTTTGATAGCTCAATCCAACACTTAAAATTAATGGATTCAGATCTTAATATATTTAGACCGTTTGATAATATCAAAAATTGAACATCTGAAATAATTAATCGGTGTTGAATTTTTTAGGCAAAACTTGCTCGTAAAATTAAGTGATAAACTATTCATTTACCAATAAATATGATATACACTCAAATGTATTAAATTTAATATTTAATAATTTAATAACTTAATGAATTTATTATTTAGATTTTAGATTTTAAACTTAGTTTTTAGATTTCAGTTTTATCAAATGCACCCAAAATGTTCTTGAAATTCCAAATTTAGGGTACGGGAAGAGAGTCCAAAATTCTAAGGCAAGCAAACATGATGGCCGACCGTGAGGTCAATGAATTTCAGAAACGACATGGCAGATGCTTGCAATTGTGGCAAAGCCAAAAGCGCGTACAACTAGGGATGGCAATCCCGCGGCGGGCTAATGGGGAGCGGGTTGGGGCGGGGGCGGGGGAATTCCCCCTGACTTAGAAACGGGGCGGGGGCGGGAAGGTGTATCCCCGCTACATCCCCCGTCCCGCCACCCGCTTTAAAAAAATAAATATATAAAATATATATGTATACAATTATATATATAATATATAATTTAATTAGTTATAAACTTATGATAATGATATTATTAGTTATATGTATTATATGATGTCTATTAGTATATATAATATAATTGATATTATTAATTATATTAATAATTATATATGTGTACTAATACAAATTATTAATTAGTTATACTAAATTTATTAATACATTTATACTAAATTCCTAATTACACTTAATACAATATCATTTTTTTCTTAAAAAAAGCACAAGCACAATAATGAATTAGTGATTGTATTTGTGCCAAAAGTGAAAACTTGACTACTTTAGTTATATTTATTTCATCATGTTGGATTGTATTCAAATAATTTTTGTTTGATTGTTATTATAAGTTTCAATTATAAAATTACAATAAATAATAATTTGATGATGTGTTGATATTTTAGTACTTGATTATTTGCTAAATTTTAACCATAATAAAATTATATAACAAATTTTTATTAGTCCCGCGGGAGCATCCACGGGAGAAGCGGGGTGGGGCGGGGGCGGAGGGAGTTTGTAAGCAGCGGGGCGAGGGATGGAGGAGAGGTCCCCCGCCCCAACCCCGCCCCGTTGCCCTTCCTACGTACAACGTCAACAAAACTAACCTTTTTTAGGAAACAGAAGGGGTCCTCCGCCCCAACCCCGTCCCGTTGCCCTCCCTACGTACAACGTCAGCAAAACTAACCTTTTTTAGGAAACAGAAAATAATAACAAGGTCAATTGATTTCCTACTGGGGAAGTGGAACTGGAATCAAAATTCAAAATCCCAGAATGGAATCGATGTATCTTATTCCTACATTCTTGTTTGGTTTAACTAATTCTTATTCCGCTGTCATTTTAGTCTGAGGATCAAATAGAGGGACTGTACCAATACTTAATTAAGTAAGTGGACACTCATTTTCAGTATCATCACCCCGGCACTGAATTTCTCATTCCCAAATACTGGCTATCGAAATCCCAAACCCAATCTAAAAATATGAAATGACCCATGTATAATTCTAGCATCCTGAGTGGTCCTGTCTTTTAGAATTAGATCTCATCGTGTATATAAAATAAAAGTTCATGCAGCTGCTTCCTAGTTTAGCTGTTTTGAGTCCTTCTGACACGCCAACTCAAACCCTCCAGTAAAGTTACAAGAAAGAAAGCATAAAGAGCCCAAATAGGATAAGGGTTCAGCATCATGAAGCTTACTTTCTGCTTTAGGTTTTGCTTTAACTCTATCCAGCTAAAAATGAAAGAAAATGCGAATTTATTTGTGTGAGAGACTAGACTGGGCATGGGCGTAGAGATGAAGTGTTTCTTGTTTTCTTCTTAGTAATCAAAGCAATTACGGAAATTATATTGATGAGTTTTTGTCATGGCAATGTGATATGTGATCAATTTAATTAGTCCGCTTAATTGTACGTAGTTGCCAATTTCACTGATTTGATTTGTTTGATCCAACTTTGAACACTAGATAACCATATGTAACCAAAGAAATGGCTTTGGCTAGATCTGATTGCATTCTCTCCACATTGTGAAAAAACAACAAAATAGTACTTTAAAGAGATCCCCCCCCCCCCCCCCCCCAAAAATAAAAAACCTTCGAGGACATCATGAAAGCTTGCTAGCTAGTATCTAAGCATTATCTTTTACGTACAGCTACGAAAGGGGATGGCTCACAACTTTGGACAAAAAGAGTAACTCAGGCGAGAATTTGGGGGGGGGGGGGGGTGAATATATGCTTTGGCTAGGTCGGGAAATGGGGATGAATACTGAATGAGAGAATTCTTGATTTAGAAAGCATGTTTGTGGGAGCAATGAGTGACAATGATGCTCAAAAAGATGGAGAGGGTGGACAAAGCCCATTTGAACATGACTTGGATTTCCACCAATGCCAGGAGTGACCAACCCCACAGATTTAAGGTCAATGCCACAATATTTGTCAAATTGGAGATGTGTAAACAATAATTGTACATACAAATCAATGTATAGGCGCGGACCTAAATGTACATAGCAAGCTAGGTTCCTTGACATGGACATGCAATATGCTTTCTCATTAATCCATCTTGCCCTTCTTTTGCATTGTATGCTGATCACTAATTTTGTTTTTTATATATACAAAAAATTTTGGATGAGTTCGATTTCGATCATCATTACGAGTAGAAGTATATCCCCGAAATCATAAGTTATTTATGGGAGTTCTTATAGATCGTTCACCGATATAATCATGACATCGACAGCGAGATTCGAACATACGATTTTGTGAGAAAATGATACGTTCTTATTAATGAGTCAACACAAGTTGGTAATGTTGATTGATCAGTATCAGGCTGGACGAATGATGTCTTTTACTTATATATATATATATATATATATTTTGGGAAGAGGGAGGGGGGTTGGGGATAAATACAAAGAGCAAAACAAAGTAGAGAAAAAGAAATCGGAGGCAATGAGACATTTCATTAATCTAGGTTAAACAAACAAACTTCTTTATAACTATTGAATTAAAAGCAAGATTAATAGAACTTAGGTGAAGAATGCAAAGCCCTTTTATCAAAAGCAGGAGCCAGTGTGATCAATGGCAAAGTTGATAAAAATTCTTCTCTTTTTAATAGTAAAATATTCGGATTGTGATTTCAGCATCTCATTTGAATGTTAAAGGCTCCTAGTAGCTACGGGAGAATGCAACTTTTCTGTATTTTGCGTGGTTTGAGAGCTAACAAGTTAGAAGAACTTGGACAAGCACCGCAGAATATGATACTAACAACTTAACTCTGTTTGGATTGCACTTTATTTATATCTTATTTACATACTGATTTACTTCCATCATCAACTGATTTTTCAATTATTTTTTATTTTACATACATTACATCAAAAGAGTGCTACAGTACTTTTTAAAAAATTTATTCCAAAGTAATCTCCTATCCAAACACACTTGTTAACGTTTACTTCTCCAAATTACGCTATAGAAATTGGTGGTTGTCTTTTGGTCATTAGGACTGCAAACAAGTTGAGTCGAGTCGAGTTTTGATCTAATCAAGTCGAGTCTTGACTTAGCTTTATTAAGCTCAAATTCGAGTTAGAACTCTAGCTTGACGAGCTACCAATATAAAGTTCGAGTTCGAAAAAATAAAAAAAAATAATTATTTTTATTTTTTAAAAAATAAATAAAATAATTTTTCATAATAAATAATAAAATATTAGGAATATAAATATAATTTACTATTAAAATAAAAAATAAATTATATATATATGTATATACACACACACTCGAGCTCACGAGCGGAGCTTAATATTTTGGAGCTTGACCTCGAGTTTGAGTTCGATTTGGCCAACTCAAACCTGATTCGAGCCAGTCGCGAGCAACTTGATTCGTTTGTAGCTCTATTGGTTATACAAGTAATTTTTAGTAGCAAGAGGTGCATTTATGGTTGAAAACTCCAACTGCATATGTACTCAGATTAACACCACTTTGTAAAGTCGCCCTTGAAGTCAACTAAAAATACTCACAAGTTGCATTTGATAAATTGTGGACTTCCAAGAAAAGCATAGAAGTTGTGAATAAAAGGGAGAATGGGATCCTTCAGGCGATCGATCCCAGTGGATTAGATCTTAGTATAGCTTCTTAATTTTTCTCAAATATTCTTCTAATTTATCTTAAATATGAATCAACTAAAGTTGCAAACTTGAGATTTGTGATGATAATTATATATCATGCCGATTAATTAATTAATACTACAAGTAGCGATACGTTGTTTGACTTCATTGCTATCATTGAAATTCGCTATCCTTACCAGTGGCAACGTCAATCATACATATGAGGACTCCTTGTGGTATATTTAAGTTAAAGGATTCACTTTATTCTGTCAACAAAATTATGATGCTTGAACTTTTGATCCTAGTTTTACA
Organism: Coffea arabica; assembly: GCF_036785885.1. NCBI lineage: Eukaryota > Viridiplantae > Streptophyta > Magnoliopsida > Gentianales > Rubiaceae > Coffea > Coffea arabica. The sequence goes on along the minus strand of NC_092312.1, from coordinate 20,981,021 downwards.
GTACTTTTATTTAGGGCTGCAAACGAATCGAGCCGCTCGCGAGCGGCTCGAGTCAAGCTCGAGTCGAGCTCGAGCCAGCTCGAGTCAAACTCGAGCTCGAACTCGAGCTCAGAATATTAAGCTCGTTAGCTCGCGAGCCGGCTCGCGAGCTTGAGTATATATATTTATATATATTTTTTATTTTTATTTAATAATAAAATTACGTATATTATATATAAATATATTTTAATTTTTTATTTTCATAGTGAAATTACGTATATATCCTTAATATTTTATTATTTATTCAGAAAAAAATATTATATTTTTTTATTTTTTTAAAAATAAAATAATTTTTTTTTATTTTTTTCGAGCTCGGCTCGAGTTGATTCGAGTCGAGCTCGAGCTCGAAAATTGCCAGCTCGTCGAGCTCGAGCTCGAGCTCGAGCTTGGTAAAATTTAGTCGAGGCTCGGCTCGATTAGCTCAAAGCTCGACTCGGCTCGGCTCGTTTGCCGCCCTACTTTTATTCCCTTGTATGGTTACGCTAGCTTTTTCTTTTTTTTTTTTTTAACTTTTTTTCTCTCTCTCTAGAGGAAGTTAAGCTCCAGCATTCAAGTCGATCTAATTCTAAATTAGCTAAATATGGAAAGAAAACTTATAGTACTAGCTCAATTTCAACCAATTTTTGAATTGTTATATTTTGGACCAAACGATAAGGTGGTTTACTACCATTTACCCTATAGTTCAATTATCTTGGTGTAACATTTTTTTGTTTGAATTCAGCTCTATGTCACAAATTGTGTTAAATTAAAGTGCACAAGAGATGAAGAAGAAAAATGGATTCATTTGTCAAGAATAAGCTACGACGAGCACAACAATTAAAAGAAAAATAAAAATCAGACGAATGATTTAGTTGGAAAGGATTGGAGTTCGGAGCACAAGTATGCGTGTTCGAGGAAATGAAATTATATTTTTTGTATGTCTCATGTAATTTCTGCTATTAATGCAGATTTTATTAACGAAATTTCGATGTGTTTCACCAAAAATGAAATGAAGCTCAAAAACCGAACCCTTCTCCTTTTGACCACATTAAAATTATGTATACAAAATCTTTGTTATAGGATTACACATCTCGAACTTTAATCGTATAGATTGGTGAAGACCAAGAAGTATACTGAGGACAAAATCTGATGACTCTCACAAAAAATTAAAGAAGAAGAAGAAGATAATTACTAGACCAACTCTTTCTAGGTTTCTGGGAAATTAACAAAAAGGTTAACGCAAAAAAAAAAAAAAAAAAAAGGACAGGACACCAGAGGCAGCCCCAGAAAAGAAGCTGGACATTGGAGGATTTCCGGGACCCCGATTGGCCCCTAGTGGCATATAAATCCAGTGGGTGCGAGAGAGAAGGATCGCACCTGCGGACCTGCAAACGGGAGCGTGGCTATTTTGGAGCGGAGAAGAAAGCGACTTGCAAAATAAGTTAGATGTAAATGGTTCAAAGATTAGCCTTATGTGTACGTACATCAATCATCACTAGATTTTTTTTTAGCACGACTGTGAAATTCCGTGACACCTTATTGCTGTGGATTAATCTTTCCTATACTAACAGTATATACATTCTGAGCGTTGGATGAATGACAACGATGCAAAATTTGAATTTGAAATTTAACTTTTGTACACATGTCATGAATCAAACGGTGATAATGTATACACTGTCAGTGTATATAAGATTTACTCGTTTGTTATTATCACATATGAATTAAATTTTTTTTTCTTGTACTGTGCTAGGGATTTTCGAACATCCAAAAAAACTGAAAATATTTGAAGGCCTCTTGATCTCTGTTGGAAGGCAGGGGAGGGTGTTGGTTTTGTTTTCGGACCAACTTCTAAATGAAATGAAAGCCAGGCCACCTTCTAAAGATGCTTGCTTTGTCCTTTCTTTTTCTTCTTTCTACTTACTAGTTGATCTTCTTTGATCCCTCAGAAAAAGAGGGAAAAAAAAATCATCTTCTTCCAAGATAAAGCTTCATAGAGCATCCCTCAAAGGCCTAAAGTTCCCCATCTGAGGCAAAATGCGAATGCCTCAGCTTTTTCTTTCTTTCTTTTTTCATCCATCTGTTGAGCTCTATTTGGTCAAATCAACAGTAGCCCCTCTCTTTTTCAATTGAGCATTATGATTTTCTAGGATTATGCGTAACAATTGAGAGTCATACACATAAACCTCTTGCATCCTTGAAATCATATAAAAAAACAAGAATTTAGTTCTTGAATTGAGAAAGAATTGGCACGTATATAGTTTTTAGTTAAGTAAATGGCCAATATTTGCGTACTACTCCGACTCCAGCCAATATCAACTACGAAGCGTTAAAAGAACAAAAACCCATCTCTAAATTAAAGGAGTATGCCACTACACATCGTTTGATTTAATTGCAAATGCAAGATGTGCACCCCCGACCTACAATCAGAGGAGAGGAGGATTGCTGCTTCGCCCGTGGCTGGTTGATTGGAAGTGAAAACGACTCAGCCCACTCGAGAGTTTCATACTTGAGAGTTGAGAGGGACCACTTGAATTAAAGAGAAAACTGTAGACTGTCACCGGGGACGGGGAGCCAATCATTTTTCGTATGGTGCAAGTGAGGTTCCAGCATCAGTCTCTCAAAGTTGATAACTAACTCCGCCTTGAAATTGAATGGGTGGGTAGCAAAGTGAAAAAGGACATCTCCATCTGCCAGAGAAATAAACAAAGGCAAAAGGACAGACTTTAGGACCGTACCTCATCTGATCACAGACGAGAGGACAAACATGTTAGTTTGCTCTTTGCTGAAGAAAGGGCTCTGCAACAGTAATGAGGATATCTATCTTTGAGCAGCAGGCCAAATCGAGAACCATGCTGTTCATTCCCGAGTCATTAATTATTGTTTCCGATCAAAGAAATGATGCATCTAATAATTGGTCATCATCAGTTTGGCCGTTGACTGTATCTGACGTGTATCCACAGATTCTTGTCTTGATGGAACCCAAGCAAAAATCTGCAACTTTGCGAATATGATCCGAATTAATTAAACTCAAAAAAAAAAAAAAAAGAATTGGAAATAATCCCAACTCTTCAAGTGTCAGCAGTTGCCTGCCTTTGATGTTTCAGCCCCTTAATAATCCTTCAAAATAAATGCACACATGAACAGGACTGACAATTTTCTCTGGGCTTTCTGACCAAGAAAGTTTCTGTTCTGATTGATACTGTTCATGAGAAAGCCTTAAGGGATTAAGAAGACAAGTTAAAAGGCTGGCATAGTGAAAACTTGTAAATCAGCCATGAGCTAATCACCCCTTTTAAAAAAGTGTGGATTAATTCAAGGAGCTCCGCCGAAGTGGGAATTCAACCCCTCCCCGAGCCCTTGACAGAAACAGGCAGCACAAGGTCACGGTTAATTGCATAATCTTGAGTTAAGTGGTTTCTAAGGAATCATCACATCACACAGTGATGATTAGGGCTGCAAATGAAAAGAACTGCTCGCGAGCGACTCGAATCAAAATTCGATTTGAACTCGATCAATATTGAGCTTGAGCTAATCAAATCCAACTTGAACTCGAACTCGAGCATATAAATATATTTATTTATTTTAATAATAAAATTTCATATATATCTTTAATATTTTATTATTTATTAAAAAAATATTATATTATTTATTTTTTAAAAAATAAAATAATTATTTCTTACTTTTTCGAGCTCGAACTTTAAATTGTCAACTCGTCGAACTCGAGTTCGAGTTTGATAAACTTAAATCAAAACTCGGCTCAATCAAATCACAGTTCGACTCGATTGTTTGCAACCCTAGTGATAGTGATTTGATTTAAGGCTAAGGTACAGCACCTTCTTAGACATCAGTCCAAAACTAGTTCCCCATGCTGCGTACAAATTACAAGGACTTCAGCCCACGGGAGGGCTTTGGCTACAGCAAGACCACAAGAAAATGACCCTTCAAAACAGGGGAGACCTCAGAGACCTTCCTGTATCAGTTGGATAGACAGAGACTCCTCAAAAAAGCGCCTTTCTTGCGTCTTGCCTAGGGTTGCAAACGAGTCGAATCGAGTCGAATTTTGGTCTAATTGAGTCGAGTCTCGACATAATTTCATTGAAATCGAGCTTGAACTCAAGTTCGACGAGCTGACAATTTCAAACTCGAGCTCGAGCTCGACTTGATTCGAGCCGAGCTCGAGTTCGAAAAAAATAAAAAATATTTATTTTATTTTTTATAAAATAATATTTTTTTCTTAATAAATAATAAAATATTAATGATATATATGTAATTTTACTATTAAAATAAAAAAATTAAAAATATATATACTTAAAATAAAAAAATAAAAAAATATATATACTCGAACTCGCGAGTCGGAGTTTAATATGTTGAACTCGAGTTCGAGCTCGATTTCGATTCGATCCAGCTTGAACTCGACTCGAGCCGCCCGCGCCGGCTCGTTTGCAGCCTTGCGGTCACTACTCTTGCCCATGTAGTGCACAAGTCTTGCCACACGAGTTTTAAACACAAGTGGAGCCAAGCCACATTCTTTCTATACTGAAAAAAAATGAAAAAGCCACAACTAAGAAAGAGAAAGATATGTACAATTGAATTGAATTCACGTAGACATAAACAAGAGCACTCTTTTCCATGCATTTGGGGCCATGGATTTTCTTTTTTCTTTTTTCTTTTTGTTTTCTGTTTTCTAAGAGAGAAGGAGGCTAGGGTGTCTCATGCCTGTCTCTCAGCTCTGATGAGTCTTCACTGTTCAACTTAATACCGCAACAAGAGAGCCAGCCCAGCAGGCCAGCACTCCTTTCCATGTGAAGTGAGGGATCATGGATTTTCTTTTTCTTTCTTTCCAAGTGGGGAGATGATCAAAAGCAAATTAAGTATTCTCTCTGCTTTTGCTTTTCAGCCCTCTCTTTAGGACTATTCCATCTTCTAATAAAGCTCAAATACACATTAGATTACATAGAGACTTGGTCCCAGACCTGTAGGGCAAGCGATCAAGAAAGAAAGAAAATGGAATAAAGCAGCGGCTGCAGAAGAAGAAAAGCTTTCCTGGTTGCTTCTTCCATGCAACCCCATGACCACAGTACTCTCTGCACAGTAATTATTTACAGATCATTCCCTCAAAAAAACATGGTAATGATATATTAATTATCATCATCTTTTACGTCTTACATCTACTGTTAATGTTGCAGGCATTTGTCTCCTGATTGTACTCGAGGCAGTAGAAAATATTACATTCGGTAATAGAAAATTAAGCATGTGTAAGTGTAATAGTACATGATCAGATACACGGACATCAAAGTACACAAAACTGTGTCCTCAAATCTAGTCTTATCTTGAGTGCTCCTATCCAGTGCCGTACATGTGCCATGCGAACAATTTGATACAAAGACAGGGGGAGGATCATTAGGGATTCATCCTCCAATGCCATCCCTTAGTTGTGCGCAATACTACTACCGTTATTATTATTTTTTCTTTCTTTCTTTCTTTTAATTGTGGTTGATGATGAAGGACTGAACTTTTGAACATATATACAAAATCATCGTGCACCTGATGAAATATGAAATAACTATCTTTGCATGACGAAACCCTTACTGATTCTCTTTATTAGAAACTTAAAGCTATTAAGTATCCTGGTATCCCTAGCTGTACAGCCAGTCTTGAAAGGCCAGCATTTGGTATGATTTTTTTGCAGGTACAAGAAGTATTTGAAGGGAGGCAAATTTCAATGGCATGCAGGAACAGCATAATTAGGGGGCTTTGTACGTCCAGATTCCTTATGCTATTTATTCCCGGAACAGCATATACTATTAACAAGGTACAAGATCAATTCGACGATTCTTGAATTGGTTATTATGACAAATTTGATGAGAGCATTTCGTACTCAGTAAACACGCAAATTGGAAAGCCGCAACAAACTGCAAACACCAAAATGACGCCAAGATGGTATAATTTTGCTGATACACAAGTACTAAGCAAGCATGCAGAAGTAGAATTGAAGCTACAGGTTGGGGATGCATATTTGCCCATAAATTCCAACAACCTTGCTCTCTCTCACCTGCGCATCTCTTCTGTGTCGTACATTTGTGTCAAAATGACACAAAATAGCTTTGTAGTAGTGGCATGACGCATTGATTACGATGCCCACTTTTGCACTTTTGTTTTCAGTTTTATTTTCAAAAAATGAAATATCAAAGCCTGCTGTTGTTGGTCTTTGAAAAGCAGAAAAATACTTGTATGAGACCAACTTAATCATTCTCCATGACTGGAACTTTGAAAGTGAAATTCCATCATCTCTTGCTCAAAATAAAGACTATCCTTTGATTAAAGCTAAAGTGTATTCTTGTCATATAAATACACTGGGAGAATCACCTTTACTTTACCCATAATCTGAACTTTAAATTTCTGTTGCCCAACGGCCGCTTCCTTTAGTTCACAATAAAACCTTCTCTTCCTTCTCCTTTCCCCTCTTGGCTTTGCTACATAACTTGCAAGAAATATACTGTTATTTATTGCCAATTTTGATCATCTTAATCGCTTCACTGGAAGAGAAAAGCAAAAGCTGAGGAGGAGAAAAGGGGGGGTGGGGGGGCTTAGCTTCTTCCTTGATTTTGAAGCCTCTTTCTCTCAAGATGTTTGATTCTTTCAATCAGTATAAACTTGAGGTTTCTCAGATTCCCTCAACTTTCCATTTGTACTTTTCCAAAATCCTCAGTCTTAAAATCCTTTGTTTCTTCTCCAAGTCCTTCCAAACTCATTACTTTCCTTGAAAAGAATTTATCCAGCAAAACTATGGTGCCATTCCTATACCTGACACTCTTCTCTATTGTAGGCACTGCTGTTTCTTCTTCTTCTCTTCTTACTGATTTTCATGCCTTAGTCACTCTCAAAGAACGATTCGAGTTCTCCAATCCAGCCATTGACACTTGGAACACTTCTGACCAGAACTCTTTATGTTCATGGACAGGAATCAAATGCTTCCATGGACGAGTAGTGGCCCTCAATATATCCAACATGAACCTTTATGGCTCTGTTTCCCCTGTTATTTCAAGCCTTGACAAGCTGATGGAGCTCAATCTTGACGGCAACAATTTCACTGGTGAAATCAGAATTGAGAATATGAGCAGTCTGCGATCTCTGAACATATCTAACAATCAGTTCATTGGACATCTTGACTGGAACTACTCAACTTTAGCCAATTTACAAGTGTTCGATACCTACAATAACAATTTCTCTGCTTCTCTTCCTCTTGGAGTGCTGAGCTTGAAGAACCTCAGGCACTTAGATTTGGGTGGAAATTATTTTTCCGGTGAAATTCCAGCAAGGTATGGCGAAATGATTGGATTAGAGTACTTAGAACTTGCAGGAAATAATCTTCAAGGTAGGATTCCTGGTGAATTGGGCAATCTGACTAACTTGAAAGAACTTTACCTGGGCTACTTCAATGCCTTTGAGGGTGGTATTCCTAAAGAGTTGGGGAAGCTGCAAAATCTGGTCACTTTGGATCTCACAAATTGTGAATTGGATGGTTCAATTCCTCCTCAGTTAGGGAATTTGCAATCTCTTGAAACTCTCTTTCTGGACATCAATGCCCTATCTGGTCCAATACCAAAGCAATTAGGCAACCTCACAAGCCTGGTCACCCTTGATCTTTCTCGCAATGCACTTGTTGGGGAGATCCCATACGAGCTCATTGACCTCAGGCGGCTACGGCTTCTGAATCTTTTCATGAACAGATTGCATGGCTCGATACCAGATTTTGTTGCTGACTATCCTAATCTGGAAGTTCTTTATCTCTGGAAGAACAACTTTACCGGCACTATTCCAGACAATCTAGGCCAAAACCGGAGGCTTCAAGAGCTGGACCTGTCCTCAAACAAGCTAACTGGTATTATCCCCCAAAACTTGTGCGCCTCAAAACAGCTTAGAATCTTGATTCTTTTCAAAAATTTTCTCTTTGGGTCAATTCCAGAAGGCTTGGGAACATGTTCGAGCCTTGTTAGAGTCAGGTTAGGACAGAACTATTTTAATGGTAGCATCCCAAATGGCCTCATTTACTTGCCAGATTTAAACTTGCTCGAGTTGCAAAATAATTTGTTGTCTGGAACCTTAATTGAAAAGGGTGAGAATGCATCAAACCCAACTAAATTAGCTCAGTTGAATCTTGCAAACAATCAGCTTTCAGGTTTGTTACCATTTTCTATTGCCAGTTTTTCTTCCCTCCAAATCCTTTCATTAGGTGGAAACGAATTTTCTGGTCCAGTACCTCCTGCTATAGGTGGACTTCAAGAAGTAGTGAAGCTTGACCTCAGCGCAAATGCTCTTTCTGGAGAAATCCCAGTTGAAATTGGTAATTGCCTTCACCTAACGTATCTAGACCTGAGCCAGAACAACCTGTCTGGCTCAATTCCGGCCCAAATCTCAAGCATTAGAATCTTAAACTACTTGAATGTATCAAGGAACCACCTGACTGAGGCAATCCCGAAATCAATTGGTTCAATGAAAAGTCTCACCACTGCAGATTTTTCCTTCAATGATCTTTCTGGAAAGCTGCCCGAATCAGGCCAATTTGCATTCTTCAATGCTTCTTCATTTGCGGGAAACCCTCAACTCTGTGGATCCTTACTGAACAATCCTTGCAATGCCACCCCAGTAGCAAGTCCAACAGGGAAGTCTCATGGCGAATTCAAGCTAATCTTCGCCCTCGGCTTATTAATGTGTTCACTAGTCTTCGCAACCGCAGCCATAATCAAGGCCAAGTCATTCAAGAAAAATGGCTCAAATTCATGGAAAATGACAGCCTTCCAAACTCTGGATTTCACTGTTGCCGACGTCCTGGAATGTGTGAAAGATGGCAATGTGATAGGCAGAGGAGGTGCCGGCATAGTCTACCATGGCAAAATGCCAAATGGGGTGGAAATTGCAGTTAAGAAGCTTCTCAGCTTGAACAATAACACCCATGATCACGGCTTTAGGGCCGAAATTCGAACCTTGGGTAACATTCGTCACAGGTACATTGTAAGACTCCTTGCCTTTTGCTCAAACAAGGAAACAAATCTGCTGGTGTACGAGTACATGAGAAATGGAAGCTTGGGAGAAGCATTGCACGGTAAAAAAGGCGGGTTTTTGGGGTGGCAGCTGCGGTACAAAATTGCTCTAGAAGCTGCAAAAGGGCTGTGCTATCTTCATCATGATTGCTTCCCTTTGATTGTTCATCGTGACGTGAAATCCAACAACATATTGTTGAATTCGAGCTTTGAAGCTCATGTTGCTGATTTTGGGCTGGCCAAATTCTTGGTGGATGGCGGTGCTTCCGAGTGCATGTCAGCAATTGCGGGGTCCTATGGTTACATTGCCCCAGGTACGTACGTCCCCATAAACCTTCATCAGTTGATCATCTCATGATAACCTTCTTTCTCAGAATGGCTTAACGAAATTTGCCTCAATTAGCATCTAGCTTAGGCTCATATTTGATCCGTCTAAGTTTCTTGTAAATTAACTATCAAAAATAGGTTCAACCTATCAATAGGCACCCGCTAAGATATAATTGAGATGTTCGATTTTTGGAAAGAGAAGATTAATTAAAAAATATATATATATATAAATATAAGATAGAATAATAATTATTAGTATGTATATATACACTGTAGATTATCTGAAATTTTATGTGTATATATACCCATTAGAAAAAAACCTTTATAAATAATATTACTAATCATTATTATTGGAAAGAAATGTGCCCAGTAATCTATGGAAAACTTCCAGCTTCTACTATTATAACAACTTTTTGGATGTGATGCGTTTAAAGTTTAAAATAAAATGATGGTTAAAAAATGTGTCGATTATGCAAGTAAATAAATATTTTCTAATAATTCACTGACCAAACAAACCATTTTTGTTGGGTTTTTTTTTAAAAAAAAAAAAAACTAAAGAAGCCAAGTGCTCCCTAATAAGTCAAAATTAAGAAATGGCGTGCGAACTTGATTAGCTAAAGGCAGAGGTGGAAAGGCAGCCGTGACAGATTATGTGTGAGGCTGTGAGAGATTTTTTTGGGTAATCGGGTCGAATCAGGAGGACTGGGATTACGAGACCAATGCGGACCCCCACGCTTAATTCTGTGCCGGAGGTAGTCAGTGGGGTCCAATTACTTGTGCTTTGGATGATCCGTAACGTAATTCAGTGGGTCAATCAATGTGATGTGCCTGACCAAAAGAGATCAATACAGCGTCGTATGCCGTGAAAGCTACATCCGCAGCACATCCTTTTTTCGCCGCCGGCGCCAAGTATACGCCTGTACATCACTGCCTCATATCGTCCCCACAACTTCTAACACTGATTTTTTTATTTAATTTTTTTGGCGCTAGTGGTAACATCCCAACACCTATCAAAGTGTTTGTAAGAGACCGTGGCAAGTATTTGTAAATTTTTTTTAAAATTATGTCACAAATATATATTTTTTAAATCATCTTTTTATTTTATATACATCATATAAAAAAAATAGTGCTATAGCGTCTTTTTTAAAAAAAAAAATATATATATATATATCTGCTATCCAAACACATTCATCATTTGCCAGGAAATTATTTGAGAAAAGCTGCATTTTCTAGCACGAATGAACGTCAATTAGTTAGGAGGTGAATTGGCTAGAGAGAGAGGGTCGTAAAGAAATTCAAGCAAGTTAAAAGATTTGATTTCATCTTCTATATCAAAAGAGTTGGGAGGGAGGGTGGGTTTGTTGTTTTTTTTTCAAACGTAAGGTGGTCATCGCATGATTGATTTTGGTGCAGAATATGCATACACGCTGAAAGTGGATGAGAAGAGCGATGTGTACAGCTTCGGGGTGGTGCTGCTTGAGCTGATCACCGGGCGTCGTCCGGTGGGTGATTTTGGCGAAGGCGTAGATATTGTGCAATGGGCCAGAAGGGCAACCAATTGCAGAAGAGAAGAAGTCGACGGCATCGTTGATCCGAGACTCTCAACCGCGGTGCCAAAAGATGAAGCCATGCATTTGTTCTTCATTGCCATGCTCTGCGTTCAAGAAAACAGCGTTGAACGCCCCACCATGAGAGAAGTTGTTCAGATGCTCTCAGAATTTCCTCGCCAATTTTCATCCACCCCCCCTGATTATCGCACTCAATCTTCTTCTTCTTCCTCCTCTTCTTCACTGATCACTTTTCCGCAGCGCCAAAAGAATCCTGATCTCAAAGAGAAACCTGCCCAAAATTTCGACAGGAGACTTTAGTTTGATGAAAAATCTTCTGACCTTTTTTGTCCCCCCTCTATTTTAAGGGTTTTTTTTTTTTTTTTTTTTTAAACATGGGTTGATTTTGTTACAAGTTTGTTCTTCTCTTTTTAGTGATCATAGGAGTACATGGGAATAATCTCGACAGTTGTTAGGTAGGTACTGGGTAGTTTCCTCATGTAGAGATATTTTGTGATCTTAATTAAATGGCCATCATGTCATTCCAACCTTGTAACATACTATATATATATATATATATATACAAATATTGCATTTTAATTAATTGAAAGAGGTTTGTGTTCCTCACCGTTGACATTTTTCAATAATTAGTGTTTACTGAGTTTAATGACTGTTCGCGTTATAAATAATTTGAATGATTTATTTGAAATAATTACTGTAGCACTTTTTGTGATGTGATGTGATGTGTGTGAGATAAAAAGGTGATTGAAATTTGTGAAGTAAATTTTTTTTATTTGAAATCAGGCCAATCCAAACAAACAGATGCCTCTAATTCTTTTATTGCCACGAGCTGTTTTTGGAGAAATGAATGATATTTACACTCTTCGATTAGCTTCCAATACTCCATGATAGGGAGGACAAATATTAATTTCCCTATTTTGGGGCCCTAATTCACTCGAAAAACACTCATATTAGGCTTGTGGTAAACACAAGGGGTGCATTAGAATCTAGACTTTGGGCTCAATTGGTCAACCAATGGAGCCCAAGACGCTTAGAAGGAAAGAATGTCAGGCGTTAACAGAATGGGCTTGGAAAGATGGGCTGATGAATGCCTTTATTTATTAACTTTTCGGTATTTTTGTTCGTTCTATGCTTCTTTTTTAGTCATTCTTACGGGCCTATCACATTAAAAAAAAATTTGATAAAAATATAAAGAAATTATGATGAAAGACGATAATGACTAGTTTGGGAGTTTACGATAGAAAAAAAAAATGTGAGAAAGCTGGAAGAGAAGAGAATGGAATATAAACTCTCGTTGTGTTGTTTGGGAGTTTTGAAAGGAAAATATCATTCATTTTAGCCTTTTACTAAATTATCCATGCCCTTTTTTTAATATGTATAATGTTTGAGGGACAAATATGATACTTCATAAGCAGTTGTACAAGTGTTTTAAGTTTTCCTCTCCTTTCATTTCAGGAAAAGATTGTGGATCATTAAAAAAATATGATACAAAACCTTCCATTATTTTCTTTTCTCTCACTCAAAAGACTTACAAATAAATGATTTGTAATATTTCTAGCAAAATCCTTTATTTTCTATAGTTTTTTTTTTCCCATCCAAGCCCACTGTAAGTGAAAGTTTAAAAAAAAAAATTGTAAGGAAGACTATTTTACATCTTGTACAAGGACTAAAATTAGTCGGCATAAAATTCATCATGGAACGAGTAGTTTTGAGATGTAACACTATGAATATAGCATTTTTAAAGGAGACTTTAAACCTTGCAATGGGAAAAGAAAAAAATGGAGAATTTGAACGTACACTCTTCCTGTTGGACTTCCATTCCATCTGTATTGTACGAAACCCATTTTGTTTTTCAAAGGTTTTGAATTAAAACATGCTACTTATAATCCCTTTTACCTTGTTATTATCACTATATCGAACCCACGATAGGGGTGCAAACAAGTCTAGTCGAGATTTGGCCTAATCGACAAGTTTCAATTTCGTTTTATGAAATTCAAACTTGAGTTCAAGATCGATGAATTCAAAATGCAAAGTTCAAACTTAAAAAAATATAAAATAATTATTTAAAAAAAATAAATAAAATAATAAATTTTCTTAACAATTCATAAAATATGAGGAATATATATATATATGTAATTTTATTATTAAAATAAAAAATATATATATATATATATAATCGAACCAACTTGCAAGTTAACGAGATGAATATCTTTAAAATCAAGTTTGACTTGATCAGTTCGAAGTCAACTCGAATTTGATGTTAACGGAACTCGAATTCAAATTGATCACGAGCCACTTGATTAGTTTGCAATTTGAACCACAATAATGACCCTCAAGCTGAAAAGATGTAAATGAGGTGAACCTGATTCGTTACATTGCCCGTACCACCAAACCCCGCCCATCTTCATGGACCATGGTCCCATTCGAAATTAAATTAGTCTACAATCCCTTCCCCCTCAAACACTAAAAAAGGACAAAAAAAGGAGGGAAAAATAAAAAAAGGAAAAAGAAAATGAAAGAAAAGTCATCGATGTTCAGGACCATCTTATATGTGATCCAACCGCCCACATTTAGTCTCCTAAACTAAGAAAGCAAAAGCAGCCGTCAGATGAAGAGCATCAAGGGTTAGTCCACAGTGTCTCATCACGCTCTCCGCGCGCCTCCCTTTCTTATATACTTCCACGCTGCCATTTTTCTCCCCCTTTTCCTTCTCTGCCTCTCCCCACGGGAAACCGCTTTTAAACCCCCGAAGCGGTTTTCCGTACTACCGCCAGCTCCTTAAATCCTTCCGGATCAGAGTCTGAGGTGTTAGGGTTCCGATCAGCCGTTCTGCTTTGTTGACTCTTTTCGGTCCCTTCTGCTAGGTTAGATCTACTTTACCTGTCTTTTTTCTTAGGATTTCTTTTTTAGTCATAATCACGCAGGTTTTTTGTTTCACTGCACAGAGTTGAGGCACTAGTTGACTACTTGTTTATGTTCTTTTTTGCGGTTTCTACTGTTTTGATTTTTGCATGCTTTTTTTTTTAATGTTTAGTAAGAAATGCTTAATTGTTTTTAGATTTGATTTGTGAAATAAGTTTATTTTTTAATAGTGAATGACGATTTTGCTAGAAATGCAAAATAGTAAATTATTTTCTTTTGTTTTTCCTTTGTTCTGCTGGGAGAAACGATGAAGTTTGTTTTGTTGGTTCGTTATTTGCTTCTCTCTCTCTCTGTGTTTTTTTCTTTTTTTGAAAGAGGTAAAACTGATTAAATTTATTTTTTTCCATTTTGGTCTTAATATCTTGGGGGATTTTTATTGGATGGTTGACTTGCTGGTTTTGTGGCTTCCGTTGTTTTTGAAAACTAAGAAAGATCTCTTAGGAAATAATCTTGTTGGTGGGTAACTAGAAATAGTTTTTTTTTTTTTTTAATTTTGATTTATGGCATGGAGTAATCGGGTTGTCTTTATCAAATATGTTTCGAGTGTGTGGGGCTTATTACTACTTGGGAATGTTCTGCTTTTCTGTCGCACCATCACGACCCGATTAATATCCAAATTTGTTTAGTAAAAGGAGCGAGGAATTTTTAATTTTCTTTTCTGCAAGAGGGTAGGACAGAATCTCTATTGTCATGGATACTCCTTATGCTCTTTTTTATTTACGTTTAATTGTTATCTTTCTCTTTTTGTTAACTATTCTGCCCTTTTTAAAGAAAAGAAGTATTCTGCTTTTAAAAATTTGGGAGGAGGATTGACTTTCAGTTTATGATATTTCAGAAGAATTATTTCCTTATTGAAAAGAAATATCTGATTGGAAACAACGCCACAAGTTTACTTGTTTGGTGTCTGTGCCGCTTTGTTGTTACTCTGCTTCATTCCCAGTGATCTTTCCTGCTGAGTTGTACTTGGTTGTAGGCAAGGATTTTGATTTTGAAGATCGCAAATGGCTGGAGAGAGGATCATAGAGAATTGTATCCTTTGTCTATGGTTAATGGATAGTCATTGGGTGAATTTACAGTGTATCACACAGTCTGCTTATATTTTTGGAACTTTTAATGTGTCATCTAATGTTTGCTTTGATTGAAAAGTGACAGAATTTCTTTCAATTAATCAAGTTTTTATGCTCTAAAAGTTCCTTGCAATTGACTGTTATCTTCCTGAAAAGGGTATTGTTACTCTTTAACTTTATTCTACAGCTGAGCAAATGGTTCAAGGTCTGAAGCCTGATTCCGCTGCTGTTAAACCTGAGAAAGATATGGTAAGCCTGTGGCCCCCCTACCATTGCTTACTTGAGCATGCTTGGTATTTTTTCCTTGCTCACTTCGCGTCCGAAATAGTTTTTTCCCTCTTTTCTTTTCGCTCATCCTTTTTGAGTGGTTTATTTTTATATATCTTGCCTTTTGCTGTTGGCTATTGTCTTTTTTTTTTTTTGATAAAGTTATAAGGTTGTATTGTTCCTCGTGCAAATTTTACTCATCCTAGCGACATGTTGTAGTTTTACGTTGCATGCATTTATTAAATTTTAACCAGGGAAGTGTATGCGTAAGCCACCAAGTAATTTCTTTGGCTTATATTTGGTTTTTGTTTTCTTCTGCACCTTAGGCTTCAAACAAAAATGGATTAGCTTCTGACACGGCTTCTCCTTTGCCTACTTTGGGGGATGTTACAACTGGCCTCAAGGGTGACAATCAAAATTTAGATGCAGAGCAAGGTGTTTATTATCCACCCACTAGCTGTTACAATTATTACTACCCAGGTCAGATATTGCATGGGTTCTGTTACTAAATACGGTTCTTTTTGATTTCAGGTTAGCCAGTGTTGGGAAAAAACTTTTAGTTTTGAATTAGGATAATTTCAGGACTTGAGCATTTGGGTGTTGTCCCTCCCCCTTCTCTGAGTTTTCAAACTGTTACAATGCTTTTAACTTGTCATAAGATGGAAGGAGTGAACAGAGCATATGCCTGTCTTTTGATGCCTTCTTTGGATGGAAAACTGAATATTCAACCTTTTTTCTTTGTTTTGCAAGTATATCAAATATGAAGGGATATGCCAGTACCTGAGCTCATCATTATTTTTTCAATTGCACAGTATTGTCCTTCATAAATTATTTTCAATTGTGTCATACATTATTTTTGAGTAAAATGAGACATATGGCTGTTCTATCTTCTGAGACCTATTTTTCCTAAACATAAGCTGTGAGTACTGCATTTATTTGCACTTGTTAAGAGTATCTCATGGTTTGCACATTGTCATATGATTAACCCCCACTCAGTATGCATTAAAACATATTTCTAATGAAATGGCACATGAGGATGTTAGACTTTGTCATAAAAGTGTATGCATGTAGTATATAGTAATCCATTGGAACAAGGGCGTTATGGAACTCAAAACTAAGTGGCTTCATAGGTCTTGTGAATTCCTAGCAGATCAATATGATGCAATGGGAAAATGAATAGATCAAGAACAAGACAATTGAAAGGAACTGGTACTGGGGAGGTTGTGGGTACACGTATCTAATGCCTTCTTTGTAACAAATCCAGGGCAATCTGGTTATGTTGTAGGGTGCTTTTCTTTTTGTTGAGTCTTACATTTCGTCAATTCATTTTTCTGTTTTTGCAGGGTATAATGGAACCTTTAATCAATTGGATGATCAAGGTTATCTTGCCATGGGTGGTGGTTACTCAGTATGTTCTAGCGTGCATTTTTTTCTTCTTTAACTTTATATGCCAGAGCACTAGTCTGTGACATCTAACTTTTGCTTATTTGCAGGGTATCCCATCAGACAATAGCTCACTGCTCTATTATTTGCCTGGCTATAATCCTTACAACACTGGGTTTATTGGTGCTGATGGGGAACAGCTCCCCTATGTATCATCTGGATATTTTCAGCAACCGGTCTCATATGGATCTGAAGCCTTGCCACCTCATACATGGGATTCGATGTATGTTGGAGATGTCAAGAATAGAGTTGTTAGCAAAACTGACGATGTAAAAGCTGCCTTTGGCCAGAATGAGTCTGTCAATTCGAGCGTTATTAACTCTTCAAAAACAATTAATTCTTCATCAACTGTGCCTTTGAATTCAAAAGCTCGAAAATTTACATTGCCATCTGATTTTTGCAAGTCCTTCCCTCACACTAGACCTCTCAAACCACTGAACAAGGTATGCTCTTTATGAGAATCTGTTGGTATGCGTGTTTAAGTATTTGAAAAGACTAGTTCACATGCAAGTTACAACAAGATTTTTGTAATTGCAAGTGGTTAGATATGGTATGAGTTGCACGCTTGGTGGTTACATCTAGGCGGGCTTGAAATCAGAAATTAGTATTATGCCCAAGGTTTTGTTGATTTAGTGGTATTTTAGTCCCTTTTGTTCTTTGGGAGAAAAGTTGGACTTTTTAAATATATTTTTCTGGGTCACCTAGGCCGCAATAAATTGTTTAGTCATTTTTTGCATGCATGATATGTTACTCTGTCATCATGAAATTTGTAATTCGACTTTGTAATTTGTCTCCTCTTCCAGTTAGGTCCTGGTTTCCCGTCAATTGAGAATATGAATGGGGTTTACCCTGCTGGGAAGTTGTCTGCATTCAGCAACCAAAATAGAGGCCTTTATATGCACTATGGTCCAATGAACTACCAACCAAATGGTAGAGTTTGGAACACCTATCAAAGATCTAGGTCAAGAAGTAATTTTAGGCGAGAAGGAGAAAATGAAGCTTCAAATGAGCTGAGCCGTGGTCCTAGGGCGAATGGTAAGAGTGAGCATTCAAAGTTGTCAGCTGATGATGAACAAGCAGAGCTGACTGTTCAGAGGGATAAATACAATTTGGAGGATTTTCAATGCGAGTATGACAATGGAAAATTTTATGTCATCAAGTCATACAGTGAAGATGATATTCACAAATGCATTAAATATGATGTCTGGTCTAGCACTCCAAATGGCAACAAGAAACTAGATGCTGCTTTCCGTGATGCTGAGTTTAAAGCAACTGAAAAGGGCACCAAATGTCCAATTTTCCTGTTCTTTTCAGTGAGTTTATGTGTATACTTTCTTAAGGATGTTTCTTGGATTTCATAATCTACTGGATCTGTTCGAGTAAATACATCTTTCAAATGTTGTCGCATGTATATTTGTTTGTGTGCCATTTACCAAATAATTTGTGTCTTATTGTTTATTGTGCAATGATTGGTTTTTCTAATCTGTTTACACTTCGTTTCCAGGTGAATGGTAGTGGACAGTTTCTAGGTGTAGCTGAGATGGTTGGGCAGGTCGACTTTAACAAAAACATGGACTTTTGGCAGCTTGACAAGTGGAATGGGTTCTTCCCTGTCAAGTGGCACATAGTTAAAGATGTCCCCAATAGTCTGTTGCGGCACATAATCTTGGAAAACAATGATAACAGGGCTGTTACCTACAGCAGGGACACTCAGGAGGTAGCACTTAGTTCTTTTTTTTATTATGAGTTCATTTGTATAATTAAGCTTTCATATTGTAGGTGCTTTTGTATGCATACATGTATGGTTATATTATATTGTGTCCAAAGATGAAAGTGTTTTGTCTTTATTCCTTTACTTTTGGAGTATAAAATTGCTTTTCTATATCGCTTCTATTTCAGATTGGACTGAAGCAAGGGTTAGAAATGCTCAGCATCTTCAAAAGTTATTCTGCTAAGACGTCACTGTTAGATGATTTCAAGTTCTACGGAGGTCGGGAGAAGTCGCTAAAAGCCCATAGAAGCACAAAGCCAACTCTTCAGACTGATGTACTCAAGGAGGATGATAGTCCAGTCAGTCTCTCTCTCTCTCTCTGTGCCCAAAAATAGACAGAATCATGTCAATATTTCTGGGTGTTAATGTAATATGAATTGAGTTTGGTATTTCCCCCGAGTCTCTAACTGCATCCTCTGCTGCAGTAAATATTCTGTGTAATCATTTCTAGATGTTTTCTGTAGACCATGTTTTGAAGCTTGAAACTGAATTTATTTTCATCCAAGATGGGGGGCTTGATGGGGGACAACAATCCATGGGGTGTGCCCTTTTGTTAATTGAAAGCAATGTCTTGTTCTAACTCCGAGACAACTGTAAATGAAGTGATGGATGTATAATTTAGTGTTTAGATTAGTTTCCCCATGGCCCTATCCCTTTTTTTTGGGGGGGGGGTGTTGTTAATGTATACATTTTAACAACCAATTCTTATTTTGGTTTGCAGAAGCCCCTTAAGGAAGGCTGCAAGACAAATGGGACGGATTTGATGCCATCATTAGTCAATCTCACAAAAGACCTCTCACTTAATCCTCCTCTCCCGCTGAAGAGCACTGTGTGAACTAGATAGAAGACAAAGCGCCTCTTAAAAAGGCGATTTAGTTGTCAGAACAGCTTTAAAGCACCACAGGGGTTTTTCATTGTTTTCTATACGTATTTTTCTTTTGCTTTCTACCTGAATCTAGTTTAGAGGGGCGGCTTTGATGTCTTGTATGTTGCTGGGTCTTAAAATCTGGTTGGCTTTTTTTTTTTTTTTTTTTTTTTTGTTTAATTGATGTTTTTCTCTTAATTTTTGCGAAGGGAGATGTTTCATCTCCATTTTGCTTGCTTAGTCTTTTGACATCAGATTAATGTTTTTGGTTGCTTATTGTCGGTAGTTTATCTGTTGCCCTCTGGGTTGCGTTTCTGTTACTGACGGTGAAGACTAGGTTTCTCAATGCTATGCGGTTCCTGGTTAGGTTAAGGAATGATTTCGCCTCGCTCTGTTTTACTGCCGTTCTTCCATCAGCAAATCTAGCGTCCAAACTGGCTAATGTCTTCTTGCCTGCCTTCGTAGTGAAATATAGGAAGTTCGTTTCTGAGGAGAGACTGGATGACGGCGGATTGCGCCTATTTGGCTGAGCATTGAGTGGAAAATGGTGCATGTCCTCCTTAGCCTAGCTTTTGTTGTTCAGGAGAGATTTTAGTCAAGGGCAAAGCAGAACCCAAATTCAACATGATAATCCTATAATGTGGGGTTCGTACCATCATCGTCATCATCATGGCTGTGTGGTATGGTTGCAATAATTTTGATTGTGACTGTCTTTTGCGCTCGGCGACCGGCTGAAAAACAGCTACAAAAAAGTAAATTAAAGATTCAGGTGGGTGGGAACTGGGAACAATTCCATTCGGGCCTTGGGCTTTGGTAAATTGTTTCGGGAACGAGCTGAGTAAATTATCACGAAGCATGACCAAAATTAATCAGGATCTGTTACTCGACAAGATCAAATGAGACCCGAACGTGAAGCTCGATTTAACGAACTCCATTAGTAGCTAGTGCGGTGAAAAATCATGCACGATCGGAGCAGCTTAAAAAGCTTGCGCGAACCCGAACACGTTACGTTGCAAAAGAATTTTCATCCTTGGTAAAACAAAAAAAATATTAATTGTCACTCACTCGCGAATATCTTGTCAACTGTTGCATCATTCCATAAAATTTATCTTCTCCGTTACCAAAATAAAAGAAACAACCTCAGCGTAAAATAATTAGTAGCCAAGTCCAACATAGCAAAAACACGTAATGCATTAGATTTAGATTAAAACCTCATGCCACTACTGACTCTCGTCAAACATCAAAAGAGTGCACGCTGTCATAATAATATATATAAATAGTATTCTCCAGAAAAACTAAGACCATTACGAAGCGTTTAATTTAAAATGCAAAGTAGTGTAAAATAATTAATAATCAATAACTAGTGCCTTGGTGGTTTCTGGTCCATCACCCGATAGTGAATCATATCATTGTAGTCATTCTCCCTCAAAGACTGCATTTGGGGTGAAACATTAGGCATCAAATGGGGATATTGCACGTACGGTGCCACCACCGGTTGCACGCTTGGACCATAGTAGCGAGCCAACGGCCTGGGATGATTATATACCATATTATCAAGCACCCCACCACCCCTGCCGGCCACCATGCCGCCGCCGCCTCCGGAACTCGATCCATAATACTTGAATGATGCGCACTGTATACTAGATGCACTACCCCCCAATTGCGCTTGATGATGGTGATGATGATGCTCATTTTCATTCATCTGATGGTGAATAGTAGCCGCAGCAGGGTAGTGTGCCATAGGTACGTGCATCTCTACTGGATTCAGCGGAGCAGGGCCAATGCTGACTTGTTGATGATTCATAAGCTCCAATTCAACTCCTCTCTGGATCAATCCAGACAACCTTGCGTTGTCATTGTTGTTGTAGGACGTAGCTGCTGCTGTGAAATCAATCGTTGGCTGCTGTTGTGATCCTTCCGTCATTAAATACCTGTTTTGAATCTGACTATAATGGTTATGGTGGTGGTTATGAAGGAGAAGATGATGATGGAGATGATCATCATCATCATCATCATCATATCCCCTGCATATTGCTTCCATCCTGGAGTCCACAACTTCAATTTTATCGCTCACCGCTGCAGCGAATTTTCTCAGTTCCATCTCTGAAAGATGGCTCATAGGATCAATCCAAGTGGGGTACTGTATTTCCGCGGCCTTTTTGCGCACCTTATCGAGTTCGTCTTCCACTCTCTTGTTCCTATCCTGGAAAAAATCCTGCAAACCGAAGACCCTCGTTGCACTGTCCTTAGACTTGCCTTGGTATGTGTCGATCATGCGCGAGATTTCATCAGAATTTTCCGGCCAAATCCCGGACTCCATGGAAGCGCTCTCCTGTTTAGGGCCGTAGATGATCATGCATGCGTCCACGTCGCATAGAGTAGCGAACTCATGAATCTTCCTCAGCAACCCCTCCTTTCTCTTCTTGAAAGTTATGTGCCGTGATTTTTCTTTCCCAATCAGTTCCATGTTCAACTTTGCACGGCCCATGATAATCGATCACTACAACAAGTGGTAGAAATTGAAACTAGAAAGTAGTGAAACAAACGGAACGGAACATTATTAAAGCAAGCAAGCAAGCAAGCGATATTTATATATTGACACTATATATATATATATGTGGATGAAAATCTAAAGTCTTACCAGTAAGTAAAAGAAAGAAACGACATTGATTATGAATTAGGATTTATATATTCAACCATTTATTGAGCTTTTTTGCTAATGATTTATAACTAGCATTATTAATAAAGATTTATTCATCCATGGAAGCTAGGGAGGGATGATTTCAATATATGAATGCCCTGACCATAGCTATTAATTACTCCAACATGCATGCATGGTGGAAAACAGCAAACAAAGATAAGTTTTCTTATCTTAGCGGAAAAAAATTGTTGAAGAAATTAGCTTTGAATCGTGGCCACAAAGCAATTTTTCTTAGGGAACCAAAAAAAAAAAAAACAGTAGAAAGTATAATAATTAACTCAAGAAATTACCTTTGATTGATTCTTCAGCGTGGCTTGCCTTAACCGGATTTAGGAAAAGAATGGAGTTGTTCACAACCTTTATATAAGAAAGATAGATAGATATCATGGAGTTGCTTAATTTCCAAGAAGTGTATCACTGTCCATATAACGTTAATTGATTGGTGATGTATATATGGTATGTGCAATATTACCTTGCTAAAAAAACAAAAGAAAAAAAGGCAGTCCCCCCGTTTGTGATTTTACGTACCATATATTAATTACTCTTCAAGAACATAAGGAAAGATTGATTGAGAGATCAAATATAAGGTCTTAATTGATTTTCTCACATCTTAGGAAATTTCTCAAATCATCTACTAGTCTTGTGGAAACTTCCATAATCATTGCACAAGAGGGCTATGAAAATCTAAAACAAGACTACTATTTTTATTACTAGCACAAGAGGGATGCAAAATCACGCTTCTTTTTTTTATTTTGGAATTATTTTTTTATCATCAATCCTTCAGCTTTTCTAATCCTTCCTGGCTGCCAAAATCGGCAAAGATATACGAGTAATGAGCAAACGAAGGCGTGAAATCTTTCCTGCCTGCAGTTTAGGCTTTCAGGCTGATGGCCCAAAAGGCGTGGTTTTCTTACAATATTAAAAGCTTTTCAAGGATAGGATACAGAGGGGCCTTGCTAGTTAAGAAGACCATTTAAAGCAATCCAAAAGCGGGTTACAATAGGCGTGAACTGAGAGGCGATCTAATTCTGCGCCTTTCTGAAGTGCGGTGTTTGTCTCCGCTGCCTGAGACGCCACTTGTCCTCATTAGTCATTTCCAACCGCCAAAACTTAAACCCCTGGGAATTACGAATACACCCTGCCTGAAAGCTCCCAACCGACGGCCACCAATGAGCGCCGATCAATCAAGGCAGTCCCTCAATCGACGCCCGGGAAATCATTCCCCCGAACGTCCTCAGAAAATCGCCAGAGTCAACCCCATTGGAGAATCCGGCTGCGAAGAAGAAGAGAATCAGCGAAAAGGCCCGATAGTTACCGAAACTAAAATGAATCCGAACCCTAGAGTTCAGCGCTATTTGATTGCAATCGAGTATATTGGGACCCGCTTCGCCGGAGCTCAGCAGCAATCCAATTGCCGCACCGTCGTCGGCGTTCTGGAGGTAATGATTTAAATTGTTTCTACCATTAATGTCGGAAACTGCTGAAGTGTTTATCACTATTTGTAGTTTATGTTTCATTTTTGGTGTTTTCAGGAGGCTTTTCACAAATTCATTGGACAGCCTGTTTCAATATTTTGCTCTAGCCGAACGGTAAGTTGTGCTTCTCTCTCTAAGGGGATTCCTTTTTGCAGAATGGTTTACCCTTTAGTAATGGGGCTATGTAAATTTTGTGTTGAGGTGCATGGCCAATGACTATTGAGAGACTGCAGAAGATGTGGTACTTGAATTGTCTTCCATTATTTATTTTGGTTAAAATTTATGCATTTTGTGACTTGTCCAGTGAATTGCTTCCAATAGAGGTGTTCCATGCATGCTTTCCTATATGTATTCGTGTTTTTAAGTCTTTTACCGTTATTGTCTTGGTCCAATACTGGTGTTTCTTCTTGCATTTGTGAACAATCCATCGCCAACAAAATCAGTGTCTTTCATGTACCATATCAGCTCTAACATTCTTATATGGATTTCTAGGATGCAGGAGTTCATGCCTTATCAAATGTTTGCCATGTAGATGTTGAAAGGATAAGCAAAAGGAAACCTGGTGAAACGGTAAATTCTTGTAGAATTCAAAATCTTTCTGATTTTTTTTCTTGCATTGATAACTGTTGTTGCCTTTTTTTTTTTTTGTTTTCAAGTCTAGAGTCGATTAAGCTTAGGCTGGGTAGCTCATCAATGCCTTCTTAGAACACAATTTTTTTCCTGTAACTCTCTCTTTGCATGCAGTTACCTCCCCATGAACCTGCAGTGGTCAAGAAAGCTGTCAACCATTTCTTACAGGTAAACTTATGTTCTATGCAAAACTCCTCATTTCAGAATTTCCCTCTTATACTTGTCCGCTTGCAGTTACCTTTGATTTTTCTAGTTTATGTTTAATTTACAATAAGCTGTACAAATAGTCGGTAGGATTCCTTGTGCTTAGTGCTGCAAATTGTTTTTCTGATGAAAATCATCCCTTGGTAACTTACACATCATTCCTGATGCCCCGGGTAAAAATATATTGTCAAATGAGATTAAACCCTTAATACTCCTTTTATTCCCCTTCCCTATCAGTTCTGTGTGCAGCCATTTTAGCTATGCATGAAAACTGCTGTCCCCTTGTGACTCTTTCGAGCTCTGAAAGGATCATGGTGTCAACTACTGTATAAAGACAATGAAGAATTTCAGCCTCTATTTTGATATAGCTGGCAGAAAACTTTTGCACAAGCCCCTTGTATAATTGCTTTGGTTGAGAAATGCTGCTATTTACAGTGTCAAATTTGCATAATTTTCTGTTTACTGGTGCTTGAGCATCTTAGCTTTTCTGGAACTAATCTTGAAAATGGATCTTCATTGTCCCGTGTTGCAGTGGAAGTTAGGGCTGTAATTTAGTTCTTCACGCATCATGTCCAATGCCCTTAATTGAAGGAAATGATGACATATTTTGCTCTTTGCTTTGCTCCAGAAGAATGAGGGTGATATCATGGTCATTGATGTTCAGAGTGTTCCATCTGATTTTCATTCTAGATACAAAGCTCAAGAACGCACGTAGGTATCAACAGTTCCAAACTTTGATATTGATGCTGCTATATATGGTATAAGAATTCTTCTTTACATGGATTGTGGGAACTGTATGCATGATCTTTCATGTATGAATCAGCAATTCATAGAGTTCTGAATCTCTGCGTTGAATAGGATTCAGTTAAAATATGAAGGTGTAGCTAGTCCAAATGCTCTAGAATATGCGTACCTTGGAAGCAGAGAGGATTCTTGTGTGTTTTGAACTGTTATAGACTATGCTGCAAATGATAATCAAAATATAGCTATGTGCTTTGTATTTATTCACAAAGATTGCGACTAAAATTATGTATGCTATGTTAACATTTCTCATGATTTTGGCAGTCAGATTTAACACTTAATGCTTATAGTGTGAATAGTGTACTGGAATATTTGACTATGTACTCTCGCTATTTCCTCTTACATTCCTACCTACTTTAGCATTGGTTGCCAACATTTGGACTTAATGTTTGGAGACAAGCAAAGCTTGTATTTAGTTTGTAGTGAGTTTTAAATTGTCTCGAAATCTTCATTAGGTACTTCTATCGATTACTGTCTGGTCCCGAACCTTTGTCAACATTTGAAAAAGACCGTGCTTGGCATGTTGCGGACGAACTAGACCTTCTATCTATGCAGGTTGGACCTGATTTTTTTGATGATTTTTTTTTCTGAGTTTGATTTTTGCTGTATACCTTGATGGCTAAAGATTGTTTCACTTTGATCTTAATTCAGAAGGCATGCCAAGTTTTAGTTGGACGTCATGATTTCAGTTCTTTCAGGGCTGCTGCATGTCAGGTTTGTTGTTTATATCCTAGATAGCTATCATCACTTTACATTTTGCAGTGTCTCTGGCCATATGATGCCTCTGGCCTTCATCTACGAGGTTAACCATATGGCACCTCAGATTATATCGTCTGACTGCTCAGTTATGTTATTTTACAAAGTTCCGTGTAATACTTGATCAGTTTCTAGTTCTAAAGCTCATGGTTCAGATGCCAAAAAAAAAGTTGAAATGCCTTTGAAATGGATAAAAAAATTATCTTTTTTGGTCTGGTTTGGAAATTTACTTACAAAGCATTCTTGGAAGCTTCTGACAAAATTTGGTTTGGATTGGAAACTTACTTAGAAAGCACTCTTGAAAGTTTCCGACAGCATGGCTCGAGAAAAGCAGGAACTGTAGGTTTAAGACATTCAGAATCATCCATGATACAAAACTTATCTGCAAGGTGCCTTTTATCTTGTTTTTATGATGTTGGTTGTTTGTCAGGCAAAGTCGCCAATCAGATCTTTGGATGAATTGAATGTTACTGAGGTTGTTTCACCTCTATCTTTCCCTTCTATCAAAGAGAGAGAACAGAGCAATTATTTAGTAGAAGATTCTTTTGCAACCTCCCTGAAATCAGAATCTGAGGTTTCACATGTTTCTTCAACAATCACCTCTCAAGTTGAGCCTATTCCAACATTTGGCATGAGAAAACAGCATCGTTGCTTTGTGGTAACTGCACGAGCACGTTCTTTCCTGTACCACCAGGTTGGGGTCACCATTCTTACTGTATTCAATCCCAGTTTGTGTCGGTCTCTCATCAATAATATGTGTCTACTACTAGTGACAATTCAAACGCCCCAGTGTTCTGAAGTTAAAGCTTTTGAACAGGTTAGGTTGCTGGTTGGTGTTCTCAAATCTGTTGGAACGGGAAACTTAACAGTAAATGACGGTATTAACAGTAAATGACGGTATTGTCTATGTTTATTTAGTAAATTTTCTGGATTTATTTGTCATGCCATGCTTCATTTCAGTGGAACGCATTCTGAAAGCAAAGACAGTAGCTGCAGCAAGTCCGATGGCCCCAGCATGTGGACTCTACCTTGGACATGTTAAGTTCGATCTGGCTTCAGATATGTGAATTGGTCATCTCCAAGGAAGGACTCTGTTTCATGATGATTTTTCTGCACCAATTCATCATTTGCTTGCATAACACCCGATTGTTTCAATTCTCATGCTGCTGCTTAGATGACATTGCATTGTGTGTTTGATATACTCATTAAGTGGCAGCCACTAACTTCATGTTTTACCAGAAGCCGTGAAGAGTTCTGCTTCCTGGGTATACAACACTCATTTTGTGTCTCTCTTAGGATAGACTGAGAAGGGGTATTGAGAGTTGTCCGACTTTATGAAGCAAACAAGAATAGCATCTTTTGTGTCTTGATTTAAATTGTGAAAGGAGCCGCAAATTACTCTATTAATTTTGTTAGCTCATGCAAGATGCATAGATTTTGTCCTTTTTCATTTATATTAGTAGTAGCGATATTCTCTGGTTGTTACCAAACATGCTCACTATGTCGTGCCTGAGGACCTTTATGTAGCCAGAACTTAGTTGATTAAAATGAGATAAAACTTCTGCAGCTCTGTTGCCTGTTGATGCTAGGGCTAACGCACCATCAATTCAAACCGCAGAGGTGATCAGGTGACTGACTGCATTCGATTTTCCAAACATCTTTTCACCATCCAAAGAGGAACAAAGAGTAGAAGACAGTTCGGAGGCAAGGAGTGGGGGTACTGCGATGGAATAAATCACATAAAAGCACTTCGCCGTTCAACATGTCATGAAACATCAAAGATTCCTCAAGCAACCATTAACTCCTTGGTCCTGGTGTAAATTTGAAAGCCAAGAAAAGACGCACTCATAGTTTTGATTTGCTCCTTGAATTGCTGAAACGATGTCCGCAGCTACTTGCTACTTCATAAATGAAGTAATAGCTGCAAGAATGGAGCTCTTGCGAGGAAAACGCTCCTGATGAACAAGAGAATGCGGTCCCGTCCAAACAGATTTATTCTTATCATCAAAAAGGGTGCCGCATAACTCAAAAAGCATGGGATTTTCCAAATAACGGAGTCTCTCATACATTTTAGCTCTTTGATTCTTGTCCAGCAACTCCTGTGAACAATAAGCGCCATATCCCAGAGTTAGAATAATCTCCAATTTACCAAGGAGTGAGGCGCAAAATTTAATAATCGTGTCATTTTTTGGTGACATATTGAGCGACAAAAGTGTGCTGGAAATTTTAAAGCATATCAGTTTTCAAGCCAAAAACCATTAGCGACAACAATGGGTCATGAAACAATTCTGCTAGCCATATACCTGGACAGAACAAGTGTGTTGTTCATATCTACAAGGCAAACAAAAGGTATTGTCCTCTATGCTTGTAAAGAGTCTTTAAATACATTGACTGAATATAAGTTGACAAAGTAAACAGAGATCTGTGTAGCTCATAGTTTTCTTTAGTGGTGACCAAATGTACGGAATTTCAACTTAAATGTTTTGTTTAAGTATGCAATAGGAGCTACAAATGCCTTTTCTTTCATTTTTCTATTTTGCTTCTCTTACAATATTCAATTGACTACATTTTAAAGATTAATAACCAACCTCTTAGTATTGAGCCTATCGAGCAGATATAGTCAATTTCTCACCTTAGTCTTCCGTTGCTCAATTGCTGCAGTATTATCTTCATGCTGTAGAGGTGTTTTCTCCCTGCTGGCTTTATTTGACAAGTCATCACCTGACTCCAGATTTGGTGGATGGTTTTGTGCATCATGCTCGTCTTTAGATCTCTGATCCAACTGCTCACAAATTTCACCTTCTTCTTTTCCTTCATCTGTCAATAAATTCTCCTTGTCATCCTCAGGCTTGTCCTCTTGCTGTTGTGATATATTTTCAGTATCCTGCAACTTCATTTCATCTCCTTTCTCTTCAAGGTCAGCATCGGCAACCTGTTCTTGTGAATTGTCCATATTTGCTAAAGAATAATCTCCACCAGGACTTCCTGTAGGTGAAGCTTCCTTCAAACCAGAAGATAACATAATTATGACATGGTATAAGATACAGAATAATGCTCCTGATGGTTCTTATGTGTTCTACACAGTTGCTGTGACCTCCCCTAGGGACCACGACTCATAAAACAGATAAGCTCAGCAGACTGTAAACTAACAGATACGACATTTGATTACTATCAGAAATTTCAACCAAAATCCCCTGTAAAGCCAAATAGTTAGCTTGTCCCACAAGTTCAGCGGAACACAATTCAAAGCCCCATAACCTCACCCATCCACCCATCTCCACAATAGACCAGGGACAACCACCAAGAACTCTACACTTAGCTACTGGTCATCCAATTTATTTGGACAAATAGTGCATGCTTTCATGTCTGATGTCTCTACTGATTTAGAATACAAAAGTATCAGTAGCATCAACTGAAAAAAGGTGAAAGAAGCCTAAGCAAAGATGTTCAAAGAAGACCTGTGGAGACACCACTTAGCATGAGCAAAAGGAAACTGACGAAGCTATGGCCACAAACAAGTAGAGCAAACATTAACAAAGGATGGAGAATCAAACATACGTCTAACAGCAGATCGCTTAAGCAAGAACATTGTTCAAGATAGAGTGAACTGTGGTGCTTGCTAAAGTCAATATAGAGCTTTAGCTACCAGCAGTTCCTAAAACTCAGGTCATAGAAAAAAAAAAGAAGAAGCTGTTTTTCAAAAATCCGACACAGAGGTGGTCTAGTTATGACTTTCTAAACATTTAACCAAAAAGCACTGAACAAAGGCGATGAATAAATATACCTCTGGCTTAAACTCTTCATCCATATAACCATCACCAGCATCAAACTGATCATCCAACGTTCGAGAAGTCTCCTCGCGCTCCTGTCTGCGCCGCATCATTACACAGATAGCACAAAGACAACCGTCCTTGTGCTTTTTAAGACTGGAATACGTTGTAAAATCACATCAACTCAAAATAGCTACAAAAGGATTACAAGCGAAGCTCACCACCGACGAGTGACTAAGCTAGTAATGCCTGAAAAAAATCTTGTACTTCAAATTCAAAGTGGTTAATGAAATTGAAACTAACAAAAAATTGCATCAATAAGCAAGAGAACCTTTTCTTTCCTGTATAATACCTATGCACAATGAGTAATAAAGACTTCACTCCCCAATTTATAATTAATTCTACCTAGTTGTCTCTGTGTTCTACTCTGTCTTTATCATTTTATTTTAATTTGAGACTTCTAAACCAGTTTCCAGCATTTTTGCACTTCTTAGTCCTTTCTATAATACTTGTCTATATTCATAGTTTTATTCCAAAATAACAACGAACAAAGAAAGGGCACAAGGAATTCATTGCTTGTTAATAGTAAGTGAAGAACAAAAATCTCATCAAACAATATAGTGCAGCAGAATCAAGGGACATGTCAATCTAGATAAACCAAAATAATCATAAATTGACAGAGAGAAAGGGAGAGACAGAAGAACCAATAACACATTGAACTATGTGTCTCTCTTCAAATAGTGATATCAGTCCATGCTAAATGGTTTAATACTAGCATATCTGCAGACAATTAGCAAAAACACTCAAAATGATCATCAACCATTTAGTTTCAGAACAAACAGGCCAATAAGCTCTCAGGTTCCTATTTTGATATGTCAGTTATTTAATCATGTAGGGGTCAACAGAAACCAAAATGTAGTTCAAATTCATACAAGATAACCTGCAGAAACATACCCATGGCGCTTCTTTGATGCAGCGTTCAAGGCACCATTTTTTACAGGCATCTTTCCGTGAATGGAAGGAGTCACATCCATTGCTTGAATTGTATCACTGCCTGCAAGAAGAAAGGTATTAAAAAGTATATTTTGAATTTGTTTGCAGCAAGTAGGTAAGAACAGACTGAACAAATGATTTCTGAGCTATGCTCAAACCTTTATGTATAATCTTTTTAAGCATTACCATTACTTTCAACCGGAAACAACCTATGATTCACTTTTGTACTTGCACAATTCTAACAGCAATTACCAATACTGAAACAAACTATAATATGTAGAACCATTCAGTGTAAGAACTAAGCAAACAGAATACAAAACAATCATACGGAAGAAACTGAAGGGTCCGATTTGTGTATCAAAGAACTGAACCATATCAGCAATACCAACAGCAGTATGTTCCTTGTCAATAAACAGAAGCACATCTAAAGGTTCTCTAATATTGTCAATAGACAGCTGAACCCCAATACACAAGCATAGAGATGAGATATAATCAAGAAATAAGACACATAGTATTCTTTCACAACGAAGTCAAAAAATAAAATGCTTACTCGGCGTTTGGTTGGAATTGGAATTGTAATTGGAATAATATCTCAAAAATTAGTATGGGTTTTGGTCAAAGGTATCATTACAACAACATATGTTTGGTAAATATTAACAAGGAATGGGTATTACATTAAATTGTCTATTATTTAATTGTACTTTTAATTTCTTTTATATTTTTAACTTTTCTTCTTCGTTCCTCTTTTACACATTATTGCAGCACTTAACCCATTGACCATTGATGAATTTTCTTGGAACTCAAAATCACTTGGACAATTGATCAATTTTCATGAAACTTCAAAATCAACAGACCTGATTTATAGCAAAGACGAATAGGATTCAACAGAAAAAAACAAAAATAAAAATAGCTGAAGGGATTTCACCATGGGAGAGAAGTGAAAGAGGGAGGTTGCAGCAATCACTCCACCAGTTACATGTCCGTTAGCGCTACCACTTCAGTCTAAAAAATCAACAACGGTCCTAGGGAGACTAATAACCAGAAAACAGAAAAAGTTCATCACATGCCAAAGCCAATCAGGATGAAATACTTTTGTGAAATAGAAGTTTCTCCCATATTCCTAGGGCCTTGCGGGCTATGGTGGTGGAAAGGGATGGAGGAGTGGGGCTGGAATGACAAAGAGCAACGGGCCTAGTAGATTGGGAAGTGGAAGGAGAAGGGTTGTCAGTGGTGGGGGAGGAAAGCAAAGAGTGCTAGCGATTGGGTCGTTCAAGTGTGAATGTGGAAAATGTTTAATAAATCTGCTTTGGAATTAAATAAAGGGAATTCACAAAACCTCTCAATTTGGTCAGAAATGGAGAGTTGCCCGATTTTTGGAATTCATTCCAAAATCTCAAACCCATACCTATATCCAAACACTGAAAATCGGCATTATTTCAAATCTTGATTCCAATATCCTTAAACCAAACGGCCCCTTAGATAAAATAAATCTTACCATTGGTTCCCTCTGCATGATCGCTGTATAAGCCAGCTGCAGTCCAATGTTTCATGAAGTTCTTCTTCACCCGTTTCATGAGCTCCAAAATGTAATCACCTTTATTATTGTACTTGTAGCAATTATCCCATATATACTGCACATCTCTGTAGACATCCTCAGAGTTCATGTACTTGATACCACTTTCGAGATTACTGCATATGGTGCCAAAATCCATAGGCGTATCAATGACATCAAAATAGTCCTGGTTCAGCCCCATTTGGCAATAAATTGATGTTAAAAACTTTATGTGAAAGATAAACAAAGAAATAAAATGAAAATCATGAAAGACATCTAGCTGAAATTAGTAACACGTTCCAACTTAAGCATTCACGCAACATTTTCACCAAATACAACAGTACTATGTTCAAAACTTCCAAGTATTTAAAACAAGTTGTACCATATAGGGTAAAAGATTAGAGCAACATTTTCTGTGAAGTTTCTCAAATACAACTATCAGCATACTGTATAGCAAATTACAGTCTTTAAGGCCCCATTTGTTCTGCATCCAACATTAGCATAAGATGGCAACAAAAACTTTGCAAAGCAACAAATGCTTACTGGTACTCCAAGAGCAACAGGATTCACTGGTACATTAAAGGGCTCAGCTGCTTCCATCTTCATAACTTTCTTTATTACCTACACAGGTGACACCAAAAAACACGTGACATCAAAAAATGAACAGATCATTTGCATGTACCTCCAAAAAACGAACAGCTCATTCACGAGAAGTATCTCTGAAACACGTGACATCAAAAAACGAACAGATCATTCATATGTACCTCCAAAGAAGCATCTAACTCTTGCTTGTCATGTTGAGGATTCGGGCGGAGCACCCCAGGTTCTTTCTGCTGTGTACTCTCTCCCTTCATCATTTCAACATTACTACATGGGCTCATACTTGATGAACTAAATCCCCTTGATGACTTTAATTTTATGCTGCCAGATCTTTTAGATGAATTCCCAGAATTGCCTATGTTAGATTCAGGCAATGAGTTAGCACTGTCTTCCATCTTTTCACTGGGAGCTCCCTGGTTTTCTACCTCCACTTGCTGTCCACTCTTCTCAGTATCACTGTGTGTGGGTGCATCTGAAGAAGTGAGCTGCAAGTCTAATGCTTTTGAAGCTTTGATCTTCACTTTAACACGTCCATAAACTAATTTTGGCTTTGTATCATCATTTGGATGGCCAGGATTAAGAGTTTTTGGTTTTTCATCTACAATTGGTGGTTTCTCAGGCAGATCAGCTCCAGTTGAAGATGGAGACTCGGCCTCCGGTCCAGAGTCAAATTCATCATTGTCCAATTCATTCATCACAGGGTTGTCTTCTGTATTTGAGGTAACCAAACTTTGTGCCACCTCATTTGTACTAAGTGTTCTCGGTTTCTTTGCTTTGCCTTTCTTACCACCCTTACGTCTGCGCTTCATTCCCCCCAACTAGCTAACTTTCGACTGATGAATTTCCAAGCTTATAATAAAAGTCCCAGACACACTAGGCAACAATCTACTTTGTTTAGAGCCACATCAATTAAAGTGCACAACAAGGGGAGATATATTCCATTCTGCAATGATCACTGCAGGTATTAGCAATGCAAACATCTCTAGATATTAACAATACATTAAATGAATAAGCAAAACTGTCAGACCACATATTGAATTGTTCCAGAGCATCAGCATGGCCAGCTGAAAGAAGAACATAACACCGATGCTGATGTTATGTGACTCTTCTGTCCAACAAAGACAGTGATTGGCACAACCTGAACCCCTACCACAACCTCAGCTCAGGGAATAGTATGATTAACATTCCAGTGAGCCTGGGGCATGTCCATGACAAGTAAATTCCAACTGCATTGACATGTAGTCCTTGGAAAGTAATTCCAAAGGTACAAAGGACCACAAGTTCATGTGTCCAAGAGGTGGTCCATCTGATTCATAAACCAAACTCTCTTCTAAAACCTTAACCACCATACCATCACAAAAGTGATCCTGCCCCAAACTTCCCACATTAAAATAACAGCAAAAAAAAAAAACTCATCTTTGCACAATTTATTAAAATCAAATGAGTTTTACTTCAAAAACCCAACTTTTTCTTTAACTTGGTTTTTTCTAGTTAGACATTAATAACTCTCCATGCTCCCTTTTAGTTCTAAAAGCTTTCCCTTCCACCACACTAGATAGAACAGCTCCTAAGCCTACGAGTTTCCCAATACTCACAGCTTTCTAGTCTTAACCCATAGAGACAGCAATTTGCAATCATAATTTGCTACATTCCAATTAAAAAGGACAACGAACCACTACTGCTATACAAGTGGCCAATGAACAAGTAACTCTTCTACCTTGATTCCCTAATTAACCCAGTGACGCTTACAAGTTTTTACCATGATAGGCTTCCCAGGAAAAATGCATACAAATACTCACTAAAAGGTAATAATGTGTATGTCAACGAATAAATCAAGGAGTCAGATGCAAAATTTTGTTTACATTTGCAGTTTCAACAGAATACATCCACAAAAAAACCCAAGAAAAAAAAAAAAAAAAAAAGAGTTCAACAACCAGTTGGTTTAATTGAAAAAATCCACCACGACAATAGGAAATATACAGAAAAACCCTAAACACCTCAACTGAAGCTGGGAAAAAAGGGTTTCCCAGTTACTGAAGATACAAAATGAGTTCTTTTGCTTCAATTCCAATTTAAACAACTAATACTGTCAAAAAAATTTGTTCAAAAGAATTCCAATCGAGCAATAGCAGAATTTCAAAAACAGCATTCTGTTCATCTAAGCTGAGTCATATAACAATGGTACAACAGTAAAAACAAAAAAAAAAAAAACTTAAAGACCAGAAAATTAGAGCACGAAAGGAAGAGAGAAAGCACGAACTGGGTTACGCTTCGGACCTCTTTTCTGGGGGTTTGCGTTGCGCTTCGAACTGAACCTCTTTTTAGCGGGTTGCGGTTCGATTTCGGAGCTCCTAAGACTTGGAATTGAAAACTTGATTACCAGAGATTGAGCGGGAGCTCGCGCTTCCAAAGATGCAATACTTAATTTTTGATTTTTTTTTTCAAAAAAAATTCTTTGGTTTTGATTTCCTGCTTTTTTCCCTTATTTATTTATTTTTCCCTATTCTCCACTTTGCGCGTAGAATAGGGTGGGCTTATAACAGATGGGCATGGGCCTCGTGCCCTGGAAAGGTAAGTTTCACTTCCTTCTCCTGAAGTATATAGCCGAATGTACTACTAAAAAGTTATTAAAAAAGAAATATTAGAAGTTATTAAAATTACTTACGGCATTGATCATTGCGTACATCAGGATAGAAATAAATTTTTTTTTTTTAAAAAGTGCCAAAAAAATTTAACTCTAAAACCATCTCATCTCTCATGTTCTGTTATATATATAGATTTTAGCCAAAAAGGAACAAATTTGTCTTCGTGCAATGTGCATTTAGATGGTCCTTTCGTAAGATTTTACAAAAGTTTGACAAAATTCTGTTACACTAATTAAAACGTTCGTGTTTATTGATTTATTACTATTAGAACTAGTTAATGGGCTATCATTCATTCTTAGAGCAAGCAGAATCAACTTTGCTCTGCAAGGAATTTTTTTTAAAAATTTTATTAGCGTTGTTCCGATAAATTTAGTGTTTGATACTCTTCTTCAATGACGATAATGAATCTATACCAAAAAGTCTTGAATCATAGATTGGGGGGCACTTTTGCCTTGATCACTCACCAAACCACAACAAAAAAAAGAAGAAAGAAATTCTTCCACTCGTTTGCACGACGACACCCATGCTCCATCTCCCCCTTTATTGTTGTGCCTCATGGCATGGCATACACACTCTGCCAACACATCGGCCCTCCTCCAGCATATGTCAACCATGGGAGCTAAGCTAGAGGATCATTTTATACTCATTGCTGCTGCTGTTCCGGAGTCCGAACCAAACGGGTGCTGAGAATTCACCAAACTCTTAATGCTACCGAGAAATTTGCTGAAAAAGAAATTCTTTAAGAAACTTCAGCCCATCTAAGTATATATGTATAATTTAAAGCCCCAATAAAAGACTGGATTGGATCTAATTAAATTAGTGTGACAGACATAATATAGTATTTTGCATTTCCTGAAGAGGGGACTAAAGCTCCTTTAGCAGCTGCACGCCTAAAATTTGCCTTTTCTACTTGAGCGTCTTAATGGCAAGGATTGTACTTGCTGATCTGGTGAACCTTCGGAATTGCCTGAGCCATTAACAACCTATCACGACAAGAGCATCAAAATTAGTACATCCCAAGTGCCATCCAGTTTCTATTCTCTGCCATATGCATGTTTGTGCTGCTTAGAGCAAATAGCTAAAATGCTGAACCTACAGCTTCTCTTGGGTGTGTTTGAACCTACACATTCCACTTTAAACCTCCTGCTGTGATGAGAGTACAAGAAATCTGAAACACTGAGCTGGAATTGTGAACTTACTACATCAGGCACATTGTCAGCTGTCGAGTTTTTCTGCATGGATGACATCATCGACATCATAGTAGCCATCTGTTGTGCCATCTGCGTACAAGTCTGCTCCATGGCCACCAACCGCTCTTTCATCTGGCGTACCTCATCATTCGCCTCTGTCACCATTTTCATGGCCTCAGCCTGCGTAGGTTTTTGTCCCACAAAATCAGAAGGAGATGGACCCAATCCAAGACAACGCACACGACCATGTCTATCTCGACCCACAACCTGAGAGAAGACGTCACCTCCAGCATTGTTGTTCTGGAAGGCATTCTGTCGTTGACTTCCAATTTCACGAAGCTGGGTCTGTAAAGAAAATCAAGTGCTTGAACAATTAAAAACAAATCCAAAGGGATACTTCTGTATACTCTTGGCAAAACTTGAAGAAACTATTAAATTGCTTGTGCTCAGCCATACAATTACAGCAGAGGATGCTTCATTTACAGGCTTTCCATCTTTGCGCGTGCGAGTCAAGATGAATAGCTCTGCCCGAGATGGAGCCTTCCCATCAGATCTCTTAACACGCTGTTTTTCCAGACACCAGTCGTTAGGATCATTCTTGTGACCATTTCCTATTGACTCCAATGAAACACCATGGGCCAAACTTTCCGCAATTTAGTATCAAAGAGAGCGTATTTACCTGCTCTTCACGTATCCGTGCAAAGCTCTTGGTTCCTGTAACGTGCCCAAACTTCTGCTGTGCACGATTAGCCCTATTTGTAGCACTCCGTTTCTATCATGAGAGACAAATTTCAGATATCCACAATGTGAAGTCGATGAGTTATGAGAAGGAAAAAAGAACAGCCCACGGTGACTTCCACAAGATAAAAATCACATGAAATCATGCTAGCTAGATACCTCTGCTTCCTCGGAACTCCAATGTGAAACAAGGTAGGCCCATTGTTCTGGAAGGACTCTCTCATCACGGTCAGCTAGCCTCTCCTCATCAGTTGCATGAGTGATGTAATGTGCCGTCTTCAACTTGGATTTCCAGTCTTTCCACTTTTTGCCAAGGGATTTAATAACCCAACTTTTACTATTTGGGTCAATTTCAAACTTCTTCTGCATCATATGATTGAGAACAGTTAATGTTTTTGAAAGAGCAAAGGAAGAGAGAAACAGTTCCTGTTACCTGAACTTCCTCCCACATATTCTCCTTGCTCTCTTCAGGCACAGCCCTCCAGTCAACGTATGTAAGAGGTGCCAAATTTCCATTCCTTGCAAGAGTGCCCAGAAAGCTAACCAATTTTGAAGCCTCAGGGCCAACGGGTTGCCCCAGTTCATTTGTGGTGACTGATATCCGCATCCCTTCTGCCAACAACTTAAGGCACCGTGTGGGTCCTCGCCCTCGAGTTTTTCTCTCCAAACCAGCGTGGTCTAATGGACAAAAACAGCAAATGAAACATCTGATGGCACAAATATCGAAAGAGAACTTTTCCTGATTGTAGCATAGTGAACAGCTCACCTGCATTTGTCATATTAGCCCCACTCTGCGGCATGGGAGGTTCTGGTTGGCTTGAGCTTGGTTGAAATTGGGGGCCATCTTCCTTTGGCTCATCTGACTGGCCCAATAAGGGTGACTGTAACTCATTGGGGCCTAGCTGAAATTCCTGCTCATCGCTGCTATCATCATTATCATCTGGGCTACCCGAATAGTCAGTCTCATGTCTAATGGTAGATTCTGCATGTGGTGGGATATTTGAATGTTCTTCACCAGAGAAAACAGTATATATTAATTAGATAGAAGGAAAATGACAAGGTACTGAATCGTTAGCCACTGCACAGATTACATACAACACCAATGCAGTAACAGGGCATATATAAACCAATTGAATGATCTCCATACATGGGACCAAAGATGCATTCCACATCTACAGCACTCAAAGTGGATCCACATAAAATACCATCATATCACTATAAAGTATGAAGGTTTGATAACAGGAATAGGCTAAGCATCAAACCCCGAAAATGATAACGAGCATACCTGCTCCACCAATATTTGGCCTGTCTTCTGGCAGGGGTCTTTCTGAATGACCAAAGTCTAACTGGCACTGATACCTCTTTCCCTGAGGCTGACATGAGTTGCTATGCATCGTTGGGGATGATGGCACTTGGCTTGGACCCATCTGACACTGCTGCTGGTGGCTGCTACCATCAGTAACTGGGGCCATTGGATATCTGAGTCTGCCTTCGGTATGTCTGACAGTAGATTCAACTGCAGAGTGCATATGCAAATGACCAAACGACAAATTGATAAATGTGAATTTTGTGCAATAAGCATTTCTATAGAATTCAACTTTCTTAAAATTGTGAATATCTGATACAACAAGGTTGACGAGCCAACAAGCATGTATCCCAAATCTTCAGGATGGCTAAGATTTAAGTAGCTTTAATTAGTAACACAAGTTATGGAATAAAGAACCCTAATAGAATGATCACTACCACTGCTTGAGACAAGTGGAGCCAGTATCAAGGGAAAAGACAGGTTCTTTGATTTCTCCATTTGATTGATCGCCCAAAATTGATGATTACAAGATTAACAAATAGAATTAATGACAAACTCCTGTACTTGGACACTAAGATCCAGTGAAGAATTCAACTAGAAATGTGAATGTGGCCAAAGCGAGAAAGCTATATAGATTGCACCCACGAAAAGAGAGGGCCAGATCACACACATGAAATGAATCCTATTGAAAACAGATGTGGATACCTGCATTTCCAGCATCTCTAACATCAGGCTCCGTATTCCGCATCTGACTTGAGTGTGAGTAATGCTGACAAGAATTCTGATGTTGCTGATATTGATCACAACACCTCAGCAAAGATTGATGCTCATGAATGGGACAGGAGCACATCTGATAGTGCTTGTGGTGGTTGGAATTATAACCCATTGGAACTGAACTGCAAGCATGCTCACATATGTTGCATGTCGAGGAAAAAGAGACTCCATGAATTGGTAAATGCACATGGCCTTCATGTGAAACGATTCAAAATCAGTACTTAAGCAACAGCACCATTAAGCATACTGGATCATTGCCATTACATATGAGATCTTGTAAAAGACTTGAAGTCTACATAACTATGATTCATCAACACTTCAAGACTTCATGTTTCACATTTCATTAGGATACCAAAAAACTTGCAGATTTATAAATGTTTAATTTTACATGTCACAAATTAAAGATGACAATTTATTTTGTAAGCACCTTTCCATTACTTCTATCAACAATTTCTCATACTTCATTCTTATTTGCTTTCCCTACTGTAGCACAAAGCTGTTTGTGTTTACCTTCCTTTTCCATAGAACCCTAGTAGCATCACAAAATGCAACAACTCAAACAAACATAAGTCTTTCTTCAGCTTTATTTTAGTTCTCTTCAGAATTGAAGTTGCAAACTTTGGTTCCCAATAGATTCCATTAATGCTCACTCAGAAGAGTGACAAAATTAGGAACATCATGTTATTTATAACTGCTCCAATGAAAATAAAAGCAGCATGTGAAACGTCCCCAACATGCTTGCACAACTAATATTGTGAAAGAACCTACGAAAATTCTATAATAGACAACTGCATTCTCACATATGAATTTATTTCTCTGAGTAGAGTAAATGGTAGGCACACCTGCAGTTTGAGTATCTCTGCCAGACAGTAGGCTAGAAGGTTGGAGATGGCTAGAGTTCGATTGATACTTGTAGGGTCTCTCACAGGAATGGCTTTGAGTGCCACAACTAGGTGAGGATTGACACGAGAGTTTTTGGAAGGGCCTAATCTCATCCTGCCGCTGGCTGTAGTGCTCTCCACTAATTGGTCCACTGGAACACATATGCCTACCTACATGGCATCCGTTACTAGACTTTGTTAAAGTTTGCATGCTCTCTTCTTTTACTGACAGCAGCAGAAGTAACAACTAATCACCAATTAAATTTCAGGACTTGATAACAACATATAGATGACGAATTAGAGCAGCTTTCACAATGTGAAAAATGTCAAAAATTGAAATACAGAAGAGGTCAATAGAAGAAATCTTGTATGTCTAGCAACTAGAAGGAAATTCAACATGATGAAGCTCCTAGTCCATGGCTCTAGCTAAGCTAAAAAACATTTGCAGCTGCAATCAGGATGTATTAAGCCAGTAGAGCCATAAAGATGACACAAGTGATTTTAAACATAAAAACTGTGAACCTAAGAAGATCCAATTAAGCAAGTACGTAATATTTCGTAATTCTCCAGACTACTGCTGCTTTTGGGATGGAGGGAGGGAAATTCAACATGATAATGAATAAATGATACACCATATACCAATTTTATGACTCTAACTCAAGCAAGCAGTCAAGAGCAAAACACAAGAGAGCAGAAAAAAGTGCAAGATACACCAGGATGTGAAAACCAAATGTGCAAGAAGACAATTGAGTTGACCAGATAGATAAGAGCTTCATTACCATATTAGACAAAAAAGTTGGGTCCAAAGCTCAACTAGACAATAAGGGTTTCAGAAACTTCCCTAGCAACACTAGAATTAAAAAAAAAAAAAAACTCTTCTATTTCTTCAATGATAAACAGAAAAAATATGTCAGTGAAGACACCAAATATGACAAGGAAGACTACTACTTCTGGCATAAGCTGTTGAACCATTTAAAAAGTACACATCAAGAAACCAAGGACCACAATGTCAGCAATGGTTAAGAAGTCTAATAACTTAGGCAAATCATACAACAATGAGAAGCATCTCCTTTACAGGTAGTAGAGAGGTTACCTGCAGTAGGACGACGTCTGCTACGATGGCGCTGGAAGGACTGAAACTCTGAAGATTGGCACTCACACTGGCACTGGGAGCATATATGCTGGGAGTGCATGTGGCTGAAGCAAGGTGAACATTCATGTCTCTGCACCTGGTAAAGACCAACCAAATCAGGTCTTTCATGATGGATGGAGTTGTTGATCATGGAACCTGCTGGAAACATATGCCCTTCTTTGTTGTGCCTTGTGAAACAGCCATTAATATCCTGTGGATCTGCTTCTAAATGTACTTGATAAACAAGACAATTGAATCAGTAATTAGAAAGACAAGGAATTGAATGGCTATAATTGTACTAGAGAACATGTAATAACAGCTAGTTCTTAGACTTAACCTCCACTATTTCCTTTCCCGTCCTTATCTATCTATTACAATTTGATGAAGGAGAGGAATATGTGTTGCAAATTACAAGTATTGAATCTTATAATGAGTTGCAATCAAACTGAAAGTGTTTATGATTTTCTACATATGTATGCTTTGAAGTTAAACACACAGGTCCTACTAATGTTATCTCCAATCCCCACCAATAGAAATGAGCTTGTAAACAATATAGACATGACAGAGCCTCATTAAAGGGTAAAGTGGGCCCACTTTCTAAACCAACTACTGAAAGTAAAGATAAGCAAAGCTCATTCGGTTTTTGCCTAAACCAATGAATTCAATGGTGCGAATCACGTTGAGCAACATCTGAACAGAAGAATGACTATGAAAGGAACAGACCAGGGACACTCGTACCATTATCAGCTTCTTCAGGATGCCTGAATAAACCAGCTGCATTCCAGTGCTTTATAAAGTTACTCTTTGCCCGCTTCATGAGCTCCAGGGTATAATCACCTTTCTTATTGTACTTGGAACAATTATCCCAAATTAACTGCACATCCTTGTAGACATCTGCTGCATCTGTGTACTTTAAACCCAACTCTAGGTTGTTGCATATCGTACCAAAGTCCATGGGAGAAACAATAGCATCAAAATAATCCTGTGTACAACCCCAGCCCAATTAATATCAAGAGAATATTTGAAAAAAAAAATCTTGACTTGAGAAGTCAGTCAACGTTAAGAGTTTCTAAAAAGAGTAAAAATTCTTCCAAAAGACCTATTTAAATCATAAGAAAGAACATAAATAGCAAGGCCATTACAATGTGCAGGAGTCGAACAAATCTAAAAATTGCAATAAAATACTAGAGAAAGGGTTCGTATGTAAGAGGAAGACTAGAACGATGGCAGAACAAACACAAGAGTTTGGCCATCCCATGAAAAATGTTTTGATACATCAACAAGTCGAAGATCCAAGACCCAAAAAATGCAGGAGTGGGCAAAGAATCTCCAGAAAAAGGCATATGGAAGGCCTTTAACAAACCTCACTACCACTGACGATAAGATTAGCAAAGGAAAAAGGACACTTCACAACAGTGGCTGAAGGGGAAAAATATCCTTTAAAAAAGGAAATAAAAAAGGAATGAGAAGCAGTTGTAACCAAAACTGCCAACTACATACTGGAATTCCCAAGGCTGCAGGGTCCACAGGAGCATTAAATGGCTTAGCTGCATCTGTTTTCATAATCTTCTTAATCACCTGCAAGTGAATAAAAACCATCCAGGGAATTAACATGAAAAACTAACTCAAGCTTCTACAAGCTATCACCAAAAAAACCGTTCAAATTTTGTTGCTGAAGCTACCACAGAAAACTCTATGCAGAACATACCACAAGGGCAGCATTTAGCTCTTGCTCATTGTTCTGAGGATCCTGATGGAATAGTCTTGGTTTCTTTCCTTGTGACTTTTCACCTTGCAACGGAAGTGCTTTATCAGATGGCTCGGCAATTGATGAACCAACAGTTCTTGACAGCTTAGCTGCAAAGCTGGCAACACTCTTTAGCAGATTACCATTCTGTATTGAATTGCCACCATTTGTCTCCCCAGGAAAGGCTGGTTCATCTAGTCCCTGATGGAAAGAACTTAAAGTGGCATTTGCATGTGCTGTTTCACCCTCCATGGTAGGATCAAATCCATCACATCCATCATGATCCCCAGAATAACCTTGAGCATTCAAAAAAGAAGAATTTGCAGATGCATTATTAGCAACTGGCACTGGTGTTTTTTTAGGCTTGCGTCTAACGGATCCACGCTTGCGCTTCATCTTTCCCTTCTTTTGAACCTGAAAGTCTTAAATGCACGGGCTTCCTGCAGCAATGAATTATAACCAGTTGACTTGAGATTCTAAGTTACTTGTTACTGCAGTCAAAAAGACCATAATTTGGCTACTGAGTATTAGATTTTCTTTAGTATAATGTTCCACTCGCAAGAAAACTAGAGAACTGAAAATTAAAGAAAAAGAGAGAAAGTGACAAGTAAGATGTGAACAAACAATTATGTAAGAACCAGCACATGGACTGATAAGAGTTCTATACTATATAGAACTTCAAACCAAACCATCCTCTGTAAGCATATGGACACATGCAAAATATTGCTGCAAGGTAAGTTGCAACCAAGAGAAAAAGGATTACTTTGTCGAAATTATCAAGAATGGGAGAATATATTCCACCAATTGCAGCTGAAAGGAAAAGTAAATAGCTCACAGAATCATCATCAACAAACAGTTATGTGCTTTCTTATAGCTCTTGATAATTATCAATTAAATCCACAAACATATAGGCATAACAGACGAAGATAATACACCTCTATTGAACAAAATTCTTTTCCAAGACCAACCAGAACTCAGAAACAAGGATTTGAAATATATATATAAAAAAAAAAAAAAGACCACACACATACGTTTGAATACAAACGAAAGACAAATAAATTTCAAGTGTCATTGTAGCTGGCCCACTACCAGTAAGCACCCCAAAAGACCTGCATGCACGAACGTTAGATGACTTCCTCAGACAGCAAGAAAACAAACAAAAATATCAACAGAAATCCGACTCTATTACAATCGTCAGTGCATTTTTTGAAAAACCAAACTAAACATCATGCAGATAAGGAAAAGCAACTTTTCTTTTTATTTTTTCCTTTTAAAAAAAAGGAAAATTTGAAGAGGAGATATCATATGGTATAATTAGAAGCCATAAATTACGAAGCCATGCAAAA
Source organism: Coffea arabica (assembly GCF_036785885.1). Classification (NCBI taxonomy): domain Eukaryota; kingdom Viridiplantae; phylum Streptophyta; class Magnoliopsida; order Gentianales; family Rubiaceae; genus Coffea; species Coffea arabica. The sequence goes on along the minus strand of NC_092312.1, from coordinate 20,936,491 downwards.
GAGTCACCGACAAAGAACCTACATGCACGAACCTTAGAATGTATTATCAGAAAAACCGTGATTAGGCAGCAGCATTACATGACAAAAAAGAAATTAAATTAAAATTAAGTTTAGCTAAGAATTACCCGGAACAATTAATGTTTCTTTTAGAGCTTACTCAAGGGTCTACCGAGATGCTGCAAGTCCGCAAAGACAAAATCTGCATGCAGACTCACTTAAAGAGAGTCTCCAACACAAATATAAAAATAAAACAAAAACATTTTGCATGAAAAATATAAAATGCAAAATGATCAAACGACCAATTTAACAAATCAAAAGCTACAATTTTGAAAAGAAAAAAGAAAAAGAAAGAAAGAAACAGATTTCAGAATTTTTTTTGGTAAAAGCTAAAAGTTAGAAACCCCTATAATGAACAAATAAACCAAAAAACCTCACATGCAAGAGCCCTAAATGGAGTTGGTGGGCTCAAAAATGTCAGGAATGAAAAATCAGAGAGTGTACAATCATCAGATCACAATTCCAGCAAACAATATCAAAATTGAACTGTTAAATTAAAGAGGAATTTGATCCTCTACTATCTTTACTAAAAAAAAAAAACTGAAATGAATGTTGAAACCAAAAAAAATTTTAAAAAAAAATTGCGACGATCAAGTAAGATAAATTAGCGACCAAATTATGAAATAGAGCGGGAAATCGAGAAATATTAGCACAAAAAAGGATGGAGCCAGAAATGGAAGAAAATTGATTGATTGAACCTTTCTTTCTTCTTTCGATAGAGTGAGAGAGTACAGAGCCGAGCGGTGGGAAATGGGTGGGTTTTGAGGAGTGGCAGTAGACTAGTAGTAGAAGAGTATTTTACTACTGCTTCCCAGCTTCCACTCCCACCTCCAAAATGGGGAGCAGAGAGTGAGGCGGGGAGCATGGGTTGGGTTACGTGGCAAAAAGTTTTTGCGGCATTTACTTTCATCTGCCTCCGCCTACGCAACAGTTTGGCGCGGCTAATTACATAATTGTAGAAAAGCGTAACGCTTCGTCGGCGAAGCCCGTTGGGCCTACTTGCAAAGCGTTTAGTAGGCCTTGGGCTTCCACATTTCAATTTTGGATTTACGTCTGACCGATGCTGCTCTTTTATTATTTCTTCTAAATATAGTGGTGCAGTAATATAATTGTTTCATTGTTTGGGGTCTCTCTAAAACTAAATAATAATAATATGTTAATGACGATGATGATAATGATGGTGTACATAAACATTTTCCTTCTCCTCTTATTATTATTACTTTTTTATTTGGTGGATCGGGTTGTGTGAACCAGCCTGTTGGCCTGGTCGTCTACCATCATAGCAAGTTTGGATCATGCTCGGGAGCAAACTTTCACACTTGAGGTGTATATCTATCTATCTATACTATTACTATATATAAGAAGCACTTTGTGTTTCTACTGTTGGTGGGATTTCGAGTGCATCCGCTTGCTTTAAGCTGTTGTACCTTGGGCTGCTGATTTGTACGTTGAATGGTGGGACCGCTCCTGCTAAATTGGAGCCAAGCACTTGATGTGAGTGTTGCTGGTTTGTAGGTTGTTGGTCCGACTCTTGCTGGGCTGAATGCGCCTGCTTCATGGTGTTGTACTTTGCATGGTGGTTTGTACATTGACTGGTCCCACTGCTGCTTCAGCTTTTGCAGTGATTTGAACATCCGACTGGTGGCTGTGCAGCTGGCTTTCATAGCTTCTGTTGTACTTCACAGCTGTGTGGATGGAGAAGGAAAAAAGGCTTTTTCTCTTCAAATTTTAGAATCTAAAATTTATTATAAACCATACATAATCAATGTTTACAATCTAAAATTTTCTGTTCTACTCCACAATTGTGTGGATGTCGAAAAAATTTCACCAATCCCAAAAAATTTCAAATCGCTTTGATCATGTGTTATAAAGTTTAAAGTAATTTCACTTAAATCATAATCAATGTTTAGAATTGAACTTAAACCATGAATTGAACTTTGTCTGACAAGTTTAATATTAAAACGTGTTTAATATTATCAAATGTGTTTATATTATCAAATTAAACACATTTTGTTTATATTATCAATTGTTTAAGTAAAATGTATTCCGCTTTTTAATATAAAAAACCATCAATTGTGTTTAAGTTCCATTCATTGGGTTTCTAATATAAGGATAACCATGTATATTTTTATTTTAAAAAATTGATAAATTGATAAAGGTAATAGCCATTAAAAAATATCCACAATTATGGTGGATATAAGAGAACCACTAGATAAATTTTTTATATATTCATATATATAATCATGTATATTTATATTATAGATATAATCATGTATATTTATTAAGTGATAAGTGATAATATATGCATTTAGATATATTTTTTTTATATGCATATGTGATAAACATGAGATATACTTTATTCTTCAATTTTGACCAAAGAGTTCAATCACGTGTCATAGGGGTTAAATCACTTGTCTCCCACTACCATCTATTTTTTACTGTTTTAGTCATTCTGATGCTTATTTTGTGGACCAGTTCCTTCCTAAGGTTGGCTATATTTGTCATTTCCAGATTCTTTGTCTCGGTTTTGCATATTTCTTGTTTTTTACTGATCAGCGATGAATACATAGGCACCAGAGATTTCATGCAAACAGTTTCCTACGTTCAGAAAACCAGTTTACATGCAAATTACAGGGCATCTTGCATCTTACAACTTGCTTCATACAGCTTGCTTCGAATCAGGTATTTTCTTATGCTAATCCAAACTTACTTCACATGAGCCCTTCAGCTGTTCCATGCAACTGGAAATTTCTTTTATCCCAATCTGTACTGAGGTGGTCCAATTTCTTATAATACGCAGTAGCAGAGGTACTTTGATAAGCTTCGTTTGCTGTCTCCATGGAGGTTTTCTACTCTCTTTGCTTCGTTCAGTTGGTTTTTTTATTGTTTTTTAATATATTTAGTTGATAGCTCATTCCATCTGTACTGATAGTCTTCATCCTTTTTAGCTGAATAGTTTGTTCCTTGCGCCTAGATTTTCCTCTGTCTATCTTTGTTTGTTCCTTAAAGGAGCTGCTCCAAGCTATCCATAACGGATGATCCTGATAAACTTCGTGAGAAAAAGGATAAGCGAAATCGTAAAAAAAGAGACAAATTTGCTGCTCTATCTGTCGAAGAGAAACAGGCTCAGCGCAAAAAAAACAGAGAAGCTTATCACAGAAAAAAATTGGAGAAAATACTTTCCAAGTCCTTGCCACAACAATTTCAAGAAGCCTCTCAACCACCAGTTTCTGCATCTGTTATGCGTAGCCTTTCTGCTCAACAATGTTCTCATGGTACATAGTGATTCAAAAACTCTTATTATATTCTCATAATCTGTATGTGCATAGCATATTTATCATAACCTGTCTATTTCCCTTATTTTGTTGATGACTAGCTTTGAATGATAAAGTTATCCAAGCTATTGGTTGTCAAACTTCCAAACTCAATGAGAATGTTCATGGAATTATTGGTTGTAATCAAGGTTAGTCATACAATTTATTTTTCTTTACCAACTTTTCTAAGATGGAATTATTGGTTGCAAATTTTTCTACCTCACCTTCAGGTGATTCACGTAGTGAATTCTCACGCTCTTACTTTACACAAAACTTTACAGGTACCATTTCTATCTACTTTAAATCAATGAATTCATCTAAACTTAGTTGTATATGTATTCGTGTTTCTTGCTATATTGTAGTGAATTAGACTGTCCATTGTTTGTTATCCTATCTCAATTTCAATTTTTTTTATAATATTCATGCAACCAATTTGAACTCTATCTATTGTAATAGGTGCTCCAAAACCTGGTATTCGGATTTCTCCCTCTCCAAATAACAGTGATGAACTACCTTCTGCTCAGTTGGGTAGAAAATTAAAGGAACAGATTTCTTGCTTCTCAAGCTATGAGAAAGGTACATGGTGTACTTTGTTTTTAATATATCTTTCCTACTCAAATCATAAACAGTATTCTATTCATACAATACTCCATCTCTAATTTTTATACGTAGGATCTGCTTCTAACTCTGGTACACAACATACATGTGTAGCTACTGACATGGTACACAATGCAGGTCATTTAAGCTTCGAAATTAATCATTGATTATTGCTTCTTATATATAACCATCAACATTATCATGATCAGCTATATTAGTATTCTTGTTTACTTTTCAGATAAATCATTCATATGCATGAACTGCTACAAATTCTTGACAGAAATAGCTGAACAAACTTCAGGTCAAATGTTCTTTCAGCTTTTTAAAAAAATTCGTGATGCGATTGTGTCTAACAATTGCATGAACTTTACCCTGAACAGATTTGTCAGCTATCCTCCCAATACACCAGCTGTATCAAGTCCCTGATAATTGTTCTGCTAAAACAAGAAGAGTTGCAGGTTACTAGCTTTGATCTGAATTTACTATCTTGTATATAGAAAAACTCAAATTACCATATGAGCTGGTTGACAATTCTCATGAGGTTGTCATTTTATTCTCAAATTTCTTGTGTACTATCAAGTTTCTTATTTCTCACTATTGTTGTAAACTAATTTGGCATAAAAAATCCATCAAATAACCATCTCATTAAAATATATTAAACTGTTTAATTACTTCTGATGTTGATCAGAAAACTTCAGTATGCATTATGTAACCTCAAACCACTTCTATTCATACAAATACCTTGATCATATTGCTACCACTACATGTATAAAGGTTATGGCTTCTGCTTCTAATTATACATACTTGAATCATTCAGGCAAAAGCCATTCATCAGCGAAACAAGTGAAAGCTATTAATAACAAAAAGAAAAAAAAACAGAGGTATAGATTACAAATCACTGATTGTTCCTCTTTTACCTCCTTATGTTCAGTTCCAACCTTTAGTTTAGCTGAACTAATTGGTAAATCTATAGGTAATCAGGCTGTTGATGGAGTTCATGCACTGGAATTTATTAATCATCAGGCAGATAGATTACCTGCAAAAGCTGATTGTCACTACTGTGGAGGAAAAAAAATGCACTCTGAGACACCCAATTTCTGTTGCTCAGACGGACAAGTAGTTCTCCATGAGAATAAATTGCCAGATATTCTTGTAGAATTGTTCACTGGTCATTCTGATGAAACTTTATCCTTTCGTACATATGTCAGAACATACAATAATATGTTTGCCTTCACTTCCTTTGGTGTACACTATGATAAATCGCTTTGCAAGAGAACAAATGGCATTTATACCTTCAAAGTTCAAGGACAAAGCTATCACTTTATCAAAGACCTTATTCCACATGGAGGATCTGGATTATATCTGCAATTCTATTTTCATGATACAGATCATGAGCTTCAAAACAGAATGGCAGTTTCAGAAAGATTAATAGAGAGTATAGTAATGAAGATCATGGAAGTCATGAAGTCTAATCCATACGCATGTTTTCTCCGCAGTCTAAGAAACGTTCCAAATCTGGATTCATATCAGATAGTCTTGAAATCACATTCACAGAATGATCAACGAGTATTCAATCATCCAACAGCTTCTCAGGTTGCAGCTCTTTGGACAGAAACAGAGAGTTCAGGAACAAGTTATGTTAGACACATTAAAATTTATACAAAAGAAGGAAGGGATCACCTCGTCCAGTACTATTATGGTTGTTACGATCCTCTGCAATATCCACTATTATTTGCACTTGGTGAAACAGGCTGGCATCCTGGAATTAGAAGATTTGTCAGAGAAAATGGCAAAAAGAGAAAAAGATCTGTTCAGAGAAACAAACCTACTGCTCTCCTCACCAATTTCAAATCTGCTGAAGACATGATATCTGCTGAAGAAGAAGGTATTCCTAACATGAATAACTAACACATTATCTATATGCAAATGTCTTATACATTACTTATGTGCATTGCTCACATCTTGCTTACATAATTACTGATCCCGAACTGCTTGTTTTGAGAACATATTACTCGCATTATCTTCGATTAATCTCAGATGATCCAATATCTTATCAATGTATGCAACTTCATATGGTGAAACCAGTTACTTATACCTTATTTTTGTAACTTTCAGTTTCCAATGATCCTGAAAACAATGGTGAATTTGTGTCAATGCGAGAATATTATGCTTATAAATTGCAGATCAGAGACAAATATTCTCCAAACATACTTAACACTGGTAGATTACTTCAGCAATATGTTGTGGATATGTACATCAAAATTGAAAGTCAGATATTGGATTACTATAAAAGCAAACAAGAATTCATAAGGAGAGAGCAGCTGCAAGGCGTAATGGATAGTGTTATAACAGGTCAATGCCAAGGTTTAAAAGTAGGGCAACGAGTAGTCCTTCCAGCTTCATTCATAGGAGGCCCTCGAGACATGAAAAGGAGATATGTTGATGCTATGGCTTTGGTCCAGAAATTTGGCAAACCAGATTTATTCATTACAATGACTTGCAATCCTTCATGGCCAGAAATAAAGAATCTCATGCTTCCAACAGATGAAGCACATAACAGGCCCGACCTGCTCACTCGAATCTTTCACGCAAAGCTTGATGTTTTGAAACAAGAGTTATTCAAGAAAGAAATATTTGGATCTGTTGCTGCTTACACATATGTCATAGAGTTCCAGAAACGCGGTTTACCTCATGCTCATTTCCTCATAATTCTGAAGCCATGTTCAAAACTTTACTCTACAGATTCTTATGACAGAATAGTTAGTGCAGAGATTCCAGATCAAAGCAAAAATCCACATCTTTTCAACATGGTTCGCAGACACATGATTCATGGCCCTTGTGGAAAAAGAAATCCAACCAATGTTTGTATGCGAGGAGAACATAAAAAAAAATGCAGGAATAATTATCCAAAACCATTTGCCGATAAGACTTTTCATGGAGATAACACATACCCTACTTATCGAAGAAGAAACAATGGATACAAAATGATGGTCCGTGGACATGAGTTTGATAACAGATGGGTTGTTCCATACAATCCTTACCTTCTTGCAAAATTCAACTGCCATCTGAACATGGAAATCTGCTCTACAGTCAAGGAAGTAAAGTACATGTATAAGTATATCTACAAAGGTCATGACAAGATTCATTTTGTACTCAATTCACAGGATTCTAATGAGCTGAATTCTGATGGTCATGTCTGTGCAATCGATGAGATCAAAGACTATCAATCAGCTAGATGGGTCTGTGCTGTGGAAGGTATATGGAGAATATACAGGTTCCTGCTGTTTCAAATACATCCTGCTGTTATTCACTTACAAAACTGTCAACCATTGAATTTCAGAGAAGACCAAGACCTACGTGATATAGTAGCAAATAGATTTGCTAAGAGAACCATGTTGACAGAATTTTTCTACATGAATTCTACTGATTCTCTAACTCAGAATCTCAAATGTACTTACAAACAGTTTCCTGAGCACTTTGTTTGGTATCCAGGAAGAAGGAAATGGGAACCAAGAAAGCAGAAAGACTCTATAGGTAGGATAGTAACAGCCAACCCAATGGAAGGAGAACGATACTTTCTTAGATTGCTACTCACAAATGTCAAAAGTCCAACTTCATTCGATGACTTAAGAACAATAAATGGAGCATATGTACGTACTTTTCGTGAGGCAGCAATTCTCAGGGGTTACTTTGAGTCTGATAAGTCGCAACAACAATGCCTTGAGGAAGCAGCTATGTATCATATGCCATATACTTTGAGAAGATTATTTGCCACACTACTTGTTCATTTTCCTCCTTCAAATCCCAGATATCTTTGGGAACAATTTGAAGAGCCATTATCTAAAGATATCAGCAGAACTCCACAAGTATCAGTTGATCAAATTCATTTCCAGGTACTGTACCAGATAAATCAGTTCCTACAATCAATGGGAAAAGATATCAATGAGTATGCTTTAGTTCCAAATATCATGAATTTTGATAGCTTGAACAACAACACTCGTGATATAATAGCTGAAACAAGAATCTCTGTACCAGAGCAGGACTTATTAGCAATTGAGCAATTAAATGCTGATCAGAAAAAAGTTTTTGATATTATTATAAATGCAGTTTTTGTTGAAAAAAAAGGAGCCTTTTTCATTGATGGACCAGGTGGAACAGGAAAAACATTCCTTTATCGAGCACTACTAGCAGAAATCAGGTCAAAAGGACACATAGCTCTGGCTACAGCATCCTGTGGAGTTGCGGCTTCGATTCTTCCAGGTGGAAGGACAGCTCATTCGAGATTCAAGATACCAATTAGTGGAACACGAGATAAGCAATGCAGAATTAGTAAACAGAGCTCATTAGCAAAACTGCCGCAATCTGCAATTCTGATTATCTGGGATGAAGCTCCAATGACACACAAGATTTCGATTGAGAGTGTTGACAAAATTCTCAGAGACATAATGGACTGCAACAATTTGTTTGGATCAAAGGTCATTGTTTTTGGAGGTGATTTTCGTCAAGTCTTGCCAGTAGTAACAAAAGGATCAAAATCTGAATTTATCGATGCAAGTATAGTGAACTCATACATATGGCCACAGCTACATAAGTTGCATCTGACTCAAAATATGAGAGCAAGATATGATGCAGAATTTACTGAATATCTACTCCGCATCGAAAATGGAACAAAGCCACTTATCTCCAACAATTCTATCCAGATACCTGCATCAATGCTGATAAGATATACCAATGAGGAAGAATCAATGAACACATTGATCCGCACAGTGTTCCCAGATTTGAATGCTTTTTGCCAGGACAATTTCTCTGCAATTAATCGTGCTATTCTGACAACAAAAAATGACTTTGTGGATCAAATTAATCAGAGGCTCATTGTACAGTTCGAAGGACAATTGCAAGAATATACCAGCTGAGACAAGTGTATAGATAGCTCTGAGCAGACAATCATGGAAGATTTGCTAAACAGTTTGACTCGAAATGATTTTCCCCCTCATAAGCTGCTTCTCAAACCATACTGCCCTATCATGTTACTAAGAAACATCGATCCGCCTCAGGGATTATGTAACGGCACCAGACTGATATGCAAATCCTTGAGCTCCAATATTATACATGCAGTCATAACATGTGGAGAATTTGCTGGAAAAGAAGTCTTCATTCACAGAATCTGTTTTAGAGCAGAGAATAATTCAGACTCACCAGTATCATTCGAACGAATTCAGTTTCCTGTTCGACCCTGTTTTACTATGACAATAAACAAAGCTCAAGGACAAACACTTGATTTTGTCGGCATATATTTGCGTGAGCCGGTTTTCTCCCATGGACAGCTATATGTAGCAATGTCAAGAGCTAAGAATAGTAGTTCTATTAAAATTTTGATTAAACCATCAATATTTGATGACCAAGAAGACTCAATTGCTGAAAATATAGTATATACAGAAGTACTAGATTTAGCTTATCAATAACTGCTGTAACCATGTGTATATCAGTTATTTGTATATATTCATGATTTTACACCTTTCTTTTCGTTCATCCAGCACTTAGCTACTTATATTATGAGTTGCAGGAGGAAAAAAATATGATCTCATTTGCTGAAATAATTTCTGGACTACAAAACTGGACAACTATAGTTCAGGTTCTAGACAAGCAAAAGCCATTACTCTCAAAGGCAGGAAACCGATATTAGAAGCTCATATTAATTGATCAGCAGGTAATACAAATTCTCAATTTTATGTCATGTTCTTTATTACTCAATTTTGACATTCACATCAAAACAACCATGACTGTTCTCAGGGGTCAACAGTTGAAGCAATGATTTATAAATCAGACATAGAGTTCTTCCGAAATCATTTCCAGCTTTACAAGCGATACATTCTCTGCAATGCTAGAGTTGAGTACACACCATCAGAGTATTTGACTCATCCAAATCAGTGCACATGGTACATAGACAACTCTACTGTTGTTCAAGCAGTAAATGAAGTCGAGTCACCACAGATTCCAGCTGTATTCACATTCTCGCCCTATAGAAGATTCTACCAACATATGGATGACAACACAGATATAGGTAACCAACAAATCTTACTACTAACTTGCTACTGCACACAATTTTCATTAGAGTTATAACTCAGCACAATTAAAAATCAGATGTTCTAGGCATTGTCGCTGAAGTTCATCCTCGGATACAAAGGGCCACTACAGCTACTAGAGAAGTGGTACTTATAGATAAAAGGTAACTAAAACTACCCATTTATTCTATATCAGTTCTAAACCACCACACATTGATACAAATAATCTCTTCTAACAAATGTTCATCTATCAATCAAATACACTACAGCATGATGCCAGTTATCCTAACACTATGGGGCGAGCATGAAACAGATGAAGGCCAAGCACTTGCAAATATAATTGACACAATGCCACTGATTGTTGCACTTCGGATTAAAGTATCATCATATCACAGTGAGTACATAAGAAATTCGTTATGCTCCACATATTTTCTGACTTTGAACATACTCATAATACAATGTACATTACGGGACGTAAATATTGCAGCACTGAACCTGTCAACAAAATTTGGATCAAGCATTCTCCTTAATCCTCCAATACAACAAGCTGCTGATCTCAAGCACTGGTGACAATTCTTCTCAACAAACATCATTTGAAAATATTTTCTATTAACTGCATATTATAAACATTGCAAATAAAACTTCTCTGTTCATCACAAGGGCTATTGAGAATGAAGCAGAAATCAAAAAATTGATAGCAGAAAAAGCATACCACAATCGAGTTAAGCTTCTATCACAGCCAAGGGATGATGAGCTGACCACTATTCAAGACTTCCTGGCATTTCCTACGGTAAATTCTACATCCCATCATTTATTCACAATAATATTTTCAGATTTCTAACTACTCACTATAATTCAATACAGAAAAAAGCTTACTGGTTGCGTGGTACTCCAAAATTGCTAGACAAAAGCCAGCGATTATGGTATAATGCTTGTCCACAATGCCATAAATCATTCAGAGCAAAGCCTATCTGGAAAATTGTTTGCACCTCATGCAACAAACATGTGAATATAGTGACAAGATGTCGATTAACTGTGGAACTTGCTGATTATTCTGGAGTTTTAACGCTTGATCTTTATGATAATGATCCCCTTCAGTTACTACCTTTCACACTTTCGCAGATGCAAGAGTTAGAAAACAAGGTAAGAAATACTGTTTCCATATGCATATAGAATATTGTCATCCACAAATAAGTATACTGTATCTAATGTCAACCTGTTCATTTTAATTCTACAGCATGAACTCAACTATCAAGCTATTGAAGAGGCCATTAACAACACTATCATAACATGCTTTGTGAAGAAAATGGCAAACACCCATGCATCTGGCAGTACTGAAAAATACTCTGCCATTATTCTGCACAAATCCCTTCTAGCAGAGATTATATCACAGATTCCTTCAACCACTGGCTATTCAGAACCAAATCCAGAACTGCCTTCCACCAGTATTGATGAAAATGTGGTCAGTACTGCTCCAAAAGACACAAATGTGACTTCCAGTTGTCTGTCTACTCTTAAGATCAGTGAGAGCCCAACTAAAAAGCAACGCAGTGACAAGTATCAAAAGCAAGATTGAAAATGCCATATACTGGTTCCTGCTATTACATACTTTTGAAGCTCTGCTGGGTTAACTTTTGATAGTTGAAGCTTTCCTGTATTTTGTGATGGTCAAATATTTTACCAGCTTTTGTACACTTGCTCAGCTTTCTGTCCACTTTTGCTTAAAGATAGTTAGCTCAGCTTTTTGAAAGTGCAAACGTACCACAGTTTCATGTATAACTTTTGATCTGTAGAACTTGGCTACTCAACTTTCTATCCTTTAACGTTCGGTTCATCAAGTGTTAGTATAGTTTGTGATTTGCAAATATTTCAGCAGATTTTGTACAGTTTAGCAACTTTCCCTACATTCTTATTTAAACATTGTTACCTGCGCTTTTTTAGAATCCAAACGTACCAGAATTTCATTTATAGTTATTAACATTTGCATCACAGAAACTAATCTCCCTTCACTCCCTTTCTTTTGCTTTCTGCTATCAGTCAAAGCTGATTCGATATTTAGAATCGTTTATTCATTGCACCTTCATTTCCAAAATAGCCAAACACCATACTACAATGGAACTGATTACCACCTCACCAAATACAAAAACAAATACACCAAGTACAAATATTATCCAACTAAAGTTGCTAAACACAGTATCTAAACACCAACTTACACACGGAATACACTAGAGTACAACAGCAAACATTTCCATACTACAAATTATAAAAACTCACAGAAACATACATAGCTATTCGCTAGAAATTTCTGCCAGCTGCATCAGAAAATCCACCCATAGCACTTTGAATTGCTTTCCTCTGCTCTTCAACTTCTACTTCCATACGACCAGCAATGATCTGCAGAAACGGCAATTCTCCAATATTTCCTAATGTACTTTCCAGCACACGAGCTTTGTCTGGATGCCGATAAAAAGATTTGAACAAATCATATATCTCATTCCTAAGTAGAATATTATTTGCTAAAACTCGATCTGCACCCCTCAACATCCCATTATCTTCAGTATGTCCAGCCAAATTTCCCCGCACATCACTTAGTGATAACCGATTGAACATAACCTCAATATCTGGATGCAAATCACGCAATACTCCAATACGATTATCAGTGTAACTCATCTTAAACCAAGAAAAAATCACAAACACAAATCACAATATACCAACCAAACTAACAAATTTATATAGAACAAGTACATCATAAACCAAAAACAGACAAATACAAAAAACAAAAATATACTGTAGACATGTGAACCAAACAATAATAACAAATATATATATACCAGACAAAAAAGCACTATACACACGTGAATCCCCTACTCTTTCTACGAACCAAAACAAAACCAATCAATAGTCAACTTGCCCCATTACATTGTCCCAACATCCACAAAAAGCTTTGTACTCTATATTATCTTCAAACACAGACCTCTATCAATTTTATCATATCCAATCCAATCTCCTACAATTATTCACCATTCATTAGTCCCAAATCTTATAGATAGACATCAGATAATATACTTCATTTTATTACGCATTTAATCCAGATGCAAATTTTCATACACATTCATCAGTTTATAGATACAAATCTGTAAACACGTTCAATTCACAAGTTTTGCTTATTGCTTTACCGCATTTGTATATTCTTGGCAAACACAAGACACTCATACAAATCAAAACATGAGTACTTTATACAACAGACAGAAATACATATGACGCTACTTTATGTAGCAAATACAGGATTATCATATCCTTCAGAAACTAACAAACACATCTTAATGCTTAAAAACCATACGCCAAACACCAAACTAACAAACACATTTTCCCAAACTCCAACTCCTTAATCACTTTCGCCGCCCATGTCACTAGAAGATGGCGGACTGGGAAAGTAATACTTTTCTTCTAACACTTCCACCCTCATTCTGTTGGCAATCAACCCCAAGATAGGATAGCCTCTTCCAGTCCTAAGCGCAGCTTCCAAAACTGAAGCCCAATCATGATGCCTGTAAAGCTCTTTAAACAAATCACACAATTCATTTTTCAGCAAAACATTTGCCACTTGAGCTCGTGCAACCGGTTCTGCCGGACGATTCCAACAGCCATTTCCCATAGGATAAGCTGCTCCACGAACAACAGCTAGCTGATTAACCTCTTCGTCCACCTTTGGATAATATAATTGAATAGTGGGAAATCTTGCGCTTCCGCTCGCCATTTCCACACACTAACTATCTACAGACAAGTACCAAATATATACTACTTCTCACTATATTAGCTTCAACTATGTAGGGAACAAGCAATACTACACCCGTGAATTTCTGTACTTTTTACCCTCCTCCTATCCTCCAAATTACACGTCTGATATCACCTGCACACCGAAACAACTAGCTGCTATCCAAATGTCAAGACCAGATATATTCTAACACCGTCAACTAGCTGCCTTTGTACGGTAATAAAACACATAATAAGCATATAATAACTCAAACATATTATAAACATATAAAATATAAATACTAAAATATAATTTAATTTAATAAATAGAAAATATAATACTAATCTATATATAATTGAATAAACCTATATACTAATACTAATTCACATATAATTTAATAAATTTACATATGCACAGCACTAATAATAAACTCAATTTCTAAAATGTCCAAAAATATTTAATTAAAAAAAACCGGATTGCTCAATTAGAATTGCAACTGTCAACTCATCCATACCACAACTTTTCCGACAAATTAAATAAAATCTTTAATGTGTTTAAATTAAATCAAACGTTTAAATCAAATGTTTAGATAAAATATTAAAACATGTTTAATATTATCAAATGTGTTCATATTATCAAATTAAACACATTTTATATTATCAAATGTTTAAGTAAAATGTATTCTGGTTTCTAATATAAAAAAGCATCAATTGTGTTTAAGTAATTTGCTATATATTTATTCAAACAATCACTAATTGCATTCTTAAATAACTTTTTAAAACCATTTTATTCAACATACAGATACAAAACTTTAGCACAATTACACTCTCTTACCTAGCGCCCGCGCATCGCGCGGGACAACCCCCTAGTATATATATATATATAAGAGTAGGCCGAGCTCCCTATTTGTAGATCATCTGGTAGAGGTATTTCAAGTGCAATATAAGTTTTTTTTAGCCTCCGACGTTTCTCTTATTTGTTCACTACTTTAACCTTCCGCACAATTCCACGCACTTAGAGATTAGGCTGAATTAGCAAAATACTCATAATTAAAGTCTTGAACAATAGCTCAAATTACTTCTATATAAGTAATTTTGAATTCAAGACGTTCTACTTACAATCCCTCTCCATTTAATCACCAAACCCAACCCTTCCTAAGTCACTTCTATCTTGTTCATGCTTTGTCCTCATAAAATGTAGGTCATTCATAGGGTTGCAAATGAATCAAGCAACTCCCGAGCACTCATGAGTCGATTTGATTAAAACTCGACTCGAACTCGAATTGAGATCAAGTTTGAGTTCGTACATTAATAAATTCAACTCGTTAGTTCGCGAGCCGCTCAGTTATACATATATACATGCATACACATACACACGCATATTATTTTTATTTTTTTAACCTTGAGTAGGTTCGAATTCGAGTTCGATTCGAAATTGAGGTCGAGTTCGAGATCGAAGCTAACATTAAGAGTTTGGGAGCTGGAGTTCGAATTTGATAAAATTGAGTTGAGATACGATTCAATTAGGTCAAATATTAATTCGACTCAACTCGTTTATAAACTTTGAAAATATGGGGACAAGGAAAACAAAGAAAAGTTTTATGGCTTTTACTTCATTTTTCCTTGTCCACTAAGACCTTGAAATGGATCCTGCGAATGGTTGGACTTTTGCTCTCAAAAGATGAAGAAATGACTTTCGAAACACTTATTTCATCTACTTTTACCGTCGAAATCGAACCTAATAACAAAAAACAAACGAGTTTTTGTTTTTTTGGCTTGTTGAAACAATAAACAAATATTCTAGTATGTACATAAAATTTTTAAGTACGTGTCCATATGTATAGTATACACATGCATAAACAGAAGTAGTATTTTGACTATTTTCTTGCTGGCGGACCTAAATGGCATCACTACGAGGAAATACAGTAATAGACATATGATTGGAGAATTGTTGCAAGTACCGGACTAATCTCAAAATCCGCTAGTCACAAAACACCAGACACGCGAATTAATTTGTCCAGACCATAGAGAACTAGACATTAAACATGATTAGGCTTTTCTTAGTCGAACAAAGACGGAAAACTTGTTATTAATTTGTGTAGAATATATGGAGAATTATATTAGGCATCTCATATTAAAAAAAAAAAAAAAAACCTTGACGTCCTAAAGTCCAATTGGACAGCGTTGGCCGGGCAAACCCATTATGGAAAGAACTGGAGTATTTGGGATGAGCTCATTTGAGTGCACGGCAGTTGTTGATTGAACCATTCAATTTCCAAATCCCATCCATTTGTTGCTTCTTCAATACCATTCCACGAAACCTTCCCAACAATTTCAACCATTGGTTACTTTTCAACTTCAATATTTTGAACTTTCAAGTTTTAATTAAATTGAGTCCATTACAAATCAAAGCTGCTCATGTTCCTACGCAATAAGAACAATGACAAATTTTTTTTTTTTTTTGTTAATCAGGGAACAGAATTTGTATACTATTATTACTGATCACAGAGTGAAGAATCAAAGAATAATTAGACAGAAGAACATGTGACTAATTAATTGCCTGGAGTGACAGGGTAGCCGATCCCATGTCTTCTGGTGGGGAAGACCAAGAACAGCAACCCGCAAAGGCATCCAATTCCAATGGGAACGATGTCCAAAACCTCTTGAACTTCATGATCCGGCTTCGGATACAAACACCCCACCACATTTTTATCTCTCAAAGCCACGGCAGCAAACACAAAAACGGATAGAACTGAATGAACCCAGTCGATGAATCCCAATCTATACTTGCTCAAGTCAGGAACGCCAACTTCAGAACCAGAAGCAATAGTCCCCCGAGCGTCGAACAGCCACATTCCTCTAAAAGTTGCAAAACCATAATAAACCTGCCCATCGGATAATTTAACGCTGTCGGTGAAGGAAGCTAGGAAGCACGAGACGGCGAGCAGGGCGAGGAGGATGATGGTCATGGGCCGTGTGGCCGCGTCGCACGAGCCATTGTTGGTGAAAACCGGTGTTAGCAGCTGGAAAGCTAAAAGGGTCCCCGTGGGGAGGAGGTTAGCCAAGTTGGCCGTGCTGGTTAATGCTTGAGATAGTGCGCGTTGAGATAGAGGTGAGGAGGAGCGCTGTGGTGGTTGAGGTTTTGGGGTGTCGGGAGCATCTTCGGTGGTGGCGGCAACCGAGGTTGCGGTGGCGGATGGTGTCGACCTTGCCCTTAGAGACATTAATTTAATCAAAGAAAGAATAATTTGATAAGACTAGAGTTGTTTGATGTCTGAAACAAAATGGTGGGGGGTGAAAAGATGCTTGTGCTGTGGGAGGAGCCTGAGGGAGAGGAGTATTTATTTATACGAAATGGTTCTCGAAAAATTTTTTAGGACTAGTAGTACTTTCTTGTCCGATAAGGAAGTCAACATATCCGCGGGACATCTCCAAATAGGAGTACTTGACGCCCACCTTTCACGCTTTCGTGGTCAACTCGGTTGGTCTCAACAAGCTTTTTTAGGAGTTGGTGTTCAGTACTGACAAAGATTCGAGTTCTATGATTATTGTATTCGGAGAGATGAGGCCTCTCCTTCCGTAACGGAATGAAATTAGTCGAATCCCATGAGAATTGATCTGGATATCCACTCCATTAGGAAAAAAAAAAAAAAAAACACGCCCACCTTCCACCACGGGCGGGCCTCATCTGATTGCTGATTTTTTTTTTAACTAATCTTTTTATTCCCAATGCGTCACGTTATTGATGACCAATGAAGAGGTAATTTTATATGCATGGAAAATCTTCTTAATTACATCGGAGAACTTTGTGACAAAGGAATCGTAGAAATGGTCTTGGATTGGAATATGAGATAGGGTAGGGTGGACTAGATTAAACCGAGTACGATAAGGAACATAGGATTTTAGACAGAGGCCTTGAGCTGACCCAAGAATGATGCATGCACATTCGGTTTTTGACATCTGAAATCTATTCAACTGCTACTACTTTTCACTTTTCAGACAATAAGCTATATATATATATAAAACCCAAGTAGTAACAGATGACACGAGGGGCGAGCATCTCTGTTTCTAACCAGTTTCCCTGTTTCTATTCATGCTTATATTTCTTTTCTCAATCTTTGGTTTACTATGTCAACAATTTTTTCTGTTTGTACAGCATCAGCATTTCGATCTCATGATTAGCAGAAACTATACCCAAAATTAATGGATTAGGTGGGTGAAGTTTGAAGTGCAACTGCTATTTTACCGTGTTTGATCAATTTTGTTTTTCTTTGATCAAATATTCCAGCTTCTATCAGACACGATCCTCCAATAGTTTCATTTGACATTGATAATCACCAGGCAAATCTGGCCACAAAAGCATAATAAATTCTGCTAAAGAGAGCCACGAAGAGTTTGTTTGTCATGCGAAATAGCAAATGGATTAGATCTAATTACTAGTAAATGACAAGGGAGGATCAAGAAAAGTCTGACAGATCCTAATGATGACTCTCAATATGAGAGAAAGGGACCTGATGGCTAGTATTTCCCTACTTGTGTACATTGGTGCTTGAATCTTCTTTTAAATGTCATCAACATAAAGTTACTTTTGTCTATCTAATAGATACCCAACTTAGAACTTCATTATTTTCTCAAGCTAGTACATAACATCAGGGAACACTTGTTCACTGGTACATCCTCATCATCATAGACCACAGACTAGCTAGGAAGAGAACCAAAAAGACGAACATCACAATAGTGGATTTAGATGAAAATGAGAAGATGACTTGCATACTTGATCTTTAGAATTCACATGGTTACTTTTCATGTATTCAGATGTTCATACATATCTACTCACCTTATGACTCTTGTTTTTCTTCCTTGTGCAGGAAAGCGTCCGTTAGGGTATATTTGGACACCAAAGTAGCCACAAGGAGGCGCAAAGCCTGCCAAAAGATTTGCATGAATTATCAATTAACAGAAGAGTAGAATATTAGTCACATATGCAATCAACCTTGAAAATCTCAGTGGCACAAATTGTGGGCAGTACTTATATGTCAGGCCAATGCCACACTCTACGAATGCTTAGGGCTATAATAATTAACGAGCAATAGCTAGGTTTATCTCACCTCATCTTCACCAACATCCACTTGCTGCTCTTCAATATCAATGAGGGGTATCCTGAGCTTATTGATAAGAGATAAGCCTGATATTGCAGATAAAGGTGTTACAGTCAGATTGTCTGTCACCATGAACATGGATGGCCCTTTTATGAATCCCTCAGCTTTCCCAAAAAAATTGGATTTTGGCCCCACTTTGCTGTTGTTGACGTTGAAAAGGGAGTGAAAGGTGGAATATGACGGCTCTACTGCTTCCATAATAGCAATCAACTTGGTAGGAACAGGAAGACCTGGAGCCAACTTTGGATAGACTATAGCTTCCTTCATCTCCTCGGACATGAATTGGTTGCTATCAAACTCTTTGATTGTCTGGTAAAAGTTATTGATGCACCCCTTGAATGACAAAGATGGAAATTCGCTGAAGACATAACCAAGAGGAAATGTGAGGAAACTGCAAAGCAGATTAACGAAATCTTCCTTTGCCTCTGCATAAATTGCCTTATTCTTGGATTTGCATACAATAAGCTTTAAAATAATCCTCTCTTTTTTAGCTATAGTCTCTGGAATGTCACTTTTCCTTCTTGGACCATATTTTCCATGGCAGACGCTGAAGATACCTTTACTCATTGGTGCCTCCAACAAGGTGTCAGTAAAAGGAGTCCTTGATACCAGCGAATGCTTCAACAGCTTCAGAACCTGAGAGAATGATAGAAAAGAAGAGAACACTTAATATTGTTTATCTGAACCAATTAGAATCCAACACCCAGCTAGTTGTTACTTGTTGCCTACCTCATTCCTTCCAATGTTTATGTTCCTCTCTTCTATTCTGCTCCCATCTAACCTGCTGACTTGTTCGAGCAGAGCTAATCCAGTCTTAGTGGACATCGGCATTACTTGAAAGTCGTCACTAATCATAAAGTGCACAGTTGGTTTTACAAAACCTCCTCTTTCTTGAGGAATAGACGCAGAATCTGAGAAATCCAAGCGAAGAGTTATAGCACTTCCACAACGGCAATGAGTAGATCGATAATAACTCAGAAACGTGCAGCCTCCTTCGCTACATGCATAATAATCAGCAGCAGTTCTCTCAATCGAATTGTCTTTCAACAAGTCACTATGATAGATTTCAGCAGCACTTCGAGGATGCAGTAGCATGTCCTTGTGGTCTGTGCTTTGTAGATGATCCTCACCAAGATTTTCCACACTTTCATATAAACTGCTGAGGCAACCGATCTCCCCCTTCAGTGAATGTCCACGGGTCAGTTTGATAATCATCGCCAAGGGCATTGTCATGAAGCTACTGAGAACATCAAGAAAGTATTTATCCGCCTCCAGAAAAACAACTCTTTTTTTCTCCTTTTCCACCAGGACCTTTAAGCTTAAAAGATCTGATTGCCCATCCTCCATCGCTGGATAGAAGATTATGCTGATCAGTAAAAATAACGACGAATTTTCAAGGTGACACTCAACCGTCAATAAAGGATCTTGCTTTCTCTGTTGATTAAAATTTCAAAGTGCAGACAACTAAATGAATACGTTCGAAACTACAGTACAGATGACATTAGAAAAGGAATGATAAATTTAACTCTTTTGTAAACCTGATTTTCAGTGCACAGGATAAATGGAAGTAGCAGGAACTATAAAGCATTAAACACTGTATTTGCTACATGAATGCTTTAGAAAAATTCACAAGCAGGTCAAGAATTTTTACCATGTGAGGAAGCTAAAGTTCTAGGATAGATTGCAACTAATTGTTCACGATAAAAAAAATGGAAAAATGGGTTTAAGGGCTGCTAGGATCAGTACTTTAGGAGGAAAGGAGCAATCCGATTCTATGAATGTAGTCCCTTTACTCCAGATGATTGTACATTTGTCCAAAGACGTGAAATCCAAATATCCTACCATTTTTTTAGCCCAAAATCGTTGTCTGGTATCATGGATACGCATTGGAGTATCTAAAGGGTTTTCTACAACTAAACTTAACACATTATCATCAGAACAAGAAATCAAAGTCTGTACTAAAAGGAAAGTATGAGCCATTCTGAACACTAGCTTTACTTGAAAAATCTTGAAAGAGAAAATTTAAAACTAATGTGTTCAGAGTACCTGATCAAGATATATGATTCTTCTTTCCCTCTGTTCCAGGAGAGAAGTAGCAAATGAAGAGATGATCAATGAGTGAGCTTCCAGCTGAAAAAATTGCAACGCGATCAGATAGGACTCCAAGTCAAGGGGGTCTGGCCGCGATTATATTGGCGAGTGACTTAATGGTGAAGTTTAGCTGACTGACACAGTGACATATATATAGTTTCCTTTTTTTAAGGGATAATTTTAGAAACCTCCCTCGAGGTTTTTGACAATTTCATTGAGCTCCCCTGATATTTGAAAAATTACACTTACATTCCATAATTTGATAGTTGTAGTAACAAAACCTTAAAATAATATTTGATTTCGTCAATTTTTTAAATGAATACCCAAAAATGCCCCTTGTGTAATGAGTTTTAATTTATTTTTCTATACAATTATAAGATTATCTAATATAATTATAAGGAAAATGTGTCAAATTTTTCATGTCCATATCTACTATTTGATAAATAACTATAATAATAATTTTATCACTATGATAAGATACTTTTGATGATATTTTATTATGGATTTAGATTTATAAGATAGAAAAGAAAATTTTGAAATAATTTATTTGGAGTTTATGAATTTTTTGAATAGTGAATTTATCATAATTTAGTAGTTGTTTTGAGCCATTTTTTTATTTATTATTAATTTTAATATCAAAAAATAGAAAACAAAGATCAGGAAAAAATTGGATTACATATAAAATTAATTCGTTAAGAAAATCACTAGCTAAGAAAGGCCTAACTCATATAACATGTTAACAAGCAACTCATTTCGGGATATATCTACCTTGTATATAAGAAGAAAGGAGGTTTAGTTGTTTGCCTCCCTTGTTGCCACTTGGCTTTCTAATAATTTGACAAGTTGCATAACTCTAATGTTTTGCTTGCACATGGTTTTTCTTGCCTCTTGCATATCGTTTTTTTTTTTCTGCTCTTTCTTCGTGCCAAACCCAGCAAGTCTGGCTCCTTTATTCTCCTTCTGAGCCCAATGAATTTTTTTAATCTTAATTATTTGATTAAGTGAGTGTCCTGTCTAATTCATCACCATTAGATTAGTTTTAATATACTAATACTACATTACAACCCTTGGATCAATTTTCATTCTGTTCTAATTGTCTAGATATTATATAAAAAGACATGAGAATTTAATGTAGCACTCCCATTTCTTGAACACATGACATAACTCTCCTTTGAGAAATCTATGATTTTTCTCCCATTTTTATGTCCCTTACTTCTATCTTGATGGATCAAGACAAAAGATGTATCATATAGGATAAGACAAAAAATTTCAATTGCAAGTCATTTAGCATAACTACAAGAACTTGTATTGTTTTTATATATTGTCTAATTTATGACTATAGAATCAAGCTTCATAGATTAATGAAAAACTTTTAATCCTTGGATATTAATTAATTATGTTTGACTAGTAGCTAACCAACTATTACATTTAAACAGCTCCTTTATGTAATCAATTAAAGTCTCTTTTTTTTATTTCTTTATAAATTGTTTCTAAAAGTTGCACAGAAAAATCAGATTTCTTCCTTCCCAATTGTATTCAACTGTGCACCTGTTTCATTGCTTGCCTTCATTAACTTCAAGATCAGTTATGGATTTAATAGATGCTATGTTTATTGTTTCCTTGATTTAGAAGAGCTAACTTCAGAGATGGAATTTCTTTTGATGTTTAATTTTTCTCGTGTTTTTGTCTATTGTGTACCAAAAAGTTTTGCTGTTATATGTTCAATTAAGTTATGAAGGGGGCCAAGGCTGACGCACAGCACGGCCGAGATACCTCTAGTTTGTTTATACAACGTCAACGAAGGCCGAAGCAAGTGCCACAAGTTATCCTACAAGTTGGTAACTTAAACAAGCAACTCATTTTCACGAGAAATTTCTAAAAATATGATGAAATTTAAAAAAATTCTACAAAGGGGGCGTTTTGTGTATCGTTTTCTATGTTGGGGATCTTCGCATTTAGTAAATGCGAGCTCCTTGAGCTCGCATTTGCTAAATGCGAAGTTGACATGAATTTTGAGCCAACCGAAATTAAAAAAAAAAAAAAAGAAGCGTACCTCGCATTTAGTAAATGCGAGGTCATGCGTACCTCGCATTTGCTAAATGCGAGGTCATATAGACCTCGCATTTCCTAAATGCGAGGTCTACAACCACTCATTTCCTTAATTCTTTTTGACGTTTGATTAATACGTATTTGGACTTCTTAACTTTAGTAAATATTTAAAAGTCACTACCACTAAATATGTCACAGTTATGATTTCTTGGCTGTAAAGTTGTGTGAATTTCATTTCACTCGACAACAGTGAGACTAACAATAATCATTTTTTGCATTTAAAATAGCGATTGGTGGATTCAAAAAATTGGTGAGTTTTGTAGCTTATTTGGAATTAGTCGGAAAAGGGAGAAAATGTTTGGAAAATTGCAGTTGGTGTAATTAGTGCAGAATTGTGATGATCCGAGCTCGTATCCTATAAAACCCAGAAGGATCCGACCGCGGATCGTTTGAAGCGCAAAAAATTAAAACAGGAGATCCGAGCTCGGATCATTCAAGTTCCAGTTGGATCCGAGACCTCGGATAAACTTCAACAGTTGTGGATCCGAGCCATGTAGGATCCGAGGACTACAAGAACAGATACGACCTCGGATTTGTTCGCGGATAAAGCAGAAACGAGGGTTCGTTTCTGCACTTTTCAAATATTTCTTCCCTCTTCTCACCGAAACCCTACCCCCTTTTCTCCAATCTTCTATTTAGTCTATCAAATCTCCAATCCTTCACCATAAACACCTCCCTAACCCTTGTATGATCATAAACCGTAAGCTATTTCACCACAAAACATCATCAAAAGTGGATTTTGATATTAAAAAGGCAATTTTGGGCCGCACGGAATTTGTTTTATTTGTGGGTAAAATTGGACTTGTGTCTCCCTCATTTTTCATCATTATCATCCTCCAGCATCCTCCTTTACATTTGAGGTAACAATTTGCAATTTCTTTTGAGATTTTATAATTCCTATTTTTGCATAATTTTTTTAGTTTTTGAGTAATTGTGATAAAAGCTTATATGTTGAAATTTCTTGATACAATTGTGTTACATTGTGATAATATATACATTTAGTTATGGTTGTTAGCTTAGATTTGAGAAATTTGTTAATATGGTGACAAATTTTATAATTTTTCTCATGAAAGCACACTAGACTTTTGTTTGCAATTTCTTATTTTCGTGTATAATTTGCATTTGTTTGCTTGAAATAAGTGCATCTTTATGCAAATTGATGATAAATTGTGGTAAGTATAGTGGGTAGTTATGTATTGGTTTGAAGGAAAGTGCCAAAAGTTGAGAATTGTTTGAATTGAAGATGTTTTTCGTAAGCCTGATGTAAGACGCTGCGATGAATTGATGTTTGGGGAAGCTTAATGTTATAGCATAGTGTCATTGATAGTCTACTTGACTTTCAAATTTTATTCCAATCTTACAAATGGTTTTAATTGTCAAAGTATTGGAAGTATTTAGCGTATCATGACAACCTTGTTGGTAATATTCATTCTCAATGTGAGAATTGTATTTGTGAGGTCTTACGTAGATTTATTGCTTGAATTTTTGGTAAATGTTGGCAGGTAGTTTAGCTCTTTTTCAAGAGGAAATTCTGCCGAAATTTTTTTAAATTCTTATTTAATACGTGCGAGCAAGTTTCTACGATTTCTAATGAACGTTCATCTTGCTTTTGGTATAGGTATTATGGCTCGCACAAGAAGGTCTAGAGCACCGACACCTCCATTTTCGTCGACAGAGGAACACACACCTTCCTTGCATGAGGAGTCACCTGAAGAGGAATCTCCGTCACCAGAGCCGCCACCTCGCTCTCGCCGGAAGACCGCGTCTACTAGCCGTGACGAGCCACCTCCGGACTACGATACCACTCGATTCACCTCGCTTGAAAACCAAATATGGTATGAATTCGGCTTAGACAAGGAGATTATCATCGAGAAGCACTTGGCACCGGAAGTGGATGCACACTACCACATCTCCACAGCATTCAAGCGCCTTGGTTGGGAGAACATCTTACAACTTCCCAAGCATTACTACCCAACCTTGGTCCGGGAGTTCTATGCCAACGTGGAAAACAAAGAAAGCCACAGTGGCAATGTCATCGTCTCGTGGGTTCGAGGCAAGAGAGTGGCTCTTACTCGGGATACACTGGGACAGTTCGTCAAACTTAAAGACGAAGGACAAGATATCAAATTGACGAAGGAGTTCAAGGCGCGAGACCCTTGGCAGGTGGGAGAGGCGGTTGGACGCCTCAAGGGCCAGTATAGAGAGAGAGGAACTGCGAAGAAGCTTACAGTTTACGCCGATTCATTCGAGCATAGGTACCACATAATCTTCTACCTGTTTGCCTTCAATGTGGTACCAAAAA
Organism: Coffea arabica; assembly: GCF_036785885.1. Lineage (NCBI taxonomy): Eukaryota > Viridiplantae > Streptophyta > Magnoliopsida > Gentianales > Rubiaceae > Coffea > Coffea arabica. The sequence continues at coordinate 20,911,047 of NC_092312.1, read as the reverse complement.
AAAGTGGAAAACGGGAGCTCCGCAATAGTGATCTCTACTTTTTGGACAAAATGATGCATGGTGTGGGTGCGCAGCTGACCGGCATTCCTCTACCCAATATTATCATCAGTTATAGGCCCTGAACAGATTCAACATCCGTCCTTAAGCCTGATGTAAGACGTGGCTCTAACGAGTCCCTACCACAATATCCCTGTGCCCATTGTGATACCGATGCCGTCTCAGGTACTGCTGTACTAGAGTTTGGTTGAAATCTTGTCGGATCCATGCATGCATGGACAAGCGACATCATCGGACCTAAATTAGTATTTGGTGAAATGAATGTCCCGGTGACTCGAGGATTTTGGAATTTTTCATCGTTCTCGATATACAGTTCTGCGGTGTATGGAACAATTTCAGTCCATACATCGTACATTATCGCAAGAGTTTCATCATCAACCACTGGGAACACGTTATAAGAGCTCCGGCCACAAGGTTGACGGAGAAATATATTCAACTTGAACAGCCCCCTATCGACCCCCATATATTCATAGATTCTATCCACCAACTCATCATATCCAATCCTGCATCGTAATGAGAATGTACGGTTGCAGGTACGAGGCAAGTAACAAATTGACCCATCCTCGTAGTGTATTTTACCTCCCCAATAAAGAGACACGCGCAGAGGTCTTTCTATAGACATGCGTGTGGAAAGAATCCCTATTTTGGAATAAAATAAGTTAGCTCATGCGGTACAAGAGTATACATCAGATAACAATCCCTATCCATTGTTACTGTTTCAAGTGTGATACTTAGGACAACTCACCTTAATCATTATGCATGTGCGTTTAAGGTACAAGTTAGTAATCGTGTGCTGTAGTCAGCATGTCATTTTCCATGTGTGTTTGTGTCACCCACTGAGTTTTCCAAACACATAATTATGTGGTCCAAGATAAGGTACTGGAGCAGAGGATCTGGGGTGCAATGAGGGATTTGTTCAAATGAACCACCTCGTTCCCGTAGATCTTGCTTGTTCCGATATACCTTTTTGGATCTATTCACCCAAATTCAAAGAAAATATGCGTTGGTAAACTAGATAACATAGGTATAGAAAAACATACTTATACAAAATAAAAAAATGTCCATGCAAGGGGGTTACTTTGGTGTCCCATTCCGACAAGGGAGGTGTTCAAGCATTTTAAATGCGACCCCCATATATTCGCATTTTCCACGTCATGCTCCTTACCAATTCCTTCACACATATTAACAACTTAAGAGTGTATATTTATCTCATTATTTGTTCTTACTTTGTAAAACCCTTTGTTTCCTTTCTGTTGATGCCAAGGACTAAATCATGATGATTGTCTTTTCTTGTTTTTATCATTTTTTCAACTTTTCTATAAAATGCAGATGAACGCCCAACATTTAATCCAACCATAATGTTTTCACAAAAAATAAAATACCAAAAATCCCAACAAAGGTGAGTCCTCACATTCACCTTTTCTTTTTTAAAAAAGAATTGTGGATGAGTTTTTCTCTTCCCAAAAATGGGGTTTGTTTTTAAGGACTGTCAAGTTAAAACTAAATAATATCCTCCATGACGAAAAATTTGAACGCTAAAATTCCTTATATGAAAGCTTGGTATGATAGAAGAAGAGCTATTGAGCTTGTTTATGGCGTTTCGGTTACCGATTTAGTTGATTTACTCAACTATATGGAAGCATTTGGCCAATTAAGTAATATTAGTCTATACTTAAAACACCCTTGTCGCATGGAATGTTTTTTAAATTCGTCATCAAATTTGCGAATTTGTCAAACACAAATTACACAAAGGCCTCCGGCTGCTTATTGTTTCTATACGTGAAAAGCATCATAGAGAATCCAATAGCCAATAGAAGTATTAGAATTGCAAAGATCACACTGGCCGGACTGGTGCAAAAGTTCTATCTTGACATATTAAAAAATTCTGTAGTATGAAATTGGAACCCCCTCACTTTTGATGCCCACTAATTTAACTATGGCTTGAATCTGATATATATAGCATGATTTTCATATCGACAATTGGCAAGTAATGGTTATAGTCAGTCCATTAAAAAGAAAATAAACAAATCAACAGAAACCGCATATGTACAAACATTTTGTCTTATACACAAAAAGCTTTGGATAAAGAAAGAAAAGAACCTTCCTGTACAGAAAATCAAATCATGTTTCATCATACAATCTTTGTGTCACCCCACTTTGGTTAATAAAGTTTTCTAATTATAGGATTAAGTGTTTACCTATAACAGCCAAAGATTGAAAGACCGGCAACTATGACAAATGGTAGCCAGAGATTATTATTGAACGAGTCATGCTTATTATATCTATGTCACCCTGTTATACTAACCTAGCAAGACAAACAAGAAGATGTGTTCAACAACTGAAAAACATGTTTTGGAAGATTCTGTCAAATTCTCACTTCACTTCACCAAGTAACCAATCGTGTCAAAATATCGTTCCAATGAACCAAATGAAAGTACTTGAAGCAAGGGAAACTTTTTACATGCTTCAATATCAGATTATAATATAACTCCACAATGGCATGGTTATCAATTACTGAATTAAGTGACAGAAGGGACCATTAGATAGGCTGTCGAACTTTCCGCTTTTTTTTTTTTACTTTACTCCACTTTTTCAGATAATACCAAAACAAAAAGGCTTTTACTTAGGCCTTTGGTGGAATTTAGCAGTGAAGTACTGGAATTTAACTGTTTAGTACCAACACCTAAATAGATCCGAGGGCGTATCTATTCATAAAGTCCTCGGATCCTACATGGCTCGGATCCACTATAACAGAAGTTTATCCGAGGTCTCGGATCCACCAGGAACTTTTGGATCCGAGCTCGAATCCCCCTGTTTTAATTTTTGGCGTTTCAAACGATCCGAGGTCGGATCCTTCTGGGTTTTATAGATTCGAGCTCGGATCATACGCCCAAAAATTACAGCATTACATATTCATTATACACAGGGCCGAGGGGACGGAAGGGCAACCAAAAGCCAGTAATCAACAACGACATAACTTAAACAAACAAAGGGAACAAGGATAAACAAACCTGGTATAATCTGAGTTGGGTAGCAGCTGAGAAATGCAGCGGCGGCGAAGAGTGTGGTGCAGCGGCGAAGATGCAACGGAATTAGACGGACAAAGGGACAACCAAAACCCAGCTGCGATGAATTGATGGGTAACAGCTGAGAAATAAGATTCGAAATTGTGCTCAAGCGGGAAACCCAACAGTGTCTTGGAGGCTGAAGTCGGTTGGAACTTATGATTCAACAGGTGAATTTACACAATTGCGGTCAGAATTCAAATTTTGGTCAAAAAAGCTTGAGTACTTCGCATTTCTTGAATGCGAGGAAACAAGCTCGCATTTAGAAAATGCGAGCTCTTGAGCTTACAACTGACGACCGTAGCTTGTTTTTCTTTTTTTTTTAAAGCACCTACCTCGCATTTGTGAAATGCGAGGTACCTGAACTCGCATTTCACAAATGCGAAGATCACATTTGTGGAAGCAGACCAACTAATCACCCCCTTTGTAGTATAACTTTTGTTTTTCATCACAAAATAAGAATTTTCTCTCATTTTCACCCTAAAAAAAAAAATTAACTCATTTCGGAATATATTTATTTATATTCCTCCAGCCAAAAGAATATATTTATTTATACAACAAAGGCCTCAGCAAGTCCGCCTAACGCTTCCTCAGCAAACTGTGTCTTGACTTTCTCTATACGCATGATTCAGAACTAAACTTGTAGGATAACCCATAATTCTCTAACCTTTTCCACAATTGATAGCCAATTTACCTCAATATCATCACCATATTCCCGATTCTTGAATCCTGAAAATGTCTCTCAGGGCAAGACCAACATCATCAAATCAGAATATATCCTCAACTTCTGATCCTGCAGCAGAAGAAACCAGCACAAATGCGCCTGATGCCCGCAAGCCTCCACCAAGTCCTCCAACACCATCTTTCTACCAACGTGCACTAGAAAGCACAGCCCACTTGGCCAACCTCCTCCCAACAGGGACCCTTTTAGCCTTCCAGCTACTCACACCAATCGCCACCAACAACGGCTCCTGCGATGCGGCCACACGGCCGATGACCTTGATCCTCCTCCTCATCCTTGGCGTTTCTTGCTTTCTTGCTTGTTTCACTGATAGCTTCAGGGCCTCAGATGGACAGGTTTATTACGGTTTCGCGTCGCCCAGAGGGCTATGGGTGTTTGATTACCCTGCTGCATCAGCTTCAGGAATTCCTGGTGATCTCAGTAAATACAGGTTAAGTTTCATCGATGTGGTTCATGCGGTTCTTTCTGTGTTTGTCTTTGTTTCAGTAGCTTTGAGGGACAAAAATGTGCTCAGCTGCTTTTATCCATCCCCTAGTCATGAAACTGAGGAGGTTTTGGATATCTTTCCTATAAGTATTGGCCTCATCTGCAGCTTGCTATTTGTCATATTTCCTACTAGACGGCATGGTATTGGTTATCCTGTCACGTCCGGCAAGTGATTGGCTACCTTGTACATCTGAGATAGATTCAACGATGTTCATTATTGTCTTTTGGCGATTAAACAGCACAATAATTTCTTATTGCTGTAATTGGTAAAATAGTTTTCCTTCCATCTTGCTTTCAACTTCTAGTTTTGGTCCCAAAACATTATCGCATGGGACTTTGACGACAACCAAGGGAAAGGAACAAACCATGTGTACAAGAAGTCTGGAAGTTTCCTTGAGAGGAATTTACTTGAAAACAAGCCGAGTGGTCTACCAAGTAAAATTACCGAGACGGTAGAATTTAATTTGGCATATTTTGAAAAGATTACTAACCATCTGGCTAAATGGCCACCATACCGTCATTATGTCTAAAAAGCAGAGTGCACCCAAGAAGTTCTTTCCTTTGAAGGAAGAAGAGATTTTAGGCTTCTGCAAACTGTGTAGCAGATATCCCAAATTGAACTTCGGGAGATAACTTAATAGCACTTGCTTATAAGTTAAACCGATAATGTTGCCTACGAGTCCAATGAAAGAAAGGTCAGTTGAGGTCATTTTCAGGGGAAGGTGGTTCCACAGAGATGGAAGTGGAAGTGTACAAATTGAAAACCTTCGACGGATATACCAACAAATTTGAGCAAAATTTTGAAAATTTTGAATATTCTTCACGCAAACAACAGCTTAATTGAAACTAACTGCGTGTGTATAATCTTTAGCAGCCGCAATTCTCAATCATTAATACACATTATCAGCACACAAAAGATAACGAAGCAAAACAGGTTATGATTGCTGATCCGTCTCCGATGATGGCATCTGCTGACTTGTCCCTGCTTGTTCACCACTAGCGGAAGGAACTCTAGCATGATGTTGCTCACCGGTAGCTGGCGGTGGAGCACTGGGTGATGGTGTCGGCACTCCAGACTGATAAGGAGGATGATGCTGTTGATTGGACCCAGGTGGTGCTCTGTGCTGATAAGCTGATTGGTGGTCTGTGCCGGTGGGAGGTGGAGGCACTCTGGACTGATAAGGAGGGGGGTGTTGATGATTTGTCGCATTACTGGGAGGTGGTGGAACCATTGAAGCCGGATAGGGGGGGTATTGCTGATAAGGAGGAGGTGGAGGTGGCATATACCCGTAAGGGGGATAATATTGCTGATAGAATTGACCTTGAGGAGGTGGTGGTCCACCAGGGTAAGCATAATGCTGCCCCTGATGCTGCTTCTCCGGACCACTTCTGTTATCACCACTCCCAGATGGTCCACTTGAAGCTCCATCTTGGGCTGGTACAAGAGCACCCATTCTTTGAGGATCCATCGAGGGATAAAATGCCCTCTCCTGCTGAGGCTGTGGAGGAATATTAAAGTAGGGCATAGCTGGGGGTTGGTCATGTGTGCCTGGTGGCTGAAGAGGCTGGTTCTGCTGCTGTGATATAACAGCCCTAGGCAACAAACCACTATGAGCCACTGCCGCCTGCTGTCTTGCTTCATCAGAGATTTCAGATTCTGGTTTTGGTGCTTGTGGTCTCCCCCAAAGCAGCTTCAACCTCAGACCCTTTATTACCAGTTTGTTTGCAAGTTCTTCAGCTGCTTTCTCAGCACCTTCTCTTGTCGTGTAAGCTACAAATGCACAAGCTCGTTGGAGCACCATCTTTATGGATTCAATTTCACCATGAGCATAGAAGTGATCCCTCAGATCTTGCTCAGTGATTCTTGCATCAAGTCCACCCACATAGAGGGTTCTTATGTTCTCATCTTCAGGGGGCTCAAGCGAAGGCATTTCACCAGCCTTGTTGAGAAGCTTCATTGCCACTGGATCATTGACTCTACAAGCAAAATGAAATGGGTAATAAATCAGAACAGGTTGATGCAATTGACAGGATACTAACAAGGAGCCTCCCAATAAGTAATATACCACATTTACACCACAACCTAGATATGGAAGTGCACCAAAATAGAGATTATATAAATCACAGAACACAATAAAAAAAAAAAAGACATGGAGCCACCGACAAACCCAAGCTAGCATATATCAGGTTCAACAAGGTAACAAAAGCAACTATAGAAGCAAACTGGGATAAAAGGCATAAATCATAGTTTTCCTCTGGTGTTTTATGCACTCAGGGACCAAATCTTATGAGTAAATTAGACAAGAACGAATGTACTTTTTACAAGGATAACAGCTCCAGATATGCTCCTCTGCAAGCTTCAAAAATCAATAACAATAATGTTTTCAACATTAAATAAACATATGATGGCATTGAACATCGATGCCACACTGAAGCATATTAAGCAACTACTTGAAACCATGAGTTCACTTAATTTCAGGAATACTTCTGTTGAAAATGGAGATATATGCAAGAATGAGATCATCTTTCAGCGATACCATGTAGGACATCCATCAGCAATAAAACACGACATAATGTTAGTTTGACATCACTTCAGAGCCTACAAAACATTGACTTAAACCAATTCTTACTAGATAAAGGCACAATATCATTCGTTCTTTTACAGCTACGTATGGAAAACTATCAACTAAATTATAAAAAGGAAAAATTCTCCAACTTTGATTCAAAGCAACAAACTTATCACACCCTCGCAGAACTAAAATCAAATCATTGGTTTCTGTTCATGCATTTTCTCTTTCTTTGAGAAGTCATGCATCTGAAAAAGTTTCTACACTTGCACTGCAAAACACCTGCCTTCACTCTTTAATAGCATGAGCATCTAATACACAATTTCCAAGAGAAAAAGCTCTGAAAGTGAATGTGTTAGTTAAAATCACCAGTATCACTCTCCTTCCACAATGACGCTGCTAAATGTTTCACATACAGGATAATTTGAGATGGAAATGACTTTAATATACAACTGCATACTACACATGCAGCAAATCGAACAATACCACTGAAAATAGAGGAAAAAGGTCCATAGTTTTACATACCCATAGTAACGGTCCTTGATGTTTTGCTGAGATAGTTCCCCAGTAACTGGCATCTCATGTCTGTATGGGCACTCGAGACCCCTTGTACATTGTCCACGGACATAGAAACTGCAAACATGAGCACGATTTCTCTTATAATAGGGAGTTGTCCTTTGAAGCTTTAGAATTGTGTCATTTGGCCGCACCTTCCCATAGGAAGATTCATAATCTATTCCTGCTCTTGCCTGCAAAAGGGGAAGAGTAAGTCCCAAAAGTTGAAGAGACTAGCATAATAAACAATATTCTATATTTGCTCCTGACCAAATAGAAAAACAAAAGACAGGAAAAAAAAATTCCCCTGGTGGCTGACAACAGGTGACAAATTAAAAGTAGCAGTTTTCTACTTCATGAGACAGAATGGACTTTCAGTCCAACTTGTTTTGGCTGTATATCAGGCTCTCATCTAAGTGTTGTTAACATGACAGCTTTTCTGGCAAGCACAAAAAGGGATAAAAAGAAGAATATACACAAAAGTTTACTGCATCCATAATTTGACCCAGAGCAGGAAAAATAAGAGAAAACAATACAGATAGTTTAACTATACCACACATACACCGGGAAAAAAAAATAAGGAAGAGGACAACCTAACTGAATAAAAACGTGAACATTGCCTAACAGGAAGTATATATCAAACAGAGCATAAGGGAAGTAGTAGACTCAAGGAATCTCAGACCCAAATAGAGGGGGATAGAGAACTTTGTTGCTCTTTTTGCTTTTCCATTGGTAAGATGTTCATTTGAACTGCCCAAAATGAGGACTAGGATTTCTTCCCCACATCACATTGTAATGCAATGCTTTTCATTGGAAAGATGTCCCAAAATTAGTTACAGAAAAAAGTTAAAGACCATTATTATTTATGGAGAGTAATATAAAAAGGAGTAGACAGTATCACATTAAGTATGCTATTCTTGGAAAGTTGGATTCAGAAAAAGCACCTCTAATTGTGGAAAGCAGGGAGTTCAAATTTTTTTACTGTGTAGCATATTTGGTCATACATATATTAACAGGCTAGAATCAGTTTACTTTATTATTTTACCTGCTTCATCATCCACATACAATCATCAGGTTAATCTAACAAAACCATGAGCAAAGCTACATACCCTGCGATCATGCTCCTCAGCAAAGTATTCTCTGTTCACATCACTCTTTGGGATGGCATCATTTGAATTAATGCTTAATGCGGTGTCTCGAACCTGAACAGGTAAACCATATTCTAGATCCAGAAGACAAACTTGACAAACATTCTTCAGCTTACTGCAAGTCTGACAGATCTCACTTTTCTTATACCTTGCATCACGACCAGGCCTCCACCTGAAAACAGTGAAAGGCCGTGTGCAAATCTTGCACTCCTTGTCATAATCTGCTTTTGTCTAAAAGCAACCATCAAAATTGACAACATTGACAATAGTCAGCCCAGATGTTCTAAAAATCAGATATAGGATCATTATATAACTGAGATAACTGCATAAAAGGTTTAAGAAATGCGGTATAGAATTATTCCTCATAGTAAAATCAATTAGATAGCTGAATCCAAACAATGTGAACCACCTTTACAATTAAGGTCAGTAGAGCAGCTACAGGAAAGATACATACAGAGAAAAAAGAGGTGGGTGGTGAAGAGATGGATGAAATTAAGCCAGCCGCAGCCAATAACATCACTCAGAGGTCAATAAAAAATCCTTGTTTCAAGGTTGTGAGTCACAGTATATATTTCGAACATCTACTCATCTAGCACCCACCTTTATCCCAGCCAAAGTCTCTGTTTTTACTAGCTTACTAGAGCTAGTCACCTTCCTTCTTGCACACTTGCAAAATTCTAACTACAACGTATTTCTGCTACCCATCTAGAGTCAATTTTCCCTTCACAATAAAAAATGTAAACCAGCAATCCATAGTTTATATGACGTTTATATGACAAACAGCTATGCTACGAGCAATTATAAGCTGAGCATTCGATTCATAATTAGACCGTAGCATATACCAAGAATAAATGTAACTGAGAACAAATTTCCCGGGATACTAACTTTGCAGCTAAATGGAAACCTGACATATCCACGATAAATGTTATGTTTAAAAAACTCTAAAGTGTTTTGCCACACAAATAAAAAAAGATTCCTCACCTCCCACACTGCCCACCCCCAGTTCACAATTTTATAACAGACATTGGGCTAACGAATATTGCCAAACTTCCAATGCATATACTACAAAACACTTGTATAAATCCAGTAATCAAATTCATAAAGAAAGTTAAAACGCTGCCAAGCAAGATTTGGACTTCACGTTGCCTTAATTAAAGTAAAACGTCGGAAGACTATCAATTTACTTCACAAAACACCAAATTGGGGAAAAGGAAAAAAAAGCCCTAATTAACCCAGAAAAGCTATAAAGCTGAGAGGGCGGGTAACAACAGAAACATTACCATTCGAACATAAGGGCTGTCGCCGAGGCAAGACTCGCATATGATAGGGAAGTCGGATCGTTCCCATCCGTCTGCTTCAGCGTCTCTCAATAGTCTGTGCGCCATTTCATCAGAATTTCACTCTGCAAAAAAAGTTGAAATTCATAAGTAACCAAATAAACATAAATAGACGACCCAAACGCGTAAATTGGAGGATTAACACGATAAAAGGAGCTTTATTTTTTGAAATTATTGAGGAGAGGCTGTAGGAATATGCAGCACCTTCTTGATTTCTGTGGAAATTAGAGTGGGCGCTTTAGATTTCAGAAGCTCGTTTTATACAGAGAGAATATACTCGATAGGAATGTGACCCAAGCGAGTCCAACCAAAGAGGTGGCTGCAACTTTACCGTATATACACAGGCGAAGCCGCAAGAAGGCGGCGGAACAAGGACGCGGAGAGGCCAAGGACGAAGGAGCTATACAATTGGGAATTTTCTCTGTCCTTACCCCGCCTATCTTCTACTAATACTACTAGTTTTCTTTTGGCTTAAGTACGTGTTGCCCCTCGTAATCAAGGGTCAAGCACCAAATTACCCCTCTAGAACATTTTTCCTTTCTGTTTATTCTTCAGAACAATGCACTAAACAATTACAGAAAAATAATTGTATTTGTTTAAGTGTCAAATAAATTGTTAGCAAGCATAAGAAAGGAAAAGAAGACGAAGAAAAATATAAAATATAAGTAAAATATCTATACTCTGTACTTAATTTTTATTTTTAGTAATGATTAGTACGTAATGAGAATTTATTAATAAAATAAAAATTACTTAGAATAAATAGAAAGGCAGGATTCCACCACCCCCAAGCTTTAAAGGAAGGAGAAATTTAATAAACGACAGAGATAAGAAAAAGGAAAAAAATGCGAAAATAAAAATAACTAATGTGGTTGGCAAATTTCAGCAGTAGATATTAGAGTGCCACTTTTGACAAAGAAGAAAGAAAAAAAAAATTATTAGAGTGCTAAAAAAAAAAAAAACTTAGAGAAGCAAGATAAATGAAAATTACTGGAAATCTAGGAATATAACATTTAGAGATTCAATCTGACTACATACTTAGTATTTTTTTTTCGAAACGATAAGTGATTTTATAGATTAATAAAAGTTTTACGGTGTCGAACAAGGATTCAATGGAACTATACAATGACATTGAGGAATCCAAAACTTTTCAACTTGAATGATGTCTAAAGTATATGGGCTAATCCTATTATTAATATGATTATGATCCTTATTAACTAAACAAACGGAGCACATATGAAACAACAACTTTAAATGATGCATGTCTTCCAACAGGGCAGCTAATCTCATATCCTGAGTTTTCCTAGACAGGATGCGGTTGAGAGCCTGCTTATTGTGAATTTGGACCTCAATCTTACTCCAGTTCTATACTGCAGCTTTGCTCATCAGAAGTTTGATAGCTGCTACCTCAGCGACGAGTTGTTGCCTAATACTTCTCTCTTGTAATGCCTAACCCTAAAAGGGGCGTTGGTTGTCCATTGAAATTGTGACCCCAATCGCCATTTGTGGGTCGTCTTTCAGCTTTTCTGTTGCAAATCTCAACCTCATTGTACCTTCTGTATCTTCCTGTTGTTGGGTTATAAACAGGGCCTAAGATGGTCTAATTTAAGTTATCTAATATGTCCAAAAACATTAGGTCTCATTGATAAAAAAAAAACCACATTAGGTCTTTTTTTTTTTTTTTCCGGACACAGAAATAAACACACACACTTAATTAGATTAAGCATGAGAGTTAACGGATAAATCGGCCCGATAAATAAACAGTCTAAGAGGGACCTACAGAGCAATCCGATCCAGCCAATTGATGACAGAACGGGCACCTTATGGACCTTAAACCCAGCCATTAGGTCTGAACATGCTGAATTGGATTATTCTCAAAACCGTGCAACAAACATATTACTATCAATCTGTGTTGTTATGCCTTGGACTTTGGCTTGGCTTCACCTACCGACTACCGAGTCCCCTCTACAATTTCTTCAGACGAAATACAACAAAAAAGAAAAACAAAAACTGATAACCGTGAACGCACCTTCGCAGGAATTCGATATTTTCTCTTATCATTTATTTATCAAAAGCATCCTCTCTGGTCCCATGATCCGGAGGTCCCAGCAGATTTAAGTTGATTAACCGCAACCAGATTGTACATGGAAGATCGTCATCTTCAAGATTCCGCTGTCGAGACCTATTCACCGATCTATCAAAGCCAAAAGCCGCCAAGGGAACACACTACACACATTAAAAGCTAGGACTACTAGGAATGAGCATCAGACTTGCAAAAAATTCTTGAATTTATTATTCTTTCCTTCCAGCCGCTAATTCTTTCCTCTCTAGCAATGTCAATCTCTGTCTGCTTCACTCCATCATTCGCTAAACCTTCACAAACCCACAGAAATTTTACCATTTTTAAGCCTCTCAAGCCCATCGATTCCCCAAAATCAAATCTTTTACCCAAACAAAGCTTAGCTATACCCATTATCAAGTGTGCTAGTGAAGATTCCCTTAGCCTGCAGCCTGTGCGTGAGAATCCAGAAAAGCCCGGATGGGAAAATGTATTGTCCGCATTAGCAAGCCTTTATCCTGTCTACGTTACTGTTGGGGGGATTATTGCCTGCTTAAAGCCATCGACTTTTTCATGGTTTGTGGAGAAAGGTCCAGCTTCATATAGCTTGTCACTTGGGTTTATTATGCTGGCAATGGGTCTTACTTTAGAGCTCAAAGATTTGATCAACTTATTCAGGCAAAGACCCTTTTCTGTGAGTTCTTAAATTGGTTCTCATTTTTGGAATTCTATTCTTGCAACTGTTACTTGGGATTAATGGAGATTTTCGCGTGATTTAGATTCTTTTCTGGAACCTTAATTTCGTTGCACCTCTTCATGTTCTTCTTTCCGTCAATTTTTACTTGGTTTCAACTTCAAGATGAAAATTCTTGAAGTGAGATGCTGGTTAGTGATGAACTTGTATGTCATCAGGCTAAAGATCAGTTCTTTTTTGTCCTTTTTTTATTTAAGAATTCAGAGAAAATGTTGAAGACAACATTAAGTTTATCAAAATTAAATGCCCAATTTGTTCCAATTGAGTGCTTATTTTGCTGACTAGGAAGTCGGATACTGCTTAGTATGATAGTCCACTTATACACGATTCCTTTTTGACAAGTAAATTTTCAGAAAAGAATGGTATTTCTGTAGCAACTACTTAGTAGTGATCAGTTGTTTACAGCTCGTGATGGAAAATTAAGTTGGATTTGGTGCTGAAAGAGTATCATGCCAAACTTTGCATGTGCTTGCATACTTACCAGATTAATATATTTAACAAGCTATAATGCTAGTAACTTCTCTCATTTTTAGATACTTTATGGATGTGCTGCTCAGTATACCATTATGCCAGCCTTTGGATGGATAATTAGCAAGTCTCTGGGGCTTCCACCAGTTATGTCAGTTGGTTTAATATTGCTTGCTTGTTGCCCTGGTGGTACAGCTTCCAATGTGGTGAGCTTGATCGCTATCTATCCTCTTTGTCCTGTTCTATAATGGTTGAAGATCGGTGGTATCAGATATATGATTTGCTTTTGCCTGTTGTAAGCTGCTGTACGTCTGCTCCTAGGATACCCATCCTTTTTTTTTTGGGAACTATTGATAGGTTTCAGAAACCAAATTAAAAGGCAAACCTTATGGGCAAATTATGTTCTAAATGGACTATAAACCTATCATGAAGGTTTTTTGAATTCACTCTGATGTTTTGCCTTCAAGATTGAGATTGTGTAGTAGAGGATGAAGAGTTATAACACTTTGCCATAAAGAGCCCTTTAGTTGGTAGTGGGTAATCTTCTGTTAGAAGGTGAGTTAACATTCCAAGTTATCTAGGATATGCCTGTCTACCTTTGTTTCTCAACTTGATCCTAAATGGAAGCCTAATTTCAACCCCTACCCTCTTGAGATGAGTTTATACTGTATAGTAGTACTTTTTTGCTTCTGAAGTTTGATATCACCAGGTGAGCTTTGACGTCCTGCAGTAGTAAAGGAACAGGAATTTCTCTCAGTGAATTTGTTGTCCTTAAGTTGGCAGTGGGTTCTAGATGAAGATATCTGCAGAAATTTGTGCTAACACATGTGCGTTGTGATTGTTGGAAGTGAATGCTTAATTGCAAAAAATGTAGCTTATTCTTTATATTGCCTAGATGTATTATCTTTAACTTACCATCACTTGTCTTAAATAAAAGGCCAATAGAACTTTTTCATCACAGGAGCAAGTCTTACTAATGTGACTATCAAAAGTCAAAGGAAGGGGGACATAGTTCCTTACTATGTAAAGATCATCTGTTCTTTCACTTGAAAGAAAGGAAAATGATCGCATGCCACCTTTTTTTCAGCATTTTTTAGATGTGCAATACATGAAGGCAAAGAACTTATGAGTTGGTGTGTGCTGTGATGGTTATATTGCTGTTACCATCTGTTGCTTCCCATTCACTTCAGTTCTTTGTAATAGTTTTTCAGGTTACCTTAATTGCTCAAGGGGATGTACCTTTGTCAGTTGTAATGACAGTATGCACAACTCTGGGAGCAGTGGTTCTTACTCCCCTGCTGACCAAGATTCTAGCAGGAGCTTATGTTTCTGTGGATGCGGTTAAACTTTCCATCAGCACTCTGCAGGTGTGCTTATGCAACATTGTTTTCACTATTCTCCTACCCGTGAAAATGTATTTTTAACTCTTTCATTGTCCTTATGATTAATTTTTAGGTGGTTGTTGCTCCAATCCTGCTAGGTTCCTCTATGCAGAGTATTTGGCCAGATGCTGTGAAATGCATTACACCTTTTGCACCATTGCTTGCTGTTTTAGCATCATCTTTGTTGGCTTGCAGGTTGTAGTTGTAAAAATTTGATTTAGATAATTGATTTTCTTGTCTTTTATGTCTTTCTTTATGCTTCTTATGGTGCAACATCACCAACAGTATGTATATGCAATCTAATTCTTGCTTTTCCATGTCTCAGTGTGTTCTCAGAAAATGTCATTCATCTTAAATCTTCAATGGTTGGTGCTTCACTATCATCTGATCTTCCTCTGCTTTCTCGTGTCCATACAATCCTCTCAAGTGAATTAGGGATTGTAATTGTTTCTGTGCTGATGCTGCATTTCGCAGGTTTTTTTGTTGGGTAAGATTTTCTTTTTCTTTGCTTTGATTGGAAACTTTTAAAGTTTCATCTCCTCTTTGGTCTTAACCTGCAACTACAGGAGCCTTTCTTTGACTTTTGTTGCATGTAAAGATACATTGCCAACTTGAGAACTAGATGCTTTTATGACAGAATTACTGACAATGGTCAAGGAAGTGAAGTCTTGAGCTTTCACTCTAGGTGTTCAACAGGTTTCTTGGCTTGATGGTCTTACATATTGGATAAATATCACCTTTATATATTTGCCTTAGGCGTAATTGATAATGGTCAAAGCCTCATCTATGCTTTTTACTCTGCCTTTGGCTGCATTTTCAACTTTATAGTTTTAATATCATGTTCAGATAAGTTCTTAAAGAACCAACGATTGTTCTTCAACATGTCGGTTTAAATTGCAAATTTGAGCTGAAATTGTTTTATGCGGACATGTAAGATGTCCTTCTGAAGTAGATTGTTTTTAGTGTTTGTGGGTTTGTGATCTTTAACGTCTTTCCTTAACCACCCATTCCCTCATAACTTGTTTTGATGAGTGTTCCCTTTCTAGTTGAGTTGCCTGCTCTCTAAGAACCACACTCGCCTTTTTCCATTTGCTGATGTTATGATAGACTTGGCCAGAAAGAGCTTCTCCAAGTAAAAGGGCCTTTTTGTGGTAAAGTATTAGAAGAACATATTCGGCTGTTGCATTGACTTCATAATATTAAGATCTGTTGTAGAACAGCAGTTGATAGTTTTACCAGTGACAGAATGCTGTCCAACTGTGGCAAACATGCAAACACTGATTTCTGTCTAATTCATTATTTATTTTTTAAATTCTGAGGCCTTTTTGCAGTTATCTGTCTGCTGCAATTGGTGGATTTGCAGAGCCTCAACGACGCGCCATGTCAATTGAGGTAATTTTTATCTTATTTATCAGTTAATAGTGTTTTGATCAAACTTACATGCTTGATTGATCCCTGGTTCTTGATTAAGTTTTTGAATGTTCATATGGTTGTGGTACGAACACGTTCAGCATGCATTTACAGATTTTGTGAAGTGCTTGTAACTGAAATTAATGAACCATGAAGTTGATGTTTCTAAATCATTCCTTTCCAGTAATTTTCCATATATATAATGAATACTTACAATAGAAGGCATGTATAGCTGTGAAAAACCACCATAGTATGCGGAGTGTATTGAAACAAGCTCTTACGGGAGGGTGTCTTCTTGCCTGTAGTTAGGTATGTGGCATTCTATCCAACTTACGTTTAACACCATGCATTGCAGGTTGGAATGCAAAATTCCTCATTAGGAGTGGTTTTAGCTACCTCCCATTTTTCTTCTCCAATGATCGCATTCCCCCCTGCAATGTCAGCTGTAATTATGAATATCATGGGTAGTACTTTGGGTTTCATTTGGAGATACATAGATCCTTCTGATTCAAAGAAAAATGTGAAGGTTGGTTCTGAGTAACACAAGACATGCTATATTTTCCTTTTTCCTCTGATCATTCGTTCTGTTTTCAGAGGTTTAGCTTTTGAGCTGTTTTAGTTAAACGTGATTGAGCCTGCATTCAATTGCATTCAAACAGTTGCAGGATGATTGTATGGTTATTACGAGTTGCTAAATCCAGCTCATACAGAAGTTTCTGCAGCTTAAAAGTAACGAAAGTGCTTTAGAAAATGGTTGTATAAGCCTCCAAGGCATAGGGAGACGTGG
This sequence comes from Coffea arabica, assembly GCF_036785885.1. Taxonomy (NCBI): domain Eukaryota; kingdom Viridiplantae; phylum Streptophyta; class Magnoliopsida; order Gentianales; family Rubiaceae; genus Coffea; species Coffea arabica. The sequence goes on along the minus strand of NC_092312.1, from coordinate 20,894,233 downwards.
GAGTGCATGAAAGCTGGGTCATCCTGCCAATTCCTTGCCTTGAAAAATAAAGGATCAACAGCAAACTCGTTTGTGGTTCAGGACTGTCATATTATTCTTACTTGTAATGCTTAGTTTTTGTTGACTGGATTGCCATGTTTGGGTCATTTAGTTATTTGTATGTTGCTCGAAAAACTTTTGTACAACCTTGATGAGACCCTGTACAGCTTATTCGGCGATGGCCTTGAATTTCATCGATCAATTTCTCCGTCTCTGAAAATCTTCTCGAGGACAATGGTGCGTGCTGCAATGTGTACAAATTTGTTTCATATTTTTCAACAATCCTCCCCTCAATTTGCTGTCCGAGCCAGCACCATCAGGATTGCCCTGTCTTCCTGGAGAATTGTGACTTCAGCAAACGGCCTTTACGAAACATGCAGCGGAAATTAAGAAAACTTGATAAAGAAAAAGGATTGTGACTTTAGCTAGCAACTACAGCATGATGTGGAACATCGAGCCCGCGGACCCAAAAATAAAACCACAAAAAAGAGAAAATGTGTAAATCCTCAGAAAATCTCTTTATAGTAGAGTTTTTGATGCTTACAATCACTAATTGTAGGTGTACATATTAGACAGCAACAACATAAAATTCTTCGATGTATAATGGATGCTTTATTACATTTTATTCTACATAGGTCATCATGTTTTTTGTGAAGGGGAAAAAACTTGCCATACCTAATTGAAGATTTTTACAGCAGCTACCAACAAGAAGAAGGGGCTGCGTTGCAGTTAGCGTGCTGAAATTTTCAGAAAAACCAACCTGGTAAAGAGGAGTTTGGCAGATTACGGAGTTTTTCTTCAGAAGGCAAATAGGAGTCTAGCTCGAACCCAAATTCCAAATCCTAAAATCACGGGAGAAAATGATGATAATCATGCACGATATTAAATATTTCTCACCAGCTATTGTATCTAAATAGAGTTGGCAGATATTCGACAGATAGGACAAGAAGGTGTCTGTTGCAACCACGAGTCAATGCACTGAACATGGAAGCTATGGTTGCAAATGGGCAGCAATCTGCAAACTTCACCGATCTTGAAGCCCTCCAAGCACACAGCACATTCCTTGTGGGGGTCTTCTTCCTTGTACTGGAAACAAGGGAGTTTCTTTAAATCATCGATCGACATGCTTGCGCATTCTATGCCTGTTGTGCTGCTATCTCGATTAATTGGGACAGCCCCGGTAATGTTAATCATCTGATTTCGAGAAGTTCCTGCGCCACATCTTCGAAGAATGCAGACATGAAGCATTATGATAAGCATGATGCCAATGCTAGCTATTGCGGCGGACATCCATAGCTCTGCTACCATGTTGTCTAATTGGAGGTGTTCGATCTTTTCGAGCAGAAAAATTACACAATTTCAAGAATTGAAGAAGCCCAGATTGTATGTGGATTGGTTGCTAGAATTTTCTTAAGCAAGCTTCTGCAAGGGATGAACTCATGATGTATTGGTATATGTTTGTTTTGAAAATGGTAATTTTGTTCCTAGGCTGGAAATTAGTACTACTGGCACTAATAACGTAAAGGACATATTCCCATAGCAAACCTTGAATCGAATGACTTTTGTAAGAATGTTTTTACCGAAAATGAAAAAACAAATAAGAAGGCAAGAAGTAGATCTAATGAATTCAGAGTCTTGGAAGCTTTCTGATGAAAAGATCAAATGAGTTGGTCCAATCAAATTCATGGCGTACATTTGTCGACTCAAGTGATGATGCGCCAGCTAGTTGTTTACCGGTCTAATGCACATTTTTACATCCTTATCAAACGTAGACACATTTCTTTTGCATCTTTTGTATACGTTTCCGAACATGTAAATGGCCTATGGACACGAGACGCCTCCAGTCCAGACATGGTTCAAAGTCGTGGTCGAGGTCCGGAACATTCCATATTGATCTTGATATATTGATCGCGATTTCAGTAAAACACAAATTTTGAAACATTTAATATTTTAAAAATTGTTAACAATATAAAAAAAATATGCTAAACAAAAATAATAAAAAAATGGCAAAAGAAAATTTGTAAAATATACTTTTTTTATAGATATTAAACACAATGAGTACTTTTAATCATTTAATACAATGGCATCACAAACAAAATCAAAATAACACAGACCACAATTTTAAACTAATAATTGCAAAAGTAATATTAACCATTAACAATACAAAATAAGGATTTATTTATAGTATAAAGCTGGAATAATTTCGCTTCTTTCATGATCAATCTCCTATCAAAAACAAAAAGAAATCATATTAAATAAAAGACAAATATGTAAAAAGATAAACTATTATTTTATATTTTCGTACCTGTTAATACCAAATAAAATGACGATGTGGTTCAAAGTTATCATCATTTCTAGTTGAATAGTAAAACAAATGTGGAAGTGGCATAGGACCTTGAGTAGGTAGTGTATAAGAGTTATCTAGTGTATTTGCTGGATGTGAGGATTGACTAGGTGTTCTATAATCATTAGATGGAAGAACTTCTAGATTGAAGATGAATTGCTGAGTACGATGGTAGTATCCAAATTCTTAATAGTTAACATGATCACTAGTACTACATGATACAATAGAACTGAGTATGATGATAGTATCCAAACCCTTGATAGTTAACACTATCGTTAGTACTATACGATACAGTAGAATCATGACCATAAAATCCAATGCTATTGAAATCAAAAGAAAAACCGTCATGAGATCTATCTATTTCTTTTTCATAGTATCCACTATTATGAATGTTAGTAGACTTTTCGACCTGTCCAGGTCCACCAAATGGCCCATATCCAGCGAAATAGTTAGGAGTGATTTCATATAACTGGTCATAATCATATCCCAATTGACTAGTGCTCCAGTTTTGGCTAGATTCATACTCATAGATTGGGTATACACCCCAAATTTTACATCTGTTTATCGATTTCTCTTTATCTTTGTGATCTTGAATGGTGAGAGAAAGTATCCTCGCTCAAAAACTAAGTTAAATTATTGAAGAATTGACATTGTACTTCTATACCAAGACGATAGCCATGATCAGTATCTTGAATGGCATAACAATTATCTTGTCATTGAATCCATTACATACCTCTTGTTTTTTGACTATCTTGATTGTAACCACCATTGCGTTTCAAAGAATTGTCCCCTCCATCTCCATTGTCACCATTGTTATCATTATCATTACCACTGTCACTTTTATTAAAAAATGATGAAACAGTGTGCTTACTGGTTTGTTTAGTCTTAGTGCCTGTTTGATAACATAAAAAAGTGCTGAAACTGAATTCATTCAGACATTAAGAGGTTTTGGGTGTTTGATAAATAAAAATTCACCTACTGAACTTATTAAGTGGTGCTGAATTTGTATGTATTTTTTTCAGCATAAGAATCGTAACTGAATGCTTAATTTGATAAGAATCAAGAGATTTACTTCAACTACTTTATCTTATCTACTAAATCTATCCCTGTTTGTTAATTACATTCAAAATCCTTATCTAATTAAACAAAACAATCTGATATTCTCTATTCAAACAATCATTTCTAAATTTTTTAGATCAAATTTATATGTTATATGAATTATTGGATTGTAATGTTTCTTAATGTTTTGCATAATATATTTCTTCTTTTATATTAATTTGATTTAAAAATAAATATTGTCTTTTTCATACCTAACAATTTTAAGCTAATTAAATCATAGGTTCTATTTCCTTTTTGGATTAAAAGATAGAAGGGCAAAATTGTACAATTTAGCTTATTAAGCATTAAGTTATGAATATTTATCAAACAGTATAAATAGATTCAACATTAAGATTCAGACATTCATATACCTCTTTTTAGTGCTTAAAATTCAGCAAATTAATTATTTCAATATTCAGAATTCAGAATTCAAAACTCAGATTCAGTGTTATCAAACGGAGCCTTACTTTTCTGCTTCATACTTGATGATTCAGCAATACTTTTTTTTTTGGTAATATATTGGGACAATATATCACCAAAATCATCATTGTCATATTATTGATATTCACCACTTTCTGATTCAATATGATGAATGCCCTTATTCAACTAATCCAAATTATCTTCAAGCAATGTGAGTTTTTCATTTTCTCTTATCCAATCATCCAATACATCATCTTGGTGAAAAATGTGATTCAAGTCAATTGGGTTATAGAAATCATCAGTATCTTTTCGATGCATCAAATTTTTCACCTTTAATCGCATATTGTAATGCACAAAAACTAATTTATACAATTTTTTGACTGCCAAACGGTTACATAGTTTTGTATAAATTAATGACCATGTACTTCAATTTCGCTCGCAACCAGAGTTTGTGCAGGTTTGACTCAATATTTTCACTGCAATTTTCTTAGATTTGGCGCATCTTCACCGTAGTTAAGCCACCATTCAAATAAACAAACAAAGTAATAATAATAATAATAATTTATTATTATTATTATTATTTTAAGATTATAAAAATATTAACTTCATTAATACGATTTAAATGTTTATATAAGTATGAATTAAATTGAAACTTGATAATGATTTTGATAGTGCTCTTGCTGCAATAGCACTTCCAAATCCTCTTTTTTGGTCTACAAAAATAATATATACACAGGTATTAAATTTTTAAATTTGTTCATGAATATAATCGTTTATATAAATAAATAGAATAATCAAAATAATACCTCACTTATTGAATTAACTTGTGCATCTAAATTTGGTTCCGACTTTGCAATGACTTTCTTCAATCCTTTTCAAATTTCATCTAGATTAAACACACAAGTTCTAGAATATTGAAAAATCGGGTTCAAAAAAATGCTAAATACAATAAAATCATAAAATTAGAAAATAAATAAATACATATATATTACATATTTAAATTGCGTGTAATATTTTAAATTACCTGTTGTATGTAAATCACAATGAAGTTGGTTATATCATCTATTATCAATCACTTCCCAAATCTTTTTTTAAGATTTCACCGATTTTTGAATAGTCATTTTTGCTCTATCCATTGCCTCATAAATAATTGGTAATGTTGGTTTATTATCTTGATTAATAGTTTTAAAACTTTGACCAAAGGCTCCATTATTACACACATATTTCTAAAACTTCTTTGACAATATCAGCTTAACTACTTTAATAACATCTACTTTTCTCTTGGTAGTGTTATTAAACTCTACCCATTCATCTAAGGTGCACATTTTTTTCAGTTTTGTAGAATATCGAAGAAGACTTGCCATAGAAATAAATTCAGTTGCAAATCTAGTGATACCTGAACTTAACAGTTTCTTTTTTCTTGTGTATATTTTCATCGGATTCACTACTTTGTCACTGTTATATGTAACTTGTTATCTTCTTCCACTAAATAATAGTTTCTTTTATATTATCTATCTTGCCAATATTGTTCAAATCAAATTCATACAATGAGCAGCGTAAGGTGACCAAAATAGATTTTTTCTTTTTTCGTCAACAATTGTCCAGCTGCTTTCATATTAGATTCACTATCTTTCACAACTTGCACAATATTTTTTCTCTCACAACCACTACTATCTCGTCCATTAACTTGAAAATATATTAAGTAGTTTTCTTGACATTGATACAATCAACTGAACTATGATATATTATGTGCCTATCATAGTATACCATAAAATTTATTATTGGATGTTTTGTATGGGTGCTCCACCTATCACACATAAGTGTACAACCAAAAGTTGAAAATTTATCATAAATATCTCCAAGATATTTCTCAAACTCTTCAAATTTTTCATCTAAATATTCATTTCCAATTTGATAAGCTGGGGGGCCTTAAATACCAGAATCAATTTTGGCAATTTCATCAATCATTGATTGATAATAAGGATTGTCAGCTGCATGAAATGACATAGTATTGAAATGAAAAAAAATTTGAAATTGTGTTACCGACTCTTTTCATATTTTCCCCTGAAAACGTTGATTTGACTGATTTTTGTTTCAAAGGAAACATATGTGAGTCAATTCCTTTGCTTGTCATTTCATTCGCTTGTCTGACACTAAAATTACATGACAATCCTCTTTTATTTTTAGAAATTGTTGGTTTTAAAGTGTCAACACCCATATTTCTTAGAATTCACAATGTTTAACAAATAAAAAATGAACAAATAAATTACAACTTTATTTAATTATATTTAATAAAATGATATCAAATTTGTTATATTATTTTAGTTTACAAATAATACCTAACATAAACATAAAAGGTCGACTCCTAGATACTGAATGCCTTCGTTGTTTGTCTAAAAATTGCAAGTATTGGCTCTCTCTAATTGCTTGCTTCATCTATTTTTTTTTCCAACACTATCCTGCTTTCTTCATTAATTTTAAAAATGTTTTCCTCCTCGTCATCATTAACTATGTTGAAATTACTATACGTATTTTCTTGCTGCAGAGAGTTCAATATTTCTTCTTTTTTCTTTTTTATTGTAGCTTTTTGAATCTTAGCAGTTTTTAGATGCATTATTATTGCATTTGTAACTTCTTTTGGTACCCTTGAATAAGTTTCAACTTGTCCTATGACATGATTGACATGTTCTTTCAACCTTGTAATGCCACCATGCATTACTTTTCCACAATAATTGCATCTTGCAATTTTTTTATTCCTACCCACGAGTTTACCATGTTCCCAACCAATATCCTTGCTCGTCATTGTAACTATTACACATATCAATATAAATGATTAATTCATCACAAAATAATTAAAAACATATGAAAAAAATACAACAAGTAGTTTAAGATATTTTATAACAGTAATAATTTATTTCTATTATATTAGTAAGTTAAAAATCTTATCTATAATGTAAACCCGCTACAATGATCATTTGTTCATTTATTAAAAGAACTTCAAAATTTTAAATGTTTATTAAAATTATTACTGGATTTTAGAAAATTATTCAAATAGCTGGACAGTTATGATTATAAGTATAATTAATTACTATTATAGCTAAAGTCAATAAAGATGAAACTTCTACTAATAGTTATTTCGTAAAATTAATTACTAGCAGGAAATTTTATATTAAAAGATATAACAGTTATTTTAATATTTTCACTAAATATCAAATGAATTTGGACTAATTTATTATGTACTTTGAATTATATGTGAGACAAGTGTTAAACTTGTGTTTGGCCCAAAATAAATTCCAACAACACAAATTAGGCAAATAAATCTAAATTTCTAAATTTTATTTTAGACACACTCATAATTAATCCAACCTTGGCCCATTACATAAAGGTTATAATTAATCCAAATATGTTTCTAATTCATACCTACTAATAAGTATAGATAATTAAAGAAATAAATTCATACCGACTGACCCACGAGAAAAGCCCTTATTTCAAAAGAAAGACCAAGGAAGGGCAATGAAAGGGCCACTGCTACAACTAAAACTGACGACTAGCTGTTTTCGATAGGAAAGAGAAGCTTGATCGGTAATCACAAATTCCAGTTCTCTGAGTTGATTCCTACTATTCTAGGTACTATCTTGCTTCCCTAAGAGGTCCAAATAAGAAAAGAGATGAGAGAAAGTATTGCCAAATTTTACCTCTTCTCCATTGAAGTTTTGAGCATCTTCTCCTCGATCTGCGCCTCCTTCTCTCACTTTTTCTGTCACCTTGGATGGCTGCCGCTTTTGAAAGAAAAGTTAGAAGTGATAACTTTTGAAAGTGAAGAGATAACTTTTGAAAGTAAAGTAAAGTGATATATTATTGGTATGTTCATGTATCAAGTATATATGAGGTACATGTATACTTGATACATGAACAAAGTTGGAATAATATTACGTCATCTTCTCATATGATCAGTACTTTGACAAATTTGTTTTTATTTCCTAGTGAATGATTTCGATATTGACTTCTCCTTCTCGCGTGTTAGGACCTAGTAGTAATTGTTACTCCAATAGCCCCGGATTTCACTTTTTTTATCCTTTTTTTAAAGGTTTTTTGTTGGATTCGAGTTGATTCAGGATGGCTCAAAATGACTTGGTGTAACTCAACCATTTCAATCCTTTACGGTGACGTCTCGGCCAATTTCTCGGCGAGTCAAGTATCTCGAAATTGTATCATCCCAGTATCGTATCGAGAAGGCTCGAGACGGTGACGATTCGGCCAAGTCTTTAAAACATGGTTCTAGGAGAAGCACTGGAATATTTATTTCCTATTTATGTTCGTGACATATAATTCTACCAAACTTGCAATTTGTATGCATGTTCATGTGGTTATCATAAGTCATAAAGCATGGCAATTTAGATGATGAATGAAGCCAAAACTGTTTTTGAAACTATGGCCTCAAAACATACAGGTAACAAAACTCACTAATGATTCTCTGTGGTTCTCTTTTTTGGTTTCTACGTTTCATGAAAGTGATAAGTCGTATTTTATCTCCAAAATGTGTGTTAATTTGGTTTATCTGAAGATGAAGACAATTGCGCAAGGCCACTTACTAAGAAAGGAGAGAACTTCAAGAGTTGCAGGTATATATATTTATGTTATCTGCAAACCAGATTGCGTCTGCGATCGGTGGAGTTGGTGGTGAACTGTGGCTATTTGATATAAAATGAGTAAGAATCACATTCCTGGTACATCATAAAATCTTAGTTATTTGCAAGGAGAAGAGATCACATACCGCCAAGAATTGTTGTAAACTAAGTCGCAGAACCAACAAATCCCAGTACATATTTTTCATGCACTGACTTCGATCATATCAACTAAATGAGAATCCACCATGTGGCACATAATAGTTATATGGACATGACAATATAAGATTATGCAAGTAATAATTAAAATTGATAGAAAGTGATGTATCACGATGCAAAAAAACGGATGTAACTATTATATATATTGCACGGTTTATAAATGAATGCATAATTAAATGCAAAGGTATTTTCATTCTCTTTTAGTCAATATAATTACTTTCAACAACAAAAATAAAACAGAAAATGGACACTTTGTTACACTTTTATATGCATCGAAGGGAACAGTTCTACACATAATTATCGCAATTGTGAAAATAAACTCCTGTTCGCTAAAAAACTCGCCATCCAAATTGAAAGTTTCACAGAGCTACGAAGAAGGAGTGTCTGGCAATCCAAATGGGTTCTAAAAACAACTGCTGTCCGGATGGACAATGGTTGGAGAATTCTCTGAACCCAAAGTCCAAATCCCATAATCACTGGAGAAAATTGTAATGATCATGCTCGTAAAACATATTAGTATCTCACTAGTGCTATTATTCATCGAGTTGGGACATGTTCGACAGACAGGACAAGAAGGCGTGTCACGGAAGAACATGGAAGCTATGCTTGCAAATTGGTAGCAATCTGCACTCTTCACCTACTACGAAGCTCTCCAAGAACACAGCACATTTCCTTATTGGGGACTTCTTCAATTCCTTGTCCTGAAAACAAGGCAGTTTCTTTAAATCATCGCTAGACATGCTAGCGCATTCTTTGCATGTTGTGCTGCTATACCTTGGATTGTGATAGCCGCCGCACTATGAATCTTATTAGTCCCCAGAAGAATTTTCTGCATCACATCTTCGAAGAATGCAGACGTGAATGGTTATAATGAAAATGATACCCATGCAACCTAAACCTGCCGAGATTAATAGCTGCTGGTACCACAAATTTATCTAGTTCGAATGAAATTGCTCAAATTTGTGTTCTTCCTCAAGCAGAATATGTCAAGTTGGTAGAATTGAGGAAGCCCAGAAAATTGTATTTGGTATCTGGAAAATTCATAAGCTTCTGCAAGAGATGAAATTTTTTTTTTGGGAGGGGGGGGGTGGTGGGGGACCAAATTGTTCTAAATTAACTTATTACTGAATCAACAAGTCCCAGTCCATATTTATCATGAATTCACTGAGCAACCATGCATATCGAATAAATGACAATATCTCGAAATCAAAATTCTACATTGCGTTGTTCCTGGAAGCATGCTTTGGCCATACCAAAAGGCAAAAGTAAAAACAAATTTAGAAAAGAAAAGAAAAAAAAAGAAGGCAGCATGGTTTTGTTGCATAGTTTTGTGCTTGTTAAAGATTCCGTAATGCTCCATGGGATTGTTTGTTGCATGAATCTTGCTTGACCCGTCCTCTTATCTTTAATTTATGATGCATGAGAAAAACATGGGGCCTGCATCTGAAAACAAATACTAGTACATTTCATAGTTTTCATCTCTTGATGTTGACATTTACAGGGAATTAGGGATATCCGATACCAACGTAAGACGATATATAAGAAGAGAATGATAAGAGAACATTGCAATTTACAAGAGAAGGCGCAGGTTGGTCAAGTTAAGCTATAGCTAATCAATGTAATGCGTGCAAGTGTAAAACCAACGCTCTCTTCTTTGCTTCAATTCTAGAGACCAATTAACTACGTACATGTGTTACTTATGACCTAGTAGAATGCATTACATTGTCGTATAAGTAGTTTTGGTTATCTATATGTTGATGCTAGAGCTAGTTAGTCTAAAATTCATGTATAGGATCCGAAAAAAAAAAAACAGACTATTTCAACATAAAATCTAAAGGCTTGACTGAAATGTTCAAGTATGTTTAATGATTAGGTACTGCTACAATGATTACGTACATGTATCTATTATTGTCAGTGTATAATTTTTTTTTTGTTTCTGTTGACACGCTTAAATTATGTCATATAACATGAACTCAAATTTAAAATTCAAATAATATACGTACAACATATATCCATAAAATGTTGTATTTGTTAAAAAAAAATCAATATACTCTGTTAGTACATCAAAAGTTAATTCTACTCAAAATTATAGAACTTGATCAACAGCGATTTTTTTTTTTTACAGTACTATTGAAGCATTTTCTTTGGATTTTTTGAAAATACTGCTACGTACTAAGCACTAAGTACTAACGTGGGCGGAAGAAATCACAGGTTTAATTCTGAATCGGCTGGTAGTTAATGGATTAAATTGATAGCATAACTGGGTAGATGATGCGCAAATCTTACAAAACATTTGTCGCTAATACTGAGATCTGGACTGCATTGATTGAAATAAAAAAGAATATACTTCAGAAATAAGCACCCTATATCTATGTCATAATCGTAAACTGCATGGAAAAACAGACATCATCTGCCACACCAAGAGGCAAAATTCGATAGGGAAAAACATTTTTTTTTTCTTGGCCTAATTGGTCTCATCGGAGTTTCTGCCCGGCATCGGACACTTGTCCGTCTAAGACGTGACTTCCAATAGAATTCCTCTCACGCACAAGACAAATAGCAACGCAACATACACAAATTCACAGCATAAGTAATGTAAGCAGAAGCACGTTTCGAAATGAACATGGACTTGTTTCGGAAGAACAATGATAGCCGTGGTTGTGATATTGCCAGCGTTCGCAAGGCACTGATGATGATGAAGGGTCTTCACCGTGAGCCGTCGTCCGGAGGAGCAGGCGGCGCCAGTGGTGGCGGTGGCGAGGGTGCGGGGATTAGAAGAATGCCGTTCCCACCTGGATATTTTGGTGCTTCTCGACCACCTTCCCGTCTGGAACGATCTTTGCTCCGCGGATTTAAGTACGTAAAAGTTAACACACTAAAATTAGCAAATTTTAGTTCCAGCTCGGTTCATGCAAATCAACTGAGAATTACGATGGTTAAACTAGTTTAACGTTTTCACCATATTGCACCATTGTATTAATTTCTTTCGAATAAAACGTCCCAATTGAAGCTCCATTTCGTTTTTCCTCCCACATAAAATTATTGATACTCAAAACATTTGAAAAATACTTAAAGGAAGACTCCATCGGTCGGGGACCAGACTGAATTAACGGCACAGCTGACAATCTTTTATGCTGGAATGATCAGTGTGTACGACGACGTTCCTGCTGACAAGGTAAAATCTTGTCAGTTTTCTTGTGAGTATTTGCAAAGAACGGAAACGGCAATTTATTTGGTTCTGCTACTATTTCAAAACCTTTTTTCTCTCTGAAACAGGCCCAGGCTATTATGCTTTTAGCAAATCAATGCTCTGTAGAAGTAGAACCCCTTCAAGTCCAGAATGTGACAAAAGCAGATGCTACCACCAAACCAATTCCAAGATCCAATTCACCATCACTCGCCAATGTCCCAGAAGGTAAAATGCAGAACTTTACTCCCGGAGACCTTTTCAAAGCCCGAATTTTTTAAAACTGCATGTGTTGTGTTAAAATTTGCTTCTCCATCTGCTTTGTAGACCTTCCAATTGCCAGGCGACACTCCCTCAGGCGTTTCCTGGAGAAGCGTCGTGACAGGTTGGTTCAGTTTATAATTTCTTTATATCCTTTGTTTATTGTTCTGCTGCTGTAAAAGTAAAACTAATTTATTAATCAGAGTTCCTTAAAACTTTTGATTCTTATTCTTATGCAGGATAGTAAACAAGTTTCCTTATGCTTCTTCGGACGACAGATGAAAGGGACATGGAGCTGACCATTTCCACCATTGATGGCTCCAATGATAGGAAAACTTTTTTCCTTCAACAATTAATAAAGGGCGCTATACAATTGTCTTCTTGTACTTTCACATTTATCAATTTGCAGCAGGGATCAGAGTGGGAATTAACTTTCACATTTTTCATGACAAAGTTGACGAGAAAAGAGAAAAATGATAGCCAGTTGCGCAATAGAGTGCATGATTCTCAATCCAGATTGTGGTTTGATTCACTAGAATTTGCATGTTCTTCCGTCACTTGTCTAATTCTCACGGCCTAAATAGTCCTGATTCCTTCTTTCAGGTCTAAGGCGTTCTTGTGAGAAAATTTGGTTATACTACGCCCGTTTCTGGGATGCTTTAAATTGCTTTCACTGCTAGTATTAGCTTGTCAGGAGACTGCGAATTTCAGAACATATTTACTGGGCTGAATCATAATTGTATAACCTAATCTATCCTCGCCTGCAGGGGAGGGAAAGCCTAAAGAAACTTGTATTAGGGGCTAATAGGTACACAGATCTTGGGTGCTTTGGCACCATCTTTGGAATTTTTTTGCTGCAGGTAGGATTTAAATCCCCAAACTTAAGATCTTTCTTGGTAGCCACTGAGCCAAGCTTAGTGGTTCTATATGCTATGATCTTGATTCCTTCAACTTGCATACGTTCAACATTCTAGTACAGCCTTCATTTGGATAATTGCTTGTGAGAATACTTTTAGAGTAACTGTTGTACAGCACTTGCATTGGAAATAAATGTGTAAGATTAAAACGTGATTTAAAAATGTGTTCAAAGTTTTTTTAAAATGTAAATTTAATATGATATATTATTACAATTGAATGCATCACACATGCATAAAATTTAAATTTTGATCAGTGATTATGCATTAAATAGTAATAGTTTGTGCTCCAGGGGAAGGGATGGACCAGGCCAATCTCCCCACTCTTTCATCCTGAGAATTTGAGGCAGCAGAGTGGGTGGGTAACCGCAATGGGCCGTGGCCGCTCTCGCCCCACTAAGATAGTTGTCTGATCATGCCTGTGTTGGAATAGGGGCCCAAGCCCTTCTTTTTTCTTTCATTTTAAAGGAGGTTTTATTTTTCATTTTTATTTTTAATGCTGGAGCTTCCGTCCTCCTAGGGGTGGCAATTTTCGACACGACCTGAAAACACGACACGAACCTAACACGAAATTAATGGGTTTGGGTTGAGGTTTTGGGAATTCGGGTCAGAATCGGGTTGGACCCGATGAACCCGAAAAGAAAACAGGTCGATTTCGGGTCAACCCGTGGTGACCTGATATGACCCGATATGACCCGTTTACGAATTAAAAATAATTTAATAAATATAAAAATAATTTTATCTAACTAACCTAAGTTATTCTTTTTTTCAAAGGCATTAATTACTTAATCATAAATGAATTTATTTAATTTGTGTGAAGTTGAAATTATTATATTTGGACAAATAATATATTATATTATTTTTTACTTTTATACTGTTTTAATTTATTTTATATTTTGTTTGGGATAAAACACTTTTACGGTGTTTAATTTATTTTAGATTTGGTTTGGAATTACTTATTTAAATTTTTATTACTTGATTATGTAATTAGTTTTGTGAGAAATTGATTTTATTAGAAATTACAGTGATAAATTAATAAATTAAAATTAAGTTTCGGGTCATTTCGGGTCGACCCGCCAACCCGTCAACCTGAAATTTTCGGGTTCGGGTCAGCATACCTGACCTGTCACGGGTTAGCGGGTCAGGTTCGGGTCAACAGATTTTCTGGCGGGTTGACCCGAACCCGACCCGCCAACCTGATTTGGACCCGAATTGCCACCCCTACCTCCTCCTTTCCATAATTCCATAGTTTAGGTATCTGTACTCCAGATTCATCGTAATGTTGTTCGGAAGAACTAAATTAACCAATATAGAGAAAAATATAAAGGATTAAGAGATTTTAATAATAGATGTAAATATGCTTCTTCTCTTTTTTCCCCCTCTTGTATGCAATAGAGGTGGGCAAAATTATTCGTTAATTCGAGGATCCGCCATATCTGATTCAATTCGATTAAAAAATTAGAATATCCGATCCATATTATTTGATCGGATCAAAGGAGGGTCGGATATCTACTTAGACACAGGTACTCGACTCCCCCCCACACATATATATTTTATTTTTTTATTTTTATACACATACTATAAAATAATATTTTTAGCACTACATAAACAATTTCATTGAACAATTTGTATTACAAATATGAAAGACTATAGTTTATTTATCAAATTTATTTATAGAGGTCATGATCTTATATTTTATAGAAAAGAGTTTAATTAATGTAAAACATATATTTAAAAAAATCAGCTACTTATTTCAAACTTTTATTGATTTTGAATTCTTTTAAATATTTTTTTTTTACTTTTTCTTGTATTCTCTTCGCATGCTTGTTTCTTGATAGACAATTTTTTGAGAACAATCTTTATTAAATCTTAAATAAACATGTAAAATACAAGTATAAATTATTTTTTAAAAAAATTAAATAATAAATGGGGTGAAATGAGTATTCATTGATCCGATCCTATCTTAATAAGTACCTTATAACGAGGTACCGCTGATATGCAGAGCGAGTAAGGGTCAAAAAATTATTGATCCGCAAGGTACAAGTTGAGTTAATCAAATGGTGCACGAGGTGGATACCCGACTAGTACTCACTCCTAACATGCAAAATCGAAATATTTGTAGCACATCTATTATTGGATTTTGGACTGTGGGTAGCAAAATTCCATCCTCCTATTAGTTTGAAACTTCATTAGAAACAAAAAAAAAAAAAAATCTAAAGATTTCAGATTAATTGATTGCACGTGTTGGAACTGATGCAAGATTAAGTTTGATAATATAATTGGACTGATTAATAAGTCTTTAGTTCATAGCAAATCAGAAGCTGGAATAAAGTGTAGACAAACTTTTTGAATTGTCCCCAAGCTTTTGCTTTCAATGTAAAAAAGCATTGTTTTACATGTTTAACAACTTTTGCAAGAAATTCTTTGCTCAATAGTAGCAGTAGTGTCGTCTTTGCACGTTCATTTTCGTAAAATACTTTCCTTTTTTTTTTTGTCATTGTCCTCTCTTTCTTGGGAGGGGACCCCAAACGCCGCCAAAAGGTAACCCAATAAATAACTGGAAAAGAGGGATCCTAAATTCGAGCCGTAGTGGAAAAGTGTCCGAAGTCCAAATCCCAACAACGGCCCGGAAAGATTGCTCCAGGCTCAGGTAGCAGATCAAATCCACTCTCTGCCCGAAGTCGTGAATGCTTGTACCTGCAGCAATCCCATCCCAGTAACACGCCTTCAGCTGACATTTAACTGAAGAAATTAACTACCTCACTCAGCTACTATTACCATTCGGCATTTTCCTCCACTTTCTTCTGCTTTCTCTGAGCTGAGCTCGGTCCTCTGATGGCGATGGCTTCTTCTCCTCTTCACTGACAAACTCTCTATCTCTCTCTGAGCAAACTATACATATACAGTACAGGTGGGAGTAAATAATTATATATTTATATATATCATCATCATCAATTTTTGCCTGAAAATGACGACGGTGACGAGTAATGGAGGTTCGAATTCAAGTACTCCAAGCCCTAGCTCAACCCCAAATCTCACCAGTAGACCGGAGCTGCCACCGGTTCTCAAGAGATCGAAAACAATCTCCGACGAGACGCGGACCCCACACTTCCCTGGTCCACTGTTCCCCGCTGTTCGTCGCGTCTCTACCTCCCCTCCCTCCTTAAACAACCGCACTACCTCCGCCTCCTCCTCCGAAGTTTCTAGAGCCACCACTGTCTCCGACCAGGCCTTCAATTTTTCGGATCGGGACTATGTGTACCCTTCATTTCTCGGTCCTTACGCTACTCGAAGCCGAGTTGCCGCAAAATCTGCTGCACACAATAGTAATAGCACTGAGCGGCAGGTGACGGGGCAATTTTCGGCTCGTATGCCGTCTAATTTGAATGTGGATGTTGGTAATAGACTGGACTCCGTCCGCAGTATTGCTGCCCTTCCTCCTGCTCCTCGGCCGGCGAAACTCAAGTCGGATCCTTCCAAGCCCAAATCCATTGCCAAGCTGAAAGGTGAAAAGGATCTGAATTCCTTGTCAGTTCAAGTACCGGTTACTTCGTCTTCGTTGTCATCTAGTACGACGGCTAGTTCCAGTTCTTATAGTCCTCGGAAACCTCCCGGACATACGAGTTCTTGGGTTCTTAATTTGGTTAGTTTATCTACAGCTTTTGTCTATTTATTAAGAAGCTTTACAGTCGGTGTGAAATCTGTTCGGGGTGACGGAAACAAATTTTTTTTTTAAAAAAATGAAGACAAATGCGGCTTCCACATTTTTTGTGTATCGTCTGTAGTTTTACTGATTGAATTATTTCCTTAATGCAGCTTAAATTGATTTGTACATTGCCTACACCTTATGCAATCTACTTGCAAAATAAATTGGGTATTCTTCAGGTTCGTATCCTCATATGAAATTAGCTGCATTCACTGTCAACCCCTGCTTCCTAGTGCTCTGTTGCTATTAATATTCTGATAACTAGGGTGATTTCATTGCAGGAAGAAATTGGTGATCTTCGTAGACTATGTAGCACTGAAAGTGCTGTTGGCAGTCACAGCATTAACCTTGTGGAGTTAGGAAATGGATTTTCATTTTCGTTTTTTGGTAACACTGACAGTAGAAAGCTTGCCCTTTATATGGTTGTGTGCACACTTATCACGCCATTTTTAGTGTACAAATATCTTGATTGCGCTCCACCGATAAAGAACCCTTCAAAGGGGACAAGAGATAGCAATGAGAAGGTTCCACTGAAGAAGAGAATTGCTTATATGGTGGATGTTTGTTTCTCTGTCTATCCTTATGCAAAGCTACTTGCACTTCTTTTTGCCACACTATTTCTCATTGGATTTGGAGGCTTGGCATTATATGCTGTCAGTGATGGCAGCTTTACTGAAGCTCTTTGGCTCTCTTGGAGCTTCGTGGCAGACTCGGGAAATCATGCTGATATGGTTGGTTCTGGGCCACGGATTGTTTCAGTTTCTATTAGTTCTGGAGGCATGCTTATATTTGCCATGATGCTAGGGCTTGTTTCCGATGCTATTTCAGAAAAAGTGGATTCATTGCGTAAAGGCAAGAGTGAGGTTATTGAAAGCAACCATATACTTATTCTTGGATGGAGTGACAAACTGGTAACTCTCTGGGTACCTGCAAGTTGGAGTCTAGATTATTCATATTTGTCTTTTCCTCTGAGACTGGACTATTATTCTGGAAATCTTTGTGAGACGTCTGATACCTACTTGCTTTCATGTGCAAGATTCTTTAGATGTCTAGTATTCTAATATGGATTCCACCATGTAGCATCCAGGAACAAGGAAATTTTCTTTTTGGGTTTTATTTTGTTTTTGGGGGGTGGGGGTGGGGGTTGGGGGGAGGGAGGATACATGTAGAGTCTAAATCTTTACTATGCATGGAAAATTCCAGGGAAAGGTCATCCTCTTGCAAAATAATTGAACAATCACCATGAGTGGTTGCAATTTAATTCTGAAGAAAAGGATGGAGAAACAAGAAGCTTTTCATGCATTGATGCCCTTATTTCTTTCTTATGGTTTCTGACCTTGAGATTAGTGAGGTACACTACCTGTAACCATTAACAGGACTAAGAGCTGGTTATGTAATGCAGGGTTCCCTTCTGAAGCAATTAGCAATAGCAAATAAGAGCATAGGTGGTGGTGTTGTGGTTGTACTTGCAGAAAGAGACAAGGAGGAAATGGAGATGGACATAGCAAAGCTTGAATTTGACTTCATGGGTACATCAGTTATATGTAGAAGTGGCAGTCCTCTTATACTTGCTGACTTGAAAAAGGTTTATTTGTATATATACTGTTTATTAAGTTCCATCTCTCTTAGCACATGGTGCAATTGGTATAAGCTGATTGATGAGTCTTGTGTGCAAAAGGACTACCTTTTTCTTATTCTTCCCCTGTTTCTAAGTGCTAAAATTTTCGTGCTTGCAGGTTTCAGTCTCAAAGGCACGTGCAATCATTGTCTTGGCATCTAATGAGAATGCAGATCAGGTTCTTCTAGCATTGGAATGACAAAAATTTCATAATACAGTTGAGAAGTTACAAAAACTAACTGCTTAAATTTTCAAATTTGTTATCAGAGTGATGCACGTGCCTTGAGGGTTGTGCTTAGCCTTGCAGGAGTAAAAGAGGGATTGAGAGGTCACGTTGTCGTGGAAATGAGTGATCTTGATAACGAACCTCTAGTAAAGCTTGTTGGAGGAGAACTGATTGAAACAGTTGTAGCACATGATGTGATTGGTCGGTTGATGATACAGTGTGCTCTCCAACCTGGCCTTGCACAGGTAAAGCTAAGTCTAATCCGATTATACTGTTCAGGACATAACAGAAGCTAAACCAACCCACATACTTCTAGGAGTACCTTTCAAGCTTTCTTGCAATTCTGTCATCTTCCATGCCTTAACTAAATCAAATTTCTTATAGAGCTGATTACAAAACTGAAAATGAAGTTAGAGTCCTTTTGGATTGAGATATTTGGATGGATTTGGATTTAAATCCTACATCCAAAACCACAATTTTTTTTAAAAATATAAGACAGATTTAGATTTGCAATCAAATTAGTATTTAGGTGTTAAAATGAGGGTATTTTGAATTGCCCCTAAAATAGAGGTTATTTAAAATCCCTCCTTTAATACCTCTCGGTAGTTTCCTAAAGTATCCAATTTTGAACATGTATGGGGCAAAGTTTAGGCTGCTGTTGAAGTTTAGGCTGCTGTTGACCATGGTGCATCATTGTGAAACAGAAACTTTGGTATTAACCCCCTAAAATTTTTAATCATTTCTGCATTACTGTTGTCAATTGTAAATAATGATAATTGCTATCTAAACAATTTATTCTTAGTTAATGTGAATCTTGAATTTCCCTCATCTGAAATCCCTCCATGTCAATTCCTTTCTTAAATCCATATCTACTGATCCAAAGGCACCCTTATTGTTTTGCAAGAGTGATTCAGATTTCCGTATTCACTGAATATTCCCTCACTTGCCCTTTTAGTTGCTTTTTGAATAGAGTAAGATAGAGTGCATAGACTGCAATTCTTCATGGGAAGAGAAAATGTTCATGTAGTTTGTTTGAAATTCTGTTTCGAACTTGTGATCTTCTCTTTGATGGAAGCTGCAATCATCTGAGAAATGGACGCAAGTTAGTTATGCATTGATGTATTTTCTTCAATATTTTTAATGCTGTTCAAGTATGGCAGATATGGGAAGACATTTTGGGGTTTGAAAATGCAGAATTTTATATCAAAAGGTGGCCTCAACTGGATGGTTTACATTTCGAAGATGTGTTGGTATCATTTCCTGATGCAATTCCTTGTGGAGTCAAGGTTGCTGCAGAGGGTGGCAAGATAATCATTAATCCTGAAGATAAATATGTTCTAAAAGAAGGTGATGAGATTCTTGTCATAGCCGAGGATGATGACACCTATGCCCCAGGTCCCTTACCAGAGGTCATAATTCTTCTCTATGTGGCAATTGGGTGACACCTATGCATGCTATTTCTTTCTTTCCCTTAGTGCATTGTTATTTGACTTCTAATACACCTCATGTTTGTTTGGTTGTGTCTTTTTCTCGTTTTCTTTTTTTTTTGGTTCGAAAAGTGTCTTGTGATGCACATCTTTTTCTAGAATATGCTGAAATGAGAAAGAAAATCAATTGCTCCTCCAAATACTTGATTTCTGAAGTATATAGGCCTTGAAAATGTGACATATGGAAGCCTTGTAAGGAGTGGAGGCGAATAAGGATAACCAGAAAGGACCCTGATTAAGAAACCTTACTAGGAAAGAACAGAGTCTTTTTGGACTAGCCTATAAATGTATGCCATTGACCTTGTGTGTTGATACTTCTCATCATGACGATTGTTAAACTTGATTGGCTTTGAAGAATGTTACACATACCATTCAAATGCTGGTCTTCTGCTGGTGCATATGGGATGTTTGCATTGAAAAACTTGTTGTTCACTTGATAGACTACTCAGTTCTCTTGCCTTGCTCGGAGCTTACTTCTGGTGCTTGCTTGATGAAATATTTATTCTGTAGCATGGTTTTCAGTATTCTAATTTCCTGTAAAAAAGTTGTAGATGGAGTTTGTTTCTCTATGATGGTTTTCAAGTCATATACCCTCCTCTCCCCCCCCCCCCCCAAAAAAAAAAGGACAATAAAACAAAAGAGTAATTGCTTTTGCAGATTGAAATCTGCTAACCTCTCTGTCTCTTTCTGTTGGAAGCGAGAGAGTGGTTGAATTTTCTTTAATTATTCTTTCATATAGTAGCCGGGAGCAATGCATAATTAGCTGTGAACTTGGAAATTGTTGTTTGGTTTCGAATATGCATCATTCTTCCTTTAAGTACTGTGCTTAGATAGTGAATTTCTTTTGTTTCATGATGTGTTGAGCTGCAAGTGATTTGTATTCTTCCCTTTAGTCTTTTTCTGACAGTTAGTTTAATCCTATTGTTTACTGGAAATTTTGTTACAGGTAAGTCCGGGCCTTTGTCCTAGAATGATTGATCCTCCAAAATATCCGGAGAAAATACTTTTTTGTGGCTGGCGGCGTGACATAGATGATATGATTATGGTAATTGTATGAATCTTTCAGCTTGTGTAGGTTTCTTAACCAAGTTATCCTTTTGTCTGTAAACTTCTGTTTTCTTCGTTTACATCTTTCATGCTTTCGTTATTTGCTTGAAGATGTGAAGGCTTGTATGTATTAAAAACAAAAACATATAAGTGTTGTGAGAGTAAATGGGGTTTCTTTGCTGTTTTTCACTATTTAAAAAGGAAATTCATAAGATAATAACTGGATCATGTAACAAAGGGTGTGACATAGATATCGTGGATTGTTAAATCAAACCTTTCAATCTACTTGGATGTTGACCTGATAGCCAATAAAAAAAATAACTTAGAGATTTTATTTGTTATTCTTTGGTGACTGTTCTATTGGAATCTGCAAGTAACAAGGATGTGTCTCACTCTCACCAATCATTTTACTTGCGTTATATAAGCCACACAATCCTACAGAGGGTTGGTAGGACACGAAGATGTTAACCTGTAATTCAAGAAATTATGGACCTTTCAGAGATGTATTCCAATGAAAAGTTCCTATTCCCTTTTGTATATTTTTTTGCTAGGGAAAGGCTTGTGATTTTTGCAGTTATCTATCTAAACTGTAATTGTTTCTGTTCCTTTCTTTTGAATTTAACCCACAGATTTGACCCTGTTCACCACATGGTTTTGAATGAAAGCCTCCTATAAGTTGAGACCATTGTAAGTCCCCAATGGTGGAACTACTTGAGCAATGGCTCAGAAAAGTAGGAGAGGCTTTCATGCTCAACGACTTGCCTTTTTCCCTAGTTTATTTTAAAACAAAAAAGAGAGGGAGGAGACCTCTGGAAGTTGGCTTTGTGGTAGAACTGCACCATCAGGGAGACAGGAACCTAAATGGTGGGAGTGTGAAGCAGTAAGGTCTTGTAAGATTTGCTGCATGCATTCCTATGGCAAAAGCTGAAACGGATGCTAAATTCACTTAAATAGGACCATTTCAGATATATTATTTTAGATTTCTGAAGTTGAAAACACCCAGCACTTACAAGAAAATTCTTTGGTAGGGAAAACTAAGTATTCTGAGTAAGTGAATTAAAGGGGAGATGAAGAAAACAAGCTGTGCAAAAAGGCTGTTGGGGTCTTCTAATGGTTTCATTTGAATAGCTAGGTTCAGTTTCTGGACATGTTTCATTGATGAGGAAGTATGTGATATTGGTGCTGATGGTTTTTATCCTACTATGGATTGATTTTATTTGCTTCTGCCTTTTGTTAGGTACTTGAGGCATTCCTTGCTCCAGGTTCAGAGTTATGGATGTTTAACGAGGTGCCTGAAAAAGATAGAGAGAAGAAGTTAACAGATGGTGGTCTTAATATTTCAGGGTTAGAGAACCTAAAACTTGTCCATCATGAAGGCAATGCTGTCGTTAGACGTCATTTAGAAAATCTTCCTTTGGAAACATTTGATTCTGTAAGTTCCATCGTGTACGCTCAGACCTGCTGCTTTTGTAGCATCTTCTTGTCTGATTGACACTTAAATGTCAGCATTTGGTTCTCCTAAAAATGTCTTTAGTGTTACCATGATAATTTGTAGGACCTTCATTATTGGAACATGCAAGAATCTTTGACTTTTCTATTTCAGCGTTTCATACACGTGGCTGCATACTAACTCTAAGAGAACAGATATTGATTCTTGCAGACGAATCCGTCGAAGACTCTATTGTTCACTCAGATTCACGATCTCTTGCCACCCTCCTCCTTATTCGGGATATTCAGGTAACATCTGTTACCTCTTGTATGTGTGTTTTCCCTTTCCGTTTCTTTTTTCTATTCTTTTTGAGTGGCGGAGTGGCTCAGGTAGATACCTGTTAAGAGATAAAAAATCGAATCTCCTGTACCTACGTTACTTTACCATTGTTGTCCTATATGGTAAATGGATTTACTTCTATCACATTGCTCTGTGTGGGTAATTGAGCGGAAAGATTAATTGTGTAAAAAAAATTGTTTTTCTGTTTACTTCACTGAAGAACTTGTGTTGCTTGACATGTAATATGTATGTCTATTCATGTACACAAACATACTATTCATACACGCAACGGATATCTATATATACAGGCATAATATTTGAACATGTGAATGTTCTTGGTTAACTAATGAATACTTTGAATTCATGAATGATGTTAATGAGAAGCTGGTGTTACATAATGCAGTCAAAGCGGCTTCCTTATAAAGATACAAGATCCCTTCCTCTAAGGAACTCTGGGTTCTCTCAAAGCTCCTGGATTCGTAAAATGCAGCAAGCTTCAGATAAATCAATAATTATTAGTGAGATACTGGATTCTAGGACTAGGAACTTGGTTTCAGTCTCCAGAATTAGTGATTATGTATTGTCAAATGAGCTGGTGAGCATGGCACTAGCCATGGTAGCAGAAGACAAACAGATCAACCGTGTGCTTGAAGAGCTATTTGCTGAAGAGGTATGTTTCATGATTTGTTTTGCACTTCATATTACTATCATTTTGTGCCTCAATTTTGTTATGATATGTATTCAACACGTTCCTTGTTCTCATTTTGTGGGTTAGCTGGAAAAGATGAGCTAAAGATTTAAAAAAAGAAAAAAAAGATGGGTCCAGTCAAATCATTTCAAATGATCCTATATTTACGAAGCTGAGTCATTGAGAAGAGGTCTGTAGAACTAGAAATCTGATGGCTTTAGTTCATCTAGGACTTCTTCCTCTGAAATGAACAAGCACCTAAAAGCCATGGAAAGTGCATTGACCGGTTCTTTTAGTTTGGCTAAATATTTTAGACTCAAATACGCTCCTCAAAATTCATCTTAGTAGATGCAAGTATCAGCATGCATACATTGAAATTACTGTAAAAGGGGATGTAGAGATTATATCCAACTGAGTAAATGAATGCAATTATCTGAAATATGTTACTCTGAAATGAGCAAGCATTTGGGCCATGGAAAGTGCATTGATTGTTCTTTTTGGTTTGGCTAAATGACAAAATGCATATAGAGAGGTTTCCTACCCATTATTTATTGGATTAATCTTATATACACTGATAGTGTATACATTATCAAGCCTAGATGCATGACAACTTGTCTTAATTTGAATTTGAAATCCAAGTTTTTGACATGTGGCATGCATCCAATCTTGACAGCGTATAAACTATTAGTGTATAGAAGAATATTCCCGTTTATTTCATGAACTCTACCAACTTTTTGGGTGGAACCTACTTCCTTCTCCTCTTCGTTTGAACCTTGCTTGCATGAATAATTATTTGAGTAGTTAAAAGATAGAATTGACTTCTTATGCATTGACAGTGTATTGATTTTTTTACACTAGCAGTTATGGATGTATGTCACATGTGCATAATTTGAATTCATGTGGTGGATGTATGTCACATGCAAATTTATATTCATGTTATGTGGTAATGATCTAAATCTGCTAGTGTTAAAAAACTTACTCTAAAAGATAATAGAAGTGTATGTTCAGAAATTTGGGCTACCTAAGTCTCTTGCATAATTCTGTTGATTACTCTGTCATTGTGATGTCAAAATTCATATGGCAATAGTGAACTATTTCATTATCTGGTTGGGTTCAGGAAACCAACACTGACTTCCGGTGTATCTATAGGGCAACGAAATGTGCATCAAGCCAGCAGAGTTCTATCTTTATGACCAGGAAGAACTCTGCTTCTATGATATAATGATAAGGGGTCGCCAAAGATGGGAAATTGTGATTGGTTTTCGCCTTGCAGCAGCTGAGTGTGCGGTAATTAACCCGGTGGACAAGTCAAAGCCACGTAAGTGGTCCCTCGATGATGTTTTTATTGTCATTTCCAAGGGTGATTGAGGAAACCGGCAAATCGTGCTTCTCTGCGTAACTATATATTAGCTAAATAATGGCTTGGGATGAGGCGACTTACGTTGTTTCCCTGGGTTTCTGCTGATTATGTCATTGAACAAATATAAAAGTATGAACTTTTGAAGGTAATGGCCCATCTTTCATATTTAGCGAACTGGGGACAGTGGCTCAATAATTGCAAGAAGAAAAAAGAGGTGGAAGAAAGCAAGGCATTTGGGATATGGCAGTATTAGTTTATAGGTCTATATGTAGAAATATGCCACTAACTGGAATGTGGGCCTCGGCTGCTTTCCATGGAATAGATGATGGCTGTGTAATCAACGCCTCTTCTTCGAGTCACGAGAGTAATAGTGATACTTTGAAGTAAAATATGCAGAAATGAAAGCGAAAATTTTAGCACAAACCTTAATCATCCTCACGGTTGCGTCATTCTGCCTAAAATAGGTAGAAGGAACTCCATGACCTTTTAGTTTTGGGTTCTCCTGAGCTGCCTTTTTACTGCTCGGTAGTGGGAATGATCTCTGATGGGGGTCACATTCTTCTAATCCTTCCTGAATACAGAAGGCCACTCATCTGACGGGAAGAATATTGAAGTGAGAGAAGTCATAGCAAGCAAGAGTTGGCCCGTTGTGACCAACAATTACTGTGGGATGGCACCGCCTAGGGTGTAACACAGTTTGATTTTGTACATGTTCTTGTAATTCCTGATTCGATGAAATTTTGTTGAAGCTCGGTATACGAGCATCTCTACTTCATTTTTTCCCGTTAAAAGGTAGTGCTCCTCGACCTCGTTGTCTAGTTCTGCTTATATTTTACCTACATCTATTCTGGCTAGTAATAGAATTTCCCCTTCATGTACTGAGCTTAGCCTAAGTAAGGCAGTTTCATTCTTAAGACTTGTACCTGTTTTGTACAACTTCCTGATTTTTTTTTCTTTTTTGAATATGTCACTTGAGTATTCTGAAGGACTCGCTTTCACCTTCAACTGTGAAAGTTGAGATTTGGCATAGTGCCTCAGAGAAAAGTGAGAAAGGAGCCAGTGCAGTTGGGGTTCCATGCAATTTGATTCGGTTGTACTTTTTATATCATTTGGTGTACAATTACATTATATTGTTGTACTTGTGAAAAAATTGATGTAAATGAATAAAATATTTAGCTTATATTTAAATATATACATCAACAGTTGCATAAATCCCAATCGGACTGGCCTCTAGTCCCCACTGGTTGAGCCTACTCTTGGGTTGGGTCCTATTTAGGACTGTAATTAGAGCTGTTAAATGGAATGAATAGCTTAAAAGCTCGATTGAGCTCGACTTGATAAGGTTCGAACTCGGTTTGTTAATTGTGGTAAACGAGTCGAGTTTGAACTCGAGATATGCTCATTTAATTAACGAGTCGAGTAAGATCAACTCGTTTGTTATCCGAGTAGCTCAATTAGCCTCGATAAGAAAGGACATGTATGTTATTTCACAATTGAAAAGAATAAAAATTGAATATTATAGGTTTTCTTGTGGTTAATTTGCATGAGCTTGAGATATGCTCGTTTAATTAACGAGTCGAGTAAGATCAACTCGTTCGTTATCCGAGTAGCTCAATTGGCCTCGATAAGAAAGGACATGTATGTTATTTCACAATTGAAAAGAATAAAAATTGAATATTATAGGTTTTCTTGTGGTTAATTTGCATGAGCTCGAGTTCGAACTCGTGCAAGCTCGACTCGTTTGTGATTAACGAATCGAACTCGAGTTTGAACTTGAGTCATATGTCTCATTTGGCGAGTCGAGTTCGAACACATTTCAAAGCTTGTCGGCCTAGTTGAACGAGTTCGAGCTTGGCTCGAGTTCAGTTCGAGTCGATCTCGACAGTTAAATACTCTGTTCGATTAACAGCACTAGTTGTAATCTTAATTCAGTTGTACATCACAAATTTAAATATATACGACAACTGTTGCATAAATCCCAATCAGACTGGCCTCCACTCCCCACTAGTTGAGCCTATTCCTGGGTCCTGCTTAGGACTGTAATCGAACCGAACTGATCGAATCGAGCTGCTCACGAGCAGCTCGGTAAAAAACTTGACTCGCACTTGGGTTGACCGAGTTCGAGTAATTCGATAAATCGAGCAAATCAAGTTCGAGTATCCAAATGCAATGCTCGAAGGTTTGTCGAGCTTTATCGAGCCTTTTAATTTTAATTTTTTAATGTTTTATTATTATGAAATTACCCTTATGGTCAAAAGAGTGGTTTAATTTATAAAATTTTTCAGGTCATATGAAAATTTTTAAAGGGCAATAATATTTTTTTCACTCAAAAATTGCCAAGAAAATGAAAAATTTTGATTCAATCTTGATAAGGCTCGTATTAATTCGAGTCAATGCAAATCGAGCTCAAATTCTGTGAGGAATCATCGAGCTCAAGCTTGAGCGCTCGAGTTCCAATAATACTACTCACTCGAACTCGAGCTTGAGCATTTTTTTTTCATGTCGAGTCTAGCTCGAGTATCAATATACTCAAATTCAATTCGATTCGATTACATCCCTTGTCCTACCTTAAAATTGGCCAGATGTTTTGGGTTTCTCTTGCCCTTTTTTCCCTTCCTTCTTTTCCTTTTAAATCCACAGAAACTCTGAGTGAAGTAAAGCTTCATCATACTATTTGTATATTCCCAGGTTGTGTCCGGTCTGTGCCTTGATTCTTTTACTGCAGTTCTCAGCAACAGCAGTTTTTTTTATTTGGGGGTCTAAAAATTCATAGATGATTAATTGAACCGACAATAGCCGTCAGAATGGATGTAATGAGCTGGCAGCGGGACCGTGGGACCTTTTTTTCCCTTGTCTTCTTGACCTCAAAAATGGCAAAAACTAGGGTAGATCTGAACCTCGAAACGCAATGATTTAAATTGCAACACACCACTTTGTGAAACTGTATGGCATAATATGGCATAACATGCGCTATTTAAGTGTGAGCCCTTAAATATGACCGACGTATCTAACCACCATATTCATTAAAAAATCTACCCAGACATGTAATGTAACGCAGGAGCATACCTACCGTGCCTTAACGAGGCAAGGTTTTTTTTTTGTGGTGAAATGCATGTGCACTTATCAATTGTTTTCTATATGATGGTCAAGTGACGTGCTTATATTTGTTTATCGTCCAAAGGGAGACTCAATTTTCAAAAATCCAATGATTCAGATTGTGTCGTAGCATTTGATACGATGGGGTGACGTAATTTGGACTATTGAGTTTTTGAAAATTGAGTCCACTTAAATGTGAGTGTCAGCCTTGTTTATTAGTTTAAAAAAAAATCCATCATCTTTCTTGCTTTTAATTAAAGAAATTTGAGAGAAGAAAGCTGTAGCTTGTTCCATCCACTTTCACCGTTCAGAATCAATATTTGCCAGGTGGATTTTACAATGCATACTTATTTATCTCCTCTTGCTTTCTGTTTACTAAGTCACTCGTGGGTTTTTTTTTTTTTTTTTACAACATTTCGATTTCGAGACTTTTCACGTATAATTTAACGAAAAAGGGTATTTTTTTCAGAACATGGAAATGAAAAATTTTTCAGAACTTGGTAATGAAAAAGTACTCGTTGGGCAGATAGTGACAGCGTACCTGTAGTTGAATTAAGTACACATTAGGAAAAAAAATGAAAAACTTGTACGAACACGAAAGGTGTTTTTAGTGGTCTTGTTGGAAATTATTCATCATCAAACTCGAAAGCTGTGAATAATTAAGTTCGGATAATAGTAGTGTACGAGCCAAGTTGTCGAGTTAACTTCTGAAAAGGGCAGGATCGTTTTCTGCAAATATGTGATTGTGGCAAATATCTGCAATGAAAAACTTGCGAAGAAAAGGTTCCAATAATGGAGATACAGAGTTTATTCAAAGCCTTGAGGGTTGTCACCATAAATTCGAAAAACAAAGTTGGGTGAACATTAATGATTTGTGCCTTGGTAACCGCCGACTCTCACATTTCCTTCTCTGTGAGAAGATAAGCACGCATCAACTATCAAGCGATATTTTCTTTGCTTGATGGAAAATCACCATTGCTCAGATTAATTTGACGTTGCCATTAATGCTTTCTTTTTCTTTTGAAGTTGATGTTTTTTTGGAGAAAAAAACATGTACAACAAAGTACGTACTGGGGTACTTTTTGACAATCGCAGCAAAAACGTTGATGATGCATGTATGTGATACTATGAGATAAAAAGACAACTGAATGAAAGACTGAGCGTTGATTATACAAATAAGAAAAACTCTGACAAATAATTCACTGCCCAAACAAGCTCATAAATAAACAAAGGTAAAAGTGGAGAACAAACTTACACGCCAAAAAACTTACAAGGTAAAGTGGAGAACAAATCACACAGAGTCATACTCGTAAACAAAGGACCTTTCTTAAGGACTGAAAAGAGCCAGCCTTGAACTATTATGATCCTCGTATTATAATTGCTCTTGCGTACTCTTGCATACATCTTTTAGATATGGACTACAATTATTTCACAAAAAGCTGCAATCATGTAAAATTTAATATTTTTTTTTGTTTTTCTCGAGGAAATCAAAGAGCTGAGGCTCCCAATCTCAGAAGGAAATATTCATCATGTCCACAGCTAAGTTCTCCATCATTATAGCTTCTACTTCTCCACAACAGTATTGTACAGTTGGGGTTGGCTTTCCTGCATGAAGAAAAAAAAAATAGTGGTTAGTGAACTTTTCCACCCAATTCTTGGCTTAAAATTTTAACCGGATTAGTTCTTTGTTTTATTTTATTTTTCGTTAAAGTAACCTAAAGGAAGGATCATTAATATTATTGTTTTTTTGGCACTGACAAAAAGTTTTGGGTGCAGTCATACCGTAGAAGGATGACTTTAATTGGTTGTTGCTGGTTGGTCTTGGTAGCTTCTTAAGTGGGCAGGAAGACAGTGGAAGGACTGGGAGATTTTGGCAATTGCAAATTTCAATCATGTAGCCATCAGGATCATGGAAGAAGAGCTGATCCACCGTTATGCCACCTTCCTTAACCACTGCTGTGACATATTCTATGTTCATGTCCTCCAACTTTTGCATTATGACCTCCACATTGGTGCACTGGAAAGAAATGTGATTGTCTTTTGGATTAATCTTGCCTTTCTTGCTTGGGACATCCGTTACTTCAAGCAAGTGGATTCCAATTCCGTGGTTGAATAACCTGCAGGTTTCAGTTCAGCAACCTTAGTTGACCTTCCAAAATTCAACGGCTGAATAAATAAGATGAAACTAATTGTAGCATTTAACACCAATTAACGAATAGAAGGTAAATTATCTATCTATCTATCTATCTATCTATATAAATGTACGCATTCCAACCACCATAGATAATTGCACAGTTCTCTTTAAAAATTATCTAAGCTGTGTGTTTGACTTCCATATATATATATATATATCCCACCTGCCATCATCTTTAAATGAAATTTTTATTTTGGTTGGCGAATATATATGGATCTCACATCGATAGATCCTTTGTATGCCATTATTGTGTGTAACAGTACTAATTGGATTCTCTTCCATTTGAAACAGGCAGGATAGGATAATTTTTTTTTTACTGTTGAATTTCACATTTTAGTACTGCAACTTTAAGGCCAAGAATTAGGACCTGGGAGGATCAATGTCTTAATTTGGTCATCATCAATTCTTGATTTCTCACTTCTTCCTTGAGTTCTTAAAGAGCTAGCATAAGAGACCAAACAATGAGCAAAGCTGTTTTGCACAGGAAATAAATGTGTGTGAGCTGTGCAGCTTGCAAAGTCAAAAGTTTTCTAGGGCCCTCAATTATTGATAGATCTTTTAATGTCACTACGGCCTTCTAATTACTTCGACATGGGCCCCTAATATTGCATGGTGATGGAGGGGTCTATCAGCATTAACCAAGTTCTCATCGATCGTGTGGAATTAGTTTTCATTTAGATTCCTCTTCTCTTTGGGCAACATCATGCAATTGATCGATTATCTCTCATGCATTAACCCTATTCATTTGTTTGGCTTGGTTTTTTTTGACTCAAATAATTAAAAATAAGGAACTGAGGAACAACTTTATTGGACTGAATAAAAAGATTAAGCAAAGATGACATGTAAGAGATGAAATGGCGGAACATACCAAGCTCCTTCGAAGTCGAAAGAAGAAGGCCTTTTAATGAGCACAAATCCCAGTACTTCCTCATAGAACCTCACCGATCTGCTGACAGATTTGCAAACAAATGAGACATGGTTCAACGACAACAAGGGCAGTTGTTGTGCGGCCTGGCTTGCTCCCTCAGCTGCAGCAGCAGAAGAAGAAGAAGAAGAAGAAGCAGAATATGATGATGATGATGGAAAAGAATGTATCGATGATGATGAAGATGAACGACTCAACAACGTCTCCTCCATTATTCCTGTCTCCATAGCTAGCTAGCTAGCTAGTTACCTTCACTTATTTGATATCTGCGGCTTAATTAATGATAAGACTGTTCTCTTTATATGACTATGAAGTAATTTGCCTGGACAGGATGCAATCACGCAAGTCTGGGATGGCATTATTTTGGTGCGAGTCTTGCATGTACTTATAGTGCGGAAGAAGACGAATTAGCTAAGAGTTGGAGAGAACGATCGAAGAGGGACAGAGTTGGGTGGGGGTGGGGCGGCTGTGGGCAAATTCCTTCTCAATCCCACGTCACAAACCCATGTGATGCGTACATCTTCATAATTTATGACGATCTTATCCGCTGAAAGACGCTGCATGGAACAGTACTGCTTAAGACTTTTCGGAGTGAAAAATTTGCACCGCCGGCCGAATTTCCTCTAGTGCTCTTATCAATTATCAGCACGTCTGAGCCCTGAGTCTCAGATTTTCTTACGCAGATGTTTCTTCTTTTATTTATTTTTTTGCTCATCAATTATGCAGTTCGAAGATTAGCTTTGGACCGTGTGATTTTTGTTGGTTTCCGGCCACCTTGTCATTTTATGCATATGGCTTTTATCAATTAGCATCATATAAGGTTAAGGGGTCAAATTGTTGGTTTTGGTTGGCTGGTTGGTTGGGGAAGGAGAGGAATTAAATTAACCACACAATCAATAGCGAAAGTCAGTAATATGTCACGTGCAACCATAATATCATAAAATATAAAATTTCTTATACATTAAAATTTATTTGTAAAAAAATATTTTAACAAATTTGATATTTGCATATTTTCTATTTTTCTTTAATTTTTTATCTTCTTTAATTAATTATTCTTAAAACCATTACTTTAAAAGCAAAAAAAAAAAAAAAAAGTTCGCAAAATGTTATATCTACGAATTTGTATAAAATCTGTAGGGAATTTTTAACAAATGAGGATACCTTCGGTCTCTTTCAATTTAAAATAACAGTTTTAAGGACAATTAATTAAAGAAGATGAAAAATTAACATTTAAAAAAATAAAGATTTGACCAAATATGAAATGATTTGACAAAACTATCAATATTTTGAATAGTATGCATAATATCGATACTTCTAATTACTTCTTTTTTTCCCATGACAAACAAATTATGATAATACCACTAAAATTGTTTGATTTTTACTTAAATATGTGAATTTTTTTTTTCTTTTAGAGTTGGATGACCTAAATTTACACACTAAGCAAAAGTTAATTGTTTGCTTCGCTTAGTGGTCAAGGTAGGGCTCTTAGAGTTCTCTTCAAATACCGTGTTTAGCAACTAGGGATAGAAAAGGCATGGGAAGGGGTAGAAGAGTAAAAGTAAAATAAAAATAATTGTTTGCATAAATATCGGTTGCATGCTCTACCATTATTATTTTTCATGTTACGTAAGTTGAATCTATTAGCATCTTAATGAAATTCCTCAAACATGAACTTATATGCACCGTTTCTAAAAAATTAGCCTTTGAAATTGAACTCTTTGTAGTATTTTGTGTATTATTTCTTTTTAACAATGGAATATAGATGATTAACCACATCTAAATTTTGTCCATCTAACTATTCATTTTTTGAGAATTGAAACCTCATTAGTAGAGATAATTGAGTTTTTATTTTTTGGGTTGAATCTAAATATAAAGTACAAACAACGATAATTCTATCGTCTTAAGAACACCTTGTTTTGGTATCAATAGTAAAATTTTTAAAAATTAGAAATTTTAATTAGGTTGTGATTTATAAAAGTTTTTAATGGAAATAAAAAAATTAAAATAGAATGCAAAGAAACACAATAGTTTAGAGTGTTATATTTTGTTTATTGTCTTTATAATTCAAATTCAATTAAAGTTACCGCTTTTGCCCTAACCGCTACAATCATTGCTATTATTAAAATACAATAAATCTAATTATTAGGGAGAAGGGTATTTTGGATAAATAGAACAGATCCCGCGTAGTTTCTAGTGCTTAATATTTTGTCTTCCCATCAATTATTGTTGCCTTCTAAACCAATAGATATAATGATATAATGAATTTTAATCATCATAATAAATTAAAAAGAGTACAATACGAAACTTCAACCATCAATTAGTAAGGACATAATTGGAATAACGAAAACTAAAAGCACAAGAATGCTCACGCTTGCACTCTAAAATACCAAAAGTCCGTCTACTTTTTATATAAGTAATAGGAATGAGTAATGATTATGTGGTGGACCTCTTTCTTGATGATTGTTGTTTTCCGAATCAATAAACTCAAAATTTGTCACCTTGCCTAATGATCATTACCCATAGTTAAGCATATTGCTAATTAGTAAGTAGTTTTTGTTTTTTTTTTTCTTTTAAACTATCGTCTTTGTTGACATTCCATAGAGGGAGAAAGCCAAGAGAAGGTCGGTGTATTGTATGCAGCTAAATGTAACTTTTGAACCATCAAATGAGACAGGAGGTGGTTGGTAAAACATTCCAAAACCAAAGAAAGATGACTAGTAGATACAGAGAGATGTCCGAATTGGCATAAACAATTAACAGTCGACATTCCATCTTTCCACATATACATACACATATATATATATATTTTGTAGATGCAGATAGATGTCCGATCGAGTTGGCATAAACGATTAACAGTCGACATTCCACCCTTCTATATGTGTTTTGCATGTAATACAGTTGTATCATGACAAACTCCATGAACGGCGGAATTGGAAATCTTCATATTGTGCTTTGCACCAGCTTCAAAAGTTCAACTTCCCACTCCTTCACCCCCCAAAAAAAAAAAAAGAAGGAAAAAAGGGCTCCCTTGGAATCATTCAAAGCTAGAACTTCTTCCAAATTACAGATGGAATGCTTAACTCTGGGAAATTAATCAAAGATTGATACTTGACCGAGTCCCTTCAATCATTTCATTTGCTTGGAAAAGTCAACAGAGTTTATAATACTCTTCTATTTCGCTTATTACTAGTACGCAACAATAAATAAAAGGGCCATTCTTTGCCCATGTGAATTACTAAAATTTCCAGGCTCCATTCAAACCAAATGGGGAAAAAAAAAATGCATACAATCTTGTCGGCGTTCACGTACGTTTCATATTCTCTTCGTAATCAAGATCCTTGGGAGATTTTCATTTTGGAACAACTGTATCTAATGAAAGTTCAAAGACAACTGACTCCTTCACAAAATGTGACTAGTCTCGGTAACGAAAGCTAAAGATATCAAACTTCGCATTAAACATGAGAGTGTGAGACAAATGAATGAAATTTGCCAATTTTCATGAATCAGACTTTTCAAAATTTTGGCACTCATTAGGTACAGTAGTTAATGTGTACATATCTGATAAACGTACCAAACGTTTGAAACGTACCGTTCAAAAAGAGCATGAGCTCTTGGATAAATTCTTTTCTATATAGGCATGCAAATGCAAATGGCTTTAAGGAAAAGATCAATGAGTTGATGTATAGTATACACTTGTGGTGGCATATTAAATCGAGGTTCAAAAGCAGAAATTTCTATATGATCATTCAGCAGCGCTTTAGTCTAAGTTAAAATTTTACGCATTCTATTTGAGTCGAGTTATGACATTTTTATCATTTAGAAATTCGTGTTCTGTTAAGAAATATCGATCTTGTAGTGTAAGACTTGTTTAATGAGTTATATATGTGGTTTATAAATAGGGAGTTCTATTATTCTATCAGTCGAGAAGAGTCAATGATTGGAAGTCTTGTTATTACGTGTGATTAATGATCTAATATTATTACTACTTATTCCTCTTTCTCCTACACATATCGCTGCCTTTCCATATACTCCACTACATTAGTTTTATCAAATATATCTCCTGTGATTTTTTTTTTTTGTTAATTTTTGAGTTCCTCAACCTGGGAGTTCCACAAAAAACCTTATCAACTAGTAGTTATCAGTGCGTGCAGCATGCCCTGTTACGGCTCTAATTTGATGTCTTTAGCCTTGCTTTCTTTTCATTCTTTTGAAATGCACGTACCCAGCCTTTCAAGAAATAGACAGCCACCTCCAGACCTGACCTTCAAAAGAATATCTCCCGCTAGTTTTTCAGACAGCTTTTTGGCATATCTTCTCTAACAGCGCTTTGAATATGATGTTGAGTAGCTCGTTTCCCCAATAATATAGAGGAATATGACAATAAGACGCAATTGAGATAGTAAAATAATTGACGTGTAATTGATAGGAGACAGAGTTTGAATCTTCCCATGTAATTGATAGGACAAGACAGAGTTTGAATCATCAAAAGATAAGTGTATGGAAAGATAATAGAGTACTTGAGAAAGAGTCAAATGCGACTCTTCGATTTCCTTTAGCGGTCTACCGCTCCTGGCTTAATTTATACTATCAATAACCAACAAGTTTGTTGTATGTCCCACTCACTGATCATCACTTAAATTAATTATTATTTCACAGTACTTTACATACATGATACATACATAAATGCGACTCTAAGTTAATTGAATATTTCTATCATAGAAGGGTCATCTTTGTATTCCTATTATTAAGAAAGAAAAATGGCATTAATGTGAACCAGCAGCTAACAAATCCAATCAGTGTGGAGGTTGGGGTTGCAGAGCTCTGTCGGCCAAAAACATCAAAGAATCATAATAGCTCTGACATCTTCATATTCTCCAGTTCTCCTCTGAAACCCTTCCTTCGTCCTTTCTTCTTTTTTTTTTTGTTAAGGATTATTATCTGAGGGTGAGAGGGGCATAATCCCGTTGAGTAGCAACGAGAATACAA
Organism: Coffea arabica; assembly: GCF_036785885.1. NCBI lineage: Eukaryota > Viridiplantae > Streptophyta > Magnoliopsida > Gentianales > Rubiaceae > Coffea > Coffea arabica. The sequence continues at coordinate 20,858,025 of NC_092312.1, read as the reverse complement.
AGCATTGCAATGCCCAAAGAGCATAGGTTTATTAAAAGCTAAGCTAAGCCTCATTAGAGAAGCAAATAAAGAGAAGAAGAAAAATCAATGAAACTGAGAAAGGAGGGGTGGTTGAAGGCTCCCTTGACTTGACAGCATAGAGAAATAACACAACCGTGCACTCAAGGGAGTGATCAAGACCCCGCAACAACTCAGGACCCCTCTTTCTTCATATGCAATTTGGGGGGTTTTTTTTTTTTTTTTTACCAATTTGTTTCTTGTGGGTTTTGGTTTTGGAGAATTTTCAATTTTGCGCAGCATACTCGGTGTCTACCACCAACAATAATTAATCAAACAAGTATACCATCTACACCTTTTGCTTCCCTTTTTTCAACACCAGTACAAATTAATCAACATGTTCGTGATGCAGCCTTAGAATCCAATGAGCATCGCTGGAAGGATAGGATCAATTAATTGGAATGATTACTTGTTAAGAAATAGTAGTGGTCAGTAATCAGACACAATTGTTGTACATGAAAACCATGGAAACCGTGAAAACCATGGAGTTTGTAGGTGACTGCTGAAAAATTTTTCATCTGCCATCTTTGGGGATAATTTAGGTAGGGAAAAAAAATCAAATGCAAGTGATTAAACCAAATGTGCAACATTATAGTGTATAGTCGAGTTAGATTTGGCTATTTTGTCATCCTATTTGCAATTGACTTATATTTCACGTGATTATCAAGCTTTTAAATGGTGTTTAAACCACTTACAAATGTAAATTGCAATGCTCTTCATCTTCTTTTAAACCCATTCAAGTGGTTGTGCTTAAACCACTTTTGTTGTTGGGGTATGGTGTGATCATCTGCTACAATCCCGTTTTTTTTTACTTATAAATTTGTTTCCCTTTATATGTTCGTTGATTTGGCCAATTTACTTGTAATTTCGTGCGCTTCAACCGATTCAATTAAATCAATTATCATGCAGTTCTAATTCTACTTATATATATATTTTTATAAAATTTATTTGAATAAATATTTTACTACATAGGTCAAAACTTCGCGCTTAGCCCGTGCTTCCCCCTAGCCATCCATCCATCCACCCATGTATAAATGTGCACAACTATCAATATTGTTCTATACTACATTTTTAAGTAATACGCAGGCACCAATTGGTAGAACGAAAAACGCAGGCCAGCTTATCAACATATACTACTACTTACTGTCATCAACACGCACGACTTCAAAGTTCAAACCAACCACACACAGCTTGTCAAACATCAATTCCTGGAGGAAGAAGCCGAGTCAGATTTAGCTAAGATATCCAGTTCAGCATTTCAGACTGCCTACCTATCACCTTTTTATAATACTATTCAAATGACAATACAATTGACACCCAGGATTAGGATAGTGACTTCCTCCAGGAATTGCCGTAACATCCAGTACAAATGGCGGCCCCCCACCACAAAACACCCACCAAAATTCTTGAAAACTAAAGTGCTTCCAACTACTGCTAAACAACCGGCATCAATACAATACAGCAGTAGTTAAGTTAGTGTATGCAACCTACTAACAATAATAGGTTCCAAAGGCACCTAAAATTTTACAGTCCCATGAATCCCATCCGCGCATTACGAGCGAAGCCCACTTTGTTGTCCATACTATTCTTTAGCATCATTGGTCAAAATTCAGCAAAACGAATTTCACGTTTCTCTACTTTAGTCCCCAATCCATGCCGGACCCTGCGATGCATTCAGATATTCGTTTCCACTGCATAAGAAAAACATGCAGACTTTGGACATGAGTGTGGTCCCAAGGCCTCCACGCACACACTTTTCCAGCACCACTCATTATACTTGTAACAGAGACATGCGAAAAAAAAACAGGCCTTCAGGCCTGGAAAAAGTTCTGTTGTCGGGCACAGATGCACTACTGTTTTAGACTATCTGCACCGACAATTTATCAGGCAAATTGCAGTTTCACATAAACAACGAATGACACTTAACCCACGAGTTTAAGGAGGAAAACGTTCTTCTGCTTCCTCTTGAAGAAGCAGCCATTTCTGACCTACCAAATATCAGAGTATGAAGTCCTCAAACTTAAATCAGTCAGATTGATATGGTCGCCAGCCTGCCTTCAATTACAAAATGTGACACTTTGGTTTGAGAGCAAACTACTGTCTTCTTTCGCTAATAGACTCAGCAATTTCAAGGGGCAATATATATATATATATATATATATATATACACACACACACACATACAAGCCTAGTAGGTGCAGAAGATTAACTGAAGTCCTTGCTAAATCGAAATAAAATCATTCGGAAGCCCACTACTGCAAAGTCCAAACCTTCTGTTAACAACAAAATAGCAAAGCAGCTTTTATCACTGAAACAGCAGCAGTGTTCCTTAAATGCTCAAGTGTTCAAATTCTTTAATCACTTTGTGGATGTATCACACTTCTTGCAATGGTTATACGGTACATTGAATATTTCTACGACAGACATAAATCAAAGTGCATTCGCTCTTTTGGTAGAATGATTTATCTAATTGTCGCGCCCCATTTTTTGAAATAAAAATTATGAGTTATAAAAAATGAATTTTTGATTAATTTTGCGTGAATTGAAAAATAAAAGAAAAAAAGGGTCTAAAATAGGACTTAAGAAGTGCGATGGTTTTGACCCAAAATAATAGTCTAAAAAGAGTTTTTAGGAAAAATAAGAGTCGCCACTTGGTATTGAGTTAAGGTGTACCAAATCATCCAAAAATATTTTGTTAACAATAAAAATAAATAAAACCCTTTTTAGACGACTCTAAAACTTTGAAAAATAAAAGAAAAGAGTTCGGGAGTCACTGTTGAAGAAAGGGAAGGCAAAAATTTGATCTAAAGCACCCTTTCAGCGTAGCCAAAACTAGTTGTGTAATTTAGTCGATAATTTTCTTAATATAATCTATTAAACACATAACACATAAGCATAATTTTTCTAGAAGCAAAACCCTAATAAAAGCGAATAAACACATAAACACATAAGCATGCAAACACACAAGCAAATAAATGCAAATAAAAGCCTAACTATTACATTCAGAACCTTAATTACAATTTAAGGGGGGAAATCTAAAAATAATAACCTAACTATTACATTTTTCTAACTAAATCTATTTTTAGCAAAAATTGAAACCTATCTATTACATAAGTTAGCTAAATACATGTCTTGAACACCTATCTATTGCAATTTGGTATTTAAATGCCTCACAAATAATCATCAAAATTAAATAACATAAATGGAACTTAACATGAATAAAAATGAATAATTAAAGAAAAAGCACTCAAAACATGCAATTACACATAAAAAATACATTGGAGCATATAAAAGAATTTAAAATAATAAAAGAGGTTTACTCCCTTGAAGTTGTAGTTAAATGGGTGAAATTTACCCTATTTGTACTCCAAAATCAACAAAATGGTCAAGACACCAATTTAATTATAAAAAACTGGAAATAATCATGAAATCTACCAATTAAAGCATTTAATGGAGCATAATTAGCAATTAAAGAAGAAAAGCAACTTATATTTAAGAAACCAAAACTATTAGGGACCTAATTATAAATATTAAGAAAGTTTTTGAGGTCAAATTACAATGATTAAAAAAATAGGGGTCAAAATCGAAGAAAAATAAAGTTTAGGGATCAAATTGCACCTAATTGAAATAAAACCAAAGTTATAAGGCCAAAGTAGAATTATACAAAAGTATAGGGACTAAAGTGAAATTTATGGCATCAGATTCTCTTAAGCTAACAGGTCATTGGGTCATTCTTTTATTTTCTTAGGCCAGAAGCACTTAGCCCAGCCAAAAGATGAAAGAAAACAAGCAGGCCAGCCCATCTTTTTATCACTCAATTCCAACCCAAAAATACATAGGCTTTGGTCTCCAAACCCAAGACAAACCCAATCAGAAATAACTATAACCCACATCTAAAAACCCAAACAATATTACCAAAACCAATTCTCTTCTATTTACCAAAACCCAACAAATTAATAAGCCAACTAAAAATTGTTAAGGTCTTATTTCATCCCAAAATCCAGAATTAATTTGTCCAACAATCTACCTAAAATATGTAAAAAAGAATTATAATTTAAAAGGGGGAAAATTGATTTATTGCAGCAGTTTTTGGGCCATAGTAAAATTAGGTGAGAGTTGGGAGGTGAAACTGTAATTTTTAAAAAGAATATGCAGCCTGGTACGAAAGAAGCTTTCTTCTTCTTCTGCAACTCTGGGTTCTTCATTACCCAGAAACCGCACGAGCCAAAATCCAAACAAACGAAATCTTATGAACTTTATTTCACAATCCCAAAGCTAAACTCAAACAGAAAAGAGCCATGACCAAGCAAATAATCTAAAAATGAGCACGGTTGAAATATGAAGCAAAACTCAGCAGCAAAATAACTCCAGATTCATGTCTAACAGGCTTGAATTTTCATGAAAGATCGTGTTAAAGCAACAAGAGGAGAAACTATGGTTACCTTAGAACCCTGGTGAAGTGAAATGGACGTGAAATGCCGCCAAGAAATCGCGCTGGTTTTGGAAACGAAACTCAGAGAGCTTTTGCCATAGGAATTTCAGCGATGGTGAACCTGGAACTTGGAACCCCGATTCAACTGATTTGAAGACGTTTTTTTGAAACAGTTTCTGAATAAAAGTTGTTTAGATCCCTCCCAAGAAAGTGCAGAAACAGAGAATCTGCTTCAAGAACTCATAAAAAGATCGGAATTTAGTGATGAAGCGGGCTGACGGCTCAACCTGGTCACCTTATTTTCCATATATTTATGTTTTTCTCTTTTCTCTCTTTTTTTCTCTTTTCCATCATTTTTCTCTGTTTTTCTTTTTTTTTTTCCGCCGCCCCTCTCAATCCCTCATCATGGCTGCGTTTTATAGCCTTTTATAGCTACACAATCCCCCCAAAACCTAGAACTAAGGAAGGAGATTGGAGCTGCATTTTTTGTGGCCATTTTAAGCCATTAGATGGCTTTTAATCCTAAATTTCTTGATGTTTTGGATCAATGCCAAGTGGCCTGGTACTGGCATGATCGAATGGAGGAAAAAAGGGGAAAAAAAACTAGTGAAAATGGATCAAAATGGATGCTGCAATTTCTGTACTGTAGCTTGCTTCTGTACTTCAGCTGGAGAAGAAGATGCGCTGTACTTCAACTGTATTTGATTTTTTCTTTTCTTTTTAGCTTTTTCCTTTCCTTTTCTTTTTCCAATTTTTCTAAAAAAAAGCGATTTTTATCAAGAAATAGAAATGAAACAAAATAAATTAAAATAAATAGAATTTAATTAAAATGAACAAAAATAGGAATAAAAATAGTAAAATTTTGATGGCTACACTAATGCTAAACAAACATCAAGTATGAAATGATTCAACATTCACAGATCAAGGACTCAAATTAAGAATTTAAGAGTTCAAGGGCTCCACATCAATTTTTAGAAAAGGTCATGGAAATCGAGGCACGTTACAATTAGAAAAAACCTTACATATGGTGCTCTTAGAAGTTAAATATTTCTAGAGCTGCTGAATACTTTTTGGCCATTGCTCATGCTAATCGAGCAAGTACTTAGAAAAGTATAGAGGGGAACGCCTACATATCAAGGCATCCAATGGGGAAATGGTTGCCCTTAGTAGGCTAGAATCGTTCCTTTCTAAACTTATTAAAAGAGTCTAGGAATCCACACAGTGTCACCAGTAGAAGGGTTTCTTTTCATATATTACTAATGTACTGCTTTTGTCTTCCTAAGTGAATGGCCTCTATCGTACTGTTTTTGCATATGCATCTGACCATTTTAATACCCACAAATCGCTTCTTGTCTAAATTTTTTCCGTTGCTTGAACACATATTTGGAGAGACCTCATCATTTAAGTTCCTCGGTCTTCAATCTGAACAGCATCCTATGGTTTATAAAGAACTGCTCCATTCTCAGATTGCTTCATGTAGGATATACCCATGTTCCACCTTCTTTCATTGATTCTCAACTCTCCTCAAGCCTCAAGGAAACAGTAACTTGGCTCTTTTACCTGAGAAATTACTGCTGCGAACAAAAAGTATTGCTATAAAATGATCCTTTGCAGTGTAATAAAAAATATGTTGTCCGGATACAAATCATAAAATGACTCCAAGGCCCTCTACCACATTTATACAGCATAAGTGTTGAATTTTAAGAAATTGCCATTCTCCTATACCATATTCCAATATAGCCAAACCACAATAAGCCCACTGCAGGTAGTGCAAGAAATCAAACCTTTTTCTCCTTCCTCCTGCCTTCGTGCATCTCTGTGCATGTAGACGCATAAACGCACATCCATACATGCAAATGCAAAGAAACCTTTTTTTTTTTTTTTTTAGTGCAAAGAAACCCAATATATGTATATTATCTCTCTCTCTCTCTCTCTCTGAGACACAAACACAAATATCAGTAGACAACAGTTGTAAGTGATCCATTCTACATGTATATAACATCTATGTCACAAACATTGAATAATCATGTACATAGGAAACATATTTGACACCATGAAGATCAAAGTAAAGTACAAATTAAACATCCGCAAAACAGTAAGACGGAGAAAATGAAATGCCCGGTAGATCATTGCTTATCCTCCAAAATCACTTTTCTCATATCCCAAGTCTTCTTCCAGGAGATGTTCCCTTCATTGAAGTGTTGCTAGCATGGGAAGTCTGAGTGACTTATACTGCACCTAATACAATGGCTTGCCACTTTTTATCTTTTCTACCATTACATAAGAATTACTCATAAAAACCATCACATTACTAAAAAGGTGATATTGCTTCCCCCACAACTTATAAGAACGCTTCTTCCCACTCTTTGCTCTTCAGTCTTTGTTTCTCTCTCTCTCTCTCTCTCTCTCTCTCTCAGAGTTAAGTGACTGTAGATGGCAAATCAAATCAAAGTTGATGAACTCTGTGCCTAGTTATGAAAAAAAGGCCTTAGTACCATAGGGCAAGCAGGACATGCTAAGGATACATTAGAAATCAAAGAGAAGCAATAATAAAACAAAACAAGGATCCTAATTATCTGCAGAAAAGTGTACAAGGAAATGTCAACCTTGTTTAGCTGATGCAGAAGCTCCATACGCCTGCTTCGTCCTTTTACATGTTCTCAGTTCTGGAGGAGCCTGCTAGTGCCTTAGTACTGCAAATTAGATGTATGGCTCTAAAGTATAAGATTTTCAAAATGAAAAACTCTACAGAAAGCAAAATGTTAAATTTCTAAACTTCATAGGACTTAAAAACCCCAATCCCTGATTCTACATCAGTGTATATGGAACCGGTTCTAATTGGATTGCAGAGATGATCAAGCATGATTGCACAACTTCTCTTAAATTGAACTATTTGCAATAGAAACATCATGCCCTACAAGCAGCCATATAAATTTTAGTACCAACAAAGCTCAAGCATGTACTTTTTTGTTGGTAACCATCCATATACTTGTAAAGTATAATCAGTGCATAAGCCCATACATGACTACAGTCCTATCCTTGGAAGCACATGCTGTTATTACCATTACCTGTTGTCATCGTCCTAATCACTGATGTTGCTCTCAGCAATCATTGACTTGCAACTCTGCACAGCAACACCAATGCTGCCATTTGGTCTTCAATCTTTCCTGTTCCAGTAACGTGGTTGACAACGGGGGTCATGCAATCTTTGACATTTGTTCTGTCCATTCATCTCCCTTTTCTTTTCTTTTGCCTCCTTTAGCAGCATTGGCTGATCGCTTCCTGCGCTGCATAACACTATCTGGCATCGGTCTACCTCTTCTCATCACAGTATTCATGAGTTTGATGTACTTGTACCTCATTTTCATCAATGGATGCTTTTCAATCAAGAAATTCTTCCTATATGCCTCCCTTAAAACCACAGTTTGTGTACTAATCTTGTTGGACACATAAAAGATCCCTGGATAACGTACTAAAGCCATCTTAAACCTTAAGCCGAACACTAAATAATCCCCCAGAAGATACACATTGTCCCTCTCCATCTTCTTTGACACCATTAAAGAAAGCAACTCATGAATCACCCCTACCGCCCATTTCTCTGCCTGATCACTATTTGGAGCCAAATGAAAAGCATCCTCATAAGGCGAAATGTAGGGCAAATTCTGCCATTCCTCAACCCAGTCCTTCACCCTCTTCTCCAAATCAAAACCCCTTGGAAAATTCATCGAAAACTGTAACTTACTTCCCATTATACCCTCATTTCTAGCCAACTTTTCCACCAATGACGCCGCCAAATCCTCCCTCCACCTCACCAGTTCCAACCCAAACGCCTCGTACCCATTAAAATCCTTAAAACCCATCTCACAAATACTAAAATAATCAGGAAAATCAGGCAAGAAGCTTAATTTATAATCATGGGGCAATCCCAAATCAAACTGAAACTTGTCAATCACATAAAAAGGGAGTCTTTTAGCTCTTGTCAGCATCAAAAGCTTCGCAAGCCTTTCTGCAACATCTTTCTTATAATGCGAGAGGTTCAAGATTAGGGTTTCATCGTTGTGAAGAGATATGGCTTTAGAGGTGAGCTTAACATGAGGATGGGACGCGATCATGGGCCTCTTGGTCGGGGGATTGAATATTTTGAAAATTAAGGGGTAATTTTCGGCGAATTTTGAGGCGGTGGTGGGGAGATTGAGGTGGGTTTTTAGCGGGGAGATGGAGGAGAGGGGTAAGGTTTCGGAGGGTTGAGACATGATTAGATTTTTGAGTGAGAGCAAGGGTTTAAGATTTTTCTCATTCTCAACGGCTTTGTCGAGGTAGGGGTCGCGTACCCATTTCACTTTGGCATTTATAAAAGTGCGAATTTGGTGGTGGAGGCACTGGTGGCGGCGGCGGATACGGAGGAGGAGGGGGAGGACGGCCATGATTTGCAGAGGGGGGCTCCGTTAGGCTGATCGCTAACATCGGAAGAATGAAAACGCTACTGGTATCGACCATTCAGCCTACGCCTTCTGAGGTTACGCACCTGAAGGCGTGATAGATTTAAAATACCACTTGGCAGTGACATATTGGAGTTCGTTTGGATTGAAGCTGGTAAAAAAAAGGAATTTATTTACTAAAATGTACTACTCCCTCCGTCCTGTTTTGTTAATCTTAATTTTTTTTTTCACACAGATTAAGAAAGTGTAATTAATTTGGTTGGAAATATAAATTTATATTAATAATTTCTTAAAATACCCTTATGCTAATCACGAAGAGTGCCAATTAATAAATATCAGTTACAGCTAATGGGTTAGTATTGGAAAAGCTCAATATATTCAATGTAGTGGGTTAGTATTTAATAACAATGTATTAATAACAAGATATTTAATAAGGGTATTTTAGACAATTTGAAAGATTACTATATTTCTTAATGGGAAAGTGGATTACAATTTGGGACAGACGAAAAAGGAAAACAAGACTATCAAAGTGGGACGGAGGGAGTAATATTTCTATCAATGGACCAGGGGTAGGTGCAACCGTTTTTTAAGATTATATGCATTTTATACACGACGTAACTCTATTTGTATATGGTGTAACTTACGTTTAATAACGTGTAATTTTAGAACAAAATTTTATAGATCCCACACATATTATTAAAATCGAGATACAAGATAAGTTCTGGATCGTATAAATTTTTTTTTTTTACCAAATCTTAGCTGTGAACTGCTCAAGGACGATCTGCCTGATGACTGTTCCTACCCCAAATTCTTCTATCAATATATTTTTTTTGGGGCAAGTAACTAATATTTCTATCAATATACTAGCTTTATTTGGATTGACTGTTTTTTGGGGTGCTTTTGAAATATTTTATTATAGTAATATAGGTGAAAAACTTTTACTGTAAATGATTTTTAGGTTTTTTTTTGTGTTTTTAAGATTGTTTTTTTTTGTGTATTTGATATTTTTAAGATTATTTTTATTTATATATTACTATAATATTGTATATGAAAATTTTATTTTTCAAAAGATAATCAATCCAAACAAAGATTTGTACTAATATTCCTTCCTAAACTACAAGTCAGTCAATACACACACTGACACACCGACTTCTAACTTCTTCTTACCAAAAAAACTACTCTTATTAGAAGTAGGGACCACCAACACAACAATGCGGAAACTGAAACTCCGAAGAGGAATTTACAGCCCACACGCACGCATAAAACATTTTCCTTTCTTATTTGCATTTCCACGCGGGGACTGTGGCCAACACATTTCAGCTTTTTGAACATCTCAACGCTCAATCACCCTTTTTTGTTTTGGCCTTTCCAAGAAGAAGAAGAAGATCGCCATGATGGATTGCTTTTCCAGCTCCTTTGAATCGGTTCCGTCGTACGGGCCGCTGCTTAAAGCTGCCTTCAGCATTCCGATCTCCCACTATTTCTTCGGAGCTTTCTTCATTTTTCTCCTCTGTTTCTGCCATTTTCTTGAAATCCATTTTTTCCGGGATTTACTCACTGGATTCGCTGGGCAACCCGTGTCCTTGACCTTCCATTCTTCTTCTCCCGTCTACCACTTCGTCGCTTCCAAATGTAAAATTCTCCATTCCAGGTATTCGGCTGTTACATTTTCATCACTTTTTTAGTTGTTCTTCTTAAATGGGGTGGATTTGTTTGTTCTTAATTTCCCCCACTTTTTGGTGTCCATTTTCCCTCCTTTTTTCTTTTGGGGAGTTTGGCAGATATTTGTCGACACCTTGGCTTTGCAGTCCTCACCTGCAGACTGCTTTCTTAACCTTCTTTGGAAGGCCTCCTGCTTATAACTACACAAGGTGATTCTTTTTTCTTTTCATTGAATTTCTCTTCTTTATGAAACAAGTACTAGTGTTAACAGTTTGACTTGGCATGTTTCCTCGATAAAGATGCAAGTTTTATATGTTTGATTAGCAGGCGGTTTTCATCTTTATTTTCTTTTTCATTTCTCTGTTACTTTTATTTCCTTCTTTACATGGTTTATTATGCTTTAATGGGACGGTTGCAATCGATGCATTTGCATGCAATTAAAGCCTAATCATTTGTCTGCGTTACCTATGAAATAGTAGTTGTTTTACTTATTTTCCTGGTGAATAATGCATCTCCCTGTATCCAGAGAGCTGTTTAAGTTGGCTGATGGTGGGACGATAGCTTTGGACTGGTTGATGCATACTGATGGTAAACACCTCCTTCCTGCATCGTTCTTGGACTGCCTTTCACTTGAAATGGTATCATTCTCGTTGCTACCCATTCATTCATATTCTCACCATCCAAACCTCATTCTAGAGAGCTTAATGATATTATGTTCTAAATGGGTAAAAAGTTTGTATTAGCCATGAGTTGATTTTCTAGAAATTACTGGCAAAATTGAGCTGTGTTTTCTAGTAAATCTGAAGGACTCACGTTGGAGGTAATCCAAAAAATTACTTTCGTATATCTTAATTAACAACTATTTTTTAGGCTCCCTGATCACAAATCTAAAAACAATAAAAGGAAAAAAAAATCACATTGAGATACTTAGTTCTTAGCTTCTTCTGAACTCTATGGCCTTACTGTGTTTTCTTGTCATTTGGTATTTCCAAATAAGCAAAGAAGAAGGAAACAAAACCACAGTGTAGCTAACAACTAGGATTCGTTGCAAATTTTTGGGCCATTGGAAGCAGGGCTGGACGTTCTTTTGGGGTATTAACCCAGGAAGTAGAAAGCCAAATTCATTAAAATTCTTCGAACTGTTTATGTTGAAGTGTAACTTTTCTGGAAGATCAGTAGTTAACTTTAATTGCGTTTTGAGATTTGAAAGATTGGAAAGTTCTAGTTTTTAATATTTTCAAAAACATGAGCTAGAGGTGGTTATAAACCTCCTTCAGACAACACCTAAGAACCATTACCAAATGCTGCCAAGTAAATTAAGGTGCTAACATATATCAAACAGTTCTTGTTAGTTATGTTGGCATTTGAAATTTTGTGGCTGGTTCGCATGAATTCCTTTGTTTAAAATGCGGACTTCTGATAACCTTGCTAGCTGGATCTCCTAGTATTTTAGTGAAAGTATCTTTTTTTTTCTTTTTGAAAAGATGTAGTTTCCTTCCTTGTCTTAAATTAGCAGCTCTTTTGGCGCTGATTGTATTATTGATTGAGAGACAAAGGTTCCTTAACTTTTTCTATTCTGGCTGAAGTAATGAAACCAGGTGTTCAAGAAAATGGTGCAATTATCCCTGATGGAAAAGTTCCTATCATGATAGTCATTCCTGGCTTGACTAGTGACTCCGATGCTGCTGTAAGCTTGCTTGGCTCTTCCTTCTGGACTATTTGCCTGCTGTCATCTTTTTCTCACATTTCTTACGGCTTTTCCTTGTTTTTCCTTGTGTAAGAGTTGTTTCTCCTCATTTTACATCATTTAAAAGTAGAGCCATGTAACTTTATCAGCTCATCCTTAGAGATTTGGCATATCTTTGCTTTGGGATCTGACAAGGAGGTTCTAATAATCTGGCAGTGCTGATCTTATTGTTATTTGCCATTTGGTAAATGTAGATGAAAAGAACAACACTCTTGTGGCATTACATAATTGCTGACTGAACCTCAGTTTATGGGCTAGTCGACATTAACCTGTTTTGCAAATTGCTTGCTTGTTTTGTCTCTTTCTAAACTCGCTTCTGCCTTAACATATATATTCAACAGTATGTGAGGCACTTGACTTTCAAGATGGCAAAATGCGGATGGAATGTAGTTGTGAGCAATCATCGGGGGCTTGGGGGAGTTTCATTAACTGTAAGTGCTTGTTACATTGACCCATGCGCTTAATTCCTTTTAATTGAGATACTGAACTCTGTTGGATATTTGACATCCTTTCTCAAGATGCTAGTGTGCAAAAGAGCTGGATTTTGAATTTTTATCATTATGATGGTTAAAAAAAATGAAAGCCTTTTGTATCCTCAAGTGGAGGATATTTGCTTTTTTTTCACACATTATATCTATGATAGGGACAAATTTTAGGATTAATTTAGGTCAAAGATCAACTGTATAGAGTCAGAGTATTCATTAAATTTACTTGTTTTTTCTGCCACCTGGACTTAATTTTTCTCCCTTATGCATAAATGCATAGTTGTGCTCAAGCGACGTCATGTAGAGGAATAATGTCTTTGTTTATGAACTTTAGAAATTATAAGAGTAGAGGTAGAGTGCCATTTATGAGTAGAAACTTTGAACTCTATTACCTTTTAACTCATTGCCATTCTCCTTGAACATTATCAGAATCTCTTCCTTTGATCCTAAGGGCCTGTTCAATGCTTCAGCTTTTTAATTCAAACGATAGAGAAGTAATTATTATAGAAAACTTTTTAACAGATAAATCATTTCTCCATTTAAAACATTTTGTAAACCCAAAAGTTTCTTTTCCAAAAGCAACTCAATGCCAACATTTCATAATCAGCTTTTGATTAACTTAATATAAGCTAAAAGCAGAAGTCAAGAAAAATTGAGAGCATCTTAGAAGACCCTTTTTAGTTGAAAAGCAGGCTACAAGTAGCTGATCTAAAGCAATCATTGTCAAGGCCTTGAAAAAAGTAGAAGAGCAGCATGGACATATATGTTAGCATGCATAACCATTTTGTTTTTCTACTGGGGTGTTGCTTGAGCTTCCAAATGTGTCAGAACGAAGTATTTTTCTCATTTCATTTTCTTGAGCTTTTATTGATGAATCCCCCATGTATTGATATGGCAGTCCGATTGCTTCTATAATGCTGGATGGACACAAGATATTCGCAAAGTCATCGAACATATTCACTGTCAACACCCTGAAGCTCCTCTTTTCACTGTTGGAACTAGCATTGGGGCTAATATACTGGTATAATCTCAACTTCTGTCTTAGTTTTTCAAGACAAGGAATCTGATGCCAAAGAAGTGTTCAATATAATGCGATAGTGTTCTGTAGCAGAACTTTGTGTTAGTGTCATCCCTTGAACTCCTTCTATTGCTTTTTTGTCATGAGGTTCATATCTTTTCAGGTAAAGTATCTTGGTGAAGAAGGGCTTAAAACTCCCATCATTGGGGCTGCAGCTATCTGTTCTCCTTGGGACCTTCTGGTTAGTTAAAGGACCACGCGTTTCACCACAATTTTTGATACCAATTGTTGTTTTTGACTTTTGGTCAAGATTGGTGCTCTGCTTTATTCTTTCCAGCTTTAATGCAATTAGTTGACGTTTATGTGCTACTTGACAGATTTAAGTAACATTGTTTTTTCTGTGTGCTCAAGCATACCACTGGGCTATGACTACTTCCAGAAAGTGTATTTTAATTGCCCTTTTCATTTTCTCCAGAAGTGAATGAAATCTCTATATCATGATGTGCTCCGTTTCTGAGTTTATGCAATGATTATATTACATGAATGGCTATGCATATGATTCTTCGGCCTCCAAGTGATATTTGTTAACGAGAATAAAAGGATATGGAAAAAAGTAAATTTGTGACATTCAGTTTTCTTTCTTTTGATAAAGACAAAAGTCTTTTCTTTTGTATCATGTTTGTGATACTGGATTCTTTTAGTTTGGTTGTCACTAAGAACAAGATTCGAGTGCAGTGGCTTGTGCTACTATGCTTCTTTGAGGCATCAATCCATTCTTATAAATTCTTCTCCTACTGGATCAGCTCTTTTCATTTTCTCCAATAAATTCTTCTCTAACTCGATCACTGCTTCTCATTTGCTGCAGATATGTGACAGATTTATTAGCCGCAGGCTTGTGCAGAGGTTCTATGACAAAGCCTTAACATTTGGCTTAAAAGGTTTTGCCCAATTGTATGTCTCCCATCACTTGGCGATTCTATCTTAGATCTTATCCAAATTGATCTTTTCCTGTGAATTCTTTTACCCATTTCTCTGGGCAATCCATTATTAACAATGTCCTCCCAACTTTTTTTTATTGTAAAATACTACAATATTCTACATTCAAGACTTATCTCCCAAACAAGCATAAAAACTTTCTGTTTCTACATATTTGTTCTAACTCGTGTTATGTTATGAAAATTTTATGCTTTTATTTTACCACACTAATTCGTTTGTTTTGGTAGACACCAGAGTGTTCTCTCTCGTCTTGCAGATTGGGAAGGCATTACAAAGGTCAATTACGATATCTTTATTACTTTTGGCTTTGCCTTCTCTGAAGGCAACCCTGCTTGAATACGAGGAAACCATATTGACCTTGCATTGCCAATTTTTTCCATTTTCCTCTTCCTTCTGTTTTCCCTTTTCTTTTTTTTTTCTTTTGTTTTGATATGCAGAGGTTTAGGGAAGCATCTTCTAGACTATGTTTGTTGATACCAATGTCACTGAACCATAGTTTGGTATAAATATTTCTTGCAAACAAATCAAGAAAGAGAAAAGAAACCTGATGACCGGTGGACTTCTTTTCATTTTCAATTGCTTCTGTTTTTCTTTCTAGCTTAGATACACAACGAGGAGAAAGAGCACAAGTGTCCTGCATCTAGTAGGACTACAAATAGCTTGGTTCCAACAAGCTGGCAATACTAAGCAATAGCATACTAGAAGCCTATAGGAAATGACAAAATGTCTATTGCTGTGCTCCCCTAGTCATTAAACATCTTAAAACAAAACGCAGTTGCAATTCTGAGTTTAATGCAGTTCTGTTTCACGTGTTTTCATCTGTCTATAGTTGAATGGAGTTCAATAACTGGAGTTTGCTAGTGTTGTCAATATGATTTTTGGTTTTCTTTCTTGCAGTCACGTTCTGTCCGGGACTTTGACAATTATGCTACTCGTCTTGTTGGAAAGTATGAGGTAAAACCTTTTGGCTTATTATTGTATTTTTTGTTGTTTCCTCCTGACTACGCTTGCTTTTTTCTTCCAGACTGTGGACACATACTACAGGCGTTGCAGCAGTGCTGGTTATGTTGGTAATGTTATGGTCCCTCTTCTATGCATCAGTGCTATAGATGATCCAGTGTGTACAAGGGAAGCAATTCCATGGGATGAGTGTCGGTGCGTAAATATATCATTTTGTGTCTTTTGATTTGCCTAAACAACCTTTGAAGTGCACTTTATTTCCAGCCATCTTGTCATTATAAGTGAGACCAAACATAAAAGATGGTGTCAAGAGACTGAGCAGAAAATGGAATCTATAATCTTGAAATAATCACCATTTTGATGGACTATGAAATGTCTTGCACTGAAGAGAGTGTAAAGGAGATGGCAGATTCATATCGTAGATGTCTTTTCTACTATTAATACTTCACTTTGAATTGGTAATCAAACAAGCAAAAGGATGCTAAGCTGGAAAATAGTACAATGATCTGTTAAAGCAGCCAATAAAGGCTCCAGCTTCAAAGAAAGTTCTTTGTGGACCTCTGACCTAGAAGTGTTCAGCATTTGTGTAACTATTGTGCCAGACTGAAGTTGGTTTTGAGTTGGTGGTTCTTTGTTTCTGCAGTCGGCTGATAGAAGACCTTAAACATTAAGGAATCAAACACTCTAATGTAAACTGTGTGTATAAATTCTGTTTGACGTCCTCAAACTTAAACATAGAGCTTTGACTTTTCGAAATATCCACTTCTTGAAAGTAAGGTTACCTACCTCCTTGTTCTTCTCTACTTCCCATCCCAATTAAATATTCTATTAGAGTCTCCTTTATTTGCTTTATGTAGTATCTGTTTAATCTGCTGAAACAAACAGCATTTTTCTCTTGTAGGGCAAATAAAAACATCATTTTGGCTACCACACAGCACGGAGGACACCTAGCATATTTTGAAGGGATAACTGCAAAAAGTGTCTGGTTAGTTCTCATCGTTTCTTTACTGTCTGTCTGTTGACTCTTAACCAATAATATCTATTCAATCATAATGGTGAGATGAAAAGATACTTGTCCAGTGGCTACATTTTAGATTTCTGAAAGAAAATTAGTGATGAATGAATGCAATTATTGGGTTACAGATAAGGCAATTCTCCAATTGAGTTATACACCTTGACGGTCTTTGTCATATGTGCCTTTAAGCGTAAATGTGACCACATACATGCCTATGGAAGACCTGGAAGACCTTTCTTAACCAAGACACTGTTGTTTAGAAGACCTGTGTTGTGTGCATTTCCTGGAAAACAAAAATGCACGTACATTAGTAGTTTCTTTGGATTTGGTTGACAATTTCTGGTCATACTGTTGAAAGTGAAGTTTCCTCCTTGCAGGTGGGTAAGGGCTGTTGATGAATTCTTCTCTATTCTGAACTCCAACCCATTGATTCACACAAGTAAAGAGGTGCATAGCACTCACTAATTTTCATTCTCCTTGTTCATTTATAAGTTTGCATGTCACCCAGGATGGTCATCATGCCTTCTAAATTCAGCTGTTTCCTTGAGTAAAGGAACACTAAATTGCGTAATATGACTTCAGACTGAGATTTCAAATGTGCGGTTTGCAAAATAATGTACTTTGAGTACCTATTAAGGAGACAAGGTGGCACTGTAACTTGCATAAGATACCTGAAATATAAGTTTTGGCATTGGCAAAATGAATAAAGTGATCTTAAAAGGAAATGGCACAATAAAGTTGGGAGAACATATGGGTTCCACTGAAAAATTGATCTGCACCTATTAATTTCTTCATTACTCGACAAATCATATTGTAAACTCTTACGTTTGGTTAGCCAGATTTGCCAAAAAAAATTTTCAAATTTTGTTTTGCTTACATCATAAACACAATTTCCAACCACCTTTTTATCTCACATACATCGCATCAAAAAAAGTGCTACAGTAATTATTTCAAATCCAAACACAATGTCATTTAAGTTAATTCCCAACTATTCTCTTCAATGAGTCTACACAATTTTCTGCAGTGCAAAAATTATCTGGGCCAGGTCAGTGTTCAATCTGCAAAAATTGCAAGAAAAGTAGTGAATTGTATTCTATATAAATGCACTTGTACTGAAAATTTTATCGTTTGACCATGTCACGTAATGCAGATGCAAGTGGCATCCCCCAGTCCTGCAGAAATTTCAATTGATCAGGCGCCATATGTAAATGTTGTGGAAGATGGAATGGTAACTGCAATTGGCAATGGGCAGTTAGCTGATATGGGGCATCTAAACAATGATAATATGGCTTCAGATGACAAGGCTGAGGATGCAGTTTCTGCTGTAGCTGCAATTGGAAATGGGCAAACAACTCAAGTAAGGTCTCTTGAAAATGATAATTGTATCCAACATGACAAGGCTGAGGATACTGATACTGGAAAAAGTGGAGAAACGCCAAATGTGGCAGCTGGTCATGCTTTAGCTTCAGGACGAAATGCTGGTGACATAATTGCTCCGGTTAAAAGGTGTGTAGATAAGCTATCACGTCACAGTAGGAAATCAATGTGGTTGTTGGCATACATCGCAATTATAACCACCTGGCCAGTTGTGGGTTCTGCTCTTCTCCTGTTCTTCAAGAAGAAGTTCCGCACTGTGTTTTCACGAACTTCACTTGGGAAATAAAGTTATATCGCAGATTAATTATTCTGGATCTTATTCTATTTGTTATCTGGCTCTGTATATCATTTCTCATGTTGCCAGGGATATGATATTCAGAGTTTGGATAGTTTTGGTGAGGGGAATATATCATTAAGAAGATGATAAAAAAAGGAGCTCGAAATCTGTTGGGAAGCTTGAGCTTCACATCATCTTTGAATTGATGTCGGTTCAGACGTTGATAATCTTGGACTGACAAGAATCCTGTCTCTGTAATACATGCACACTATACAATGTAAACTTCCGTTGATGTTAAGTCGCCTGTATCTGCTTGAAGCCTTGAAGAAAAATCTGACTCTGTGGATGCCGGGGGTAATGATGTGATGATGGATGGATAGGTGTTTTTTTTTTTTTTGTACTTATTAATAAATTCCAAACAACCAGCAATGACAGTACTTTTTTTTTTTTTGTGATGTAATAGATGCGACATTAAGAAAATGATTAAGAAGATCAAAATATTGTTAGAAAACATGTTTATGATGTAATAAAAAAAATTTTACAAATAAACAAATATCTATTGTTATTAATCTTCTAAATGGATTATCCAGGCTCCTACGATACCATTTCACTTCTGAATCCCGTCCAGTAAACCAGGCTTACGACTAATCCGTGGAAAAAAAAGAGGAGGATTGTCATGAAGCTTCTTATTACCAAAGTATAAACCTATTACACAACCTATTGGCTATTACATATGAAAACATGCCAACTCCCTAACCGGTAACCACCAAAAAACCATCTCAATGGAACTGATCTTCAGATTAATTGCAAAATTGTCTTGTCCCTTGAAGCAATTAATCAATTTCTTTATCAAAACCAACGCTACAGTAAAGGCCACAGAGGTGTGGTAGTTTTGCGCACTATCTAAACCCAAGTACAGAACCGTGGAGTAGTATCATTCAATCTACTATTGTCCTCCCCTGGGAAATAGGAGTCAATGCAACTAACATAATCCGAAACAAAGAACGTTGACAGGACCCAAAGATTTCCAGACGTCCAGGCCAACAGCTGCAACTTACAAACATACGGCTAAGCCCTGGTCATCTTCATTTTTGGCATGGCCTTTTTCATCTGACGAGCCCGCTCTTTCGCCTCTTTCTTGCGAAGAGCCTCAGCACTAAGCTTGGCTTCAGCCTCCTCCATCTTCTTCCTCTGATCAGCTTTCTTTTTCTGCAAGGCTTCTTGTCGGGCATTCTGAAGTTCCTTGTATATCTCTTGAGCCACCTTTAACCTGGCTGCTTCAGTTTTTGAGCGAGCCTAAAATAAACACCTCACAGTTAGCACAAGTGAAAATCCTTGAAGTTAAATGCACCAGAATAACGCTACCGGTAACTTACATGTGAGCTTAGTTTGTACCGGCCAATTAAGTCGATGTAATAAGGCACAAGAGCCACCAATCGGGACATGTCAGCCATCTTTTTGGCATCAGGCAAAGCAAACTTGAACACCAGCATCTTCTTGTGTGAACCCAAATGTTGGTCGGAGAAATGCAGTGAGATGAAACCCTTCCCAAACTTGTCAAAAGCTTTTTCACCAAATACCTTTAGGAAGTCAAATGAACTCATTTTACATAACTTTCCAGAGAAGCAACTAATAGAAATTCGTTCCATAACTTACCATCAGAGCCCTTTATTATTGGTTGAACAATTAAGGGAAAGAGGAAGGAAGAAGAAGAACCACTTTCTCATTCTTTATATAATATTTTAGGCCGGGGTTTTTTTTTTGGGGGGTGGGGGGTGTGAAGGGGGCGTAAATGAGCGGTGTATCTAAAAGTGTAAACCATCATTGTTCAATGTTCACACAATCCACACAAAGCACGTATGAAAAGGAAAAACAGACAATACACTTATATGATTGAAATCTCTATGCCACCAGAAATGCATGGAGAATTACATGCTCAAAACACAATCTCAACCATTCCACCTGAAGTAATCAGCTTTTTCTGGATCATTGTTACCTATCCAACTTAGCCTAATAACACTGCTAAATTTTTAATCCTATATTTCTCAACTCATAGTACAAATAGTTGATAAAGGACCAAAAAGCCAAAAACACAATCATCTGAGAGCTATTTCTACCATTGAATTCTCTGCCACTATCTTCAACAGTGTCTTTCAAAGTCTGAAGTAACCAGTGAAAATTTCATTCTGATGAAAAAGCTCAATGCTGAAATATCTCAACTGCATGAAGATCTACACTACATTTTTTTTGGGTTTGGGGTGGGGGGGGGGGAGGGGGGGGAAGTTTGTTGCTGGGAAAGTTAACAAGGAGGGTAGAAATGAACCACCAGCCTCCAGAGTTAAGGTTCACTTTCAATGTCTTAGGACTTCTATACAGCTTTTAAAGTTGACACCTATCTATCTACGCCTCCCACTTCCTCCACAGCATCTAACATCCAAATTAACTAGAGCATTTCATAACTTTGTCGAGTTTCCGCATCACTGTGATAAGGAAATATAGCTCCCTAACCTCACCCAAGCCAGATAAAACACAAAGAATTCCTTCAGACCTTGGATCTGTAACAGAATACATAACCATCATTAATTTGCAATTTTGCACAACTTTTAATTTGCAATTTTGCACAACTTCATGCAAAGACCACAAACATATGATTGCTTTGCCCCTTCACATTGTCAATATCTTGACAACCATATCAACTACTCAACAATACACTATACAACGGAGCTCAAAATGACAAAGGGAAGACCTGCACAATCTTCCTAGAATACTCAGAACTCAATAAGAAGACCAGCAAAACATTCACTACCCAGCAGCAACCTGGTGGAGATTTATATTCAGCACCAAGGAGGACCCAACTAGGCTAAATAGCTAGCAATGCAAGATGCAAATGTATATGCAGAAAAAAGGTAAAAATGAAGCCATATAACATTCAAAGAAAGTTTCTGGAACCAATGAACACCTGCCTGCATGGGTATTTTTCAACCAAAAACAGTACCTGATCAAGAGCGGCCTCGGTGATCAAATCCCCAGCAACCTCCTTAGACTCCGATACAACAGCCAACTCCTCAACCAGCCACTTCCTCCCGCTAGGAGGTGCCACCAAACCCGCAAACCTCTGCAAACCCCTATCCTCCTTTTGCATTGTTTTTGCCAGCTTCTTCCTCGCTACAGCAAACACCACTTGATCCATGGCATCATCATTCATATACACCTCAAAAGTGATCTCATCTTTACAAGGCACCACCATGTTATACAACCTCGATATCAAATCATGCCTGCTCTTCAACTCCAACGTCGCCAACATTCCCTGGCAAAATCTCCTCCCGCTCGCGTAAAATTTAAACACACTCTGCCCTTCTTTAAGCAGCAAAGGCGAATCATCCGCCTCCCCAATGCCTAACAAGCTAAAATTCTTATCGAAAATAGAATCCTTGGACGCAAATTTCATCACCCAAGATAAAGCTATATTCTCGTTCTCCTTTTTCCCAGTAAAGTAGTTAACAATAAACACAATTAAAAACGACCCACATACAATTTCAACCGTAAATGACTTGATTGATCTCGAAGGAGTGACAGTGGCGTTGGGTTCGGATTCGGGTGAACCGGAATCCGGTTTGTGATCGGAGCCGGCAGCGGCGGAGGCTGAGTCCTTAGATTCATCAGGTATTTCAGAAGGGAAATGTTGGGGGAATCCTTCGAATTCATCTTCATCCCAGTAATACTCAAACGAGGTGGTGGTTTGAGGAGCAGGCTGTTTCAAATCCGAGCTGGGAGAAGAGTCGTCGGAGGACTTGGGTTTGGGATCCGGAGAGGGAGGTCCATGGTGGGATTCAGTGGGGTCAGAGGGAGAAGAGAGGGTGGTGGGAGGAGGAGGGGAGCGAAGAGGGAGGTCGGTAGCGAGCGAGAGCTGCTCGTCGTCATCCTCATCGGCGTCGAAGCCTTCGAAGTGGGGTTGAGAGGAAGAGGAGGAGGAGGCGGCGGCTGAGATAGACAGACGGTGGAGGAGAAGAGAGAGGAGAGAGAGGAGGGCGATGAAGTAAAGACGGCTGTCTCCGCCTCTTGGGAAGAAAAGGGAGAGTGGGGAAGAAATCATCATCAGCGAGTGGGAGTGGCTCTGGGGCTTCTTCGCCATCACCATTCAGTTTCCAGTTGAGTTGGGTTCCACTTCCCACCCTCACCAATTATATTATTCTCTGGGATTTTGATTCTATTCCTATTCTATATATGTATACAGCGGAGAGAGATAGGAATAGAGAAACTCAGAAGAGAGATCCCACTCCCCCCAGAAACCAGAAGACAGGGAGAAGATGGATTGCTATTTTTCCCTTTTCCGTTAGGCGTTGTATTTGCCTGCATCCGTTTGGTGTTTGTTTCTGTTTTGTCAAGAAAAGAAAAAATAAAACAACTAAATTGAATAGAGATTACATACACACACATACATATATAAAGAGCTTAAATTGGTTACAATAATGTTAGTTTAACTAATTCTTGTTCTCGAGTAGCTTAATTCATCGTTAATTTTGTGAATTGGGTTCAACAAAATCAAATTTTGTAAAGAAATGACAAAGGAAATTAATCAAGTGTTCTATCTTGACAAATTCAAATAGACACACTCGAGAATTGTCCATGGTTCAAAGTTGCGGTCGCGATTGTGATTGCGGTCAGGATCGTTCCACATTGATCTAGGCACATCGGTTGCGATCTCGGCGAGATGCGAATTTTTGAAATATTTAATATTCTAAAAATTATAAAAAATATGATAAACAAAAATAATTTAAAAATTAGTAAAAATAATAAAAAATCAAGTTGACTCGAAATGATTCAATATGATTCGACCGTTTCAACCCTTCACGGTGATGCCTCAGCAAGTCGAGTATTTCCCTGTGTCGGATCGGAAAAGCTCGAGACGGTGACAACTCAGCCGAATCCGATTGTCACCTGAATCATCTTGGACTCGGCCGAGACTTTGAACCATGCTTCGAGATCGGTTAAATGCTTCTGTAGCAACCATGCTAAAAGGAACACGATTAGGATCAGATACAGTGGAATTCTAGTAGCTTTTCAACTAAGAGAAGTTCCACAAAGTATACCGCTGTACTTCTAATTTGTTCATTTTTCTTTTAGGCTCAAACATCAGGCAATGGTTAACCGAAAAACTTCATTATTGATTGCGGACAGCAAGTAAAGCCGCCGCCCCGGGCCGGGGCCGGGGGCCACATTTCACTAAAGAATAGCAGGACGAGGAAAATGAGAAGACAAAACGGCAGGCATCACATTACGGTATCGCACTTGAACATCTCTACATTTTGAATATAGATCATATGCAACTTAGTCAACCCTAGATGTTCTTCTAGGGGCTTGACATGAGATCTTTACACTGCCATCAAGATGGAACGAAAGTTACACTTGAAGCATGTGATTGGACGAATCTGAGCACCTTGAACGACTATTTACATGGAGCTTCTCCCTTGCCGAATAATTAGGTGTAAGCATGAAGTAATCATTTTCTCCAAATCTCAGATGTCCACAAACTTGTTACATGGCACGGTGACCATAGACGGCAATCATAGGCAGCAATCTAAATGGTTCAGGGCGCGGCGCTACTTCTTTTTCAAGGGACAGGCAGGGCATTGAACATGCCTCAGCCCAAGATTGAACGAGTTACTTCACGGCTTTGTCTTCTTCCAGAAACAAATTAATTATAGAGCTAAGAACTTCATTACTTGTGACTGATACAGCCTGAAAAGCCGGTAACGGAAATTCATTCATTACATCAAAGTGCAAGGAGTGAAATATAATATATCAACAAGAGACAGAAAGTGTAACAAGCATATATGACTCAGGCAACATTATTATATCAGCACCTGTTAAGCACGTGTAACAAATGTTTGGTATGAAAGCCGGAGGAAAAGCAAGAATAAATCCAAAGAGAGAGAAGTCCTAATATTTTGGGTTTAGCAATCCTAACCTGAGATCAATACAACCACATACGTTGAAGAACTTCAATCGGATCAGCCCAGGTACTCCATTCAATTATTAGCCAACCTCAGAATCCAGAAAATCATTATGTTCTCTAAGCAAGTATTATGACCACATTTTTTGTAAACAAAGACATCTGGGACCTCTTTAATAGAACAACCCTTCTAGCTCTCCAAACCTCCCGCTCATATGTAACTTTTATGATCCATGATCTCCCATGTTTATGTTTTGTTTCTTCATGGTTATTAATTAAGAATGAACCACATCTAAAATAGCAGCCAAGAAGAAAAAATAATGAAAAGCTGACATGTAAGATGTAACCATACTTATTTCCAGACCTTCAACATCCCCCACCTTCCATTGCACGTCTCCTTCCAGTCTCAAGCTACCCCAGCTGGCGGATATCAAAACAATTTATACATTCAGCCCATTATCCATCCTGAATGAAGAAAATCACGAGGTACGGTGTAATACTGGAAAAGTTCAATTTTTCTGGCACTACCTCCTCGGTTCTGTCTCACCCTGTCTCCATACCTCTTGCCTGTCCTGAACCCTACTCTCCCAGCTGTCTCCTGCCCCAACCCAACCCCACCCAATAGATCTTAAGCTTTACCTACTATGCCATCATTTGGGCGAGATCAGGAAAATGATGGGTTCGCATACAATTAAACCTTTTATAGGATAAATTAGAAGATTAATATTAAGTTAACAACAATGAACTCAACATGGGAGGTCCTTCCATTGCTTCTCTAAACCCCTTGCACATCTTTGTCCCGTCTCCAGCTACCCAGATGGTGGATATAAAATCATTTCCATGTTGAGTCCAAGTGAAAGCATTTAACTCCATATATGAGTTCAAAGGTCCAAAACAAACTGCATTATCCATGATAAACGAAGAAAACTATGAGGCAAGGGTGTAGTACTGGCAAAATTCAATCTCTCTTGCATTCTCCCTGTGGTTCTGTCTCGCACTGTCTCTATACCTCTCTTTCCTGCCGTCCCTCATTTCTAAACCACACTCTCCAACAGTCTCTTGCCCCAACCTTACCCCATGAATAGATCTTAAGCTATACCTATGATGCCTTCAGTTAGCTAAAGTCAGATAAAATGTTGGGTACGTATACAAATAAAACTATGTAGGGTATATTGGAAGGACTAAGATTGACTTAACATCAATGGACTCAATTGGGACAGTATTAGATGAAAGTGTCTTATACTTTTTTCAAAAAATTTACAACTTGGCTAAATTATCAAATTCAACAGCAACAAACCAGAAAGAAAGAGGGAGGGGCAGCACTGCAGTAAGTCATGAACAAGTTCTTCCTTCTAATGATCGACGTTAATTTCCCTTTCAATTTCTGGAAACTGTTCCATACCAAATACAGACTATAAGAAGCAGCACGTGGGATCCAATACCTATAAGCCAAATAAATCTAGCAGTAGAGGCGGCAAACTGGATTGAAATCCACTTATCCATCCATGTAAACCACTATTATATGGATTTGGATGACTAAAATAAATCTAATGACTTCAAATGGATAACCATTTAAAACCAATTAAATTGGTGGATTTAAATGGATAAACCATTTTATCCATATTTATCCAATTATCAGGAAAAAGGAAGAAAGATATAATCTAACTTGTCTATCTCTTTCTGTTCCCTCCCCAGCAGGCAGCTCCCATGTTTATCTTCTCCCAAAGAAGAAGAAGCTTGGTAGTCATCAGACCCATCACTATCATTCATCAGCCACCCTCATTCTCATCAAACAAAATTGATCCCAAAAGTTGATTCCTGTAACTAATTAGTCTTAAAAAAAAATCCAAAACTCAGTTTTCTTTCTGTCAATAGTCTAGGCCGCTCAAGCGCAACGACAGCTCAAAGAAATGAAAAACACACAGCTGCTGTCATAGATTCACCGAGACCACAAACACCTTTGTTGAATTTTCTTGGTGGGTTTTAAAAATCAAAATGCAGGTTTGGGCCAAACGAGGAAGTGCTTGGCCGTCTATGTTGAAATTGATGAAAAAAGTAAAAATGATTTTCGTTGTTTGGATAGGCTTTAACGGGTTTGGATAAATTATTGTCATAGTAATAATCTGCATTAAAAGTGGACGGAGATGGTGGGGAGGCTTCAATGGGTTTTGTGAACAGTGGCTGGAATTCATAGGGCCATGGAGAGGAATAGATCTACCACCACTCTTGTTGCTTAGCTGGGGAAGGAGAAAACAATAACAGAAATTTCATTTCGACCTCAAAGTTTTTCTGTAAATTCATTTTAACCTCTATTCTAAAGTTAATTGAGTAATTTCATCACTGTTCCGTAATAAAAAGTATGACTAACACCATTTGACTGTTAATTCTAACAGATCACATTAGTCTAAAACATAAGGGGTTAAAATGTAATTCCAAAAAAAAAAACAGTTAAAATGTAAGGTTCTAAACCATAGGGGGTCAATGTGTGTATTTAAATCATGAGGGGTTATTTTCTATTTTACCCTATAAAAAAATTTTTGAAGTGACGTTATTCACTTATTTGCCTGATTTCTTACTAAAGTATGTCAAATCCTGAAAAAAGATACAGAGTTGATATAAAAGAGTAATTGCTTTCATAAAGGAAATTCGACTTTTTAAGTACTTTTCTGTGTTCAATTGTGTGACGTGCACTTTGGAAAGGCCATCTTCCAAGTTTTGATAAATTTGTAAAATGCATATTGTACTATCAAAGGTTCTTTGGGGATATTGAAGTCTGAGAAGTGTGATCTTCAGATTTTTTGCAAATATTTACATTTGTTTTGCTATATGGTGAATTTGAATCCAAATCAGAATTAAGGGACTCATTAGGAGCAGTCCATTTGATTAAAAAGAAAAGTTAGTATACAAAAGGACAAAAATGAAGTTCTCAATGTATCTGAGGCCTTTTTCTGTTGCAGGCCTCTAAGTAATCCATGTACATGTGGTTATGAACTTATGATATACAGTGCGGATTAGTTAAATGGCTTTTAAATGGATAATTGGATATCCATCATCCATTTAGATCCAATCCACACACCACCATTTATTATATGGATTTAAGAGGATAGGATCATATAATCTATGAACCAAAAATATGAAACCAAGTATGATCCAAAATATCCAGTTTGCCACCTCTATCTAGCAGTTGCTTACCCAATAAACTGCTAATGTTTTGCATAGTTTTTAGTCCAACTAAGAAATTAAGAAAGGATTCAAAACATTAATGTCTTATCATATCACCAGTGCATTGCGTAGGAAAACAATAAAAATAAAAGCACCTCAAACATAATTTTCATACAAAGAAAAGAAGGCAAGCAACAGAATCATGTTGGTGGTTGAAGCTAGACTATTGGTCACGCAATAATACCATGTGGGAAAACAAAACCATAAAGGTACCTGAGGCTTGCTTATCAGTCCCTTGAGGATAGAATGCAGAGTCAAGCGAAGTTGTTTAAAGAGCACACCAGTCTGTGCTGGTGCTGCCATTTTTAACCAATCATCCACAAAGACCAGTCCAGTCTGCAGTAACATCACCAGTAAGCATTGTTCGATTAGAGGATTAATGAACGGAGTGGTTATCCAATGCCACCATATGCATTAGATAAGTGTTCCTTAATCAGCCTGAACAACTAATTCCTACTTTTTGAAAGCCTTTTTCTTTACTTTGACTCTTATGAAGAAAAAGAAAAAATGCACATGATAATGCTTTTCCAGTATTATGTCATTCTGCTCAAAAGCACTATATGTTTACGTCCATGTCAGTTGGGAATGCATTGTTTCTCTTTTTCTCAGACCTCTATCCTTTCTTTGATCTTTATGATGGATTACGTCATCCTGCTCATATTCTTTTAATGATCTATTACGTTTTACAACAGAAAGAGCCATGTTACAGACAAAAGAGTTGCCAAACTAGATCTAAAGTTTCACCTTAGGCCAAATCCATCACATATCTTTCATCTGATAATTTTTCAATCATCAAAAACCTTATACTTTTCAAGAAGTCAAACTTTCAGCATAAAACACTACAGAAACCTATGAAAAGGAGTAAAAGTTGAAAAGATTTAGTAGATGCTATCTCTTTTTCCCTTCACCATTTCATGCCCCTCCTTGTTTGTCACTGTTACTGCTATTAAAGAACAAACAAAACCATAAAGCTTTTCTTTCTGCTCTAGCTTCTCCCACAAGCAGTTTGATTACATGAGGAAAAGGGAATCTATGGTATGAATTCATTAATACCCATAAACCTTATGGTTGTGCAACGCTATATATTGACAAATACTACAGAAGAAGCATTTTGTGAAGATAATGCCATAGTGTCTGCATTTTCATCTCAACAAGACTGATGACCAAGTCAACACAAAATTCAGTTACAGGCGTTACACAGCACTTCTGCAAAACTACAGCAATTCCACCAAGGGAAGGTAGAAAGTACCTGATGCTGCACGTTTATCGAGCCACCAAACAGCAAAATAGAGTAGGGAGAGATAATTGTAGTGTCACGCAGGTATACCTTATTTGTTTCAACCTGAAGAGCCAATATGTGAGAATAATATTGTACACCTACCGCATTGAGAACGAAGAGAAAATGATACCCAAGAAGAGATGTTGGCACATAACTACTGTACATTAGAGTCCAAATGGAAAAATCAGAACAAGCAATGCGAAAACTGAAATACTCTGCAAAAGGTACAGGCAAAACATCTGTCGGATGTAGCTAATGGATTACAAATCCACTCCAAAATCCTTGAGCTAGTAAAACCAGTTCAATTCACTATCAAAGCCTTTCTAGCTTTGCTTAAATACAATAGTCAGGGCATTCCTCCCTAGAGCAAGATTCACAATTTCAAATTACCAAATACTTTCATATAAAAATGACGTGCTGTAGAACAAAGATTTAAACAATTGAGATCACAGAAATTTTGGAGTTTGACAAGAAACCAACCTTTTCAAGAAAGACAAGAAATGGGTATTGAAAGGTCTTTAAACCACTGTTGACAGAGGACCGGTGTATGTGAACTTCTCTTCTCCCATCATACCACACAACAGGCTGACCCTTAGATGGAGAACCTGCATTTCGTTTAAGGGTGCCAAGAGCTGATCCAACAATGCCCTCTTCACTTGTGGCCACATTGGGCTACAGCCCTGCACATACAATTGCCTACATCCAAAAAAGGATAAATATCTAGCAAAGCTCAAATGCAATCAAATCCAGATGGGTGTAACAGAAGAATGCATTTAAATCAGTAGCATGTGTTCAACCTCTTCATATACTAAACTGCAACAAAGTGATTGATCAACTGTTTTAGTGAAACCAACTTTAAATATTAGAATTTTGTCACATAATAGCAGGTCAAAATGTTCCATACTCATCAGTAGTTTAAGCCTAACACTCCAGTATACTTCACAAAGCACTGTAGCAGTGTACTGTAGCACTACTTCAAAGCAGTGTACTGTAGCCATGGAATTGGAGATATTTTAAGGTCCTTACCTATGAAAGATGACTTTGTTATCTCTTAACAAGCCACTTAGTACCTCCCAAATATCAAGGCCCATCCAAGTGTCATGACAATTTCTCTCTCCCTCCCTCCCTCCCTTCTTAGAAAGCTTCAAAAATCTCATCAACAAAAGTCGCACAAGTCACATCATCATAATTTAAAGTTCCTCATGGGTCTCTGATGGATTAGGCACATTTGGATATGCAATCCTGAACCGAACACCCTTGGTTGTTTGGTTAGCAAAACAAAGACTTGGATTTCAATTCCATCCCACCAGTTGGGGAGGGATTTAAGATGTTAAAACAAGAAAATTCCAAACTCACTCATTATACAGTGTATTTCAAATCCCTCATTGCAAATCCCGTATTTCCATACGATGGACCAAACCATGTATTTTGACTAACAAGGATTTCAAATTCATTTATTCAAAATCCTTCTAAATCTAAAGTCACAGATTCAAACTTCACCTATCTGACATGTTCTGCAGTGAGACAGCACAGTTACACAAAGTGCAATGGATGAAAACTTTTACTTATTAGTTAGAAAATTTGAAAAGTAAATTCATCAAAAGCTTCGCAGTTGGTATGCCTCAAATCACAATTCCTCCACCAAATTTCCCTAAGATCAGATATATCAACTAATGTTTAGTGCAAAATGGAACAAAAGAAAGAAAGCACATAAACATATGATTTAACCATCACAAATTGCTTGAAGTAATTCAGAAGACTCAAGAAGAAGCAAGACTGTAGAAGAAGTCATCTTTAACAAATATGTCTAGGGATTGAATGAGGCTATTACCTTAACTATTGCAGAATGGTTTGAGTACATATTGAACATTTGTGATGCATCTGAAAGCCAGCTGTCAAGCTTGTCTTGCTTTCTCCTTGTAATCTGATTCAAAAGCATAACCAGTCGTTAGTTTTCAACACTCAAATATATAATTCCAAGAGCATACACAACCTCAAAAGACAAGAACAAACACGTGACTATCAATCCAAGGTCCAGAACAAAGAATTTAAGGATGACTTATCAGTAAATGAAGAGACAGTAAAATCAAAGAATTTAAAGAGAAGTCCTGGCACTTGGCAGAGAACTGCATCTAGTGGAAGCTTACTCATTTTTAAAGGTAATCTAGTTTAGGTAGGCTTTTGACAAATTTTTGAAATTAGTGACTCTTAAAACATTATTGTAAAAGTACCAGTCATAGCATTGACAGAACATTAGTTTGTCCAAGCTATTTGACAATCTATAGCCTCACGGCCCAACACAAGCACCTTTCAAGTACACTCATATTATACTTGAGCATTGGTTTTTAATAAAAAATATCAACAGTTTTGAATGTTAGACTTGCACAAACGGCTTGTCAGAGCTGGAGATTACATGTTTCACCATTAACTCTTAAGACAACTGATATTAAAGTAAGACCAGCACTAATTTGATAGCAGTTAAAAAAAAAAAAAAAGATCCAAACGAGGAATAAATTTCAACTAATAACTTCTCTGCAAGAATGAAGCAATACCTGGTAGCTCGTTGGGATGCTAATCAGTCCAATGTCTGCCAGTAATGTTGCAAACTGTATTCTCATGTCTCTGGCACATTATACAAAAAAATTATTTGTAAAAAAAGAATAGAAGGCAGGGAAAGGAAGATGCAGTATTGAAATTTTTTTAGAACAATCAGGATATATAGTAAAAATCGACACACTGTACTTCTCAGAATCAATCTGTCAAGTTACAAAACCCAGAGTTACGTTGAATAAAACCAGATGACATATTGTCCCATCCATTCATACACAAAAGATAAACAAATTTATGGAAGCCTCTAAGGTATCATGTATTTGGCATCCATGCATTTAATCTCCACAAATACATGCAATGGGAGGAAAATGTGTGCATGCAGTTCACAGCCCTGTGAACACAATGCTATAAATCAGAAGAAATCCAACCTTATCATGTACATTACAGAGCTGCTCAAAAAGTAAGAGGTGCAAAATCGTTGTGCAGCCTTGACTCCATTCTGCAAGAATTTTTGAGCTGCATTAGTACCATCATGAGAGTTACCCAAAGAACAATAACTAAAAAGCCAAATGGCATCTTACTTATATAAGTTTAATTTCTGGATTTTGTTTATAAGACACATTAACAGTTAAACCCAAAAAGAAATAGAGGCCCAACTTCAGTCTTTCCCACCCACAGCTAAAAGTAAACATGCTTGACCCACCAACGCATGAGAGGCCATTTAAGTATGTCATGATTCACATATAAATCACACTCCTCTCACTAGCTTGAAGCTTTAAATGAGCTCCCAATAGAAAGAATAAATGTTAGCAGCCAAATCGGATATTTTTTAGTGAAACCCCTTTAATCCACTAAATAAAGATTATAAACGTATACATATATCAAATGCTAGGCAAAATGAAGCCATCTGTCCTTTGAGCCAACTTCAGCACTCTCTTTGAGGTGCAGCGCCTCGTGCTTCTCCATTAGAAGGTCAGCATGTCTACCAAACTTCTACTTCCTATTCAATAGATCCATGGATAACTATGCAGAAAGTGGTGGAAATATCCATCTTATATTAACACTCAGAAATACTACTTGTAGATCATGCTGCAGAAGAAGACTGGGGATTATGCCATAAACAAATTCCCACATTACACTGGTTTCAACAACATAAATAGAATTACATAGTAAAAAACACTGTAAATTCCCTTTTGACATCAGTGAATAATTTTACAGTGTAATTAACTTGCCAGACTTTCACTAGGAGTAATTGACTCCAACAGTAAGTTATAATCTTAGTCACTAAAATATGACAAAACATGTGTCCGTGGTGGCCACCCAAAGAATACATGATTTACCGTATCAATTTCAGGCAACGGTGAAACTAACTACTAACCTCACGTAGAATCTTCTCCCATTTCCTATATGCAACCATCACCAATAGGTGGTCAGACTGGCCATTCCCATCATTTGAATCATTTTCACCACCAATCTTATTGGTTAACAATGCTAATTTTGCTCTGTCAACATTCTGTTTCTGCATAAAGCATATGACGATGTAATATCATTCTCCATAAAGCCTCAATACAACAATAAAGTAGGTTTTATGAAAGAACCTCATCCTTTGGGTATATGAATGGTGATTTGTAACTCAAAAATGCTGAAATAGACAGGATTGGTGACAAGCATCCAAATATTCCACCATATATTAGCATCTGCAAATTCAATCAACATGGTTTCAGCAACCATTGAAACAAATCAAGAACTGCATCATTTATTTCCATGCAGAACAAAAAGATCCAAACAAGGAAGCTTACACGGCATAAACTACAAAACGATAGCCAGGTATTTCTTCACAAGCCACATAAAGAGGTGCATGCATGAGTCAGGAAACCACAACTCAAATCAGAATTTTGACTCTGGTTAGAACAATTTAAATTGAGATCATTCCTGATGGAATAAGGATGGTAAGTAAAATATTTATGGAGACTCTGGTAGTTTGTTCTCAATTGAGGTATAGATCAAGTGTCACACGAGAAAATTGGGCATATGTATTACTTAGAAGAAGCAGAACACAAGAAAGCCCAGAATACAGATGTCTAACTTCAGTTGTAGTTCACTACCAAAAGGTAAATGCGAAACAAAAGGGCACCAACAATGACTCTGGATTGAAACATGTTTCTAGTCAGTGTTCTATACATAATCAAGGAACAGAGACTACAAGTGTCATATATAAGACATACGAAGAACTAGGCTAGCTTCATGTAAAACTATTTACATGCTTGAAAAGATCTTCTAAGGGTACAGGCAGTTAAAAGAGCATCATGATGGGCCACAGAATTTTTTTATCTTATCTACTGCATGAAGAAGTTTTAACATAACACCAAATTTTCTGTTGCTCCAAACCACCAAAAAAGTGACCCCTTCATCCACAGAACAGCCATAACTGCACAAGTGGAAGAGATATTGCGAGACTGACATGCAATTTTCAAGATCCAATACTCCAAGGGCCAGGGAGCACACGCAGATGAGATAACTTGTATCAGAAGCCAAGTTAGTCACGCTTACACAGGTTCTCCCTAAAACTGCTTCTGTACTGATGCCACCATATCATATTGCTCATGGACAGAGCTTTTAAGAAATTTTCAACTAAAAGTAGAGATTATGGTAATGTATTGAAGAATGTTCCCAAGATACCACCAATAAACAGATATATCAATTATAACCTATGTTATGCATCATCAGCAGAAGACTCAATTCAATAACAACAGTATATTGAATGCCTAAAATCCAAGTGCAAAAATTCCCAGACGAGGCGAATGAAGTGCTAATTTATACACACCTTTCCAATTAAAACATCCACTGGCAGTTTTGCCAAATGATACCCAAGAGGTGTCAACTCTTCATTTCCTTGAATGGCACCCACCTAAATGTGAAATTTAGTATCAAGCATAGCAAACGATGTCAAACTTCAAAGCAAAAATGTAAATAAGTATCTTGCAAACCAACAGTCATTTCCTACTTTTTTTCAACAAACGTCAATATTGGTGTATATATATATATATATATTAACACTTGAAAGTACAAGAGTTAATTACAAAAAAGGGCCACAGCCCTCCTATCATTTTCTGCAGCTTATGTATAGACCATCTCACAAAATCCCACTATCATCACCGAGTAACTACTGTAATCATTGTGTGCACCGGCACTTTTCTAGCCCTATCTCCTATAAACTCTTACATCCATCCAAAATATATGCATTTAATACTTCTCCTTCTGAATAATTATACTGTGAATTGGACACAAAGAGCAAAGACATGATCAATCGACAACAAAACACGAGCTGCAGAGAAAAAGTGAGACAAGGAAGGTGGTAATATAAGCATGGCTTAAAAAGATAAGCACTTTTGTAATATACTTCAGATTTACAGGTATTGGCCTGCATATTTTTGGAGGTTGAAAATTCTCAGATTCATTTTGAACCTAAGCCCTTTGAACCAAATGAGAAAACCTCAGACGATTCAACCTCACCTAGCTCAGCTTTACTACACTATCAGTCCGGTAAAAGGAAAAACGTAATACCTCATATAACAAAGAAATTGCTGATCTGATAGCCTCTTCACTTGGTGGTTCTAAAGCCTGACACAGCAACATAATTGTGAAGGAAATCATGACCAAATATAGTGCATAAAAAGGAAATTTGATTCTGAATTCACACAATGAACCGCAGAACAAAATCATATACTGCTACAAACAATTTCACCAAAACCTTTAATAAAAATGGCTTTATGCTACCAAGCGAAAGTAACTTGATCTGCAGACATAATTCAACCAATGGCATGCGCAGCATCTCTGGTATCTTCGCAAAAATAAGAGTGCATGAGAAGAAACAGTTACATATCCATTGAAACAAGTGTAAACCTTGGCCAACATGCCATGGCCCAATTACAGTAGAAGAATAATTCAGTACCTGATATGGGCGCATCAGATTTTTATATCTGTGGTGTGTATACAAACAAAAGCAGATTCCTGGTTTTACACGACCAGCTCTTCCTTGCCGCTGCTTTGCATTTGCTCGAGATATCCAATCTTCAACCATGCTTGATAGTTTCTAATGGTAAATTGTAAATGAAAAGGAATGAAAGGATCAGAAGAAAGAACATTACTTTATGACTAACCTCAGAAAATAAAATTTGATGACAATTTAGGTAACCACATGGATATTTTAGACATCCTAACATTCACTTTTCCCTCTTCTCTCACATCATTAGAGCTAAAATACAACAAGTCTTCCCCACTAGATTTCATCCTGATACCAGAAAGTCATTATCAGAGTCAAACAGCAAACCTACTACAGAGCTTACATTTAGCAATGCTAAAAGCAAAAAGAAGCTGTTTTATTAGCTAAGCAATGACAAGTGTCATAGAAAGAAACCAGTGTCAAGTTGCATCATTAGTGAAACTGACAATTATGTCATTTAGTACTATATGTGCTCTAATTTCGCAATGTCAAGATGCTGACAGGCACAAGGACAGCACAAGCTTTTCTTCCATATGGTATCAAGTTCCAGATACCCATCTGTTATCTAATTTAGTAATATAACTCAGTAAGTTGTAGCATTCTCCACAAAATGGATACAAATTAGCGTATGAGAAAATGTGAAAAAAATTGAAATTGATATTAAAGAACTACACATCTTTAAGTACTATAGTTCAAACTTTATTATTTTCATTCTCTATTCAGCTATTCCGTTCTAACTACTTTTCAAATAAAGAAAATGCTTTTAAACCTTCCATTGCTGAATGTAAAATCAGAAGCAGCAAAATTTTAAAAAATAAAAAAAAGTGTTCAATCCAGTCTCAATAAATTAAGAACAGAAATCTCCAACCAGAGACTTGAGTCAGCAAATTTTTTTGCCTAAGAAACAAACAAGTCATACAGTAATTATTTCCCCGTTCTTGTTAATAAAATAACTACACGATTGATACATTAAGGCGGAACAACTTGGATTGAATGAGAAGTAACTCGGATTCAGACATGATATGCTAAAGATCAATACAAATTAATGAACAACTTAATGATACATTCCTGCACATAATTCTACATCACAACAGTTGATGTTCTTCAAATTTCTTTTGTCGCTAAAAAATATGCTCTTGTGATATTTTAGTTGTTTCCTTCAAAAATCTATACAACATAGACACATGCTCTACAATTTCTCCAAGTCGAAGTTAAAAACTAGCAGCATGAAATATTTTTCACGGCAAGACTCTTTAGTCAGAACAGAGTTGAATTTATCCTGTCAGATCTGGAAGGTTGCTGCCTAGGACATGAATTCCTTTTTACAATTAAACAAACCAAGGAAGTATACTAATATGCTATCTTTAACATCTACATAGACAAAATAACAAAAGTATAATGCAAGCAACATCCTTACTTAATCATAACATTACAATCTAAGCAAAGGAAGTTCT
This sequence comes from Coffea arabica, assembly GCF_036785885.1. NCBI lineage: Eukaryota > Viridiplantae > Streptophyta > Magnoliopsida > Gentianales > Rubiaceae > Coffea > Coffea arabica. The sequence continues at coordinate 20,821,099 of NC_092312.1, read as the reverse complement.
TTAGAGAAATAGAGACCTTCTGCGGATCATAACGGTTCTCCTTATGCTTTCCAGCATCTACCACGTACACAACATCATCAATTGTTATACTAGTCTCTGCAATGTTTGTGGCAATTATGACCTGGCACATGTAAAGGATAGGAAATATAAACTTATCAAGATAATTGATAAACAAAGTAGAGTACCTTCATCTTTACCACAACCTTAATAGCAAAGGTTAAGCAGACAAGTTAGAAGACTTATTTTCTGTTTGCTCTAAAAAAAGAGCACCAAGGTCTCTTCAACCGATTGTTCCCTTCAGAAGAAGATTATTTGATTCTGATAGAGTCAATAAAGAAAGCATACATAATTCACCATGATGAATCATTTATAAGTCCTACAGTACTGCAGTCCATGACCACATCTACTTTCACATGGTCCATAATATTTTGTAGACATAAATTTGGAGGACTAAAAGATGTTAAATTTAAGAAGAAATTCAATAGATTGAATTAAATATCAAGGAATAGACTTTCAAGTTTAAATTCCCTTAAACTTTCAGCCATTGAGCTACTCCTTGACAAACAATGAAAGTTTGTTATTTCAGCATCAAACTAGTAGAAGTTAATCTCACATGCTAATTAGAACTCAATAATGTTTTTCTCCCTGTATATGCTTCATTAGCTAGAGTTACATGACAAATCATTAGTAGAAGTTAATGTTCTTCTTCTTTAACAATCATTATGAGCATACGTCCGAACATGCACAGAAAAGGTTAGGTCAAGTTCACAAGCAATCATAGTAGAATCCCCATTATAACACTTAGCACATACAGCAATTTGAACCTAAGGCTAAAATGTTCTCATTAAAAATCCGTCATCCAGAAATAAGAACCAGACCTTGAGGAGCAAAAAGGTTGAAGAAAATACAGAGTTGTTTTCCACGGTCATATTCGCATGGCAGAGAATATAGATGCCAATCAGGAGGTGGATAAATCTGCTGATTTTTCTCCATCTTATAGTAAAAAAAGGAAGCTAGCACTTAAGGGTAAACAACACAAAAAAGCTAATGCACTGCAGAAACATGACAACAGTATTAATAACCTAATCATATGTTATATTCTAATGCAAGCATCATTTCCTCAGACACTTAAAAGAAAAGATAAAGCAAAGCATGTTAGAATGATAACAGGATATAATGGAAGAGATGGAAATACAAGTTTAGTTCAATAAGAGCATATGCAAAGTATAGAACTAAAAAACAAAGACAGTCCTGTCAAATACATGATGACAAGAAATAAGAGTTGCAGGGTTTACCTTGCGGATGTTATCAGGAGGCCTTAAAAAGACCTTTCTCTGATCCTCAGATGCTATAGATGAATGTAAAGGAAGTAACCATTCTGAAGATGGTCCACCAAAACGATAAGAAGCAGATAGTTTATCAAGCAACATCTCAATTTCAGCAACTCCCTGGCATACATCACCAAATGTTAAGAACATATGCAAGTGGTGAAGTATATATAAGAAGCAGGATGTGATTCACTGTGGTAAAGTAAAACCCTTAGTTAAAAGATCCAAGAATGTGTATTGCTTCAGATATTTATTAAGCTTAGCAAAGAAGCCAATAAACTCTGAGAGAAGCTATTACCGGCAGAAAGACAAGTATAGCACCCTCTGGGTGAGTTTCATCTATGTAGCAGACCAGGTCCTCAAGGAGATCATAATCAATTATGTCTTCATTCAATTTCCTCTAAAAACATACCAAAATTGTCAACATGTGGCCAGATTAATAAATCTGAACAGCAGGCTATCAACACTGGGATAAAGATCAGAGGAAAGGTACCAAATTCTGTTGAGTTTGCTCACTATGTGATTGATAATGAATGGGAACATAATATGGGTTGATCAAGTCTTCAGACAACAAAGTTTCATCACCCCATGCAGATAAAACAAGATTTCTCTTGCCTCTGTGATGACCAACAGCAGCCCTCTGAAACAAAGAATTAAGTTGTGAAAGTGCTTATGATGCAACAGACTCCAAAGACCATATGCAAATTCAATATACGTAGGGAGGGGAAGAAGAAGTCCAACATTCTAAGCATCAACCACCTAGCTAGCAATATCAAAATCGCAAAACAGCATACGGTGAACAACAGTGACTAAAACCAGTGACTTGAGAACAACTTTAAGAACAAAAATTGAAACCCAATTAAAATGACAATAACACATCAGCAAATACTGCAGGCATGAACATCTGAGAGGGAAAACAAAGTGCCATTTCAATCAGCAAAACCTCATTCCAGATTTTGAAAGAATTCCATGATACTTCCGTGCAATATAATTCCTAACAGTTCTGGAAGCCAAACAATGACGCTACAAATAAATGATTTCTTCGAGAGATGCACAGCCTTTAGCCCACCAGTGGCAACAGTTTTCCATTCATCACAAACAACTCAGTCAACCAAATGCCTGTCCTGAATTAAAATAAACATGATAAATGATCCAATGAAATCTAAAGCGCAAAGAACATAACGCAAAGTTGACAATGGCTAAGTCGAAATATCAACAAGAAGAACCACTAGAACATAAAACTACCTACAAGAAGGATAATTACTAAAACTAAACAGCATAACCTAAACAGGAGGTGAGATTCATACAGTGACAAAATGGCTCTAACAAGTGAAGAATTGGGACTGGAAATTGAGAAAGAATGACTGCTTTTATTGTTGTTTACAACTGTGCTTAAACTGTTGAAAGGTTTATATGAAAAATCTGTGGAAGATAAGTATTTTAGAGTAGTAAACTATTTTTTTTGTCCAAATGATTGCTCAGTATTTTTTGAATGACAGCCTAACTCACTGAAAATGTCATACGGCCTTTAAGCAATCACTCTGATGTGGGTTTCAGCTGATTCTTTTCTGGCAGTTTAGCAACTAAGTGAGTCAGCATAATAAATTTCGTCAAAAATTCAGATAGGAACAAATTCATTTCAAACAAAATGCGATCAAGTTTTGCTCAGTTTGCCTATGATGCAAACAATCCAACAGCAACCAGCAAATAAATTGAGATTTGGGAGTTCTTTAAGACAGCTTAGCAGTTGGCAAGTTTCTGTAAAGCAATTAAAAGGAAGTTCTAAAAGCTAGAAAGCTTTTAATTAATACTGTACCTTCTCTTTTGAGAATGTTTCATCATTTATGTATGCAGGAGAATCTGAAGCGAGACGATAGTCAATCTGTTCATAAATATCCTCAAGAAAATAAGTTGACACAGGATGTGTCCGGCCTTTTGCAGTAATTACAGGGCAATCACCAAAATAATGTGAAAAGAGATGTGAATCAACTGTTGCAGACCTAACCACAAATGAAATAAACAAGGCAAGTGTTAAATCAGTTTAGCAAATAGGAACATAGCAAAAAGCAATTAAACAGCGTAACATAAGTAAATTGCATAGATGCAACCATACATAAGAATAACTTTCAACTTTGTTGTGCTGTGAGCAGATTGCTTCTCAATCAGATTCTTCAAAACAATGAGTAGGAAATCACCCTGTTAAACAAAAAGTGACTCATCAAGTTTGTAAAATAGAGCCCCAAATGTTCCATCTTAGCACAGATCAGACAAGACATTTTCATCAATGGTTCTAAGTTTTCCAAGTTTTCTAGGGAACTGTAATTGATTAATACAGATCAGACAAGACATTTCACTGCCAACGAAAATGCTGCAGACAAAGATAACCAGATCTTAACATATTCAAAAAGACTTTCGACTAATCAATCAAATATCCTGTCATGGCGTAAGCACCAGGCATATCCAATAAAAACTTATCCTGTTGAAAATTTTGTAAGAAAATCAAAGGCAGCTAGAGAAAACTTTTTGATAAAGGATTACATGCTAATGGAGGCAGCAGTAACCTAGGAAACTTCCATAGATATATACACATATACACATGACTATGCATGCCTACACACACAAACCCGTGTTTTTCTGAAATAAGTATGCAGTGCTGATGATAAGAAGCTATATTCTGAGACAAAAAAAAAATTAATGAAGCCAGAAAAAATAAATTTAGATAAATAAGATAAATTTAAATCCCACATCATTGGAGATACCTTTGCAGTAAAAGAAATTTTCCTTGGGCAAAAATTCTCAACATAAAATCCCAATATTGGTCTATCCACTGACAAATGAACTCATTTGAACTACTACAAAACACCAGAAAGCATCACATATTGATGAAGGAAATTATGAAACAAGTGATGATCTGTTTAAAGATTCACATCAACATACTACTACACAAATATCTATCACTTGAGGCAATCCAAAGATATGCTCAATCTTAAATATAAGTAGCTTACCAAGAGAGAACGTTCATGCACTTCATCAACAATGACATGACTAACACCAGCCAAATTTTTGTTACCCTGAAATTTCCATTAAAAAGTTTAAAGAAGCCATTGTAGAGAGCTTTGCCTTCATCTCCATCTGAAAGGCTCTTCCTATACACAGGGGGAAAAAAGAAAAACACAAATTTTTTTCTAGGTACAAAAAAAAAATTTCACCTACCAACACCATCCTCAGAAGAATCCCAGTGGTACAGAAAAGAAGCTTTGTCTTTTCATTCCTAGAACAGCAAAGAATGGATGAACAACCAACGAGCTCAGTACTAAGAAGTGGAAACTTATGAAAAACTAAAGCTACGCTATATCAACAGATGAATGACATTGGTAATTAAGTCCCAAATCCATATCTGAAGTATCTAAACATGGGCCACACTGCATGCAAGAAATATCAAACCAGGAATATGGACAAAGCAAACTGATATACTAGACACGGTAGTCGTAACATGATAGCAACCAAATAATTGAAACTGTGACAAGAAGAACCAGAAGCAAAACTGTAACGATAAGCTCTGAGATAGGTAAAGTTATGAAATGAAGAATATAGAAAAGAATAAACACAAACAACAAATGAAAGGAAATTTTAACTTCTTCAGAGCCTAACCAAAAACATGTTACAAGAAAATAATTTTTCACAACCCTTATATTGAACAAAGATTAGGAGGAAGATAAACATGGTCACCTTGCACTATCCAGACGAACATGATAACCAACTAAAGAATCCTTTGAACCAGGAGAAGGTTCACAACGCTCATCTGCAACTCTTTCAGCAACAGAAACAGCCTAAACACCAAAATAATGTTATCAGCTATATGCACCAGGTTGTAATTTAGCATCTTATGACAAGCAACCCATGCATTAGCACAGTTCAATATAGCACATTTGCAGACAAACATTTACTGACTCGAGGCGTCTAGGAGAAGCAACATGTATTAACATTTTCTGAAGCAATAATATATCAAAAATGGCTTACATGGCTCCATTGGCATGACCTCATGATCACATGGAATTTCTGTAAGAGTCAAACTCTATCTTTTTCCAACACTAATTATTCTCTACTTTGTGAATGGTGACAGTTTAAGAGGCCATTGTCATTGCATTTATCCACTGCCCCAGTTCATATATTCCATTTACAGAGCAGTCCAGACTGACAGTGCCAATTGTGTACATAGCACCCCAAATCTAGCCATGGCCCATTAGAGTTGCTAGATGTTAGTTTCAAAATGTTATCTTTAGCAATATGCAATGCATATGTGACTGGTAATTCATATTTGCATCTCTCTCTCTCTCTCTCTCTCTCTCTCTCTCTCTCTCTCTCACTCTCACATCCCCAAGTATTCAGGATAGATACTTCGTGTGATGTGTCAATAGATAAAACTCTAGGCAGTCTTTGAAAGATAGCACAAGTCCAGCCAAGAAAATTTCCTTTTCCCCTAAACCTGTGCAAGCTTGGACTAATTTCCATGCAGTCAAAACTTTCCTCATCTACTATCCTGCAAACTTGCAGGATTCCTCAAAAGCTTTGAGTGCATACTAATTTTTTCTGGTTAAACAACAAAAAAAGACACTCACCCCATTTTTCTCGTGAAAATTTTCAAAAATAACTTTCTTGCTATTCAAACATGGCAACATGCAACAATAGAGTTGGAAATTCTCTTTTATTTATATCAAAAAGAAACCAATATCAACACAGCCTTTTACATCTTCCTGAGGCAACTAGTACAGCAACCCCTCGTTAATATTCAGCTTTCCTTTGCTCTTTGTCATCCTTCCTCACTGATTCTAGTATCATAGCAAGCTTTCTATGAATTGCTGGCTGAGGTTTTTACATGCATCAAGAATTACAGTTTATATAGAAAAGATGACGGAACAAAAGCAGCTACCCAGGTTTCACAAAAATCTAAAGAATTCAATCCAACCAAAATATTAGACAGATTGGGAAACTTCCTAACAGAAAAATTAACATGTCCAAGTTCATTCTTGTGTTGAAATACTTTCTAGACTACACATTCAGATTTTGAAACATTGGAAAATAAAAACACCTTTTAAACTCCAAGCCTGCAAAAGAATGTAGCAAATGTATTTGAACTCTCAAAACAGCTTTTATAGTTGATTATTCCTAATGAGCATTTATATTTCATCCCATGTTAGCTAGATTGTATAACTTGCACAATACCTATTCAGCTATAAAGACTTGTGTTCATACAAACGAAGAACTGAGACCAGGCAAAATCACAAAATGATGACATCTATCAACAGAAGTGAAAACCACAAACCTCCCCCCAAATGCTACACAACATGGAAATGGAAAAATTTTTTATGTGTAGAAGAGCAGTCAAAGTAATGTACTAACAGCAATCCTCCTTGGTTGTGTGCATATAATGTTGCAGTCCCCACCCTGTCCTGCTTCGATCATGTGATCCAGTATAAGTTGTGGCACCTATGTAAACCATTAATTAGGATTCAAACTTAAACCAAAACCAAAACAAATAACTACCCAAGATAGGGCGAAAACCCATAAAATATCACAAGAAACCTTTGAAAAGTATTCATGAATCTGTAGATAAAAGGAAAATAAAAAACAAGGAAAGAAAGAAATTTCATTTGATGTGAAAAACATATACAAAACATATAATTTGTGTAAACTAACAAATGTATCAAAAATTCACCTGAGTAGTTTTCCCAGATCCAGTTTCGCCACAAACAACCAAAACATTATTATCTTCTAGCAACTGTAAGATATCTTCTTTTAACTGAGAAATAGGGAGGGCAGCTCTAGACTCCAACATTCCCTGGTTAGAAGCATACAATATGTAGATCAAAGAAAATCTATGCAAAGGAGCATGTTGGAAATCATGAGAAACCTCAATCAAAAGAAATTGCAATGACTACATACTCCAGCAATAACAAGGTTAAGGAGAACTTAAATATGAACCCAAGGTCAACATTTTACCCATAATTTTGTGGCTCGGTAATCTAAGTCCATATACACAAACAGAAAATTACCATGAAGAACATGAATATCTATTGAACCAAAAAAAGACCTAAAGAATTGTTTCCCAGGTAAAATTCATGTGTAGACTTCCATATCTATCATAAACAAATAAAGGCTTCCGTATTTGATAGGCAGGAAATAAAATGAATGCCCAGAAAAAGGAAGCACTCATGGCCTATTTAGAAATAGTCATTCAACCCAAATATATGCCTGACAGCAAACATCCAAAAGAACAAAGCTAAAAAGATAAACCATACTCAATCAATAATTCACCATATGGAACAAATTTACAATTCTCAGTCAAAATAATTAGAAGACAAACTAAATTTTTTGAACTTGATCAAGACACATCTTAGTTGGTAATTAATTAAATGATCTACTACAAAGAATTATAAATCAAATGAACAGGATTCCATATTAATACTATAACTTCTGAACAATTCAACCAATTATGATGTATAAGCGTACCAGAAGAATAGAATACAACAGAATTTATTTTCCTATTTCTCAAATAAATTAAAAAATTCAGTTTAACCTCTATCTTCAGGCTATTCTAAAATTGTGATTTCCATGTACCTTCTGCTTCAGATAAAAGTAACAAGATTATGTACCTCTAATTTACATTTCTATAAAGAAAGTAGCCAAATTATTCATTGGATTCCAAAAAACAAGCATGAATTTCAAGGTTCTATAAAAAAATATACAACCTTCACAAGAATCTTGAAAATACTAATGTAACTGCAATTACGCAACTGAAATTCTTAAGCAAATTTCACTGGATATTCAAACAAATAGTGAACATCCAAACCGAGGGATTGCAGGAATCATCAAGGAAATTAAATTGGTAAGGTCCTACCGTCCCTGTTATGTCAGAGTGCTGACAGAGGAAAGAACAAACCTGGTACTTCTGCAGTTTCTTTCTTTTTTCTTGTTCAGTCTTTAGAAAAGAGCTCTCTGCTTCCTTTTTATATTTTGTAGCTGCAAAATAATAAAGAAAAGGAATTAAAAGAGAGACAGAATTTAAAGTTAAAAATTGTACTTTCTCTGGCAATTTTCAACAAAGAAATGAAACTTTACTCTGCTTAAGACCTATAAGGTCTTGCAATTCCATCCAAGTGGCTCAACTGTTTATGTATTTGGATGACAATATGCAACTTTCTGTAAACAAAAGCTAAAATCTACTTTTGATGCAATATTGAAAACTAGGACTACTAACAGATGAATCACAGTGAATTGACATAGGATAATGCTTCAAAGTCCACCTCACACATCCAAAAATGACTATAGAACTCCACTAATCCAGGAAACCATTAAGTATCATAACCTACCTCGACCTTTCAACTTTACAGAAGCATTTGTAGTCTCTTTTGCATCAGGCATTTCAAACTCATTATCCAGAGAACTACTGGTGATATCTGCAGTATCTTTATGATCAGGCCCAGCAGCATTTAGCAATGAGTCCACGAATCCAGCTCTGCGATTTTTAATGCTAGCTTCAATGTCTTTCGACAGGTGCCCTATGAGATTAGAGGCAAATGGTTGTTAGTCCTCATTAAAACGATCATAAGATTAAAGAGATTTAAGAGAGGTTAAGAAGATCAGAATTTCCAACCTTATGCCAGAGAGTGCATAAGAGCCAAATCTGTGCTAGCAATTTCTGAAATACCTTAACTTACATGCGAGATGAACCAGATATTAAAGTTTACCTTCCTTCCAGTGTATAATAAGTGAAGCATATGGCTCCACAATTGGCAGGTGAACAGGAAGGTCAGGAAATAGGAGATTGAGTGCATATGCCGCTACTCTGTTCTGTGCATCCTGTGTCACAAAGTACAATCAAATCAGCAGATCTAGATTGAAACCAAAACATCTAGATGCAATGAACTTTTTGGTAAAATATCCCAGAAACAGAACAGACTAAACAAGTAAGACATATAGCCAATGAAAGCAATTGGTACTAAAAAATAAGAAAGCACCATCTACCGAAACATCTAGATGCAATGAACTTATTTTACATATATAAACATAGTATGCAAAGGAACCGGGATTGTCAGCGAAAGAAAAAGAAGAGACGGATGGAAAAATGGGGCCAAGACTGCACCTCAGCATCACTAGAAAACAAATCTTGAGATGGAAGCTCCACAGAAATTAGTCCTCCAGCTTTTCTGCTTTTACCCCTCCCGCTAGCTTTACGCAATACGCTAACAGTGTAACTGGGATTATTTCCGTTGTCAAGCATTTTACTATATCTTGGTGCCTCCCACCCTTCTCGCTGACAAAGTTGGTGAAGAAAAGCCTTGGGAATCTTTTTTGGATCTCCCTGCATTTATTCAGATGACACAATATAAATAACTATGATATATAATATCTAAGAAAGCACAAACTTTTGAAGAATAACACAGGGATATCATAGGTCTTAAAAAATAACAAGAGGGCGAGGTGAAAAACATCAAAGCAGACAGAGCCAAATACAAAGAAGAAAATTCAGAGTGCCAAATTAGTCATCAGTTCCGAAAAAATATTTACAGCTGTTGCTACAAAAATCAGCAAGAAATTTTGATGTTCAACTTAAGAATAATCTAACATTGCAAATTACCTTCGTCCAAATGCCTTCTAGTTTCTCAAAAGTTTTCTCACTGTATAATCCCCTTAGTCTTTCTTTCTTTTGTAGATCCAGTACCTCATCTGGAAAAACATCACCAGCTGGGGCATCTTCAAACAAGAAATTACCAAGCTCTACATCTTCCGATTCCCCTTCTAAAGCATCTTCATCTTTTACAGGGCAACTTGAAAGGTTTCCTTCACTGAAGAACTCAATTGAGCTGTTGCCGTTTACCAAGTTTTGGTCAACCTCCAGTTCCGACTGAGCTAATTCTGTACCACGTTCCATGATGTATGAAGTAGCATCTTCAGCATTAATGTTCTCGTCAGGCGTGGAAACAGAACATGAATCCTTCAAGGAAGCAGTGGAAGAACGCTCATAATCAGAGGCCAAGACATCAGCTGATAATCCTGATCAATAATCTACATTACACGCAGAAAAAAACACCACATAGAGGAGAAAGGAAACAAGAGGTTGCTATTATAAAAGTCACCTAAGGCAGATGCCTGCTGCACAATCTTGCGAATCATCTGCCCAGCTTTCTTCTGGGTTTCCTTGTCCCCTCTCTCTTTGGCACCAACCGCTTCTGACATTGCACTGTGATAGTCTCTCAAAATAGTACCAACATCAAACTTTGTTTCTCGGACCTATTAAGGCAAAATTCAGACAAAATCAATTAGAAAGGATGTCGTAACCAAAAATACTTCATATTTTCTAATTCTTCTGAGATCAGAAAAAGAATTTGGTAGGAAATTACTGAAGATGTTCAATAAAATTTTAGGAAATTACTGAAGATGTTCAATAAAATTTATCTCCAAATACATATGCAAGAATACAAATAATTTTTATGAAAAAACTATCACTAATAATACAGGAATTTGGAAATCTGGAAGAGTCATAGTCCTATTTGTACAAAAGGTGGGGCTTGGCCAAGGAGGGGCCTAAAAGGTCCCTCCTCCTGCCAAGGTCAAGAGTTCAACACCCATCCTTGGTAGTTCCCCTCTGCAACCCCTTGTACAACCCAAAAAAATGAATAAGATTGCGAAGAGCTGCAGGATATGTAATAGAAATGTAGCATGTCAAGATTACTTTACATCACGAGGTTGTTATTCAAGGCTCATTTTGCTGATAGTATGTGTCTAACAATGTTACAAAAAAATTGCATGTGGTAGCCCATAATGATGCTCCATATATTGTATAAGAAAGAGTGATAATACAGGCTGGTTATATATTATATGTGTGTGTACTGAATTTAATAATCTTTACAGCATAAAGTGAGAGTACCTTTCTCTCAGCATCATACTCAATCAGATCTGATTCCCATGTTTCAGACTCATCCTGCACATTACAACAAGAAAAGCTTATCCAAATAACAGAAACGTTCGGCAAAATTTCTATGCCACATACAGTGAAAGCAAAGTGGACAAAATGCAAGCAGACCACATCAGAAACAGCATGAGTGAAACTCAACATCGACCTTGACATGAAGCAAATACAAAGTTTTTCCTAAATTGAACCATATCATTTCTTACAGATGATATGGCAAAGAATACCTAAGTTTTTCTTGTTGTCGGGCAAACCTAAAATGACAATAAGTGTGTAATCAAAGACAACCAGTTAATATGTTACCTAACAATTCTTGAAGAAACTATTTTCAGATCCCTGGGCAGGCAGCTAAAAAACAAAACTAAATCTATTTGCATAATGAAATTAAGAACCAAAATTTTGACTATAGTAGCCAGCCAATATGATACAATACAAAGAGAAAGACAAAGGAAGGAAGACTATTTAGTAGAATCTACAAATTTCAAATTTACCTCTTCCTGTTGTTCCATATATTTGCGTACCCAGTCCGCTTGAGATAACTGAGAGGATTCTAAAGTTTCATCATCCCGCTGCCCCTTAACTTTAACAGAAAAATTCAGCAATTCATCCTTGCTTTCATCTGGAGAAGAATCCATTGTAGGTACCCAATCTTCCCTTGCAATTGACACAACACCAACAGAGCCTGAAGGCAGCGTACATCATTAGTAGTCACAGGGTTTAGCACACCAAAGCTAATTTCATCAAAAATGCTTCTGCCTATCCCTCGCATAACTTCAATAAGTTATAATGGGAATCAAAGTATGTTGTACCTCCATTTGTGTGTTCAGAGGTACCACTAGCAAACTTCAGCGGGAGCTCATTACCAGGCAAATTTAAGCATAACCAATCTAAGGCACTCTCGGTGGTCGCAGTTTCCTTCTCATAACAAGGAAAACAAAGAACATAATTATTTCGAATTAGAAAAACAAGCTAAGGACATTTACAATCTACAGACAACACAGAAAGTAGAAACACAATCAAACCAGCAGCACCCTCCATAGTCCATGTCAAGCACAGTTTTTCCAATCAATACAGCCAGTTAAATTACTTAAAAAACCAGATACGTAGCTGACTTAAAGGTGACAAATCATGGTTGCAACCATAAGTAAAGCAATATGCAGGTAAGGTAACCACAAAACCATTTAACTTTAAATTCCAGAAATTATTACTGAAGAAAATCAAATGTTCGTACGCGTATACTCTATACCTTTTTTTCCAATCAATGATTCCTTTATGTTTTAATTTGTTGAGTAAGACAATTTCGATTTCCTTATCTAACCTTGAGAGCGGAGAGAGCGCGTTCAATTTGTTCATCAGTGAAGCCTTCGCAGGAGAGCTTCTCATAAACAGAACGAAGCTTTTTGGCCTTCTGCTCCTTAGTAAAAGCATCGTCAGTGGCAGTGGAAGCCGGAGGTGGCGCAGACTGACCGGAGTTGAGCAAGAGTCGGCGGAGCCGGTTCTCGTTTTCCGCGGATATCTGAAGTTTGGTAACCGACGCCGACGTTGAAGCTTTTCCTTTCGAACCTGACTTAGAGGACGATAACGACGTCGTCTTCTGCTTTTGCTGTTTCTTCTTTGGAGCCATTAATGCACAAGTTTAACTAATAAATAATAATGTCTGTGCGTCTTCACACGTGCAGTGTGTGAGAGTTTTGAGCGTCTTAGTGCGTGAGAAAGATGAAACGAAAGAAAAGAGGAGATGGAAGGACGGAAAGCTGACGACGGTGGCCGGAGGCGACAATCGGATTTTTACTGGACTGGGAGATTGGGTTGACAAAGCCCAAACAAGGATGACTCACTGTTTTTTGGGCCATCGTATATAGTCTATAGACTAGAGAATAAATGATGGAAGAATGGCGTGAAGTTGGAGCAGACCGAAGAATATGGGCTGTTCAGGATCAAACCAATCTGCAAATGCTAAAAGACTCGTAACGGATTGTGGTGAAAACTACAATAACTGGTCCAATGGATTGAATGTGTGTGTGTGTGTGTTATTTATGGTTGTTGGTGGATAAGGAAAATCATGGAGTAGTTAAAAGTCGTTGGTGAGCTTTGGCAATAGTCTTGGTGTTTCTCCTCCCCCTTTCCCTCTATCCCACATCGATTGTGAGTGATGTGTGTGTACTACTTAAGATCCTCAGTAGATATTGAGTCTTTCTATTTGGAAGCAAATTCCTTTCTATTCTGAGAAGGAAAATGGATGGAGAGCACTACATAAAAATGTACAAGTTTCAAAGCTACGCCTTACTTCATATGGTCCCTCTCATCATCCTTTTTTTCAATCCAACAAACCTGGATGAATCCCCCAAGAAATCAACAGTACTGTTAAAAGCGAATGAGACAGTAGTAGTTTTCATGTCCTCAAAAGAAAAGAAACCTTTTTTGCATTATTTATATGTTTATTAAACTTTACGAGGATGATGATAAAGTACTGTGACGCCTTCCAATGTTAAAGGAAGACAAACAAACATTAAGGGGAAAGTTAAAAAAGGGGTTATCATATTGATGGACAAATGACACTCCATGTTAACCAGAAGTCCATATTGAGCTAATTAATTCAAGAATTTCACTTGATGGCAACGAAATTGCCTGGGCTTCTTTGCTTGGCAGTTGAGTTGTCTGCTTCCTTCTCCAACTTCCAAAATCTCATGTGGCTTAACCTTCAAATCACAGTATCTCGATCCTTACCAGCTAGCTAGCCAATTTCAGTCTCACCCTCTTTCTGAACTTTTGGAGTAAAAGCTAAGGAATCTCAAACCAAACCTATCATCAAATATTGTCTCATCTCATTCTCCACGTTTCAACCCCTTCATCAATTCCCATTTTGACTACACACCAAAACAAAAACAAAAAAAATGGAAATCCAAACTAGTCTTCATGATCATGATGAGAAACCTATTTCGCCACCAGCAGCCTCAGATTACGGATCCAAAGTTGACACTTCGCGCCCTTTTCGTTCTGTCAAAGAAGCTGTAGCCATCTTTGGGGAAAGATTCCTGGCTGGAGAAATATATGCTCCGAAGGCATTCTCATTTCCAAAACAAGAAACGCCATGCTTCTACACACCCTCACCGAGCCCCAAAAAGTCTCAAGAATTCGAGTCATGGAAATCAGTTGACAGCAACGATCCAAATCTTGCAGAGTTTCTCAAGAAGCTCGAAGCTGAGCTCGAGGAGACAAAGATGGAGCTGAAAGTGCTGAAAGAAAAAGAATCAGAGACTGAAGTAGCGCTAGCTTCTCTCAATGCCGAGCTTCACAAGAACATGTCTAGACTAGCTCAAGCTGAAGCAGCTGCTGCTGCAAAGGCCACGATGGCTTCAAGATCAGCGATTCCTGATCGAAAACGAGATGACGATCAACGAGATGGCCTTACAGTCACAGAAGAGGAGAGGAGGAAGGATTTGCTTGTGAGGCTGGAGACTTCACCAACTTTGGCACAAATGTTGGATACTGCTGCAGAAAAGGAAGGTTTGTTTGGAGGAAGGTACAAGGAGAAAAAGACGATTAAAAAGAAGCCCATCATTCCTCTGGTGGGGGATTTGTTCTCAAGGAAAAAGGGATCTTCTACTTCAATGATTAATCCTCTGTATGCATCTTCTCATGTGAATCTGAACTGATAGGAAACATACCACGTGAAGTTTTATGCAATAACTTAAAAAGTGCATGTTATAAGTCTGGTGAAATTTGAGGATCTTCAAAACATATGCATTCTTCATGACGAAAATGCAGGGGAAAACAGAAAAAGGGAATGGAAAGGATGTTTCATTTGCATCGTGATTAAAAAAAAAAAAAAAAAACCTTCCTTGTTCATTCTTATGGATTATTATTATTGTGAAAAAACTGTTGCATTCTGTAAATGTGTGGCATCATTTGTTAGGTTCTTTGTCTTTTAATTAACTTCAATGATTGCTTTAAATCATTGTCTTAAACTTTTTGTCCCGTTTTATCATCGGCATGCAATGCTTTGCTTTGTTCCCCTACTTGGAAAGTTCAAAATCACTGATCTCAATAATGCAATGATTTAGTCTGACAATCAAGCAAGCTTCATATTTCATCCTTTTATCTGGTAGACAAAGAAAATCGTAATTTGTTCCCAATGAGAAGCAAACAGAGCCTTAAAATTGGAAGCTACGTGCGTGGACACCAATATTCTCAGATTTTTTATGCTGCTAAAAACGCCAAACGTCCGTATTGTCACCGTCCAAACTTGTAAAGGGGAAACCGGGAAAATTCTACACGGATATTCCAACGCTAGAGTACCAACCACGCTGGCGGCTGGCCGGCGGCTGCAATTGGTAGATAATTATATTCACCTTCACCCACAAAAATGCACAAAATATTTGAAACAAAAGAGCAAGAGAATGATAAGCAATAAAAAAAGGAGCAACGGTTTTAGCAGCCATTTGGATTACTATTTTTAGAAGTTTTTGTAAAAAAATATATTATTATGATTTAATATATGTAAAAAAAATAATTTACAAAATATATTTACAAAAAACGTAAAAAAATTTGTTGCGAAAAAACACAATCTAGTATTAAATCTCTGTTTGATAGGTTTGATTTTTTTTTTTCTGCGCCCCGAAAAAGGAGGGGGGGGAGTATGTTTGTATACAAAATTATTTTAAGAGTAATCATTTTATGATACAATATACTTAAAATACAGAGGTAATCGAAAAAAATATTTTTTATGATTCACTAGAAAAAAGAGTGAAAAAATATGCTATACGACAAATTCAATTATTTCCTCGGAATACAGGTGTTTATTGATCTTATTAAATACACCCCCAAAATATTAAAAATATATACAAGAAAATTAATATAGATACATTTAGAGATTGCGTAAATAACCATGCAAATATTTATTTATTTTATTCCATGTTGTTTACGCCTTTTATAAAAAAAATTATTTAATATGCTTAATGAACATATTGTTGAGATTAAATTTCAAGAGTTACTAGTTTAGAATTATTTGTTTCATCTTTATAAGTAGGAAAATAAAAAAGAAAAAAAACTAAAAAACTTGTGGTTAAATAGAGTAACAAGCTCTAATTCGACCCGAGGTTTTAATCAAAAAGACGCAAGGGTATTTTGCGTTTTATAGCCCCCACAAATTTCTCAAGGATCCAGGTTGCCTGTCCATTTGTCAAGACTGAAGGAGCTAGTGCCAAACAAAATTATTGCCAAGAAAAGAAAGAATCGTCCCTTCGTTTTGAGAAAAGATCCAATTTTTGTAGCTAACTAGCTGGGTTTGCTCTGGGCTCTATCGAGAAAGGAATCGAAGAAGAGAAAAGATGCAAGCGAGTTGCGCGGTGTTGAATTCCCCGACATATTCATGCTATACTTGCCAACAACAACACCAGCAGCGAACCCTAGAACCCTCCTCCTGCTCATCTTCCTATCCTCCACCTCCTCATATCAAGGTCTCAGCTGGGTTCTAAACGATTTTGAAGTTTTCATAGCGGGTTCGCTTTTTTTTTTGTGAGTAATTTTTATCAGCTGGAAACATTGCAGGTTTCTAGTTTCTTGAACGGTGGGCTATGGTCGTCAAGAAGGCAGAATCAGTTGGGGGGCAGCACGTGGCGTTCTGTTCAGATTAATACGCCCCATGATTCCCGAAAACCAGGTAACCTTGTATTTTTACTTCTAATTGATTTCTGTTATCGTTGAAGTTCTGAGCTTTTTTGTTTTGTGTTGGCTATTTTAGTTTCTAACAAAAGTGATTGACGTATGCTTATTTTAATCTGTCAAAGACAGTCCTTTTTTCTTTTATCTCTTTTACTCTCATACTACTATTCCCCATTTCACATGATTTCCTAAGGGAAATTAGTCTGCTCAGTATTTAATACATCTGCCATGATTATTTGTATCGAGTGTTTGAAATTTGGCACTGGTCTTTGTTTTTACTTACTCATAAGTAATAGTCACAGGATTGATCAGAACCGAACTTATTTTAGGAATTTATGTAGGATTAAATGCAAGTCTCTGTTTTTCCAGGCTCACGATAACTCAACAAGGTTTTGCTGAAGGCTACTATTCATTCTCACCGAAGCTTTTGTTTATTAGCAATACACATGGCTTTCAATATTCTGTGCTTACTCTTACCATTGCTGATATAGTGTGCCAAGACCTTTTACCTCATGGAAAATGAGCTGTATTTGCTACACTGGATCGGGTTTATGGTGTCTTTTTATCCTTGTGAAGTTTTCCTTGTTCTTTATTGGATTGTAAATGATTAATGATGTTTAAAATTTTTCAGTTGTAAAAGCTGTTGCTACGCCGGATTCAGCTATTGAATTGCCCCTCACCGCTGAAAATGTTGAGAGCGTGTTGGATGAAATCCGTCCCTACCTAATTGCAGATGGGGGTAATGTGGCATTACATGAAATTGATGGCAATGTTGTCAAGCTCAAGCTACAGGGAGCATGCGGTTCTTGTCCAAGCTCTGTAATGACAATGAAAATGGGCATTGAACGTCGACTAATGGAAAAGATCCCTGAAGTTGTTGCTGTTGAATCAATACCAGATGAGGAAACTGGCCTTGAGTTGAACGAAGAAAATGTAGAAAAGGTAAACCATTATTTTCAACTTTTTACTGAAAGGCTGGGAAAAAACCTACTCATTTTCTATCTTGTCCATTTATTTAAGCAACTGTTGGAAACTGGCTTTCTTAATTTTTTCAAAGCACAATAGCATAGAAATGGTTCATGTTTTCATTGCTACATATAGATAGTATCTATGCAGATATGCTCAAAATGTTAGGTGCTTTCCGTATAAGGGGTTCTTCTATTGTCTCAGATTGTCTGTGAGTTTTGGTCCACACTAACTGCAAAGATGGGATCTCTTGTGATGAGCAAATTTAACTATTATTGGCAACCAATTTTGTCTACATTTGCACTGTTAGCAACCTGAACAGCAAATGAAGGGATATTATGGCTATTGATTATTTCACGATTCACTTAAGGGATCCTTTTTTCGGATCCGTGATTATGGTTTACATACTTCCACTTAATCAAATATAAAATGGTGAGATGCTGACTGCATTAAGATTGAGCATGCATGGGCCTTAGTTGAACTCGAGCAAATTAGAGAATGATGGCGAACATCTTTCTGAAAAGTGGATCTGTAGGATTGGTATGTCAGAAATAGATGGTAATTAAAGGGGGGGCGAAAGAAAAAAGAAAGTTTTGAAGTGCTCTACAATGATTTGGTGTCCCAACTTGGCTGAAAGCCCTGAGAGATAAGGTATTTTATTCAACAAAGATTTTTAAGTAATATATCCTATAGATGTATTGTTTTTCAATCAGCAAGTGTAAAAGTGTTGCCATTGATAATGATGCGTAGCTACAAAGTCATGTGCATAACTCTGCTAATTGCTAATTTCTTACGGTTGAGTTTTAAATTGATTTAGGGACTTTTACATTAATCGAAGTCTTTCTGGTTTCCACCTTAGTCACCAACTATAGAAGCTATCAAGTGTTTTAGAGTGCCAAAAGGAAGTAAAAGATTTTACTGTGGTTTACCAGTTATACATTTTTCTCTGAATTTCAATTTTTCAGTCAAACCTCTGTATAAATTGCATCACACAAGTCAACAATGACAATAACAAAATAAATTAGCTCTTTCTGAGTCTTCTGTAAAATAATAGATTGTAGCTCTATTGGAGTTGTTTACAATGTCTTCATGCAAAATTTTCAGGACTTGATATCGACGAGCTAGAATCCCAAAGTAGCATCTCAGACTTTCAGTTGTAAATCAAATTGGAAATTAATTTGGATAAAATTTGCAGAGAGATCAGGAATCTTTTTGAGTTTTTTTTTTTTTTTTTGGTAATTTGAATTATTTGGGTACTCAGAATCAGTTTGACTGCACAATTAAGATCAAGATTTCTCCTATTCTTTCCCCTTTAGATTTAAAAATATTAAACATCTATTATTGCTCTTAGACTCTTTAATCCTAGCTTCAGTTAGATATCAGTGTTCTTTTAAAGAAACGCTAAAGGCTTCATAAAATGGGCATCAGGCGAATATTTTACAAATCCCAATGGACTCTCCTTGCACTCTAATCTCCTGGTAGAAAGTCACGTTTTCAATTCCTCTGCAGCAATTTCGTCTGAGTCTGCACGCTGCTTTGCTTTTAAGCAAGCCTGTCATCTGGCTGCTTACAGCGTTAGGATCTTGTAAATAGCACAAAGACTACCCTGAGGAGTCTTCTCATCATTTCCTTGATAAGTTACCATGGATAATTACTTTTCCGGTAATTATGATTCTGTCATGCTACACATGCTCCCTTGTCCGTGAATGCTCAAATTGCAGTGCCACTCCTCTTTTGTACATATTATTCACTTGTGTTTGCACATGTCTGCATGCTATCTTTCTTATGGGGGATTGAATTTTAACCTCCAATTGCATTACATTTGTTTTTGTATTCATTTTCAAGTGTGTAATTAATCAAGTCAGTATTTTTGTAGGTCCTTGAAGAAATAAGACCCTACCTTGTTGGTGCTGCTGGTGGAAGTTTGGAACTAGTCAGAATTGAGGAGCCGATAGTGAAGGTCCGGATAACTGGTCCTGCGGCAGGTGTGATGACTGTTCGTGTTGCAGTGACTCAGAAACTACGAGAAAAAATCCCAGCCATTGCAGCCGTACAGCTATTGCAGTAGATGTTTACGTTATACAGCTACATGAGGTTTATTCATCAAAACTTGAACGCTTTTTGTGCTGTTTTGTATAACCCGATCCCAGAGTTGAATACTGTTGGACAGCCAAAGTATGAAATGTTGAATTATGTTAAAAAGAGAATCAAGTATTAAAAAGACTAGCATGATCTATACGGTGTAGAGGGATGCTTTGACATTTGCCCTGGGTAACTACGTTCTGTACAGCCCCAACCTTATTAGATCGCAATGTTTTAGCATCAGTTTCAAATAATTGAATATACAGAAATTTATTTGAGGGAGCAGAGGAGATTTGTGATCATTTTACGTGTTTGATAAAGTTATGAGTTGTATTACAAACTTCCATTTCGATTATCTCCTGGTGTATCTACGTATTTAGCTTTTTGCTTTACAGTAAAAACTGTGTTAAGGGTGCGTATCTTATACATTTCTATGCTTTTATGATAAACCCTCGGCTATGTTTGAATTAACTGTTTTTGGAGGTGTTTTTCAAAAATTTTGTAGCTGTGTATATGGAAAAAATTTTACTGTAGATTTTTTTGGAATATTTTTAGATGTATTTTTAAAATATATTTTTGAGAATTTTTATAATTTTTTTGAAATATTCTTTTAAAAATTTTACACGACCCACCACTATCCCCTCCCTTTTCCTCCTCCTCTCTCCTTTCTCTTTCTCTCCTCCTCCCCTCTTATTTCTCCCCCTCCTCCTCCCTCTTTTCTCTACCCTTCTCCCCTCCTCCCCCACAACCCCAAATCCCTCTCTCACTCATGGGTGGTGGCTGCGAGTTTAGCCACCACGACCGTCTTGATCGCGGCTTCTGGTCGCGATCAGATTTAATTGTGACTAGAAAGGTTGCGGTCAATCGAGGGGAAGGAAATTGGGGGGCGGGGAAAGGGAAAGAAGAAAAGAGAGAGAGAAGGGAAAAAAATGGAGGAGGAGGAGAGAGGGAGGAAAGATGGACGAAGAGAGGAGAAAGGGTCGTGGTGGCGGTAAGGTGATGGCCGTGGCGGTGAAAAGTGATGGATAGTTGTGTATTTTTTATATATTTAGAGTTATTTTTTATATATTGTATGGATATGATATTTTTGAAATTATTTTTATTTGTGTATTACTGTAATATTATAGATGAAAAAATTATTTTTCAGAAAAGTCTGAATCCAAACAGAGCCTGAGTTTGCAAAATCGTAGAAACGACGACGTAGACTAGATAGTGCGTTCCAATAATATAAAAGGAAAAACATGAAAAAGGCGGCTAATCTATCTGCATCGTCAATAGGAGTTGCATAAATATTTTCCTACTCTTCCATGTTTTCGTGCATAAATCTTTTCTTTTCGAGGAAAATTTTCTTTAAATGAACCTTCTGAGTAAAATAATTGCACTTTAACGTAAACAAATTTAATTGGAAATCAACAGAAAAATATTTTGTTTGTAACTCTTTCGTTTTTTTCTCTTCCTTCTTCTTCTTTTTGGAAAATACAATGGATGGTTTACATATTGAAAATTATAACCTCGTCGGAATAAATTTTAAATTGCCCTTCAGACAAAAGAACCTAATTGTTATTCTTTCAAGTAAACTAAAACAAAATGCACTTTGCAAATTTGTTTTTATGTTACTAGAAATCTATTTTTGAAGGTAGATGTAAATATTATTATTTTCTACCAACTGCTTGTTGCTTTTGGAAGTTAGTTATAATGCAAATTTTCGTCCAAGTCATATTAATTGTGATTTTGATATTATTATGTGAAACTTCATCAAATGCCTTCCGTCATTTGTTACAAAAGTTGTTACACAATTTCACTAAGAATTTTTTTTTTTTTTTTTTTTTTTTTTTTTGTCAGTAAGCAGTTGTCTGTTCCGCCTCATGCAGTAAAAGTCCTAAAGGCGCATAGACAATATGGCATCTATAGTTTTGATTGGTGTCAACCACTCAAACCCACCACTTATTTACAAATAGGATATTGGGAGAAAGGAAATTACCATAAAACAACCAGAAACAATTAAACGTGCTATCACTACCGTAAATATTATTTTACTTGCATCAAAAACATACTTTCTCAACTACCTTTTTCTTTTATATTTTTAATTACTTTTTTTTTAATCTCAGCACACAACACATTATAAAAATGCTACAAGAATTATACCATAATATTTTAAATAATATCCTATCCAAACACACACACATAATTGTTCTCATACCAAGAAGTGAAGTAATTTATCTGCAAACACCCTAGCAAAAAGTCAAGCCAATTGTGCCAGTGTAACAACTACACTTCTAGGCTAACCTAGCCGAGCTCATCCGCGCCAACAAAGAATACTACCATCACAGATTACAGAAAACCGATACAGAAATTATGAAGAAAATTTTTGCAAACAAAACTTGAACACACACCATCAGAGCTTCATATCTCCAAGTTTGCTGGTAAGCTCGAGACTTGCATTGACCTCCAGATATGCCGGAGATTGTTGAACATCAAACGTGAAATAGAGTGACTAAAGCCCCAATTTTGAAAGAAGCTCGCGCCATCTGGGAGTCTCCTCATCAAAGATATAGGTCAGGGGAGAAACCAAGACACCACTACCTCCAATCTGCACCAGACAAAGCATAGAACATAAGCAACGTTGATATGGCTCATCACAAACATGGAATGAATTTAAAGAACTACAAAAGAAAATCAACGTGGCTGGACGAGAAAAAAATAGGGTACAGACATAGCTTAATAAAAGACCTTGGAATAGCAAAAGACCACCAATAGAGCAAAAGACTACCAATAGGACAAGATGGGCAGGCAGGATGCGTTAGATGATAATTTAGCATCCAAAACTCCGCTCAAACTTAAAAGGTCCATGGGGTGCATGTAAACTAAGGTAGGAAGGAACAAGAGCAAATAAAGTCACTTGAATCAAGGTTCTTTCAAAGCACATTCTTACAGTGCAAGAAAAAGATCCTCCACAATATTCAAATCATCTTAACTCTTGATGCCTTACAAAATTTCCACTCAGTATTGGTTAGGATTTGATTTGCTTTGTCTATTTCCCATGTTACTGGTTCCAATAAAAACTGAATCATGCAGATAATACAAGAAAACTATTGTTTGAGATAGTTCAAGCCTAAAAAGCAATCTTTTCAACACTTCTTGAACTGATTAGAAGATCAGGAACAGTATAAGCAAGATAACAACAGATGGACCATGATGGCAGTCCAGCCAATTACAAACCCATAAGAAATTTAGCAGTTTCAAAAATTACAAGTGATGAAAGTGTACAAAACGTAGGCAAACATAAAATAAATTACCAACTAGGGCAATCCACTTCAACAGATCCCACAATTCTCACCCCCATTAATTTGTTGTTATTATTGTCAGAAGAAAAAGGTGGAGGTTGGTGGTGAAAGATGGGAGAGATTGGTATTCAAATCGCCACTATATAAGCTATAAAGAGTTTACTAATCTCACCGCCCTCAGCTGTTGAACGGACTTGTATAGTGCTCTCTTTGGTACACATATAACTATAGCATAATAATCAGGCAGTACCCCCCCGCCTTTGCTGAAAACTGGACTTACAGTGGGTCCCTGATGATAAACAAAAACTCAAAGAATGTTAATAAACCTCTTGCAAACAAGAGAATACGATGTCATAGTTCTCAAGTTTATGTTCAATATTTTCTTTGTATTTCTTTTGTCTTTACGCAGGATCGATTTGTTTCACCTGCAAACCAGATAATGATGGTTGGCTTAGTACTCGATCAGCCACTTCCTCTGCACTACTTCCCCTCATATTGGCAGTTACCTGCATGGTGAACAATATGAGAACATAGACATGACAACAAACAGTCGCATAAACAATTTAAGAGGGAAATTAAGCATACCGTGAACTGACCGCTAGCCCTCAAGTGTGCCTCAAATCTTTCAAGCATTTCATGAGTTACATCAAGCACGCCTTTTCTCTGGACCAATGACTTTCTGCTAGCAACGAGAACAGCCTAAAGCAGTAAATTAAAGTCAAATGGTGAGAATGCATTAGTTAGAGGCTCCTCTCCATATATTTCAGTCTTATCAAGCTGTGAACCTTTCAACGTATATACTAAGAAAAGAGTGATCACCTGACTTTCCAAAATAACTCCGCCTTCAATTTCTTTCAAATTGTTTTCTCTCAAAGTAGTTCCACTGCTTACAAGATCCACTATAGCATCAGCGATCCCCATCTAAGTTTGAAAGAAAAAGTAAGCAAAGAAACATGATGAAGCAACAGCAACCAAAATGTAGAGAAACATCATAGCGTCATAATCTTCTAAGATACAAAGATCCAAAACAATGTTTAGAGCACAAAACAACTTGTTCAGGTAATAATTTGCCAGAGCACATGCTTTAAAGTTCCAAGTGAAACAGAGAGAGAAATTTTCTCCAAATTACACATTTGAATTCATGACTTGAAAAAGGAAAGTCAAACAAGAGAAAAATAGAGGTTAGCAGCACACTAGCTAATTTAAATAGGACAGATGTCCAATGCAATTGAGCAGTTATGTAATACTGCTAAAAAAAATAGAATTTCTAGACAATTTCAGTGAGAGCTCAAAATTCAGAACTCAATAATTTAGGTTATGCTTCATAAGAAAAATTCCAGCAAGACTCAACAACTCATAATTCTTGAATACTTGCTGATGGATATCAAAATGATTAGTAACTTCATGTTTCTTAAGGAAGAATCCAACATTTTATGCCTTGCTGGTACAGTTGATAAGAAGCTAGCCGTAATATTTCAGCAACTGATCTCTCATCAGACCCTAACCTCTCCTTTCTACTTCCTTTCATCTTTTCTGTCACCCTCAAATTTTCCAATTTTCTTTAGTTCTTTTGCAGATTTGAGGCCCACAACAAACAGACAAGAAGAAGTAATGGAAGCTGTAGTTCATTTTGCACTAATGCATTTAACCGTGACTAAATGAACATAACATGTACAAAAGTAGACTTACTGCAGGAGCTGCTTCTAGGGCTCCATCAGCTGTTGAAAAGGTAACATACTTTAATCCAACCTCTTTCATAAATTTAGGACCCATCTGAATAAAGCATCATGTCCAAGTGAATAGTAAGACACAATCAAGTAAAAAGGAAAAAATTAAACACTAGATGCAAATCTTCAAAACATACATAGGTGAAGCCAGTGGCAACTCTCAAGGGTCTCTCAGGTGTCCATTGTGGCATTTGTGCAAGATCCTTTATGGAATTCACATTTTCAAAAATCCCATACTTGGGTATCTGACCAAAAAAAAAAGTGTATGGAATTACCTGTATCAGTGGAATAATGGAAGAACAATGTTTTTCTCAATAATATTAAGATTGTAAAACTGACGACCTACAGCTAGGGATAGACGGCAATCTCCAAAATCTAGAGCATCGTGAATGATGATGAGATCTTCATCCCCCTAATAAAAGAAATCAATCAGTCACATCCTTATGATTGGATAGGGGCAAGAGCTAAAATGGTAAACATAAATTGCAGTAAAAACTTTAGAACTTCAAGTACATAGACAAACTTAAACAAGAATTTAACCAATTTTACATTCCTATCAGTTTCCTTACAAGGTTCGCTAACTGGAGAAAATTAACTTTCACAGTAAATGTCATACATCCTACTTCAATTATCTAGTTCACAAACAAGCCAAGCAACTATAAAGCATTTAGCTTGGAGAGAACATAAGCCCAAAATTGAAGTAAATTTCTTCTAGTATAGCTAAATTTATGAACATAGAAGCTACACCAAGCTCCACATGTGATAGTCACTACTCTTTTACGTTAAATATCCAATTCATTTGATCTAAAGGACAAATCAACTAGCTATTTAATCTGTAAAACATCGATCCTTAATATTACACACATTGCCTTCTTTGCATTGACTTTGAAAGCAACATGAGGGACTGAGAAGAATCCAAAAGGATACTTAGCAGAAGCTTATGAAAACAGAATGACATGCTAAAGATCCCCTATGCTTCCAAAAGCTTCCAACAGAGTTAGAATTTCATAGAGAGACTGAAACATCAGAAGCTAACTGACAAGGCAAAAGGAGTGTGCAATCTGGAGAGACTATGGCCAACATCAATATTTTAGAAGCAATCACTAACTGCAACTTGAATATGATGAGATTAGAGCAATAGAATGCGGCGTAAAAACACTCATGCAGGCGGGCAATGACTAACATATCCATGATAAGGCAATGTGCCATTAGCTTCTGTTACAATCTTTTGGTGAATCCTAGCGTGCAGTAAAAAAAAAAAACTGCTTCTTGATTCAATAGAAAATCAGCATTATGGGCTTCAGACGCTTACCTGACCATATTCATGA
Organism: Coffea arabica; assembly: GCF_036785885.1. Lineage (NCBI taxonomy): Eukaryota > Viridiplantae > Streptophyta > Magnoliopsida > Gentianales > Rubiaceae > Coffea > Coffea arabica. The sequence continues at coordinate 20,794,750 of NC_092312.1, read as the reverse complement.
ACTGTATCAAGACCAACGATACCAAGGTCAAGGTCTCCAGACCCTAATTTTCTTACAACATCTTTTGGCCGCTGAAACCAAACTTCTAAGTTCGGGATCTGTAAGAGAGATTAAGAAAGGTCAATATCAGTTAAACAAAGGCAAAAAAAATATTTCTCGTTTTATCATTACATAGGAGTGTTATAAGGCTTTCACAACACAACACATTAAGCATTAATTACCAACCGGTAGAATTAAACGCAAGCTTACGGAATAATTAAGTGTGAAAAATAGACTAATGACAATTTTTAAAAGCCATACTGCTACATACCTGAGGAATTTCCGCGACATACTGCCGTGGATTTACTTGCTTCACCGACAATTGACAATCCTTAAATATCAAATGAAAACACGGATTATTACATATGAGAATGGAAGAATAAACCGCGAACAATTTAAAAAAAAAAAAAAAAAGAGCTAGCATGAATTACCTTGAGAAGATCGAGAGTGTCGGCGGCCATACGACCTTTACTCGGCAAGCCGAGGCGAATTTCATTTCTTTCCTGAGGCCTTTTCTCGGCATTTTCATTTGCCACAGTAACTGGTGAAGGCGCCAATGAACAACGCGAGACGGTGAATTTTACTGAAAATTTAACAGCAAAAGAAGCTGAAGAATAAAGAAACTGCGGAGATAGTGATTGGATAGCTGACATAGTTTTGAAAAATGTCGAATTTGCTTTCCTCTATCTCTCACCAGCCAAAAAAAATATATTACAATAGAAAAGAAATGCGGGACGCGAGAGGAGGAGGAGACAGGCGGCTTTGGTGGGGAAGAGATTAATCGCCGCCGCGGGGATGAGTTAGAAGTGGCAGTGACTGGATACATGGGCCTCAGGGTCTGGGGTAGATTCGGTAAATAAAATTTTAGATTCTTCAGTAAAGAAATTTTCCTTGTTTGGATTGCAATTTTTCGTCAGAAAATTACGTTGTTTTTCGTGATCTCATTTCCTTATTATCTTTTTCCCTCACATACATCAAATCGCTACAGTAATTTTTCCATAAAAAATCATGAAAAATGCAATTCAAACACAACCTTAGATTCTTCAGTAAAGAAATTTGGACCCATATGGGGCACGTTTTACAGGTTGCAGTTTGGTTTTGTTCGGATAAAACGTGTTAGTTTGGTTCATAAGCCGTTGCATTTTCTGTAATAGGTAATCCACGATTGTGCCTTCAAGCTATGTTTTGATCACGGAAAATCGCACAACTAGTCCATTACATATTGACACGCGGCATTTTAATACTTTGCATTCGTCTAAGTTTTACTTTTTTTTTAATTAATCTTTTATACATTAACAGCATATATATCATTACCATTATATACATGTAAGGACCCGCCCCGCAGAGGGCTAATGAGACGGGGGAATTGTTTTCCCCCCGCTTAGAAACGGGACGGGGGATAGGCCTGTCAACGGGTCGGGTCTAGACCCGGATCCGTGAAATTATTGCGGGTATGGGTAGGGATTTAATTCCGTTTCCCGGATCCGGATCCGTTTTGTCAAACAAAAAAACGGGTCGGATACGGAATATAGTATTCCGGCCCGTATTAGACCCGGATTCGGATATAAATGAATTAATAATTTAAAAAATATATATTTATCAATATAATTTGATTAGGGTGATGTATTTTAATAAAGTTAATTTGATTTCTTTTCTTATTTGATTTTTTCTTTGCATTAGTTATAAATTAGTTTACAAGTATATTTTTTTCTCATTTTTATTAGAAATTATAAAATTTGATAAATTTGTTCGGGTAGACCCGGATCCGGATCCGGGACCGCCGGATCCGGATCCGGAACGTAGAATAAAAGACCCGTCGGGTAAACGGGTCGGGTCCGGATCCGGCATAGTAATTCGGGTCCGAGTCCGGAATAATGAATTCCGGCCCGGACCCGACCCGTTGCCAGCCCTAACGGGGGACGGGAGCCCGTTTTAAAAAAATAAATATATAAAATATATATATGTATATAATTATATATATAATATATAATTTAATTAGTTACAAACTTATGATAATAATATTATTAGTTATATGTATTATATAATGTATATATGTAATATAATTTATATTATCAATTATACTAATAATTATAAATGTGTACTAATACAAATTATTAATTGGTTATACTAAATTTACTAATACATTTATACTAAATCCCTAATTACACTTAATATAATAACATATTTTTCTCCAAAAAAAAAAACACAAGTACAATAATGAATTAGTGATTGTATTTGTGCCAAAAGTAAAAATTTGACTACTTTAGTTGTATTTATTTCATCATGTTGTATTGTATTCAAATAACTTTTGTTTGATTGTTTTTATAAGTTTCAATTGTGAAATTACAATGAATAATAATTTGATGATGTGTTGATATTTTAGTACTTGATTATTTGCTAAAATTTAACTACAATAAAATTATAACATATTTTTATTAACCCCGCAGGGACACCAGCGTGGCAAGCTGGACGGGGCGGGGGACGGGACGGTTGTCATCCTTAGATACATGATAAGTTATCTGAATTTAAAATTAAAATCTAAATTTTACTCATATGTCATGCATCCAACCGTAATTGTGTATACACTGTCAGTGTATATAATATTTACATTTTTTTTAGTGTAAGTATGAAGGATTGAACTCCAATACTTCTCGCTTACACTTCCTCTCATTCTCTGAACCATACAACTCATCCTTTCTCGGGTCTAATTTTTACTTGAAATAATGCACGAGGAAACAACGTAATTTTCCCACAAAAAAAAAGGAGGCATGTGCTATAAATGGTGCTCTACTCTTACTACTATGTCAGAATAAGTTAATCCTATTTTGGGATTGTTTTTATTTCATTATTTCACATAATTTAAGTTTTTTATTCCTTCTCATTTGCCTATGTATTGGATTTTTCATTGAGCCAAAAAAGTTAAAATTTAAATCTACTCAATAGTAACTTTTGTTAATTCTCATTAATCAATTTTTTTGCAAAATTTATAACAACCCAATGCAGTCCAGTTTTTTCAGTTTGTTTACATAGGTGCTTTAGGGCATTTTTATTAAATTCAAAATATAAATGCTGTTTTAATAGAATTTTAGTTAAAGTGTTTTAAGAGTTTTTTATTGTGTTTTTATATGATATTTTAAAAATAATAAAGAATTATTTTTATGCCTTTTGCTGGCCATCTTGCTACCTTTTATTTTCTTTTCTTTCCATGGACTAGCTTCCCCCTTAATTTTTCACCCATTCTCTTATTTTCTTTTCTTTCCATGGACTAGCTTCCCTCTCCATTCTTCACCCATTGTTGTCTGCCTCCCTCTCTCTCTTTCTCTCTCTAGCTACTTTCTCCTCTCTCATTGTCTTTCTATTTTTTTTCTTTCTTTCCTTTTCCTTCCTTCTTCCACCCAATCTCCTTCCCTTTTTTCCTAATCTAGACCAAATACGTTCCCATTCCTCCCATTTCTTTTTCTTCACCTCTTCCGATCATTTCATCTCAATTTCTCTCTAGAATCCAACCTCAATCTGGATTAAGGCATTGAGGCTAGAATGAGATTGAGGTGGAAAATAGTGGGGAGAAGGGAGAACGGGATAAGAGGGAAGAAAGAGAAAGAAGTTAATTAACAAAGGGCCGAAAAAATGGACAAGTAGATAAGAAGGTGTTGTTTGTATTTTCTTGTGTATTTTTTTTATATTTTGGAAAGGTTGGTACTTTAGTGTAGATGTATATTGGAAAGTTTTTGGGTCCATTTAAATCGTGTATTTTTTTAGGTATTTGTTAAAATTTTATTGTAACTTATTATAAATATTTTAGATAAAATGTTGGTATTTGTTTAAAATATCCTTCGCCATCCATCATCTAGTAACCTCCAGCACCAATGCCCTATTCAAGATATTTTTAAAGTTTACGAGTGTTTTATTTTGTATATCTTTAAAGTTTACGAGTATCTTGTACTACATGTGATGTTTTGAATGGATTTTTTTTTTTAAGAACATAAACAAGCCAGCCAATTAGACTTTTACCAAAAAAAAGTAATCCAAACAAATCATTTAGTTTAAAGATAGACCGAAAATGAAACTTTTTGAGACTAAAGTGTAACATTTGATACATAAATATAGAGTTGATTTTATATACACTCATAGTGTATACATTATTATCATTTGATTCATGACATATGTGCAAAAGTTGAATTTCAAATTTAAATTTTACATAGTTATTATTTATCCAACATTGATAGTGTATACCTTGTCAGCATTACTATTACATTCATGACATATATGCAAAAATTAAATTTCAAATTCAAAATTTACATAGTTGTCATTCATTCAATGCTGATAGTATATATCCTATCAGCGTAATAAAGATTAATCCATAAATATATGTTGTGTGAATAGCTAGCTACACATGTCACTATAATTTAATTCCCACACTTATAGAAACCTTCAAAACACCAAATTGTTTTGCATTCTTGAGTTTTTGATCTTTGATCTTTTAACTATTATTCTTTTTTTTTTGTTTTTAAGCAAAAGCTCACTTTAAATTTATACTGTATTTGATAATCCATGTCAACATTTAAATTTAATAAATTCAAATGTTAATATATTTATATAAGTTTGATATCAAAAAATTGAACATTTGAATTAAATAAGTGGCACTGAAATTTCTAAACAAAGGTTGTTCTAAAAAATAAGTGATAAATTATTTATTTATTATTTAATGCGATATATACTCAATATATTAGATTTAGTACTTAATAATTTAATAAATTAATGGATTCTAGCTTCAAATTTTAGATTTAAGTTTTCAAATTTCAATTTTATCTCACTCACCCATAGACAGCACAAAAATGAATGATGGGTTAACTCAGACCATGTTTGATAATGCAATTCAACACATAAATTTAATGGATTCATATCTCAATATACTCAGATACGTTTGATAATAAAAAATTGATCATCTGAATTTTTTAAACGAAACTTACTCTTAAAAATAAGTGATAAGTTATTCACTTATTACTGAATGTTATAAACAATTAAAAGTATTTAATTTAATATTTAACAATTCAATAACTTAATGGATTCAAATTTCAAATTTCAAATTTTAGTTTTCAAATTTCAGTTTTATCAAACACATAATCGATGAACAATAATATACGTAAAAAAAATATAATTTCATGATCATTTATCATATTTGTTCGCATAGCTCTTGACTTGTTGCATTTTTCGTTTCTGTGTCTTACTTGTTCTTAAACTACAGTTGGCCAAGCCTAAAAGAAATAAAAAGAAAAAATGATTTACAACCTCTATCATTTGAATAATTAGGAAGTTGACCAGCTAATTCATTTGGATGATTCTGACTAGCTAATGCTTATTTCCCATATATATTCTCGAAAAACAAAATGCACAAAGATTAACAAAACGAACGAGATTTCTTATTCTTTGTAGTCTAAAAGGCACGCCTTCTAAGCCAATTAACAAGAGGGCATAGAAATGGTGTGTATCTAATACAAATAGCATACAATTGTTGGTATTCAAATTCAAATGCATAATGACAAGTGGCTCCGTTTGGATTAGCTGTTTTTTGGAGTATTTTTGAAATATTTTACTGTAACAATGCATGTGAAAAACTTTTAATGTAAATGTTTTTAAAGGTATTTTTGGGATATATTTAAGGCATTTTTTAAGTTTAAAAATTTTTAAGATAATTTTAAAAATTAATACTCCACCCATCACAATCACCATCCTTTCTCTCCCCCATGCTCTCTTCTCCCCGTCCCTTTTCCTCCTCCTCCCTCACTCTCCTTCCATCATTTCCTTTCCATCCCATTTCTCGCCACACCCCGCCCTTCCCATTCCTTCCTCTCCCTAATCTTGCCTCATTGAGACTAGATCGCGGCCTTTGGTCACAACCAAAGGTCTCGATCTGGTTGAGGTTAGAGGAGAGGAGATGGGGTATGGTAGGAAAAGAGAGAGGAAGGGAAAGGAGAAGGGGAAGGGAAGAGAGGAAGCGGATAGAGAAGGAGAAGAAAGAGGGAGGAAGAGGATTGAGGAGAAAGACGGTGGGTGACGATAGTGGTGGTAGTGGTGGTGGTGGTGATAGATGGGAGAAGAAAATAGTGTAAATCTTATTTTTAAAATTTTTGATATATTTAGAGTTGTTTATGATATATTGTATAAATATGACGTTTTTTGAGTTATTTTTATTTGTATATTACTGTAACATTGTATAGGAAAAACTTGTTTTTCAAAAAATAAAAAATCCAAACAAAGCCAAATTTTTATGTGTTCTTTGTACACTATCATTCCAATGTTTATATTTATTGTATTAATGTATATATATTTACTGTGCCACCACATTTATTGTGTGGCGCAATTGACATCCGTAATTATTTGAATTCATACACTAGCCTCCTTGAATTGTGATAAATATGTCTTGTATACAGCGTTGATTGAGTCACAATAATTTTAAAATTGTATTAAACAAAAAATGTAGGAATTCCTTTTCATTGTATAGTGTCGGTAGTCAAGTCCAACCTTTCTCGTTCTTTTATATTTTTTTAATAAGTAGGAGTTATTGAATTCAGAATTTTCTATTTATAATTCATATTGTCTTATTGCTCAATCAAGTTATTCGTTGTATAGCTACTTTTAAGTTCATAATTAGGATTTACCTATGGATAAAAAATAATAAATTCCCTTTTGTTTTATTATAATAGATCAACTATAACATCATTCTTAAATCTTTGAAATCTATCAATTTAAAGCTTTCAACATAATCCAATTCAATAATCAACATAATATGGTCATGAAATAAAAGTTCTGTTCTAATTTATAATTTTCCACGACTACATTTTGCCATTTTTTTTTTTCAAATCTCATCCTTTTCTATCTTCTCTTCGTAAGAAAATGACATCAACTTGGCAATGGGAAATTGATTTAATATAGATTTATATTTAGTTCTTCTAATACCCATAATCATGAAAAATTAGAAAAAGAAAAAGAGTTAATCACCATTTATAACAATTAATCTGTGATGCGGAAAATCAGAAAATACATCGGAAAGGATAAGGTGAAAAAGAAAGCGGCAAAAAGTGGGTTTTACCCAAGCAGAATAACGGTGGAGATTGACGGAGCGGGTAGTAGCTGCAAGCTAGCGGGTAGTCTTCATCAACACGAAGTCGGAGAGGAGTCCTAATACTGGTAAAACTAATTACTCAACAAATTCTAACGCTCTTCAGTGCTTCATGTGCTTTACCTTCCGATCTGAGCAAATCCCAGCAAAGATAACACCCGTCTTAGCTGTACACTCTCCTTCCTACAAACCCAACCCACTACTCTTCTCAACCCAGATCTTCAAACCCCCCACCCCACCAATCAAACTCGTACAATCCCCCTGAATTTGTGAAAATTTTCAACTTTTTCCTAATTTAAGTTAAGATCCACTTAAATACCCAGGTACCCACCAGAAAAAGTTCAAATTTGGCTTTGGAGTTGTTGCTGTGGAATTGATTTTAGAAATGAGATTGTGATAAGGGCTAGGGTTTTTGGTTGTTTGGACGAAATGGCAGCAGAAGGGGTGTCTGCTGCTGCTGATGCGGCTTCGCGCAGCTGGACAGACTCGTACAAGGGCATGTCCTCTGATAATATTAAAGGGCTAGTTCTTGCATTGTCTTCCAGTCTCTTTATTGGAGCTAGCTTCATCGTTAAGAAAAAGGGTTTAAAGAAAGCGGGGGCTTCCGGCATCAGGGCGGGTAATTTTATCTCATTTTTGCTCATTATTTTGTTGCGCTTCTTATTTCTTCGGTTGACTTCAAATTGATGCATTTAGTTGGATGTATACTTCCTATGGGTGGTTATGCTCTTGCGGAAGTCGATGTTTATTTGTCGGAATGAGCTACTAGTAATTTTGTATTTGGGATGGTTTTGAGTTTTGGAAGTTGAGATCTTTGAGGTTTTTATAAGCAGATGTAGTGTACTTCAGGTCTTTATTGACTGCGTTCACATTTGTGGTGCGGAGGAAGACTGGAATACGTTGTATTTTGACTTGATTCATTATGTATGCTTATGTTTGGTTACATCATTGGTGTTGGAACTAGATCAATGGCGCAATTAATTTAAAACTTGGTGAGATTTCACTTTTTTCACACCAGGCCAGCATTTTGTGCTTCCTGCCGACATAGCTACCTAAACTAGGGTAGAAGTGGTGACTTGTTTGAGAAACTCAAAAATGCGGAGCACACAAAATAACAGGGTGAAAAAGAGATGGTTCCAAAATTTAGCTTGAAGCTTATCTTCCACATGGTTGTCGTTAGCTCTAAAAATACCATTAGCCATTGTCTCCACAGCGTAGGATGTTGGAGAGTGAGTTTGAGGATCATGTTGTGCACTTGAAAGACTCTGCAAGTACCTTATGCTTATAAGGTTATAACACTGACGTTTTTCTTTCATACAATATCTTGCAAACTTTTGATAAAATTGAAATCTGAAATCTGAAGTTTGAATATATTAAGTTACTAAATTATTAAGTATTAAAATCTTAATATTTGAGCATATTTTGCATTAAGCTATTTTTTTTGGCATTAAGCTATTTACTTATCACTTATTTTTTGGAGTAAGTTTGGCCTAGAAAATTCAGTACCACTTATTAATTAAGATGTTTTATTTTTGATTATCAAATGCGTCTGAATATGTAAAGATCTGAACCCATTAAGTTAAAGTGCTGAATTGGGTTATCAAACAGGGCCATAGTCTGGGAAATATGCTCCTATTGAATTGCAGAAGCCCCTTGAGATTACAGTATCAAGTCGGAAAGTCAGTTGATAAATAGCATTTGTCAGGGAGATTGCACCTCTTGTGTTGTGGGACTGCTAATATTGTGATTACTTACTGGGACTAAAAGGGTCCACTAATTTACTGAATGCATTCTGCTTGAACTTTTTTTCTACCTTGCGTTCTTGTTCACCTTTTCAGTTTATAGTGCTCTTTCCATTTTCCATTTCAGGAGTTGGAGGATATTCGTACCTATATGAACCACTTTGGTGGGTGGGCATGATAACAAGTGAGTTGTCTATTCATATTCCTTTGCCATGTATGATGTTAAGCTCGGGTCATGAGATCTTATTTGTCTGCTTCTTTACCTTTTAGAAGGAAATTCGTCTAAATGCATGCAGAGTTACCAATTAGAAAAACGAATGAACTTACTGCGGATGGTTCATATGCTACTTTGTTTTCCTTGAGACGATAGGTGAATGTTTTGCATGGCTCTGTCCAGAGTTGGAGTTTGTGGATAACCAAAATTTGTTTAACCGATAATTGGTCTAACCAATTTGACATCCTGTTGCAGAAGTATAGTGGAAATTGACAGCATGGACAATCTATGCAGATTAATGGTGAGAGAAAACTAGAGTTGTGTTGGAGAATAGCTCCTTGGCTTTGATCTGATGTAATAAAATGCTGGGATTAACTGTTGTTTCAGTGCACAAACAGCACTTGAAAGGCTGCGTGTTGCAAGACGGACATGAGACAAAACTAACGCGTATCCCTTACTCATGCATGCATCTAGTAAATCATTTTGTATACTGTGTACAACTTTCATGGCACATTGGAAGGAAACATTGAACCACTATTTTGAGACATAAGAAACATAATATTTAAGATGCTCTGTGATCAGATTTATTGTCTAAAGACTGTTAATTGAAGAATTTGTATCTGGTAAACTTAATCTTTTGAAATATTAAACCATTAACATTTCGTATTATGATGCATCTAGAATTGTTGGCTAAAATTGATCTAAAGTGGGTCATGTAATGAGGTGGATTAGAGACACATCAGGCTACTTGATTTTAGGTGCAGTAAGGTGGATTATGGCTGTATTATTGTTTCGTTAGGCCACAGGTGCTCAGCTATGATGGTTTAATAAGATTCTTAAGCTTTCTACTGAAAACCAGGATTTGTACGAGTTAGAAGTTGTTGATTGAAGGTGCGATCCTTTAGAATCTAATTTGCAACTTTGTAGTTGAAATTAAGAGCATAGACAAGTACGAGTTCAGATTTCAGACAGGGTCTGAAAGTAATAGCCTAAAGAGTTCGAGTCCCGTTATTCGACTTCTGAGCTTCATGTTAATACTCAGGAAACTGAATCAACATTTTAATTCTGTATGATTTCATGAAGATTTTTCTTGATTATTCTGTTTGCATTCTTTATTGATGGCACCTATGTGATTTTGGGACAAGTATGAATTAACACTTTGAGTTGGATTTATACTGAAACCTGTTTTCAAACATGATGACTGACTTCATGTAAGAAATCTAAAGGATGTCAATGGAATATAAACTGTAGGAAGGTTTTTACGTTTTTTGAGGATTGCATTTCTCAAGATCTTCACTTAGCCTATATATTGATAAACTTCTCTTCCTCTGAAGAGAATTGTTATTTGTAAGCAAATGCTTCTAAAGTGTTCTTGTATTATAGGCTAAAACAACTTATCCACATGTAGTTCTCTGGGGAGGGAAAATATATCAACCTTGAATCCGATCTTTGTTGTTTTTCCCAATCTGGTGGAAAGAAGAGTCAAAAATTAATTTGTTTACCTGCAAGAGTAAAGAACTTGGAGGCCTGTGACTTATATCCCGGAGTTTGAGATGCACTCCACTTTTCATCTTATTATTGTCCACCGGTCTGGTGTAGAGGATGGAGTGCTCTAATATACATTATTTTCAGAGCATAGTCTCCAACTTTTGCTTTGTAAAATATGAAGCTGCTTTTCTTTCATCTTGATTTCTTTGTGATGGTTGGCATGCCTTTTTCTATAAAGCAAGTAAACTTTGTGAAGAAGATCTTTTATTAGTTTGCTTGTTAGAACTAATGTTTTTTTGATTACTCGTTATCTTTTCTTTCTCCTGTTATTCCATTTGTCCGTTTCTTTATTTCATCATGAAGTGATGAAAGTTTCTCTATTAAACTTTTTACTTTGCTGCAAATTAGTTACATGAACTGTTTGTTGGCTGATACAGCTGAAAATGCAATTATATATCTGATGGGTTGTCTCTGTTGCAACAGTGATTGTAGGAGAGATTGCTAATTTTGCAGCTTATGCATTTGCACCTGCTATTTTAGTGACTCCCCTTGGTGCACTTAGTATTATTATCAGGTATGATATGAACTCGCATTGGTTGGTTTGATGTAATTTTCACTGCTTCATTTACTGACTAAATAGTTGTCTTGCAGTGCTGTGCTTGCGCACATAATTTTACGAGAGAAGCTACATACTTTTGGAATTCTTGGTTGTGCCTTGTGCGTTGTGGGTTCCACAACAATTGTACTCCATGCTCCTCAGGAACGTGCAATTGAATCTGTTGCAGAAGTATGGCAGCTAGCTACTGAACCAGGTGAAATTCTAATATCTCCAACCTTTTGATTGGTCTCTTGAGCAATGGTGAAAGCTTGGTGGTCATTTCTTTCGCTTGCTTCTTTTTCTTCGTGCCCTTCTAAGTCAGTGCAAATTTTTCTTGCAGCCTTTCTCTTCTATGCAGCTGTGGTTATAATAGCTGTCCTGATCCTTATATTTCATTATATCCCTGAATATGGACAGACTCACATACTGTTTTATATCGGAGTGTGTTCGCTAGTTGGATCTTTATCGGTATGCACACTTTTATTCTTTTCTGAGAGGGAAAAAAATAATCCTTTCATAATCTTCACACAGAATAAATCAATTAAGGAGATACTCTGTGACAGGTCATGAGTGTCAAAGCACTCGGAATTGCTCTGAAGCTAACGCTATCAGGAATGAATCAACTTGTATATCCACAGACGTGGTTCTTTACTTTGGTGGTGATGGTTTGTGTCATTACCCAAATGAACTATTTGAATAAGGTAATAGCTTTTCGTTCTTTGACTGTGCTGTCTTCCTTTGATCTTTTGAATTCCATGAAATAATAGTTAAGAAATCAATTGGTTAAAAGATATCAATTGGTGAGTGTTTCTTTCTAGATAAGAAGCATCTTTGTTTCAAGATAAGAAGCACCAGGGGGGATTTTAAACAATGATTCTTCCCCACGTATATCACAAAATCACTGCCCCTATGGATCAAAATCTAGATCTTCTTGTTGAAACTTCAATTGTGAAACATATTGCTTTCCTATGGGAAGGCGATAAAATTTTGAGAATCAGATGATCACTTCCCAGGTGCCAGGTTTGGTCTGCCCTCGCACAAACTCACAGAGAGAAAGAGAAAGAGAAAGAGAGAGCAGCAGCTTTAAAGAAAAAATCAATTTTTTTTTCATACCAAAGGGCTTCCTTATTCTGTTCTTTTCCTCTTCTACTAATTTATGTATGCATAATGTTGAATGCAGGCACTTGACACATTCAACACGGCTGTTGTTTCGCCTATCTATTACGTTATGTTTACATCCTTTACTATATTGGCTAGCGTGATCATGTTCAAGGTAATCCTCTTACCTTTTCAGAACAGCATCGCCTTTCTGCTTGATTGGGATTGGTTACCCATTATGCTATATTACGAGGATCAGCTTTAATATGTAATTTCTGAAACAGCACCCTTTTCGGATATGTTGTTAATTTCGTTTTGTTAACAGGATTGGGATAGGCAGAATCCAACGCAAATAGTGACAGAGATGTGTGGATTTGTTACAATTCTTTCTGGGACCTTTCTTCTTCATAAAACAAAAGACATGGCGGACAGTATGCTCTATGCTCTCTTTTGCTGAACCTTTTATCGAACTTTTGATTTTTAAGATCTTCTGAATCCATGTGTCTACTATTTTCATCTCTTTGGGGTGAACCCATGTAGCAATGATAATTATATGTGATGTTGCATTTGTTCATGCATTTTTTAGGTTCTACACCTACATCGTTGCGGCTTTCCAAGCACACTGATGAGGAGGATGGTTTTGGCCAAGAAGGCATCCCTCTGAGGCGGCAGGATTCACTCAGAACATAATTATTTTTTGGGATTTTTCCTTTTATAATTTTCAGCCGTCATTCTTCAGAGTCCTGCTTCTTCGGAGAAGAGACCACACCAATGTGAAATTGTATTTTGGCAGAGCCTCCAAATGTGATCTTTTGTACACAATCGGAAGGAAAGGAAGAGTTTTTGCCCCCCCACCTGTTGTATCTCTCCCTCTCCTTCACTCATACTTTACTGTTGTTGGCTCTTTTTTTCTTTTTTCCACAAAACAACACCAAAAAGAAAAGGGAAGATAGATAGAAAAAAAAGAAGGCCGACTAGATAGTTGCCTCTTAAAATTGTGGCACTCACTTGGAAGACTGGATGGTAATGTAATCTTTGAGTAGATTGTCCATACAAATCAAAATGGTTCCTCTCAGTTTGCATCTCAAGAACGTGGACTCGATTATCTTACTTTAAGAGAGAATATGCCAATTATTGAAAGCATATGTACTGCCTCATGTATGTATTTTTTTGCCAGACAATTGGAACAGAAATTAAATAAATGCACGAGTGGACTAGCATGTATTGTATTTTAGGGGCAAAGGAAAACAGTTTCTCCAATCTTTCGAATTCATAGGATAAATGTTCCTCCTTTTGGGTGAAATGTACACAAAGCAGATGATGGTTCTGCTTCACCTAAATCAAAAAATATAGAGGAAAAGGAGAAAAGGAAAATGCAAGTTCAAAATGGCATAAATTCACAAAGTTTGTGCTAAATTTATGTAGCTCTCTTAAACTTTTATAGTTACATATACCCCTTCAAAAACACAGCGATTTAACATGTATATAGTTTTGTTGTATTTGTTTAATGTGTATGCTTTATTTTTCAAGAAAGGCAAGTAGTTTTTTATTCTGAAGCACAAGAACAATTTGTTTAGAGTTGTGAGTTACGTTGTATTGTTATGGTCCAAATTATAATTTTTGCAACGGTAATATTTTTGTAACTTAATCTATCTTAATCTATGAAAAGGAGGAGTCGATGAGAATAGAAATTCCATTAAAGACGGCCACATATATATATATATATATATAGTGATAATTTGATGAGAGACAAGGATCGAATCCCTTGACCTTCCAACGCCACCTTGAGTTAAATGCTTGGTGGTGACCGCCAGGCCATAGGGCTGCCTGGTGGCATATTATTAGAATCTACCTTGCTTTGGCCTAAATTCAATTTTCCCTGTCAAGCTTACATCATTGGTATTTTTATTTCCTTTTCTTCCATGTCACAAAGGGCTAAAAGGAAGCGCAGAATACAGTAAAAGCCATATTTCCCACTTGGCGTTGGTTTCTTGGAAGCCAGAACTACTCCAAGCAGTTTAGCGACTGCATTGGCCTTCTGTGTCTTTACTGTAGTCGTAGCTGAGCTGAGGAGTTTATTGCCTTGTTCGTAATCGTGGGAGCAAAAGTAGTATACGACGCACCCCCACTTCAAACGACCCAATCATTAGCCTCTGATTTAATTTCTGGGCAAATTTCCGACATGGAAAGCCTCGGCCCTCCGATGGCCACTCTCAGAGCAAAATCGAAGCAGGCGTCGCTGCTATGGCTGGAAGGTCTCCGAGAAGCCTGCTGTCTTCACCGTGTCGTAATCTACTGTCTTAGGTCTTCTCTCCTTTGCTGATCAAATATTTCATCTGCTTCCGTTCTTCCAATTGCTGCTCCTCTCATGAATATTTTTGCTGTTGAATTGAAGGTCGAGGGAGCTTACGATCCGTACTGGCCAGTGTTTTCTCTTAAATGGCTTCATCTTTCTAGGAAGGTACTCCCATCCATATCTCTCTTGCTCTGTCAATTTTCATTTATTAATTGATGATTGTCCCCAGTTAGTTGAAAGAGCTTTTTTTTTTTGAGGATTTTTTGGAACTTTTTTTTTTTCTTCTACCGTCCATCTGTTATACTTATATGTAGCTACTGTATGCTTAGAGGAAATGTCTTGTGCTGTATTTGGAAGGATTGACAATAATGTCGTTTTTTTTCTAAATTAAGAGAGAGAGAGAGAGAGAGAGAGAGAGAGGGAATTGAGCTTCTCTTTGTTGAAAAAGGCGTTTTTTATATTTAGGCTGAGGATGGTGTACTGTTCTAAACATTGAATCAAACATGTCTTACCAGTAATGACTAAGCCTCTTGTGAATTTCAAGGTGGATAGAACAAACTGCAATTTTGATTTTTTGGTGAAAAATTGGAAGGTTAATCTGTCCTTTTTTGGAGTTGAAGTTTAGTAATGATATTGAGGTTGAATTTTGTTATTTTTTTTGACACATTAAATGGTTGCACATATGCCACTGCCGGTGGCGGAGCCAGAAAAAAAATTTCAGTGGGGGCTCAATTAATATAATTTTTTTTAGTTTTGCAATTAGTATTCGGCAATAATAATATACACACTCTCAATAGTATCATGTAAGAGCCTATATAACCAATAAGAAGACCAGAGGACACGAGGAACTAACTAATGTTCTACAACTAGCTATCGTACGAATTTTTGGTGGACATAAAAGGTCAACACTATATTAAACACATTATAGTATTGAGTTTGGACATGTAATCATAATCAAGTGATGAATTATGTCTGGTATGTGAATTTTTATTAAAAATTATTACCTAATCACTCATGGACACATTTTTATGTTGAATTTGTACCAAATATAAAGGTGAAAACAATTTTTTTTTGACAACCCAATGTTCAAATGTACATTTTTCCTGTGGTCAGTGGGGGCACATTCATAAATTAGTAGGGAAAAAATCAAATATTTTTTAAATCCAATGGTTAGAAATGAAATTTCCCTCTGGTCAATGGGGGCATCGATGGGGGCACATGTCCCCATTGACCTTCAAGTAGATCCGCCACTGACATAAGGCACGGCATCGACAAAACAACTTTGTTCACTCCATATTTTAAGAGTTTCTCAAAATTAATGGATGCAAATACACCTATTTTGAAAGCGGAGGAGCATTGCAGGCTGTGGGAGATCATACTCAGTGCCTCCTATGTTTACCGATTTAGTCAGCCTGTTGTTTTCTACCTTCCTTGAGGTATCATTGTATTTGCAATCTAACTGACATGGACCCACAATGCCCAAACCCTGCCATCTCCCCATGAGCGAACACTAAGCTCCTGAGAGGACAAGTGAACCTCGCATTATTTGTTTACAAAGTTACCTGTTCCACTAAATCATTTAGCATAATATGATAGAGGAGGAGGAAAGGGCTATAATAACTCTTTATTTCTTGGTACCAAAGAGGAATAAGCAACGAGTTAGCAGGAAAACGAAGTCTGATGTCATAATCACAAGTACATAATTGTGGCTCTGGATTAACAGCTCAAGAATCTGAATTATCCACTTAGATACTTCTTTTAAGTGTTATGACTGAAGAGCAAAGAGAAAAAGCGCACAATTGCTTTAAGGCATACCAGAACTGTGCTAGAGATTTACAATCAGTTTTGTCTTACTTAAGCTAGAGTAAATATTGCCTTGCAGAACAAATGCGGGTTCCTAGCTCTATGAAATGCACATACTTTTTCCATTTTACTCTGTTGTAACTTGATTTTGAAACTATGTTTCGGATTGTACTTTTCAGTTGATTCTCAATTTTCATTTCTACTTCACGTGTAATGATCTAGTGGTAGAGTTTTGTGCTCTCCCTTTATTTGGTCTGTCAGCTGTACTTTAATATTCTGTTTGAATGACATTGAGCAAGCATTCTTGATGTGCAGTATATTGACACTAAAAGCAGTGATAATCCCAGTGCTGCAATGGATACTACCCAATCAGTGCCCAGACAAACATTCTCTTGAATCATGCCCATTTGGGGGTACTTTGAGATTTTATTCCTTCTTACGCCTAGGACTTGTACAGCTCTTCTATGTAAGTAACCCTATTGTTGAACTTCAATAGTTTGGCGAATTTTCAACTTGTGTACCTTGATATTAGCTTCAAATTCTATATATGGTTATAATATAATGTTATAACATTGCTTGCAAGTGTTTCAATAAAATTTCAAAATTTTATTTGCTCTTTTTGCTGGAAAATGAAAAATCCCGATAATATCTATACTATAGTTTTGGACGAGTTTTATCAGTTGATATTTTATTAATCCCTTTTGAGCAAAAGGAATAACTCGATATGATGATTCTTTGCAGGTATTCTGGTTCTACCCCCTGTATATACTAAGTTATATTCTTAGCACCCTATGGTATTGCCTTATTCTCTGACGACTCTTTCAGGATTATCTCCTTCCACTTTTAATTCCTGAATATGAAATCATGGATATAGCACCTTTTTCCTATTTCAAAAGGTAGTTTTTTTGGATGAGCTACTTGTACTATGGGCCTTGAGGGACAAAATACGGTTCAGAAGAGTGAAACAATGTCTATTTCTGTCATTAAAAATATCAGTAGGTGCTCCTTTTTATTGTTTAAATCATGGATAAGGATTAGGTTCTCAAAGTCTGTTACATTTCCAGAAAGCTTTTCAATTTTCTGAGGGCTCTTTTGATCCTGAGGATTAGCTCATGTATCCAAATCTCAATTTTTAGAGATTAAGCTGAAGCAAAAGTAAGTTCATTAATGATCCAGTTCTCAAGAGTGTGATTAATTCTGTGGTAAATAATTTGTAAATACTACCAAGTGATGTTATCATAATGTGACGACCAACAATTGATGTAGTTAGTTGGATTTGTTTAAAGCAATTTAATCATTTTCTGTTCTCTTGTTGGCCTCAGAAATTTGAAACCGATGTGAAAGAACAAATCTTTTAGACAGGCTTTATGCAATTTCGAAAGTTTGGATCAGATTTTCTGTTGAAAGCAACATGGAACAAATTAATTTACTTTCGTAACCTTGTAATGCCAAACGAAGATCTTGTATATCTCTTTTAGTTATCTAAGTTCTTGGCTTAATCATTATATGCGAGTATTTAGTCTTTATAGGTGGACAGTAATCTGTGTGACTCTTATATCCATTTTTTGTACTGCATATTCCTGGGTGTTTCTCAAACTTATCATGTATCATGATTGTGCTTAGCTTAAGACAATTAATTATTTATGATTTGCGATACTGAAATGTGATTTTTTTTACCATTCATATTTACTTACGTGCATTTCATCTAGGTATAATGACATTGCTAAGTATGGATTTTTTGCCATCACGAACTATGGCCATGCTGGCGAAGAATCACACAATGAACTGCAGTCACCAACTCCGCAGAATAGGAGTCATGCTGATAAACCAATGGACCTCGAGGGGTAGGATTCCTGTCTTTATTAATTGGTGGTGTTCATGTTGCTGCCGAATGAGGTCTTATATCTCAAATAAGTTTGCAGCTTTTACATTTTTTTTTGCAGAATTCAGCCATCAATATTTTTCATTTGTTTCCAGGATTTTGATTGGCATAGCTGAACAGGTCTACTCAGTACTCCTATTAAGTTTCTTCTTCTTCCAGGTGAGATAGATTTTAATATTTCAAGAAGATAATGCTCTCAGTTCTTGTAATTTAATGATAATTAAATCTTGCCTTCTGGACTGCCTACAGGTTTATGTTACTGGATTTGTTCCGTATATTGGAAAGGCAATAAATTTTTTGCTTCTTTCTTGGATGTATGCTTACTATTGTTTTGAGTAAGTGGTGGAATTTTAATGTCTGTTTGTCATGTCCTGTCTGCTCTAATTTAGATAAAAGATCATGTTACTTAATTTTATGTTTCTCAGCTACAAATGGAATCTTTCGGGATTGAGTCTGGACAAGAGGCTGGACTTTTTTGAATCAAACTGGGCATTTTTTGCTGGTTTTGGTAATTTTTTTTTAATTTTCCTTTTGTCTCAATGCATGCTGTTAATATCTAGTTGGAGTTCTGTATTGTTAGCTTGAATGGACAATAAATTCTCCTATAGAAGTCCCACTCCAGAACACTGCATAGAGGTTATCTGATGATACTATAACACGGTTACAGTAACTGGAATGTCGTCAAACTGTGTATTTTCAACTTAAACTGCCTCAACTTTGTGATGTACAGTTTGTTTGTTGCTATTGTGATGTACTCATAGAGACTGGATAAGTTGCTAGTTGGTATAACCTTGTACCTCTGAGAAAAGTTGATTTTAACTTTCAACTATGTATTGCTTACAAGTCATTTGCCCTTCCCGCTGCCCCCACTCTTTTACCTCTCCCCACACCTGCCCACCAATGAAAAACTCCCCTGGGCACCTCCTTGATGGAGGGGTATTGGGGTTGTGCGAGCATTTTGTGATATGCTATTGGAGGTCAAACTCCAGATGATATTCCTAGACAAAAAATTACTTGAAGGTAGTGGGGCTTTAGGTATTGATTCTATGTCTTTGTGTATAAGTAGTAGGTGTTGGTGTGTGCTTTCCCCTTTTCTAATGCTTGCATGGTAGTTTGGATTTCTCAGTTGGATTTGTTGGTGATTAAGTAATTTGTTACCTGCGTCATATGGATGATCATTGTTTTTTGTTTTCTATGTCCTTCATCTGAGTTGGTTGTTTGGATTGCACACAGCTGAATGGTTTAGGTTGACAAACTTTTATGTGGATTAGTTTCCGTTGGACGATAAGTTTTTTATTGACAAAACATGCAAAAGAACTAATGCTTTTGGTCCCTGAAGTCATTATGGAGTCTGTCATAGCAAGTGGGGAAGATTTTATTTCATGAATATATGGAACTGAAGCCTTGTGGCAAAAGAAAACTTTTTAAACTTCTGAGGGATGCCTTCTTAATGTTTAAAGCAACTGGAATACATCAGTTTCAGTCTTTTGCTGTTCTTCTGAGATGCATTATTTACTATCTGTTTGAATTCTTATAATTGTCTTTCAGGATGCCCTTGTATTCTAGCTATATTCTTTTTCTCTCCTCTGGTTAGCTACGGAGTTATGGCTATACTCT
This sequence comes from Coffea arabica, assembly GCF_036785885.1. Classification (NCBI taxonomy): domain Eukaryota; kingdom Viridiplantae; phylum Streptophyta; class Magnoliopsida; order Gentianales; family Rubiaceae; genus Coffea; species Coffea arabica. Next base: position 20,774,853 of record NC_092312.1, on the reverse strand, counting down.
ACCCACTTGTAAGTCGCAGCTGTTCGTCTCACTATTATATATCTTCCTGTCTGTGCAATCACGAGCGGTATTCTATTTACAGTCTTTCTTTCTGCTCCTTTTTCCCTTTTTTTTTTTTTTGGGAAGAGGGGAGGGGGGGGGGGGGTTGATTTCTATGACAAAAAATGAAGAGAAAAGCAAAGTATAATATTATTGGTCAGTTGTGATACTTAAATTTCTTATTACTTGATTACCAGAGAGTATAGCTAAAGATGCTGTTTAAAGTACCCATATGTGATATCTATTAGCTTTTCAAATTTAGATGAAGAATTTTAAAGGCAACCAATTTAATGTAAGTCCTACACGGTTTAAATAAACCTGCTGTGGCTTGCATTGCATCCAAAATAACTGATATAGTTCAATTGTGGTGAGTTCCTGTTATTGCTATACTGCAATGTAGATGAACTTTATGTTTTCATTCATCCCATCTCTGTTAACTAAAAGAATGTTTAGCATTGTGGTTTTGAATTTTTACGGTTTGGTGCTGATTTTTGCCATCTTCAGTTTGTTCTCACTGCCACAGGCTCAGAAGCTGACAAAATTATTGCTCTTCCAAGAAGACAATGGGAAGGTTTTGGATTGGGAAGGCTTCCAATATTTTTTGCTGCTGATTACGCGTCGTAAGAAAAGTTACCTTCGCCATTAGTTCTTTACTTCCCTTGGTATATCTTCATGTAGTTGTTGTTGGTTCTGGAATTTATATGCCTTGGATCTTGCTCTTTCATGATGCCCTTCAGAGATTTTACAGTTCGAACTTCAAATAAAGCTGCAATATGTGATAGGTATGGAAATTGTTGGACGCATGAATCTTGTCCACAGATCCTAGAAAAGTGGCTTTGTGTCTTGCCTTGATATCAAGGAATAACTACTTGTCAGATGCCTTTGCTGTGCCCTTGTTGTTTTATAACGCTCAAGTCTTACTAAATGGTCTCTTATGCTAACTTCCCAGGGTACAAGTGATGAGTTTTGTGTATTTTGACGGTTGTATTGTCATAGCATTGCTTGTATCCACCATGTGTGTGACAAAAATATGATCTTTTGGCTGTGATTTTATAGTTGAGTTTAAGCCCCTTCTCCATTTGACTTCAGCTTCTAGCGTGTTTGCATTAGAGGGCAGACGCTATGGATTATCTATCATCTGTTATTAACACACTTGTATTGTGGCCCACTTAAGATACTAATCATTACTGGTGGTGATCTGTAGGTTGCGAGTCCTGTCTTTCTTCCAGTGCAGGTCTAGTCAGATAATGAGGCCTTTGCTGAAGTCGCGGAATTTATGAGATGTGTGACAAATAGATTGGCAACTTAAATGTTTGAAGCTACCCACGGCTCAGCCTGAACAATGCCCAAAAGGTTAATAATGAGGCCCCAGAATTCCTTCTTGAAGCAGTGAAATGGATATAATATACAGATGGTCAAGGGTGAGATGAAGGCAGACTGACTGCAGGGTAATAATCAATAATATGTTGGTAAGGAAGTGCTTCTCTATATGGACATCACATCTGTAGAGTCTTCACAGTGCACTTCTTCTCTTGCTATTTCGTTTTCAGCAATTGTACGTACATGTCTTAAGTCAGAAACAGTAGTTTTAAAAGCTTAAATTAGGGTGGTGTTGTATAATGTACTACGACTTCTAAACCTCCCCATTTGCCTTTTTATAAAGACGGGCTTATCTTATCAATTGGGCCTTCTTTTTTTGGTTGCTTCAGATGCAAACATTTTTATAGGTGCCTCGTCACCTTAAAGATTAAATAAAAAAAGAAGAAGAAGAAAAAGGAGCCACGAGGTTGAGATTTATCAGCAGGCATGCTTGTGGAAAACGGGTGTCCATTGTAAGTGCATTCTTATGTTTTTTTTTTTTTTATATCGTGTAGGCTGTGGAGGAGCAGCTTTGATTGAATTTTGGGGATCAACTTTATGCTTTTTCTTTTCCGCTTTGCTTTTTCCTTGACAAGTTGACATGGACCTGGCTGGCTACCCTCTAGCTGTGTGTGTGCGTGTGTGTGTGTGAGAGAGAGATTGGTGGTGTGTTGTGTTTGTGTGTTTTCCACAAACTCCAAAGATTGGGGAGTTGGCACACGGTCCGGTTGAAAGTAGAGTGCGTCGTAAATCATGTGCGGGTGAAGAAATTGGGGAGGGAGGGACTAGGGAGGGAGGGAAGGTTGACTTGTGCTCTTGACGCGGTTTCCTTTCTTTCTCTAAAACTTTTTACCATCTCATAACACGTAGTATTAGCATCTAATGAAAGAGACATCAACAAAATAGAAAATAACACGTAGTATTCCCATCCCGTGGTCTTAAGCTTTAACTTGAGAATGAAGCCGGCATTCATTAACAAAAAATCACTCGTCTGAAACTTGAACTGCCGTTTCTCTAATAAGAAGTAGTAGTGTATTTCTGAGAATGACGGAACAATTAAAGTCACAAGACGGAAGTGTGCGTGCAGCAGCGTTTAATGATATGGATAGACGCACGCACGTGAAGAGCGTGGGAACTTATTCCATTCACAACTGCTATGATACAAAAACACGAATCAATTAATTGTGTTCAAAAAAAAGGGAAAAAGATGCAAGCAATATACCACTGCTCTTTTATCTTATCTGAGCGACCCATGTGATAATGTGACACCATTTTTATAAGAATCTGAACTGTCCATCCACTTGGAAACTGTACAACTCATTATTTGAGCTTCTTTCCTGTCGTTTCCCAAAACAGTAATCTCCACACAATTCTCAGCTCCTCTCGCTTCTACCCAGTTTGGGAACGTGGCCTAACATTTACACAATTCATCTCACTGTTCTTTTTTTCCCTTTCTTTTTTTTAAAAAAAATTCATTTCGGGCCCATAAAAACTTTTTTAAAAAATTTTTTTAAAAATTTTTTTTTGGGTCTTTTGGAAGAAAAAAAGAAGATTGACTTTGAGGAGGCTTTATATTATTATGTACATTTGACATTCTGCCCACCCAAAAAAGAAAAAGAAAAAGAAAAAAGAAAAAGAGGAAAATGCATCAACATCATCGCGACGAGGCCACAATAATAATTATTACAAACAAAAGTTACATCAAAAGCATGAGAAGAAAAATGATTACACGTTACCGCGAAAATCACGGATTAATGGGACCGTGCATGCAATATCCTCTGTTACCTTAGCAAGAAGCTCCAACTGTGTATTACTACTATTATTATGGCGGGAAGTCTTTCAATAATATTATTATTGTTACTTAATATTTTATTCTTTCTTTGATGGATTCGCTAAAAATGTCATAACACCACTCACTACCTATAGATAGGGTTTAGTACCATACCATAAGTTCATGGATTAATAGATACCGACACACGACCATCATCCATGTTCGAATTCTGCGTGTGCTTTTCAACCAATGCTTTTTGAATCCCTGCCCATATTTTCGGTCGGACAGGCCTGAGTGTGTTTGGATAGGAGATTATTTGAGATAATTTTTTTTTTAAAAAAAAACATTTATTATAATACATTTTTGATATGACGTATATACTATATAAGGATTAATCTTTTTAAAAATATGTTCATAATACGATCGAATAAGTATGTGCAAATGAAGAAAAATAATGCATGAAAGTTCAGTTTTGTGTAAATGACGAAGTTTGCATTGGATTCTTGTGAAGTGCTTGCTCGGAAGGAGAAGAAAAAGGAGTAAAGGATCTGCAACAAGATAAAAAGGGCTGGCTCCACCTTTGACAGCGGCTTGATCAATGCCAAATAAGGGACATCATTCTATCATTTTCTTATTTCTACAACAAAACCATTCAAGTTTTTCTCGAGACAACAAAGTAGCAGAGTAGTATAAATAAATAAACCTAGCGGGCGGGCCACAAAGCAAAATCCACCCCTCTCAATAATATAAACAACGTATGACAATGATTGATTTAGCAGTGAAAACAAACGAGGAAGTCATCTTGAATTGACTGTACAAATTTTTTTTTTTTTTAAAAAAAAAAAAAGTCAGTTTCAGCCTCAGAATGTGTGAATGCGGTACCAAAGAAAATGAAAAAAAATAAACTTTGAATGCACTCAAAAAAAAAAAAAACCAAAGAACAATGAACTGGATCAGTCAGTCAGTGGGGTTACATTTTGTAGCTCCTCCAAATCCTAAGTACCAGTACGAATTGGGAGCAGCGCTGTTGTTGTACTCTTATTTTAACTCTGATTGATTATTTCCTCTTTTTCAGGGGATTGAATAATGGCTCGGTATTGTACTTTGGACGTGATTATCCTACAAACAATCCTTGCCTTGGTGCAACATAAAACAATAAGAGAATCCTTATAAGTTCCAAACAAAATGGAACTCGGTCTTGACAAGTTTATACACTTCCTCTAATATATATATATATATATATATATATATATATATGGATAAGTATAAAGGTACAATTTATTATCCGAAACATCGCTTAGTTAGATCCCGTTTGATTACCTAATTCAACACTTAATTTTAATAGAATCAGATCTTAACATATTCAGATCGTTTTTTATAACTAAAAATTGAACATCTGAAATTAATTAAGCAACACTGAATTTATTAGATAAAAATTGCTTTCAAAATTAAATGATAATCTATTCATTTATTATTGAATGTGATATATACTCAAATATATATCACATTCAATAATTTAATAAATTTCAATTTTATCAGACCCACCTTAGTTGGAATTTACCAAACAACAGAATCCCACCAAAGGAAAGTGGGCAAATAATCATGATAAAAGAAAAAGTAAAATTAAAATATTGTTATTTAAAAAAAAAAAAAAAAACCCCGGATCCATGGTCTGCATTGCTGATTCTTCTTGTCTGGGAGAGGGAGAGAGATCGTTTTTGTTTGTTTTTCCCCTTTTTTTCGTTCAAAAAATGAGCAAAACAAATTGGAATATCAGTAATATTATACTCAACAAATATACGGAATCCTCCTATACAGACAATCTCTCTCTCTTTTCGCTTCTACTTAATGTCCCTTTGGACCAAGCTAAACAACTTGTACAATGGCAAATCCTCCACGATAACTATCTACTACTACTATTAGAAAATATTCCAAACCAAAAAAAAAAATACAAACCAAAAAATAATTACGATCGATAGTAGTGATCACAGACGAAAGAAAATGGAGAAGAAGATACCTCACTATTCTCTTCAAGGAGAGAAAAATCTTCATCATTCATGAATCCTTCAAGCACTTAATTCATCACCATGTCCTAATTAATCTGGAAACTGCAAAACGAACCCAGCCAATCAATCCTTCAGTTCTACTCCCATATACATACATGTACATATATAGTTGAGAATATCAACTTGGCATATGGACGAATTGGTATGCGGTGAAACAACCCCTGCAGAATCAAATCAGAACTCAAAACTATCACTGAGAACTGTTTGGACCATCTTCTCCACTATCTGTAGGTTGAGGCTGGTGCTGCTGTTGATGATCCATTGGGTGGTTTTGGTGATCAGAATTCATATTTAAATTACCAACCCCTCTTGAATAAGCATTCAGAGCTGCCAACATCCCCAGGTTAGACTCAGACATTCCCAAACCTAAATGCTGAGACGGGTGCTGCTGCTGTTGCTGTTGCATTAGCATTGATCCCAGCTGCAGTGGGCTAGCTCTCCCACCTTGAAACGTCTCAAGGTTCCCGGCGGGGATATTAAACCTCGGCATGAAATGTAAGGGAGCCTGTAGCGTGTTCCCACTGGAGCTCGGAAATGGCCACATCTGGTGGTGGTGGTGCTGTTGCTCTGTTGGCTGCTGCTGAACAGCCCCGCCAGATGTGGCCGCCAATATTGTCTGGCTGCTGCCACCAGCAGTAACTGGTAACATCCAAAACGCGCTACCAGTTGCGCCACCACTGTTGGGTGCCGGTGCCACTGCCCACATGGCAGTGGCGGGTATCATATTGGCATGCCTCAGCATGCCGGATGATGGCCCTCCAACATCTTGTGTTTTCGGTATCTGCATGCCACCACCACCACCTCCTACTTTGAATTGCTTATTTGGAGGAGAAGGTGAAGTTTCATCTGCGCCGTCTCCTTGGCGGCCGCTTGATCCTTCCTCTTTGAACAAATCTTCCCTATATCTTTTCCTTAAATAACTCTCCGTGGCATCTTGCCCACCGCCGCCGCCGCTATCTCCGCCACCGTCTCCGCTGGGAATCGCTTCCGTCATTTGATTTGCTGCTAACAAATGCTGCTGCTGTTGCTGAAAACCCAACATGTGGGAAAACCCTTCCTCATAGGGGTGGTGAGCTAAGGCCAGCGCGCTGTGGAAAGAATGAGGAGCTGATTTTGAAGGAGGAGCAGAGAGAGTGGAGCCGCTGCTCCTGACGGATATGTTGAGGGTTGAAATGTTAGCCGGGATGGTTCCCGTGCCGGTGGTGGCGATTATGGCTGGCTCGGCTTGCTGTAGAAGCCACTCGATTGTCTCGCCGTCGGACTTGTGACCTAGCTCTCGAGTCAACTGGAAAACCCTAGCTGCACAGGCAGCCGGCATTCGGATACGCCTGCCTCGGCCGTCAACTTTGGTGTGGCGGTCCTTTGTGGATCTCTTGGGTGGCTGCTGCTGTTGGGCTGCTTCTTGCTGTTGTTGAGGAGGCTTCTTGGAGGGGTCAATCAAGGTTTCGGATCTGGTGGCTATAGCTAAGGAGGCATCGACGGCGGCGGAGGAAGGAGAAGCACTGGTGGAGGGTGTGGAGGGGGAGGCGGATGATGGGGTGCGGTTGCCACCGGCTGCAGCCGCACAAGTTGTACTAGTAGCACCAGCAACACTGCTTGTGAGGGCAGCTGGTGGTGGGATGGAGATAGAGGCTATAAATGGGGCAGAGCGGCCATGCTGCTGCTGATGGTGGTGGTGGTGGAGGTGGAAGGGTGAGAAGTGGTAAGATTGTGAAGTGGTGCAGGTGGTGGTGGTGGAGGAAGTATTGGTATTGTTGGCGTTGGTCTGTTTATTTGTTTGGTGCTGCTGTAAATCAGTGAGTTCCATTTTTTTTTTTTTTTTTTTGGGGGTGGGGTGGGGGGGAGGGTTGCTGTGGGCTTAATTTTTTTTGTGGGGGGCGAATGGATGTGGGGTAATCTCTAGTCCTAAAAATTCTAAAGTCTGAGAGAGAATTTTTGGTTTGGTGGGTTCAAGGGTGGTGGTGGTGATGATGATGATGATGATGGTGATGATCTCTCTTTGTTTCTTTTTTTCTTTTCCTGATGATTGATGATGATCATGATCATGATCAACTCCATCAATCCCATCTCCATCCCTCTCTTCCCTGCTTACTTCTGCTTAGGGAAAGAGAGAGAGAGGGGATATGGAAGAAAATTAAAGAAACAAAAGATAAAAACAAAAAAACCCTTGAAATCTTCTTTTCTTATCTGATAGGAAGGGAGGGAGGAAGACAGAGAGAGAGAGAGAGAGAGAGAGTAAGAGAGAAGGAGGGGGGGGGGGTCTGATGTCTGGGCGGTGTCTGGAGCTAACTATGACATAAGAGCTTTATTTTGTGGGGTTGTTTGGAGTTCTCTCATTGACTCTCGTCTTCTTTCCCACTAATAAGAAGCTGACGAGAGGAGAGAAGAAAGGGAGGTGGCGTTGAGTTCAGCGGTTGTAAACTCAAACCGGCAAGAAGGCGAGGAAGGAAGCTGCACCAAAAGAAACGAAAGAAAATTGGCAGAGAGCCCACCCGTGGGGCAGTCAATCCCACCTTTTATAACCTTCTTATTTTTATAAAGCTGCCCTCCTGTATCCTTCCTTTATAATACTACTACTACTACCAACAAGTTTACTGCTCTTCGCATGGAGGAAGAGTATCTATCTATCATACATTACATGCAATAATAAATAATATTTTCAGTTCTGACTTTCTTCCCTATAACAACAGACGCTTTCACCTCTCCCAGTAGTGTGTGTTCATGTGCGTGAAGTTCATAATCTGGGATTAAAATTCAATAATCCGGTAAGAGCGAGTCATCCAAGAGATGCATCTGCACGGTAACTGGATCTTAATTGTCAGTTTTTCACTTGCAGGAGTGGTACGTGAAACAGATGCTCCTTTCTCCCTGCTGTCCGCACCGTGCAGATAAAAACAGCAGTCACAGTGTCCGAAAATAAATTTACTGCACAACGCTCTGGCGCCTTCCTTCTTCCAGACAATCGCAGGTGTGAATGCACATAATCACACGCAGCAACCACCCAAATGAAGTAGTGTGTGTGAGCGAATGATCCAGATTTTTTATTCCTACTTTCTTCATCCACTTTAAGAACTGTCTTCTACGTCTTTAAATTTCTCAAGTTTGGTTTTAAATGGCGACCAAGGCTAGATTCGAGTAAGAAATTTTATACAGTTTATTGCTCCCTTTCTTATTATTGTATAAATTAGGGCCGGCCGCAAACGAGTCGTTTTTTTTTTTTTTTGTTCTCGTTTGCTCGAGATTACAATTAGGGCCGCAAATGAATCAAATCACTCTTGAGCACTCGCGAGCCGGCTCTGTCAAAACTCGACTCGAGTTCGATCAATAATGAGTTCCAATAACTTATTTTCCTTAAAAAAATGTAGTGTTATAATTACTTTTAATTTATTCAACTTTAAATGAAATGACAATGTCAACAAACTTTGGTAAACTGAATATTAAACTTATAGTTTGCTTTAAAAAAAAGTAAGATAGTTGTATTTTGTTTGTCAAAATAGTCAATTACTCAATATTTAATCAAAATTGTATAAAAGGGCTAATGTACCTTCTCGCTTTTAACCTGAGAGAGGAAAATATACATCAAAACAAACCATAGTAGTGTCAAAATAAAAATTACCAGACTTGGATTTTTCTTGAAGGAATTTTTGACTCCCACATTTGTGAGTTTAAAGGGCTTATAGACATGTTAAAAGAGTTTTACTAGTACTTAAGTTTGATTTCCTAGAAAATAGAAATTTTGGGTTCAAATTCCTTTTTTTTCCTCCTTCGCTACTTAAATTCTATCCTTCCCTAATACAAACTTTTCAAAAAAAAAAAAAAAAAAAGCTTAAAAATCAAAGGATTAAATAAGATGCTGGGCAAAAGTGCAACCACCATTGGTCACAAGGGGAAAATGAGATTTGTAATTGCCCAAGTAGGAAAGAGGGTCCAGGGTGGCAGATAGACAGCGCAGACAGGTAAGCATCAGACTTACACATAGAGCAGCATCTAATGTCGTGTTACATTGAGAATTGGCTAGAGTTACAGCACTTGAGATCCTTGGTGACATGCACTTGGGATTCTCGGTGACATGTTTTCTATGTCAACTCAATGCCACCTATAATATTATGTCAAATGTCCTGTTATTATTTACACTTGACATAATATTATAGGTGACATTGAGTTGGCATGAAAAACATGTCACCGAGGATCCTAAGTGAAGTTACAGGACATGGTAGGCGTTGTGCAGAGAAATTAATATAAGTTGACTCAATTGATCAGCACGCATCGCCTATTACTTTCGACCGTATGTGTTTTTAAGTCTTTGCTATTATTAATGTAAGAACTGTATGTTTTAAAGTATAGTGACGACGGAGATTGAAATCATTTAAACATGACTTCTGTTGATAAGAAAAACAATAATGTATAAAAGGGTAATTTCATTTTTTCCCCCCAATAGTATATTTTCCTTTGTAATTTCTTCTGATTCATGCAGTTTTCAGTGTTTGTAGGAGTGATAGGATATCGAGCTAGCAATGAAGTAATTGGAGTTCGTTTGGACTTGTGCTTCACGTTCTTGATTCGTCTTGACGCATGAATAATCTTATCAAGAAGCAAACTTATTTTTGATAAATTGGAGGAATTATTTTTATGATAAGACAAACATGTACTAGCAGCTATTTTGGCACCTGGTTGTGAACATTAATGGCTGTGGCCAAATTCATGGGATGGTATACAAAAAATAATTTCTCGCGCACGTCATCATGTACCACTTCAGCTATGATTGATCACAACGAATGTAGATGGACGATCATGAATCATTCTGGCTATTACTACTATATGATGGTACAATTTAACCTAACCATATAGTTGTGTTGTTAATCAAGAGCCCTTCTTTTCTTGTAAGCAATTTATTTATGTTCCTTTATCTCATGATAAAAAAATGCCGTTTGTAATTGTTGTGTAACTATTCAAATCCTTTTTGTTGTTCTCCATCATGATGTTAAATACAATAACTTTTTTTAAAAAAAAATAATTATAGATTTTTAAAATAAGCACACACATAGGACGCCCAAAAACATATTAATTGCGTGCATAATTACCAGCTAAAAATTTTGGTGTATCATTTGGTTTCAAGACTGTTAGGTAAGTGAGTGTTATAAGGTAGAATCATTATGTATCCAAAAGGAAAAATCGTTTAAAACGTCATTCACATTTTGTAAAATAATTTTTTTCGTCCCTTACAAATTCACATTAGTCAAATTTAGTCCATACTTAAGTTTTCGATTAGTTTTTTGTCGAAATTCACCATGTGCCTTACACGTGATCATATTTTAAGAGCAAAATTGTCAAATCAAATTTTATATAATTCGATTCATAATTCCTCACATTTCATAGAATAAAATTTTTCGTCCCCTACATTTCACAAAATGAATTTTTTCATCCTTCACATTTTTCAAAATGAATTTTTTCATTTTTTATTAATCATGTGTGTGAATAATTTTTTTTAAATTCATGTATATATCTATTTGATTTCACCTGAACAGTACGAATAGCATGTGAAATCAAATAGAGATATATTATATACTATTCGTACTGCTCAAATAAAATCAAATAGATATATACATGGGTTCAAAAAAATTGTTAGTTTTTCACTTATATTCATTTTCTTTTACTCGAAATTTAAAAATAAATAAGACATTTAATTCTAAATATTATCGAGTGTTTATATCGAATTAAATTTGGACAGAAAAATAAACAAAAGAAAGTATGACAAAAAGAAATAAGTGATTGGAATTTTCAAATTTTAAAACAATCACAAGACAAGTAATTTAACTGTTGGTTTTAAAAGTGTCGAGTAGAAATTTTATATTTAAACTGAAATTTGTTAGCACAATTATAAAATTCGGCTTAGAACTCATTAATTATATGACCTTATAATACAATTTAATAAATAAATTATTACCAAAAGAGAAATGTCACAAATATTAAATAGGTTCAAATGGTGAAATCATATAAATATATACGTGGGTTCAAACAAAATTATTAGTTTTAAACCCCTATATATATTTATTGAATAGCATGTGTATAACTACGATTAGCATGTTTAGATGAAATCCAATAGAGATAAATTACATGTTATTCATACTGTTCAGATAAAATCAAATAGACATATACGTGGGTTTATAGAAAAAAAGCTATTCATACACATGATCAATGAGAGATGAAAAAATTCATTTTGAAAAATGTGAGGGATGGAAAAATTCATTTTTTGAAATGTGAGGAACGAAACAATTCATTTTCTAAAATGTTAGGGACGAAAAAATTCATTTTGTAAGATGTTAGGAACTATGAATCAGATTATGTAAACATTTGATTTGACAATTTTGTCCTTAAAAAATGATCACATACAAGTCACGTGGTGATTCTGACAAAAAACTAGTCAAAAACCTAGGTAAGGACCAAATTTGATCATTATGAATTTATAAGGGACGTAAAATTATACTTTTAAAAGTGAGGGGCGAAAAAAGTCATCTTGTAAAATGCGAAAGATATTTTGAACGATTTTCCCTGTCCAAAATCCCTAATTGTTAAAGTATAATAATAATCTCTCATAAAAATGAGATGATTTTGAGGCAATCATTACATTCTTTCGATTATCAAAAAAAAAAAAAAAATCATTACATTCTTTGGACTGCATCTAATGAAGACTTTAAGGGATAACTATAGACCATAGAAATGTGTGTGAAAAGGACAAATTTGTCCACTCATTGTAGTGGAATAAAAAAATTTTAAAAGTATTCATCAGTGGCCCTAATCATATCACTTTCATTATTAAATTCTAACCAAGTAGCTTGTTTAGAAAAGTCATTAACAAATAATACTAATCCGCCAGGTAGTTCCACCTGGACCCACATTCTCCGTGAATTATTGTATAGTGAATTGAATACGTAGCCATCAATCAACTACGATGAATCTTGAATAACCACACAATTCCAACCCAAATCCTCATCCTCATTGATCCCAATATGCTTATTTTATTCAATAATAAAACAAGAAATAGTACCATGACAAGATAAAAAGAAGCATCCCATCTTTCCCTCTGGCAATGATACTGCATGTCTGGATTTGGAGCATCTTCAATTCAAAAATATGTTTATTCTTATTCTATTCCCTTATTTTTAAAACAATTTTTTGAGCAACAACAGATTGCCCGAATCAAGATAGGGGACATTAGTGTATTTGTATAGGAGATTATTATTTGTTTGTTGAGAGAAAAAAAGATAGGAAATTATTTAGGATAATTTTTTTAAAAAAATATTATAATACTTTTTGATGTGATGTACATAAAATAAAATAATGTTTGACAAATGTGTTTCTAATTCAAGTAGATAAATTTGTGTAAATAATTTGTTATCCAAAAAGTGTATAAATCGATCATTTTGCCTTCAATAACACTAGAAATGGCAAAATGGGCGGGATCTGTTTTGGAATGAAATAGGGGGTTGTGCAATATGGGTTTAAACCAAACTCTATTCATATGTATTTTGGAACTAATTTGGACGGGATCATTTTGAGATGGGTTTAGATTGATCTCGTCCAATACCTAAATCTATTTGCTATATTCTTTTTTTTATTTAATTCTTCCTTACATTTAATTAAGAAATCCGATGAAAGATTTCAAATCCACCCAAAATCGTTTTAATTGTTTATATTATTTAAGAGAAATTTGATTTTATAATTCAGCAATAATTAAAATACAGTTTAAACACTATAATAATTTGAGATTTACAAATTCAAATACTTCTTAAACAATTGAAACAATTAGAAGAATTTGAGAGAATTTCAAATCTTTCATCAAATCCTTCAATCCAAATGCAACCTCGTTGTTTTTTTATATATAACTTTTAATATATTTGATTTATTAACTTTTTTTGTCTTATTATGAATATATATTTTCCTGAATTCCTTTTTTCCTCAATTCTTCTTTTATTTGTTTTCTATGCATATTTTTTTTAATCTTTGATTTCCAATGTATATTTTTTGGTCTTATTGTGATGAATTACCTCTAGAGATGTACTTTTGACTTATAGATTGTTTAGACAAAGGAGTTTTTTCGATAAGAATTAAATTTTTAGTGAGATGTTTGGGTTCCAATGAGTACCCGGATATTTTCAAAAAATTCTCATTAATTGATGGGTGTAAACAGGATTAATCCCATATTAGGCTCAACCTTAAAATTGGTAAACCCATCCTGTCCAAAATTCTTTTGAACATATGGCCTTGTTTGGCGGTTAAGTTTTTTGCCAAGGTTATCTGCTACAAGTTTTTTAAAAACTTTAGTTACAACAATCACAAAAAACTTCTCAAAGTTTTTAAACTATACATTTCAAAATATTAAAAAAAACACACTTCAAAATTTTTTTTAAAAATTTCTATAGTAAACTATAGTAAAATTTTAGACAAACACCCAAAAAACTCATTTACTAAACGGATAGGTAGCCATTAGGACTTTGGACAGATTGCCATCTCTAGATAATAATAACAGGCTCTTTCATGATAACTTCTTGTGATAATTAATCTGACCCTACTCGTCTTCCACGTCATGTTCTCTTACTCTAATTGTTGTCTTGACTCTTGAGAATCTTAAAAACACAACAAATGGTGTCATTGTGTGACATACAATTTCAATAGGACCAATTAAGTCTTTATAAATGCAATTCCGTAGTTTCGGAATACATGAAAGTTGAAATTGAAAAAAGAAACACGAATAGTTACATAAATGAGCAATGCCTCTTGCAAAAGAGCAAAAAACTTTTCTTGACCCTGAAAAAAAAACATATCTGTGATTTAATTGGTACTTGCGTAAATTTACTCAGGATGAAAAAAGTCATTGAAATTGACACTTTCTCCATATGAGCAATAAGTTGATGTTTTCACTTGAGATTTGAGGGCAGTAGATGATTCCGGGGGAAAAAAAATTTTAACACAAAATGAAAAGGGGGCTAAGAAGAAGGCTTTAAAATTCTCAAAATCTTGATGGCTGGCATTCCGTTGGTCTATCCAAATGGCTAAATATAGTAACCTCAAAAAACTTTTTAAAGTTTTTAAATTATACACTTCAAAAAATTCAAAAATTCACACACTTCAAAAAAAAAATTTTTTACAATATTTACAGTAAGTTACAGTAAAATTTAAAATAAATAAATAAATAATTCACCCGCCAAACGGGACCAAAATCTCAAGTCTGGTATAATATTGCCAATTTGCCGTTTATTCAGTAGCATGGTTTCAGCTGTTCATGCAGGGACAGCGGAGAGCAGAGGAGCTAGCACTGTTCGGGTATCGTGGCACCTTTGTTTGGTTTTCCAATTAGAAAGGGTTTCTTGAAAACGACCACTCCAGCGCCCTTTCCGCCAGCTCCTATCATTTTCCAACTAACCAAATTTAATTACACTACTATTTAGTACTACCCATATGCATCATCCTCCAAAACAATGCTGTCATAGGACTGTCGGAAATGGTGAACACTCCCCACCCCCCCCCCCCCCCCCCCCCCTCTTTCACCCCACATGGAATGCTTTCTTTTTCAAGAAAATCACTCAGTTTGTTATTGGTTTGTACCCCCTCCAAATTACCCTCGACGCCTACTCTTGCTTTGATGTTTGATCCTCTCATTTCTTTATGCTTCCATTGACTAATCAATAATTCTCCCCATTTCTGCCCCATAAACTAAAACAATATGACAAACAAGAAGTGAAACCAATTCTTAAATACTCCCTCCGTCCCACTTTGATAGTTCTGTTTCTTTTTTCACACAGTTTAAGAAAAAGTAGTTAACTTTGTTGGAAAAGTAAATTTAGATTGCTATTTTCCTAAAATACCCTCACATTAAATATGGTACAACTTTATGGGAACTTGAATTGATGATAAAAAAAGAATCAACTCTCATTAAATGGGGTAGGTTTATAGTAACAACTACTTACATTGAATAAGGGTATTTTAGAAAAATTAAAATACAACTATATTTTTCAATTGGAAAGTGGACTACAATTTGGGACAGATGAAAAAGAAATACACGACTATCAAAGTGGGACGGAGGGAGTAATACACTTTGTGATAGATCCCATTCACTCTTCGAACGGTTAGAATTTTTGAGATCTTAGCAGGATAGTTTCTAAAATACATCGTTTTGATTTGAAACGCTTGATCCATGAATGTAACATACTGACAATTAATCATAAGTGGTATGATCATCTCACTAATTACAATTTTGTCAATAATATATTTCTTGAAGAAGTCCATGGAAAGAAATACTCATTGAAACGAGGGCTTATTTCACTCAATTTCATACTTGATACTTCCATTGCTTACACACTATTTTTGCTGTGGACCGTGGCGTGGAGGGATGAAAACGTGGTCCAAGCAAAGGTAAAAGAGAGAAGACTAAGGACCTAAGAGGCGCTCAATGGCCACCACCTCTCCTGATGTGGTGGGAAGTCAGGGGTTCAATCCTTGTCTTCTATCAAATTGTCTGTCCCTCATGGGCAGCTCGATTGGTTTCAGCAAGCCTCCTTAAGAGCTGGTGTCCAGTGTCCGCAAGGGTCCGAGTTCCGTGGTTATCGTGTTCGTGGGGATGAGGCCTCTTCTCTTGGACCGGAATGAGATTAATCGGATCTCGTAAGAATTGACTTGGACACCCACTCCATTAGAAAAAGAAAAAAAAAAAAAAAAAAGGACCTAAGAGGCATAGTACTAGTAGTCCTTAGTTTTAGTGCATTCATTCACGATCCACATTGGATCAGAAAGTTGGTTGCGTCGTTATCAACATCAAAGGGCCTGTCCCCACCCCAAACGTCCAGGCCCAGAAGCTAGCTAATCATATGCTGCATTTACGGCGGTTAAAGACCCAATCTCTGATCTGATCTGATCTGACCTGAACCCCGCACCCCCACCCCCCCCAACCCTCTCCTCAGGGCTTGGGAGGGCCTCCAACGTGTTTAATGGTGGTTCACGACTTCCAGGCTATAACTGACAATTTTATTTCTTTTGGTAAAAAGAAAATTTCATCGTTCAATTGCTGAAAATCGTCCGGTACGATTTGATTTGTATCACTGCTTAGGACAAATATGCACTAGAAATATTAATATATTAGATCTGGAATTCGACTGATACCAATTGATCTGAAATATATAAGAAATTTTAACAATTTTGTTGGTTATTTAATTTTTGACCAAACTTGAGTTCTATAACAAAATTCTACAAATTTTTTTTTAATGAACTTTAAATAAAGCAATTGACTGTCAGCTCAAATGGGCTAAAAATGAAAACTTGAAAAATTTAATAATATAGCAGTGAAACCTTTTCAAGATTAGAGGAGCGATATTTTATATTTATCCTTAGCTCATTTATTTGATAGGTCAATTGCTTCAAGGTGGTTTAACATCAGTAGGGTTTCAGCTTGCAACTTAAAATTTTGGTCAAAGTTATTAATTAAACAATAAACAAGAGTTGATGGAAGTTCTCATTTGAAACAAAAATTTCAATTTGGGCGATTTGATTGGGACTTATTCACTTTCAGGGGTTGAATCTACAATTTGGTCAACTTAAGAGGGCCAAACCGAAGTCCATTCTATCACATGGGGCCGTGGAGGAGTGGAAGCAGGAGAAGAGACCCGTGGCCCCTGGGATCCAATTTAATGCGTGACGACAAACAAGGTGATTTGCGGTTTCAATTTCGATGCTCAGTTTTGTGCTAAACAATAAACATGCATGGTTACGTATCTAAACATGAAGAAAAATTGGATCTAATTATCAACTCTTAAATCAATCTGCTCCAAAAAAAAAAAAAAAAAGAAACTGTTAAAATCAATCTAATTCTTCGTGGCCTTGATTGTCGCATTATGCTGACTTCCCTTAGTGCTTGAATGTTACGTGCACTGACTTCATTAAAATAATTGAATTGATAATTGCGGAGACATCATGTCTTGTATTTCTAGTTTTACCAATTTTGCTTGTCCCAATTCTTCAACTTTGTCTTTTACCCATTTATTTTATTTTTTGCTTTATACCGGAGCACCCATTTTGTCTAGTAGGTTTTTATATCTATTAGCCTCTCTTATACATAGTTTCTTTAGACTCCCTTGAACTGATTATCAATTTCTTTTGCACTTGAAGACTCTTACACATAGTTTCTTTAGATTTCCTTGAACTGATTATCAATTTCTTTTGCACTTGAAGAGATATCCCTACGATTTTAAAAATCAAAGGAGAAGTCCATGTTCATCGAGTGAGAGTGACTCTTATTATAGTCTCAACCATTATTCGGCCAAGAAAAAACCCATTTTTGGGCAAGGAAGAAAATGGTTGCCCTCCCTTCACTGTAAAGGGTTTTTTTTAGTAACCCGGAACATGTCCTGATTCGACTCACTTTAGATCCATTCTGACACACCAAATCAGAGAAATACGCCGCGGTCTCACACGACGCATCCCCAAGCGAGTTACGAGGGTTCAAATTCAGAGTAAGATTCGAAATCATCACCAAATGAGTTCTAAGAGTTCGCTTACCACTGAACTACCCGTGAAGGCACCCTTCACAGTAAAGTTACTAAATAATTTATGAATTTTTATCAAACTCATTACTAAACTAAGTAGGCTATTACTTATCGGTTGTTTTTTTTTTAATTACTAAAATTCATTGCTGAAAGTTACTAATTATTTTATGAGTTGTCATCAAACTCATTACGGTTTTCTAATTTATCGTGCTCATAATGTGAGTGATAGTAAAATTTGAGCCAAACGGCTGTTAGGCATCAGCAGCCAGCACCAATGAGTATGAGTAGGACCCCTTTCCCGCCTTGAGAGGGAAATGCAAAAGAAAAGGAAAAAAAAACTGAATAATCTTCAATCTGATTCGGGCCTTAATGCTTGAGGTTACGTCAAATGCTATATACGGGCAACTCAACCCAACCTCAATTGGGTTGTCAAACCTGAGCTTGGCTTGAATGTTCCAGCAACTCAGGGTAGGACGCAGTTATATCCAGTAAAGGGATAAGCTGGGCCTAGCCTTGCCCCAAATTGTAATGTCCAGGTTCAATGGAGACGATCTTGGGACGAGCTAAACTCGGTCCAATCCTAATAAGTCATACAGTAATTCCTCATAACCCGAATGCAGATGGTCAAAATCTTCTTACGCTAAAGCTGCAAGCGATTCAACATCAAAGCATCCATTTAACCGAGGACCTATAAACCATAGCTATCTTTTTTTTTTTTTTTTTTTTTTTTCAGTTGGGTTATTCGAGTCTACACCCGACTAGTCCTCCAACCCCGAGGAGAGCGGGCCCCACCGATCCTCAGAAAATTACGCTAGGTTGCTGAGTTCGGAATCGAACCCATGCCGTCTCACCCTAACGAGAGTTACACGACCACCCAAGCAATCCGTCGGGGGCAAACCATAGCTATCTTTATAACATCACTTTTTGTACCCCGCCCCGTCGTGCATCGAATGTAATCTCGTCGTCAAAGGCATTAGATAAATCAAACCATTTGATACTCGAATCGAGTTTGATTTGTCAAGACATCCATCAAACTCGATTCACCGATTAATTAAGTCAAATTTGAATCTCGTTTCATGTTCAATAACGTTCAAACTCGATAAAGAGTCCGTTCAATCTCAGTTTGGCAAATAAACAAGCCAAATTTGAACATAATTTCAAATCGTTAAAATAATCAAACAAATTTGAACATTAGGGCGTTCAAGTTGATTAGATTCGTTTACACCTCCAACTATCAGAAGCAGCTGGAGACGCCTATATAATTCTTGCTTCTTGTTTCTCTCTCCGTCTAACCATCTTGGTGTTCAGTTGTTCCATTCTTCAGGGAGGTTACCTCATTTGCCTTTGCCCTTTTCCAGCTTGAGGAGCAAACGAAGGCTAACAAGCGAGCAGTAGACCAAGTGGCACATAGATACAATCACATGTACATAGCAACTGAATGATACAGTTCGGAGAACTTAAAGTCAGACTCTTGGGTTAAGTTGGCCTTGTAAACAAATCAATTAAGTTTTTTCTAAATAATTCTTTAGTTACTTGTGCTGGTCTAGATTTATGAACTGGTATGGTGTAAAATGGCCTCCTAAATGCTTATCGTTTGACAAAGTAAGATTTGGCAGCCAAATGTGTAAAGGATGACACTGCAGCGTTGCGAGCCAGGGAGGCTGCAAAAGATGGAGATTTCCTTCCTGCCGGCCTTTTAGTTTGGATCCCCATTTGTATGAACGTTTGAAACTAAGAAGATCCTCAGAATCTTGCCAGTAACGTGCTTGAAAATTTGGCCTGGTGGATTAAAAAGGAGGGTTCTTCACATTTGACAGCAGTGTGATAGCAATTAGTCTCCAAATGTCTACTGAAATCTTGCCAGTACAAGAAAAGTCGAAAAGGTGAGGGAGGGTCCAGAAAACCAGCTCATATAGCATTTCTCTCATATCATGGTTTATGCCTTGTCAGACACCTTCAACTTTTGGCTAGGACATCTTCACCTTTTCTTTAGAAATTTCATTCTCTTCTCCCACTTTTCCTCTTCACTTTGAATTTTCTAATTTTATATACTTTACTTATTGCATTCTAGATCCTTTCTTTAACCTCAAAGATTCCTTCTTTTCCTAATTCAAGAAAACGATATATTCCCATGTTCATACCAAAACACCACAGCGACTAGAAAACGCGTCACTGATATCTACCTTTCAAGCCACGGGCTTCATATACATATGCCCTTTTAATTTGTTGCATACTCTTGTATATAGCGGGAGCAGAGTGCTTTCGGTCAAGACGGAGCCAAAAAATGCATGAATTCAAGTATGAAGAACTTGTTCAAGCAACTGAAAACTTCTCTCAATCGCGACTTGTCGGTAAAGGGAGCCATGGCCATGTTTACAGAGGCATTCTGAAGAGAAATGGTTGCGAACATGATCAGCTTGTGGCCGTAAAGAAGCAATCACTAGGCCTTCAAAAGCTTCGAGACAATTCGAAACTCGAAAATGAAGTGAACATTGAAAAGGTTTCAGCGGAAGAAGTTTTCATTCCTGTTTCTTACGCATTCGTCAAGGATATATATACATACAGCCCAAACCGTGGATATCGCTACCGATAGCTACTGATCCTATTTGAATACAAGTATAGCTAAGGATAACACCTAATCAGCTAGATATCTCTTTACCAATTCAAACTGATAACCAACTCTGTTACAGAGATATACATTAACTCTGTTACAGAGATATACATTATCCCTAATACCCCCCCTCAAGTTGGAGCGTGAGGATCACGAACGCCCAATTTGCGAAGAAGAAACTCAAACTGATCTCGACCCAAAGCTTTGGTTAGAATGTCTGCTAACTGGTCGTGACTTCGAACATAAACCGTTTTGATCATACCTTTCTGTATTTCATCGCGAACAAAATGGCAATCAACTTCGATGTGTTTGGTGCGTTCATGAAAGACAGGATTGGCAGCTATATGCATCGCAGCTTGGCTATCACAAAATACTCCAGCAGATTGATCATGATGCACTCCCAAAGACAATAACAAACCCTTTAGCCATTTCAATTCACAGACCGTGGCGGCCAAGGAGCGATATTCCGCTTCAGCAGAAGAGCGAGAAACCGTATGTTGTTTCTTGGTCTTCCATGAAATCGGAGAGGGCCCAAGAAAGATGAAATAACCTGTAAGTGATCTCCGAGTTAATGGACAACCTCCCCAATCCGAATCGCAATAAGCTTTCAGTTCAAGATTGCAATCAGCGTTGAGTAAAATGCCTTGTCCTGGACTACCTTTCAAGTATCGGACTATGCGCAAGGCTGCCTCCCAATGCTCTTTCCGTGGCTGGTGCATAAATTGTGCCAAAATATGCACACCATAGGACAGCTCAGGCCGAGTTAAGCTCAAGTAAATCAAACGTCCTACCAGCCTTCGGTATTGATCAGGATCCTGCAGCAAATCACCTTTGGCTAAAGCGAGAGAATGATTCTGCTCCATAGGAAACTTCGAAGGTTTAGCACCCAATAATCCTGCTTCATTAATGATATCTAAAGCATATTTCCGTTGACACAAGAAAATCCCGTCAGCATTTCGAGCTACTTCAACGCCCAAAAAATACTTCAAAGCACCTAAATCTTTCATGTGAAAACCCTGGCGCAAGTATGATTTGAATGCATTGATCAAATGCGTTTTGTTTCCAGCTATAATATGGTCATCCACGTATACTAACACAGCCAACTGGATCCCATCTCGTATCAAAGTAAACAAGGAATAATCAGACTGTGACTGAAGAAAACCATACCGTTTTAGAGCTTCAGCCAATTTTGCAAACCAACAACGCGGTGCTTGTCGTAAACCGTAAAGGGACCTTCTCAAGCGACACACCTTCCCGGGTTGGTCAGTGTGAAATCCAGGAGGTAGTTTCATATAAACCTCTTCGGCTAAGTCTCCATGGAGAAAGGCATTATGAACATCCATTTGATGAAGTCCCCATCCCTTAGCTGCTGCCACAGAGAGAAATGTGCGGACCGTAACCATTTTTGCTACTGGTGCAAAGGTTTCATTGTAGTCGATCCCTTCAACCTGGTTGTTGCCAAGAATTACCAATCGCGCCTTGTATCGTTCAATGGTCCCATCAGAATTATACTTAATTTTGTACACCCATTTGCTTCCTATTGCTTTCTTCCCTGGTGGTAAGTCAACAAGAGTCCATGTGCCATTTTGTTTGAGCGCATCAATCTCTTTTTGCATAGCTTCTCTCCATCGGACATCTTTAACCGCTTGATGATAAAATCTTGGCTCAAAATTGGTTGTGATGGCTGCCAAGAAAGCTTGATGACCTGGTGAGAACTTTGTGTAATCAACATATTGAGCTAAGTCATAAGACGTACCTGAGAATGGTGATGGATTGGCTGAACTTGCAGAGGGACTTGCACTTTGAACTGCATAAGTCACACAATCCTTCAGCCGTGTAGAGACTTTCTTGGAACGAAGGCCACGACCAAGTGCTGTCACACCTTCTACTGTCTCTACGTTCTCCATTCGAGGTTCAATTGTTACACCTCCCTGCCTTACGTTGGCATTGTCATTCGGCACACAATCTAAACGTTCATGAGTTTCACGAACATGAGCAAGCTGCTCCTTTTCCTTGTCTCTTGTCTGACCGACTACCTCTTCTTCAAGGTAATCATCTATTGAATTATCCGTACAGGTTCGAACATGATCAGGTGTGTGGTCAACTGCACATGGAAACTCATCTTCACAAAATACAACATCCCGAGACACGAAATACTTTCGTGTTTCTAAATCATACAACCGCCAACCTTTCTGTCCAAACGGATAACCCACAAAGATACACTTCCGGCTTCGAGGAGCAAATTTGTCCTTCGTACGATTCAAACTCTGTGCATAACACAAGCAACCAAATGTACGAATTGACCGATAATCAGGCAAGTGACCATATAGCATTTCATAAGGTGTTTTTCCTCCTAGTAATTGAGAAGGGGTACGATTAATCAGATATCCAGCAGTTAACACACATTCTCCCCAAAATCTGATTGGTAAGTTGGCCTGAAATCGTAAAGCTCTAGCCACATTCAGTATATGTCGATGCTTTCTTTCCACTCGTCCATTCTGTTGGGGCGTTCCCACACATGAAGTTTGATGGATTATCCCTTTAGCAGAGAAATATCCCTTCAAACTGACGAACTCACTGCCATTATCACTACGAACTATCTTAACATTCTTAACAAATTGTCGTTGAACCATAGCAACAAAATTTGGTAAAATATGGCCAACTTCAGTTTTATCTATCATCAAATATATCCACACACATCTGGAAAAATCATCAACAATCGTAAGAAAATAAGATGCATTACAAGAACTCGAGACTCGATATGGTCCCCACAAGTCACAATGAATCAATTCAAATGTTTCACTAGCTCTACTATCACTAGAACAAAATACTTCTCTCGTTTGCTTAGCTTTAAAACAAGCATCACAAGTTTCATTTGAACCTAATTGAATCTTAACCCCAGAAATTAAACCTACGACCTTTGAAGACGGGTGCCCCATTATCCGATGCCAAAGATCACATGAATCCAACGTCCGAGTTTGAAGTGCTTGGACTGGCGTCTTCTTTTTGAAGTAATAAAGCCCCTTGCATCGTTCACCCGCTCCAATCACCATCCTCGAAGTGCGGTCCTGTATCAAACAAAGCTTATCAGTGAACAACACATTACATTTTGAGTCATCAACCAATTGTGATACTGAGATTAAATTGCAATGTAATCCCGGAGCATGAAGAACATTGTCTAATTGAATATTTTGTCCCATCCGAATCGACCCTTTTTGCAATGCCAGCACCTGTTCTCCATTAGGCAAGCCAATGGGACAGCCTAATATCTGGTTCAAGCTAGATAGATAGCTCGAATTTCCTGTCATATGTTGTGTAGCGCCAGAATCAATTATCCAGATAAAATTTTCCTTACCAGTCATCTTCTCATTACTCCCTGATTCTGAGTTGCAAGCGTTCAACAAACTCACAACTGCTGCCCATTGTTCATTTGTCAGTCCTTTAGGAGTAGCAAAATCCTTTGTTGCAGCAGTGGATTCTTCAATTACTTGAGCTGCATTAACTCGTGCCCCATTTCGTCCTCTTCCTGACATCTTGCCACGTCCTCTTCCTCCAGTCTGTCTTCCTCGACCTGAACCAGACATTTTAGGTCGATCACCCCACCAATCGGGATATCCAATCAGCTGAAAACATCCATCAGCATCATGCCCTTCGCGATTGCAGTATTTACAAACGGCACTCCTATCCTTGATTCCTGTTTTGGCCTGAACCACAAAGCTAGCCGCTTCGTTGTTAATCTCTTTTTCCCTGGAGATATTTCGAACCCTTTCTTCTTGGCACATCAAGGAATACGCCTTGCTCACACCAGGCAATGGAGTTGTGCTCAAAATGTTTGATCTCACTGTTCTATATGCATCGTCTAACCCCATCAGAAATTGGTGAAGTTTTTCTTCTTCTCGTTTCTTTGTTAATTCAGTTGCCACATTACACGTACAACCCCCACACTTGCACGTAGAGATTGCGTCATAATTCACCAGTTCTTCCCACAGTCGCTTCAATTTAGCATAGTAACTCATAAGGGAGAGTCCTTGCTGTTTGCAATTTGCTAATTCTGTCTTCAGTTGCTGTACTCGTGCACCATCAGTCACTGAGAAACATTCTTTAATGTCTTCCCACAAGTTCTTTGCAATCTCCCTGTGTGTCAAAGTAGATCGCACCGTTGGCTCAATCGTATTCATCATCCACGATATAAGCATGGAATTCACTGTCCACCAGTCTTCTAATTCATCGGAATCTTCATCTGGCTGTGCTATGGTTCCATCAATGAATCCGAATTTCTTCTTGGCCCTGAGAGCAGTTCGGATTGCTCTAGCCCATTCATCGTAATTATCCTCCTTCAACTGTACCTGGGTGATTATATTTCCAGGATTATCATTGGCATACAAGGTGTATGGCGACACTATTTTCTTTCCATCTCCTTCCATGTTTTTCCAGTTGACAGAAGGTTCTTGCTCTGATACCATGAAAAGGTTTCAGCGGAAGAAGTTTTCATTCCTGTTTCTTACGCATTCGTCAAGGATATATATACATACAGCCCAAACCGTGGATATCGCTACCGATAGCTACTGATCCTATTTGAATACAAGTATAGCTAAGGATAACACCTAATCAGCTAGATATCTCTTTACCAATTCAAACTGATAACCAACTCTGTTACAGAGATATACATTAACTCTGTTACAGAGATATACATTATCCCTAATAAACATCTTATCATCACTGTCCCATAATCCATACGTGATCAACCTTCTTGGCATCAGTCATGACTCTTCCAACAACAAAGTTCTTGTCATGGAATACATGCCTAATGGAACCCTTCATGAAATGCTCCGCAGCCCCGTTGGGGCGTCCTCCTGTCCCCCGCCAACATGGCCTAAACGCGCCCAAATAGCTCTCCAGATAGCCAAAGCCGTGCAGTTTCTTCATGAAGCAAGGCCACCAATTGTCCACAGGGACATTAAATCAGCCAACATTTTGTTCGACTCGGATTGGAATGCTAGGTTGGCTGATCTTGGGCTTGCGATTAGAATGAATCATGACTCCCTGAACTGGCAAATTGACTCACTGAACCGACCAGCCGGGACTATCGGTTACCTGGACCCTGCTTATACCGTTCCTAGCAAGTTAAGCACCAAAATTGACGTATTCAGCTTTGGAGTGTTATTGCTGGAAATTATTTCTGCCAGGAAAGTGATGGATGTTTCGAGATCACCATCTTCAATTGTTGAGTGGGCAATTCCATTGATCCAAAAGGATCAGATTGTGGAAATATCTGATGGAAGGGTCCCTATTTCGCGATTTACAGACGGCCTGATTAGGAACATGCTGAGCATTGCTAGAAGGTGTATAAATTTTGGAGAAACTGATCGCCCGTCAATGGGAGAAATTGTCAGCGAGTTGGAGAACTGCATTGTTGAACCGATTAGATTTCCACTATGGATGAATCTCCTAAGGAGTCTCATTCACAGGAAAAACGGTTCCAGCAAGAGCAAGACTACAGCTAGAGCTGCAACCAGTATTGTCTGTGCACCACATCAAGAAAATGGTCATGCTGAAATTTCAAGAGGGAAATTGTTGCTAAGGGAAATATTGGCTGATATTTCTTAAAATAAAAAAAAAAAAAAACCGAGACGAGGGATTTTCTTTTCTTGAGCCAGTCAGTTGTAACATGAACTCAACTGAGTCAGGTGATCGAGCTTGGCAATTGGAAAGTCAATGATCATCCTAATCCATTGTATAAAAAAGGTTGGTCCTGCAGGATATTCTCCACCAAGCGCAAGATTATCAAAAGTTGTTGGCAATTGGAATAACAGATAGCTTTATCGTAAAGCCTCGTTGATCCATGCTGATGTCCTTAGATTTGCTTGTTTCCACTTTAATTTTTTGTGGGGGAAATCTTTGTTGATTTCCTTCTTTGTAATTTACTGCTTGTAGTTTTCCTGAAGGGAAATTTGACGAGTACTGGAATACTTTTCCTATAGCTGGTCAAGTCTCAGCACTTGCTCTCTTTTCCCATGAACATTTTTATTTGGCAAACATATAGTATAGATATGAGCCCAGAAAATACTCGAGGAATTAGACATCAGACATGAAAATGTCAACTAAAATTTGGTATAACTAAACAATTGGCAAAAAAACAAAGGGCTGGCGGTCAACAACTTGCTTGACATCATGACGGCCATAATTTTGGACAAATTTAAAGGAGCATATTTTTCAACACTGGCCTTGTGTGGTGAGATATTAAAATTGGTGAAGCAATGAGTCATTTTCATTAATTTTCCGCGACCTGAGTATTGTTTCATCATGTTTGGTTCTATCAACCCCAAGCAACCCTCGTCAAAGTTTGGTACATAACCTTGTGAATTCTGATTATAGGTGTATGGGGAATTTGGAAATTTATCTGTCACCTGTAAGAGAACAATAATCTAAATGCTTCTCGATACACGAACTACAAAAATAAAAATAAGTAGGATTCTATGCGCTGTAATTAACTTTCCTTGCAAGAACATTGAGTCAATTATCCTTTTTTTAATGTTTAGTATCACTATCAATTTTCCTCGTAACATTATATTTGAATCATTTTATCCCTTACCCCCTTAGAGGATTGATAATGGCTAATCGTTTGAACATTGAGAAGTAAAACAAAGGAATGGAATTTTCTTTTTCTAATGGAAGCTTCTTTTTGCTGATCACATCTTGAAAGAAGAAGAAGAACCTCTAAATTAATGTAATCGAAAGTCAAACAACTGGATTTGTATGGATCTCTTCTTGTTTAAGGCGTCTATTCACTATTCAGTCGGAGCTTCCTTTCATCTAGGATGCATCTCAGATCCTTGACCGCATCGGGTTGTCTTTTTTTTTTTTTTTTTGTCAAAAAAGTCGCATCGATAATGCTAATGTTGTAACTTTAGAAACGGAGCAAAGGTCTCTTCCTGATCAACTAACGGTGCTCCCACCGATTCTTAAAAGCCAGAAAGATTAACATAGGTTTGTTCTCCATTACATATAGTCAAAATAATTTCTTTCTTTCAAATTGTTAGGTCGAAACATTAGTATATATACTCGAAAATTACAGTAGTAATTACACATTTTTTGGTTTGTTATTCAATGTAATATATATTTCTGGATATATTTGAGTTTATATATTTTTGCACCTAACTAAGTTTTTTTCTAAGTCATTTCGGCTTAGGTAATTGTATAATTTTCTTTTATAACAAGATTTTCATATAGATATCTTCCAATCCATCGCAATTCTAGAGTAACCTTTTCGCCTTATATGACGTTGTACATAAATAAACTACGAAAAATATTTCATAGATGTAGGTTTAGATTCCATGATATATAACGTTGATTTCAATTTGAAGCATTCTTTTTCATGCAAGTGATATTTATCGTTCGGAGTATAATACAAAGTGCAATCAATTGGGTAAGTTTTTGGGGTGAAACATGCCTAGATTGGTTAATCAATGCATGGCTTAATCACCTCACTTAAATGTCAAACGCTCCACTATTTAAGTAATCATAGGTATTGTAATCTCTAAATCTTTTGCTTTATAAGCTTTAGTTTGCTAAATTTGGAAAGTTGAGGGATGGAAACGAAGGTAACTAAGAGCTTTAGCCACTAAGTTCCAAGTTAACAACCAACATGAATTCTTGTTGGCCTCAACCAACTGCCAAGACAATCATAATACTGAATTTCCAACTTAGAATCACCACACTTGATTATGTCCGATTCTATCTTGTTTTCTTGTTTAGAGCAATCAAAAATATATGTTCAAATAGACAAATACACTTTTTAACTTTAATGCACGTGTGTCCTTAGTTTTTTTTTTTTTTTTAAAGAAATTTCCACAAGTGATAATATTCAATCAGAGAAAGCATGGAAGGATTGCATCAATAAACCAATTTGTTTATTCAATTTGTTAAAAATTACTTAAAATCTTTTTATTGCTGCTTGTCATAAGTTCTACTTGTTCAAAAAAAGAGTTTTGGTAATCAATAGCCGTTGAGGTTATTGGCCAAGAACTTCTTTCAACAAAGAAATCAGAATTAAATCACTAATCCTTAATCTCATGTAAACTTCAAAAGCCGGCAACTCTTGAGACCATCCAGGGAACGAATAATCTAACCCCAAATCCCCCCAATGATCGATGTGGGATTTTTGGAAAGGCCAGTAAGGCCACTGATATTAAAGGTGTACTAATCCCGTGACAATCAGAAACCTCTCCATACTTTTTTTTTCTTTCAACGAAGAAATTAAAATTAAATTACTAACCTTTAATCCCAAGTAAATTTAAAAAATCGGCAACTCTTGAGATCACCCACGGAAGTAATAATTTAACCCCAAGCCCCCAAGGAACTTATTGGCCAGGAACTTCTTGTCTCGGCAGATCAGGGCTTGAACATGCGTTTTTAAAAAAAAGAAAAAAAAAGAAAAGAGTTATGATAAGTTGTACAACTAGCCCCGGAAAAAAAAGTAATAATAATAAATACTATGGGGTTGTGCGTAATTAGATAGGGAGAGGACTAATTTGAAGGGTCCCAAATCAGAGCCCTCAATCAAAAGTACAATTACCCGAAAATGGTTAAAAGAATTTTTTTTTGTCGGTATGATAGCCGGAGGCCCGTAAACCGGTTCAGTCACCATCCTGCAGCCGGTCCGAGTTAAATGTCCATCAATCCATGGCGAACCACAATCTATAACTCTCGTAATTAGGGTTCATAAGCTTTTCAATATTTCGTTCCCGATTTCAATTTCCCACTGATTGGAGATTATATTTCTATCCAATTCCACCGTTTTTTCCTTTAATTTTCCCATCTTTTACGTACTCAAAAATGTTTAGAACCCTAGGAGTCAGTCGTAATTAATTTCGTTCACAAGATTACCGGTGGTTAATTGAGGAGATATGGAGACTCACATAACTCACAATTTGTTTGAGAGGCGCCACATAATCAAGTCCAGAGCTCCTGCGGTTAAATGGACCAGAGAATGGTACAAATCCCCTCAACTTCTTATATACGTGTTCATACGTGTTTATGATTTTTTCAATGGCTGCTCTTTTTTTTTTTTGGTAATTTATATCCATTCGAAATTGTTTATAGTACTTGTTTATAACATTAGATGTTTGATGCATATTTAATGTGAAGAGAAGTGCATAAATTAATTGAGCATGAGAATTTGCATATAGGCTCATGGTCAGTTGGGAGTCGTTCTTGGTGCACCTTTGGACCTCAAGAGTATAGTGATCATGTTGATTTTCGAGGTTCTTATTGGTTTCTTAGTTAAAGAGTTTGATAATGTTAACTATGTCGATTTTCGAGGTTCTTATTGGTTTAGTTGGTAAAAAAAATCAGAGTTTGACAGTGTCATTATTCGTTTGGAATGGTTTCTTTTGCCTTTCAATAGTATGGTTTTTGTGATTATGTCGAGTTTTGAAGCTTTTCATGGTTTATTTAGCCTAATAGTTTGGTATGCTCTATTGTATACTGGGTTAAGTGTTTAGTTATTATGTCCATTTTTGAGTTTTTCTTGGTCTGCTTTTTACTACTGGATGGGCTGAATGATGTGTTTTGGTAAACAGCAAATATTTTTTTTTCTTGCTTGTGGATGGTATTCTTGTTTAGTAGGGGTTTTACTAGGATTTTTGGTGTTCAAACATAAAATTTTCTCTTCGCTGCATGACTTTTAATCTGACTTAGAATAGTATATGAGAAAATCTTTTTTTCTTGTATATATGTCTAGATGTTTTCTAAATTTGACTTGCTGTTTTCTTAGGGTGCCACAAGACGTTGTTGCAACAGGAGGAAAGTGCCTTCTTCTAAGATGGGTTAATGGTTAGTTTTTGATGGTTTCGCTTGAACAATGATACTATCTGGCAAAGTGGATTAGGATCGACTATTTTAGAAGGCTATAATACATGGCTCGTACTTTATTTTTCCCTTTCAGTTCTCTTACATAATTATCTAATTCTCATTGGTCGTTCTTCTTGCATGTTACTGAAATTCTCACTTTCACATGAATGTTCTTTTGATTTCTTTAGTTGATTTATTCTTTTTTTTTTCTTGGACAGACTTGAACAATGTCAGATAGGTTGTGATTGTGTTACATGCCAGCACAGACTTGAATTATAACCATTTGTTTTAACACTTTTGAAGCATGTGGGGCTGTTCTAATTTTTCTTTTACTTCACCTTTTCTTTTATAAGGTGCAGAGGTTGAAAGTTGTTGTGATAGAATGAAACTATGTTTTGTTATTTGGAATGAACACCTTGGGAGATGGTTGTTTAGATGGTTGTTTTGAATTATTGTATAAAATTGTTATTAATGTGGGAAGTCGATTCCTGTAATTTCCGACAATTTCCATTGGATTTCCACTTTGCATCTTATCAAGGTTTTTAAATGAAAATCCATGAATATTAGGAGTCAAATTTATGACGTGGGATAGATGTTGGCTAACAGCAACTTGAGATTTGTGTCCGTGCAGAAAGCCTGATTCAACCCTTTTAACTTTTCTCAATTTCATTAAAAAATTTTAACTTAGCAATACATAGCAAATCCTGAGGAACTACTATTGTGATATGAGGAAATCAGGAGTTAGTTTATCTGAACGGCGAAGGATTTTATTTTCTTTCTACTATGAGCAACTGGGTGTCAGAGGGGTTGATCTCTAAGTGGGATGGTGAGCAGCTAAATTGCTTGGCAGTGAGTAACTTACTCATGGTTGGCAGAGAGCAACTAACTCAGTGAGATAAGATGGCAGATCTAAAAGCTTCAATTAGCTGAGCAAAATTGCTTTTTGCTGTTCTATTACCATTTCTGTGCTGTTGCTCAGTTATCCTTTTGTGTAATGTTTTCTGTGGTCAGCAGCATTTCATCTTCTATATCTTTTTTCTAAGTAACATTTTGCAGATGTAATTCACCTAAACACGTCATTTTTGCATTCTTTTTGTCAAGTGATTTTGACTTGAATTCTTGTCCCTTTTCTTTTAGAGGCCACATTGAAGGCTATCAAAGAGAAGAAAGAACCAGAAGTGCCAGAGCCAGAGCCTGAACCAACAACTGAAGTTCTCTTTCTTTGTAGTTATGAAGGCTGTGGAAAGACATTTATTGATGCAGGAGCCTTGAGGAAGCATTCACACATCCATGGAGAGAGGCAATATGTTTGCCACTATGAGAATTGTGGAAAGGTACTTTAATAAATATTTTCCATCATGCTGGACAATTAACTTTTAGATATAAAACCTTAGTCAAGGATGCGCTGGATCAACTTCATTTCAATTTTAATAAACTTTTCTGTGATTTGCATTGCTCTTCAAGCATTTTGGATTAGTGATTTTAAATTTCTGTGTTGAATTTCAGAATCGTTTCTTTTGTGTGAATCGTGTCGAAGGTTGATTGTTTCTCTTCCGCCCCACCAGCATACTCTCTTTGTAGGAGACCAGATCATTGCCTAAAATCTTGAAATATTGCTTCAGTCTAATTCATGAAAAAATTGAAGAATATTGTTGAATGATGGCCTCACATTCCTCTTCTTATTTCTCGGTATCGGACTTTTGAATTATGTTGCAGAAATTTTTGGATAGTTCAAAATTGAAGAGACACTTTCTTATTCATACTGGGGAGAGGGATTTTGTCTGTCCGCATGAAGGGTGTGGTAAGGTAATTAAATCTCTTTACTCCTGGAATTGTACCATTACTGTATGACTGCTTTTCTTCTTTTTCCTTTGTTAGTCTTTTTTAAAGTTTGTCCTTGGTCTAATTTTGGTTTACAATTTTTCTTTGATTTATGCTTCTTTGCTATGTTCATGTGTGATCTACCTTAAGTGCATACATCTCTCTTTACTTTTTCCCCTTCAGAATTCTTGTGAACACAAATGATTAGTTTTGCTGAGTTGATAATTATGATTAGAGAAGGGGACATCTACTGACCAGTATTTTTCCGGGCCCTATATGTGAGCCTTTATATGAATGATGAATGACCTGTTTATTTCTGCAACTTGAAGGTTATGAAATGTCAGACTCAAGACGACTATCATCACGCTCTTTTGCCTAATTTTGTCCTTTTCTTGATTTTTTATGTTGCAGGCATTCTCATTGGATTTCAACCTCAGATCACACATGAAAACCCATTCACAGGAGAACTACCATATCTGCCCGTATCCAGATTGTGGAAAGCGCTATGCGCATGAATACAAGCTAAAAAATCATATTGCGACTCATCATGAGAAGGTCTATAACTTCTCTGTTTCCTTCATTTTCTTTCCTATCATATAGTTCTGTTTCTGTCCATGAAGAATTGCCTAGTCATTCTCGTTCTACGGTTCTTGGGAGAATTGGCCAACTCTTCAGATGGTGGTTTTTTGCGATACATGACTTTGTAGGATAATTTTTGTTCTGTGCACGATGATTACATATATATATATATATATATATATGTATGAAGGTTTACCTGTATGAGGTTTTAGCTAGCTTCTGTTTACCTTTTAGTACCTAAATGTATACTGATATGCTTGATTCTATTGATGTTCCAAAATGTTTTGAATAGCAATGGTTCTACCAAATGACTTGCTTGAGCTGTAGGTGTATATATATCAGATATTATTATGAAACAAGGGTGTTATTGGCTAACCAGGAGATCAGACTCAACATAGGAACGCTAAACAGTTTAATTTTGTTTGACATTTGGGTGAATCTGACAAGAGCAGCTTCTTGAGTTCAAAAATTACAAGTGGCTCTTTCTGAACAGTTATGTGGCAACTGGCAAGACTAAGGTGCTCTTCATGCAAAGTGATTGCATGCATAGATTTTGCAATAGATGTTTGAGAGCTGAGATTTTGTTACTTTTGTAGTTGGACTTCAAACGTTTTAGATTGCTTGTTTGTGCTCCTGTCACAGCTATCAAGGTCTTCAACGTATTCAAGCTTGCTGTCATTTGGATCTGAGTTTGTGACAAAGCATATGTGTGTGTTCTTGTATGTTAATAGTTGCTTTTAAGCACTCTCTATGGTGCTGATAATGGCCCTCATCTCTGCAGAATATGGTAGAAACTCCAAAATATGCCCTGCCACCAGAGAAGCCAGTGAAAACTCCAAAATCTTCAACAGCAGCTTATAGCTCGGCGTCATCAGACCGCCCTTATGCCTGCCCTTATGAAGGGTGTGAAAAGGCCTACATCCACGAGTACAAGCTAAATCTTCATTTAAGAAGGGAGCACCCAGGCCATTTTAAGGATGAAACTCCTAAAAATGCCCAATCAACTGCTGAAAATGACATGGATGAAGGCAGCGATCAAGATGCATACGCTGGAAAACGTGGGAACGACAAAATCCAGAAGCAAAGCAAGGCAAAGCCAAGCTTAAAGTTACCTCCAGCAAAAGTTCAACGTAAAAGCTCCAATGCTTCTCCAGCTAATGCAAGTGTCGCGAAAAAACCTTGGCCAGTAAAAGAAGAAGTATACGATGAGGAAGATAGTGAAGAAACAGAAGAGGAACGCGAAAATGTCGGGGACGGTTGGAGGTATGCCGAAAATGAAGACGATGACGAAGAGACGGAGTATGAGGACTGAATACACATGCATCTATGCACATAATTTGGTGTCTTTGCCTCGTCTTGTCTGGAACAAACTTCATGTCGTCCGTTTTCAGCGTCTGCCTCCAACCAAAAGTTCAAAATTCTGCCTGCTGCTTGAGAGACGCGCTCTAGCGCTAGTTCGACATGGTCATTCTTTATTTTAACAATTGGATGTAATTTTAGTCAAAAATGTTTTATTACTTTACTTGGTGATTATAAATTTGCCGGGTCTCTCACTGTTGAATGACATGACACGGAACTAGTCAACAAATATATACTACTGTACCTCTGGGGCACATTTGTCATACTATTTATGACTCATTTTATTTTCTAGCATTTAATTTGTGAATTAGTTAATTTTTACCAAAAATAATCTGTAAAAGCATTTAAAATAAAATTTACACACATACATATACACATACATATACATATATATACATGTTTGTTTTTTAAAAGAAAGCGCAACTTATTTTCTATGATCCGAAGTGCATTAAAGAAGAATTGCATTTTGATTTGAATTCAAAACAGTTTGTTGTATTTTATATTTTGTATTATAATAAATAACAAAATATGTAATGTAATACAAAAATAGACTTCTAATTAAAAAAAAAATAGAAAATGATGGTATACTTCTAGTCTAGTAATATTGTTGCAACTTGTATTAAATTCATTGACCATGGTATGTTAAAGTAGTATTTACTTTTTTTATTTTTTGTCAAGAACATATATTTTGCAATGACAAATCTCACTCCATTATAAAACTTTTAACCTCAAGATGGAAATAATACAGAATATTGGTCAAGCACACTAGATTATTTTGTTAGGCATTCATCTGAAGATTTATTCAAAATGAGGGAAAAAAATAAAAAGATATATTCTTTGAAATAAAAAGATTAGTCCTCTATGCAGCACTGCGCACCATATATATCTTATCTTATCTTACATATATAAAGCACGAATAGCTTGCGAACAGTGCCTGGTGGACGGGTTATGCCGTGATTTGTGTGAGCTTGAGGGGCATTTTGGTCTTTTGCTGATGGGTGGGAGTGGCTCTGCTGGTATTTTGCTTTTGTCCGCTGGCTCTCTTGCATTGTAACCTTGCTCTGTCCGCGTGGCTCTTCATTTTGGTAGTCAGCAATTACTATTAAGTTAGTGGGCGGTCAGCAAATGTCTTGAAAAGCTTTCTAGAGTCTTCATTCTTTGCTTTATGTATATTTCGCCTCACACGTATGTTTGGTTTCCTAAGCTCTTGTGTAATTGCAGTTGCTTTGCCTCCGATGGTGAGTAGGCAGTGGACGGTGTCTCCAGTGATCTCTGGTTTTGCAAAGTTTTCTAGAGTCTTCACTCGTTGCTTTATGTATATTTCGCCTCACACGTATGTTTGGTTTCTTAATCTCTTGTGTAATTGCAGTTGCTTTGCCTGCACTGGTGAGTAGGCAGTGGACGGTGTCCCCAGTGATCTTTGGTTTTGCAAGGTGAAATCTTCATTGTCTCACTTAGCTGATTTTCTGAGCAAGCTGATCTTCTAAAGTCTCCACTCTGTGCTTTATTTGCCCCTTTTTTTTTGATGGTTTGCTGTAGATTAATGTTTTGACAATGGGTCGGAATAGAGTCTTGAGTGGTGTTTTGGTCTTCTGGCATTGGATGGTAGTGGTTTTGGTGGAAATTCACTGCTGTCCGCATGCTATTATTGGATAGGAGCAATTTTGGGGGGTGTGCAATTTCGGCCTTGTTTCCTCTCTTCTTTTCTTGGCTTTCTTTACCAGGTGTCCAAGCAATTTTGGCTTTCTTCAACATTCCCCATGTGCTGTTCTCGGACGGCAACAAGTTTAGCAGTGATTTGAGGTACAATGGAACCACCACCGCTTGAAAGCTCTGCAATCTCCATTGCTCTTTCTCGCGCTTCTCTTGGCCTTCTCTGCCAGTTTTTTTACTCATCGTCTTCCTATTTAGTTGTTCCCTACACCACGTCTTTCTCCATAATCTTATCTAGAAATCTACAGTAGATTCCCTCTCAATTTTTCCTACACGCACAACAAAAATGTAAACACCTTTTCCAATTAACCCCATCTCCGTAATTCCATTTTTGAATTGTTTTGCCTCTCTTTCTTCTTATTTTTTTACTTTTAAGTGTTCTAGGTTTTATCATTGCATGGGATTTCAATTTTCATGTGAATGGTTGGATTTTTTCTTGAGTTGGGGTTGACTAAATATGTCATTACAGGAAGTGGAGAAGTGGGCGACGAAGGAGGAGAGCTCCTTCCATTGGCATTAGAGGGAGATTTATAGTTGCATAGGACATTGGAAACCACAAGGCTCCGATTGGAGTTCAAAGATAAATAGGCATATTGAGCCAGTCCCAAAAATCAGAGGGTAAAAGATAAAAATAAACTTCTCTACTCTAATTCTCACTTTTTTTTAATGCATTTTGCAGAGCTCCCACGAATCTTCCGTAACTTTCAAATTTAATTTTCCTAACCCAGAAAAACTACTCGGGATGTAATTTGAGAACTAATCTTTCTGAAGTGGCGTTGGACGCTGAAGAGTGCTGCTGGAGGGGAATAAACAACATGGTCGAGATTCGAAAGAACCGTAAAGAAGAAAGCTTGCGGAAGAAGCTCCTGCAGAATGCATTTGCTGTTCAATCGGATACCTCTTCTGTCGAAAAAAATGTCTACATAAATTAGAATTTATATTTTGTTCCTTTGAAGTTGTTGCTGCAGATGGCTTTAAGTAGGGCTGTGATCAAATTTAAATTTCCGATTGTGTTGTTTTTGGGCAGGATTTTCACAATTTTTTTACAGTTTCCTTGTGTTTGAATAGAGCTAGGGCTTGCACTTCAGCTCTTTTCTTGAAAGTATGTCAAAAAAAACACACACACACACATACACACACAAAAGTAATAAAAAATATACCACAGCAGAAAAAAAAAAAAAAAAAAAAAAAAAAAAAAACCAGTCAAGGCTATCTGACGCATAGCGGGCTGAAAAAACTAGTGTATCAAAATCCGCCAATATACAAACGAATCTTTTCGAAACCAACCCAGAACGCCTCTTTAAACCATTCATCAACATAAGCCCACTAGACCCAATCCAATATCCACTCCAGTCCAACCCGGCGGCCACCTCTCCGACACAGCGCCCACTCCACGGGCTTGCCCTCCGCCGTAACCTTTCTCCTTTCGTACGGAAGCTTCAGTCGGCCTTCTCCTTCCCCTTGCTCAAGGGTTCTTAAGTTTAGCGCCTAAATACTGGTATGGAGATTGGTTTCTTATTATTGTTTTTGGCGTATTTTTTTTTTGTTACATTGATTTGGTCGGATTGATTTTGCCTATCAATGTTTCTGGGATGTTCTTCAGGAGACCGAATTTATACAACTCCCTTTCTGTTAATTAATGTTGTAAAATTTTACATGGTCCGGAATGCTTTTATAGTCTCCGAAAGTGTTGCTGGTTCCTTTGATCTTTATTGATTTATTTGTTGCTTTTTTTTTTTTTTTAATCATCTGTGCAATTTTACCGATTTAAGTTACAGGGATGTAGATTACGTTATTTGAATACATACCTAGAGGCTGGCTCATCATGCTTTTAGTCCTGATATGGATTACTATATGCTTTTATTATTTCCAAGTTAAGCATTATTTCCGTCGTAAGAAGCATAATTTAAATACTAGCATCAAGTTTGTAACTTGTCCTTACTTCTTGCCATCGACGTACCTTGGTCATCTCTGAGCTCATACAAATCTTCACATGTCATACGTACAGTTCGTAGCCCCAATGAATAAAGGAGGGGTAGGAGGAGTTGGTCTTGGAAGCGGTGGAGGAGGCGGGCCAACTGCTGCTGCAGCCGCTGCAGCTGCTCAAAAGCAGAAGACCTTGTTGCAGAGAGTTGATGCTGACATTGGAAACATAGTTGACAATTTTAGTTTCCTTGTTAATGTTGCCCGGGTAATCTTACTCTTTCTCTCTCTCTCTCTCTCTCTCTTCCACAGGATGCTTATTCTTGGCAGAATAGTGTTGAGGCAGTTTAGGAAGAGTCTAATTTTGATTTCGCATTGTAGTGTCACATAATGTGATAGATTTAGAGGGCTGCTAGTTCTCCCACTGACTACTTCAAATTCTTTCTCCATGGTGTCTACTAAGTTTCGGAACTTGATATGAGAATTGGACTTGTTACAGTTTACTTCCTGCAGTGGTATCTTGATAATCACCCAAAAACACCCTAATAAAGCATAAATAAAACTTAGGAGAAACTTTTCAAGACCCCACTTCAGAACTATGACCTGAAAGGAGGGGAAATGACTGAAAACATTGGCAAATTTGTTTTCTGGGCGCATATTCACCTTGTGGATTTTGTTTCTTTGAGGATGGCACAAGGTGCAGTATCATCGCATGGCCGATGGATGGTATAAGCTCCTAACAGATCTAAATGCGTTTTAGGTGAATGATCCGCCAGTAAGAAATTCCCAAGAAGCTTTCATGATGGAAATGCGTGCAGCCAGGATGGTAAGAAATCTCTTATTTGTTGGACTTTATGCAGGTGTTTATCCTTGAATAGCATTGCTGAATGGACATTACAGATAAGCTACATAGCTAGGGGATGAGATTGAAATTGTAGAAGCTTTCTCAAGGGATTGGAGACTGAAAGATTTATCGTGCTCACCGTCTGCTCTTCTTTTGTCAAATCCTTATACTATTTTGTGTGCGTCTTTGTGGGTCCATTTACCATTAAATTCCATTATCTTTGTTTTTCCCCCCTTCTGTTTACTCTAAAAACAGGTGCAAGCAGCTGACTCATTGCTCAAGTTAGTCTCAGAGTTGAAACAGACAGCAATCTTTTCAGGATTTGCCTCTCTTAACGACCACGTAGAGCAGAGAACAGAGGAGTTTACCCAACAGGCAGAGAAAACAGACATGATGTTGGCCAGGATTGGAGAGGAGGCTGCTGCTAGCCTAAAAGATCTTGAGTCACACTACTACTCCTCTTCTCAGAGAACAAATATGCCCTTTCCTGCTGATAATTGAAAGAGAGGGATACCAC
Organism: Coffea arabica; assembly: GCF_036785885.1. NCBI lineage: Eukaryota > Viridiplantae > Streptophyta > Magnoliopsida > Gentianales > Rubiaceae > Coffea > Coffea arabica. The sequence goes on along the minus strand of NC_092312.1, from coordinate 20,735,866 downwards.
ACTCACCTCTGGGCTGCGAAGTCGCTCGAAATGCGTGATTTTGGTAAAACTAAGACGAATGCTGTACATGCAAATTGTATCTTTCTTGAAACGCGGAGGGTTTTCCTTTTGAGGTCCATACTGAGCCTCTTTTGGTTGTGGATGCCTTCAAAAAATTAGCTGTATCCTAGAATAGATTACACATTTACGTAGTTGAAAAACTTGTTTCTGAAAATAGTCTAATCCAAAGAGAGTGTAAATCTTAGCATGCCGTGGTGGATGCTAGCTATCATATGGGCATTGAATGGTAACTGACTTCAGTCGATGCTAATTGCGAGGTATAATCCGTTTTACCTATTAACATTTTTCTGCTGCCAGTAGTCCCTCAGCCATAGTAGCTTTTAGAAATTCATTATAGATGATCCTCCCCGAATACCCCCCCCCCCCGGGGTGCCTCTCTTCTCTCAGGCCAAAAAAACCATCGTCCATGACTTTTGAGTTATAATGTGCATTATTCCTGTTGTTGTCTCCGAGTTAAGCAAAAAGGTAGGGAAAAGGAGGAGAAACAAATTTAAAAAAAGAAAAAAGAAAAAGAGAAAGGGAAGAGAATAAAACTATAATAAAAGAAAAATTGGAGAACTATGACGGACCCTCTTTAACTGATTCATTTTACGAATTAAGACATTGTTGTCTGTGACAATAAGGTAGTAATGCGCTAAAATCACAATGATGTGGTAGGGCCTAACGGATAAAGAACGTTCGTAGTTCGCTAGTTCAAACTTTAGCCAAGATTCATGTAAAAGTTGTAATCAAAGAAGAAGGTCCAAAATAAATGCATAGATCCTGTCTTGTAAATAATTCGAGCATCCTGTGGAAAAGAACGAGGCTCAGCAGCTACACAGGAAGAATCCTAAAAAGATATGATTCTAAAATATAGAGTGGAGCAAAAGATATGATTCTAAAATAAGAGCCTCTAATCCATGCGTTTAATGGGATTTCACGTACTCCTGAACAATATGAAGACCTTCAGTCTCTTCTCCATAATCCTGCAAAATGATTAGATCATTAGGTTTGATGAAATAATTTGCCTTATTCCAGATTAAGGAAGAAAATGGCCGGAGAGGCTCCAGGAGCTTAAGAGGGAACCAAAGCATAAGGAAAAAGCCTATCCATTAGACCCGCTTATTATTCAGATATTACCAGCATTTTAGCACAAAGTACGTTTTATAGCTTGCTCTGTCAACAAACACACTTTTTCCCGAATAAGAAAAGAAACTTGCAGCGTTTACTCAATAGTAAGGGGATGAGCCCATAGAGATATGAAATCACAAAATTTACCTTCACAACAATGCAGGAGCAGCCAACTACCTTCCTTGCATTACCTTCAGAATCAATTTTACACAACTGTAGACAATAAACAGAGGGACTGGAATTAACAGAACAACTACTCGTATTCTCAAAGAGGAGTGTTAATCTGAAAAGAACATCAAACTGTTGGCAGTAAGAGAGCACAAACATAGACAGAGCATGCATGCATAGGAATTTAAGAGTCTTTAAGCTTCTTAAAAACTTGCATTCTAGTTATCCAGATAAAAGAAAGGATAGGTCATGCTTAAAGCTTTTAAATTGTAATCTGCAAAAGATAGCTAAAAGTAAGAAATCATTTAGCAAATGATAATACTTACACCAGCCCATTCACCAAGAGTCTTGGCACTAGGTACTGTAATCAAACTGACATTGTGATCAGCGCAAAGAGCCTTGACCAGTTTTACAAAATCTGGCTGGTCACAATCCTCTGCTAAGACACAGAGTTGTGCAGCATGCTTCTCAATTATTTTAGCAGCCTCGCGCAGACCTCGAGCAAGCCCTCCATGAGCCTTTGATTTTTTCAATACCAATTGCAGAGCAGTCATGATGTCCATAGGTTCTCCAAGGGCAGGCGCAGGACTCTCTGCAACAACAACATCCTCTCTGTTGCAACAAGGGATACACAAACAGAACCATCATCACATAATTGTAGGGGAAGAAGATCAAAGATACAAAATTAATTGATGAACGTTTCTCCTCCTGCTGATAACGTGAGATAATTGAATGACAACTTCAATAGCATTGGCACAACATGGGACCAAAAACTGGATGCTAGAAGGTTTGCTACAGATACAAAAGTTTGTGGGGCTTGAAAGCTACTCTTTAGACTGGAGTGGAGTGGCCCATACTGCCTAAGAGACAGACGCAAAACTAACCCAAAAAGTAGTAAAGAAATTGACGAAGTCAAACAATAACAGACCAAGAATTCAGCATATCAGAAAACTAACATAACATGATTCAATGGCACTTGAGCTGCACTGCAAGTATGTAGCCAATCATGCGTAAGTTGTTCTCAACCCAATGGTTTCATCAGTCTAGTCAAGTGATCTTTCTCAAATGTACTACAAAATAATATCCCTTTTCTTCCAAACCCCATTTGCTTTCTGGGTTCAACCATCCATGCTTTGACAAAGAAAAAAAAGCGCTCGGCATTTACCTAACTAGTTTCAATTAATCGACAGAGACATAAATTTTCAAGTAAATCAGAACAGCAAAAAATTAAGGAAAGAAAAAAAATAAAAGAATACAATTTAGACATACCCAGACATTTTGGCAGACCGATATCAACGTTTAAAAACCTCTATTTCCTGTGACGAGTAGGCCAAAAAACAAAAAGAAAGTAGATTAAGAAACAATCGGGCAATCAGTAAAAATCCAGCAAATCTGCTCTCGTCATATTCCAAGATTAGTATCTTATGCAAGATAAACATGAACAGAATCTGCCAAAACAAGCATAATATTGTACTATAGAGTAGCGAAGATGGGAGGACCTGGAACTTTTGAGGCAGCAAATCTTCTCAGGCGGGCTGCGTAGAAGAAACAGTAAAGGGAAAGAGAGCCGAGGGCTTTCGAAGGGTTTATAATTCATGCCAAGCGTACAGGAGTACAGGACCATTCTTTTGCAGAAATTGCTCAATGGTCCTTGAATTTTTAATATTTTTTCCCATTTACGACTTTTCTTGTAAAGTTTGTCATAGTGCACGGAAGCAATTGCTATTTGCTAATCAAAGTAACGACCGTTAGTTTATCATTGATTAAAAAAAAAATCAACATTTAATTGGATCGTGTGAGTATAAAAACATTTTATTTTTGTTAAAATGTTGAAATTTAGGGTACTAAATTTCTGTTGTCTTGTCAGCAAATACCTCTCTAGATAATCTCTCACGTCCGACCTATATATCTTGTCAGTAAATACTTTTTAAATTGTCATTTTTCTTAGGGGGTGATCTTCATCCTTTGCTTTCTTTTTAACCTTTTTAATCACCTCAACCTCTCAAGTTTCTAGAATAATGATTCTGTTGTTGTCTGTGAAGCAGCTTGTGCTTGATCCGTAACATGTGGTTATTGTTTTGTTACACTTCATTGGTGCTGCTAGTAATAAAAGCAAAGTAGGAACTAGGAAGAAACAAAATCAGCATGGCTGGTGTGAGTTATAGTAAGCTCTCGAAGTATAACTGTCTATGGAAAATCCAGTAGCTGCTAAGAACCACATACAACACGAAATGAAAGCCTTGGTGTTTTTTTTTTTTTTTTTAATAAAAAATTTTGAGTGAGTTCGGTTCCGATCACTGTCATGGGTCAAGAGCATAGATTGTTCGTAGAAATTCTTACGTACCGCCGCCAACACAGCTATCGTATCGATATCGATAAGGGGATTCAAACACTTCTTTCTGTGCCACTAGAATGAGCATCCAAGGGCCTCTGTAGTACCCGTCACTGTAGAGTGTGACATTCATACGCAACACATTTAGCAATTAATAAGTAACAAACAAACAAACAAATGAATAGGTTCATATTCACCTAAATTGACGTGGATCTCCATGATTCCTTAGTCCTCAAGCAGTCACATATGCTTGACGTTTTCTTTTTTCCTTCTTTTGAGATGCTTCATCGACAATGCTCGCAGAAAGGAGAAACAAAAAAAGGGCAAACCCGAAAAAAAAAAAAGGGTAAAGGAGCGATTAGGACCATAGTTCTGCAAGCACGAAAATGTCGTAAATAGTGGTGAGTGAGATAGTGAGAGCCACCACGTCTGTGGAGAATGCAAAGCACGGCCAAGTGTAAAGGCGACCCCTTTGCATGGCTTATTGGTGAAACCTTGGACACCGGCAATTGCTTCTTTTTATTAGATTGGCACCATCAGTGGGTGCAAAAGTGAGAAAAAAAAGCAACTTTGTGTCTCCATCCTATTATATTCATTGTATATGATTGTGCCACTCTATACTATAGACAAGAAAGCTCGAGCAATGTTACCGGTATCTTCGGAACCTTAGGTTGTGTTTGGATTGCATTTTCCGTTATTTTTCATAGAAAAATTACTGTAGCGATTTGATATATGTGAGGGAAAAAGGTGATAGGGAAATGTAATCACGAAAAACGATAATATTTTTCGACGAAAATAAGCAATCCAAACAAGGCATTAGTCATGCCCGGAAACGAAATGACCATTCTACCTTTGTAGCTAGATAGAAAGAAGCAAAAGAAATGTACTCCCATTATTCTATCTATGGCTGGCCACATTGTGTAAATTTATTTTTCCTCCTAATTAAGACTTGTTAAAATTCAGCAATATTATCAAAATTGTGAAAAGCTTTGGGTCTGAGTTGGAAACAATCAAACTAAAAAGTTGAGTTGCTAGACAGATCATTATTAACTTTTGACTAATTTGTAGGGATCGTTGCTTCTATTTCTTTTTTTTTTTTTTAAAGTATGTGCAACAATTCCTTACTTGGTACTACTATATGTTTTAGATTGTTACTTAACCGTTATATCATCGACATCAAAACATGTATACTATACAGTTTGAAATTATAAATAATTCCTCACAACATTCACCTTTTTTCCACAGACGAATTTTTTTTTTTTGGGTGGAGAATTAATTAATTAACCCAATTTATTTGACAAAAGAGCCACCAGCAAAACACCAACCATGTAAATATCAAAAGGAACACGGGGCAAGGCTGCAAAATTGGCAATTTTCTTTTTCTTCGTTTTGAAGATCTTCGAGAGTAATTAGTAGATTATAAATAGGCATTGGTACGCTGCGTTTCATGACCAAGTTACAACGGTGTACAAACATCTGAAGACTGAAAAGAGTACTGAAAACACTCCTCAAAAATGGCCGGTGAATCCTCGGCGGCTGCAGCGACATTGGCGGTCTCTCCGGTGACGGAGGAGGAGATTACTTTGACGGTGAAGTGGAGCGGGAAAGAGTATACAGTGAGAGTGTGTGGAGACGACACTGTTGGAGAGCTGAAAAGGCGAATATGTGAAGTAACCAACGTGCTGCCTAAACGACAGAAGCTCCTTTACCCCAAAGTCGGCTCAAAGCTCTCCGATGACTCTGCTCTGCTCTCACAACTATCCCTTAAATCCTCTCTCAAAATGACCATGATCGGGTTTGCTCCAATCCCTTTTACATTGCTGCGAACATCTGTTTTTTTTTTTTTTTCCCATGGTCTTTAAGGTTTTTTCTGTACTGTAATATAGGGTAGTAATATGCTTCTGGAAGTTGATTCTGTGAAGAATTGAAGGATCTTGGTAAACGGGCTGTCTTTATTTCTATTTTTTCTTCTTTTAAAGTCTTTTGTTGTTCAAATTTGTAGCAGTAATAAAAATCTGATCTTTTAATCTGTTGCTTAAGCCGTTAAATCATAAATGTGTGTGCTACATCTGCGCTGTATGGGTCTATAAATTTGTTGTTGTAATGGAACTTTTGACAGCTACTTGTTATGTATAGGCATATAGAGTATGTTGTTGGGATGTATAGGCACGTAAATCTAGTCAAGGTTTAAAAAAGTGTGAAGACTGATTAGTACGAGCAAAATCACGGTACTCATCACGTTTTTCAATCCTTTTTAAAAAAATTAGACCAAGATTAGTAATCTATAAACCTTTGTGCTAGAATACACTATGTTTGTGGTTTAATTGAATATCTTGGTGAATTGTAGAATTTATTATTTGGCTTGTTTAAATTCTAGGTAGACTGTAAGGTTCAAATTTTTGAAGGAAAAGGAATTCTGGATCCATAAGCCTGGATGACACTACTATTCAGTCTGATTTAGATATTGGAAATAGCTTACTAAGTGGCATGAGTTTTGGTATGTAAGGGGAATTAGTCTAGTTATGACATTTTGTTTTGCTCTTCTCATTTCAAATATACTTTGTTTTGCAGCACCGTTGAAGATGATATATATGTGGATCTAGTGGATCCCCCTGAGGTTGTGGATGATTTTGAACTTGGGCAAGATGAAGTCATAGAAATCAAAGATAAAGAAGTTAACAAACAGAAACTTCGGAGGCGCATTGAGCAGTACAAGGTAAGTTTATCTTTGTAAATTGTCCAATATGGGGAGCTCTATTGATGGCATTCCGATTAGGGATTCTATCAGTTGCGAGCAGTCAGCAAGGGGTTGTTGTAGCATAAGTAGATTCCCCAGTAAAATCTAACCAATGGATGGATTTTTTTTGGACATATTGTCAGTTGCAATTTTTTGCTTTTATCATTCTGAGGAAGCAAGAAAAAAGATTTTTGTATTATTACTCCTTGGAGCTCTAGTTATAACTTTTCGTTGAGAAAATGGAAAATTTTCAAAATTGCTGCTCTGTGATGCTTCTCTGCTTGATTTAAACATTGTCAGGCTTCTTCTTTTTTACTTGTTAGATCTTAGTACTATGCATTGGCACTAAGCACTAACAAATCTCTATGAAAATTATGACTTGTGATTTTCTTGCAAGAGTTTTACTTAAAGTACCTACTGGATAACTTGCCCAATTTAGTGGAGGAGGGTTCAGACTGCTTGCTGGGTGCCCACCTGAAGCTAGAACAGGAGTGAATTTGTTGGACTTGTTTCTTCTTCTTTATGTTATTAGCCTTATTATGTGATAAAAGATGAGTTTGGGATTTCATTTAGGCATTGGCTGTTGGGGAGCTTTGCACAATGATTGAAGTTTATGTCTGTCAGAAGTTTGCAGTTAGATCTATTGTCTATTGTTCTTTCTGTGGAGTAGACTTGAGCTCCATTGAGGCTGGCTTCGGGATTTTTGCCTCGGGTCGCGGCAGTGTTTTATCTGTGGATTTGGGGTGTGACATTTGAAGTGTATTTTAGCATATGTATTACTTTTCACCTGGTTGCAAAATTGTGACTTGCATAGTTTAGTAGGTATAACTCTTGCTAATGATTGTTGAATCATTGGCTATTGAATTTAGATAGTGCTCCGCAACCCATGCCGTGAAGGTAAAAAACTACTTGTTCTGGATATTGACTATACCCTGTTTGATCATCGGTCATCTGCTGAGAACCCAATTGAACTGATGCGACCTTGTAAGTGTATCTTCATTTTTCTTCCTATGCTTTCTTTGGCGGCGACCAAATTCTGAACAACCGTCTTCAATAATCTATTGCAGATCTTCACGAATTTCTGACTGCTGCTTATGCGGAATATGATATTATTATCTGGTCTGCAACCAAGTGAGTTTTCTTTGTTTATTGTCATACAAGATTATTGTCAGGGTTTGTTTTCATTCTTTAAGCAGTAGGGCAAATAGCTCTTATATCATCTGTGGTAGTCACCTTCTTTTCAAAATTCATCAATACTCTTCATAAGTGCTAGTTCTATAATAGGTCAGTGCACCTTTCTGGACATCTTCTGCAACCATGGATTTTTCAATGTTGATGAAGCAAACATTGAAAATTACTAGTTCATTTAGGTGTAAGAGATAACAAAGTGACTCTGATTTTGGTTTATATCATCATTGTGGAAGTTGATAATTCCGGGACTAAATACTTTGTCTTGTATGCTTAATGAGTCATTCCAAAGTTTCTGGATTATATACAGCCATTTAATATCTTGTAATATAAATAAACTAGACTCAATTACTAATCTTAAACAAAACAGTGGCAGATGTAAGCAGAAATAGAATAACTAATATTCTTACAAAAAATATTGGGAAAAATGAAGAGAATAAAGTTTTTGTCCTAAACAGAACATCCAGAAAGAAAAATTCAAAGCAATTGCTAAACATGAGATAAAAAGTTAAATATGTTTGCTAAATTCCACACTCCAAAGTATGAAATGCTGCTTTTGAAATAGTATTGAAAACAGCGAAAGAGAACACTTCATGAAAGGGGAATGTTTCCCACGTAAAATGTTCCAGCAGTTAATGAAAGAGATAAAGGTCTTTGGTGTTGCATACTTCCAATGGAGCTTTGATTTTGGAACAGGCTGAAGAAGTTGATATTGCGAAAATATAGATGACACAGATAAGAGTTTCAGTGCAAAAAAAAGTAACTTTGATATTGATGTAACCCCCCTTATATGCAAGTGCTTGAACTCCATTGACTTTCACTTTTACAGAATGGAAGATTCCATTGTAGGCATTTACATCATAATACAGGATCTAAGCATAGTGGCAAAATAGGTCAACACAACATGTTATTACGATTCTTTTCCATCATTCTCTAGACAGTGTTATATGCAACTTAGAGAATAAGTCATTGGTTTTTCGAAATTTCCTGAATGCATTTCCAGCATAACTTTTGCTTTAAGATTGACACCGGAGTAGCTTGTATCTCTGTGATTTTGCTATATTGACTCATATGTAGAATTCATCTACTTGTTTCTTGATCAAGAAAGTTTCTACATATATGTATCCTTTGGACTTGTAGGCTTTGGTGTGCTGTGGATGATGGAACTTCACTGTTTCTTAAGCACCAAATGACTGATTGTTTTGTTTGCAAATTCCAAAATGATTGTGAATGATTGGAATTACATGGATTTCTTTATTGTGACTCATCTCTCTTCTTTTTTACAGCATGAAGTGGGTTGAATTGAAGATGGGACAACTTGGTGTACTCGATCATCCTAATTACAAAATTACAGCATTGCTGGATCATTTAGCTATGATCACTGTTCAATCAGATACTCGTGGGGTCTTTGACTGCAAACCACTTGGCTTGATTTGGGCACATTTTCCAGAGGTTGTTCACTTTACATTTTGCTTTCTTCTGGGTTTTATTTATGGTTGGATGGGCATATGGTGCTTGTTTCTCAAGATACTTTTTAATTTTACAAGCTTACACATGACCAACTGGTATATGCAGTGTAGCATCATATGATATTCTTTTGTAATCTGGAGCAACATACTACTAGATTGCTGACATATCTATGTCTTGCTATTGATGCTCTTTCCAGTTTTACAGCTCGAAGAACACCATAATGTTTGACGACCTACGAAGGAATTTTGTAATGAATCCTCAGAATGGGTTGGCCATAAAGCCATTCAGAAAGGCCCATGCAAATCGTGGCACTGATGAGGAGCTGTTGAAACTCACGCAGTACTTGCTTGCTATAGCAGACATTGATGACCTTAGCAGCATTGATCATAGCGACTGGGAGTCATTTAATGAGGACAGTTACAAGAGAAGACGACAAGAATGAATGGGGAGATTGGTTTTAGAACTGTATCTATACCCCTTAGGGAACATGTGGGTCTTATTTTGTTTGTCGAAGATGCAATCCAGTGTGTGTTTTGGTAGGATCTGAAGCGTCTTCTCTGCTTAACCTGCAATGGCATGGTGATAGGCGGGTTATATTATATCAAGTCTAAGAAGTTCACAAGGGGTATTGAAATTGGACTGTAAAAATTATGTATTCTCCTAACTATAGGCATCGGTTTCATGATCCATTTGTTCTATAAGTGGATGTGAAACACTGAAGGTCTTAATTCCTTAATCCTGACTCTCAGGCTCCAGAGTAATTCCGAGGGCCTAGTTTGGGGATATCGAATTTGTGAAATGGTTCCTCGTACTATACTATAATTGGTTGAAGTCTGGAGATTTTGGTCAAATTATTATTTTTTTTTGGTCGTTTTCCTTTTGGGCTTGTTGCTGTTTAGCCGCTCCTTTTAATCTGTTATATTCAGAAAATCACGTGTTCGACGTTAAATCAAACAAGGTCGCTTCAAGAATTGGTTCTCAAAATTGATGGGGGGCAAAGTAGCATCTGCAGTCACATACAGGCGAAAAAAGCAAGGGTGGATGGCAAGAGGCTGCTAAATCAGAGCAATAACAGGCAAAAGGGCTCTTTGCTTTGAAGTTACTTATTTTCGCAATTCCTTTCACTCTCGAAGAAGTAATCAAGTCCAAAGAGTCCGAACGTAATCTCTGCACGAGTGCAAAGGTGTTTTCATATACTGCCTATAGGAGAGCTAGGAATGGAGAAGCTTCCCCATGGCCGCCCGAGTCTTTGGTTGGTCTTTAAGATCGTTGGTTTTAGAAATGAGAATGTGGGACCCTGAAAATCCTCTTCGGCCCCATGTTGCCGCGGAGCGTTTCCTGTACTCTCTTCCTTTTTGGCACCTTGGTAATTCGGGAGGCTAATTTCTCGAGAATATACGTTAACAAAAAAAAATCCGTCAAATGTAGTTCTGACCGGAGGTGTTTTTCAAACTATACCTGTCATGTTGAATCAGCACGGCAGCAAAATAAAATTTTTAAATCGTTCTGACACAATTATTGTTTTTTGAAAAAAGTCAGACTCTAATTTTTTTTATAATCTGTTTGTCCCCTACCGTACCCAGTCAGTACGACAGGGAGACAGGCGGTTAAAAAAAAAAAAAAAGAGCCAGGTCTGCGGTAGTTGCAAACTTGCAATACATTGCGTTGCTGTAACTACTGGTGTGCCTAGTGGGGTTATAGGAGGAGAGCAAGAAATACTTTGCATTATTCTTCTACTAGTGATTAATTCCTACACATTTATATGTCTTCCCTTAATTAGCTTGCAGTTTTTTCAGGGATATCTACAATAGTATTGGGTCTGTTTGGATTTAGCATTTTTTGAAAAATAATTTTTTCATTTACAATACTACAGTAATACACAAACAAAAATAATTCCAAAAACATCATATCCAAACAATATATCAAAAACAACTCCAAATATACAAAAAATATATTAATATATATATTTATATATAAATATTATATATAAAAAAATATATTTTGTTTAAAATATATTTATATATATTTATAAATATATTTGCATATATATATATATTTATGTAAATATAAATTTATTTATTTACATATATTTATATAATTTTATAAATATATTTATTTCAAAAAAATAAAATTAATAAAATATCTTTACAAAAATATATAAAATTAATAAAATATATATACAAAAAATAAATTTAATTAAAAAATATATAAATTTTTATAAAAAAATAAAATTAATAAAAAATATATAAATTTTTATAAAAAAATAAAATTAATAAAAAATATATAAATTTTTATAAAAAATTAAAATTAATAAAAAAATATATAAATTTTTTTAAAAATAAAATTAATAAAAAAATGTATACAAATAAATAAATAAATAAATATAAATATAAATATTTTGTTTAAAATATATTTATATACATATTTATGTAAATATATAGTTATTTATATATATATTTATATAAATTTATAAATATACTTATTTCAATTTTGTTTTATAATATGTACATTAATATATATTAATATGTATATTTCAATTATGTATATTATATTATATATATATAAATTATAGTAAAATAATATGTATATTTCAATTATGTATATTAATATGTATATTATATATATTATATCAATTGAAATAAATATTATATATTTATATATAAACATTAATATTTTGTTCAAAATATATTTATATATATTTATATAAATATATAAATATATTTATTTCAATTTTGTTTTATAATATGTATATTTCAATTATGTATATTATATATATTATATCAATTGAAATAAATAAATATATATTTATATATAAATATAAATATTTTGTTTAAAATACTTTGTCTGCTTAAAGGACAGGGTTCCAGACTTCCATTTCCTCCCTCCATCCATGTGCGCCAGAATCTTGTTGATTTTATAGACCGAATTAACCTCTCAAAAAAAGTGCATGTGATGTGATTAAGTGCCATTCTTGTATGGACCTCTCCCTAATATCATGGATTAGCAATATGTTGCTGGGAAGTTGACATCAGAATATCCAATTCTTCAATCAATTTTAAACAAATGATTTTGGTGGCTTTGAAACGGTCCAAGAGCCCAAGAAAGCCAGTAGACTCAGTAATAGTGCAGCTGCAGGCTTGCAGCTCATGCCATCATGATTGAAACAATTGGTGGAGCGGCTGCAATTTTTTGAGAAGATGTCAGCCGCTGTCGTGCTGACCGTGCATGGCAACAGCTGGAAAACTTCTGCCACGACTCAGAAGATGTCAGTCGAGTCGCGGCCGTGCATAGTCAGCATGGTGGCGGCTGACATCTTCTTATTTTTTTTCTTCCAACTTCTAAGGAAACCCCAAGAATTCGATAACTAAACTGAGCCCAAGAGCAATCGTCAAAAGCCGGCAACTTTTGACGACGCCCCAGGAGCTTAACTACCCAATCCTTAACACCCCCCCAGCCGATGTGGGATAGAAACCCCGACATCTTCTTAGCCTCACTAAAATTTTTGCAGTACCTGACTGACTTTTTGCGGTCGGATTGGGAATGGAAAATTTATTTTGCTATTACGCTGACGCTGAGTCATCACGGCAGGTATAGTTTGAGAAACACACCAAATCAGAGCTCCATTTGGTGGATATTTTTTTTATACGCATATTCTGAGAAATTAGCCATTCGGGGAAGAGGGGCAGGAACGGTTGCAGGAAGACTGCAACTGTTCCTGACAGTTTACGGACAAGATTTGATTAAAATAAATTGTATGGTTCAAATCTCATCTTGTATCTCGTTTTTAACAATATGTGTGGAATTCATAAAATTTTGTTCTAGAATTACATGTTGTTAAAAGTAAGTTATATCATGTGCAAACAGAATTACGCCGCGTGCAAAATACACGTAATCTTCGGGAATCGTTCTTGCCCCTGATCCGTAATTCGGATGTAACACGGCAAAATTGACGGGACAAAAACCTGTTTGATATGACCTTTGGCAGATCTACAAGAACAGGCCGGCTCATGTAGGAGATTCGGATACCAAGAAGCCGTATTATTCTTCCTCCTGTGAATACCTCTCCTTCCCTTCTATGAAGGTAATTGAAACTATCTCAAATTTCACATTACTGGCTCCTGATTTCTTCACCTCTTTTTTTTTTTGATATTTAACTCAAGCATCGAAGCTAATTCAGGGGTATAGCTCCACTCTGTGACCCTGTAATTTGTTGCTGGCAGAGTAACCTTATCAAGGTGTCTGCATCAACTCAGGAAAGGCTGATCCATGCATGCACAGAGAAAATTATTAGCGAGGGAATTGCCATTCTTGTACCTTACTGTCCAATGCGAACTCTGCATAATACAAGTATTTCTGTATCATGAAAAATTCAACTATTTCTGTATTGAGGGTATTGCCCTCAATACAAGTATTCTTGTATTGAGGGAACTGAACTTCTCGTGCAAAATACAAGTATTTCTGTATCACGTGAATTTTCGAAGTTCGTACGAATATAATCATATTGTATGGAACGATGAAAGCTCGTTCAAGTATAATTGTATCGTATGAATTTTTCTGGAAAAAAAAAATTGCATGAGAAACTTTATAATATGGATTGGATATGCCTTCCATACGGATATTTAAATACTAAAATTTGAAAAGAAAAAAATATTAACCAAATCCCTTCTTATTTTTATTTTTATGTTTACTTTCAATTCCACCTCCTTATTATTAGGAGCAGAAGTTGGAAATCAGATCTCAATAATGTAATTAAAATTAGTTGAGACCAAGCTTAATATATTATGCCTAATTGCTTGAAACCGTTAAATAGTACTGAGTCTGAAATGGTAGCTTGGCTTGCATTTTAGATAGAAAGTTGAATCCAAGTCATAGACGTCGTCCAGCATCTCTTCTGTCGTGGGTATAGTTTTTCCTAAAATAAAATTTTTGAATCGTTTTCTTTCATTGAATTTTTTGGATGAATAATAATTAAAAAAAAATGAAAGTTTTGGCTTAATCAGGTACAAATAATAACATCCATTAGTATTTTTTTTAAAAAAAAAAAAAATCTGAAACTAAGATAAGTCTTACAATCCCATGTAATATTTGAAGTTTGAAATACAACAATGTGCGATACTACAGGCTAAATTAGGATATAGTACTTTCATCCATTAATTTTCAATTGTTCAAAAAAAAAAAAAATCTGATAAATTTACATTACAACTTGACATGAAATTATGGCATCTGATTGATATGAATGGACCAACTTCTCTTTAGTGCCTCCTTGATTTTTGGTCCTATTTAATGAATTCCAAATTCTGAAGAAAATGGGCACGCATGAAATTGTATTAATTTCTAAGGCAATTTGGCAATCACGACGAAGATTAGGGGTAAAAAAATGCTTTACGTCTTGCATCCCTTGGATTGAATGCATTGAAGTAACGAGTTAAAGATTCAAGAATTGCATCAGAAGAGAAGACAAATGTGAACGTGAACTAGTATCCAAAAGTCGAGGAGGAGGAGGTATTAGTTTGACGTTGACGCCTCAGAATATAGAGATTTTGATTTTAATTTCCACTCTTTTTTTTCCCTGCTAGGAAAAAAAAAATATATATATATATATATAGATCACTTGAGGGTCTGTCCAAGAAATATACTATAGCTCAGGACAAAATCAATGAAAAAGAAGAACAGAAGGGCAATTGAAGGCCGAAAATAAATGGAAAAGTTGAACGTCTGTTTGGTTCAAAGCACATAGCAAAACGGCAGGCCTTGGCCGCGGAGCCAAACGCGTGGGCTTTGAATCCGTAACAGTTCCAAAAAAAAAAAAAAAACCATCTCAAAACGTCATTGCTGTACAGCAACTTTCCTTCAACTTTAAATGGTTTTGGGGGGTCTACAATCACATTAATTATGATTCATTATCTCCTTCCTTTTCTGCACACTCAAGATAAACAGCAGATGACATAATGCATTGCATACTTCCACACTGAGCTGTCACCACATCTTCTCTCTTTATCATCTTACTTAATCAGTAGAAGAATCTCTCCACAAAACCCAATGTTACATGCTTCTTCTATTCTTGCATGTTTAATTTTGAGGAAGACGTCACCATCATCTTAATTCAATTCTCTTCAAAGAAATCTTTTGCCAAGCGCTACAAATTTGAGGCCTGCAGCGAGAAATTTGTCAATCAAGTGGAAAATGGATGGCAGCCCACTTCGGCACATTGGAAAAAGATCAATGGGTTTTGTTTTGATTTTGATGTCTTGGCTCCTTTTTTTGGTTCCATCAACTGGTAAGCGGAAATTATGTTTTCTTTTTCTTGGTGTTCATGTTCTCAATTAGCACTTGCCTAAAACAAACAAACAAACAAACAAAAAAGTTCTCTTTGAGTAGTACTAGTAAGTTAATGGGGGCCTTCAATAAGTTTTAATGACTTTCTTAAAATCTTTTCATGGTGAAAATTTCAGTTTTGTTGCAGATGCATACGATCCTTTGGATCCTCGTGGCAATGTTACTATCAAATGGGATCTCATGCAAGACAACGACGGTACACAAGACGTAAGTAAGTTCTTTCCACACACGGCAAATGTGCGTTGTGTGCGAAACGTACACGTACGACTCTGCGTCTGTGTGAGTGTGTTTTTCCAATGCATATCTGCAAGGAATCCACGAGTAGCTTTTTGTCGCGTCCACAAAGCCTTCTGAGGAACTTTCTTCTTTTACATTGCATTTGGAATTTTGCATGGGGTACGTATGTACGATGATGTATCTTGTGGTACAGCTATTACAGACATGTTGCTTGTTCCGTCCCATGTTGGGCTAGCGTCATTGGCCCTCCATTTAATCTTTGCTTCTGGGATTGAAATTTGCTCATCTACTATTACTGCCTCTGGTAATCTTAATAGTGCTTGCTTCATGCTGAATATTATTTTAATTTGCTGGCTATTTACGATGAATTAAAGGACATGGTTTTCCTTGATTTTTGAGTACTGCTGAATCTTGATTCATGCAAGTTTCCAGGAGTCTAGTTCTTAGCACCTGCCGAGTCGAAGGAAAAGTCGTACAATTACCATAGTTACCTTAGTAAACGTCTCCCCTGGTCGATTATCTTGCCCCAGCTAGAAACTCTTCTTAGGAATGGAAGCTTTAGCACTCAATAATGCAGACGATAATGCATTTGAATTTGCACTAACGCATATAAGTTGTTTTTGCGTCAAGAACTGAGGTTCATCTTCTCCAAAATTTGATAGGGAACCTCAAGTAGGGACAGCTTTGATAGTGCATCATGCATGTAAGACAGTAAGAATTACATCCTCTTGATTTTGGATGAATCACACTTGAAAGTAAGCATCTGAAAGGCAAACTTCCTGACCTCAATTACCTCATTCTTATAATTTTCTCCTCTTATCTTAGTCTCAAAGTGCTCGTAGAATCATCTAAGCTGCTTCAGTTGCTTAGAGTGGAGTTGTTTTCGTTTTACCAGGTCAGGGTATCAATTTTCAATTACCAGCTTTTCCGACACGTAGAGCCACCTGGATGGAAATTAAGTTGGATATGGCCGGGTAATGGGGTAATCTGGGACATATGGGGAGCTGAGGCCACTGAACAGGGAAACTGTTCTGCATTTAGAGGAAGACAGCTTCCTCATTCTTGCGAAAAGAAACCAGTTATCGTCGACCTTTTACCTGGAGCCCCTTACAACAAGCAGGTGGCAAATTGTTGCAAGGGAGGGGTTTTGACATCTCTGTCACAAGACCAAGCAAAATTTGGGGCTTCTTTCCAGATGAACATAGGTAGTTCTTCCGTAAATGGTGGTCCAATACCAGGCGTCCCTGCAAACTTCAGTCTTGGACTCCCGGGTTATACTTGTGGCGATCCGTTCAAGGTCCCTCCAAGCAAGTTCATTGAGGATCAAGGCCGGCGAAGGACTCAAGCTCTTGGTAAGCAATGTCAAACAAGCATTCTTGAAGCAGGAGATCTGATCTGTAGGGGAAGTATTTAGCACTCTTGCAATCTTGGTATTTGCTCAAGATAGACATAGAATTCTAAGTTTTGCAATTGATATTATTGTTTGAATTACGAGATAACAGGGATTCACTGCAGGTACCTGGAATGTTACTTGTTCGTACTCACAGTTCAGAGCATCAGTTTCCCCAACCTGTTGTGTTTCCCTGTCTGCATTCTACAATGACACAATTGTTCATTGCCCAAAATGCAGTTGTTCTTGCCTAGGACAACCTGGAGCAAAATGTGTCAAGTAGATGTCCATGTTCAATCTTTGCACTTTCTAAGTTTGCTACCCTAGCTTCTGATGCTATCTATAATCAATTGCTTTCGTTGTCCATGGCAGGCCTGGTGAACTGCCTCCTGTATTGCAGGTACAACAGGATCAAGAACCGGAGCCTGTGGTTCTGTGTACGCATCATATGTGCCCAATACGGGTGCACTGGCATGTGAAGCTAAGTTATACACAGTACTGGAGAGTGAAGCTGACAGTTACAAACTTAAATCTTGTCAAGAATTATAGTCAGTGGAACTTGGTAGTGCTGCATCCCAACTTGAGAAACATAACACAGGTCTTCAGCTTCAATTATAAGCCTTTAAATCCATACGGCCAAATCAGTAAGTTTTTCCTGTTCCCATCATTTCTACCGTCAATTGAATTGCTCTTGTGATCTGTCACCTCTCCAACATTAAAGAACAATCAAAATTTTGGGTTTGGAGGGCGTTTAATTAAAGATTGATTTACGCACCAGTTTTCAATTATGAAGATCGATCAATCAATCAATCTACACACAACGAGAGTTTTACAATTTCTCTCTCTCTTACTTCAGATGACACCGGAATGTTCTATGGAATTCAGTATTACAATGACATGCTGCTGCAATCAGGGGAGAGCGGAAATGTGCAGACAGAGCTATTGCTGCGCAAAGATCCAGGGCTTTTTACTTTCAGGAACGGATGGGCTTTCCCAAGAAAGGTTTCCTTCAATGGTGAGGACTGTGTGATGCCTCTACCTGATGAATTCCCAAGACTGCCAAATGCAGACCAGTTGGAGGCACAGCCATTACCAATCTCCATCGTAATTCTGTTATCATTCATTGTATATTCAATGATTGCATGAAATTTTTGTTGTCCAATCAAAGATTCTTAGAGATGCATGCCTATGTGAAATTAAAAGGCTTAATTGCAAACTGTACCCTTAAACTAGTACCGGTTTGTACATTGCACCCCAAACTATGAATTGTAGCAATATACTGCCTTTATCTTGAATTTTTTAGCACGTTACTCAATTACCATTAATTTGGCGGGATGGAGGTTCGTGAAAAGACTTCAAAATCCTTGCAAAATATACGTACGTTGCCTAATTTGACCTTTTAAGACTCCCACAATTGCGACTAATTAATGACATCACAAGCAATTTTAGTTCACATGCAAGGACTTTATTTTCTCTTCTTCTCTATTATTTTTCCATTTTTTCACAGTTAAAGCAAGAAAAAAAAAAAGTTTGCTGCCTAATCTTTAATTGGGTCTGACAGAACTTGGACCTAAATATTAGACCTGAACTAAATGTGAGCCACATTTGTGTTATACTAGACTTAGGCCCAATTAAAACTCAACCTATATATGAGCATAATTATATATGTAAAAAATATATAATAATATCTATAATTTATAATTAGCTATACTACATATAGAGGGGGAGGATGGGATTTTGGATAAACAAAAATCTGTCATTTTATTACTTCCTAAACTACCCTTCATGATAAGGGAAATTTTGATATAGACAAAAAATTATCTATCTTTGATAATTGCCTACTACCAATATGATTTTTTACCAAGTAATATGTATTTTTTTCATATTCTATTTTTCAACTTATTTAGTAAATCTTAATTTTAATTAGCAACTACCAATTATGGTTATGAATAACTATCAAACAACTGCTTTTTATAACTTTTATTTTAGTGATCTTTTTACATATATATATTTTCAAAATATAAAACCAATTTTCTTGAAAATGATTTCAATAAACATACTCAAAATATTTCACAAATGTTTTTTTCTGTTAGTTGCACACACATTAGTGTGTGCCTTGAATACTAGTACATATTAGAACATAAAATGTTAATAATTTATATGTAAGTTTTTATTAATATATAATTATAAAATATAATATATATAATTATGTATTTAATTATGAATTTGGGCTAAACCTGATTTGAGCCCAAACTCATATAATAGTGTGAGTTGAACTTGAACCTTTTAAATATAAATCCAAAGTTCAAAATCCCAAAATCCGAAAATCTATGTAACTTTTGAGTTGAATTTGAACTTGGTGAATTCCAATTTAAAAACAGCATTCCGCAAACGGCTGCCTATACCCTGTAGGCTGAGGAGCAAAGGGAGGAATCCGCCCGAGGTAAAATAAATAGAAAAGAATAATAGTTTGGATGGTATTTAGTAATTTTCCTTTTTTTAGTATGAGATAATGGTATCTCGTCTTACTAATGAATGGAAGAATTTCTAGGTTTGGTCGTAAACCTAATTGGTTACTTCCAATTACCTAAATCAATAGCTCAAACCTTAGTCAAGTCTTAGCTTTCAGTAAACGAAAGATTTTGCTATATTTTTGCGGCAAAAGACCGCGGGGCAAGGCAAAATTCTAGTTCATACCTCAACTGTTCCGCTTAGGTTCTAGCCTTCTAGGTCCTCCCTCTGTTGATGCATACCAACCCTATATTCGTTTGCAAAGCTCGCCTCCCCCTGCCCTCCCCACAACCCCGGGGCATACCCAGTCTAAGGAAAACAAGAATCTCCAAGGTTTGCTAGTAGAGCAGTGAATGCAACCGCAAAAATATTTCTATTCACCATGTCCGTGGTAATGCAATATTACAGAGTGCACGAGGCGAAAGAAAATAAATTACTGAAATGGCATAAATAATCATTCTTCAGATAACCACCTCAGGTAAGTCAATTGCCAAAAATGTCAATCTGATGGCAGTGACAACCAGGTGCAAATGAGGACTACAGTTAATAATAAACTCTCAGGGGGGAAAAAATGAGAAGAACAGAAAAGAAGGAGAAGATTAACAAAATATGACATAAAACCACGAACTAAGGCAACAGGCAAAACCTGGAGTGATAAAAAGCAAAAGAGATTAGGAGACCTCGGCTTGATCCTTCCACATGGAAGCCACAGTTATGTCTCTGGTAGACAAAATTAGTTGAAGAACCGTCAGGAGGCAATGCAAACGCCCTAGCTATTATGCAGCGATTAATGTACAATGATCAAAGGTTAAGTTGGCCAGGAGCGTGATCACGTCCAGAATTAGCATCCTTTTGTTTCAGAGAAAGGTTAGCCAGCTGAAGATCAAGATCTTTACTGTTATTGCGTCGATGACTAGAAGGTTGCTGCTGCTGCTGAGGTTGCTGCTGCTGCTGCTGATACAAGTTTCGTAATCTTCCTACTTCTCTATCTAGTACTTCGTGTTCCACTGCACATAGCATTGATCAAATTAGTTCCTGAAAGAAGAAATAGCTGAACTTTCTGCATAGAAACTGTCTGAGCTCTTCAATCAATCACAGAACCAAGGATTCAATACCATTATGTGCATACCAGTGCTAATTTAATACTTTAGAGATACCTAGACAGAGAAATAGTCCAAATGAAGCAAGGATCAAACACCAAAATGGTTCATTGGTAGTTGCAGACAATTCTTATTTTTAGCTATTGCATGCTTGATTCAATTATAACAATTTTTGTAGCCTAATCCAATACTAGGCGGCTTGAGTGAACAAAGCACTCACTTCTCACAGATCTAAATAGGTAAGTCAACTTCATCCCTTTGCCATGTATTTCCCTTAGAACAAGCTAGAAGCGAAGTGCTTCCTTGTATTGGAAAGTGAATCCAGGTCATTCCACATGGAGTACTCAATGAAAGAGTAAAAAGAAACTAAAATGCACTAGGTGAGACATCTCCAAATACGGACCATAAACCAAGCCATACAGCAAGAGCTACTACAAGCTAGAGAAACCAGGTGGAGCATAAAAAGGAACACTGCAATCAGCCAGTGACAGCCTGCTTTTAAGTCAAAAGAAGATTATAAGCTTTCAAACTCGAGTTTGCTAACAATCATTAGAATTCCTTGATATAAAACAAGGTTAAAAAAAAAAACATAAGCACTTCTCTTTGACAACAGATGAAGGCTAAAGACAACATCTTGTTAAGCTTCTACACTTCAATAATCCCTTTTCAGCATCTTACTTTTTGCTAAAAGCCAAACAAATCCATAATGAATAGTACCAGTGTTCTATAACGATTAAGATCCAAACCTGTTTTCAGGTAGAAAAACTGTTTAATAACTATACGCAACATCAGTTGCAGGTGCGAAAACTTGTTTTTGATACCGTAATAAAAAGAGATAACAACTCACCATATTTAATGAGTTGCTCTTGAGCTAAACTTTCTAGGCGCTGCTTTAGAGCTTTATTCTCCATGTTGAGAATAAGATGTTGCTGGTTGAGGAACTCAAGCTCAGCAGAAACTTCAGAACCTTCTGCCTGTGTTCAATATAAACAACATACAAGTCAATAATTGTAGCATCCTACTAATTAAATAAAGGCACAACCTTCTGCAAGTGTCCTACGACTTAGCAGTACATGCCTGTAGTGCTTGCACGTTCCTTTCCAGCTCAGCTATGTACTGAAGTTTCCTAACTCGCGAACGCTGAGCAAATTGCCTGCAATTTATAGAAGTAAGCATTTTACGAAATAGTTACCAAATATATGGCATCACATCAAACCATTATTATTACATCTTTTAAACCTTCAGACAAGCTCCTAGAACACAGGCAACCATATATCTACCTCATCGTAACCATTCTTTCATACATATTAGAAATTCCTTACCAGGCATGCAGGCTTTTACCAAGAAACTATGTTCAACAAATTACTACAGCTATTTGAGCCAATAATGATGGAAAAAGACAAAATAAAATGCCAAAATGATATATCTTGTAAAAGCTTAATATAAGGTTCATTTAATCCAGTATAAACCTCAATTATCCAAATAGTACTGTAGGACCATAGCAAGCAAAAGAAGAATATTCCATAGATGCCATGAGCATGAGAGTCAACCAGATAAGGAATGAGTTCTTTTCGTACATCCAAGTAAATGCAGAGTATCAAAGCTAACCTAACACAATGACAAAAATTTATGTGTGACTATATCATGTCTAAGAAGAATAGGGCATGAATGCAACGAGTGTTGACTGACACTAAACTAATAAGTTCTCCATGCAAGTTTTATCCAACTAAATGCAAAAAACCAATGCAAGATTATAGCTGAAAAGACACAAAGCAGCATTTGGGCCATTTTAATCATCACTGGCTAAAATATTGACCACTAAACAATCTTAATGTGGATTAGACAACTTGAAGGTTCTGAAGATGAGTAAACATACTGCTTTGCACGTTTTGTATCTGTTTCAGATGTAGCAGGCTTTCCATGAGATGCATCTTTTTTATCAGAAGACCCTTTTGAATCCTGAGGGCCAGAGTCACCTATATCATGTTTCTCAGTAGCTGAACTAGGAACTACATCTGCTTCTTGATGAGCACATGACTGTCCTGAGCTCAGGAGAATGGTGCTGGGAGAAGGAAAGCCACGCAGATGCGTGACTGAGCTTAAAGAAGCATCCCATGCTCGATTTTTATGCTTTCTCAAAGAATTTGGCTCTGCAACAAAAGCAGCATGCTGAGCATCTCTGTAATGATCAAATTCTTGAGATCCCCATGAAGGCAGAGGCAACATGTTATATCTGCTCTCATCTTGAGCAGCATAATCTATGCTCCCAATGTTGGCAGCATCAATATATGCAAAGGAGTCACTTGATGAGCGCCGATGCCCTCCTCTACGTACTGGGGTTTCTGGTTCATTAAGGAGATCATCCAACCATGAAGGCTGCTCCTCTATTAGATGGCTTTCAGAGGAAGTACGTTGATGGTGTGAGTTCCCTTCTCGGGCCCTCATATTACCTTTCTGCCCAGTAACTGAACTAGGGATGTAATCAACAAAAGGTTGGGTTATGCTAGGAAAAGGACTTTTAGGAGGCAGCAATGAGTTCCTGCCATTGTACATCATATTTCTCATGCTAGCAGGGCCCTTGGAATTTGCCATAGCCCAAGCACAACTAGTCCCTGTCAAAGGAAAATGAGTCAAAATTTGCATAATGAAATACATTAGTGACATTTCAATAAAAGGTATGAAAAGGGAGGATAAATTCCTGGCATAAGAAAATATGAGATTAAGTATCTCGACTCAAGTAAATCAGCACGGTAATTAGGAAACCAAGTAGTTGCTCGTAGGAATACAGTTAACCATTCCATTATGAGAAAAGACAAGGATTCAGAGAACCACATCTCAAGCACAAAGTGTTGTTCCTAGACATACATTCACCAGACATTAAAAGATAACTTACTAGATACCAGACATGAGGAATTATGTGTAACTTAGCTTCAAAAGACATAATCAAAGCATAAACCACGATGTAAAAGAGAAATGCCTTTTGTTAGATCAAGAACTCAAGATCAATTTGATGCAACAATAAAGAGTTGTGACAGAAAAGATGTGGAGGCATTTTGGCATTCGAAACAACATTCTCGTTTACCCCAGTAATGGAGACAAAAAGATGTGGAGGCATTTTGGCATTCGAAACAACATTCTCGTTCATCCCAGTAATGGAGACAAAAAGATGTGGAGGCATTGTGGCATTTGAAACAACATTGTTGTTTATCCCAGTAATGGATACAAATGTCTTCCCACCTATCCAACTTAAAACTACTTACAACACCAGAGAGAGAGAGAGAGAGAGAGAGATCCATCTAACAAGGAGCTGCGATTGTGATCTGCTTTACTATTTCTTTAGTACTAAAACAATCATAAATAAAGCTATAAAGGCAAATCACTAAATTAGTCCCTGAGAAGTCAAATGCCAGCAGCCCACCATCTCCTTTACATTTGCAAACTAGCGCACTTAGCAACAGCAGATGTGATATAATGCACTTCCTAAAGCACCTCTACCTTCAAACCCAAATAGAATAAGGAACAAAAGAAAATTCCAATTATAGCAACTCTTCAAAGATGGAGCTAGAAAATCCAGTGCCAAGTGCATCAACTGCCCCTCTATAAACTTAACTTTGATAGGACCCAAACTTGGATGAAGCTTTATTTTGCTACACCTGCAGAAGAAGATCTAACAGAAATGTGATGGCTAAAACTTATGTTGGACCTTGGTTAAACCAGTTAAGACATATAACGGAATAGCAAGAAGCACAATAGGGTTGACTGAAATGAAAGAAAACATATATTTGAGAAGGAAACACATTACAAACCAAAATTTCAATCCACATTGGAGCCTCAATCACCAACAAGCTAATTATAGCAGTGAAAAGGTGTTGAGAGCAAAAATGCGCATAATTGCAGAACCATATATGTACTGGTTCCGTAACCCATCTTTCAAGAAAAATAGCACTTAAAAATTTTCCAGCTTTAGTTAACTGTTTCCACTCTACACACTATTTCAGCAGAGCAGTCGATTAATAAAAGGAATTCATCCAGATAGGCTCTCATCATTACTGCCTTAATCTATCCTATTATCCTCAAATTGTATTGGAAAACACTTCCCATTCAAAATTTTCTACTTACTGAGCGGAAAAAAAGACACCTAAATCTAAAGAGTCTCTGAATCTCGTATATTTGGACAAAATGGGACATGTATGCTTGTAAGTACAGATTATTTTTTTTTTTAAATTCATATTTATGCTACTGCATCGCATCCCAAAAGTAAAAAGGATTTGCTTCCTATTTTGCCAAACGAACCACAAGTATTAACCCCCAACTTCTGCTTGTATAAATTACCTAAACAAATCAGACATCAACAAATTTCTCAAATCTCAAGCTTCATACTGCAACACTTTTTAAGCATGTTTTTCAGTCAGCTCCCAATCCAACATTAATTATAAAAACACAATAAACAATAAAGCTGAAGAAGATTCATTGCTTTTCCACCCACATTTGCTCACCAACCAAAGCAACAAATTACGGGAAATCAGATGATTCAAAATCAAATAAAATAAATTTTATGTATCACAAACATTTTGTACGTATAAATGAAATGCTAACCTTATTGCGCCTATCAATAAGATCTTTGTCACCGTGATTTGGTAATTCTCTCTTTCAGTGTTTCGGTTAGGGTTTGCTCTCTTCCTCGAAGTTGCCCCCACTCCTCTCTCTCTCTCTCTCTCTCTCTGCCTCTCTGTCTGTCTCCGTCTCTCTCTCTCTCTCTCTCTAGTTTGTCGCTGACGGCTCTGCTGGGTTGGAGTAGGGGCTCAGATTGAGTAGCACTATTAACTATTAACCGGATTTTTTTAAAAAAAATTTCATTTTTTATGATTCTGATATTTTATGTTCTCACCCTTATTATCTGTAGTCATTTATTTATATCTAAATTATTATAATCTTATATATATATATATATATATATATATATCATCACTAATAGAATAGAATGAGATGAGTAAGTTTTGTATACACCATGAGCGTGCATTTTTTGTTTATATTAATAGATTTAAATCATGCCACGTAATATGAATTTAAATTATATGCATGCATAACAAAAGTTGACATACAGCAACTACGTAAAAAGTTTATTCTTTAATTTATATGAAATAGCTTAACATCAGAAAAAAGAAAAAAAAGAATCAAAATTGTAATAAGATTTGTGATGAGTAATAAGAAATTTTTTAAAACTTAGTTAATTTCATATGAAATTTTATGTATAATTAATACAAGTGATGAAATATATTATGAGTGGTGTTGATTTTTTTTTAAAACAAATTTATTAGGGAATAATGGAGTTAAGTTTTGTCTAATGCAAGGGAGAGAAGCCAGTCCTTATAACTGCGTGCATGTATACGCGTATTTTATGTACCCGACTAATCTAAGGGTTGTGTCATAGTACTTTCTTGGTCTAGTTGGGTCTGTATACTTACTAGTCCCTACAACAGCCTCCTTAGGATCCCCCTCCCCCTAGATTAGGATAGAGTAGATTATATAGATGTATCGTTGCTGACAAAAAAAAAAAAAAAAAAAAAAAAGGACTAGCTAGCTGTGTATATGTATTTGTGGTGTGATAAATCTTCATTGGGTAACATTATTGAACTGTTTTGCCACTTTAATTTTCATTTGAGATGCCATCGATTCATTACTGTACCCAAAGGTTAACACGACTTTTATTTTTAAGAATGATGCTAATCAACGAATTGGAGAAAGGAAAAAGCGTAACGATAATGAAAGTGGTGGTACCATATAATACTATCACCTTTATTTAAGCCCGAGTCTTCATCCTATTGGTGGTAATGTAACGTCGAACAATGCAGTTTGCGATTTCTTTTTTTTTTTTTTTTTGGGATAATGATGTAGTTTGCGATTAGGATAAAGGCTAATCAAGCGCCAAGAGAGAGAGAGAGAGGTGTGCTGGGGGGTTATGTAATCTTACCAAGTAAGCTCGTGAATTGGTCACAGCCATTAATTCTATAAAACTAGTCACACTTTGATTGGAGAACTTTCTGCCCCTTTAATTGGAGAAATGCTCAACAAACTGCAATCACTTTTCAACTAGTCTGGAGTTGATTTGTCAGGTTTGAATGGTTATACTACTCCAATTTTGTTAAAAAAAAAGAAAAAAAAAGAAAAAAAAATGTGGCGGCAAAAAAAGCGAGTAGATTAATTGTGCGAGCCTAATATAGAAGCATTTACGCATTCACATCTGAGCGAATGAGTGGAAATGGGCTGTCAATACTCAAATCGCAGGACCACTCCTACTTTATTCTCCTCCCAAACCTTACCATAATGCTTCCAAAATTCCACTTTCGGTGCCAGTCTGGTCAACTCCGGCAGCACAATTCCCGACACTTAACCGTAAACATTGCTGTAAATTCATCTCATTTCTTTTGCCTTTTTTTTCTTAGAAAAAAATTTTGTGTGGGTTCGGCTCCTATCACCGTCACGATCAAAACAGATTTCTGAAATTAAATTAGATCTCTGAGGTATTTACAAATCGCTCGTCAACACAACTCTTTACCAATTGAGTCAACTTGTGTTGCGTGATTTTTTTTCCCTTGCACCATGGAGATTGGAGCTGTGTCCCTACCCACTCCCTTGGGATAAAAGGTTTCGGAATTCAAGTTAAAGGCCAACATCCTTTTTTTCCAAAAAAAAAAAAAAAAAAGAAAAAAAGAAAAGGGGTTAAAGGCCAACATCCTCAACCGCAAAGAATCTAAGAGTTGTTTCGGACAAGGTTCAAACATAAAATGCTTTTATTTGTTTGGTAATCTAGAGATCAAAAAAACTAGAAGAGCATTAGCCATCTAAGAGCTTTATGTCATTTTTTTTTTTTTTTATCAACACAAGGGTGTTCAGGTCAAGACCCGAAGGCGACCCGACTAATCTCCTGCGCCTGGAGTACAGCGCCACCCCAACCGCACCCAGACGTTAAGCGAGGTTCGACCCCACGACCTGCGAGTGCCAGAAGCAGCCACAGACCGCGTGATCTAGCCCCGGGAGGCTAAGAGCTTTATGTCACGTTTAAGACAATAGTGTAATATCATGATTCAACCTACTTTTCAACTTTGCTGTAATGTAGTACTAGTAGTTTTCCGTGAGTCAACGCACAAACTACCCCGTGGATCGGGAAGACATGCTGAGACGTCGAACATGGCAAATAAATTAGCAATAATGCCACTTACTGCAGGTATTGACCATAGTGTTTGCTGTTACCGCCACAAACCAGAAGCTCCTTTATTGAAGCTTTTCTATGAGCCGAGTAACCATCATAACAGCTCAAACCAGAAGGAACTTGTGCCCAGGTAATTCCTAAAAGCAATTGAGAAACCATGCCATGCAACGCAACTAGCAGTTGGTCCCCCTTGTGGCGTGGGAAGACAACGCCGCACCACCAATTTAAGGGGCCATCGCCATCTCACAGTTCATCACAAGTACCCGATGATTGCATGTAAGCAACAAGAAAGAGGAGGAATTACGAAGGGAAAACAGGGTTAAATAGTATGATTGCACTTCCATGTTGTTCCCAACATTGTACAGTGCTTGTTTGATGAGAGTCTTCCCTAAATATGAGACCATGTCTTGCAAAACTTAAAAAACGGGGCGAAGGCGATGAATGAATTTAGACAGTAATTTCACCCCAAAAAAGGGAAAAACCAACGGTATTGCCATTTTTTTTTTCTTTTTCATTTCTGGTCCTAACAGATAAAAGATGAGTTCAAGACCCAAGAAGCTTCTTCCATCTTGCATATCCTAAAATGAGAAGGAAGAGTAACATACAACCCGCTGTACAACCACCGACAAGCGGCCAGAAGACCCCATTGGTCTGGTAGAGTGTACAAGGGATATTCATCCCAAACACACCAGCAATCAGAGTCTCCACAGCAACCGCAAATGAGGCAATGGTCAATGTCAGTTGCAATTGAATAAGTTCGTTTCGCTGGTTGTCAAGTTGGATGTTGACATAATCCTCTGTGTCATCAATGTATTCCCGAACCTGCAAAAAATAGGGGGGAAAGAAAAAAACATCAACAAGAGGACGTAGGAGGAGGAACTGGGTAGCTGAATCACCTCACTTGAAAAGCAAAATAGGCAAGAAGACTACAAAAACGAAACAAGTTTTCAGTACGATCTAGACAAGTTTTATCTGTTTCTCTGTTTATTTAGGAAAACAACTTCAATTTATTAAGCCAGAATGTTGGGGACTAGTCAGGAAAATTTTCTAAAAGAGACAATTTAGAAGCTTCATTTCTCTTCAATCTCCATAGAAGCTTTCAGGATCACAAAATAGAGACTCTGCACATATGTCAAACTTCCAAGCAAAGTTAATGAAATAAAAGAGTTTTCTAGGACCACCATCTAAGAATTTCTCAATACTACACAATAGATTTTTCAGGAACTCAAGAAAAGAGGAAGGGTGCCACCAAAACCAATGCTTATCAATTTTAATTTTTTTGGTCTAATCGAAGAAAACTACAGTCGGTAAAGAGCACTCACAGATAGTATCTTGTTACGAGTGCCATCCAACTGCATGAAATAAGCCTCAAGCAACATTTCCAAATCCTCAACATCATCGTCATTTGAATGATTGATGGTCAAACTCCCACTTGTTGTAGAATTAAGTCGTTGAAGAAGAGTAGCAGCAGGTACATTGTTATTTGAGACCATAGCTCCCAATAGAGCCTCAGATTGCTGATTTTGAATCCACTTCCTTGTCAAGTATAACTGGGCCATGTCTTCGTTGTCATCCAAAAGATGTTCAATTTCATCTCTGACCTACAAACAAGCTCCATTAACAAAGCTCCAGTGAAAAATAAAAATAAAAAAAAAAGATCCATAAAGAAGTCGGATGGAAAATCTGCTCTTGTGTGGCATTATATTATCTGCATTGATTTGTTCCACTTGCCAATCAGAGATATTTAAGACTAACTATTGGAATATAGTACTCCCTCTGTCCCATAATTTTTGTTACACTTCAGTATATGTGTTTTTTGTGAACGGTGGAAAGGTAGTGGTATATTCTGCAAGTTTTTCCCATTTTGCCCACATGAGATTGCACTGACCGGTCATCTTTTGTTTCAATAGTTGCAAGATGGGACAATCATCATAAATGTCGGCCCGTGTATTTTTTGTTGATACCATCTCAAATTTGAACCAATTTCTTGCATGATAACATGCTTCTCCATTTAATGAACCAACAAAATGCAGTGCAACTCAAGTGGATGATTGGCCTAGCAAACAGATCAAAGCAGGAGTTAATGGGCGCACCACTCTCTACAAAGAAAAAGCTAGCAAAACTAAGGGTAGGAACTGGAATTTGGTAGATAAATTTTTTGCTATTTTGGGTGACACTAATTTGGGACATACCAAAAAGGAAAGTATGACAGTTTCAATGGCATGGAGGGAGTAATATATATATATATATATATATATATATATATATATATATTTTATATACATACTTGTACAGAAAATGGAAAAGCTTAAAACAGGACAGGTGCTTTGAGCATTGATGAATGAGAAGAACAGGAGAGCATTTCGTGGCTTAAGCATGATAAAATAACTGGGAGTCCATCTGAATGGGTGTTTTTAAAAAAAGTTCCAACTGTAGATGGGTGTCTACAAAAACATTTAACATGGTGTTTTTAGAGGTGCTTTTAAAGATGGTGCGGAACCCCTCCCCTCCCAGCCCTTCTGCCACCTTCCACTCACTTCAATCCTACCCTACTAACGAACCACACCAGCACACCAAGCTTGTGTTAATGCATTCAATCTTTTTTATTAGTCACCAAACAACACCAGTCCTTTCAATTCTGACCAACAAATGACAATATGCATGACTTGTTGAAACTTCTGCTTGTAATCTTTTCCAGCAAAAAACCAAAAGACAGAGACATGTAAAAGCGTGATTTTGTCTCCCATTTCTGTAAGGTTGGGATAACCAAATTTTGCCCTGAATAACAAAACTGAATAAATAAGTACCTTTTGTACACGTGCAAGCAATCGGGTAAGATTGCTTTTTAAACTCCGAACACGCTCAAGATTCTTGGTGCTAACATTCATAGCCAGTTCATCTAAAACAGGGTAAGCATCTCTCTCTAGCTCTGCCACACTGGAATCCAAGAATGTACAAACCACTTCTAATGCAATCTCCAGAACCTGGAACTCAAATGGAAGCTCTGCCTGCATACCTTCAACAGTTTCTGGTGCAGGCAACCATTGTTCAGATGTTGGAAATAGCATCTCATCATCTTGCGCAACTATTTGGCCAGTTCCATCATTCTTGAAAGCACTTTTGTGAGGAAGTTGCTGCCTCAGCTGATCAACAAATGGAAGAACATCCTGCCTCAGAGGATCAACCAGCAATACCTCTTCAGCTGTAACTATAGCTCTTATGAACTCTAAATTGACCACCATAGCCTTTTCCCTAGCTGCAAACCAAAAAGCAAAAATTAAAGGTTGGAAAGTACAACAAAAATGAACAAGTAAAAGTCTTGAAATTCATTGAGCTCAATTCATCCAAAAAAAAAGGAGAGGAAGAAGAAGAATATCAAAATGAAAAGAAATGCACTTTCTGAGATTTTTGCAGGATAATAGACTATACCAGCCATGAGACATACATTGAGGATCATCCCTTACTCAGAGGCATTATTTTTGTTATTTATGAGCTCTAAGCCTTAGGGAGAGCCATCCCCTCAAGAAAAATGCACAACATTGCCAACAAAAATCACACAAAAATTGGAAAAAAGAAAGTGTCAAGGATTTATCTAACCGGTCGATTCACACACTTCCACACCCCCAAAAGGGACAAACTACAGTATTAAAACAACAGTGGCCACACGAAAAACCACGGTCACACTCATGGGCACCCACTAGAAAATTTTAATTGAATTCAGTCTTCCTCGTCCACTAAGTAACCACATTTATCATGATAAGCATCCCAACAAATTTAGGAAGCCTCCGGGTCAGCAGTCTAAAACCATACCAAGAGAATAGAAAAAGGAACTTCTCATCTTGCTCAATCGCCAATAATAGCAACCCAATCCTATCACCTGATCTCAAAGCAAGAATAGTAAGATGTTTAGAATATATGAGAACCAATTTTATCTCCAAGCATCTATCTTGGTAGCTCGTAACAGCATCATCTCACAACATAAAAATGATTGCTTATATGGGTAAAATGAGCAGAAAGCCAAAAACTCTACAAAGTTAGGCCATGTTATCTAAAAGGATAACTAAATCTCTTCAATAAAAATTTTTATGCCCCCCCCCCTTCTTTCCAAACTGGAAATACAATCTATACTTGCTCCCAAAAAGGGCTCAAGAGTTGCATTCACTGCAGTTAAGAGATTTGTTCGTTGAATTCCAAAAAGGGAAGGCTAATTCAACTCCCAGATGCACAAGCAACTTTCGGTTTGATCCTAGTGGAATTTATATTCAAACAAAGAAAAAGAAAAGACAGGCCCAATATCAACCTGTACAATCTAGCAATGGCATATAACGGCCTGACTGATGAAAAATTCAGATGCCTAGTAGTCTATGCTTGAACTGCTCAATTGTCAGTCACGAGAAACCGTGTAATGACTGTTAGGGTTAGGATGAGGGTCTCCAGAGTTAATCTATAAAAAAAGTTTAGAGTACAAGGCTGAAAATACTAATCTCTTTCGTAATAGCAGAGGTGCTACAATTTCCCTCCCATCTAATAGGAGAAGAATGTACCGCTATTGAACTCTCAGATTCAAGGCCGAAAATCAGTGCGAATCATCTTGGTACCACAGCAAATGAAGACGCAAAATTCTAGATAATTCACAAAGCAACGACCACATATATCATTGTAGCCTATATCAGGCAATGAAGGTGAGGTGAGGATTATTATAGGTCAAAGGTTATTGCAATAGACCAGAGCAATTGTTTATCACCAATGCATTATTCCCATCAAAGTACAAGCACGTAGACTTTAAAAGGAGAACAACGATAACGCCATGGATTAGAAACGACTTGAGGGTTCAGAGGATAAGATGAAGATCGTTGCTAGTATTAACTAATGAATAAAACAAATTTACCAAGAATACTGGAGGAATGAGAGAAGACAGGGCCGAGAATTCGGAGATCACGAGCAGGTATAGAGACGCGCTTAATAATGACGCTTTTATCGCACTCAATCAACTCCGACTGCCCCGTCCGATCAAACCTCATCCACAGCCTCGCCGCCCCACCCGCCTTCTTCTTCCCGACAGAAGCCTTATTATTATTCCCGGCGGCTGCCACAATCGCCGTAGAAGAAGAAGAAGCAAAATTATTATTATTATTATTGGGCACGACCGGCACCAGGGCAGAGCTAGTGGTAGCTTCAATCTCCGGTGGGTGGGGAGGCAGCGAAGCCTTCTTCCTCCTCCTAAACAGGGATTGCCCCTTCGCCATCTTCATAATTCGCTACCCTCCTCCCCTCGTCTTCTTACGTGTGTATGTATGAATGCAGTGTATGGTATTACAATAGAGTCTTCTGTATATGTATAGATGTGGTACGTAAAGGAGGAAAATTGATTGTGAGATTTAGCGATTGAAGGAGGAGGAGGAGGAGGAGGAGGAGGAAGGGGGGTGGCTTCTCGTTAACGATGTTCTTGGGCTTCTTCCTCGTCTTCGTCTTCTTCTTCTTGTAGTAGCTCCATATACAGAAGAAGACTCCTCCAGTCGGGGGAATGACTGGCTGCTGGTGGGGGCGGAGGAGTCGTGATTCTGCGTTTTTAGAATAATATTTTTTTGGCGTAGCAGTTGGCAACCAAGTTGCAGCACTACTACTGCTCGTGCTTCCTCCTTTTTTTTTTTTTTTTTTTTTTTTGGGGTCGAAGTTTTTGCGTTGGGCTGTTGGCGCGGATTTCCCCACTTAGCTGTGGGAGCTGTTCTGAAGGTGAGGCCTCGGGGAAATCTGATGCTGGGCTTCTTACCCAGTATTACGTGTATTCTGTCATTATTCTGTCGTTTCTTTTTTTTTTTTTATTGTTATATAATTTTGACATTAATCTAAATTTGTTCTTAGAAATTTGAATGCATAACAACAAATTTTTTATATTTAAACGCCCGCATATTCTGTATTTTATGAATTTTTTTTTTTGAAAAGTGCATTTTATGAATTTTAGTGTGAATTATGTATATTGATAGCTACAGACTGTTGAATTTGATTGCATGTTATATGTGCAATATTTAGATTTCAAGTCTAAATCAATATTTTATCCCTAATTTTGTTAGTGTCTATAATTGTATAAGCTTTCATTTGTTGGTATATATATATATATATATATGGCAGTGGACCAAGCTTCAAGTCACAATACGAATTATTTACAATTGTGTGTTGTGTTTGAATAGTAGATTATTTAGAATAATATTTTGAAAAAAATACTGTAGTACTTTTTTTTTATGTAATATATATGAGATAAAAAGGTGGTTGAATAAAATATTGATAATACAAACAAATTGTATTTTCGCCCCAAGGGTAACATGAACGGGTAGAGGTAAGAAAAAAAAAAAAAAAAAGAAAAATGGTTCGTGACGTGGCAAGGAGCCAAGGATCTTTTATAGCTCTGTGTCATAAATTATACTGCTAATGTCAACTTTCATCCCCTTGTCGTACAATAATATTATGGGTTTAATTGATAAAGCTTGCTTAAGCAATAGGGTCCTAGATTGATTAAATAACTTCTGGGGCTATTTGTACAATATCTCGAGTTTTTCCCCAATAATTTGTTGAGCTTAAGTCACTAGTCCAAAATGCTCAAGTCAAATTATTAATTGAGTCCACCTATAAAAAGCAATTATTAATTGAATCCACCTGTTTTAATAAATGATGATATTAACGAGTAATATATAAATACATCGATAATTTAACCTAACTCTATAATACATACAGAGCTTGTTTGGACTGCTATTTTTCTTCAAAAATTTTTTACGCTCTTCATCAATACATTTTTTAACAAACATTCCTTTATTTTACATCTATTAAATCATTACAGTATATTTTTTTATCAAAAATTTTTTTTAAAAAGAAAAAGAGGCAATTCGAGCCGAGCTTTAGATTTTACAGGATCCCTTAAAATGGGAGCGGATTTAGAGGTAACACTGCCTACTTAAAATATCATTAGACTTTTTAGCGGGCGGGCGGGGCGTCGTCGGTTCTATCCCAACCACTGAATATAAAGTTAAGAAAAATAACTACTTAAAAATGAATTAAGTTATTGGTAAATCCTAGCTGGATCCTACGTATGTGCAGCTTTCAACGGTAGTCTTTATTCATCTCATTGAGGACGGAAATAGAAGCTGACGACACAAGGCAAGTCAAACTCATCCTTCCCAAAAAAAAAAAGAGGAGTCAACCGCAATCCACCATTAATTTAACCCCGTTTTAGTTTTGACCAGCGACAAAAAAGTGGACGGCGTGCTATATGATGTGCTCTCCGCTTTATTTATGGACGGCGTTTCTCAAGTTTTTTTTTTTTAAAAAAAAAAACACACACACACACACACACACTCACACACGCAATAAATTTAAAAAATACAAATAAAACAAATAATTTGTGAGGTCATTTCATTTCAACAAATGAATGGATGTGATCTCATCTTCGGCATGGCATATATAAGAAGAAGATGGATGGATGGACGGACATTTCAACCGTACAAGGAGGAGCTCCATTGACATCATCTCTCGGCAGTATAAAATGATTTTTTTTTTTTTTTTTTTTTTTTTTTGGAGAAGTTAGCATAAATATGATCTTCGCCAAGGACGCTGAGATTGCTTGACACCTACAAAACTCTTTACAGACCAAAATTTGCCATTCTTTCTATTCATACTTCATACCCTGCCTGCGCAAAGCAGCGCAATCAGTCGTCTACCCATTCAAGCCTGGAACCACCAACGCGGTACACGAGGAAGAAACTGCATTTCTGTGTTCCTCTACCATCCCTCTCAAATTCTTCAATCAAAATGACTGCCAAAGGGAAGAAGATGTGAACCACCTACAAGCTTACGATTTCCATAGATGATTTTTGCAGCCAGTTGTGAATCCTTAAAATAGCACAGGAATGAAAACAGCAAAGTACATGGGACAATCCGAGCCTGAAAACTCCCAGAGCCATTATAAACTAGTCAACAAATATGCCAAAAGCGTAACAACATCTCAGCTCCAAATAGTCCACAACTTTCAGCACAGCAAGGCATCAGTGAAGAGCCATCCAGACCTTCAAAACAATCCTCCGCTCCTAGGAATGCGACGTATCTAAGATACGTGACATGAAAGAGAGATCTCACATTTAACATGATGAGACCAAAGAGGCAGATGAGCAGAGTACAAATGTGATGCTTAGCTGACAACTTTTATGCAGCCTCATTGCACTTTGAACCATCATCAAGTTTAACAACTGTTACCTGAAATCCCGTTTCACCGAGCAGCCGAATAAGATTATCTTCAGCCACCATGCACAAGAAGAAAATCCTCTCTTTAGAGCTGCTGCCTTCAGTAACTTAAAATCCAGTGACTTTGCATGCCTTCAGGTTTTTGCAAAACTTAACAAGAGTTGGAACAAGCTCAATCTATTAGCAAACTTTTTGGAAACAACTGCGATTGCAAATAGTTGCAATCGACAAATTCTGCCTTGCTAACCTGGAAAGGTTCCTCATATGCATATATTGTGCATGGAAGCCAAACTCTCGCCACATGGAGTGCATTGAAAGAATCCCTTACGCCACTGAATGAAACTTGACAGACCCTCAATACCACGTAAAAATATCACTTGGACTTCTTGAATAAGAGATTCCAAAAAGCGTACCACTAAGTTCGCCAAATTATAAATTTTCCAGAACCTACTAATCAGGGCTTCTACAACTTATGTGCAATATTTACATTGGTAAAAGCTGAACTTCCTAAAGATTGCGGAGGATATTAATTATGCCATTGCTTGGTCCAGTAAAAGGAAGGAGGCTTCAGCAAAACATGTTATAGAGAAATCTCAAAAAATGTCACTTAGAATCACTGCATGTCGAGCATCATCAGTAGCTGGTCACTCCAAAGGCAACAAGCAGATTTCAGCAAGTGAACCCAGTGGAAGTCATTGCAAGAATAGCACAGCACTTCTTCTTTTTTTTCATTTTTTGGTTACTGCTACTAAGCATGAAACCCAAGACATCTTGCAAACAGTTCGTCAATTAAGTTCACCAAAGTCCACAAGTATAGCATCAGCTGGAGCCTTCTTTGAAGCAACATTATCAGCCAACAGAAACTCCTTCCAAAGTAGAAGCAGAATTATCATTTTTATTGGATATAGAACACCTGCAACGGCCAAAATGATCTCAAGATTAATAGAATATTGCCTTCAGCTAAATGATGTTATTATTGAGAACACGAGAAATACACATCTCATCATATTCTGTCCACCAACAAAGAAAAAACTATAAGGAGCCACGCAAGTCTTTAAAATTTTGAAAAAGGACAAGGGAACAAACATACATCGGTTTGTCATTCAATGCAAACTGCATGATATTAGAATCCGAGGCCTTGAGACCTAATGGCATGTCCACTTTTAATGAAATACATACTAGAACCACATTCACCCCTAGCCTTCTACTCAGTAATTTCTTCCTTCTAGACATTTTTGGAGAGAAAGGAAGAAAGGGAAGGTGCACACATAAGGTGAAGCAGACTAAGAAAAGACGAAGCTGAGGAGATTGATGAGAGAGAGAGAGAGGGATGGAGGGAGGGAGGGAGCGGGGAGAGAAAGAGATTACAGATAAGAAGTTATAAAGTTTAATTTCCTTGGATCCCCTGCATTCTATCCCAGCACTCTCTCTTTCACAAACACGTACACATGTTTCCCCCTCCAAGATGCTCTGTTCATGGGACAATTTTTCTCTCATCAAGTATGATCTCCTCAATAAGATTAAAACCTAGGACAAAAGGGTTTATAACGCAAAAAGGATCACCAGCATTAATAGTCTCAGATTATCTCTCCAAATGATTGAAGCAGTTTGGGAAAAAATTTCAGTATAACTCCCTATGCTTTTACCCCTCAGTTCTTCACCTCTTCTAAAACTATGCAGTGTTTCACAGACAGTCACATAAGCTATGAAGTGACTTTACAAATGTTTTGTCGCAAAGATCAGGAACATGTACATTTGATAAAGTCAAAATTTTATATCATTTTCTTAGGTCTGGGTCTAACTTTCTTATTTCTTACAGCCTAAGGTCAGTCCTAGTGGAAGGAAAAGAAAATCAACTACAGCACAGTCATCAAAGCAGCATCCTGCTTTTTCAAGATAGCTATGCTTGATTTATAAAGATTTCATGGCACAGAACTGAAGACAAATTTTCTTGATTCTCAGCCACTACAACAGGTTCAAGGCAGGCACGAACATCCCAATAAAAAGATTTTCCTTTCAATTTAGCTAATTGACCAAGCCTCAACTTCTGTGAAGCAAAGGATATTTTTTACAGTCGACAAGGCATGAGAAACTCATAAAACACCAAGTCATAGCAATTCTCAGTGATATAGCAAAGAATAGTTCTTTCTGTTTCCTTCCCCCCACCCCCAGAAGAAAATAGAAAAAAAAAAAAAAAAAAACCTCAAAACTCATCAAGTTACAGCACTCCTCAACCACAGACTTGGCAGACCCAAGACAAATCAGAAAGCCAAATTTAAAGAAGGTTGGAACATAAGAGGAAATTTAAAAGGCCTTCACTTTCCCATGTGACTGCAGATGTGAGAAAAAGTGTCTCTTTGAGACTCTATAACATATTATTACCTAGAAATTTTTCCTATATTGTAACCTTTATGAAGAAAAACCCTTCAAAACTGTGCACGACATAACAAACTCTACCGCATCTTTATTTCAGCTTTTTATGACATCAACTTCCTGAGATACTAGAGACAGAAGTAATCAAACCATGTATATCTTTCATGCAAGGGCCATCCCCGGGCCCATTAATAGAGTTCTTCAGTCTCGGCACGAGAGATTGAAGGCTTGCATATTGGAAAAGAACCTCTATTCTTGCAACTTAAGGATGTTCCCTACTTGGATAATACATATGTAATTCCTGCTAGGATATATTTTGTTCCATTCTTGGAGATTGTCATTCACTCCAATCCTTTTTAGGTTCTTATATTTTTCCTTCTTAGAGAGGATTTATTCAGTTTCCTTTATGATTATATTGTATCCATTTTAGGTGGTTGTCCTAATCCTCCTTCAATGACATTTACTTTGTTACTTTTCTTACTTTCAAAGTGTTCTGTTTTATTGTGATTATTCAATGAACATCTCCATAGCCAAGAGGCCAACTATAAGACTACAAACATCATCAAATCAGCGACACATCACAATATTATTTCTATGGGCCAAACTTTAATGCTTCTGGTATCTCTTGCTTTGTCTTCTTAAGGGGTTATGTTGTCAAGTCAGAGTCCAGCCTTTTAGTTTTGTGCTGTTCAAAATACTAGAACTACTAAATATTTTCTTTAGGTATACCGTAAATTCCCTGGTCTCCACATAATCTGAATAATTATCTGCACTTATCACCTCTGAGTTTCCTAAGTTGATACCATCACTGAAGCGAAACCACAAATGGTGACTTTAACATACTGCAAGTCAGAAGGACGCTATAAAAACAAACGGACTATATGGCTCACTAATTAGTGGATGCATGACTCGAGAAGAACTACTTCATAATCAGATTTGATAACGCAGCCAAAATGATGGAGGTAGTCCAACAAAGACTTGTTTGAATGGAGACTCCGCAAACTAATAATGACGACACTAACAATAGCAACATAGCCCACTATCTTGCTTCAAAGTGAAGCCTTGCAAGAATATTGAGAGTAAATATCCAATGACAATCGGACATTTTCATGAAAAATGGCAAGAGATCAAATTCTATCCAATGGACATTTATGGTACTGGAAGGACTTAATTCAAAAAAAAAGATATCAAGATGGAGGGCAAAAGAGGTGATGTTGACGCTATGGTGACAAATCAGCTCATCTGGCACCTATTTTCTTTTCTATCAACATAGGCTTAAATTTTGTTCCATAAATATATTCATTTCTAGATTCTTAATGTTTTCTCCTTCTAGTTGAGTTTCTTAGCTGTCAAGAATTCAACTTTAGAGGAAAACTGACATAATTGACTTAATCTTGCAGTAATTTGTCATTATTTATTCCACTTGCATGATTTGTTTGTTGTATAAGTTTATCGCTTAGGTTCTTAGCTGCCATATACATAGATTTAGGTATCTGTATCAGTAAGGACACGTGGTCCAAATATATCGTATTAGCATGTCTCCATAGTCCAAACATATAAAAAAAATCTCATTTCTCTATACTCGAAGATTTGTGTGTAATTAAAACATTATCCCTCGAATATTTTAGGTTTTCTATGTGCAATTATTACTTGGAATAACATTCGGTATATTATCATGATTATATCGTGGACTACGAATACCTTAGTCAGTAATGTTCGAGAAGCATGCAACTAGGGCCGGTGCAAGTAGGTAGCTATAAATAACATCATCGAAACACTTGTAATAAGATGGATATCGGCAATGTTCACATTAAACATGATTGTTTCCACTATCATACAAAGCTGAAGATCACCATATTTAGTCTGATGTACCCATAG
The DNA here is from genome assembly GCF_036785885.1 of Coffea arabica. NCBI lineage: Eukaryota > Viridiplantae > Streptophyta > Magnoliopsida > Gentianales > Rubiaceae > Coffea > Coffea arabica. Next base: position 20,695,537 of record NC_092312.1, on the reverse strand, counting down.
GCACGAGGTATTCAGACGTAAATTCTAAAGATGGATAATGCAACATAAAGAAGTCCAAGCTTAAGCATTGGATCTAAGGAAAGACCAAAGAACTTCATGAAAGCTCAAATACATATTGCATGGATGTGCTAAAGGCAATGCTTGCAAAATCGTACAACTGAGACATGTAAGGCTACAGGTCGGACTGTTAACTAAACGCATAAAGAACTCTTTGACTATGTATGTGTGACAAGCAAAGCAATAGGGAAAGGAGATAATTATTTTGCCGGCCTTACAGTCTCAGCAAGAAAAGAAAGTGGTTGTTTGTCCTCCCATTGGATAGCAGAGAGGACAAGAAGAAACCATGTTCATTACCTCTCTGAAATGCGTGAGAGTCTGTCAATGGAAGTCAATTCTCAAGATGTCTCCATGCAAATGTTACGTAACGCTTCATTTTCACTTCTTTCTATCACCAGAAAACCTCCCAAACAAGATAACAGTCGCGCTCAATTTTTAAATCGTTTTCTTTTTACAAATATTCAAGATTTTAAAGATACTTTCAATATCTTTGAACCTAAATAGAAGTCTTAAATCACCTTCCAGTACTTTGTTTCACAGACTCGCTGGAATCAGACAGAAAGCAATACAAGGTTTATTGAGGGAATGAAAAGAAAACCAAGGAAAACTTGATGTGACAAAGATAAATATATTCTTTTAATCTTAAGCAAGCAAAACCTAAAATATCCCACATCATGCAAAAATCCAAGAGTTTATGAAGCTGGCATTCAACCAAAGTACATTACACTCGGATATGTTAATAGTACCAAGAAAAACATAAAGGAACATAAGTCTCATGATATTACTCTAAACAGCAAACCATCTCCATGTTGCATCACCTTGTTATAGAAGCAGCTCCCACATAGCTTTTTGTAAAACCTTTCATCTAGAATATATGCTCCATCTCTATTAGGCCATCCTGAAAATTCCAATAAAAGCCTACAGAATAGACACAAAAAAGAATATAAAGCAACAAACCATGAAGACCAAGTACAATCAAGCAAAAATTAACTTTATTAAGACATCTGACCATTGAACAGCATCACTGAGGAACTGAGAAAAGCAAGCAGTTATTGTCCCAACGAAGTCTGATTTCACTTCCAACCTGAAGTCTCTTGCCTCTGACAATTTTGCCCCATTTGCCAATGAGATTGTAATAACTCCCTCTCCATTTGAGCTTCATCAAATATAGATCACCTGTGTCTTCATCCCGAGCATTAACACTTATCTGATGCTCATTCCTCAACTGCTCACGGGCCTGAGGCTGCCAGTAGAACAGAATATGATCTTCAACAGCCTTGCCAGGTAAAGTAAGAAATGGATGATTAGTATCCACATCAGACAACGTGAGCGCCTTCTTAATAGGCCAATTATCCTGTCCTGATGCCGTTGCAACATATCGCTGCTGAGGAACTGAGAAGTATAAGCATTCATTCAACCATCGTAAATTGATCTCTTTCCCAACACCCAGTCCCTTCTGTCGAATTATTGTTCCCCATTTGCCAATGAGGTTGTAGTAATTACCCCTCCACTTCAATTTCATCAAATAAATTTCACCAGTATCATAATCTCTGGCGTTCACATTTACCTGCTCTTCCCTTCTCAATACTTCTCGTTGTTCCTGTGACCAGTAATAAAGAATATGATCTTCAACCAATCGGCGAGGCAAAGGGAGAAAAGGATGATTGGTGTCCACATCAGACAGCGTTAACACCTTTTTAATAGGCCATTGGTCCTGCACTGGTGGTGCTGCGACCATCCGAATAGGTGGTACAGCGACAATCTGCTGTTGAGGGACCGAAAAGTACAAGCAGCCATTAGCCCACCTTATATAAATTTCTTGACCAACATCAAGTCCCTTTCCTCGAACAACTTTTCCCCATTTGCCAATCAGATTATAATAACTCCCACGCCACTTCAACTTCATCACATACATTTCACCAGTGTCATCATCTCTTGCATTGAAATCCACCTGCCCTACAGCTCTCAAATGATCCTGTTGCTGCTGTGTCATGTGCACAATAATGTGATTATCAACTTGCTGCCTGGACAGAGTTAGGAATGGATGAGTAATATCCACATCAGACAATGTAAGGGCTTTTTTGATAGGCCATTGTTCCTGAACTTGTGGGACAGAAACAGTATTATAGTATGCTGCCCTCTTCATTTCAACAACCTAAAATACAAAATCAATCACCAACATTTAGCACCTCAAGTGGAATAGTTCAGTTTGAGAAAAAAAATTGATGACTGGTCCACTAAGTGGTGACTTCAACAGGAAAGCAAATTTGCAGTCGACCTCAAGTCTATAACATTCTCTTAGATCAGTTTTTTTAGGCTATTAATTGCATCAGGTACCTCTTTGAACTACAGTATAGAATGGGAAAAAAAAATCTTGGATACACAGTATCTGTTTGTAATATAACACCAAAAAAAATAAAAATAAAAAAAGGAAGCATCAGCTGAGGGGTAAGAACTTCCTTAAATTCAACAGACAGATGCTGGATGCAAACCTAATTTCATTCCTCTCTCAATAGAAACTACAGCCTAGAGTTATTTCGTTGAGGCAGATATTTTTGGGGTGCTGAGGCTAATTTTTGCAATTGATGGTAATGCAGGTAATTTCAGGCAAGGATAGTCAATGGGAGCTGATGTATTTTAGGGTAACAATAAATAGGGGATCACAAGGTAATCACTATGGCAAGTACAAACAAACAGCTTGAAATCATTTAGGGCAAACGACAAAAACCAGCTCCCACGAAAAAATACACTGAGGCATGGACCAAATCGATATCCATAACCACCTTAAAAGGCTACTCAATGAAGCACAGCTAAAACAGAAAGAACCATGCTAAAATCTGCAACAAGAAAACAATAGAACTGACATCCATAAGGGAAAGGGTTATTCAACTCCAACAGAACTTAAGCCACAGACCAAATCTGAAAAATAAATTAGTAGCTTGGGCACACAGTATACTTTTCCTCTCCTCCATCAATAAGTTGTTTCAGATTTGGAGTTACATTATCCATGCATGCTTTGCAGCAATAAAACCCTAAAATCAAAAGAATTAGACGCGATAGGGAGGTAAAGAATCCTCCCAGTATGGACATAGAAAAACATCAAAATCCCTAGAAAGCCAAGTCAACCATACCGTATATGGAAAAATATTAATAAACAAGCTTCTCAATATCCATAGACTTTCATTTAAGAAGGGTTAGATCAACTGATCAAATATCCACAACAGACCCTCAATTATTTTCAGCTTTCTGAAATATGCCTTCCCACACATCAAAACCACATGCATCCAATTGAACCACGGCAAATACACACGAACACAGACATTCACATAATTTACAGCTCAAGCAAAAAAACCTAAAAAGTCAATTTATGTCCACTTCACAGCTCACACTTACCTGCCAAAGAAATAACCTCAGAAAGTCAATTGTGGATAAGAACCTGCGAAAAACCAAAAAGAAGAAATGAAAAAAGAGTGTAGACCAGCTTTAATCAAATGAAAACCCGTAATCAACATGCAAAAACAGAAACGCTTCCTATTCCGCCTTTATGCAAATGCAATGGAACAGAAATGTAGTCAATGAAAAAGCCGGAAACCCAAAAAAATAAAAGAGGTGAAATTTGCTCACTGATGAGAATGATGAAATGAAATCGAGCTAAGAAACCTAGATCTTAATTCAGGAAAGGGCAATAGGATTTAGAGGCAGTGGTTTGGGGAAATTTGGAGGAGGGTTTAGATTATATAGTTAATAGGGGCATAGGAAGAGAAGAAAGGTGCGGACGGTGCGGATGGGGTTAAAGAGAAGGAAGATAAGCAACACATTTTCTGAGAGAGGGAGATGAAGAAAAAGGAGAGAAGAAGCATGGGAAGCCACCGAAGAGAAGAGGTTGGAAGAAAAAGAGAGAGCAAAGAAGGCAAGAAAGAAAGAAAGACTGGTTTTTTCCTTTCCTTTCTCTCAATTGTTTCCTTTTTTTTTTCCTTTTTTATTCGGCAGGGTGAAGTGCAGAAGAAAGAGGGTCCTGAGTCGATGAGGTCATGCAAATGTTTGTTTGTTTGTTTCTGCTGGCCATCTTGGAGTGGGGGAGGGCCTAATCCACTGACAACAAGAAAGATTGGGGTGGGGGGTGGAAGTTAGGACTTAGGAGGTGTTTTTGTTTTGTGTGGCACGAAGGTTTGCAGTTGGGTTAGAGAAAGGGAGAGAAATGACTCGGGAGTTTTGGGCAATAGCATGGGATGGGAGGGTTGCTTGGTGTGATGTGTCAAGTGAAATTACACTTGTACCCCTATTACAATTTCTCTTCTTTTTTCTTTTTTTTTTTTGTCTTTTTGGGGGGGGGGGGGGGGGGGTGGGGGAAGGAGTGATGGTTCAAGGTTTATTGTGATTTGGTCAACGTCAAATTAATCTCCAAAATTGCTATGAGCAAGAAAAATGGGAAGAGGAACGTATCATATAAACCAATAATAATGAGCATTCATTAAAGCATGGTAAAGTAGTTGCCAAAATGTGATATTCATAAAACATGTTAGTAGTATAGATATATGTCGATTTCGGGAGAATTGTAGATTCCTCCTCTTACACCGGGGACGAGTTAAATTTTGTCATGTGGTGTTTTGGAAAGCAAATAAACAAATGTGTTGATAGATTAGCTACATTGAGAGGCAAAATGGAATTGCCAATTTGTTTGTTATTTTGGATTCTGTCCTCGTGAATTATCTTGTATTTTTTCAAGACGAAGACTTTCTCCCAAGTCCTTGATAGGTAGTCCTGCGAGTAATCCAACCGGTTTTGTAATTTAGCAGCTATCAGCAGGTTCCGTGATCGATTCTCATATGCTACATCCTTGTTTATCCTTGAGACAAGGTTCTACACAGTTTTAAGAAATTAGCCTGGTTGAAAGGTTGAAATACCCTGAATGAAAAAAAAAAAAAAAAAAAAAAGTTCCTTAATAGGCTTTTACAATCTTTTATTCGTTTGGAAAAAAAAATAGGCTTTACAACTTAAATAGCCAATTTACAACAAAAAGTTATGTCAAGCTAATAATAGGCTTGTCCCTAGTTTTAACTTTTAACAGACCAAATGGGCCAACACAGGTGCCATATAGACCCGTCAATGGCTTATGTGACGGACTCGGGGCACGGACGGTTGCAGGTGCAACCGTTCCGGACCATTTTCAACTGCGCGTAACTTTCTTTGTACATCGTGTAACTTTTATTGTACATCGCATAATTTTAGAATAAATTTTTGTGAAACCCACACATGACGTGGAAATTAAATAACAACTTGTAATCTCAGCCGCACCAATTTTTGAGGTCAAATCGTGGCCATTAACCGCTCAGGGACGATCATACCATCCCTGCCCCATTTCCTTATGTGAGATGGGTGCAGCTAGGAGTCAGTCAACAGGTACCGCCCAGCTTCCAACTTCTGTTTTCTTCTAACCCGAAAAAATACGTGTTGATTGCTTGAAAAAGCAAAAGGCGCTAGAATATCTTTTTTCCATAAAGAGATTAGAAAATTCATTTGGAGCTAAAACAAACAAATGTCAATTTTAGTTTTCTAAACAATAAGGGCAACAACAGCTGCTCATTAGGTGCGCATAAGCGGGTTGAGTTGTCCCTCCAATTAACAAAACTGTTTGTGTTATTGTTCCCAAGGCTCATGCTAAAAGCACATTATTAATTAAGTGATCTTCTGACTTTCAAATCCTTTCCCTTTTTCCCTCTCTCTTAAAGATGGAGGACTCTAAACCAAATTTGATGATGGTTGAAAATACAAAATAAACATGATATTGCCATTCTTTAACAAATAATGTGCAAATTGCTCCATCAAGTGTGTTTTGCCGCAGACATGCTTATCCACGTTGCAACAACAACAACAACAACAACAACAAAAAAATCAAACAAGCCAAAGGAAATTTGGAAGCAAAAGGTGAACATTACCAAAGAGCAAACCTGGAAGGGGCAAGAGGACTTCAAAATAATGGAACCATGCTGCTATCCAGGTAATTAGCCCAAAAGATTGGGATTTAAAATAGCGTTTGTTTGAACCTACAGGGCATACAAGTATTCTCATGCTATAGAATCACAAAAACGAAATTAACAGTTCATTTCTACTCTTTAGGCCAGCCAAAATGCAGAACACACAGTCTGGACTGGACCCAGCTGATGAACTAAAAGAACGAAGAAGAGAAAAATGGCTTAAGCTGAAAGAGGGATTGGCCTTACAGCACTTCTTATTCGCTGGAATGCCATCCTCACACGTTCCTTGAGGCCTTCATTTTCACTTTCCACATCTCCACTTTGTTTATCAAGGTGAGCGATGTTGCCGTCAACACTTATCACCAGTTTCCCATTCTCCCCAAATTTCACATCTCCAAAAAGAGAAACAAGGAGTGCATGTACTATTTTTTCAGCTTTCCTTGCATCTTCTTCCTCACTTACCACAGGTTCTGATTCTACTACCACCTTAGACATTTCCCTGTTGGCATTCAAAACCAGAGCTACAATTGAGTCTGACACCATATCGCTAATCGGATCAGCTGTCCAGTGCAGTGAGATATGATTCTCTGACTCCTGCTTCACCGTCACCTGACCATGAACTCGCAGAGTTGGAACTCCTGATTCCTCATCTGTCGAGGATTCCACACTCTCATATATCTGCTTAAGCCTATGCTTTATAACAGCAAATGCTCCGGAATACGGGATTGTGATCCTTTGTGTGACATTAGCTGTGGAAAGCTGGGAGAAAACACGCAGATCATCAGGTGCCATAATCTGGTATGTGAAGCCTTTCTTAACAAGCAAACCACTCACTGTTTCACCAACTTCGGGGACCTTTTCAGCCAACTTTCCAATAGTTTTTGCCATTTTCTCAGAGGTGAAATACATTTCAACAGACTGGCAGTTCTTAGGGGTTATGATTTTGGTATTTCTGTCAGCAAAGAGAGACACAAGCTTCTGTTTCAGCCTTCCCATCTCGTTAGCTTCACCATGAACCAAAATTATGTTAGGAGGCATTAACTCTTTCAAAAACGTACTCGTCTGAGCATAGTCAGCATGAGCTGAGAAGGAAATGTAATGGACTTGCATATTTAGTGGGGCAGTCAAGCCATTTGTGAGGGTGACTTCTTTGGGTTCATTGATGATGGTCTTCGCCGGTGTTCCTTCAACAACATAACCAGGTATAACACAAGCGTTTCTCTTGTCAGAGCACCATCTATCAAAAAGCTGTCGTGATAACCCACTTTGAAGGCCACCCGGGCTTGCCATCACTACTGATGGACCGACATCATTAAAATTTTCAATGCTTTTCAATGGTGAAATGTGTTTAAATTCAAAGGGATTCGAATTTGCATACTGACTCCTAATCCTCTCATTCATGGAATTTATGTACGTCTGGTAGACTGCCATACACCTTTTTGCCAAAGGAGAGGCATAATATATTGGGACATTCTCCAGCTCACGATGGTTTGACCAATACTCCTCCAAAATTAGTAAAAGCTCCTGGGCACGACCAAGAGCAAAAGCTGGGATCAGGACTCGACCACCTTGAGAAACAGTGGAGTGAATGGCATCAGTAAACCGTTTCTCTCGAATATGTCGTGGCTGATGAAGTTGAACTCCATATGTTGACTCGATAATGCATATATCTGGCGAGAACTGGGGAAGCTCCGCAGCACGAAGATGTCGATCTTCTTCTCGTGAATAATCTCCAGTGTAAAGAACACGAACGCCAGCAATATCGACCATAAACATAGCAGCACCAAGGACATGGCCTGCAGTGTAACACCAGAAGCGGATGCCATTAACTTCCAGAGTCTGATGGAAGTCAATAACCTGCAGAATGAATGAAATAAGTATATACAACCCTCTATATGGATTAAGTTGGACAAGCTGTGAATTGGTCACAGTCATTTCAAATTCCCACCAGCATGGGTCTAAAACAAACTATAAACTCATTAGCTCTTATTCGCCATTCAATGGATAAAAGACTGCACAAATGCTTTGCCTTTTGTCTAATATCAAATCTTAGAATAATGAAAAACAAGAAAGACAACAAATAGATAGTAAAGCAAATATATGTGCATTTTATTCTCTTATCCCTTCATTTTATTCAAAAGTTTGAAACAATCGAAAACTATATGTAATTCCCTTTTTTCCCCACAAGAAAAAGTAAGGGCAGAAGGCTCTCTAACCTCGGACCACATCAAACAAATACTACTATCCATATCTGCTCATTACATTCTTAGTTAAGAAAGAGTTGCCTACTATTAATATCAGCAAACCTTCCCCCCCCCCAAAAAAAAAAACCTCTAGGCTGTTCATATTGCTCCTATTCATCCTTTTGTGCTTTCATTAATACTATTATGTACCTGTAATTGCTTCTCTCAATTGCTGTTCCATGTATAGACAGTTTGAATGCAAAAAAGCAAAAGATGCATGCAGAAAAAAAGACTGTTCCTGCACAAATAATAGATTGTTCTTCATGCTAATTTTGCCTTTCCCTCAAAACAGGAAAGCAAAATCTGCATACAATTTCAAATTCAAATTTACGAGCCTCGGAAAAAGGCCACACAAGCAACCCAAACAGCATAAGGATGATGTACACACCTCAATTCTTTCCATGGAGTTGTTAATGTCCTGCTCGGTAAACAACATATCTTCAACCGAGACCTTGCTCACTTTGACATAATCTGACAAAAGTAACTTGTAGATGGCTTTTGTCGCATGAGTCATAAAAACTCTCCCTTTGAATGTAGTCTGAAAGATAAAGAAAGTAGTGAGCCCATGTATGAAGAAACTTGTACAATCTAGTAAAGTCATTATCTAGGGAGCAAACCTTCTCCAAAAAGTATGGAAGGGAAGCAGCATGATCCAAATGAAAGCTGCAAATGAACTCATTTCAGTACAATTTAACAGGAAGTAGAGGAAAAAACATTTGTTTGGAGGGCCAAAGAGGGGATAGAGAAACAGAAAATCAAAGAAAATCAGGGTTGAAAGGTCAGTATTTTGCCAAGTTTCAAAGATGAAGTTAACATGAGCATAATTTGGGATTAATGAGAAAAAGGGGAAACTGGGATGCACATAGGTAGGTCCTCCAAAAGCTTTAAAATTTCAAAAATTTTCTAAGTATAAAAAAGATGACAATTCTTCAGCTGGTCATAATGTTGATAACAACCATACCCAGCTAGAACCATATTACAAGAAACACATTATCGACCAGATAAATCCCCCATGTCATTACCATTTGATATCATGAAATAGTAATATTAGTAGAAATAGACAAACGAGTTTGCAAAGAACGAAAATGTGACGCTTGAAAATCATCTCCAGGTTGAATTAGACTAATAAAGAAATCTAACCTCCAAGGAGCAAACGCAGAAACTCTATCATATGGGTATCCACACCCAGTTGCTTGAGCATTCAACTCAAAGCCAAACAAACAGGAGAAGACAAGTCAACACAAAACAGGATGCCTTCTAAGTTAGAAAACCTAAACCAATCAATCAGACACATTGCATATTTTCTCTTCCTCAACATTGACATTTGGTCTCAAATTGGTATTGCTCATCTATACCTATAGTTAAAGCCACATTAAGTCGTTTCTCGATCTTCCCAAAAACAAATTGTGAAACAACTTTGTGCTGTCTTTGGAATTCTCGAATTGAAAATTAAACCATCATGATATGATTACAACATATTACTTCCATTCACTATTGAACAAGTTAGTTCGATTCACATTCTTCCAAAACCAAGCATTATAGACCTTCCGTTGCTAGTAGTAATTTTCAAGTTGGACAATGAAGCCACCATCACAAGTCAAGAACTTATTGCGGCAGAGCAACGTAAAAGAATAAGGGAGAAGACATACTGAGTAATGAGAAGAACATCAATAGTGGAAGGATCAATTTCATCAAAGTAGGGCAATGCGGCCATCCCTGAATAAGCCGGATGAATCCCACAATCAAACTGCCAAAAACAGCAAAATTTGAGAAAATTTATTCCAAAAAAATTTAAAAAAAAATAATTCAAAACCCAGGTGCAAAAAATTGACAATTGAAAGGAAAATAGGTTGAGGACATTTCGCATGAATTGAGCATCATACCAAGACTGTTTTTCCTTTGTAAGACATGTAAACGCAGGACCGACCCACTTCATTTCCAGCACCTAAAGGCGTGATTATCAGCTGATCCCCGTCTCTATTATTTGCTGTTGTAGCCTCACGTTTCTTTAACGAAGTCAGTGATTGCCCAGTCGAAGCCATTGTGTTTTGAGCTCCAAAAAGTTGTTGGAAAAGTTCAAATCAGAGCTGAGACTTCCTTAAAATCAGCAAAACTTTACCAAAGTTCATCACAACCAAACCCCACCCCACATATTCAATAGCAATGTAACTGCAGACTGGAGAGAGAGAGAGAGATAGGGATCTCTAAAACCCTAACTTTTTAGAAGTTGCCCGCCTTAGCTGCAGTTCATACTTCATAGCAGGCTCGGGAGCATTTTTTTCCCTCTTTGGACCGGCCCGGTTTTGGTCTTGTTTTACTTTCCTTATTCCCCACAATTTTCTCAAACTTGTTTGGCACTTGAGTCTTTTGCCAAGTTTGGCTGCAATAAATTTTTTAAAAATTTTAACTACTAGTAACTTTAAAAAAAATTTCAAAATTTTTCAACTATACATTTTAAAATATTCAAAAATTTATACACTTTAAAAATTTTTTTAAAAACTTTTACAGTAAGTTATAGTAAAGTTTTAAACAAACAACCAAAAAACTCACTTACTAAACAGGGTCATAATACTTTTTGGTTGTTTTACTACATTTTTTAATATCACCTAGCACTCTTAAGGTTTTAAAAATATCACTTACCTCCCTTACTTTTGTTATTTGCGTAACAAAATTTTTAAAAACTCTAAATTACCCTTCTACTTGCTAAATAAAAATGCTCCTAGATTACTTTATTTATTTCAAGAAAACCATCATTTAAAAAATAATTTCTAGTAGTACTACCACGTCATAACGCTATAATCCATAAAAATATATATTTAAAAAATAAAAAAGATATTTACAAAGAAATATAGTTGACTAATTTAACTCTATAGGCTCAAAATCAATTTCTTATGAATTTTATCTCTTTTTTTTCAATTTCTTCTCAACTCATGCTCAAACCTTTAAATTGCACTGATCATTATAAAAAATAACTCAAAATAAGCAAATAAATCATACTCCACTCTATTACAATTATAAAAAGTAAAAGATAATAAAATTCAATTTATTATAATTTACAAATAAAAAATTGCATAGTCATCAAAAAAATTAGTAAGAGAGAATATTGGAGAAAAGGAAAAGAGAAGAAAGTGACTTTTGTTTCCTTTGTTTTTAAATTTTTGAGTTTCACTTATTTGATATGTGAATTATGTTTCAAGTAACGGTTAATATAGTATTTTTGTAATTACTAAAGGAGGTAAGTGATATTTTCTAAATTTTAGGGGTGGCAGGTAATATTAGGAGAAATCTCAAGGGAGGTATCTGATATTATCCCTTTTTTATCTGCACAACAGCGCGGGTGGAAACGAGTAAATAGTGGGAAAAAAGTGACAAAAATCGATACACGACCACAGTGGGAGTCGAACCCACGACCTTCTGATCCGAAGTCAGACGCGCTAATCCACTGCGCTATGCGGTCAGGATGCTGTTTCTCTGCGTTCTCTTTATCTAACTATCGACTTCCACTGCACCCATATCTACTACTCCCACCCCACGTAATACGTTAAGAGAAACCCAAAGAAGGTTTTAGATTCGTAGCATTAGATTGTATTCTTGCTCCAAATACACTTATCTAGGAGAAAATAGACTTGCAGTTTATAATGTATGGTTTCGGATCCTGAATTTTGTCAAAAACATTTTAATGGTTAATCTTTCCGATTGGAAGAATATACAATGCATTAGTGATGCCATCATAAACCATGTAATAACTTACAATCAGCAAGACAATTAATTTTTCCTCTTAATTAGCGAGTCCAAGAACCAAAATGTAGTAATGTCTCCGGTCATTTAATGGAAGAAAGCAATTTACATATTATCCCCAGAATGTAGTTCTGATGCATGGACCTTTCACAACAGTTTGCAAAATTTCTAGAGTCATGAATCATAAAATTTTTTAGAATATAAGGACTAAAGTACAAACTTATTTTCTATAATTTCAAAATTATTATACAACAAATTATATGTCTCTTATTTACATTTTCAAGTATAATATAATCTAGCATTCAATAATTTAAATACATAGAATATTACAATTTACGATAAAATAGAAATGAATAGTAAAAGTGTTAATAAGTTGTGACAAAAATAAGTTTCAATCAATTAGTAGTATTAAAAAAGTATAAAGTAAACAATTTTTTTAGCTAATCTATTTAAATGTAATTTATTATCTAAAATTCACAATACAAGCAATATAAAATATTATTCTATTTATGATGTGTTTCCAAGGAACTTAAGAAGTGAGTGTGTGTTTGTGTGTGTGAAAATACATTCATGTATGTGAAAATGTGTTTATATGTGTGAAAAAAATCTTTTTTGTGTGTTAAAATGTATGTGAAAAAGTTTATGTATTAAAGTGTATTAATTAATTTGTTGGGTCATGGATTTGAGATAACCCAATATGACCCAACCTAAAATCAACCCAATCTAAAGTTGGACGAATTAGGTATAATCCATTTAAATGAAAACCCAATGTTAACCCGCCCAATTATTAGGTATAGTAATAAGGGTGATGAGACATGTTCGTTAATCTGACTCTTTTAACTTTGTCCATCCTTTGCTTCTCTTCTCGAGTTTACACTTGAAAGACCAAGATTCATCTTGAACTCATGTTATGACACTTTTCTTATACCATCTTTTAAACCATGTAATAAGGGAGATGGAATCTGTTTGTAGACGAAGTCCTGCAAACAAATATTATTTATGAAACCTTCCTCATTGCCCTTTAATTCTGCTAGAGAAGATCGATTTCATTCTCCCTCGTATCTAATACCATACACCTGCGAGGCTGAGACTAATGCACAGGCACAAAAGTGTTGGAAGGATAAAGCATTCAGATTCATTTGAATCCGTTGATTCTAACACGTAATAACTACCGGCCATCTAAGAGAGAGCTTAAAAATAAACTCTAGGAAAAGAGAGCTTAACCAGAATGACGATTCATATAATACAACCCTTCACAAAGTTTTAACAACAGAAACAGATTAGCACACTATTTGCTAACAAGCCAAAATTGCACTCATGACCATTTAATTCCATGTCAAGAAAGCAAAAATCGTGACATAATTACATAGATTCTAAGCTTAAAAGTTCAACTTGAACAGCAGAGCAGGGATGAATTGGTCCACATGGAATCTTCTCTGCATTTCTGATTGCCAAATCTCATTGGAAGGGTAGATTTTTTTTTCTTAGCACCTCCCCTGCAAAATTGACATGAACATCACTAAGAACTGCCAGAAATGAAACAGAGGAACACAGCATGACGGCAAATAATGAACAAGCAGTTTGAGGAACATCTAAATCAGATGCACCAAACAACCATATCACCTCCCCAGAACATGCAGAAACATGCCCGTCTTTATGCATGGATCCATCATGCCACATTTTTAGACCATCTCAACCACTTGGCATGCATCATGACATTAAATTTCATACTATATTGAGAATCCAATCATTATTTTGAGTCGTTCCTTAATGGAAGGAGCGAGGAACCAAAGAAATTATCTCATCCAACGGTTCAACCCTAGAGGATAAATCCAACAAGAAGGAAGCTACTTTGGTAGAAATTGGTCTAAAGTGATTGGAGACAAGAATACGTATGAAATTAATGGTTGGTCACATCTTACAGGCATGATGATACCACCTCCTTTGGTTTTGACTCTCATTCTCCGCTTACAGTAACCAGAACTACCAAAGTCATTAACAAAAGATAGATACAGAACCACAAATTCCCCAACCACACAGCTCCTGTCTCCCTAACTTGCCAGCGTGACCAAGATCCAACAGCTCCAGAACTATCACAGACAAATTACCACTAAATGCCATCAGCCCCTCTTCATCGTGAGGACCATGAAGTTTCTCCACATTTGTCAGCTTCGCTTTGTAAAAATAGAAAGCCTATGAACAGACAAGGGAAAGTTTGCAGTGATTGAGCCAGAGAAGCAGAGCAAGCACACAAAGGCATGAAACTATCATCATGGTCACATTACCATTTCTTTTTTAATTCGACATAATTATGGGGTACCTATTCAAATTCACAAGCGAAAAAACAGGGCATATGAGTTTAGCAGAATTTAATTAAGGGATCTCAACCATTCCAATTCTCAAACGTGAACCAGTAGGGCCCTCATTTCACAGAAAATAGAAAGAAGCTTGGCCAACATACACATAATCCTATAGACTACCATCCAGATGCCACTCACCTTAGCATTGAGAACTCTTCATCTTTCAGCATTGCTTAAACCAATTGTACAGGCATCAAATTGAACTTGAAAATTGTAATACATCTAAGTAATACCATTCATGGATAAGTGGCATGCTATGGCTAAAAATCCTGTATCAAAGCAAGACTCCATCTATCTAAATATCAGTTAAACCAATATCATTTGACAACCCAAATTAAAAGATGCCAAGCTATTGTCAAAAATCCCAGAAAACCAACTTGTTCTGCTCTTTCAAATCACCAAAAAGCACAGGAATTATATCCGCTACAACCCTAACTGCATATATAGAAAGCATCCAAAGGAAAAAATTTACAAAATCTCATCTCTATCAATGCACACATCCCAAAAATCTTGATGTTAATATGAATTATCTGGTTTTTAAATAGCACAAAAGGCAGAGAGCTAGGCATTTACACAAACCAAAATCTAGGTCACAAAACTGACCAATCTTCTTCAATATGGTTATTGGTGGTAGCATTATCAAAAATATCTTGATACAATCTCAATATTAGCATATATATGATTTTATGCTTTTGTCACCAAAATCCACGTAGTATTCCTCTTGGAACTCTATCATGTGCTTTCTCTAAATCCATAAATAGCATAAAAGATCCTATTTACTCTACGCATAGATTGGCATCCTTCACAATTGTATAGCTTCAAAAGATCACCCTTGGGTAAATGTGAAAAAAAAAAACAATGGAATTCTCATACATATTCTAAACGTAATATGCTGGGGGAAGAGGACATTTTTATCCAAAAATTTCTACAACCACAAGCAAGAATATGGACTTCCTGAAATTAATGCTTTAACACTTGATGAATCCACGCAAGTTGAAACAAGAGATAAGCTGATGCAACGGAAAATTAACATGAATTATCCGCAAAAGTACAGCAAAAGAAAGTGAATGCGATGTATGAAAAATAAGTAACAGCTTTGGAAAAGATATTGCAGCAGCCATCATGAGGTAAAAACAAGAAGCATGGAAAATAATTCATAAGCTTCTGCTCGTACACAAAGTACTAATCAGCAAAGAGTAAGGAGAGTGAAAACAAAGAGAACTAACACATTCATGGAAGTAAACTAAAAACAGAGAAACGTTGAAAAAGGATAATATAGCTATAACATGGAGAAATGATACAAGGGTATATCTTTAATTAATCCCACTTCTCCTTATATACCCACATTCACTTCTTAAGGACAGTAAACAGGTCAAGCTTAGCCTTCTGAGGGGGGGGAAAACACAAATCCACCAATGTACATCTTCTCATTTAGTTCCTTTCATGATATTTCTAGAGGACCTCTTGCAAATCGAATTGGCTCATAGAAGATTTACTACACATACATTAACGTAAGATGAATATTACCTAGCATATTCAGAGAGAGGTAGCTGAAACAAGCTCAACCCAGAAAAGCATTTACTCTGTTGACATTACTAATTTCAGACTAATTGAACCCAAAACCATATGAATCCCATCCTTAGGACTCGGTTATAATAGAAGTAGAACAACTCCACCAGTGATATTCTTCTACCATACATAGGTAGGGGTGGTGGTGGGAGTGTCAACATTAGACTTAATCCCCAAAAAAAAAACCTGCTACTTACAATAAAACAAGAGGATCCAGATAATTTACAGCTTCTACCTAGCTTAATTCCAAAACTCAGACTCAAATGGAAAAAGAAAGAGTGGCCTCACTACAGAAGACTCAAAAAAATATATGAGCAAAACAAAAGCTTCCACTTCAAGCTTAATAGCTTACTCTGCAGATTTACACAAAAGAAGAAAAAAGGAAAAACACAATCCATTAGCCCCACATATGAACCTTTGGGATTAAGGTAACACATTGGCACAAAATCACAACTATCAGATTCTCATAAGCATATGCAATTTTAATAATAGAATGGAGAGACATCTTACATGGTCAGGCAAAATTCCTTTGGTCCCCACTCGGGAATCTGCTTCTCTGGTCGACCTCTGAGAATTTCTGATCTTCTCCGTGCCTTGGGTAATTCTGCCCATATGCAGGGCCCATTTCCTGCGCTGGAGCTCCTCCTATGCCCTGATGAAAGGTCCCACCTTGTGAAGGCGTGTAACTTTGACCTGCAGAGTTTCCACTATCAATAGATGTATACCTCTGATCTCCTTGAGGGAAATCACCTCTGCCACCACGAAACTGATCCCAAGCCCCAGAAGCAGTTGTGGGACCTCTACCTTCTATCCCTCCAGGTTGCCCATAATTCTGCCGAATTGGAGAATGCATCCCAGGTGAACCATTATTCTGCTGGGGAGTAAAATTCTGTGGAGGGCCATAGTTCTGCTGATTTGGATGATTGTGCGACTGACCATAATTATGCTGAGGTGAGTGATATCCGTAATTCTGATGAGCTGTAGTGTTTTCTGGCGTGCCATAATATTGTCGAGGTGGAGCATTTTGCTGTTGCCCATAAGTCTGTTGAGGTGGAGTATTCTGTGGCGGACTATAATTCTGCTGAGAGACAGGACCACGAGGAGGGCCAAAATTTTGTTGAGCAGCATAATTTTGTTGAGGACCAAAATTTTGTTGAGTTGGATGATTTTGTTGAGTAGTATGATTTTGTCGAGGGCCAAAATTTTGTTGAGTTGGATGATTTTGTTGAGGACCAAAATTTTGTTGACTAGGATGACTTTGTTGGGGGCCAAAATTCCTTGCATCCCCCGGCCCAGAGCCCCAGTTTTCTGGACGCTGAGGTCTAGAAAACTGACGGGGATTCCGTCTCACAGACATTATTGGGGGTGGCCTAGGAATTATAGTTCCATTAATGTACTTGTCTCCTGGTATTTGAAATTCACAAGAAGAAGCCCAAAATGAAAAATAAGATGGAGATTATCAGTGGAAAAGCTACCATGGTGAAATATTTGGACTAAAAAGATATGCTTAAGAAGGTGTATACAACATTATTGTACCTCCATACTCTTTGTTAACAGGATCAATGTAGGAATCTGGCAACACAAAAACAACTGCTGGATTCTCTGTTGAAAAAAAAAACTATGAGTCAACATGACTTATAAATCTATCTTTATCATGAAAGTGATCTTATGGATAGAATACCTTTGAATTTCTCAGACGTTTCCTCAGAACATTCAACCTGAAAACCTTGATAGGTCGTTGTGCTACAGGCATAGATTCTCTTCTTTGCCTCTTCTTCGCTGAACCCAAGCAAAATTAGACAAAGATGAGCCACTAACCTTTTACTCTAACATATCATCTTCAACTAATTGAACGAAGACAGTGACAGAGCTTTTTAACTAAAAACCAAAACAACTCTTTATCATATCAACTATGCGAACAACCATTTTTCGTTAAAGCTGAGAAGAACTATACCAACATCACTGGCAACGCAAACAAAAAGGACAGGTCCAAAAATTAACCAGAAGTGAAAATTAGAAAATCCACTAGCCAAACAGCCCAACACTTTACGCTAATATTGCAAAATTTCTAAAGGCCAATGGTGGATATATCAAATTCTTAATTGGCATGAAACCAACGAATTGCATAATCAAATTGAAACCTTATGGAAAATAAGAATTTGCTGTTTATGTTTTAATCTGAGTGAGTAAATGGATGCAAAATGACCTTCCAAAGACTCCAGCAGCAATTTCGACGTATTTCTGAACCTTCTGTTCAGCAGGAATATCAACATCCCTTGGGAAATCGACGGTGATGAGCCAGTGGTTGTAATCGCAACCTTCAAATAGAATAGTGTCTGCTGTAATTTCCATCTGGTCATCGGACTCGAAACGTCGGTTTCGGGAAGAGAGAGAGATCGGCGACGATCTAAAATGCCTGAACGAATGAAAATCGGAAAAGGAAGGGGTGGTTCTAGGGTTTTGGGGTCCGAACAAAGCAGAAGAGCTTGAGTGCAGGGGAGAAAGGAGTTTAGGGGAGTGGAAATGCTGGTGGAGAAGGAAGGAGGATAGAGACAATGCGCGACGGAGGCGAAGTGAGCATAACGCCATCTCCGGCGGCGGTGGGGGTGACGACTGCCGATGGTGTAAACGTTAGTGAGTAGTGTGTGAGGTGTGTGTAGAGATGGTTTTTAGGAATAGGAGTAGGGTTTTAGGCTTTAGCCTTTTCCTATTTTTTAGGGAGCCCGAGAATGACTTTGAACCAAAGAGTGCTTTACATTCTTGTACTTTTGTGAGAGGTACAAGTTTCTTGAGCATGACACAAACATTTAAGATTTAATATATTTGAACCGGATACATTTAAAAAGGGATAATTTCAGAAACCTCCTTGGAGGTCTCTAACAGTTGGACCGTGTACTCTCAAAGTTTTCAATATTACATTTACCTCTCTTTTGGCACTATAAAATTGCCACACTAATATTTATATTTTTCATGCAATTAAACAATCCGCTCCTAATTTTGAGCATATAAATGCATCACATAATTAGACATTTAATGGAAACAAAAATAAGATTCACCCATGGAATGACCAATTATGTTCTAAACAAAATTTTAACATATTACGAATTAATTTTAGCATTATTTAGAGGGTCTAGAGATGAATGGAAGAAAATATAAGTTGAAGGTTTAAAAAAGGAGGGGACTAGTGTTGGTACTCCAACATTTGAGGGATAACATGTCACATTAATGTAGTTGGCGAAATTTTTTTGAGTTTAACAGTGATGATTTGTTTTTTTTTTCTTTTTTAACTTGTTTTGAGGTTTTAGCATTTAGAAACTGATGGCGGTGGTGGTCATGGTGACAATCGTACTAATTTAAGATGTTGGGATATGGAAGATTTAAAATAGTAGATATGAGGGTTGAAAGTGGGTTTGAGACTTTGTGCATGTTTCTTTTTTTTTTTTTTTAAGAATTCTATAAGAAGGTAAATTGAACTTCACAATTTTATGAGGTATTTTATATTATTCATCCAAAATCCTAACCATTGAATAGTTTTTGTTACCAAAACGATAAACTCAAGAGAGATATTTATAATTTTTAAAAAATTCAAGGGAACTAGATGAAATTGTTAAAAGCCTCAATTGAGTTTTATGAAATTGTTGTCAAGGGGCAATACGGTCATTTAGTAAACACTTTGGTAGTAATCTGGAAATTTGTAAATTTGGTCCTTGGACTTTATCCTTTTTGTTACTCTAGTCCATGTTAGGGGTGTTGATGAATTGAGCCGTTCTCTGAGTTCGGTCAAACACAACTCGTTCTAAGTTTCAAATCAAGTTCGAACTCCATTACATGCTGCTTGAGTATTCGACAAGTTTAATCGAGTAGGTCTATCATGTTTATACTACATTTATTTTAATTGCGAAATGACTGTCATGGATTTATATTTTAACAAAGTTCGAGTTTTTGTTTGAATACTCAAGAGCTAGATAAGGCTCGAGAATAAGATTGAGTTTTCTCGAGTCAAATTCGAGTTTATATCTTATTCCCATGAGTCGAGTGGAACTACAAATTCTCTTGCTTGATAGAATCAAACTCGAACTCGAATAATTTGAGAATTTATCGAGTTCGATTTCAAGCACAATACTATTCGAACTCGACTCGTCTCTACTCACCAGCACCCCTAGTCTAGTCTATGTTGTTTTTGCAATGGCACATAAAATGATGGAACCCTTAAGTTCATTCAAGTGAAAATAAAATCTTGCTCTAATACAAGCCAATTGATTTGGAGTAATTTGTGCAACAATTTACCACCTCGTCGGCATGCAACCAGTTCGATGATTTTACGCGTCATCTCGTCATGTTTTTATAAATATCCCATCTCGATGTGCTAAGAATATATTATTAATTAAATTTACTTTAATTTAAATCAGGCTATTTTCTTCTAGCCTTTTGATCTCCTAAAGGGGGCTGTGCCCCAAATGATCATGTACGTTCATTTTTTGTCTTTCAAATGTTTGAATAATTCTAAAGAAGTGTCGTTTTTAAAGTGTAAGGATTTGCCACAATACTTTTCTATGGTTGTGTTGTCTTGCACAAAATATATAGGTTCAATTTGACCAGACAAGACACAACAACAACATCAGTTGGGTCACTTCTGCATATGCAATGGCTTAACTGGGCCTAAGAAGCTATCTTGGACCAACTCTTTTTGATGAACCATTCGTTGCAGTCAATAGCCTGTTGAGCAGTGATCCAGCTGGAGCAGCGATACCAATGTCTAATTGCCATCTGATGGGCTGTTGGGCCCTCCAAGCCTCCAATGTACAAGACAAAAAGATAAATAAATTACTTGTGGACCTGGTGGCTCAGCATCTAGCATTTGGATACTTCGCCTCTATCTTTTTCAATTTCAAGCTTTCTACTTTATTTTCCTACAGGTAAATCTTTTCTTATTTCTCCTGTAATTTTGCTTTCCTCTAGCATTTCTACACTCACCATTATCTCCCAAAACAAGTTTATCCATCCTAAGTAATCGAGAAAAAGAATCAAATTGAAACACACAACAAATAGAGGGGAAAATTAATCGGTGTACTAACTCACTGCAGAAGAAAATTAAGCCAATATATAATTTAACCAAAGAAATTTTGATCTAATTTTATCGGAAGTTGAGAGTGTGAAAATCCAAATCGGGTCCAAAAGCAACATAAAATGATTTGCTAGGGTGAGTAGAAGTAATAATGGTCATGACTAACACATTAAGCGCAGCAAACTAATCAATAGCCTTAATTGTTCTCGATCGATTTAGATTTTACAAAATCTAATTATAGAAACTCATTGTATCAGAAGCAAAAGCTACTCTTTAGGTAATTATAGATTTTATTATTTTTTGGTTATGAAATAATCTATTATCACATTACAAAAGCAACTAGAAGCATCATAAAAATTGATTTTTTGAAATAAAAATTTATAATCAATTAAAATAATCAATCCAACCCAATATCTACGTAGTTCTTGGCGGTTGAAAGTGTAAAACTTTAAACGGCGGTTCAAAAAAGTCAAGGCAAATACTTTTCCAAGCTTGGTACAAGTAACAGTAGTAGTGGTACTAATAGTAAATCCCCCCCCCCCCCCCCCCCCCCCCCCCCCTTCCTTTTTTTTCTTCCTTTTAATCTTAACTTTGAATCTCTCGCGATTTATACTAACATTTTTTTTGAAACGGATCTTCTGTCTCATATTATGTCCCATTTTTTATTATATTGCTATTTCTTCTACATAAATACAATGTTTTAATTCTTTTTTTTTTGTTTTTTTAAGATCCAATAACTATTAACTGAATAAAAAATCAATACAATAGTTTCAAAAAAGCAATATATAATAAAAAATTAAAAATACAGCAGAAAATTCATAAAAATTCTGCACAACTTTTTGTGATAGTGTATTATTTGGAATAATTACTGTAACATTTTTTGTGATATGATGTATGTGACATAAAAAAGTGATTGAGAATATAAAAAGGTGGATTGGGAAATGTATTTATGATGCAAGTGAAATATTATTTGGAATAAAAGCACTATCCAAACAAACCCCTCATTTTTTATGCATTTTGATTTTTTGAATTTATTAAATTTTATATATTACTCAGTTAATAGTTATTGGATCTTAAAAAAATAAAAAAAAATTAAAATATGACGTTTGTGTAGAAAAAATAATAATATAATAAAAAATAGGACAAAAAATGATACACAGTAACACAGTGGATCCGTTGCGCATTTTTTGTAGTCAAAAGTTTCAAACCTTCCAGCGCACCCTTTAAGAAAAGTAGAAGAAAAGTAGTAAAACACAGAGACGCAGTACAATCAAGAAAGACGGTAGAGAGAGCAAAGGGACGGGTGCCAACTGCCAACCAGGGGTAGCATCCATGTGGTGAGGTGGGTTCTTGGTGAAGGTGAAGCCAATGAATTACAATCCCATGAATTCCAACACGTTCAAAGCTGGGCTTTCCCATATTTTAATCTGCACAACTTTTTTTATAATGGAACAGAGACATGCACATATTCAAAAGAGAAAACTAAAGAAGACTGTATAAAGAAGATTTTCCGTGATCCATCAGTGTCGAAATAAATGAACTTGCCACTGGCACCACTTCAGGTCTGCTAGTCTACAAGCACAATATAAGCCATGATACTCAAGAAACATATAAATGGGCAGCTTTTTGCTCCAGCCCAGTTCCCCATTTCCTGGACCCTCTGCTGTCGCTACAAGTTTTTTCTTTCCAAACAAAATTCCAACACTATCGTCAAGAAAAAGGAAATCTAGGATTTGGGTTCTCGCTGTTAAATGGAAAAGATGCATGAACTGATAAGAGAAGGGAGATCTTTGGAGTTTACACCAACATGGTCAGTGGCTTCAGTGACTACTGTCATGGTTTTTGTCTGCTTGTTTGTGGAAAGGTCCATTTACAGATTTGGAAAGGTCAGGCGTTTAAGGGAGATGCTGCATTGAGTTAGTTTGTTCTTGATAAGTTAAGGTTGTATGCATCTATTCTCAAAGATTGTAATTTTATTGTTATACTTGTATTCGTTGGTATGTGTAGTGGTTGAGGAAGACGAGAAGGAAGGCTCTATTTGCTTCTTTGGAGAAAATTAAAGAAGGTAAATGTCATAGTCGATGCTTGTGAATGTTGAGTTTACTTGGTATATTTGTCTTTTTAGCTCCTACTGATTGGTTTGCTTTTTCTGGCTTGACTGTTAAAATTCTTAAATCTAATCCTTTCCAGTCATTAATGCATTTTGAAATGAAACTAAAAGTTCCAAAAGAATAACTATAGTGGTTTGCTTCATCCCCTTTTCATCCAACTTGATATTACTGTTGTGTGGCAGAGTTGATGCTACTTGGGCTTATTTCTCTGTTGTTGGGGCAATGGGCGAGGTGGATTTCTCAAATTTGTGTGAAGTCATCCCTCTTCAGCAGTAAATTCTATCTTTGTTCCGACGAGGATTATGGCATGGGAGAGAGAGAGAGAGTCTTATTCACAAAATCCGATACTTTTTCAAATGAAACTGAGATTCCAACAGGACTTAATTATTCAACATTACATCAATGCGGGGCGGTAATTCCTCATCTCTTCAAATGTTTTTTTAATTATGCTGATTGGAAATTGTTTCAAAACGAATTTTAAATTTCAGGATCGTGAACCTTTTGTTTCCCATGAAGGCCTTGAACAGCTGCACCGCTTCTTGTTTGTTCTTGGCTTTATCCATGTAATTTATAGCTGTATCACAGTTGGCTTGGCTATGAGTAAGGTATGCTTTTCTCTCCTCCAGTGTTACATTGTTTAACAAGCAAATTACATCCATTTCTCAAGATTTGTCAGTAGCAACTGGATCACGTATACTTTCATTCCTTTGAACTCTTAACAAAGTATGATCGTTAACTACAGAGCTGCAACAGCTCATTTTTTTTTTGGGGTACTCTCAATAGTTGTCGGAAGTTAATCTTTCCTAATATGTCTTTATAGATATACAGCTGGAGAAAATGGGAAAATGAAGCAACTTTTGCGCCTGATGGGAATTTGCAAGGTATGTCAAATGAACATATGACTTGTACACTCTTCTCTCTTGCTTGCACAGGTAAACAGTGATAGTACTGGATAAACAGGAACTCAAGGAATGCTTTGCATGGGTAAAACTACAGATGTGATACCTGACGTGTAGAAATACTAACTATTTGTCATTTTGTAGCACCAAAGAACAAGGTAATGAGGCGACAATCTACTTTTGCTCTGCATCATGCATCTCATCCGTGGAGTAGGAGCCGTGTTCTCATCTGGATGGTAATCCCTACTATAACAATGTCAATGACATGTATATCAGCAAAACTACTGCTTACTAGTTGATTGGGGTTTATAATAATGTCAAGAGATCTCGTGATGAATCTAATTGTAAACCAAGTTCTAAATATTGATGACTGTATTGCTAGCTTTTAGATTCTTAAGTACCATTTTGAATTCATGTGGGTATTACAGCCACCTCAACTTTTGAAACTGTGGAATGACAACATAGAGAGAGTGATGAATGGATGTCATGCTTCACTTTTTTGACTGGAAGTAGGTCCTACTGATGGATATAGTACCTTGAATGATCTGTAAACCTGTTATTTCTTTGTCCAAGTTTCTTGCGAATTCAATGATGGGAATATTTAAGGTGCCATTTTGAATTGATGTACAATAGAATAACATGATAATGGTTGACTGGGCTTATGTTTTGCTGGATCTTTTGGTGACATGTTAGTTGTATAATTGTATTTCGCAGCTTTGCTTTCTAAGGCAGTTCAGAAGCTCAATTCAAAAGTCAGATTACTTGGCATTACGACTGGGATTCATCACTGTGGGTATTTAGTTTCTCTTTTCTCTATGCCAGAAGATATTGTGTATCATATCATTTTCAGGATGCATGTATTCTGAATCCTTGCCAGCTCAGATCTGCATTTTGAATCTTTGACTAACACATTTGATTTTCTGGGCTGAACTCTCTGACTCTCCAACTGGCATTTTGACTTCTTTCATAGTAATCAAATTCGATATTATGCCTATAATACAAGAAGTGGACATAAAGATATCTCTGGTGTTTGTGGTGTATCCAAGCATTTGCACAAATAAGAACTAATTGAAGCAGAATGGAGTGAGGTTTGTTGATATAACAAGTTACCGTGACAACATAACCCTACCACAACACAGCCAAGAATTGTCAGTTAGTACTAACAAACCCCCTCAAACTATTGCTGTTATCACAACTGGAACTCATCGGCATATAGTAGAACCAAGCACCATCCTAACTCCCACAGTCAAAATACTAACAAACATTAACCCTTAGTTATTCACAACCAGCATATTGCTACTGTGATTTTGCAAATGCCTTGCCCTTAATGCACATTGAAATGTTCCAACTCTTTACAAACTTCATTCTACTGCCAAGAAACCATAAACTCTATAGCCCCTAATGACAGTATTTCTCGGAACCCAATGTCCTACCATTACAAATTTACAAGTCACTTAATCCTATGCCCCGGAATGCAGCTGTTCACTGCAAACTTTTCGCTTGCACCTCCTTGGCCTAGTCATTAGAATACCGGAACGAACTTTTGACACACTTGTCATATGAAAGAATGTCAGGCTCTAGTCTAAGAAATAAATTAACAAACAAAGGGATGGATTTAAGTGCTTATTTGATCTGAACAACAGGGGTCTAAAATGATGCTACTCATTATTATATTTAATGACAATCAAGACAATTCTCTCCCATGAACTTTTTGTTTCAAAGGAGTAATGCTCAACTTATGAAGGCACCAGATTAGTGACTGCAGAATTCGTAATTGTAGTGTATCCGAGAAGTGTATGCTGTTATAAACCAGGCTTCTAAGATCTCCCATTGCTGGTAAAAAAAAAAAAAAAAGTTTGTAGGAGCCCTATGCAGTCAGTTGATGCTTCTGATGGATGTAGTAATAATAGTGCACATATCCAGCACGTAAGCATCATGCAAGATAAAAAGCTATTTTATGTGCTGCTGCATCTCATTTCAGCTATAGCATGCTACATACTTGTTAGTTGTGCACAGTATCTGATGGGTAATCCTTAACTTGATTTTCGATTTTTGCAGAATCACAGTCTGCCACTTTCCTACAATTTCCACAAGTACATGGTCCGTAGCATGGAAGATGAATTTTCTGGCATTGTAGGGATCAGGTACAGTTATTCAGTGGTTTAGATCAATGAATCATGCCCACATTTAGTCTGCAGCATTACCTTTAAAGCACAAACATCTTTTCTATTCTTGAAAAAAGGCAATAGAGGTCCAATGTGGTCTAACTTTCTATGTCATCGATGAGCAATTTGATTATAAAACCTGGGTTGGTTCAGAATTATTCTATTATATTCAAAAATTGCTTGCTAAATTTTCACAAGAATAATATTTTTCCATACAAATTTCTTCAGTAATTGAATCCACATGAAGGTGCATGAAATCTAATTTTGGTACTTTCCATGATCCCCTAAAATGACCTGCTATAGCAATATTTGGCAGGGAAAAAGTTTTCGTTGTGAACTGGAAGAGATATGACAGTGATATATTAAAGGATAACATTGGTGGGCAATAAAGGAGTTGTACTTATTCATTTCCAAGGAAAACTAGTAAAACTTATGAAACAATACTTGTTTGGATTTATATCCAATGTCTAATCTGCAATCGTTTGGCCCATGAGTTTGATCTTTTTACATGCACCAAATTACATTTGGCCAAAACAAAACATAGTAGACCTGATGTTGATCTTGTTCCCTTTACTTTATTTGCTAGTTCAAGAGCTTAAATTTCTGCTTCCCTTTTGGGTCTAGCAATGCGCGTAAAAGTTTGAGTTGCAATATTCAAATCCTAGCAGATTTTACACAGGTTTCCACTGTTAGAACTTGGAATGTCATTGTCAAATTCACAATTCTGATTCCTTGAATATTGAGAGATTGAAATCTTTTGCAATCCTTTAGAGAAACAGAAAACACCTGACAGTAAAAAGATGAAAAAGATGAAAAAGTTCAATTTCTAGTGGTATCTCATGGAGACTGTAGAAATTTAAGATGCATTTCTTTTCAGTATGACATTTTTTATTCACCCTTTTCATTTCTCTTTCTGCTTCTTTGGAGTTAAGGAGTTAATAAGTTATGTAAACGCCAGAAGATTGTATTGGTTTCTACTTTCGTTTGTGAAAAGTCTTCTGTAGATTTATCTTTGTAAGCACAATGCATATTATTCACATCAGCAACCAATGATTTGATTTTGCAGATTTAACACCACATTCTTTTTTTTTTTTTTTTTGTACTGGTGAAGTCATTTTTCATTAAGAAAACAAAAAGCCATATTTACATCTTTTGAAATATGCAGAAATGAAAATGCACAATTATCATGCATATTTAACTGTTCAGAAAAGATTATAATGTAAACATTATAATCTGCTCTACATGGTTATCTTATAGCCATATTTTTTTTGGACGTGCAGCTGGCCACTCTGGGGTTATGCTATAATCTGCATCTTCATCAATATTCATGGTAACCACATTGAATGGTAGATGAATGACAATGTCTTGTATTTTGAAATTTTCATCTGATTTGGCTCTTATGACACAGGTCTTAACGTTTACTTCTGGCTCTCTTTTATACCTGCAATTGTAAGTTTCCCTTGTCTCTAAGTTTGGGCTGAACAATATGGTTCTTCTAGTGGTCAATGTTTCTGATGTTGATAATTTGGTTTGAAAAAGCTTGTCATGTTGGTCGGAACGAAACTCCAGCATGTTGTCTCCTTGTTAGCACTCGAAATTGCTGAGCCAAAAGGTTCATCCTTTGGAACCCTAGTAAAGCCGCGTGATGAATTGTTTTGGTTCGGGAAGCCAGAAATACTGTTACGCTTGATCCAATTCATATCATTTCAGGTGATACCAACTTTTTGCATGAATAGCACATAGTTTACTGTGTTTTGGATAGCTTAGTTCGTATTATCTGTGATTTTGAATCCTGATCCTATTATCTCTCTTTTCTGTGCAGAATGCTTTTGAGATGGCAACCTTCATTTGGTCCTTGGTAAGAACAAAATTCGTTCATTCCATGTGAACTTTGCAAAGTATTGGGCTATCCAGATAGAAAATTTATGATGAATGTGATGAAGTACATGCAGCGAAACACTGAAACTACCGAAAATTTATTAGGTAGTCTGCAACAAACATAAGTTTAGAAGAAAAGGCAGTAGTGACACATTTTTAACTTTTAAATTTGCAATTTTTATTCTTGTCACCATAAATAGTGGAAGCTCTTTTAATGAAGATACAAGAAATTTCATGTTCAACATCTTCGTCGCCTGCTAAATTTTCAAAGATTAAGCCTTTATCATCTTGAGGTATAGAGAGATGTATATCAGCAGCTCTGGTGTCTCTGCACACATTGCTGATTTACGTGCTGATAATTATGTCAAACTGATTAAGTTCAGGAATGCAAAACATATAAATAAACTTGGAGCTCTTATTAAGAATTGATAGCTGGCATAGCAACTCCCTCAATTGAAAGTCTGCCAACTAATGGATCTCTTTCTCGATTTTTAGTGGGCATTCAAGCAAAGATGCTTTATGAAAAACCATGCACTCATTGCCATTCGGCTGATTTCTGGGTATGTTTCTTCTTTTCAAGATCTTAGCCACATATGTTTCAAGCTTCTGAAAGAAGAATCATTGATATCAAAGCATATAGTAATACTTGTGGAGTATCATGTATCTACTTGCTAGTTATATGTATTCGCCACCTTCAAAGAGATGTCAACTGTAAGGTAGAAAAGGACTAGTAAGCTATTGTGCCATGTTTGTTATTTGCAGCAGTTAATCTCATTGCGTATTAGGAGGCGAACGAAAATCTATTTACTTGACTGATGCAATTCTGGCTAAGACGCAGATCAGAAGGCTCTTGCACGGCGTAGCCACCTTAGATTCAAAAGCGTCTAGAATATTGTGGATGATGTGCTTGTGTTTCGTGTAGATTCTCATCCGCTGGGGAAAGAAGAACAAGGCATAATTTTTCTGTTAAATAAAATTTTTAGCATGCTACTTAAACATTTTGATTCTTTTGATATTTGCAGGATCGTAGTTCAGGCTTGGTGCAGCTACAGCACCGTGCCCTTGAATGTCATAGTTACCCAGGTTTGTGGTCTAGTTTCACTTGCATCTTCTTTCTGGCGAGGCAAGCTGGTGATCTACCAAGCAATTTGGTTCTTAATGGAGTCATTTCACTTACTTCGTGATGCATTTTTCTCATCTACAAAGCTCAAGTCGAAGCGCAGGATAGAATATTACCCCTCCCCCCAACTACATACAACAACAAGTACTCGATTTTTATATGAAGTTTATAGCAGATCTCTTTACTGAAATAATAGTAGTGTATCTCATCTTTGCTCTTTAGATGGGGTCCCGACATAAGAAGGCTTTGATCGCTGAAAGTGTGCGGGAGTCGCTGCACAGCTGGTGTAAGAGGGTGAAAGAGAGGGCGAGAAGAGATGCTGCGCTCTCGCTTGCTACAAGATCCACATGTTCACTCGAATCAACAATTGACGAGGGGGATGAGATAATTACTGTTGCTTCTGGTACTCTATCTCCGTGTTCATCATCAGGTTCACTGAATCATCAAGACATGAACGAGGAATCAACAGATTGCGTTGTTGAAGGTTCAAATCCACCTGATGACGACATTTCCTTCCGGATTTCAGAATACTTGGCCCAAACGATAGCTAGTGGTGCCGGTGCAGGGGACAATGCAGATGACTTAGAGGAGCATCATCAACATCAACCCGAGACCCTTTTCGATTTATTTCAGAAGACATGATGAAGTTCCTCTGAAGTAGCTAGGATCTGGAGAAAGTTCGTCCCTTGACCAGCCAACCCTTCCATGGAATGATGGAAGTGCTTTGTTTCTAACTACTTGTGAAAAGGAATTTTGGCAAGTGAATCATATCTGACCGGTGAACGGGAACTGTAGTCTTATTATAGGTTCAAAAGCAAATCATGTACAGATGATCTATCACATTTCGATTTTGTGTTAAAAGAGTATTTTGTTATGTCCTTCCGTGGTACAGATTTGCTTATTTTGCGACCTCTGGAGAAAATCAAACCGAAAGGCACTAACTTTTTGGATGTGTTGATTTTTCTTTTTTTTGTCTCGACACGGGATGTTCGGATTAATTCTTACAGAACCTGATTAATTCCTTGCAATTCAGATCCGACACTCCCAACTCGAACATGTTAAATACGCGAAAAAATTCAGCAGAGCGAAAAAATTCAGCAGAGAAAATTCAGCAGAGCGGAAATTCAAACTTAATTCAAACTTAAGACCTCAACTCGAACTCGTTAAATGCAAAACTTAATTCAAACTTAAGACCTCAACTCGAACTCGTTAAATGCGCGAAAGAGTGGAGACTCAAACTTAAGACCTCGGATTCACTGGTGAGAGATGAGAGATGCTGCTGCTGCCCCCGGTGGATCATTCACGCGGGGCTTTTGGATGGCTTGATGTTGTCATTTGATCACATCTTCGCCAAAACGAAAACATGAATACGACTCACAGCTTAGAACTCCAAAAGCAATTATTGTTTTGTTTGTGCTGCGCTATAGTAGCTGATTACGAATAAATATTTAAGAGGGATTATCAAGCCAACAACTTGTGTTGCGACACCAACCAAAAAATAAGGGGGAAAAAAAAAAAACAGTTACGCACACACTAATAACAAAGTAGGGAGTAGGAGGAATTCATCGTTTGAGGAACAAAGAACAATAACAATTAACCGACAAATGAAGGCAAACAAGAGAGATACAGCAACTTGTAAAGATTAGTGCTACTACAAATTAACCGACGAGATCTTCCTCCTTGTGTGTCTCGATGACAAGCTCAGACGTAGGTCTAGCGACGCAAGTGAGAACCCATCCTTCATCCATCTGGTCGTCGTCAAGGAAGCTTTGATCTGCCTGATCCACGGTTCCTTGTACAATTTTACCAGCACAACTAGAGCAAGAACCTGCACGGCATGAGTACGGAAGATCATATCCTGCTTCCTCAAATGCGTCAAGAATGTATTCCTCTCCATCGACAACATGTTCCACTTCTCCTCCAGGCGTAATCAGCTTGATCTTGTATCCAGCCATGCATGTTATTTTTCCACCACGGCCGGCTCCAGCAACACCCTTTAGGCCAAAAAGAGCCCGGTTGACACCGGGGAGGGAGCTGAGGCTAGTCACTGGCTTCCTTTGGAGGAAGGAGGTGCTAACCATGGTGCCTGAGAGGGTGGCCATTGCTGGTGTTGCCGGGTTGTGAAGGGATTTTTAGCTGAGCAGAGTAAGAAGGGCGAGTGTGTTTGTGTGACCAGCTAAGGATCATCTAGCGGAAAATGCAAGGGAGGCTTGTGGAAATAGTGTGGCTCCTTGAATGAGGGCCGAGCATGAGGTGGGATGGAAGGCTATCCTCCACGTGTCAACCTCTTGTGGTTCTCTTTATCCACGTGTCAACGTCTTGCGGTTCTCTTTATCATTTTATCAAAATCATCATGGTGTGGTACAGAAGTATGATTTGTGAACAGGATTGAAACAATGCTGGTTTAATTTTGGCCATTCATTTATTTATGCAAGGGAGAAGAAATGATAGGCATTTTCTTTTCCCTCCCTTTTTTTGTTTGTTTTTTTTTTTCTGAGAATATTTTATACCAACCGCACCATAAAAAGAAAAGGTCGACTAGTAGTAGTAGTAGTAATTGTCTGAGAGGGAACCACACACACGGATGCAGCTACTGTACTGGCACAGCCCTTTCAGCCACCAAATTGGCAAAATCGGTGTCTTGAAGGTCGAACTCAGTCTCAATTGATAGATATTTCTAGACAAATCATAAATGCGGTTGAGGTTTGAACCCTGGTCAGGGAAAGCGAAGGCCGAAATCGATTTTTAAGTTCAATCCAACCGGAGTGTCAAAAGGACAAAAAGAGAGGTTCAATGGTAAGTAGTAGAGTGCTATACACGCTGTCAGTGATGGGACGGAACCACAGCCGCGTGGAGACATGGGATGACCAAGAAAAGGAGATATCGAATCGAAAATTCGAAATATATAGGATGAGGAAAAATCTTCAAGGACAGCAATTTTATTTTTTTTTTTTTTCGCAATCCAGAATATGCCCGACCCGAGCCCTTTGGACCCGAGCGATTTGTTTATTCTGCCCGCATAGAAGCAGCCAAGATTTGTAAGCGAGCACACGAAGAATTTGACTAATTCAAGACCTGATTGTCGCATTTATTAGGGAGCTTTCTTCGCCAATTTCACAGCAACTCCTTTATTCTGCCCATCCCTGCAAGCACAAGTGCAAACCCAATTCAAGACTGGACGATCATAGACTTCGTAGCATCAATTAGCACTTTCACCAATTTCTTCAGACCTCCCCGTGAACAATCACCGCCGGAAACCCTTGTAACGCGTATACAATAAATCAAGAAACCAAATACCAAATGGCAACGAGAATTGAGAAATAAATGTTCAATAAGACAAAATCCAGATTTACTAATCATTTAGAGTCGCTGCCAATTCGATACCATAATACGACTCTTTCATTATTTTCCGAGAGATTGCCGTACAATTTTACTAATACGTGCAATCAACATTATAAAACATATTCAGAACGAACAGACCAAACAGACGTTCCAATACCACCGTCATCGAGCAACTCTCCACAAAAGTGCGGCCATAGAAACCCACAAATGTTTACGCTCTCCAGCGAGATTGAAAATTTTAATGAACATCAATGATGATGCATAGACTACAGAAGAAGAAAGGCATACACAAGGGAAACCGAACAAGTACACCTTAGCTATTGTGGACATAATATTATGTTACTATATATAAAAGTAACCGTTTAGACAGTTCATAACACAGCAACTCGTCTCCTCAATAATCTCCCTTTAACAAATCCCATACCCAAAGAACATGATGGAAAAACAAAATCAGTAATCAAAATTAAGCAGGCAGCTAGCAGGAAGGAAGGCATCTACCGTATACAGGGATGAGGCGAGAAATAACTACATGACAGGTAGTGTTGTAAATCATGCTAACTCTCTTCAAATTTTAACATCAGTCTCTGCATTCTAATATGTAAAAAAGGCTTTCTTTTACAGCCTGGGGAACAAGGAAAATTTTCGGAGCTTCCCCACAATCCTGAGTTACAAACCACCATCCTCAAAACCCATGAATTCCTTGGCGAGACTGTGTCAGAGACCCAAAAAATGACATCCGTGGTCCTTTGGTTCCTTCTGAACATGTGGCCAAAGAAGCAACATATGTTTTGTTGCCCTTCAACTAAACTAATCACATTTGATGTTTCTGTAGATCCTCCTAACAAACAGATTAGAGCCCAAATAACCAACAGCTCCTGAAAAATACACGAGAAACACCCGTATTAACGTAAATTTCTCAATAGATTGCCATCAGCTTCAGATGAAAATAATTGTCAGAAAACTTTGGGAGATGGAGCAATTTAAGCAAGCAACAAAATCTACCAAGACAGACACCCAACCATATAAAACATAATCCTCTTTCTACGTAGACCTATTCTTGGGGCACATTTTCTGAGGACTCTGTCCTTGTTACTTTGATGTCCTCTACCTCCTTGATCATTCATTTCTACCATGCCTCTCTCCTCTAAACAGCCAAGTCCTCCCTAACCAAAACATCCGCACCCCCAGCCCCCATCTCCTCCAAAAAAAAAAATGAAAAAGAAACAAAACAAATGGAAAATTTAACTTCCAAAAATGCTCGAGCGTTACAGGATATCCATGTAATAAAACAGAATATTCAGGACCAGCCATGTCCGTGACCTCAAAACTTCGTAGAAAAGAAGAAACAATCCCACCAATATGGGAAGCTATGTACATTTTCAATGCCCGAAATCACCAGATATCGCATAAATGCAATCCAAAATAAACAGAAAAAACCTTAAGCAGTCACCCCATTTCAGCAGCTCATAAAGACAAAACATAAATATTAAAAAGAACAAGACGAACAAATATGCAAGTACATCATTTGCTGCAACCAAAAAACAAAAAAGGCAAATCGACAAAATAGTTGCTGCACAGGACACACCCCTTTGATCTCCTTTCTTCAAGAAACCTTTTAAAACACTTTCATCAAAGAGGAATGCTATGCTAAGCACTATCAGTTGAGAAGGGCGTACAATTTAACTTTCAAGTTATTTACAGAATAACATAGATTTCATGTCAACAAACTGAGCTAATAGCTAAAATCAGTGCATAAAATATCTAAACATTGTATAAGTTGGTTGCATTTTTCCAGTATCAGAGAGTACATTTTCAATACTTGGATTATGAACAGTTGAACACATTTTCCTAAATAGAGATCAGAACTTTACACAAAAAAAGGGGGCCAAAATCAAATAAATACAGAATATTAGATATTCTTCTAACAACCAGGAAAAGAAGACAGGAATAAGAATGCAATAAATATCTTATACTAACCACAAAGAATTCCCAAGCCAAGACAAAACATCAGCGTGTAACCAAAGTAGAAGCTGGTTTGGAAGAAACCCGACATCTTAGTCTTCACATAGTAGTAATATATTGAATATAAGTACACATATACAGCTGTTGAGGCTGCTGAGAAGAAGGAGGTCCATTGCCAATGATAATTTTCAGCATTAAGCAGGAAATATGTTCCCACAATTGTCACACATACTGTTACAATAATGAGAATCAGGAAGACGAGCAGCATAAATCCGTACACATAGTAAACCTGTCAAAATAGAGAAGAAAAAGAAGAAAACAAAGATTACACATTTACCAGCAGAGCAACAGCAATTCTCATTATAAACCATATTACCAGAAACAATTATGCCAGAGGGCAGAGAGTATATTCTTTTTTTCAGACTACTGCTCACAAAATATATTCTTTTTTTTTTCTTCAGTACAGACTTTGACACAAGAAGATTGTATTTTCTATAGCCTTTTAAACATAGACAGGAGAAGTTCAGTCCAACCTTTTCTTTTTTTAAAATAACACCTTGAGCAAGCTATGTGCAGACAGACCTCTCTCTCTCTCTCTTTTTTTTAAAATAACACCTTGAGTAGGCTATAGCACTGTAGTTCCACTCAAAAGCCAATTTATCATCTTTTGCTTCATTTGCAAATATGCATAACTTCTGCTGCAAGTCCTATGAACTACTATGAGTTACTAAAAATCCAGGCAAAGATGGAATCAAGTTCCGTAGCCTCTAGACAGTTCACGTAATTACCTTGTAGTTCCAAAAAGAGGTGAAAACAAAGTACATCTCAATGAATATGCTGCCAAATGGTAGCAATCCTCCCATCAAGGAAACTACAGATGGTGTCAAGTACCACTTTTTCTCTGGAATCGGCCGAGGAATGGTCTTCACCCGACAGGGATTATTCGGTGCACCGCTCCAGTTCCTACCAACAACTGTACCAAGAAGGGCCAATGGAAAGGAGATAAAAGCCCAGATAACAAAAACCACCACCATGGTTCCAAAGGGAATGGCTGCCAGTGACCCATAAAATATAGCAATTGTGTTCAGGATGAAACCAATGCCAAAACACAAGAATGGGAAAAGTGATGCTGTGAGGATCATTGATTTGATCCAGTTTTTACCTGCAAAGAGGAAGACAATACAAATTTAAAATTGCAAGAATGTGTATTCAACATGCTAAAGGAGAACCAAAGCATATATTCAGGATGACACATACCACCATTTCGCGAGTACATTCCACCACTAACATATCCAGAAATAAAGGATGTGAAAGCATAACATACTATGAAAGTGGTGACAATTGCTCCTCTCCTGAATGGAAAAAAAAAAAGAAAAAGGAATACACCAATATGAGAGTAATTAAAAAAGAATGCTGATCTGTAACCAAAAACATCCAGGCTATATATCAACCCAAACACTAGAAAACCGATGCATAATGTCACAAAACAGATGCAGAAATGTGAAGCCTCCAAAACCCCTCTCACCCATTACAACAAAAGAAAGGTAAACAAATTGAAGAGAACTCAAAAACAAGGAGAATATAGAGCCAGCAAGATGTGAATTTGAGCCTACAGAGAAGACAAATGACTGAATGAAAAGACAAACACAACAAGACATATAAGTTCAAAGTTTCAACGTACTAAACAAGTTAAGAATATAGCTTCCACATACCCAATATATAACATTCCCACAATTGCAAACAAGATGACAAGGAGAACAAGCAGCGCTAGTTGTGCTCCAGTCCCAACGACAGCAGAGAGCAACACTAAAGTGCGAGGAGGCCGGAACACATCTCCATGAACAAGCTTCCAACCAGACTCCTCACTAACATCTCTTTCCTGTTTTTAAAAGAAGAAAGAGTTAAGGTGGCTCTAGCAAGGGAATACAAGCAAAATAGAGATTCCCAAAGGGCTGTACTGAAACCAAGACGTTTCGTCTCATTTCAGACTTAAATAAAAGAAGATTAATAAGGTTCAGATTGGTATGCGTTTGCCTTTTTTCTCCACGACAACCAACATGTCTTCTCAACAATAATACAATTGTTTAGATGGCACATCATGAACAAGTTCCCTCTCTCTCCCTCCTCTCCTTCCCCCACCAGCCTCCTCTACAACCACATCCTACCACCAATTCACAAAATGTAGCAGCAAGCACCCCAGTATTTCAAACCTGAAACCAAGTATAAAAACAACTAACCCAATTTCAAGTCTCCACTGGTTTTGTCAACACAATGAACACCACTTTTCATTAAAAAAAACAAATGACAATTAACTTTTCATTTTGAATAACTTTCATTTGAACAGAGTAGACTTGTCCCAGTCTACTACATAAAACAGCGCTTCTCTATGGGCGTGACTTCAATTAAGAAAACCTCATTATAGTCCATTTGGGCATGGATTCAAGAGATACAGTTTGGACAAATTTGCATCTCTTGTTCCTTTTAATCTGACTTGCATTCTTTTCCTATCTCCCCAATGCATTTTACAACCAGTCTATATGAGAGAAAAATGACAAGATGGAGAATGGCGATTTGAGCTAATGGCTACAAAAGCCATATTGTGGGTATCTACAGAACTTTTTGCACTGTCAGGTAGCTATGCACAGAGCATACACGAAAGGAAAAATAGCTGCAGGAAGAATAACAAAGCATATTTGAAGGGAGGCACTCCTTATCAAACATGTTTTCTTTTTTCTCCAGAATGAAGCTTCAAACTTGCATAAAATACAAATTGATCGAAAAAATTATGCACTTCAAGAACAATAACAAGCTTACCAGTGTTTCCAGATCATCATCTTCCCGAGCATATTTTGCATAATCATTTCTCAAAGTTCGCATCAGTATCATTGACACGAGCCCAGTAAGAAAAATAACCATCATGAAGGAATTAAAAATGGAGAACCAATGAATCTGCAAAACAAAAAGGCAATCAAAACCTTGTATCAAGCACACCCAAAACAATTTAGAAGTCTAGATCCAGAAAGCAACGAAACATTTATTTGAAGCTCAGGGCAGTAAGCTCCTTTAACTCTTTAATGACGCTTGATAAACTATTGACACCGTAAGACTAAAATTTTCCCAACAGAAAAAGATATGTTCTATTGAGAGCATATTTTACAAAACAAAAGAGAAATTAGGAAGTGGAGAAACATACAAAATTGCAATATTCACCTGATGCTCAAAAAACGGGTAATCTAAGTAGACGTCAAAGCGACGAGCAAAAGTGACATTGGTTGGTGTCCATTTCACCGAATAGGTCATTTCCCATGTCTTCCCAACTTCTAATGGTTTTGCAATATCTTGAGTGAGATTAACATGTATGATCTACAAAAAATAAATAAATAAAATAATGGTAAAGGCAGCAAATCAAAAATTAAATGTGAAATCCATAATAAAATACAAAACTAGAGACCTGATCTTTATTGTATTGGACATTAATGCTCTTATGTGTGAAAAGCACATGCTTGCTGTCGCTGTTTCTCTCAGAACGCATTTCGCCAACAAAACCTGTAAGATTAATAATGTTATACCAACAATCTAAGGTGTTGGAAAACATTTGAGATGGAGAAGAAAGAAGTGCTTAAGAGAGACATACCCCACAAAGGCAGATCATCTGAACTCGTAGACAGCATGCCATGGGTCAGACAATAAAACCAGATCAGGAAGATAAGCATGATCACAAATCATCGTTCATAAGCATATAACAGAAGAGCCTTAATCCCAACAATAAGTGAACATCCAAAGCACAATTCATTCACATATTCAAACTCTGACATAGCTCATCACAGTTGCATAACTGACATATCAATAACTAATTAAACCAACCAACCACTTGAGAAACTATATTTCCTACCACAAGTCCATTTTTGAAGAATTATAAAAAATTTGATATTAAAGTAACAAAATGCTTGTGAATGGACAGGCATTATCATTTTGCATAATATCAGGCAAACTGAATCTGTGACATACCCATGAAAAATTCGAACCAGTAACTGTTTTCAATTGCATCCTTGAACTGTTTAACCTTTGCATCATCAAGCTCCAGTTCACAAATTGTAGACTTCTCCACATTTTCTGTCAAAAACCAATTATTTAGCATCATGTCCATATATTAAGATAATCCATACTGATGAACTAAAGAAATTAACATACTTTTAAACTTTATGTCAATAAGACTATCAATAAGCTCATTTCCGCCCAAAACTTCACCAAGCCCACCCCATTTGTGGGAAACAGTGCCATCTGGATGGCAAAATGGAAGACTGAAGTAATTGTATGTCTCCTGTGGATTATTATATGGCCCTACTTTATTTACCCACAGGGTAACTTTGTCTTCATCTTGATACTGAAGGAAAAAGCAAAAAAGTGTCAGAGGTAAGCATCAAAGTTTTCAAAAAGCAGCATCACATCATGTATTCAAGTAGCTGAATGCATGAGGCGCAAAGGAGAAAACCAAGGAAAAAATAGCAGCCCAGGGCGACCCAGTTAATAGAAGCTGAAAAAGAGGAACACCAGAAGAGCCGGCATGCAAACTAAATACTAAGCAACTAAACTAATTATAATGGTCAAATGACATGTAATTCCCTCTTCTAAAAGATAATCACCATTCATCCCTTAGTTATATTCAATTTCCAACAGTGACAGGCGCTGCTTATAATCATACATGACATGTATTTCCAGTTTAATAGTTCCTTCTTCTACAGGACAAGCACCATTGATAAGATCCTTCCTTGTATCCAAATTCTAAGCACCAGAATGCATAGATTTGTGAGAATTGGACTCACTTATCATTACTATAATGAGCAGGAGTTAGAAACAGCTTTTCAACATGCAAATGACTCACGATCATAGCTGTTTCATGAGGCAATGCAGCACATTAAAGCAGATGAAACTGCAAAACTTCTTGGTACATTGTCAATGGACAATAGTATTAGCACAGAATCAAACTGCTTTTCTCTTTCTCCCATTTCAACGACAGGTACCTCGCCCTAATTTATCAACACGCCCTCACATTCCCCATTTGACAGAAGATTCAGCAAAAGCATAAGATAAACACTAAGTCTTTCTTTTTACCCTTGTTGCCAACTTTTTGTGGACACAAGTGTACCTAGCCAATGCATTCACACGCTATAACTCATCGTTAGCATACAGTATTTCTTATTCGTCAACCAATTAAAAAGCCAATCAAAGACAATAATTAAATGCTTTAAAAGCTCATATCCTGGCCAAATGTCTACAAACACTAGCATTTATTGAGCATACCGCTAATGTCTAATGGTGCTGTAATCTTTCTCAAATTAAATGTAAAATACTTGTGTTATATATAGTTTTCAAACAATCGGTGTCTCAACATGCAACAGCTCTCCAAGATAACACACAACTTCAAAATAAAGCAACGAAATATCCCAACAAACATCTATGATAGGACAGTAAAAATCACAATAAAAGGATGTGAAACAAGCAAACACACAAGAAACTTGGTATAAATGCAAAAAATAGATGAGAAAAATCAATCCAGTTCTAGGATGGTTACCAATATAGAGTTTACTATCAGTGAAAGTAACAGATAATCCTATATCAAATATATCTGTTGGGTGCAGTCCATGTATATTGGTGCACCAGGATTCTAGCCTCCAAAAGCATGTCGAAAAGCCTCTGTGTCCATGATTAACAATGATAAAACAGAGTACTGATAAAGCAGCAAAATTTCTCTTCCACCTCAATCTAATCGAGCTAGCAATTGAACTTGCGATCAACTTTTCCAACATTACATCCTGTTTTCTTTTCCTCCCCTAAGTATTCACTTCCATCAAAATCCTATTAGACCCTAATAAATGCATTCTAAATCACCACAATCGTCTCCAGATCAATTCCCGAGTGCACCAAATAGATGGTCTTAGCCAGCATTGACCCTCGCGCTGTAATCACGTCTAGCAACCATCACGGTGTAATCTTGTCTAGCAAATCCTCATGTGCGCGTCCACTCCTTCCCCTATTCCAATACTATTATCCACTGGACTCGCATAAATGCAAACATACTTGCACGAACAAATTCATTAAAAAGCCAATGCAAAATTCACCAGGCTATGTAAGTATCTGCCGGAAAGAACAACTAAATTTTGTCAAGATCTACAATTTTACAATTCTTATGAACACGAAAATTAGACCCCGAAGGCACAAGATTTTACATTTTCAAAAAATAAATCAAACTCAAATGGCAAACTAAACAACAATCCTCCACAGCACCTAAAAAGCAAAAACAGGGAAATGGACTAATAATTTGCTGATCTCTCCACAGATCTGAGCAACAGTAGAACAATCACGAGGAAACTCAAAGATCCGTTCAAATTTATACGAAAGCAAAAGCAAACGGCAGCTTAAATTAGGGTTTCTATGTAGCAATGCAGCGAGATCGAGTGCGTCGCAGAGACACCTAGTTTATTACCCTATGATCGTACTCGGAGGCGAGAGCCGGCGCGGCGACAGTGAGGAGAATGGAAAGGACAGCCAACGATCGAACGATGAGCCGCATGTTGTAGATGGAAATCGCCGGCAATTGTATGGATCTTGTGATGGGAGTGGAAGAAATTAAGAGAGATGGGTGAGTCAGAGTCGGGGTTTTTATATAATGGGTCAAAAAATAAATAAGTAAATTTCTTATAGTACTGTATCCGAATTGATTTTGTTATTTTAATTGTCTGACTTCTCAGATCAGTGGGACGTAGCTTTATGTAACTTCGATCTTACACGCGCTGCCAGTTATGGACACTCCTTAGTATGGGAAGTGTGAACCATGCGCATGGCCTTATTAGTTATGGGCCTCTGCTTCTCTGTTTGTTTTTGATGTTTAGGCCTTTATCGGGATCCTTTGCTCGTTGAGTGTGTTTGGGTATTCCCAAAAAAAAAATCTTTCCATGCGAGACGAAAAAAATAGTAATTGAACAAAATAAATAATGTGCATTTTGTTCAGATTTCTCAAATAAAAGGCTGTCTAAATAATTAGTGTGTTTATATAGGAGATTATTTAAATTATAATTTAAAATAATTATTATAACATTTTTTTCTTGATGTGATATATGTAAAATAAAAAGGTGATCGAAAGATGTGTTTATGATGTAAGTAAAATAATATTTGTTAAAATTTTGCTATACAATAGTTTTTCGTCTTTTATTTTTTGAATTTGTTGGAAAATACGAATTTGTTTTGATAAAAGACTTTTTGAGAATAGGTGTCTCATTAAAATTTGATTTTACGCTGAACATAAAAAAGATTATGAGAATTAATCTTCATTTGATATGCATGCAATATGGTAAAAATAATGTTATGAATTTGTTTGCTTTTTTTTTTGTTGAATGGATTATTGCATATATTAATCTACCCAAGTTGTATGTTTGCTTAAAGTATGAAACCAAAGAATACTCTTACTTAGCAATTTTTTCTCTTTTTTTTCCCCTAGTAATTAGTGTTGATAATAAGTGTTAAAGAATCTATTAACGAGGTTAAAGTAAGAAAACAAACAAATGATAAAGATAGTGATTAAGGCACACTCAATGAATGTGTATACAACTAACAAAAAAAAATATTTTATACAACTTATTTTATGGAAACAAATGAAAGGAAAACGAATAAAAGATTATGAAAACATAGAGCCAAAAATATAAATAAAGTCGATGAAATAAAATTAAAATTGGAGAAGTATAAGTGGTCTGGATAATTGGAGATGTATAAGTGGTCATGCAATTTTGAAGAAAGCGAAAACATTTTTTGTGTGTGCATGTGTTTTTTTGTGTTGATTGTTTAGATAACTGCATTGAGATTTAAGACTTAGGCCCCGTTTGGAATGTGAGTTTTTTGGGCATTTGTATAAAATTTTATTGTAGATCACTATAGAAGTTGTAAAAAAACTTTTGTAAGATAAAATTTTTTTTCCCTTTTCATTTTCTTTCTTTTTTTTTTCCTTCATCCCTTCCCCTTCCTCCTCCCTCTCCCCCTTCCCTCCCCTCCTCTATTTCCTCTCCCGAAACTGCCAATGAAGCAGCAACTTTCTTTCTTTCTTTTTATACTTTTTTTCTTTTCCCCTCTCCTGCCCCCCACCCCTCTTCTCAATCCCCCGTCACCTCTCTCCTCTCCTATCCCCCTCGCCCTCCGACGCCAAAATTATTACAGCCATGGATTTTTTTTTTTTGAGCTTTTTCTCTTCCCATCTCCTCCCCTCCCCCAGCTACGATCTGGTCGCACGACCAGATCGCAGCCCCCTCCCCCTCCCCCTTTGGAATGGTCGCGCGACTAGATCGCAGCTAGCGGGAGGGGAGATGGAGAGGAAAAAAAAAGGAAGGCCGGCACCGGAAGCTATGGTGGAGGTGGTGGCTGGCGACGGAGGGCATGGTGGGTTGGGTGGGGGAGGAAAAAAAAGAAAAGTTGAAGGGAAAGTTTTTTGTGTATTAGATATTTTAAAGTGTGTAGGTTAAAAATTTTGATAAATTTTTTGGAGTTTCTATAACAAAAGTTCTTAAAAAACTTGTATTAAACAAACTTACTAAAAAACCAAGGTTCCAAACAAGGCCTTAGTTTGAACCTTACTTAAACCATTTCACTCTTACAGCTATGGGTATAATTTAAAAGTAACAAAACGTGACGCCATACAATTAGGGAGGCAATAGAGACAAGAGAAGATGCACGTCAAGAAGGAGTTTTTGGCTCCCAACCTTTAAATAGGGTGAGGGAGAGAGAGCATTCCCGTCCCATCCCTCGCTTATAATTTTAAGATTACATACATAATATAATATAATTATATATA
Organism: Coffea arabica; assembly: GCF_036785885.1. Lineage (NCBI taxonomy): Eukaryota > Viridiplantae > Streptophyta > Magnoliopsida > Gentianales > Rubiaceae > Coffea > Coffea arabica. Next base: position 20,652,217 of record NC_092312.1, on the reverse strand, counting down.
TGTAATACGAAATTGATAATATAATAATTGCTTATAATAAAATAATATAATTTTTCTTGTTAATTTTTTTGTGGTTAAATGATAATCTCATTATGTTAGTTTACTTTTTTATTTTGTTTTGGCACATAGTTTATAAAAAAAATGATGATTACTTCAAATCTCATGTGATATCAAATACAGGGAAACGCATTCACAAAATCAAAATGATTTCTAAACTTTGTCCCGTGCTAATTTTTTTTGCTAAAAAATCAAAAAGTGATTAGTAAATTCATTATTAGTATTTTATATATACATACACACTAACACACACAATCAAATAAAAAATAAAAGTAATAGTTGGGCAAGGCATTCGTTGGGGTAATGGGATGAGACGAGCACCATCCCCTGTACTACCCGCCAGGCCCTCACCTAAATTGTCATCCCTACATACACATAGTAGTCCCGCTTTATATGTTGTATAGATGAATTTCATTGTGCACAGCTAACAAGCACAATATGGTATTTTATATGCATACCTTCCAAATGCATGAAAATGTTTTAGCCATTTTAAAAAGTTTTGTAAATATGCGTATATATACATATATATATATATATATATATATAATATGAAGTTACACAAATTTATGTATCTGGTCAAGTAAATAGTTATAAGCATGCATTATCACCATACATACCTAAGGCCTCATTTGACAAGTGAATTTTTTTGGTGTTTATCTAAAATTTTATGGTAACTTACTGTAGAAGTTGTAAAAAAAAAAGTTTGAATTGTGTACATTTTTTAATATTTTGAAATGTATAGTTAAAATTTTTGATAAATTTTTTTAGGTTACTGTAATTAAAATTGTTAAAAAACTTGTAGCAGACCAAATTGACAAAAAACTTGTAGCAGAAAAAATTGACAAAAAACTTGTTTGCCAAACAACGCCTAATTTACATGAGAGACTTCTAAGTATGAGATAGAAATAAAAATATGTATATTTTAGTTTGTTTAACACCGGAAAAAAATTCAACATCTATATTTGTCAATTAAAACTAGTATTTAAAGGATTTAATCATATTTGCATGGCTATGGATATCCAAATATCTAGTTGTATATGACTCTCTATAAATCATGACCCGTCTTTTTGAGCTATATACGTCATATAAGTGAGTGAATTACTCAAAATCAAATGTTTTATAAAATTTTAGAATAGCTGATGAAATAACATGCAACATTCTTTAAATGCAACCAAAGGGCCTGTTTGACAAGTGGGTTTTTACCCAAGTTTGTCTACTACTAGTTTTTTTTTTTTTTTTTAATCAACTTTTGTTACAGTAACATAAAAAAACTTTTCAACATTTTTTACCCACACATTTCAAAATAGTCAAAAAAAAAATTATTCCCCTTTTCTTCTTCTTCCTATCCCACCCCAACCTACCACCACCTCTGCTGCCGGTTCCGACGCCGATCACCCCTTCCGACGCCAATTTTTTGCCCAAATAATAGAGAGATATGGAAATTAATCATGTTAAGGAATAAAGGGTATCTTTTTTAGGTATAATCCACAGATGTCCGCATCCGTTTAACAGTCTGCGACTAATCCTGTTCGAGCCGGGTTATGCCCTTTGCAGGTGAAAGCTCTCCCAATGTTGTTTTTTCCATTTTCATAGGTTTCGAACCTGAGACCTCATGGTTCAGGGATGCAAGTCCCATTCACTTGCACCAACATCCGTTAGTTCAAACTCCTATATAAGTGAGTAAATTACTCTAAAATGTGTTGTAAAATTTGATAGTTATACTACTAATGGAGAGTTGTATTAGTAACAAAATAGCTAGTTAAGTTTAAAGTTAAATTTGAAGGAAATTAGTTACACTAATAATGATTATTGTGTGAGACAGGGGGAATGAGGGGTATTTTTCACATTCTATAAGGTGACACAAAATTTTGACACTAATAAGTGTTCAGGTTATATATATATATATATAAATATGTATTCTATTATTCAAATGTATATCACTATTTCAAAAAGGGGTTTAAGATTCTATTTTACTCGCACAAGCTATTAACACGTTATTAACCATAGAAACAAATAATTAATCATAATTCCTAAGTAATTATTTGTCATGTTATCATAAACTCTAATAGGGGTACATTTTAACTTAAAAGATTGTTATGTTAAAGTTGTGACTCCCACAAATATGGGGAGAACCTTTGAGATCGTGTATATCTATTTTCCTATTCTCCAAAACGCACAATTCATATGTACAAGAAAGAAATCAGGACAAATTACAAAATATCTCCATAAGGAAAGATTCTATCACTTGACTCCATACAAAATATTTTCTTTCTGTTTTATGGACCATACGTCCATTATTTCCTTTGGTAATAAATGTACAAAAACGAAACAAAAGGAAATAATTATGGGTTGAGAACCGTAGAAAAATTTAACTAATTTGTAAAGCCTTTTTTTTTTTTTTTGGGAACAAGTAAAGGCCATTTTACCTCCAACTTGCATCCCATCCTTTGAGCACATGCTTGTGCAATTAAAGTAGGTACTCACAGTCATATACTTTAACAAATTCCAGGATATGAAAATCTCTGTCGCCACCTTTCTTTCTCATGCACATTCTCACTAGTGCTACAAATTCCTTGCTTTTCTTCAAATCATAGTCCAATTAAAAAAAGAAAAAATTCCCTGCCCCCAATCAAAAACCCATCTCAAATTCACCACCATCCCAATCAATTCCTTGATAAACCTTTCGCAATCAAAACCCCCTTTTTTGCCATCATCAAATCTGCTTTCTGTATAAACCCTGAGTTCCTTTCCCAAATTCACTCAAAATTGAGTAAATCTCAGCTTTGCTTTTTGGGATTTGGCATATTTGGAGAATTTGTGAGATTCCCAGTTGCAATCTAGCTGGAAAGTGTCAATGGAAGGTCAAAAAGTTTAGCTTTTATCGAAGTCAAATATTGGGCGTTATTGTTTGAGTCTTCTTAATTTTTCAATTTCATCAAAAGATTGGATCTTTTGGACCTTATTGGATAAAGCTTTAGTCTATATTTTGCTTCCTTTTCATTGGTTTAGGGTTTGGTGTTGAAGGGAGGTGTCAGAGTGTTTGATGATTGAGCGTGGAGGCAAGAATTGAAGTTCAGTTTGGAGAATATTTCTGGGTTTAGTTTGATTTTGTTGGTTTATATAATTAAGGTTTTTGTTCTTTTGCTTAGAGCTATATATTGGCAACAGACGACGGGAAAAAAAAACCAAAAAATCAACAAGAGAAAAAGGACAAAAGATGGACAAGTATGAGCTTGTTAAGGATATTGGTTCTGGGAATTTTGGTGTGGCTAGGCTTATGAGGAACAAGGAGACCAAGGAGCTCGTTGCTATGAAATACATTGAAAGAGGGCTCAAGGTGAAATTTCCTTCCATTCCTCTGTTTGTGGTGATTTAACATGCTTTTATTTATTTTTTCTTATAATTGGTTACAATTAATTGTGTAGCTCCTTCTCTTTTCAGCTTTGGATTTTGGGGCACACTTTTTTCCCTATTGTTTGTTGTTGTAAACTTCATACTATTACATTTTTTGGGGGTTTGTCATCATGCGTTTTCTTCTATATACGTTAGAGGTTGATTTCAAAGAATGAAGTCCAGTGGAGTTTCAGGTATTGATGCCAGAATTGTGATTCCTTCTCTGTAGATCGATGAGAACGTTGCACGAGAGATTATAAATCACAGATCTCTTAGGCATCCAAACATTATTCGATTCAAGGAGGTGAGCCTCTCCAGTTCTTTATTTTCCTATATTTCAGTTTTTGTGTGCATAAAGTAGAATGCTTAGGGACCCTTGGGCGTTTGATTTGGATTTGCAGGTGGTGTTGACTCCAACACATCTTGCTATAGTTATGGAGTATGCAGCTGGAGGGGAACTCTTTGAAAGAATCTGTAATGCTGGAAGGTTTAGCGAGGATGAGGTATAATATCTTGTATGAAAGTACTTTTGGAAGTTAGCTACCATTTCCGTTCACATTGGAAAAAAAGAAGATTGAAGACGAAGAAGAGGACCCTTCGTTTTTGCTTTCCTTTCCTTTGGGGGGAAGGGAGGGAGGAACTCTGTTTTATAGCTATATGTTTATAAATCCAGAAGCTAATTTGTCTTTTTGGCTCCAAATATTCAGGCCAGGTATTTCTTCCAGCAGCTCATTTCAGGAGTCAACTACTGCCATTTCATGGTAAATTGGCAGTTAATCTCCTGTATAGTTATATTTTGTAATTTTATATACTCAAGAAACCTGTATATGATTGAATTCATCAAATTTGTAAATATATTACGTGCTCACATGTGATTTCATTACCAAATGCTTTCTACAGCAAATATGCCACAGAGACTTGAAGCTGGAGAATACTCTTTTGGATGGAAGCCCTGCTCCACGTTTGAAAATATGTGATTTTGGTTACTCTAAGGTGTACATCATGATTCGTCAGTTGAAACTTTGGATTCATTTTCAATGATATGTATATTCCTGCTCTTACTATTTTTTTTGCCTTCTCCCTCTCTTCTTCACTCGGTCTAGTCATCTCTTCTGCATTCAAGACCCAAATCAACAGTTGGCACTCCAGCTTATATAGCTCCTGAAGTTCTATCTAGGCGAGAATATGATGGAAAGGTTTGTCCTTTTTATTTCTTCTTATTCCCCTTCGGAAACAAAGATTTGCCTGTTGTAGGCCATGTTTTAGAACTTTAGTTTGTCTTTTCAGCTAGCTGATGTTTGGTCATGTGGAGTGACACTGTATGTTATGCTCGTTGGAGCTTACCCTTTTGAAGACCAAGAAGATCCGAAAAACTTTAGGAAGACCATTCAAGTGAGTTTTTCTATTTTGCTGTTCCAAAAGCGACTAGGTGGAAAGTTATCATTATCTTTTTGTCATAGAGGAATATGATGTTATTGATACATTTCTTTGCTATGCTTCTTCAGCGAATTATGGCCGTGCAGTACAAGGTACCTGATTATGTTCACATATCTCAAGAATGTAGGCACCTTCTTTCTCGCATATTCGTTGCTAATCCAGCTCGGGTACGTTATTGATTGATGTGAATCTGTTTCTGTTGACTATCTACGTTAAACTGGTTTCATTAGATAATGGGTGACATGCTTGGTAGGAGACCATTTTGTGTGTGTTGTGTCAAAGGTTGGATAGGTTAAAAATATCTTTGTTGCTCATATGAAGAGACTAGTTATTGATCTGCAGCTGGCTTTTTAACCATCAGAACATGATTATGTTAGCCCGATCAACTTCCCCCTGGCATTGATGCTAAGATACATAAATTTATGTTCCTTCTGCACAGTCTCTGTCTGCAAAGCAAATAACATGATAACTCTTTTAGTAATTTTTGTTGCCTTTCTACACAATAGAGGGAACCTTATACTCTGGTTTTACTCCAGGACGGTTTTGTTTGCTTTACCTGTGCAATAATAAGCAGTTTGGTCTGCTTCAGCTCTCTCTAATGTGGTTTAGCCCCTAGAGTGTTAATTTTATTGTTGCCCTGATATCTGTCGATAGCGCTTTATGATAGGTTAGGCTTTAACTTTATCTTCAATAAGGTTGTGCTTTTGAGAACTTAGATGGTCATGATTTGTAGCTGGAGTATTTCACCTTTCTTTAGTTTTTCATGGTTCTTGTGGGAAAATATGGCGAGTCATTTGTCATCATTTTTTTGCTTTACCTGTTCAATGGAAAGTATGTCATGATTTTGTGTGGTGATTGCTTATCCTCCAGTGGCATATATATATATATATATATATATATATATATATATATATATATTTGGATCCTAGAACCTCAGGATTGCAAGTCCCTTTTTGGATTTAGATACTTCTTCTAGCGTAACAGAAATTCTTAATCTATTTTCAAGATTGGCATGCACTTTTAGGGAAGCAACTGTCACTGGAAGTAGCTTTTTGTGCTCCTCATTGATCTGCCTGCTCTTATTGGTTGAGCAGTCTTTCCATTGAAATGCCAAAAAAGTGAACTTGCTGGGCTGAATACAACTCTCACCAAATTGATCTTGATTTGCAGAGAATTACAATCAAAGACATAAAAACTCATCCATGGTTTCTGAAGAATTTGCCTAGGGAATTAACAGATGCAGCTCAAGCTGCCTATTACAGAAAAGAAAATCCGACCTTTTCCCTTCAAACTGTCGAAGAGATCACTAAAATTGTTGCAGAAGCAAAGACGCCCCCTCCCGCTTCCCGTTCAATTGGTGGCTTTGGATGGGGAGGTGAGGAAGATGAGGAGAAAGAAGAAGATGTGGAGGGGGAAGTTGAGGAGGAGGAGGAGGAGGAGGAGGAGGAGGAGGATGAATATGATAAACAAGTGAAAGAGGCGCAAGCGAGCGGAGAATTTCAGCTCAGCTGAGGGCTCTTTTCCCGTATTCGAGTAGTCCTAGCCCTGAAGTCCATGAACTGCGGGTGTTTTCATGATCGTGTAAAGATATGTTAAACTTGGTAGATTATGAGATATTGTGGCAAAGAGGTTTGTGAATCGCAGGTAGTGTGATAGTTCTGTGTGCGTTGCATAGTGAGGTAAAGACATAGAGAGCCCTGTTTGGTCATCAGCATATGGAGCTCAAGCATTAGTTTGGCTTTGCGTGCATAATATTCTGTCCATTTGACTGTTTGCGTCAATTAAAATACATCTTGTCTTCTACAGCTTAGTCGTATTTTGGTGAGTCGGAAGTCATTTGCCTTTGTTTTTGGCCTTTTCCATGGCTAATTTGTCTTCTACAGTTTAGTCGTATTTTGGTGAGCCCGAAGTCATTTGTCTTCTTTTTTGGCCTTTTCCATGGCTAATTTTTTTTGCACACACTCACCGTGTAAACGAGAGATGGGTGTGTTGCTCAGGCAGATTGTGACGAGCATCACCTAGTGAAGCTTGGTTAAAAAACACAACAAATTTTTGTTTACGGTACGAAACGAGATCCATTACCTACTCTTGACTTCTAACCAATTTACCGGTCTTCCTAATGAACAATTTTTTGTTTTTGCCCTTTTTTGGGCTAATAACAATGTACACACTATTTTTTTTTTTTTTAACTTTTACCAACCACGCTGGCAGTCAGCTCTAAACTTTACGCAAGAAAAAACTGATTAGTTCAGCAAGGACTTGGAAGATTGGTTTCACTCATCTCTCGAATGAAACTCCTCTCAGCTCCTTTTTTCGGGAAAGAAAAATTACTCATATCCACAGAAACATGATGAGGAGGATGAACGAGATTGGATCATAACCTTTTTGTCATATATATGAAAAAGTATACGAAGCCATGATTGCTATGCCAGAAAAGCGTTCCACAACGGAACATCTGAAGTGGAATCCGACTCCACAACTAAGCTCTGCTGGACTCTTCCAGTCCCTTCACACGCACACGTTTATACTTTTGTCATCATTTAACAATCAAGTGTAGTCATTTGTCAAGGCAGAGATATTATTATTGCCGATGATAAGTTAAAAATGAAAATTCGGTGAATCACTTTTAACGAAACATTTTCAAGAGATCCTATTATAGTAGTGTTTTAAAGAGCTCTTCCTGGCCAACTGACTATTCTAGTAATAGTAGTTGATAACCTAGAGCTTTTAATTCCTTAATTCTGGATCAACCCGTAGTCCATCTAAACTAATCAAAATAACCGCAATAAGAATGACGGGAATATATTTGGACCTTTACTCGAGTTAGCGTGTCACGGCATAGCCCGAAAATCAAAATCACAGATTAGAGTTTAATTCACTCTAGTCGCTCGTCCCTCTTCTTGCAATGCAACGTTAATATACTACTGTTCACGCAGCTTGGATCACCACCCAGTACTCTAATTGTAGGCTCTCAAGTCCCACCTAGCATTGATGGAATGTAGGATATACAAAACTCAGCCAGCACCACATATCCCAAGTGCAAACTCAAATCAGAGATACAGAGACAGATTAAAAGAGATCGACAAACTAAGAAGGCGACGGGGAATTTGAAACCCCCCGCCCCCCCCCCCCCCCTTTTTTTTTTTACATTTGAAAAAAAAAAGGGCAGAGGTAGATTGATGGATGTACACCTCCCATCAACAACACCAAAGACGTAATGATAAAAAAAAAAGAAAAGAAAAGATTAGGTGTCCAAAAAAGAAAATCAATGCTCTTATCATCAAAGTGGAAGACAAGGAATGGAAATCCACTTTTGTGGCGACAATTTTGCTTACTAGAGGTGCACGCTACGGAGAGAACATTAGCTGCAAGGGATCACCAAAAGTAAGAACTTACGTGGGATATACTGAGTCCAGTATAAAAGATGGTTGATTTCACCTAAAATTTTGATCAAGCAACTTACCTTTATCCTGGTTGACACTGGACATGAAGTTACGAGTCTTATGACGGAGACTACAGTTATTGCCCTTGAGACAAGTCTAATTCGCTAGCTAACTTGTCTAGACTCTACAATAGAAACTCTCACTGTTCTATCTCACCTTATTTCAGTGTTCGACTCCACTAGCACTTTATGCAGCTTCTGTGTCTCAATCAAGACAGATTCCCGATCAAAGAGCGCAGATACCACTGCTACACCTTTCAGATTTGGGGCCTGTAACTTCATCACTGAGTGAGCGTTTGAAATTCCAATTCCACCAATGGCAACCACAGGTAACTTGGAAGCCAAACATACGGTTTTTAGCCCATCCAAACCAAGAGTCGGGTTGTTTTCTTTTGTGTTTGTTGGGTATACACCACCACAGCCAATGTAATCAGCACCATCAACCCATGCTTCTTGAGCTTGCTCTGGTGTTTTGCACGAGACACCAATGATTTTGTCAGGCCCAAGAAGAACGCGTGCAACATGAGCAGGCATGTCAGACTGGCCAACATGCACCCCATCAGCATCACAAGCAAGGGCAATGTCAACTCTATCATTTATCAGCAAAGGCACACCATGTTGGCGACAAATTTCCAAACATGCTTTGGCTGATTCCAGAAAGTCTCGAGTGTCAGCCTCCTTTTCCCTTCAAGGGTTATAGAAAAGTAAGATTAGCAATGACTGATTTTGCCGCCCGATGAAATTATTTAAGCATAATATATGCACTGCACATCCTAAAAATGAGATTTGCTTCTTCGAGAATTTGGTTTCTTATCAAGGGAACCGCAAACTGAAACACCTGAGTGATACTGTCAAAATAATCTGTGCATGTTAAAACGAATGGCAGCACTATTTGTTGATTCTTTAGGTTTAGATCAGAGCAGATTACAAAAGTTTGAAGCTTCATGTGAAAAGTGAAAACCATAGCAAACCCATATTTACTGTATAAGTAATCTGAAGCATAGCGTTTAATGGGTTAAACATTTGCTAATGGCATGAATTTTTATTCAAAGGCTGTCTGAAAGGCAAAATCATGGTGATCTGCCTCATTCATGCTGTATCCTTATTTATACCCTTGCTCCCACTTAAGCAAATGGAAAAAACCACACAACCGTTAAAAGTAAAAGGGCAAAAAACACAAAGGAACAATCAAGTAGATGTTTACGTGGCTAATATAAAACTTTAAAATTTGATATGGATAGCCATGCACAACAAAAACCCAACTAAAGTAGTAACCATACCATACTTAAAAAACCCAAAGAGGGGGGTGGGGGAACAAAAATAATAAATCAAATTAGCACAAACCTCAGCTGAACAATGGTGGCACCACCTTGAATGGCAGCTTTCACAGCATCAGTGATTGAACGATCCCATTTCTGGTTCATCCTTGAGTCTGTAACAGCATATAGGAAGAGATTGCTGGGATCAAACAGGGACTGCCTAGATGACCCATGGGCATACTTTTTCAGCTTCAAGAAAGGGTCAAAAGGACCATGAGGTCCATTTCCAATGAGAATATTCTTACTATAACCCAAAGCAGATTCAATGAAGCGTTTTGCTACCTGAAAGAACCAGATAGAGAAAAACTTAGGATCAAATAAACAATATAAAACAAGTAATGAAGCCAAAAGAAACCCCATAAACAACTCTGTAATGAATTGTTCTTTCCTTTTGGGCTGAAACGGGGGGAACAGCATAGACTAGTCATAATTAATTTGTCGAGTAAAAATGCACATACTACCATGCAACATCAGAGGACAAGAACTCCAGGGTGTGTATGAAGAAAAGGATCCCAAGGAGATCAAAGAGGACTCCGCTAACCAAATTAACCACACATGCATTCACCTCTCTCCAGACACGCAGCTCGGAACACTCCCTTTGTGTAAGTTGCTGAATTATACTTTGAGAAGAGAGAACATGGAGAAGCTTAATAGTCAGCATTACAGTACTAAGGTACATGGTGAATCTTCAAACCCCTAAAAAAATTTTGCCCTCATTGCATTGTGTCATTACTGCTCGCATTCACCTCTTAGATATTGCAATGTCCTACAGATCATAAACTACCCAAATTAAGTTGAAATTGCTTATCATCTTTCTAATTCCCTGTCGTCATAGGCTGTCAACCTTCACCGCTACTTTTTAAGTGAATACCAGTGTTCTTATCATACCCTCTCTTAAGTACACTACCAATCATTAAGGATTCAGTGAATATCAATGCCAAAGTGCACCGACTGATGATTTATCTACATAGATTTCTGAAAAAGCATGCTATAGTAGGGCTTAAAAAGTGTAGCGTCTATTTTTGCACAGGTCAAACAACCATATTATGGATCAGCAACTTAAAAAACAGCTCATGCCCAGTTAGACATTGAGAGTAGCAAGATGCATTAAGAATGAGAAAACTTTCCTTTAAAATATCTTCTTCCTCCTTTTGATTTATGCATATGCACTAATGCTTAGTCAGCTTCTTGAATTTTCATATAAAAAACCAAAATGGGACTTAAAATTGCTTATATCACTATGTTACCAGAGGTGCACTATCATAGAAAAAAGCAGATATTGAGTCAACTACCTTTACAGCAGAAATCACTGAAGAGCCTTTTGCTAGCTCAGCTGCAATAGATGAAGCCAAACTACAACCAGTTCCATGAGTATTTGGAGTTTTTATGCGTGAAGTGCGGAACTCAAAATAATTCTCGCCTACAAGGTCAAACTGAACAAATATTAATACAAGTTCATGTCTGAGCAAACTCATGAAATTCACTACAAGAAGGCTGTGAAACATTACCATCATATAAAACATCAACAGCATCTAATGAAGCAGGGAGGTCACCTCCTTTTACTAGTACATTTCTGAAATAAATAACTTCAGTCAGCATGTGTTCATCAATAATTAGAAGAATATACCAAGAAAGTATGAAAAACTCCACAAGGAACGGGGGAATGGAGGTTTGACCTAATGCTTAAGTGTTCACTGAACTTAATCCTGCAAGTTTCAGTGAGAAGTAAATTCCCATTTAACACGGTAAAGCTAAGCCAAAAAAAAAAAACCACGATATTGCCTTTTCTAATGCAAAAGCTGTGAATTCTACAGCCCGATCAAATATGCGAGCAAGCTATTTTGACTTCCAGTTGCTTCCCTACTTCTCAGCAAATAATAGTTTCAGAACTGCCTGCCCCTAAACAAAAGCAGATGATGCACAAAGCCGAGTCAAATGTGGTCACAAACTACCAAATTGGATTTGGACCCGACAAATTTAATGCATTGACCATGTTATGGAGCGCCTTGATGTAGGCAATGCTAAGTTCAATTAGCTATGAGTCGACATGAAACCTCAACTAACATTATTTAATGCTCCAAAAAGCTTTTCCAGCTAACAAGTACCCTCAACTTTTCTACATCTTTAAAATAATTGAAGATAATCAGAGATTTGCTCTTTTGCCCAACCTATCAAGTCCCATAATAAGGTATATGAAGACTTCAAATTTCAAATTAATTAGCCATGCAGCAAAAGTTATGGTTTGATGCATTTGAAGCAACTCACTTTGGGCCAAAATGATGTATATATTTTGCAGCAGAATGCATGTCTGCAAGTGATTCCAACGGCATACCACCCAACAAAGCAGACGCCTCTTTTAGATTTGGGGTAACTATCTCAGCCATGGGAAGCAGTTCCTCCCTATTATTGGGAAACAAGAAACAATCAGTTAGACAGGATTACCTACAGAAGCACGAAAAAGGACTATTACTCTAGAAGATTTTGAGATAAATCATAGCAATTGGCAAGTAAGCCAAGACCCACAACCAACCTCAGAGAAAGAAATGAAAACAGTGGATGTGTGTTCTCATAAGATCTTCAATGAAGTCTTCTGTCCTCTAAAGCAAATGCCTACACTATCTAAGCCAAACTAGAGGACATTCCTTGCTTTGCATTTTCATATAATTGCTGCTTCAGTATTGAAGTAGTAAGGAAAAAAAGGAAATGTTGGAAGTCCAAATGGAATGAGATATGAGAGGTAATACTGCATTCTCAATGGCCATACATTTGAATGAGGTAAAACAGAAAATTGCAGAACGTTCCTGAATTAGTATTGCACTAATTAATAGGTAAGATACAACAAGCAAACTCGACAATGTTTACCAGATAACATCTGTAGATAGGATGCATGCGGGGATGCAATGACACATATCTTCGGCAAGTTCATACCGAATGAAGGTAAGGCATCATTCCAGGTCACTGTAATAAGCACAGGCTGTATAATGACACTACAACAACTGAGAGGGAATAACTTGGGGGAGTCCAAGCATGAAATGACCACTCTATACGATGACCAACCAATTCCAGCTAACTTCTACTTATTAAACATATGATCTCGAACAGGTTGGCAGATGTTTTCTTAACCAAAAAGTCATAAAGGGGGTTCAGAGGTAACCCATGGTAGAGAGGTAAATAGAAGTATCTCTACTGGTTATAGAGCCCGGCATAGCTACTCAGACAGAGAAAGTTAAAAAGCATGAAGAGCCTAGGTACCTTTTTAGAAATGAGGCCACTGAGCACAACCAGGCACCACTTATTTGGGGCATACAAAAGGAAGAAGGGGAGAAGAAAATAAACTAACTTCTGTATCGATGGAGATTTAATGCTTAACATACCTAAAGCTAGAAAGAATAGAGGGACCAGCCAGTGTGTCACCACTTGTAGATACCATAACAGGATCAACCACTAAAGCTGCCTTCAGAATAATGATGACAGTCCATTAAAGTCCAATTAATAGTACTTGAATGTATATTAGAAGATAAGCATATAGTTATCTGAGCAGTACCTTTTATTGGATTGAAATTCATAGAAATAATTAAATCATCTAATTCTGCATTACCTCGAACTGGAAATTCCTGAAGATATCTACAGAGGACTTTGACTATACCAGTTGAAGGAAGCATTCCTGTTTTCACCTAAAATTAGGTCAGCACTCTTACATGTCAACTCAAATGAATCAAAATGCATTCCACTTCAAATAGAAGAAATAATACAAAGTTTTAAACAAAAGCCAAGAACTTGTTCAAAAACATGTTTACGGAAAAAAAAATAAAGAGGCTAAACTAACGGCAATTAAACTGGCGTATACATGATTAAGCATTCACTTACAACATCAGGACGCATGTCCGATAGCACGGAGTGCAGCTGCTCCAGGACAAAATCCTCCGGCAGAACATTCACACCCTAAGATCACACAAGCCAACAATTAACTATTACTCATAAATGCAACAACTAAACAGCGATTAAGCCGGTGGCAGAAACCAATTAATATACTAACTCGGCTCAGATAAAAGCAATAATACAGGTTATAAGAACTGACCTGAACTCCAACGGTATTCTGCGCAGTGACAGCCGTGATAACAGTGGAACAGTAGACTCCTCTAGCAGCACATGCCTTGAGGTCCGCTTGAATTCCAGCGCCGGCGCCGGAATCGGAACCGGCAACGGTGAGAACATGCGGAATTCTTACCTGATCCTCTGGTGGCATTGCTGCCTTAACTTCGAAACCCCTCACTTTGTTAAGTTGATGAACTTTTGTAGAAATTAAATCCGGTTTTAACAGGGAAAGGCTCTGAAAGTTGAGAAAATAAAAGAGAAATTTAAGTTGAGTGGGCAATTAGTAAATTAGCCAAAATTGGTACTGGTTCTATTGAAAAATTACCGGGGCCTTAGGAGTTGAGACGACGCGAGTGCAATGGAATCCCATGCGACTGAGCCAAAAGTTATCTTCCTATTTTTAGCGCTTGCATTGCATTTGGTGGGATGACTTTTCTTCTTGTATTTACGGCGTGATGATCGATGACTGACATATATATGTGACATATATATTTCCTTTTTCTTTTTTTTTTTACCTCGTTATCTTTTCTGTGGCATTTTTTCCCTCTTTATACAATTCTCTTTAGGCAGGAGTATGAATAATAAATTTTGGACTGATATTAGCATTTCTTTTCGTGCCCTCTTTTTTTTTTTTTTTTTCTAAAGACTATTTTCGATATTCTTTTTTCCCTTTTATTTTCTTAAATTCAGAATTTATATTATAGCTTTTTAACCAAAGTTAGCACTACTCAATCTTCATTCATGCCTAACTTTTGATCTCAAAGAAAAGTAGTTGTACATGTATTTTAATAATGGTAGTACATAATTTTAAATCCTACTGAAGGTACATTCAGATTGAGATTATTTGGAAAAATGTAAATAATACTGTAATATTTTTAAAATAAAAAAATAATTAAAAAACATATTTATAATACAATAATAATATATACACGAGTGTGTTTTTTTTTTCTCTTTCAGTAAAAGAGTGGCTATTCGAATAGCCATATATGTCAAATAATGCAATGATGCACTATAAGTGCTTTTATTTAACAACATGAATAACAAAAATCTACACAAGGTTTAAAGTGATTTTTTGCCACTAAAAAATTTTAGCCAACAAAAGGTCAAGAAGGTGTATTTTTAAAACATTGATTGTGTTTTACTTTAGCTTTTGTGATTTTAGTACTACAAGAAAAGTATATTAACAATATCAAGTATATTTTATTTGCGTAACTAAGGATTTGATGAGGAAGCTTGATTAATTATGGAAAAAGATAAAAAGAGTTAGTAGGAGCATAATGCATTCACTTTTTTGCACTTTTCCTCCATTCCAATATTTATTTAAAAAATGAAATTGGTTTTCTGAGCTATCGTTTTCTTGTCAGAATAACCAGCAACCAAAATTAAATAAAAAAAATTAAAACTTGAAAGTAAGTTAAGAATTTATCCATTAAAGTTTAAGAATTTATAAATTTAAAGCTTTAACAATTCAAAGTTTAACTCAAAATCAGAAAAAAAATGTTTAACTCAAAATATGTATACATTACGTTCAGAATATGAAAATGGATTAAAGAAGGAAATACATGGAGTAGAGAAAGAGCACCTGGAAGCGAGTAATGGGCCGGGTCGCGGCCCACATATTCAGCCCTAAAATTACCTTGAAATTATCCCGCCAGGCGCCAACGCTCAATAATTTAAAGCTTCCCAAACATTTCACACAGTCACACAGTCGGTCTGCATTTCTACACCTCTCCGATACCCACCGCACGAATTCAACGGAGCAGACGAAGATAATAGACGCACCGGCGAGCTTCCTATTTAACAAAACTTCCAACCGGAGACCAACCTGAGTTGTCAACGGTACATTTTTATGCTTGACGTCTACTTTTTATCTCCTCCCGTTTCATGTCTAAAATTGAAAAATTACTCACGGTTTACATAAAAAAAATCTGAAAATGTCATTGTGAAGGGTTATTTGAGGTTTAGAATTGGTTAACAAAACACGAACATTTGGATTATGCGGTCGGTTACGAGATAATTACTGTTCTTAGGTTTATAATCTGACCATAGAATAAGCATTTGTGGGGTTTATCAAAAAAATTAGAGAAATTTGTTTATCCCTAATATTCTTAACAGTTTGACTTTTTAGAAAATTTGGAATTATAATTAATTGAAATTATTATAATTGTCATTAGTTTTATATTGTTCTAATTTCAGTGTTCACTTTTAGTATTATAATGACACGGTGTTATATTATATTGTTCACTTTTAGATAAGTCAATGCACGTTTTTGCTCGAATTGTTAGCTTTTCGAGCCAAGAGTGTCTAATTTCTTGTGGCAATGATGGTAATTTAGTTGATTTGTATTTAGTCTGCATTATTCATTTAAACTTCTGTGGACCAGAAGCAATGGTTGTTTGCAATTAGCCTCTTAATGTTCCAACTTTTGGGACTTGTACCATATGGAAAGAACACGTCTGTTTTGCAATTTCAAGAAAAGAAGCATGACTAACTCTTGTTAACTTATCAACATGCAGTAAAATCAGCCTTTTCCAACTTTTTCTGCTCGTTCTATATATTCATTGCAGCATAATTTTTTGCCCTTTGTTCTAGAAACCACATATTCCTTTTGTCTGTAGCTTATCTTCAACTATTACTTTGCTGAAATGGGTATATTACATCTTGTAGCTTATTCTACGTGGTCCTGGCATTCAAGCAAGAGCATCACCTATAAATGTAGGTTAATATGTTAACCAATGTCCGAAGTTAAGAAAAGGAGGCAAGTACAGCGAACTGTGCTTTCTGTTTTTTTTTTCTCTTGAATTTAGTGATTGTGTTAATTTAACTTTCTGATATTTGTCTTCTCATTTGTGACATGTAGTCAAAAGTATCCAAGTGAAGGTTCCGAGGCTGATAATGGGCTACCAAGGAATAATTGGTCTCATCATGCCAATGCATTTAACAACTCTTCAAGCCAAGATAAGCTATTGACTTCAAATTTCCTTTTCTCCCTGCCAATACAAAAGCCTCGTGTTGAAGAAGCAATGGTTGCAAGGTACTGTATTGTGAAAACTTTCATGGCTCACTAACTTACTAAGTTTCTGCTTTCTTTTGCTCTAATGAAGCATCTGAGGTTTCAATCTTTAGCTGTGGAAAATTGTACCGGTCTTCAGCAGTTGTTGATGCATGGCATATTTACGAGAACTCAGCAATTAATTGTCTTGGTTCATATTTACACTTTTGCCTGTCTTCTAGAGTATATTATGTGCCGTAAATTGGTATTAAAAATTTTGGCAATAAGAATTCTTTCTTATTCCATAAAGCAAGTCTAGCTTTAATTTAGTCGAGTGTTTTGAAAAGAATAAAAGAATCACTTGTATCCTCATTGGAAATTTGGCATGCTAAATTTTATTTATTGGTTATCAAGTTTTTTTCTACCCCGTGAACTTTCTCACTTTGCGCATTTCCTTAAATTTTGACAATAATAATTCTTTCTTATTCCATAAAGCAAGCCTAGCTTTAATTTAGTTGAGTGTTTTGAAAAGAATAAAAGAATCACTTGTATCCTAATTGGAATTTGGCATGCTTAGTTTTATTTATTGGTTATTAAGTTTTTTTCTAACCTGTGAACTTTCTCACTTTGTGCATTTCCTTTTCATTTTTCTAGGTCCATGGTTTTTAACATCCAGAATGTAAGAATGTACAGTCAGGAAGTTGAAAAGGTGAATTGCTCTTTGACATTGCTAACAAGGATTTATGGCATAATAATGAGTTTCCTCTACTTCACAGGGTCATTTGCTGTAGCACATTGCTGTAATATTTTTGCTAAAGATTACATAGGTTTTTTTACAGCTACTTTCTCTACTACCTTGCATCCTCTGCCCTAAAGAGGACTCTTGATTTTTGCATATTATGTATTCTTTTCCATTTCTACTTCTGCACTCGTACTTGGCTGTCATCTATCAAGAAAGATGGAAGGTGTTGCTAGCCATTTTTAGTAATTGAGAAGCAAGTTAAAATTTTGGCACATTTTGATAAAACAACTACTTGTCCTGTAAAACTAAAGGCTTGCTGACCTTTATTTTGTGCATCTGTATGACTGTGTTCAATGCTTATCAGTTGATTAGATAGCAATTTTGGTCAGGTAAGGAAATTTTATATGGATCCTTCATACATATTTTTTCCTTGAATATTGACATTTTGGCAGGTTTGGCAAGCTCTTTCAACTCTCGAGCTTTCTTCCAGGAATTATGTAAAACCTGGAAAAATTGTGCCACTAAATAAAGGTTTTAGCACTTCCGTATCTCGAGCTTCTAGGCAACCTATCCACCAGTCCGTATCTGATATAAAAAGCACATTTCAAGCAAATGTGGAATCACATCAAGCAGTCAGACAAAGTAGCATCAGAGGTGGTGAATCAGGAAGTTACAAAGCAACTTCAGTTACAACATCTGGCTATGGCGTAGCTGAAGTAAGGAGGACTGGTACACACATATCACTCAGTAGCAGCTTTCATCCGCAAGCTGTAAATCCACCTAGCAATCATTCAATTCATATCAGTGACATGGCAAGATCTGGAAATACTTATCCTGAGGGCGTTGATGATGATAATATACTTGAGGTACCAGATTTTCATTGCTTACTGTGATGATATCCAAATCACTACCACACTTTCCCGTACCTTATGAATTAAATCATGAGAAATTCATCGTTTTCTATTTGCTTGTTGGGTCATGTAATTATCAGAAATTAATGCTTTCTGTGCATTAAATCTTGGTTTTATTTCTCAACACTCTGTTTCAGAATATTGACGTGGACCAAATAGTCATGGAACACTACCAGTCAACTTGCACACCTCAACCATCAATATCCAAATTTCCTCCAATTAATCCAGTTGTAAATAAAGATAACTTAGTAGAACCCGAGGCAACAAGTTTGCCACCAGAGTTGTGCATGAAATGCAGTCATGGGTTCCAGGTACCCGCTTGTAGTACCTTCCACTTATATTTTACCCATTTGGAATCACTATGGAAGTACTTATGGATGACCAGCTGATATTGGTACAGTTAGGATTTTGTCCAGAAGCTTCAGTTCATTTACAAGAGCTGAAGGATATGCTTATTGGGATATCTAATGAACTTATTGACAATATTACTGATTTGGAGTCAGATCAGATAGAGAAGCTTCGACAAGAAAGGTTCGGGCAATTGCATTCTTTCTTTCATACAATCTACAAAATTTAAGATTAAATACCTTAAAGAACATGGTGCTTACAGAAAACAAGAAAGAACAATTTACTGGATCAGTTTCCTAACACCAAGAAAATGCAATGGAGAACACTATGGTTTCTCTATGCCTCCTATACTGCGTCTCTGTTCTTCTTTTGGTAGGTTGTGGACAGCATCTAAAATTATGCTTGTTTGCCTGTCTGATGGCAGGATGCAGCTGAACATGCAAATTCAACAACTAGATAAATACCTTCGTGCTAACTTAGTTAATGATGAGCGAAGAACGTCGCATTTCTCTGCATCCACAGCAACTCCTTCGGCTTCCCAATATGAAACTCCTCCAGCAGTTCCATTTAAGATGGATCCCACTAGGCTGGATCCTCAATTTTATGCACATAGTGAGCCAAATGGTTTTGATAGATGGGATTCATCGTCAGTCTCATTCACTTCCACAGACTGGTATGGAGCTTCAGCAGCTCCTTTGGAGAGAGAACCATATGTTCCTAAGTATGTTGAAGTCAATTATATTGAAGGTTCCAATGACAAAAAATGGAGTAGCCGTGATTTTCCATGGACAAAGAAGCTAGAGGTGTGCAAACCAGTGTATTCTGGCTTCTAAAGTTTTAGATATGCGTGTAATTGTATCTGCTTTGTCAATGTTCTTCTATCAGGCAAATAACAAGAGAGTATTTGGCAATCATTCCTTTCGCCCCAACCAAAGAGAAGTGATCAATGCAACTATGTGTGGACATGATGTTTTCGTGTTAATGCCAACTGGAGGAGGAAAAAGTCTCACATATCAGGTGAAAGAGAGTTTATTATTTTCTTAATCAATCCTCTCTTTTCTTATCTTGTAATAACATGAAGCTAGAAGCTGGGAAGGATTGTGTCTGTCTAAAATCTTAGTTCACGCCAGAATAAGTTCATCCATTCAATTTCTGCACTATTTGTGCTTTCAGTGGGATGGCGTGTAAAACTTAACCATTCTCATTCTTGTGCATAATACATCCTATATTTATGTGAAACTATTCATGTTACTGCTAATTCTATATCCTGAATTTTGGCATACAAAGGTGACAAACTACCTTCAAATGTTTTCCTAGGAATGTTTAAAGCTTTTTGGAGTTGTATTGTTAGGCATGGGATTCTTAAGGAAGGAAATCTAATTGTGGTCCTCTTTTTTGACATCTGTAGCTCATCTTATGTTTCCTTCTATCAAACTTGTGATCACATTGCATGTACAGTATAATCAGATGCTATTGTCTTTGGACTAGGAGAGAGGGGTTTTGCTGTCTTCTTTGTATCCTGAGTGGAGTGTTATTGTTTTTCTCTCAGCTTCCTGCTCTTATATGCCCTGGGATAACTTTGGTTGTTTCCCCGCTTGTTTCACTTATCCAAGATCAGATAATGCATCTACTACAGGTACTGCTACAAGGTTTATTAACTTTTTTTTTATTCCATTTTCACTTTATATGTTACAGCCCCTTCATGATCTCTTATATTATATCTCTTATTACCATAGGCAAACATTCCTGCTGCTTATCTAAGTGCCAGCATAGAGTGGAGTGAGCAACAGGAGATTTTGAGGGAGCTGAATTCAGATTATTGTAAATACAAGCTGCTATATGTCACCCCTGAGAAAGTAGCTAAGTGCGTGGTTGTATTTCTTTTTAACTTCACATGCTTCACTTCCGTTCACTCTGAAGGGGTGAAAATGCTGGAAGCTGGATTCATACTTATCTTGTATTCTGTTGGATATCTAGAGTTTCTATTTCATTTGGATAGGTTATTTAAAATCTACATATGCTGATGGACAAGTAACTTGTTGGTTTGTGAATAGAATGAATAAAAGTTTCTATTGACTGGTAGATCTACTCATTGTTGGAGAAAACAGGAAGTTGGCTTATTATCTAAAGTATCAGCCTTTGCTGAATTAAATTAACTTGCTACTAGGTAAGCAAGTTACCAATCTGAGCACTGAGCTTCTTCATAGGATATGCTGTAATGTTTGCCGAAAGAAAAGACCTAGAACACCTGTGAAATATGCAAATGATGGAGTCTTTTATGTTGTGTCTTGCAAATCCAATTCCTTGTCAAAAAGTATCTTGCCCAAGAATTATGAAAATCTTTCTTTTTATCTTCTGTTTGTTTTTAGTGTTTATGTAAAGCTTTTGTTGTCTTAGTCTTCCTGTTTGGATAGAAAATTTATCCCAAATATTATTCTGCTTACATCACAAACACAATTTCCAATCAACTTTATATCTTCCCAACCACCTTTTTATTTCACATACATTACATCACAAAATGTGCTACAGTGATTGTTTCAAATAGTCTCCTATCACAAAATGTGTGTTTGTGGTTCTTTCCCCCCTCTTTTTTGCTGTAGTCTTCCTCTTTAAAGCTCTTTTCCCCCTTTGCAGCAGTTGTATTCTTCCTATTCCATTTACTTGTGCCCAAAAGTTGAGGAATGTTTCTGGATAAACACACCTAGAGTCTTGGTATGTACAAGTTTCTGTAGATAATATCCCTCTCCACTGTTCAAAAATATGTGATTTAAACATTTTACGTATTTGTTTTAATGCCAGCACAATGAAGACGTTTTCCTTTTTCCCATTACCCGTGAATAACGATGCTGTTTTTGAAAAGAAGATAAAGTTAGTGCATGCTATAGTGCAACCTTAAGGTTTGCTTGTGGGCCAAACATTTTAAGACCAAAGGTCCCTTGAGTATGACCTGTTGTTTTGATTATTTGTCTTGTAATGTATTGGAAGTCCTATGATGTAATAATCTGGTTTGTGTACTGATGTCGTGCAAGTTAATATGATGCATTGAATAAATATGTCAAACTCAGTTCATTTTTCAATTCCTATTGCCACTGTTCAAACTTGTTAAAGTTGACTTCAACAAAATTTGGCATTTTAATCTTACTTGGAGTGGAATTGGAATGTCCTGTGATGCAACTTCTAGCTAGGGTGTGAAATTTTGTAATGCAAGTCATCTTTAAGTGCAGAAGTGACGTGCTGCTGCGACAACTGGATGGTCTGAATGGTCGTGGATTGCTTGCTAGGATTGTAATTGATGAAGCTCATTGTGTAAGCCAGTGGGGACATGATTTTCGACCAGATTATCAGGTTGCCTACCACAATGTTTTCAATTCTGTTACATAGTTTAACTGTTTTTTAGTTGACTCTTAACTCTTCTGAAACCCATCCAGGGTCTTGGTGTCTTGAAACAGAAGTTTCCAAGTGTACCTGTTCTAGCCTTGACTGCTACTGCCACAATCAGTGTCAAAGAAGATGTTGTTCAGGCTCTGGGCCTTGTAAACTGCATTGTGTTTAAACAAAGTTTTAACCGCCCAAACTTACGGTAAATGTTCAATTAAGTACACTGTTTACTGAAATTTTATAGAGTCTTAATTATGCCTGTATTGCAGATACTCAGTTATCCCAAAGACAAAGAAATGCGTGGATGATATTGACAACTTCATAAGGCAAAATCATTTTGATGAATGTGGAATTGTTTATTGTCTTTCAAGAATGGATTGTGAAAAAGTTGCAGAAAAGTTACAGGTTAATCTCTGGCTAATTTTATTCAATTTTCTATATTTATTTATCTACATTTAAATGAACATGGTTCAATTTTTTAAAGTAATCCAGTCATTTGTGGATCCACAAACTGATAGAAAGAGGAATTCTTAAGAAGCATCCAGAAATTTGGTGTAACCTGTTCAATTCAGTAGATGAATCTGTAATGTCATCTCTATTTAACCTTGGAACTCAATGAGATTGCAGTTATATCATTTTATGCAGCTTAAGCAATTATTTCACAACCTAGAAGAAAGCCTTTGGTTGTCAATCATGAAATTCAATAAGGATCAACTTGGTTGAAGAATTACCTCATGATGTATGAAATACATATACGCTTCCAGGAAAATTGTTCTTTTCTGATGGTTTGATGGAGTGATTGTGTGTTCAGGAATGTGGGCATAAAGCAGCTTTTTACCATGGAAGTATGGATGCTGCACAGCGTGCTTTTATACAGAAACAATGGAGCAAGGATGAGATAAATATAATATGTGCAACTGTCGCATTTGGAATGGGTATGATTGCCTACTGATGGAACCTTCTCTAAGACTTTTAATTTCATACTTAAACTCGTGCTAACAGGAGGTCATTCAGGTATTAACAAGCCAGATGTTCGCTTTGTCATTCATCACTCACTTCCAAAATCTATTGAAGGTTACCATCAGGTCATATATGCAGCCCTGCTCTTTAAACTGTTCTTTCTTACCAAAATAACTTCTGACAACTATTGAATGAGGTGTTGCACATATCTAATTCGTAGGACATTGACTTTTTTCATGTTTTAGGAGTGTGGTCGTGCTGGTAGAGATGGCCAGCCTTCATCTTGTGTGTTGTACTACAGTTATAGTGACTATGTAAGTTGCCGATGCTATTTTTGTATTTTTGGTCTATTATTCTTTGTTTTTCTGTCTTGTATATGTATCTCTGTGGCATGCCAATTATAATTCTGCAGTCTGGTCTCTTCCTTGTTTATTTGATCCGTTTGTTCTTTTTGTTCATTTGGTCGTTACACATGTATGTTACTCCACTTTTTCTGTGTAGATTCGACTAAAGCATATGATTAGTCAAGCAACTGTAGAGCAGAGTTTTGGGGTATCTGGATACAATCGTGCTAGTGCTAAACCTTCAGGAAGAATATTGGAAACGAATACTGAAAATCTTCTCAGAATGGTACTCTCCTAGGCCTAGTCTCACTGTTGATGTCATTGGAATGACAGAGTCACTTAATTCCCAATTAAACTGTTTTCAGGTCAGTTACTGTGAAAATAATGTTGATTGCCGGCGTCTCCTACAGCTTATTCATTTTGGGGAGAAATTTGATTCTCTCAATTGTCAAAAAACATGTGACAACTGTACCAAGACTCAAAGCTGTATCGAGAAGGATGTCACAAATATAGCAAAACAATTGGTCAGAGAGTAATTTTATCTGTCCTTAATTAGACTATCTCACTGTGAGTAGTTTGACTATCTCACTGTTTTGTCTAAGATTTATGTTATTCTATGTGTGAATCAGGTGGAATTGGTAAAGATGACTGGACAACAGTTTGCATCAGCTCATATCTTGGAAGTCTACAGGGGATCCTTAAACCAATTTGTATGTCCTAAAGATTGACTTGTCCATTAATCCTTTTCTTAGTGTTTCTGACGTTATTTTCTCGTGTAAAATTCTAGGTGAAGAAACACAGGCATGAGACCTTGAGCCTGCACGGAGCTGGAAAACATCTTCTCAAGGGTGAAGCATCCCGTGTGCTGCGTCATCTTGTTATTGAGGATATTCTTGTGGAGGATGTAAAAAAGAGCGATGTTTTTGGATCAACATCTTCTGTGTTGAAGGTATAACGAGGGTTGCCTAGGGTTTAACTGTTGTTCAACAATCATGTTTGGGTCCAATGAACTGAGTGAAAATTTTATTTTCTTATTTTCTATTTCCATTTCGCCGGCATGGACTCTGGATTTACAATTGTTTCTGTTTTTTTTTCAGGTGAATGAGTCTAAGGTTCAACATCTTTTGTACAGAGGCCAGCCTATTAAACTAAGGTTTGGTTGCTCTGACTCGCATAGACTTGAACCTTAGATCTGTTTGGCTGACTGACAAGTGTAACAGTAGCCATTGCTTATTTTAATTGCCTTGAGATGGAGGAATATTTAAGGGATATTTGAAAAATATTTTGGGTTTTGCTTTTTTTTATATTTAAGTTGCTGTTCGATGCAGATTTCCCTCCACCCAGCCATCTAAAGGGGGTACGTCTGCAGCAACTCCAGCCAAAGGCTCACTGACCTTTGGAAAGCAGGGTTCTCCAGAAATGATCTCTCCTGGCCAACCTCAAGCGGAAGTTGACTTGGTCTGCTGTATATGCATATACATGGCTTTTTTCCTTCGTATACCTGAAGCACAAAAATATTATTTTGACTTTGTATATGGGGATTGCATTTGCAGAACCTTTCAGCCAAACTTTATACTGCATTGCGGATGCTTAGAACTATTCTCGTTAAGGAAGCTGGAGACGGCGTCATGGCTTATCATATATTCAGGTATGCTTCCGTAGACTTCTTAATTTGAAAAAAACCAGTAACTTGGTTCCCTAATACCCTAAGGTTACATTCTTTGAGACCTCATCTAAGTTGGAGACAGAAGATGAGCAAATTATACATGAATAGAACGATTCATACTCATTCTTCTGGATTGTGATCTAGAGTTCAGAATCATTTTCAGCTTCCATTTCCTCACCTCCTTGCCCACCCATGTTCTTTTTAGTTTCTTGAGTGAGGGTGCTGGAAGTTTTGACGATGGAAGTCTTACTGTGGTTTGTGTTCTGTGGCTAGAAATGACACATTGCAGCAGATCAGCAAGAAAATACCTAGAACAAAGGATGAGCTTCTGGAGATAAACGGAATCGGCAAGTAAGTTTCACACGCACTTTGGTTGGAATTCTTGATTATCTAGTAGTTGTTTTATGTAATGTTATGTATATATACAGGGCCAAAGTAAGCAAGTATGGGGATAGGGTATTGGAAACAATTGAGGCTACCATCAAGGAACACAAGATAGACAAAACCAGTGGCAGCAGTAGTAACGATAGTGCTGATTCCATGAAAAGGAGAAGAGACACTGCCAAAGAACGTGCTGGGAAGTCAGGAGATGATGAAGACTTCAACGAGAGCACAGGTCGGTCTAGGAAAAGGACTTTGAAAAAGCAAAATTCTAGTGTTGAAGCTACTGATAGTGGAGATCTGGTTGCCTACAACGACTGCATATTTGATGATGATATGGATTTCGATGAATTGAACTGTGATGTTCAATCTAACAGCACAAACTCAAAGGCTGATGTGAATAATGGGGGGAGAGTCCTGCCTTCATGGTCATCCCCAGCGACCAAGGTTTCTGCTTAGGTCCTATAAAATACGGGTCCGTTTTCAAAGAATAACTAAATTATGATTACATTCCCGTTTCCAAATTTTGAAGGAGAAATTTATGCATTGGAAGGATGGGAAATGTTGTGGTTAAAGAACCGTGAAGAAAATGTACAAGTTCCTAGACTTCCACAAGTTGTAAAAATCAACTTAAAAAATAATAAATAAGGCCAAAAGTAATAGACAACTCCAAATAATAAAGTCTAGTATTTTACTAAAATATTAGGGTAAAATACCAAAAAACTCCTTGTGGTTGACTAAATGTTTAATTTACCTCCCTCTAGTTTAAAAATCTACACTATAACTCCCTGTGGTTTCAACTAATTTGAAAATTGGACGGAAAGCATCCAATCTAACTGTTATACATGAAATATCAATATTGCCCTTATATAAATGAACCCTTGTCAAATGTTCAATTTAACTCTCTCTAGTTTAAAAAATTACACTATAGCTCTCTGTGATTTTTACTAAATTAAAAATTGAATGGAAAGCATCTTACATATAGTATGGGCAATATTGACATTTCACACACAACCATTAGATTGGATGCTTTTTGTCCAATTTTCAATTTAGTCAACACCATGGGGAGTTATAGTGTAGGTTTCTAAACTAGAGGGAGTTAAATTGAACATTTACAAAATCACTGGGAGTTTTTTGATATTTTACCCAAAATATTACTAAATAATTCATATTCACACAACATTTTTAAAATCATTTCTATTACGAATTTTCTCTATTATTAGTTAACAATAATTTAAGACTAATTAAATAGTAGAGAAAACTAATTAAATTGAGGAGACAAATTAGAGAAAGCTATAATACATAAAGGAAGAATTTCCTGGATAGTAAATTATTTGTCAAATTTTATTTATTTACTATGTCACATTAAAAAAATTAAAATTTTTTCAAATAATTAGCCCAAATAATCTATTATTCAAACACAATCGAATTCGTCTTACAGGATATTTGTACTAGGTGTGCTATCGAGCTAAGTCGAGCTCGAGTAGTACCATACTCGAGCTCAAATTCAATCACAATCAGTGTTACTCGAGTTCGAGCTCGAACGAGTATATAAATTTGGACTCGAGCTCGACTCGATAAAATAAAATTAAACTCAAGCTCGACTCGTTTGAAATATCAAACCTGATCTACTCGAGCTCGAGTTCGAGTTTTGAACTAAACCTATAATATTTTTTCAAAATATATAATATAAATATAATATGAAAACTCAATTAAGCTCGTCGAGTGCTCGAATATTTATTTTTAGAGTTCGACCTCGACTCGTTGAATGTAATGAGTAGCTCAAGCTCGAGCCAAGCTTTTGTAGCTTGCGAGCACTTGATTGCACCCCTAATTTGTACAATAAGAATAGAGCGGAGTGACAGAAAACTTTTCTTCAATCGCCAATATCCATTTGCCAAAAATCCTTGCTTTCAAATTTGGACCGGACTGATCGGTTGAATCGATAAAATCGAGAAGGGTTTGGCATCCTGTCCGAGCTGTCTTTAAAACGTGATTGGCCAAAATCCGGTCAAAACCGGAGTTCAACCGGCAAACCAAGAGCTAAAGTCGGGTTTATTCCATTTTTCCTTTTCTGCTAACCATTTTTTCCCCTCGCCTGTGAGTTCACTTCTCTGCAACATAAACTTGTTCCCGCTTTCTTCTTGTTCTTCTCACATGTTGATCTTGATCCCTATCTTTTGATGTTTACAAAACAAATGGATGATACTAATATTTCTTCAAGATATATTTTCAGTTATGAAATTATTTGATTCCATGAACAAGTGCAATTGGAAGAAGACAAAGTATGCTGAAGCTGTCGGACGCTCAAAAAGACTGCATCGGACGTCCGACAACCATTGAGTATCTTCGGACGCAGAAAACCAGCCTATCGGACGTCCGAAAGAATTGAAGAAAATTTCTCAAACTCACTGCCTGCTGTCGGACGCATAAAACAGTGCTATCGGACGTCCGACACTACCAACGGCTAGTTGACTGTTCAGCTACTTTCTATCCGTTGGAAGCTTTAATGAGGCTCTTTCTTGGTCCTATATAAATAGTGGTTGGTCAGATACTTCAAACAACTTTGGCACACTGAAGATACAAAAGATCTAGAGAGATTTTAGTGAGAAAATACTCCAAAAAGAATATTTGTAGTTTTAGTGGTGTGAGGTTCATTGTAAGCTTTTCATTTGTGAGTGAATCTTTCATGAGTGTAGCTCTGTGAGGGTTGTCCTGAGGGATAGTAAAACGTCCTGGCTTGACCGAGTGCTGCTTGGGGCAAGGAGGAGGTGAACCTTCCTTTGTACACAAGAGTGATTGTAATTCATCAACTTGAAGTAGCTTGTTTCAATTAATCTACAAGCTCAAGAGGAGTTGGGTAGTTAATTGGTTTGCAATCTTTTCCTTTTTATTTACTTATTGTTTCGTTTATGATCTTTGCATTGGTTGTTTTTGGGCCTTACAATTGGTATCAGAGCTTGGTCTCCTAGAGATTAAGCTCAATTGGCTTTGGAGTAAAGATGACAACCAATAATGCTATGTTTTTTGAAGGACATTCTGTTATTAGACCACCTGTGTTTAATGGGTCAAATTATATGAGTTGGAAAGAAAGAATGATTATCTTTTTGCAATCTATTGATATCGAATTGTGGTTTATTATTAGTGAAGGTCCATATGATGCCTCTCTTATAGATGAAAATACTCATGCATCTAGACCGAAAACAAGAAGTGAACTGACTGCTGTGGATAGAGTTCATCTCACCTTAAATGCAAAAGCCATGAATGTGTTATATTGTGCATTAGACTCAAATGAATCTATTAGAGTCAAGGGTTGCAAGTCAGCTAAAGAAATTTGGGACAAACTGAAAGAAATTCATGAAGGTAGTGAGAATGTTAGAGAACAAAAGAAGTCCATTCTAGTTACAAAGTATGAATCTTTCAAGATGGAACCTCATGAAAATGTTGATCAAATGTATTGTAGATTCAATGATCTCATTAAAGATTTAGAGGCGCTGGAAAAAGAATATTCTCTTGGTGAGAAAAATAGAAAAATCCTGAATGCCTTGTCCAATGATTGGGAAAATAAAGTGACTGCTATTGAGGAGGCTAGAGATTTGAATACTATACCTATTGAATCTCTTATTAATTCTCTTATCTCTTATGAGCTGAAACTTAAGACTAAGGTGCAAGAGGAAGAGGATGCAAAAGTACGAAAGAATATTGCTCTAAAAGTCTCACAAGATGAAGATGATTATGCCTCCCTAGATGAAGAAGATGTGGAAGGTGATGACAATGATATCGCTCTCATCACAAAAAGTTTCAAACGAATACTCAACAAGAGGAGATTCAGAAATGGTGGACCAAGCAATTCATTCCCAAATCAGTTCAACAACTCGAGAAACAAAGGGAAGCTAGAGTTCAACAAAAAGCAAACTGATCAGTGCTTTGAATGCGGCCAACCTGGACACTATGCAAGTGACTGTCCAGTGATGAAGAAGAAAGAAGGAAGAAAACCAAGAATAAACAAATTTCAATTCACATGGAATGAATGCAATTCCGATGGTGAAATTGAAGAGGAAGATCAATCTGCTCAATTGGCTTTCATGGCCATTGGAGATGATGAGGTAACATCTTCTAGCTCTCAATTTGAAAGTGATGATGAAAATGATGATGATCTTGAATCTTTCATTATAAAATTGCATGATAGTTTGAAAGAATCTTATATTAGAAACAATGAGTTAAAACAGAAAATTAGTTTTTTGCTTCGAGATAATGCAAATCTTTTTCAACAAAACAAAAAGTTGAAAATTGAAAATGATTACTTCAGAAAAAATGAGACTGCTTTACACTTGGATCTTGATAGAAAAACAAGTGTTTGTGAAATGTTCAAAAGGGAACAAGATGATTTGAAAAGAAGAATGGATGATTTAAATGAGTTGCTTCAACATAAAAAACAGGACTGTTTTCAAAGTAATAAATCTAAACTTCATTTTAAGATAAATTCTACTGCAAATGAGTTTGTTATCCATAGAAGAAGACAAGTAAGATTTATTAAACCTGTTCATATAAATAATTCCCTGATTATGTGTAATTTCTGTTGTCAAAAAGGTCACATGAAAAGTGATTGCTATGTGAGAAAGAATATAAAAAAAGGCATGAAATACATGTGGATAGTTAGACATGATGCTAACTTTAACAAGTAGGAGATTTTGTTAATCACTGCAGTGATTCTTGTTCACAATATTCTTCTTTTGATATTTCTGATATTTTGATTTGAGTTTTCGCTGATATTTTTGAATACTACTGAATCTATATGATGTCAAAAAGGGAGAGAAAAGAACTATTCTGATCTAACGATGATTTGCTAATTTCTCTGTAATAAGTTGGTATGTTGGTATTGCTGAATTCTGCTATCATTTCTCTGTTTTTGTTTGAAATATTGGATTTTCTGTTATTGTTGTTGGATTATGGTTGCTGGTTATTACTCTCATCTTATGATGACAAAAAGGGGGAGAGATGGATGCAATGTGTAAGGGGGAGTTATTATGAGATTATGAGTTTGGCTCTTAAAAGTTTTGATTGCAATGATTGAGGGGGAGCTTATACTTATTTTTGTTTCTTTCCATCCATTGTTTTGTCATCATCAAAAAGGGGGAGATTGTTGATCTTGATCCCTATCTTTTGATGTTTACAAAACAAATGGATGATACTAATATTTCTTCAAGATATATTTTCAGTTATGAAATTATTTGATTCCATGAACAAGTGCAATTGGAAGAAGACAAAGTATGCTGAAGCTGTCGGACGCTCAAAAAGACTGCATCGGACGTCCGACAACCATTGAGTATCTTCGGACGCAGAAAACCAGCCTATCGGACGTCCGAAAGAATTGAAGAAAATTTCTCAAACTCACTGCCTGCTGTCGGACGCATAAAACAGTGCTATCGGACGTCCGACACTACCAACGGCTAGTTGACTGTTCAGCTA
Organism: Coffea arabica; assembly: GCF_036785885.1. Classification (NCBI taxonomy): domain Eukaryota; kingdom Viridiplantae; phylum Streptophyta; class Magnoliopsida; order Gentianales; family Rubiaceae; genus Coffea; species Coffea arabica. The sequence goes on along the minus strand of NC_092312.1, from coordinate 20,621,283 downwards.
CTTTCTATCCGTTGGAAGCTTTAATGAGGCTCTTTCTTGGTCCTATATAAATAGTGGTTGGTCAGATACTTCAAACAACTTTGGCACACTGAAGATACAAAAGATCTAGAGAGATTTTAGTGAGAAAATACTCCAAAAAGAATATTTGTAGTCTTAGTGGTGTGAGGTTCATTGTAAGCTTTTCATTTGTGAGTGAATCTTTCATGAGTGTAGCTCTGTGAGGGTTGTCCTGAGGGATAGTAAAACGTCCTGGCTTGACCGAGTGCTGCTTGGGGCAAGGAGGAGGTGAACCTTCCTTTGTACACAAGAGTGATTGTAATTCATCAACTTGAAGTAGCTTGTTTCAATTAATCTACAAGCTCAAGAGGAGTTGGGTAGTTAATTGGTTTGCAATCTTTTCCTTTTTATTTACTTATTGTTTCGTTTATGATCTTTGCATTGGTTGTTTTTGGGCCTTACAATTGGTATCAGAGCTTGGTCTCCTAGAGATTAAGCTCAATTGGCTTTGGAGTAAAGATGACAACCAATAATGCTATGTTTTTTGAAGGACATTCTGTTATTAGACCACCTGTGTTTAATGGGTCAAATTATATGAGTTGGAAAGAAAGAATGATTATCTTTTTGCAATCTATTGATATCGAATTGTGGTTTATTATTAGTGAAGGTCCATATGATGCCTCTCTTATAGATGAAAATACTCATGCATCTAGACCGAAAACAAGAAGTGAACTGACTGCTGTGGATAGAGTTCATCTCACCTTAAATGCAAAAGCCATGAATGTGTTATATTGTGCATTAGACTCAAATGAATCTATTAGAGTCAAGGGTTGCAAGTCAGCTAAAGAAATTTGGGACAAACTGAAAGAAATTCATGAAGGTAGTGAGAATGTTAGAGAACAAAAGAAGTCCATTCTAGTTACAAAGTATGAATCTTTCAAGATGGAACCTCATGAAAATGTTGATCAAATGTATTGTAGATTCAATGATCTCATTAAAGATTTAGAGGCGCTGGAAAAAGAATATTCTCTTGGTGAGAAAAATAGAAAAATCCTGAATGCCTTGTCCAATGATTGGGAAAATAAAGTGACTGCTATTGAGGAGGCTAGAGATTTGAATACTATACCTATTGAATCTCTTATTAATTCTCTTATCTCTTATGAGCTGAAACTTAAGACTAAGGTGCAAGAGGAAGAGGATGCAAAAGTACGAAAGAATATTGCTCTAAAAGCCTCACAAGATGAAGATGATTATGCCTCCCTAGATGAAGAAGATGTGGAAGGTGATGACAATGATATCGCTCTCATCACAAAAAGTTTCAAACGAATACTCAACAAGAGGAGATTCAGAAATGGTGGACCAAGCAATTCATTCCCAAATCAGTTCAACAACTCGAGAAACAAAGGGAAGCTAGAGTTCAACAAAAAGCAAACTGATCAGTGCTTTGAATGCGGCCAACCTGGACACTATGCAAGTGACTGTCCAGTGATGAAGAAGAAAGAAGGAAGAAAACCAAGAATAAACAAATTTCAATTCACATGGAATGAATGCAATTCCGATGGTGAAATTGAAGAGGAAGATCAATCTGCTCAATTGGCTTTCATGGCCATTGGAGATGATGAGGTAACATCTTCTAGCTCTCAATTTGAAAGTGATGATGAAAATGATGATGATCTTGAATCTTTCATTATAAAATTGCATGATAGTTTGAAAGAATCTTATATTAGAAACAATGAGTTAAAACAGAAAATTAGTTTTTTGCTTCGAGATAATGCAAATCTTTTTCAACAAAACAAAAAGTTGAAAATTGAAAATGATTACTTCAGAAAAAATGAGACTGCTTTACACTTGGATCTTGATAGAAAAACAAGTGTTTGTGAAATGTTCAAAAGGGAACAAGATGATTTGAAAAGAAGAATGGATGATTTAAATGAGTTGCTTCAACATAAAAAACAGGACTGTTTTCAAAGTAATAAATCTAAACTTCATTTTAAGATAAATTCTACTGCAAATGAGTTTGTTATCCATAGAAGAAGACAAGTAAGATTTATTAAACCTGTTCATATAAATAATTCCCTGATTATGTGTAATTTCTGTTGTCAAAAAGGTCACATGAAAAGTGATTGCTATGTGAGAAAGAATATAAAAAAAGGCATGAAATACATGTGGATAGTTAGACATGATGCTAACTTTAACAAGTAGGAGATTTTGTTAATCACTGCAGTGATTCTTGTTCACAATATTCTTCTTTTGATATTTCTGATATTTTGATTTGAGTTTTCGCTGATATTTTTGAATACTACTGAATCTATATGATGTCAAAAAGGGAGAGAAAAGAACTATTCTGATCTAACGATGATTTGCTAATTTCTCTGTAATAAGTTGGTATGTTGGTATTGCTGAATTCTGCTATCATTTCTCTGTTTTTGTTTGAAATATTGGATTTTCTGTTATTGTTGTTGGATTATGGTTGCTGGTTATTACTCTCATCTTATGATGACAAAAAGGGGGAGAGATGGATGCAATGTGTAAGGGGGAGTTATTATGAGATTATGAGTTTGGCTCTTAAAAGTTTTGATTGCAATGATTGAGGGGGAGCTTATACTTATTTTTGTTTCTTTCCATCCATTGTTTTGTCATCATCAAAAAGGGGGAGATTGTTGATCTTGATCCCTATCTTTTGATGTTTACAAAACAAATGGATGATACTAATATTTCTTCAAGATATATTTTCAGTTATGAAATTATTTGATTCCATGAACAAGTGCAATTGGAAGAAGACAAAGTATGCTGAAGCTGTCGGACGCTCAAAAAGACTGCATCGGACGTCCGACAACCATTGAGTATCTTCGGACGCAGAAAACCAGCCTATCGGACGTCCGAAAGAATTGAAGAAAATTTCTCAAACTCACTGCCTGCTGTCGGACGCATAAAACAGTGCTATCGGACGTCCGACACTACCAACGGCTAGTTGACTGTTCAGCTACTTTCTATCCGTTGGAAGCTTTAATGAGGCTCTTTCTTGGTCCTATATAAATAGTGGTTGGTCAGATACTTCAAACAACTTTGGCACACTGAAGATACAAAAGATCTAGAGAGATTTTAGTGAGAAAATACTCCAAAAAGAATATTTGTAGTCTTAGTGGTGTGAGGTTCATTGTAAGCTTTTCATTTGTGAGTGAATCTTTCATGAGTGTAGCTCTGTGAGGGTTGTCCTGAGGGATAGTAAAACGTCCTGGCTTGACCGAGTGCTGCTTGGGGCAAGGAGGAGGTGAACCTTCCTTTGTACACAAGAGTGATTGTAATTCATCAACTTGAAGTAGCTTGTTTCAATTAATCTACAAGCTCAAGAGGAGTTGGGTAGTTAATTGGTTTGCAATCTTTTCCTTTTTATTTACTTATTGTTTCGTTTATGATCTTTGCATTGGTTGTTTTTGGGCCTTACAATTGGTATCAGAGCTTGGTCTCCTAGAGATTAAGCTCAATTGGCTTTGGAGTAAAGATGACAACCAATAATGCTATGTTTTTTGAAGGACATTCTGTTATTAGACCACCTGTGTTTAATGGGTCAAATTATATGAGTTGGAAAGAAAGAATGATTATCTTTTTGCAATCTATTGATATCGAATTGTGGTTTATTATTAGTGAAGGTCCATATGATGCCTCTCTTATAGATGAAAATACTCATGCATCTAGACCGAAAACAAGAAGTGAACTGACTGCTGTGGATAGAGTTCATCTCACCTTAAATGCAAAAGCCATGAATGTGTTATATTGTGCATTAGACTCAAATGAATCTATTAGAGTCAAGGGTTGCAAGTCAGCTAAAGAAATTTGGGACAAACTGAAAGAAATTCATGAAGGTAGTGAGAATGTTAGAGAACAAAAGAAGTCCATTCTAGTTACAAAGTATGAATCTTTCAAGATGGAACCTCATGAAAATGTTGATCAAATGTATTGTAGATTCAATGATCTCATTAAAGATTTAGAGGCGCTGGAAAAAGAATATTCTCTTGGTGAGAAAAATAGAAAATTCCTGAATGCCTTGTCCAATGATTGGGAAAATAAAGTGACTGCTATTGAGGAGGCTAGAGATTTGAATACTATACCTATTGAATCTCTTATTAATTCTCTTATCTCTTATGAGCTGAAACTTAAGACTAAGGTGCAAGAGGAAGAGGATGCAAAAGTACGAAAGAATATTGCTCTAAAAGCCTCACAAGATGAAGATGATTATGCCTCCCTAGATGAAGAAGATGTGGAAGGTGATGACAATGATATCGCTCTCATCACAAAAAGTTTCAAACGAATACTCAACAAGAGGAGATTCAGAAATGGTGGACCAAGCAATTCATTCCCAAATCAGTTCAACAACTCGAGAAACAAAGGGAAGCTAGAGTTCAACAAAAAGCAAACTGATCAGTGCTTTGAATGCGGCCAACCTGGACACTATGCAAGTGACTGTCCAGTGATGAAGAAGAAAGAAGGAAGAAAACCAAGAATAAACAAATTTCAATTCACATGGAATGAATGCAATTCCGATGGTGAAATTGAAGAGGAAGATCAATCTGCTCAATTGGCTTTCATGGCCATTGGAGATGATGAGGTAACATCTTCTAGCTCTCAATTTGAAAGTGATGATGAAAATGATGATGATCTTGAATCTTTCATTATAAAATTGCATGATAGTTTGAAAGAATCTTATATTAGAAACAATGAGTTAAAACAGAAAATTAGTTTTTTGCTTCGAGATAATGCAAATCTTTTTCAACAAAACAAAAAGTTGAAAATTGAAAATGATTACTTCAGAAAAAATGAGACTGCTTTACACTTGGATCTTGATAGAAAAACAAGTGTTTGTGAAATGTTCAAAAGGGAACAAGATGATTTGAAAAGAAGAATGGATGATTTAAATGAGTTGCTTCAACATAAAAAACAGGACTGTTTTCAAAGTAATAAATCTAAACTTCATTTTAAGATAAATTCTACTGCAAATGAGTTTGTTATCCATAGAAGAAGACAAGTAAGATTTATTAAACCTGTTCATATAAATAATTCCCTGATTATGTGTAATTTCTGTTGTCAAAAAGGTCACATGAAAAGTGATTGCTATGTGAGAAAGAATATAAAAAAAGGCATGAAATACATGTGGATAGTTAGACATGATGCTAACTTTAACAAGTAGGAGATTTTGTTAATCACTGCAGTGATTCTTGTTCACAATATTCTTCTTTTGATATTTCTGATATTTTGATTTGAGTTTTCGCTGATATTTTTGAATACTACTGAATCTATATGATGTCAAAAAGGGAGAGAAAAGAACTATTCTGATCTAACGATGATTTGCTAATTTCTCTGTAATAAGTTGGTATGTTGGTATTGCTGAATTCTGCTATCATTTCTCTGTTTTTGTTTGAAATATTGGATTTTCTGTTATTGTTGTTGGATTATGGTTGCTGGTTATTACTCTCATCTTATGATGACAAAAAGGGGGAGAGATGGATGCAATGTGTAAGGGGGAGTTATTATGAGATTATGAGTTTGGCTCTTAAAAGTTTTGATTGCAATGATTGAGGGGGAGCTTATACTTATTTTTGTTTCTTTCCATCCATTGTTTTGTCATCATCAAAAAGGGGGAGATTGTTGATCTTGATCCCTATCTTTTGATGTTTACAAAACAAATGGATGATACTAATATTTCTTCAAGATATATTTTCAGTTATGAAATTATTTGATTCCATGAACAAGTGCAATTGGAAGAAGACAAAGTATGCTGAAGCTGTCGGACGCTCAAAAAGACTGCATCGGACGTCCGACAACCATTGAGTATCTTCGGACGCAGAAAACCAGCCTATCGGACGTCCGAAAGAATTGAAGAAAATTTCTCAAACTCACTGCCTGCTGTCGGACGCATAAAACAGTGCTATCGGACGTCCGACACTACCAACGGCTAGTTGACTGTTCAGCTACTTTCTATCCGTTGGAAGCTTTAATGAGGCTCTTTCTTGGTCCTATATAAATAGTGGTTGGTCAGATACTTCAAACAACTTTGGCACACTGAAGATACAAAAGATCTAGAGAGATTTTAGTGAGAAAATACTCCAAAAAGAATATTTGTAGTCTTAGTGGTGTGAGGTTCATTGTAAGCTTTTCATTTGTGAGTGAATCTTTCATGAGTGTAGCTCTGTGAGGGTTGTCCTGAGGGATAGTAAAACGTCCTGGCTTGACCGAGTGCTGCTTGGGGCAAGGAGGAGGTGAACCTTCCTTTGTACACAAGAGTGATTGTAATTCATCAACTTGAAGTAGCTTGTTTCAATTAATCTACAAGCTCAAGAGGAGTTGGGTAGTTAATTGGTTTGCAATCCTTTCCTTTTTATTTACTTATTGTTTCGTTTATGATCTTTGCATTGGTTGTTTTTGGGCCTTACATCACATAACATCAGCCGGCATCAACTCAAACAAAACCACCTCTTCCAATTAATTTTTAAACAAGACCTCATGGATCTCATGTCAATTAATGAAAAAAAGACAAAGAAAATTGTAGAAAGGAGAAAATTTTAAAAAAAAAAGATTAAAAAAAGAAAAGATGAAAAGTTTGATATTTTTTGAGTTTGAAAAGAAAAAACTAACAAAATTAAAATTGCAAAGGCAAGCAAAAAAAAATCAAGAAAACAAAAAAGAAGATAAGACGGTAAGACTGGGCAATTGCCAAGGAAAGGAAGATAAGATGAATGAAGAGGCGGCTGCGTGGCGATGCGAGGAAAACACAAAGAAATAGGAAGAAAATTACTGTGGAGTTCAAAGCTTTTCCAATTTTATGTTTCGACCCCAAGAGTTTTATAAAACTATTAATACACCTAAAAATACTTTATAATCTGCAAGGATAGTGCTAAATTCTGATAATATTTTTCAAATGAACCCCTAAATTTTATTTGAAACTTGTAGACTATGCCTTAAGTTATAGAGATGGAAATTTTTCTATTTTTTTCATAGATGGAAACTTAATCATTTTATTTTATTCATACTGCCTTATTACATAATTTTGAAACATCAAACATATATATATATATATATATATATATTGTTTTCTGACATGAGGGATATCCGAACCTTCAATTTGATTAATCCCCCTGCAGTCTGAAAGAGGGCGTCCCAACCCACCTCGAGCACGTTAAGTACGAGATTCGAACACCAATCAATGCCTGAAAGAAGAACTACATGATCGGCCGAACTATCCTGCGGGGACGAAACATCATACATATATGAATGTGACTTTTTTATATTAACATGCTATTAGCATTTTACATAATATTCTTATTTTTAATTATATTATAGAGAAAATTGCAAAAACCTCCCTTGAGGTTTCTGACATTTGCACTCACCTTCCCTATGGTTTGAGAAATAGCACTGACCTCCCTTGAACTTACTGGTTCTTTGCATATTCAGTCTAGGCGATTAAAAATATTGTTGTAGGGAGTCAAATAAGATATTTGTGTCAAATTTGCCCTTTATGCTATACGCTAAGTAGTATTAGCAAATGAATGACAAAATATTACAAATCAATTAACAATTAATAAATTTTAAGGGGAGTAGTTTATGGACAAATAGACATTACCTATTCAAAATACCAGCTCTTTATGGGCATTTTACTCTTAAATATTTAATTTATGATAAATGCATCAATGTTTATAAGTAAAATTCAAAAAATGTTACAGTAATATTCTTACAAAATGAAACCAGTAGGTTATATATTTTATATAAATTAAATATTTTAAAAAAAAGAAATGACCCATAAAGTATTAATTTTTTATGGCTTTCCTCTATTACATGAACAAAGAATTGACTCTTTATGGGTATTTTATTCTGAATCATTTAATTTATGTTCAATACATGAATGTTTGCAACTAAAATTGAAAAAGTGTTATACTAATATTATCACGAAAGGAAAACTAGTAGGTTTTGTATTTAACAAATATTAAATATATGAAAGTAAATACAAATTTAAATTTGATACTTCTACAAGCAATTTAAATTAAAAAAAAAAAGATTTGTATTTTATCTCAGAATAAAATACTCATAAAGAACCAATACTTTGTCATGTAATAGAGGAAAGTCATAAAGAATTAATACTTTATGGACCATTTCTTTTTTTTAAATATATAATTTATATTAAATAGATAATCTATTGTTTCTTTTTTATAAGAATATTACTGTAATATTTTTTGAATTTTACTTACAAACATTGATGTATTTATTATAAATTAAATGTTTAAGAGTAAAATATCCATAAAGAGTTGGTACTTTGAATAGGTAACGCTTATTTGCCTATAAACTACACTCCTTAAAATTTAATAATTATTAATTGATTTATAGTATTTTGTCATTCTTTTTCTAATACTACTTGGCATGTAGTACAAAGGGCAAATCTGGCATAAATTTCTCATTTCACTTTCTAAAACAATATTTTAATCGCTTATATGAATATGCAAAGAATCAGTAAATTCAAGGGAGGTCAGTGCTATTTCTCAAACCATAGGGGAGGTGAGTGCAAGTGTTAGATACCTCAGGGAGGTTTCTACAATTTTCCCTATATTATATTAATATGCTGATGTAATCGCCACGTGTCCTCTCGGTCTTAATCCACAGCGTACTCAACAGTATAGAAAAGACCAGTACGGCTAGCTTTGTCTCTCTCTCTCACTCACACAGACACACACTGTGGAAGAGAGAGAGAGAGAGGGGGAGGGGTGGTTAGTGATTTCTTTTATTTTTGGCGGCTGCCTGATGCAGCAGCACCTCATTCATTTTTTGAAGATCATCAATCCGCTATCCTCTCTCTTCTTTCTCCTACCTTCTTTCCTACTCTGCATTACTGCGCCGAAAGGAGCGTGTGTGTGACTGTGTGTTTCCCTCATCTTAAGCTTGGCACTTTGAAACTATGGAACGTCAACCAGGCCAGGAGGACGTGGAGATGAAAGACGTTGACGGAGTCAGAGATTTGACGGGAATTTACCCTAGGGTTCATGACGGCGTTCAGAAACTAGTGGAAATCACGGAAATGAGGACGGCAGTAGTGGAAGCTCGAGAAGGAGAAGAGGTGAAGAAGCATGATCGTTCTGAAAATGATCATGATAATAGCAGAGAGGGTCCCGGAGCTGCCATTGTTTTATCTTCATCTCAAGTGGCGACGGCCAAAAAGAACGAACGGCCGCCGGTGGACGATTGCTGCGCTATTTGTTTCGGTGATTTCGTTCTGCCTTGCAAGACTAACTGCGGCCACTGGTTTTGTGGTATTGCATTATCTTGGCTCCCTTTTGTTTCTTGAATTTTATGCGTGCGTGTGTGCGTGTTTTTTTTTTTTTTTTTTTTCTGTTTTTGAATAGTTCTCCACAACTCAAAGTTGCTTTTAGAGTGGTTGTTGTTTGTCGTTTACTGCTACATCTTCTGCCCTATTTTCAATGTCTAAAGTGTGAAAGTATGTTCCTTTGAAGTTGAATTTTAAGTAAACTTGTATGAATGTTGTCCTTTAAGGAAATGCAGATATAAAAACAGTTGCTTGTTGTCAAGGAAAATTTTCCTCAAGTTTTGCTCTGTCGACGTATACTATTTGTGTGTCAACTGTCCAGTATACTAGAATCATGTGGGATGATTTTGTAGTGAATTAGACTGGAAGAGAACTAAAATTTGAGAAGTTAATAATTTAAAAAAAAAAGCTATAACTTTTTTTAACCTCAATTGTATTCTTCTTTCCCTTGTCCCTTCAGCCAGGTGCATTTTGCAGTTATGGCACTATAAACCAGCACTTCAACTATGCAATTGCCCCATTTGCTGTTGCGTTATCACTAAGTTGTCACCGGAGGCATCATCACTGGCTAGTCGGGATGGGGATGTTGCTCAGGTGTTGAAAGATATTCAGCGATATAATCACCTTAGTGTGCATGGTTGGGAGGGCGTTTTCTTGGTATGCTGGGACTGATATGCTGCTGATTGTCTGAAAATCTTTGATTTTTTATTATTCTTGTGGATTTTGCAATACTTAACTTTACTCTTCCAACCGTTTCTAAACCAACAAAAGAGAGATCAGGAAAAAGCTTTTGTCTGTCTATTGCTTGCATTTACTGGTAATTGCCTGTAAATGTGATAGTATTCGAGTTAATAACAGAAGCTTTTGGTTGCTAATATGATTTTCAGCACCAAATGCAGATGAATCATGCTCTGTCTCATGATTTTCATGTGATGTATTGAAGTTAGAAAGTTCCAGCCTAAGATTGCTTATCTTGACATCTCAATCATGTGGTTTTCTCAAGCATTGAAGGAATATTCCACTACTTAGACACTTGGAAGTTTGATTAACTGAACATTTTGAAGGACTCGTTTAAATCTACACGCACTAATAACAACTACATGCTACATTATAGGAATAACAACTATATGCTACATCTCAATCAAGTGGTTTCCTCAAGCATTGAAGGAATATTTCACTGCTTATACACTTGGAAGTTTGATTAACTGAACATTTTGAAGGACTCGTTTGAATCTACACGTACCAATAACAACTACATGCTACATTATAGGGACACATCGAGTATTTACCATGCATTTAGATATCTTCCTTCATTAAAAGGATTTAGAATCAGTGGAGTATCTGATTTGATCCTGCATAAGAAAATGTACAATGTAAGCCAGTATGTAAATGCTGCTTTTCTGGAAATTTCAACTGCTACTTGCTGACCCAAATTCTGTCAAGTTTCACTATTTTGTACATCAAGTTAGCTGCCTGTGACCTTGGTGTGATCAATTGTCTGTTTCATTTCCTTCCTTTGCCTTTCTACTTGCAGAAAATTCGTGCTTTGCCTCTCCTCATCCAGCGAATGTTCCGTGATTTAATACAACCTGGGATGCTTGGTCTTATCATTGACATACTGCGTGGTGTTGGAGTAAGTATATTATAGCAGGGTGTTGCAGGTCAACTTCTTTACACATCATTTCTTTTGCCTAAGAGCTGATTTTCGTTTTCAAATTGAACTAACAATGTCCTCAAATTAACATCTACTCTGAACAGTCATTAGTACATTAGATCAAAAGCTCATATGCATGATACACCCAGTCAAATACTGGATAGAAGCATTTAGCCAAGGATCCTTGCAGTACATGTAGAGAAGGTTTATTGCCTCTGCAAATAGTCAGCATTCATGGCATGCTACTGACTGTAACATAATTTTTTCTGGTCTTTTTTGCATGATTTGCTTTTTTCTGAGCGGGTTTTCTTTCTTTTTGCAGTCGTTGCTGGGATTACTTTGCTGGATCTGCAACTTAGGGCCTGATCCAATGGGTAAGTTTGTTTTTATGTTATTTAAAGAAAATGGTTGCATTAGTGAATTATGCCTTTCCAGGATGTAGAATCTTATATGCACCACAATCACTAAAAAGTTTTTGTTGTTCCTCAAATAGATTATTTAAACTTATAGTCGGTTGAACCAATCACATGCAAAAGTTTTTGAGTAGCTGAATGAATGGTTTCTGTAGACAGTAAATGAGAGAGCAAGCTCATTGTTAATTCTTGTTAGAACATCACTGTCTCACAAAATTGTTCTGTTATGACTGTTAGATGTATTGGGTGTATGGAGAAATATTCTGCAGTTAAAAAATTCTCAATTTAATTGCTGTTGAGGTTGAAGTTTTTATTCCACCAGAAATGGGATAATTTCTGCATTTGTGCCTATCTGGTGCTTGACTTGTGAAACCGAGGTACAACTTTCTTGTCATTGTTTCTGTTGAGATGTATAAGCCAAGTAATATGATCTGCAGATTGGCTGATATATTTTCCACGAATGGCTGGTCGCTGGGCTACTGCTATAGTCATCATCTTCTTTTTGGTTTACATCTGCCAAATATTGATGCGCAGGATTCAGGCAAGACGCTTGGTTGGTGTACAGTTAGAGCAGATGTAAACAAACTCTGCCTAATTTGGAAATATAACCTTGCTCCCTCTAAGAATATTAGCTGATAGGATTTTGTCTAAAGTGGTATCTTTATTCATCCCCTTCCAAATATCTGATGACTGCGAACCGAAATTGTAGTTCAGTGCACTTAGATGCTTGCGAAAAGTTTGATGGGCTTGTAAGTATATTGAAGCTCCAAATTCACCAGCTGCTGAAGCAGCGCATACACCTCCTTGTTCTTGTTTTCATCTAGAATAGTTTCGTACTCTTCCTTTGGATGCATGGCGTTAGAAACTTGGAAGCGGCAGATATACAGTATAGACTTCAAAAGCAGAAAGATTATGCATGTCTATTGGCGTCGGATCAGGTGTCACACAGCATATGTGATTAATGATTTTACTCTTATTGCACCGGTAATCTTTTCATATTAGTTTATCTCTTCTATTTTGAACTTCTTTTCACTCCTATGTGTTCAATATGCCGAAGTACAAGCTGTGCCAAGAAAATATTGATCTTACCTTCGTATACGTTGATTCATGGTCATACGCATGGCTATTTGGGATAAAATAGAGCGACCCCAGAGTATATGATGATGCGTGCTCTTAAATTTGGGGTTAAGGTAAAAATTGGTAGGAATTAGTTTTAATTCTCCACTCTTAACGAAAGGACTAATTTCACTTTGTACTCTCAAATTCCACTCTATTCACACTTTACACCCTAGATAAATTTCATTTGCGACATTTTTCACCTTAACCATTTAGATTTCCCTAACTGAAGTTCGATCGACAAAATCATCATCAAAAATGGCGAAACGGAGGAGACTGCAAAATAAATAACACCCATGTCGTTCTAAGGGAAGTAATACTGGCACTCCTCAAAATACCTCAGGTATTCCCTTACCTTCTCTGATACTCCGTATTAGATGAACTTTAGGAAGTACCCAAGTTTTTTTTTTTTGAGCAAGTGCTAATATTCATTTTGGTGTTTTAATTGTAACTCCTTTACTCTTTTTTGACCATTTTCAAGTATATTGTCATTTATTTGTATAATTTTTTATTTAATTAATTTTGCTAATACCACCGTGAGTTAAATTTGAGGGGGACAAACCTAAGAAATTAGAGTGCAAAGTGTCTAAAATTAAACTTAACTACGTAAAGTAAAACGGTGATGGAAAATCAAGCTACGCTGCAAAGTAAAGCTAGCCAAATATATACAGTTCCAAACTAGGAACTGGGATTAACAAAGCAAAGAGAATTAGACAGTTCATTTGATTGAAGGTTGAAGGACCGAAATCATACTCAGCTCAAACGTCCAAAATTAGCGTAACGCCAAATGTACTTTGAAGTTGTGGAGTGGGGGTTTTTCTTGCATTCACGCATATGCTCTGCTGCCTGCAATCACCTTGTTGCCTTCCGCAAACAGAGTAACGGCTCCTGTCCTCATTTGCCAGCTGATGCATCACCTCTGTGCTATGTTTCCTCCTATCGCCACTGCCACTCTCTTTGCATTTGTAGTACTACTACTGCAGAACAGTTGTACCATTAACAAACCCACCGTCCCTTCCCCTTGGAGCTTGCGAGTCAAAAGTGTGTTGGAAAAATTCAGAGAAGAATAATGGAAACAAAATAATCGAAGGAAAAATCTGCAGGTTCCCCGCAGCTGCTGTAGCTGTCATTTTCCAGTGTAATTAACCCAACACGTATTTCTTTTTTTTTTTTTTTTAATTCTCAAGTGTGAAAATTGGAAAACAAAGGAATGTTAATGCGTCGAAAGGAAAAACTGATAGATTTGACCCAATCCAAGAACGATTTAATATGATCTTGAAGGTTAGTCATCGGTCCACTCATCCTTCTAGAGAGTAGAGGTGTAATTGAGCTACTCGAGCTTGATTCAAATTATAAATTTTGAGCTTTAAGTTAAGATTGAGACCCGTCGAACTCAATCTCAATCTTGTTTTGACTCATTCATAGTCAAACTCAAATTTGATCAAATTAAGCCCAATCAAGCTTAATCTATCCCAATCAAATTTATGAAATATAAGTTTATATTTTATATAATTTTAAATGAAAGATAAGACACACGTTTCGCACTAATAAATAAAATATAAATTATAAGTTTCCAAGTTTCACGTATTGAACTCGAGTTTTAATCAAGTAAATTTACGTGATAATCTCAAGAGACATTTGCAACCCCTCAAGAGTCCACGGTTTGGCAAGTAAAAGAAGAAAGCAGATCAAATCTCATCCAAACTAGTGGAGTAATTAGTAATTTAATGCGACCGCTTCCACGGTCCACCGGTTGACCAATAGGGGGGAGAAAAACAGATAGATCTAATCTAAACTCGAAACCGGACAGCGGTAGCAGGTGTACTAGCTAGTACAGCTAGTAGTATAAAATAAATGGACCCCGCCACCCACTAGAAAATCAGGAGGCCTCCCGCGCTCCTTAGATTTCTTCGCCGTCAGTCATCATTTTCTACTACTTCCCATAAAAGGGAAAATCCATTTCTTCTGCCAAAGATTCCAACCGCCTTCCGTCCCACCACTCCCCGCGGTCACGAAATTAAAAGATTCCAATGAAGTTCTTCTCTTTCTCTCGCCTGCGTCTCAGGAATCGTCGTAACCCTAACCCTATCCCCAATTTTCCTGCGCATCCAAATCCAGAGCGGCATCATGCGATCCCTGGCGAAACCGGAACGGAAGAACCAGAAGACGACGACGACGATGAAGTCGTCGCCGGAGGAACAGGTAGCCGTGGAGATGGTGCAAGTCGAGAGGCTGTCCATTTCTTAGATGAGGAGGATGATTATAGAACGGCAGCAACGTCGTCGAGTGGGTGGAGAACTGGAGATGAGGATGATGAAATTTCTAGTAGTGGAGAGAGGTATTTGGCGGCGGATTCTTCTTCTTCGAGGTCTTCTAGGGAGGGTAGGGGAATATTTGTGAATGATGGGAATTCGATGAATGCTACGGCTTCTACGACCTCGTCGGTGGCGCCTACGAGTCTTGCAGTGTCAGAAGGGAAGAGAAATACGGATAGTCCGCCGACTGATGATTGCTGTCCTATTTGCTTTGGTCCCTTCGTCGTTCCATGTAGAGCTTCCTGTGGCCATTGGTATTGTGGTATGATTTGCTACTTGTGAAACAAACTTGCGAGTATATAATGATTTAGTAGCGTGATTTATCAAATGGAAATTGTCAGGTATTGGGTCTCGCATTCTTGTTGAAGATTAGAGTCTGAGCCTCCTTTTGAGTCTCTTATGTTATTCGCTCATTTTGACTTGTGAATTTGAGAAACATGGTAAAAAAAGGGGGTCTATTAAAATTTGGTTGACTGAGGGGGTGTACTAAATAAAATTGTTCTTCTGTGAGGTGGATTTGCTCATTAATATTTTAGGCTTGGAACTGGAGCTGTCTCATATGACAGATGTAGGTTAGAAACCATGAGTAATCAGGAGTTCTGGTTTTATTGGAACTAGAAATTCTTTCCTTTGTTATCTTTGAGAATAAGGTGTATTTCTGGTAATCCTGGAGGGGGCTTATTCTGTTGTACAATTATTAGCAATCTAGTGGATGCAATTTTTGAATCAGAAATTTACTTTCACTAGATGATAATCAAGTGGTGATGACTGGATGTTTATGAGTATATCTCACATTTGTTTTACAGTCTATGTTATTCTTGTGTAGAGTTGTAGTATGCATTTCTCCTGACCCCCTTTATCCAGTCAAACTGGTTGAGGTCATAAGCTAAGAAAATAGATATTTTGTTTTCTTATTTTTGCTGGTTTGATTCCTCATCATGTGGTATTGTAACTTTATAGGAGGCTGCATTTTGCAGTATTGGGACTATGGTGCAGCACTTCAGCCTTGCAACTGCCCAATGTGCTCCCGTAAAATAACGAATTTGACACCTGAGGCATCCTTAGTCCTGCAACAGCAAGTTGAAGTAGCTGAAGTTTTAAAAAATGTTCAAAAGTATAATCGTCTTTTTGTCGGAGGAATATATGGTTTCATTCTGGTGAGTCTGGTAGAAACCATCATCATTATCTACATTTCTTTTAAGTGTTAGGAGTGCCTGCAGATAGGGCTTTATTTAAACCTGATCTAATTGAACCAGCTTGAGTTTCATTTTTGTTGATTTGTTTGTTGTTTTCTCTTCTCACAGTTATATTTGAAGATTTGCTTCTTAGATTTCTGTATTGCTTTTATTGATTATAATATCTTTATTCTGCATAGAAACGTGATTGTATATGTATTTTGGGAGAGGGCACTGCACTATATTTTCTTTGCTCTTACGTATTGGTAATTTCCAAGGAGAAACTAGAATTCAGTGGTCATAACATTTAATATTTGGCACTTAATTCTTGCAACTGCTTAACAGCAGATTGGTGATTGGTGCATATGATAATGTCTTTGAATATAGTATAGTGATCTTTTTATCAATGCATTAGGCGCTTTCTATCTTTTCCTGATTCCCGTATGCCCTTTGAACTTAATCTTTTTCATATGAGACGTGTTTTTTCAACTACCAAATACCTTAGGTAGCAATTAGAATGTTGTTATCATGCTCACTTGCTTTTCATGTTGTAATTGGTGAAACACTTGTTGTTGCATTACTTCCTTTCTACAACTTTAACTGATTTTACTGAATTTTCCTCTCATTTGCAGAAGCTGCTTGAGTTGCCCCTTTATGTCAGGAGAATGTTTCAGGATATGATGAATCCTGATAGACCTGGGGCTCATCTCAACAAATTACGTATTCTTGCAGTTAAGTTTGTTTGACTATTGCAGAGATACAGATATGTGGCAGTGAATCTTCAGATTTTCATTTGCAATGACCATGAACAAAATTGGAAACTGTTTTTTCATGGATTTAGGAGTTAAAAGTGCCAGTGATATACAGATAATTGTGCTCAGACAGCAAGCATTTTTCAAGGACCAAAAAGCATGCTGCATGATTTCTGCATCAGTAGACCTATAAGGCTATAATATTTGGTTCTTCATGTACTTGTAATTCAATCACCTTCAGTGCAAAATTGTTAAATTTAATAGTTTCCCTTGTACCGATGAGTCAAGGTGCTGTTCTGATTTCCTTTTTTTTTTTTTTTTGCCAGATGCTTATGGGTCTTCTTTACACAGTCAGCCCCTTCGATTTCTTGCGTATAGGTAATTAACTAGGATCATTGAAGATATTGCTAACAATATGACAAATTGATGGCATGATGCTGGAAAGGCACTTATTCACATCTCATTGCTTTCTGCAGGTAGACAAAATGTTATTGATGTTTTTGACTACTCAGCAATGGCCCTCTCATTCATCTTGTATCTAGTTGGCCTTTATCTCCGAAGAAGGCGCTTCCAGCGTGTGAGGGAGATGGCTGCTATCCAACTTTGATGTGATTGCAGTGGGATTTCTATTACACAACTGCAGCGCCATGGTTGTACGTGGGTATTTTGTGATTAATACTTGGTTACCCTTTCTCTTTGGGTGTAAGTATAGCCTCTATTTCTTTTTTCCCCATTATCCAGTTTACAGGTTTGGGGTGTTTGTCGTTCAGTGGAAACTATCTGCCATATGGTTCCTCTGTTGTGGTCTGGAAATATGGATGTATATGGAAGTTCCTTCCCCTTATTTTGGTGTATAGTTTACGGTCTCACTTCTGCCAACACAGATTGTTGCCAAGCATTGTAAAAGGTGCTGAGAGTTTTAGAACTCCCTGCTTGTCTAAATGTAAAGATAATATGCTGAAGTGCCTTTGATCTGCGGTCTGTGATACAAAGGTGTTGTAACACTGCCTTAATTTCGGAGTTGGGCCACAAATTTGGAGAATTTGCACAAACTTTAAATTTCCAAGGACATGCGAAAAGCCATAATAAATAGGTCTCGTGGTTAATATTAAATATAAAGAGAATTTCATAAACCAACACATTATTATTCCTTACCACTTGAAATATCTAGCCAACCTATTGCAGTGCTATGCATAATGCAATTATAACACACACATGACACAACAGCCATAGCGCTTCATGGCAGAAGTGTAAATGGACGATAGCTAGCAGCAGCAGGAGGCAAGGAATAACTGTACAATAGCTAATAGAGACTGGAGATAAAGAGGAGTCTGCTGTAGACGGCTGGTGATGAAATAGAGGGTTAGCCGTCCTTAGGGTTAGTTCATTTTGATCAACTCTTTCATGGACAGACATATAGTTCCCGGGACCCAATATAGCAATATACGTGTCCGCAAATACGAAGCACCCTTGTATAGAGATATAAACGGATGAAACACTGAAACGGATTACCAACATATATACATGAACAAGAAGATACATGCTCGTCAAAGGAAGATTGGTGTTATTACATTATTATTTGCTGCCACCGACTAATATAACAGAATTTGATACATCGACACAAACTTTCCTTCAAACATTACTTATACTGTGTTTAGCTTGAATAGACTGGTAGACAGCCACACGCTACTTTCACAGCACAGAAGAGAAATACAATCCCTAACGCTAAGCAGATGAAGGAACAAAGATTGACATGATATGTACCGTCTTTGCCAGCATTTCCAAGCGAAGGTCGAATTCCACCAGCAATCTTCAGCTTTCCACTCATCCCTAGCCTCCTGTCCTTTATTTCACTAATATTTACATTTCCCCTAACCCCTTCTTCACAATAATGTATCTTAAACTTGAATTTCGAATCATACAGCAACTAGAATCCCTAATATATTATATACAAGAGAACCAATAACTGTGTTCCTCTGGATGTTCTTTACCAGAGTACTATCCGACTTATTTCTCTCTTCACACGTTCTCCAACAAACGTGCATACCATGGCCCATGAACATTCATTGACACGGTAGCTGCCACCACCAGTACTGAAGCAGCGCCAACCACCTCATCCAAAAGACTAGCTGCACCAACTTGCCGTAATGCAATCTCAGCTAATTCTCTTCCATGCGTACCACTACCACCAAGTACAACACCTCTACTAGCTACATAGATTGCATGGGATATCCGACTAAAAATAGTATCCCCAGCTTGAAGGCTTTTGGTTAACATCCGAGCCATGATATTTTTTATCGATTGGAGCTTCGTGTTATCAACAGAACCACAATCATCTACAACTCTAGTTAGTAACTCAGTGATCTCCACGATACCAGCATCCTTGGTCATGTCCAGGAGATCAGTCAATTGTCTAACGCTACTCAAGACAATACGCTCAGTGTCCCCATGGCTGATTGCGATTCTCTCACTGAGAAAGGTCTGCTGCAGGACTAGGATGCTGCAATGCAAACAAAAATATATAGGTATCACTACAGGAGAGACACATTAATGTATCTGGAAAGATCTTATACACTAAGCACACTTGTACCAACCTTGTAGCAATTACAATGATCTTCTGAATGCGAGCCTGAACAGTCCTCAACCTCATAAAATTGAGCTTCAGGGTTTCAGGCAAGCTTGCTTCGGTTATACCAGAGATCTCACTAACCAACTTTAGCAACCCAAGCCTCACCATCAAATCCACCTTTTCTCCCTTGCATTCTGCCCCTGGAGAGGTAGCAGCACAAAAAAAGAACATATCAAACATAGACCATCGGAAGCTGAGATATGTATGCCAAACTCGAAGTTTAAAATTTCAGAATGAGGGGGAAAAATCAATAAAAATGGAAAAAACATCAACCTGAAGAGCTAGTAGCAGAGGAAGAAACTAGCGATGCTTGATTTCCACTTCTCACCGAAAAGCTTCCCCCAGTTCGAAGTGTGGTTGAAGGCACCGACCTTTCAGATGAGGATTCATGGCTTCTAATCAATTGCAACAGAATATTAGTGTGTTCGGCCCATTGTTGGTCTTTAATGTCTCTTACAGACAAAAGCCACTGCATTGTCAGTGGTAAGGTGGTCAGGGCATCATCAGGATCCCCATAGTGTTTGATGAAAGCTTTCCTAAGAAAATCCAGACCAGCAGGTCCCTTGAGCAATGGTTCGAGAAGTCGTATACGTGCTTTACTGACCTCTTGCTTGAGTGTCTGTAGTAGGAATCAATTATATGTGAGATGCGGAATTGCACACAGCATGTAAATTAAGAAATGTGAACACATGGATGCACATATTCCGTGACAATAGCAAAGATACTAGCATCCAATCATATTTTAGTCCTACTTTTTCATAATAATTTCCCAAAGATTACACAATCTAACACTGCCCTCCCATTCCCCCCGCCCGTGGAAAAAAATCCATCTCTTCATGCTTTCCACACTCTCTATATCAATATTTTCACATTACTTGCATGGAAAGAATTTACTTATCAGGAAGCTGCAGAGGTCCATTAGTTCTTTTTCAATCCTAATCATATTGGAAAACAAGTTAAAATGCAAAAAAAAAAAGGTATACTAACCTGTATTTGGTCTAATACATAGCGCAAACCCCTAACAAGTGCTATGATATGCGACTTTCTTGATGCATCCCCAGCTCGACACATCTCAGCCAATTCTTCCAAAAACCCACGATGTTTAGCCTTCAATTCTTCGGTATGAGCCGGAGCAGAAAGCTTCTCTACTGTGACCAGTGCAAACTCCAAAATCTTCCCAAGATAGTCCATGTCTAGATTACCCGTACTCAATACCTTTTTCATCAAATTCAACACATTAAAAACACAGTTCACTGCTGTGCTTATTCATTAACTAGATGGATGCACCAAGTTGACTGGTAATAGAAACAACTGAGTACCTGAGAAAGAATGTCCAGATCAATCACTTCAGAAATATCTCCTTTCCAGCTCTCTGGCGCCATCCATCTAATTTCATCTCTGACCTCCCTCATTAGTTCAATAATGCGGCCAAAATTTGGTTCATTCTGTTCCACTGATTCGATGATGCCATCCCAGAAAGCTTTCTTCATTGTCTCTTTCACCTTTTCCTGAAAAGCACACAAATGTTCAAAGTCAATCTCACAAGCAGCTAAACTTTCTACCAGCTACTTTAGCACAAGTTGTTGCTTGTCCTAGAAAACATTCAGCATGCATCAAAGAACAGCTTTATGTTAATAACTAAACATATCTTATGGTGCACGCACAAAAAAAAAAAAACCCCACAACTAAATTCATAAGCTAATCTACAGCCCTGTTGGGGGGGGGGGGAGGGGGCAAATGTATGCAGTGGATAAATTTAAACTTCAATATCAGTCAATCAACTAACCTCCATACTGTTTTGGCTGCCATCTGCAAAACTAATGTTTTCATCATGTACAAGTTGCTCTCCATGAACACTTTCGTTTACAATCAAGTCATTCTCCAAATCCATCTTCACACCAGAAGTGTGGGACTGCCTGTCAGCACCAACTTCACTCAGATTATCTTTATCCCCAAATAATCTCCTCGCCACATTATTTGGCCTTTGAGTATTCCCATTCATAGTGCTACTTTTTTCTGAGGTACCAAGACTAGGATGGGAAGTTGGGATACTAGCAGTAATGGGAGAAGAAACATCAGTGAAAGGTGAACCAACAGGACTCCCATTCTCCCTTGCCTGAAAATATTTTGTTCTTGTTTCAGAAATTGCAGTTTCCATACGTTTAATGCCAGCATCCCCACTCAGATGATGAACCTTCTCCCTCAAAAGTTTCTGATCTTCTGTTACCTACACATCATGAGAGAAGAGAACAAAATTCAGAAAAGAAGTTTTGATAAACCAACAATCAGACTGAATTAAAGGCCCCTACAAGCAGATTGATCTTCCTTACAGCAGTGTACTAGAAAAATTGAAAAAGGCTTTGATATCAAACTAAAAATTCATTAATGCAGTTTCTTTTTTTGGTATCAAATTATTGGAAACATCCTCCATGTTCTAATGTTTATTTGAAAAGATGAATGGTAGCCGCAAACCTGTCTCTGTATAGCCTTCATATCATGAGTAAGAGAACCACTCTCACCCTCAGGAGTCATCTTGCAAGTCTGAATCATTGAAAGCTCGAGATGGCAAGCAGCTCTCACTAAATCCTCCTCGAGAGACTCGGCATCTTTCACTTTCCACAAAACAAAGCTATTCAAATAAGAACACCATGCTGAATCGAAAGCTGCAAGCTGAGACCTAAAGTTCAATCTTCTTGTTGACGCATGATCAGGATTGTTAGAATTCTCTCTAGGCCCATATAACATAATTTCAACCAACAACTCAAATTCCCTCACAAATTTTTCAGCAGACTCTGCCAGAGCAATTTCACGATCTCCATGACCACTAAAAACTGAGGCTGGGTGGCCCAGTATCATGTAAGCACAAAGCACAACTCTCACTTGGTACCTAGATAATTTAGGAGGAGTTTTGGGTGCTTGTTTGCTGGAGCCTTGTTTCCTAGCCTCTCTACTTCCCATAGATTTCCTGGGTGTAGCTCTCCTTTTCGGGGATGCTACTCGCTTGAGAAGGTGATCAATGTCATCCCAACTGGAAGGACTAGGAGTCGAAGCAAACGCCCGTGACAATACATATCGAATCTCAAGCCGGTCAAGCAAAGCTTTTGTCGTCTTAAGTGTAGATCCTGATTCAATCATAAGTGCCAGCTTCTCAAATGGCAATGCTGTCACAGAGCTCTTATTAATGTTCAGTGCATTGTAGGACTTTGCCAGTTGTAGACTGGTTTTCCTCAGCTTATAAAAGCACCTCCAGCACCTGTAGTAAGCAATGTTAAATCAGTTACTGAAAATCACATCTAATTTCTGAAACTGAAAATACATTTTAGACACACATATAGTATATTGAATTTGATCAACACCCTCCTCATGCCCAGTTGAATGTGTGAATAACGTTTGAAGGATTACACACAATGATTTAAGATGTAACCTAGTAACGTCTGTTCGTTCTGCTGCATGTGCAAGGCATAAGATGCTATAGGAGAGTTTCAAGAATACAGGTTGCAAGGATTAGTGATTATGCTCTTTGGAAAGTATACGATCCTCAACCCAATCTGTAACAGTAACATTCAACTTAAAGGCCAACTACCCCGCGACTTCGGAGCAGCGTACTTGAAACTGACTTATTTTCACATGCATATGAAAAAGGGTAGCTTTCATTTATATACCTTGCCAATTTCCTAGAAAGAACATCCGCCTGCTCATGGATTTGTTTCCCATTACCACGAACAGAACCATGGCCCCTTCCTCTCTGCATCAAATATTCCGCTCTCTGTCTCTTAGCCTATTAATCACATAATCCACCAAAAGTTAAAATGATATAAAAAAAAGTGCTGGAAGACAAGCTTTACCAATTGTTGGCAATGTTTCTACATGTATAGATGTATCTCAAAAGTTTTAGTCAGGTTGAAATGATAAAACTACCCGTTGAAGCCTGTCTTCCAACTTGTTTTGTATTTCCCGTCTCTTAGTCTCCCGCTGGTGAGAGATGCGCTTTGCTACCTTTCGCACTTGAAGTATTCTTGCACATGCCCTCTTTTTCTCAGCTTCCAGCAAACCTAATCGCTTCTTCTCAGCAGCTGCACGCTTTTGACAGATAGCAGCACGAATTCGCTCCTTATACTTGCTCTCTCGAGCCATCCTTCGCAATAATGATTGAGATGTCCTCTCCTTCAACATGGCCCTCCTTTGCTTGTAAGCCTTCAGGATAAGCATTCTATTAGTTTCTGCCTGCTGAACCCGCAATTCCATCTTTGTGCCTAATTCAGCTCTTTCCTTCCTAAAACGCATTTCTGCACCAGTTTTAGCTGCTTGCCGCAGCTCATCCAGCTTTGCAAGGCGCATCCGAGCCTCTGCTAGAATGCTCAACCTATTGGTGAAACAGATACTAAATCAGTGGGTAACACACAATCCCGGTTCAATCAATATTTTTGTACATAGGGCTATAATCTTCCAACATTATGATATAATATTTATCATAATAAGTATCTTCTAAGGGTTTCCTGGTATGGTTCTTCGCATGACAGCAATTCTAGGTTATGTTACACTATCAGTTCCTGTAAATTTTCTGGTGCACGTAGATATAAATACCTGGTTGCAACCACATACAACAAACAAAAGTGAGTAAAACAAGCTGAAATAGAGGAAAGGGTTGTAAATGAGCAACCAAAATTTCTTAAAGGCATGAAATGCAGTCTTGCTGTGTCTAAAACAAAGAGTATGTCAAGTCAAACAGATGACAAACTATGCTTTCTTTCTACTTTCTGGTTGTGTTTAGGGGTTGACATACAGAGGCAAGCATGTCATAGATAAAAAAGCATATATAGGATAGAAGAATGTAGTTGACCGCTTTAAAAAAAGACACAAGTGACTATTATAGAAGATGCTACTTAACAGGGTTGGCCAAACAAGTATACTTAAATGGCTTCCATATAATTTTATTCACCGTTTTGGGAGAAGGTAAAAGGCAGGCAACATGATTAAGAAAGTAAAGTCCACTAAGCACCATGATAGCACTAAAAAAGTTACCTATAGCCTTACAGAATCCCCTAACCGGGACACTTTATCATATATCCCATAGGGCCAAGATAATAATAATGACTTCCAAATGAATTACCTATTGAAATTCAAAAACCGTAATAAACAAATCTGAAAAAAGGGAGCTAATTATATGTGTAGTTTCTCGACGGTAACAGTGGAGTCCCCCTAACCAAATGAAGCCAAAAACACAAGAACTCATTATAGCGACATAGGATTCCCGAGCAGGAACAACCCTTTCTGTAAAAGTCAAAGCAGAAATTTTACCTTTTCTGTTCAGCAGCTTGAAGCTTAGCCTCGAGACGCTGTCCACGATCGTCCTCGTCAGATGAGGATTGTGAAGGACTTCTGGGCTTCGGCCTTGCCTTGCTTGATAAATGCTCGTAAAATTTCTGCAATTAAAAGAAAACATCCTTCATGTAAAGCAATATAAATAACAAGAAGAAATTCACAGGCAAAAACAAGGAAACTATAACAAGTATTACTAACATATGCAGTTAAGATAAAACAGCTCTTCTGGCTATTAAAAAGAGCAAAAAAAAAAAAAAAAAGCAATCTTCAAGACTTAATTTTTAGGATGAGAAAAGGATTATTCTTTAAGAAAAGAAAAAGGACGAAATAACTAAATAAAATAAAATGTAATGTAAAAGGAAGTTCAAACAAGTGATTGAGGAAATTTGTAAAGAGAAGAATCACCCACCCCACACCTAACACTGAAAAAAAACATCCTTCAACCCAAAGGCATAAAAATTCACACTTTACAAAGATTAAAGGCGAGAACTCAAAAGATTCTACTAAACAATACAGTAATTCAAGTGATAGTCGTATTAAAAATAAAGTAAGACGAAAGAAAAATCCTAGCTTTGTCAAGAGAACGGAGCATAACAAAGGTTTTTCTTTCTAAGGAAAAGAAAAAAGAAAAGAAAATCGGCAGAAGGACATGTAACCTGGCGACGAAGATGAGCGTGACGAAGCTTGGCTTCAATTTGTTCAACAGTAGGAGGAGTGGAAGTTTTGGGGTCGGACATCCTCCGGAGAAGCCTGGAAGGCATCTTGGGCGGCGAACAAGACATGGCTCCATCGGTCACCGGAAAATCCATGGCTATTCCCACCGGTGACGTCACCATTCCAGTCTCCGGCGTCTCCACTCCCATCTCAATCTCAAATAATAAAAAATAAACACTGAGATACTAACTGATCACTCCAGAATTCTTCTTATTAGTAATTAACTAACAAGAAAAAAAAATGAGAATCCAATTAATCGATCAATAATAATTATCTACCCTCAACAACAATTTCTTTATATATATATATATATATGTATATACACATATACCGGGAGAGAAATAAAGAAGGGGAAAGAGGAGAA
Organism: Coffea arabica; assembly: GCF_036785885.1. Classification (NCBI taxonomy): domain Eukaryota; kingdom Viridiplantae; phylum Streptophyta; class Magnoliopsida; order Gentianales; family Rubiaceae; genus Coffea; species Coffea arabica. The sequence goes on along the minus strand of NC_092312.1, from coordinate 20,595,528 downwards.
AAGGAGAAGAAGTTGGAGTCGGAAAAGCGTTGCGACGATTGAAATCGAAAGAAAATTCTTTCTGTCACCAATCCACAAGTCTTTAAAAAAAATACTCCCCACAGAGTTCCTTCTTATTCTTTCTTTTTCTTCTTTTTGCAATAGGAGAATGAGCCGTGGTAAGAAACGTGCTCGGCTTTTGCTTCTTTTCCTTTTATCGTTTTATTTACCAATTAAAATGCCCTGCACCTGGGGACCGCTTTCTGTACTGGTTGAATTGAAATTGGATGAGCGGAAAGCGTGTTGGGAATGTGGGGACGTGCGAAGTAAAGCGTGTGATTAGCGGATTAGAGTCCACGTCATCCATCGTATGCTACTGCTTTATTTTTATTTATTTATTTTTTTTATCCTTCCCCCAACGGTACTCCTACTCCTGGTTGGTTTCTACCGCCGTACTGTATACCGGTACGTTCCGCTCATTTACTCCAATTTGTTTTTTTTTTCCCCCAGAAACGATAGAGATTTACTCCAATTTGTTTGATGCTGCTTCTTTTTTCCTTTTTTTTTTTGGACCGTTTCTCCTTTTAGACGGTTTTGCCCCCGGCTCCTATCCCAGGCAGCAGCATATCCGCCCCGTTGCCATAATGCTGCTGTGGAATTTTTATGCTGATGAAGAGCTAGAATTTTTATTTATTAGTACCGGTTACTAAAGTTGAAAAGTCTCTATTTATTGCCATTTATATATTTTTAATTCTGTCGAGTACCATAAAGAGGTCCAATAAAAAGTGGCTCCAATTTTTTTTATCCTCCACATAACTCGTTTGAATTATATTTGATATATGTGAGGTAAAAAATATAAAATTTTTCTGCAAAAAACTGTAATCCCAACAGGGATCTTCCAGATTGTGATAGCAACTTTTAAAGATTTAAAAGTGGAAGTATGTATAAGGGCTCGTATTTTATTTTTAAGAATAGTAAATTAATCCCATCCGCACTTCAAGTAGATTTTCTTTCATCTTAATAAAACTTCATGCTTTTTCTATAAAAAAAAAATAATAATAAACTAATCCAGTGAAGAAAGGAAAAATCACAGTCAATTTCACAAACAGCATTTATGAAGATGACGAATGGAGTAAATTCTTTTCTATAAATGCTAATAAGCGATTCAAATAAAAAAAAAAAAAAACTTAGATGCTACAGAGTTTTGTCTCGTGTTGAAATCCATTGGAGAAAAATATTATATTACCCCTCATTTGGTATACGGGATTGCTTGGAATGGAAGGGTCCTTCCACCCAAAATGGCAGTCAAAGAAATTTGTTATTTCAAGGTTTCATGACTAAGTCAGAATTGAATGTTTACTCGGTTTTTAACATTTGGTATAATTATTAATATTTAGATGTAAGAATGAAATGTACTTGTTGGACTTGGATTTTATCCCACAAAACCTTAAAACATTTGTTTTCTAGTAGTGTAAAAGAAAAAGCTGTAGTTTAGATGCAATTACATTCAAATATTATTAGAGGTTACAAATAGTTTAAGAGATCATGATGCAGTATGAGGATAAATTTGACATCCTATTACATAGGCATTTTAGGATAAATGTGATTTGCTAGGTTATTTTGAGAAACGGGATTCAAAAAAAAAAAAATTCGAAATGAGCATTACAGGAGGAGGGGGGGAGTTTCATAATATGCCGACCTTTTTGCCAATAGCGGAATTATTGAATGTTTGACGCTATAAACACATTAGTCCAATCTAGGGATGGCAATGGGGGCGGGTGCCCGCGGGGGGCTCTCGGGGCGGGGGTTGGGGCGGGGGGTGGGGCGGGGGCGGGGGGGAATTTTTTCCCCCCGCTTAGAAACGGGGCGGGGGGCGGGGGAGTATACCCCCGCCCCATCCCCCGCCCCGCCCCCCGCAAAACAAAAAAAAAATAAAAATATATATAATTATATATAACATATAAGTTAATTAGTTATAAACTTATGATAATGATATTATTAGTTAGATATACTATATAATGTATATTAGTTTATGTAATATAATTGATATAATCAATTATATGAATAATTCTACATGTCTACTAATAGAATTTATTAATTAGTTATATTAAATTTACTAATATATTTATACTAAATTTCTAATTACACTTAATAGAATAACACTTTTTGCTAAAAAAAAAAGCACAAACACAATAATGAATTAGTGATTGCATTTGTACTAAAAGTGAAAACTTGACTATTTTAGTTATATTTATTTCATCATATTGGATTGTATTAAAATAACTTTTGTTTGATTGTTTTTATGAGTTTCAATTGTAAAATTACAATAAATAATAATTTGGTGATGTGTTGATATTTTAGTACTTGATTATTTATTAAAATTTAATTATAATAAAATTATATAATAAAATTTTATTAACCCCGCGGGGGCACCCGCGGGGGAAGCGGGGCGGGGCGGGGCGGGGCGGGGGGAGCAGGAGGCGGGGGACGGGGCGGGGGACGGGGGGAACTAATAGGCAACGGGGCGGGGGACGGGGGAGGGGTCCCCCGCCCCAACCCCGCCCCGTTGCCATCCCTAGTCCAATCGCCTGCATGATGCGCACCGCACGCATCATAATTACCCTTTTCTCCTTTTAATTTCTCAATATGTGGACTGACATGTCTAAGAACGAAGACTTTTTACCTAATTTCAAGGAAACAATTGTAGCAAGCAATATATGAATACTTTCAAGAATATGTAAAAAGTTTCAAAAGGAATACGCATTTCCCTTTTTTGTTTTGGTTCAAAAAGAGACTTTTTTTTTGACAAAATTCAAAAGGAGGCTTCAAATCTTATATATATATGAAAAAAAAAAGAAAAAAAAATGAACGAATTTAAAAATCTGACTACAGATTTGACAATCATCTGACTAATGCTGAGTCTAGAGATTAATCACAGGTTTCTTTGATATTACTTCTCAGGATGATTAGGTTTCTGTTAATCCGTCGTGAATCAATTGAAGCCCGGTTGGGCCACATGTCGGGTTGATTAAAGCACAAAAACTCTCTAAAGTCCAACCTCTGTGCTCTCTCTTAAACTAGTGGAGAAAACCTTTTTGCCCACATACATAATTCAATAATTTTTATTTTTTTTGGTAATGATTTAGTAATTTTTATGAATTCCAAATTTGAGGGGCACATTTTTTCGTGCATCAAGCCCTTTTTCAAAATTACAAAATACACTCAACGGTAGTGTGTTTGGATAGGTTTTATTTGCAAAAATATATGTATATATATATTAAATATTTTTAACCCCTTTTTTTTGTTTTGTTACTTTTTTATTTCATATATATCATATATATAAAAAGTGTTATAGTAACTATTTCAAATAATCTCGTATCCAAACACTTATTCACACTCTATATTTTTATGATAGCACCTTCTGCTATATTTTTTATTATATAGTCTAATAAATGAAAATTATACGATACAGGTAAATAGTGAAATGTGTCATTATGAAAAAAGTAGAATGTGATTAATACTTGCCTAAATCTATCTTATCCTTATTACATGCTAACATTGTTGTTCTTGAAGATAGTAGAACTCTTCTTCCATCTTCCTGATATAATTCCTATATATCCCTTCAAAATAATGTCTCTTTTTGGCATTACTTTATTGAATGTCTAATTGAATCGATTCACTTTTGTGTTATTACAAATTTCTCAATCATGTATAATTGGATCAGATAGTTCAATTTCGACTTGACATTACATGGCTTCGTAAATTAGCCTGTATATTTTCTCTCTCTTTTTTTGGGGGGGAGGGGGGGCGGGGGTAAAGCTATGTAATTTTATTGAGAGCAAGAATGGAAATTTTCATTTGAGAAAGATTCAGATACATAATACAATTCTTATCTATTTACTGAAAGCAGCGAAAAGACAACACCACATTCGAATGCTGAATTCCAATTTTCATGATTTTTTGAAAATTTTTCCCATGCTAGTACAACATGCTGGACCTCATTAATGATAGCACCTATAAACTAGGGATAATTTCAAAAACCTCCCTTGAGGTTCTTAATTATTTCACTAGCTTCCCTTCAAAATTAAAAAACTACATTAACCTCCATTGAAATTAATTATTTTATAATATTTAGACCCAATCAATAATAAAAAAGTGATATTATGAGAGATAAAATAATATATGATTTCATCATAACTCCTCATCTACTACATTATTCAATTAATTTAATATTAACCCATGCATTAAAGAAAAACACTAAATTTTGTTGTTTAACATTAGTGATCAAATCATATATAGCATCACAAAAAATAGTATATTATTTTATATTTTTCTACTTAATACAATATTCAATTTACAATTTTCAGTTACATACCCATTGTCAAGCATAATTTACAACAAATAATAAAAAAATTTACAACCAAAATATACAGAGAATAAACTTTAATATCATAAATACTTTTGTCAATGTATTAATATTGGTTACTGAGGTTTTTATGGTATTAAAGTTTGCTATTTGTAATATTTTGGCTACAAAAATTTTTGATTATTTATTGTTGATTATGTTTGATAATAGGTTTGTAACTGAAAAGAGTAGTTTAAATCTTACATTGAGTAAAATATATAGAATGCTATATTGTTTTTAATGCCATAAGTGATTTAATTCTTGATGATAAACAGCAAATTATAATCATTAGGAGTGTAAATGAAGCTAATCAAATCAAACACTTTAGTATGTAACTTATTTGATTATTTTAACAAATTTGAAATTTTTTTAAAATTTTGATTTAATTAGTTGATGAACCAAGTTTAAATGAACTCTCATCATATTGAATTTGATCTAAATATCAAATAGATTGGTTCATTTTTAATCCATAATCATTGTCCCACGTGTCTAGAGCATGTTTGGGCTGCACACGGTGCCAACGCAACGCAAAGGCCGAACCAAACCCTGGATTTTGTCCGGGAAAGGTAACGGTCAATTGACGATGCCGCGAGGCTTAGAAAGTAATTTCAAACTTTATATTTTTTAACTTCACTCCACACCAATTTTAAGCAATCGGTAAGATGTGACGGTTGGCGTTGACGGCCCCTGAACGCCGCTGCGCGGTGGACACCAAATTAGCAAATTTCCCGACTGAAGAATTCATTTACAATCAGCCTGTTTTTGCCCGTTAGGTTTAAGTATCCTGTCAGAACCCTGATGGTCCACTTTATCTAACATGGACTGTTCTACAGACACACATTTCTCCTCCCAGATGGAACTTGAATGTGGCTGCTGCCACATGTCCAGTAGAACACATAAATTGACCACGTGTCATAAAAGAGCCAATGGTGGGATGGGAATGGAATAAAATTTCAACCATCTAATATAAAAAAGAGCCGTCTCTGAAAAATCCGTCCAATAGATGTGTGGGCTCGCATTTGGACGGCAAAAGAAAAAAAAAAATAGGCCACCACATTAGGTATGAGGTGTGGGATCAGAATTTAAACCTCGTATTCCATCAATCTATCTCTATACGAGAATTGTTTGAAATTCATACGGATACATGGTGTATTAGCTTGATTTGATAGTGATTCAGTTTTTCCGTCGAGTTTCTTTGATTCAGTTGGATCATTTTCCTAGGGTAGGCTCCTATAGTGTAGGAGTAGAAGTAGGATAGACTTGGTTAGACGTTACAACGAAAAAAAAAATATATATATATATATATGTGTACAGTGATAGCAAAGGTGGATTACATTGGTAGGTTTAAAATTAAAATATATGATGAATTGCAGAAGCTTATTAGTCTGCTCTCGAGTCTCAACCACTTGTACCTCGTGCGCAATTTGTGGTGGTGTTTAGTTGGGGTCATTTTTCCAATGTCCTGTGGACAATCTTTTTAGTGTAGTATTTTTTTTTTCACAACGGTCCTATTTCCTCTTCAATTATTGAATTTAAAACCAAATTTGTGGGCCTATTAAGCATAAACTAGAAAGTCCGATTGTGCAGTATGGTTCACATTTTGTATAGTACCTGGCTTCAAGAAGTTGGCCACGTTGATGCCAAAAAGTTTATGTCCATTCGGGTCTACTAGTTGGATGAGAATCAATTGAAAAGCTACCCGAGTATAAATGAAAACCCCACTTGTTAATTCATATGTTATCTGGTGTCCATTTTGACATGTTAAATGAAATCAAGTGAGATTCTCATATTTGTATATGTTTTTTATTGATTCGGAAACACAGACGACCGCTTTTAACTTTGCTGGCAGGCTGATTGTGTTACATGGATCATTCATGTAGCTTTTGGAGGTAAAGATTGTTTATAATTGTATACATTCCTCTGTCTACTGTCAAATTCAATTTATAGACGTGAACTCTTTTCTCAAAAATGACCCCTTAGTCACTATATTAAGTAATTCGATTTCTCTTCGCTTTTGTTTGTATTGATAAGATCATTTTTATATGGATTTTTTTTTAATTGTAAGCGATACGTTTTGAATTCAAGATCTCTTACTTATATATATATTTTTTCACCTTATCACTCAACACAACTCTTTCCCATTATTACAGAGATTGATAACCTGAATATGACAAGACTTAATTTTAGAACGCTATTTATTTCCTCTCATGATTATCGTTAAGGAGCAAATTTATATAAAAAAAAAAAGGAGAAAGGAAGACGAATGAGAAAAAGACAGGATTCCTCCAAATATGTTTTGGCATGTGAGGCTCAGCGTGCGTTACATAAAACTGAAGTCTGAAAATCGAAATTTGAATATATTAAGTTATTAAATTGTTAAGTATTAAATCTAATACATTTGAATACATATCACATTTAGTGATAAGTGAATAGCATATCGCTTAATTTTGGGAACAAGTTTTGTCTAGAAAATTCAGTGCCGCTTAATTAATTCAAATGTTTAATTTTAATTATCAAACGATTTGAATATATTATGATCCGAATTCATTAAATTTAAGTGTTGAACCGAGTTATCGAACAGGGCGTTCGTAAATTGGTTTTCATGCTTCGAATAAGGAAATATCATTGCACTTTTCTTTTTGTTAATTGCACTTTTATAAGTTATTTTATCACATAATATAATAAAAATGATAGTGAAAGTGCGCTTAACAAAAACATAGGAGTACCGATAACATTTTCCTTCAAATATAAGGAATCTACGTAGATCACAAAGATTCGTATAAATTTTATGACGGTATTAGTTTCCTTTGTGTATAATTGAGTGATTAATAAATTTACTTAGTTGACCAATTAACACACATCAAGTGTTATTTCTTTCGGAACAAGTAAAGGGCGTTTCAATTTGGGCATCGCTTCTCCGCTGCAAACGGGGGATTCTGACAGCAACAAGGTGCACTTCGAGAGATTCTGTGAATTTTCTTTCATAAAGTTACCAAAGTGGATTCAAGCAGAAGTATACCTTCGTGCAAGAAAAGTAGATATGTACGGTGTACCGGCACATCCTAATTAAGTTGGATAGGGACGTAAACAAGCCTAATTAAGTTGAATATTCTAATGTTTAATTTATGTAATTATTTTAATAAACTTAAAATTTTGTTCAATTTTAACTTTTTTATTTGTCGAATTAAGTTTGAACATTTTTTTTTTAAATCGAGTTTGAATGTTTTTTTTTTTGTAATATAAAACGCTATTCAAACTTCGTTTGAGTAATTAATGAATCAAGTTCGAATCAACTCTTATCAAATCGTTGAATTCGATTTGCGTATCGAGCAACTTGATTGATCTTTTTGACCTCAGACAAAAATTTTTTTTTTTTTTTTAAGGGAGGGAGAGGGGGAGGGGGTGCGGTAGGGTTGGGGTTGAGATTGGGAGTAGATGAACTCTGCCTTTATTTGCTTGTCAGAACCTTGAGTTCAACAGGAGCGTAGTTGTTGAAGTTTTGGGTGTTGCCGTTGGATTCGTATAAAATGGCCCCACCCACAAGCCAATTATTGGCCACCAGCAGGCTATCAATTCGCTCAGGTACAGTGCCCAATTGAAAGGTCCAATTCAAGATCCAGTTTTACAGCCGAAGAAGTGAGGCATGAAAATGCTCTTCTTTCCAAGAGGACTGACTAGTCGGGCCCAAGTCTTGCTTCGTTATGTAATCGGTTAGGTTCGTCTAATATTCATCCAAAGGAAGCCCAAACCAATGGCAAGCATTAGACTTGTAAGGATTTTGCCTGATACAAGACTCTTTGGTTACTTGCGTCCACATATAAAGCACGTGTCTGGATTCACAAACAACCGTCGACCCCACATTTTATCGAGAAGAAGAATAACTCAGGTGGACCCTACAGAGGGCACAGTTCATCAGAGATGCACAAAAATGGAACGCCATGCCTCCGGTTCAATTTTAAAAATCAAAGAATTAATTGAACCGATCAAAATCGATCAAAAACTGGTTGAATCAATAAAAATCGAGAGGTTCAATCGGTTTTTATTAAATATATTTTAAGTTTATTCAAAATTTTTAATTTTCGAATAAATAAAAATTTATTAAACTTTTAAATCAAGATCGAATCGATTGAATCGTGAATCAAAAAATTTTTCATTTCACTCTTTGATCTAGATTTAAAAATATTGGTTGAACCCTCACCGGTCACCGGACCAGATTTTGTTAAAATCAATAACAAAAAAGTTGCATTCGAAACTCGGCCGCTTGACCACCTGCCTTTGGGTTGGTTTCGTTAAAATCACTAACAAAAAAGTTACCTTTGAAACTTGGCCTCTTAACCACCAATTTTAGGTTGATGATCATCGTCAATGCATTAAAATTTGATAGAACGGGAGGCAAAGATTGCCCTATTAAAAGTAACTCTATTTAAAATAATTCAACTGAGCGTATAGTACACCCATTTAATCCTTTACGCATCGATCTGATCCAACGGTAGTTTGATCCCCCGAATTGGCTTGGACCTATTCACTTCCTTTCCCTCCTCCCAAGTGTGGGATATCCATCGTATCGACGGGACAAAAAAATGAAAAAAAGGAACCCGGCCTCCTCAGAGGAAAGGAAAACTGGTCCAGGTTCATCCCCCTTGGAATCTAGTCGTCTTCGTCGTTTTAACGCATTTTCTCCTCAACTCTTCTCGCATTCTCGCCCTACCTTATGAAAAAAAAAAGCTCGCCATTTATATTTAACCCTCTCTCTGGAAATTCTGCAGCTCCAAAACAAATTTCAGAAATTATTTTATTGGTTTTTGTTTTCTTTCCCGTCGATTATTTTATAGCCATTTGATGGCTGCATCATCATCATCGTCAATCACCCTTCGGACGACTTACAAATCCTGTTCTTGCCGCTGCTTCCGTTGCTGTTTCTGTCGCTGTTTATGTTGCTGTCATTCTTAATCTCTCTCCCGGAAAACCCAAATTTGTTTGTGAAAAAGTTTACTTAATTTCGAAGGTTGGTTCGTGAAATTTCCGGAATTTTTCTCATTAGGATAGGATTCTCGGGATGGATTTGTCTCACTCGCAGTCGAGTAATCTCTCACTAGGGTTTCTAACTCACGCTTCGTCCTCACCGGCACCCGCGTCGAATCACCGGTCGCAAATCGTCGATGATTCCATTTCCTTCCAGATAGATTCGAACTTTCGGGACCCGTCCCATCCGGTACCGCAGATTCCGCTTCAATTGATGGAGTCGCAAACTGGCAATCAAAAAGAGCAGAACGGGAAAGGTAATAGAGAGAGCGAGGATGAGAAGGAAGAGGAGTTTCGGATTTTAGGCCATTCGATGTGCTTCAAGCGGAAACGCGACTCGGGCGATTCACAATCCTCCTCGTCTTCTTCGTTGAAGAGTTCTAGGGGGAGCTCCAACGACCTTGAGTCTCGTAGGAATGCGGTGAGGGCGTGGGGAAATCAGACTTTACGAGTGGCCGATCCTGATGTCTTTGAGATACTGGAGAAAGAAAAGCAGAGGCAGTATAAAGGGATTGAATTGATAGCTTCGGAGAATTTTGTGTGTAAAGCGGTGATGGAAGCTTTAGGAAGTCATTTGACGAACAAATACTCGGAAGGCTATTCTGGGGCGAGGTATTATGGTGGGAATCAATATATTGATGAAATTGAAACACTCTGTTGTGAGCGAGCATTGGCTGCTTTTGGGCTTGATTCAGAGAATTGGGGTGTAAATGTACAGCCTTATTCCTGTACCTCTGCGAACTTTGCTGTTTATACCGGTTTATTGTTGCCTGGTGATAGGATAATGGGGTTGGATACACCATCCGGTGGAAATTCAAGTCACGGCTATTATTTGCCAAATGGGAGGAAAGTCTCGGGGGCTTCAATTTTCTTTGAAAGTTTGGCATATAAAGTGTACCCACAGACAGGTTATATAGATTTTGATAAGCTTGAAGAGAGGGCGCTTGATTTTCGCCCCAAGATACTCATTTGTGGTGGGAGTTCATATCCTCGGGAATGGGATTATTCAAGGTTCAGACAGATTGCAGATAAATGTGGAGCTGTCTTGTTGTGTGATATGGCTCAGATAAGTGGGCTTGTTGCTGCAAAGGTGAAGCTTTGTCTTGCTTCTTCTCAAGTTTTACGGAGGATTTCTTTCCTATATATTTCATGATTAGCTTATTTTTCTGTGGTTTTTAATGCATGCTTAGTTAGGATATGCTATTATTTTGTCTGAGCTTGTTGCACAAGGGCTACAAATTATTTGGTCCTTTGCTTAATATGATCTGCTGTGTCTATTGAGTTCAGAGTTGTTATTTTTTCACATCTGAAGTCGTGCATGACTTCCATGGAATAGGACAAACTTGATAAGGTTTTTTTTATCATCAATTACCTATGCCTTGAAATTTAGCACTTGAAGAGATATTGGAAGAACTGATAGGAAAAACAAACAATGTCTATTTTACATGTTAGTAAAAGGAAACATGCTATTGACTACCTATTTACAAAAGTGGGAGTGGCCCTGGAAACATGGGAACTGGATCCTGGATTTGTGACTGTGGTTACAGCTGCAGTATTCCAATATGCATAACTCTTTGGCATGCAAATTATCTGTCTATTTGACAACAGCATTTGGCTACTGGACTAGAGGGCTTAAAGATATTAAAAACACTTTAGGGAGTATAAGGCAGTACTTCGACCTCACTGCTGGCATCTATGATTGTTTCCCTGCAGGAGAGTGTGAGCCCTTTTGACTACTGTGACATTGTTACATCGACAACACACAAAAGTCTTCGAGGTCCAAGGGGAGGTATAATATTTTACAGGAAGGGTTCAAAGCCAAGGAAAAGAGGCATGCTTTTGAATCAAGGTGATGGGAGCGATAGATATGATTTTGAGGAGAAGATAAACTTTGCTGTTTTCCCGGCATTGCAAGGTGGACCGCACAATAACCATATTGCTGCCCTTGCCATAGCATTGAAACAAGTGGCTACTCCCGAGTACAAGGCTTATATGCAACAAGTGAAAAAAAATGCTCAAGCATTAGCATCTGCTCTATTGAGAAGAAACTGTAGGCTGGTAACTGGGGGCACTGACAACCATTTGTTACTTTGGGATCTAAGGACTCTTGGATTAACAGGTATGTAAATTTATTTATTTATGGGTTATATTTTGTTATGTTATGTTAATAGGATAGTGTTTCACCTGTCTTAGGGGCAACCGATGTATTTTTATGTGAAATTGTATTTCGGATGTTTTGGTTTGTTATAATACTAAGACCTCCTTGCAACTTTTATATTCTAGTATGAAGGCATGCAATTAATTTTGTAGACGAGCTGGCTATGGATGTATTCTGAAGTAGATCATTAGAATTCATAATTTGCATGGATCATGACATAAATTTACCCACAACAGGGGGGCTCTTTTTGTACCTGGATCTTAGTTTCAGTGATCAACCTTCTGTATTATAATTGCAAGGTAATTTTTGACTACAAACAAGGTAACGGCACCCAATGACATACACAGCTATGATGAATAAGTGCACCAAGACTATAACAACTACTTTTCCAGAACAACAGGGATTAGTTTTTCCCTGTCCGACATTGGTACTATTTGAGAGTTTCGTTTGTGAGGACATGTAATGGAGTGTCTGCATGAGCTTGGCTATACTCTACAGTACAACCTTATAAATCAACATTTGCATGGAATATAATCTATATTTGTGCGCAACAGGAGTGCTTTTATGTACCAGGATCTTATAGTTTCAACTGTGTATCATGTTTACAAGGTAGATTTTGAATTGTTGAAGTATCGTTCTTATGTTGGGACAGAGGGGAAGGAAATCTCCGTTGTTTTTTTCAGCATGATGGTGTATGTCATTGGGTCATAACTGAGTATGCCATCGTGTGTAAAAGAATTGCTTCAATTGATACTGATGAATTCTTTATACCATTTTTGTCTGTTGTGAACAGCATTACCATGAGTTGATAAATTTCCACGTATGCAAGTGTCAAGCTCCAAGTATACAGAAGGGCATTGAGCTATTAAATGCATTTCCACCCTTCCCATTTTAGAGCTACAATTTAGCATCTGTCTTTTTCAGATGTTTATCATTATGAGTCTGTGCAGGGAAATAGTGTTATGTTTCCTAGCATTTTAGAGCTTTTTTTAGACGCAATTGCCAGCCTAGGTTTTATTTTATTAATATTTGATTTCAACAAAATCCTCATACTATTCACTTCTGAACAGAGTAATAGAAAGGATCTCTTCATCCAGATTCAAAGTAAATAAGATTATACGGTATATTCTGGTTCACTGATGTTGCCTCGTCTAAGCGAATGGGTTCTACCTTCGTGATGCTTTTGCTATTCCTTTGTGATCTCTGTTGCCTCTGTTGACTGAGGCCCAGGACTAGAGGACTAGTGCTACAGTTAGAGGGTCTAAATAATATGATAGATCTTCTTTCTGTGTTCCTTATGGATACCACAAGCAACATATGTAAATTTGGATTTTTTTTAATATCCAAATCAACAACGTCCTTGAGTTGTATGCAAGACATAGCCTAGCCCATTCTTTTACATACAATTTGAATATACATATTCCCATTTCACGGTCAATGTATGGAATTTGCTTTATTAAAGATTGTAGATCATTTTATTCTCCATGTACCGAAGGTGTATGTGGCTCTTATGCATTGTCATGTTTTTTGTAGGTAAAAACTTTGAGAAGGTCTGTGAGTTGTGCCACGTGACTCTGAACAAAGTTACTATCTTTGACGATAATGGAACTATCACACCTGGAGGTGTAAGAATTGGTAAGTGAAGCTCATGTTATATCTTCTTTAAGTTTGTAAATTTATTGTGAGCTTAATCCATGGATTGCACACGGCTTTCTTGTTTTCGATTATAGGTACTCCTGCTATGACTTCACGAGGCTGTCTGGAGGCTGATTTTGAAACAATAGCTGACTTCCTTTTCAGAGCTGCACAGATTGCTAGCTCAGTGCAGAGAGAACACGGGAAGGTGCCAAAGGCTTTTCTAAAGGGTCTTGAGAACAACAAAGATATTATTGAGCTTCGCACTTGGGTTGAAAGTTTTGCATCACAGTTTGCGATGCCTGGTTTTGATGTATAAAGTAGTCCGAGTTTGTTTGTTGGTTGGGAAGGCTTTCCCACATCAGAGGTCTTAATCTTGCTGTACATCTTACTGGGGAAAGGACACTTATTTCCTATCCTAGCAATTGATTTGGCTCTTGTATAATGACAGAGCCAGTCTTTGGTGCTCAAACCAACCTTGGCAAAATCACGGTATGCTTACATGGTGAATTCTTGTTATCAACTGGAGATACTAGTGTTCGCTTATGCACCGGTTTGGGTCTTGTGCCACGATGTCAACTATCGTGGATGGAGCCAGGTTGGTGATTACAACTGAAACAATTATGCACTTGCTGAACTTGCCATACATTAAGTTTTTTTTTTTTTTTTTTGGGAACTTGATATCTAAATACATGTTTTGTTACTGAATGAAAACCCTTTGGTTTTCTTCATTGTGTTGCCGGTCTCATGGTTTACTTGAGTCAGCTTTTAGGGTCATTTGTGGTTTACTATGTTTTGTAGATGCTAGGATTAATTAAAGATCCACAGCACAATATCATTCTTTGTGTTACTTTTGCAAGGAACGCATTCTTTTGCACATCCTGCCTTTGCAAATGTTTTGTGTCTCGAGCAGGTTCTGGCAAACTTGGGCTGCAGATGAGGATGTCGATTGCATGTTTTGCAACACATCCCTATCTCCCCACTAAAAAGGTTGAAAACGAAAACCCCGTCTATTGCTTCTGGATGGCCGGCCTCTTTTAATTTGTAGAGTTGCCAATTCTGATCATTCTTTCCCGCAAGCGATTTTGCAATTATGACGGAGTTATATGTTGTGTCGTAATGGTTTTCTATTAGCGTTTCCCAAAGGAATAATGTGGAGACTTTTGGATTTATACCTATGCGTCGTATTTCAACGTCAAATGTGCCTTTTCTCTTCACGCAAATATCGTAAATAAACCAAATTCTTGAATTGGCAAGTGAATGCTGAAACGGGTAGTCTCGCTATAGGAAAAAAGAAAAAAGAAAAAAGGCACCCAATTGCCCATAGGCTAATGGAACTAGCGAGGGTAACAACTGGCTGTTTCTCCTTAACTTCTGAAACCTGTTATGTTCATGAAACCTAAATGATTATGGTCTTACAATTATGGAATTTTGATCTTTATATATGTGCGTGTTTGATGATTTTGCTGGAATCCTCTCTTATCTATTATTATTACTCAAGTGCCTAAATTTAGCATTTTGAGAAACTTTTGGTCAGAAACGCTTGGAGCAATTTGTTCAGAGACTTTATTGGGAACGTTAAACTACCAATTGGGCTAGACGTATTTGTTGGGTTGTGCAGGAATCAAAAGGAAATTCTGCAGAAGCACCGAAAAAAGAAAACCCATCCCATAAAATAAAACAAGGTTTTGATTAGTATTTGATAATCAAGGAGTAGTATAATCATATGCTTGAGAGGTAAAAATGGGGTATCAAAGAAAGGATGGCGTCAAAGACCAAATACAACAACGTAGTTTCCGTGGTCAGCAATTCCATTAGTTGTGCACTTTGTGACTCCCACACCAGCAGATTCCTTCTTTTCTTTCTTAGCTCTATTTCCTTCCTGCTATCTCCGCCGAACAGTTTTTCTGTCCAGGAAAAGGAGGAGGGAAGTTAAAAAAAAAAAAAAGGAGCTTGTCCCTAACAACTATTTCCATTTCCATCTTTTGATAGTGAATGCTCAATTTTGTATTAAGATGGAATCGGTGTCAGAACAAGCAGATCTACTCGTTTATGGGCTTTGTCTGCATAACTGTTGAATTGATAATATGTGACGCATTAAATGGACATGGAAGTTGGAATTCACCATTTCCACATACATTATGGATTTTGGACATACATAATATATTACGGGCGGGGTGGGGGTTCTGTGTACCAACCATCCTTGATGGGCTGTCTTTGGGATGGGTTCGATTTGATTTTCTTACGGTTTATTTACTTCGTTAATCGCACTTCTATACTTCCCTTTTGGTTTCATTTGGCCCCTTTCTTTCCCCCCTGTTTGGAGGAACCTTTCTCATTATGTTTAATCACAATTTAAGTTCCCTTTTACGGTTAAAACTCAGTCTTGAGTGAGTTTAGATCCTGACATCAAATCAAGCCGCACAACCAACCCATATGCTTCATAACTGCTCCAACAATTTGACATTCGCTTCTCCATCCCTTAATTTTTCATTTTGTTTTTTGTTTTTTGAAGGGGAAGAGTGGGAGAGGAGGGGGTGAGTTTCTCTTTGCTATCTAGAATGGAATTAATCGACTCTATACTGATAATATATATATATATATGTATTTTATACTAACAGTTTTGGATGTATGTCACGTCACGTGTGACAAAAAAAAAAAAATTAAATTTGAATAGAGATTATATATCATGCATCCTGCTACTATTATGGCTTACAAGATCGAACAAGTCATGTATTGCAACAACACAAGGAGGTAAAAAACAGTGCCATTGTGTTGGCCTTATATTTGATGCATATAATCTAGATGTGACTGATAGATATGTAAGTAAGAGCAAATTCTCGATTTTTAGCTTGAAAGGCCTTTGGATAGATTGAGCAGGAAATGGGAGAATACAGAAACGAAACGAATTACTTCTTCAAGTTTGGATTATTTTTTATGGGCAGAGAGGAGGAAAGACGACGAGGATATCAAAAGCCATCATCAATTCAATCCTGAGGAATCGCTTCTTCATCAGGGAGGAAATGTACAGCAACAACCCATCAAACCTTACATTTCAGTTTTGTCCAAAATAAATTACACGGATACAAAATGAATACGTCTCTCCCTTTTTCTTTTCAATGGCTCATCCTTAGCTGGAAAAACAGTACACTTATGAATTTACAGTACTTTTGTGTTTCAAAAAGGGAAATTAACTGCTATGAACTGCTGCCGAGCAGTACTAATTAAGTACGTACCCACTGACCGCTATTAGACACAGCTGGTGGTAACAACGAAAAAGCAACGAATAAAATGATTAGTTTCTGGCAATCGGATCATAATTTCAAGGCCCGAAAGCAACAATTCATCTTGCATGCTGCTGGATGGAAGAGAAAAGAGACCATAGCATCATACTACTAAACAGACAGAAAAGAAAGAAAAATTTGGTGAAGAAGAATGGATCACGACATGTCTTTCACAGCTGGAGGAGTTAGTTGTGAAAGACAACAATACAATACAATACAATATATTATTATTATTGTCTTTCAGGTACGTGCGTAAAGGAAAGAAGGAAGAAGAGAGAAGAAGACTTTGAGAAGCTTTTCATCATCATATAACAACAACAGTAGCAACACATACAAAAACCCTTTTACCTTTGTCAAATCCAAGGGGAACTGGAATCAGACAAAAGGGTTTCCTCAGAACTGCTATGCAGCTCCCTCTTTTTTCCAACTTCTGATCCAGACGAATTGATGATCACTAAGAGCAAAGCCAAAGGAATCTCATCTCATAATAATATGTTATACATCCCCTTCCTCTCTCTCTGGTCTTTCTTCTCTCCCTCCCTGGCCTCTTTCCAAAATCATATCGACCTTAGCCCACTTTTCCATTATTGTTTCACAAGTGGAATCATTGGTCATTTACTATAACCGATCAAAAGAGTCTTCTCATCATGTATTATTTCAGTATAGGAAATGATAGCCCTACTCGATTGATTGAGTTTTCAGCACAGATCAGGGGCATCCTTCCTTCAGTTACAACTCTGCAGTTACAACAATTATCATACTTATGCCATGAATTATATCACACTTACTTCCATCCATTGATCACTTCCTTTAGGGTCTATTCTAAATTGATTCTTGTTTCTGCAAAAGTCAAAAGCTGAAGGGAAACAGGAGCTAGATGAGTTAAAATCATCACACAACTGATTTTTCTAAAATCAGAAGTTAAAAGCAGGCAAAATCAGTTGAGAGTAGGCCCTTAATAATTAGAATTAATCACCCGACACTTCCTTATTTGACTTTTGACTTGTTCATAAACGGTAGAGATACTTTTAGGTTGAAAAATCTTGCGGATGGTAAAGGGAGGGACTTCTATTCTATGTCGAGTAATACCCAAAAAAAAAAAAAATAATAATAATAATAACATACCGTAATTTCTCCTTTTTTTTCGCCCCCAAAAAAAAAAAAAATCTAAAATTCCCTGCATAATTAGCTTGGAAAAAAAATAGGTCGCCAGCTTTGTTGCTTTTCCAAGTTAGCAGACAAATTTTAATGGAAAAGACATCGAAAGTATAATGCATGATGCCCTTTTGAACACTAGCGACTATCATTTTGATTCATTTTCTGAACACTTCACCGACTTACTCTGTACTAAAACTCTAAAAGTCAACAACTTGCACGTGCTTAATCCTCTCCTTGTGTCAATTGGTTCCACCCTCCCTCCCTCCCCCTTCTTCCTGAACATTTCATCCACTTTCTTGGTACTAAAATCTTCATTCAATTTTGGTTTGTCAATTAATCTAATTAAATTTGAACAGCATTTTATATTCGATAAAAAAAAAAATTCGTTCAAAATTTGATTAGACTCGTTTACATCCTTATGCTGATTAATTCTCTCCATGACGAATTGGCTAGATTAGGTTAATCCTAGTTCCCGCTTGCAAATGCTTTCCCATCTAATTAATGAGTGTTTGGTTCTTTAATAAAATAATGATAAAGCTAAACAGCATTTGA
Organism: Coffea arabica; assembly: GCF_036785885.1. Lineage (NCBI taxonomy): Eukaryota > Viridiplantae > Streptophyta > Magnoliopsida > Gentianales > Rubiaceae > Coffea > Coffea arabica. The sequence continues at coordinate 20,577,335 of NC_092312.1, read as the reverse complement.
TGCCAAATCAGTCCAGGAAAAGAAGTTTTCTTTCCGCTTTTATTTGAAGACGAGGTGTATTTATCGATGTCTAAATCAAAATTGGTTTTCACTGCTTTATTAGCTTTACTAGATTATGATTTGCCGGTAAATTTGCGAACAATAACAATTCTGCAAGCTCTAAAGCAATGTGAATTAGACAAATTACTATGGATGTCCGGGCAAAAAAAAAAGCGTGGCGAAAATAGAGGTTGACCAAGAAAAAAGGTTTCACTTGCCATCGTAGTCGTCCTTTTGTTGTACTGTTGTGTACATTTATGTGCCTTTGGTAATTAAATTGTAGTGCAGTAAGGAAGCATCATTCTTGCTTACTGTACCTGCTATAATTACATTCTTGGGCTAAGTTTGCAACTAAACATACATTTAAAATGGTTATTATTGGAAATCATAATTTTGTATTTTTGGGCATCGCTCCGCTCTTCTCCGCTGGACCGATGCACCTTAAAGCAACTGCTGGCTTGGTGCACTCAGTCAAGCATAGTATCAGTCTAAAATTACGATAAGAGCCTTTTGTCATGTTGAACATTTGCTATACACACGTCTGATTACAGATAAACTATCTCTAGGACCAGGGCAGGAACGGTTGCACCTGAAGGTTATGTGTATTTGCACACGACGTAACACTGTTTACGCATGGTATAATTTACTTTCAACAACGTGTAATTTTAGAACAAAATTTTGTAGATCCTATACATATTGTAAAAAATGAGATACAAAATGAAATCGAGACCTTATAATTTGTTTTGGCCAAATCTTGTCCGTGAACTGTCAGGAACTTCATGTAACCATTCCTACCCCTCTTCCCTCTAACACACACACACACACACACACACACTTTCTCTCTCTTCTCTTTTTTTTTTTTTTTTTTTGAAAATAACCTCTAACCCTCATTAAAAGTGATTCAAAGAGCCAATTAGCAAAAATCAGGTTTGGCAAATGCATGTTAGGTTTCACTTCATTTTGGTTTTCACTCTAATAATAATCCATTTAATCAGTCGAGGAAATTTTAAGTTTAGTGGTTAAAATTGAGACCCAAAAACTAAGTTTTTGGAATCTAATCCTACTGCCTATTCCCCACTTCTTAAATCCCACTCTTCCCCGTTAGGAAAAAAAAAATTATTTAATCACTTATATTCGAATTATATATCTTTCTACTATGTCGACTCAAGTTAAATTTATTAACTCAGAAATCGGTCTTTACCAACATTCTTCATCACTAACGGGAAATGAATCGTCCAATTTGACTTGTGAAACACTAATCTTCTTCTGAAGTTATCATAAGTGTCTAATACAGTACTATTCCTTTTGCTTGGCCTAAGCTGTCTTCTATAATCAATTCTTTCACTAAAATGATTGCATAAACATTATTCATGTGGGTTTCCAATCAAATTTAATCTCTGTGATTAACAACAAAACAACATTCCTTGTCATACTTAACTTATCTAACTCTCCTCTGTGAAATATAAGGTAAAATGGAAAACCATGCATGGACCAAGATAGTAATCAATTTCCTAACTTGACATGCTGCATTATATCAACATTTCATGGCCTCTGACATACTTGATCCTGGTGGCTGCTTTATAATGTATAATAATCAAATTGTTTGGGGCAAAAAAGCAAATAAAGAAAAGGTAGGGGAACGGGAGGCTGGCGATTGTTATTTGTTGTGCTTGGGGGGGGGGGTGCTTACCTATACATTTATTGTACAGTTTTCCACTTGAATTTGAGCGTTTCAAAGCTATCATAGAATTTGATGCTACATAGGTTTGAAACGCTCAAATTCAAGTTACAGCGTAAGAGAATAAAATATATGACTTTCAAGTTGGTTCTATCATTCTAATCTATCTGATAGTTTATTCCAATTAATCTGTAACTTTTGGTCCTTAGGGTGAATAATATTGGAAGCATTTTTGTTTTGTTGGTAGAAGAATCTTGTGGTTTCTTGGGAAAGATTTTCACATTTACCGATCAGGCTTATCTTTGTCTAACATATTCTTCTTGTTTCTTCCTTTAAGATAGCATTATTGTTCCCTTTCTTTGAAAGAAAAGAATCATATTCTCTTTGCTTGAAGGCAATCCTTCATGTATTTTTATAGTAAAACTTCTCCTCAAAGCTTCAACCATCACATTAGTGCTAGTAGCAAAACAACCATATCTCAGACTAAAAATTACAATTGGTATTAAAATACACAAGAAGGAAAATTTAAGGAAAACAAACCAAAAAAGGGGGGGGGGGAGAAAAAGAAAGGAAGGTGAAGGGGCTAAAAGAAAAAGAAACTACTACTCCACTAACTGATTTTCTTACACTTTGATGATCACCAATCTGTTTCGCTAGTCTCCCTACTAATGCTAAGGATTGCAGCTTGGAATATTGGAACATATGGAAGAATCTCCTCTCCTCTCTCTTCTGAGTCTTAATCTTACCTATGAGTACACATGTCTGAGAGCTTCTTTCTTCCCTCAACAATTTCATCAAAGAAGTCATCAAGTTGGGCAACCATGCTTTCTGCACCAGCTTTGAGCATGTCAAAGCAATTCTTGAAATTTTCAGCCTTATCCTGAACGTCTATTTCTGATTCATACATCATTTTTCTTTCTAAATCCTCTTTCAGCTCATCCATTGCGATCCTCGCCCTCTGGAACTCATGAAGCAGGATTCTTGGCTGTCCTTGGATATGGTTTATCTCTGCAGCAACTCTCTGATGCAATCTTGCCGTTGAGACCATGAAGGCCGATCCAAATACCATGTTCCCTTCATAATCTCCTTGCCAGAGGCTGGTATGGGGCCAATAGTAAACAAGGCCACTGAGCATGATCAACAGAAGCAATGAGCTGACATTCCTCATTGCATACAGGACACCTCGAAATCCGGTGAATCCATTGAACTTTGATTCAATCAGCACGTTTTCATCGAACCTCAATGCTAGATGTTGGGCCCTTGATTCCATCAAGCTCTTGTTTTCCTCTTCCAATGCCACTATTTCCCTTTGGCAACCGGTGAGTGCTCGAAATACCTATCCAACAAACAACTCATTAGAACACTTCAAATTGTATCTTATGTTTTTAACCACGCAGGTATCTAAAATATTTGATCAAACAAAAAGTTTTTTCACTGGTTTAAAGAAATCGCATGATCATCAAGAGACTAACCTGGCGGGAAAGTTGCATGTTTAAAATAGCATGATCATCAAGAGAAGAAGCAATATTGGTTCCAGCAGAGTAGTAGTTCTCCATGTTGCATACCCCTGATTTCAGTATGTGGCAGGCCTCCCAGAGCCTGGAGCTTTCATCCATGTATTCGTCGAGCCATTTCTCGCCAACAGGCAAATGAAGCTTCTGAATCAAAAAGGTCAACTGGGAGTGAAAGGATTGGAGCAAGGAGAGAACCTGTTGAAGAAACTGGAAAGACATGAAATTTTGCGAGAGGAATAAATGGTCCAGGTTGTCAAGGCCCCTGGTGAGGAAGTTGTAGAAGCCATTGACAGAAGTTGTTGATGAAGAATGACTCATCATGGGAAGCAAGTATGTAAAAGGATGGACTTGTTGGTATGTTATGAGAAAAAGGTGATAGAGATTGACAGATATTTAAATTGAAAGTTTATACTAGAAGTTGTAGAAGGAGGAGGAGGAGAAGAAGCAAAAAGTGTTTATAGACTTGAGTGCTCAGATTTCTATACGATGATAAGGATTGGTTATTGGGAGCAATGATGTTTGTTTCCTGCAGAGTGGAGGAGATGATTGAGAATCTGCCAATGTACCATTATTTAATGGCAGAAAAGAAATGCAGCTGGCTAGGGAGAAAAGAAAAAAAAAAGAACCAAAAAGGTTAGATAGAAGAGTCTGCAATGCAAGTTCAACAACAACACAGGAGTCAATATAAACTTAATAGCTTTAATTTCACACTTTTTTCTTCTTCAAAAAGTGAGTGAATAGGAGCAGTGAGAAAAGGAATCCACAAAAGAAGATAGCAATTACTGGGCTATGTTAGATTCTTGTCCGTAAAATTTCAGTTACCATACTTTTATATCTGTCTCTAAAGGGGGGTTTTGCTAAAATATGTGTATTGACAAGTGATAAATAGGGAGAAAATCTGCAATCTTTTGGAGCTCTTTATTCCATGACGCTATAGATTTTGTTTCTTGGGCTGTAAAAGTTTGACTAGTTTGACTGAGGAATGATGCCTTCTCATTCTTCAATTTTGATTTGGTTCCCTTTAGAATTGAGTGCTGGTGTTGGCTGCTCCAGTACCTTTTTCTCTTTCTTTCCATCCAATTTTTGGTTGTCCTATTTTATTGAGCAACTTTTGGCTAAGTAACTCCTTTATGTGGTTTTCCGCCTGGTTTTGCTTTAGTTTTTTTAAGGAAAAGAATGATGAGGTTCCACGAATACAGATTATAAGCAGGAGATGCTTCCCTTTTCTGTCCCCACCATTCTATTTCGGGCACTATTATCAACCCTTTTTGTGTTTTTCATGGAGAGGAATATATTTGGCCCTTCACATTAAACTCGAACTTGACCCGATTTTAATGGGGTCCCCCAACCCCTCCCAGCCTACTCATGATCTCTTAATTTAGCATGAAATAAAAAAGTCCAATAGCATATTTTTATCATTTCTTTAAACTGTCAATTCGAGCAGAAACTAAAAGGAAAAAAAGGAGAAGAAATACAGAGTTTATATAGATCTAATTTTCATTGATAAAGAAAGAGGAAACCTATTTTCTTTGTTATATTCTCTGGCATCAATGTGGCATAATAAAGGGAAACGTTTTTTGCACTTCCACCATTTATTTTATTATATGATATGGTCTAATAAATGAAAACTGTATGATTACGATGATCGTAGCAGTGTGATTAACAAAAAATGAGAGTGAAAGTCTTCACTTTTTGTTTTTTTTTTTCAAACAAAAAAAATGGGAGTGAGTGATAGTAGGAGTGTGATTAACAAGGAGGGGTCACAGCCTCACAGGGAAGGGTAGCAGCCTTCCTCCTGCTGTTGCTGCTGCTTGTATAAATGATATTGGCAGAGTACAAATCCTGACCAACACCCTAGGGACCCTGGTGGCCGCTGGACCAATTGGTTTAAAAAAATGAGAGTGTAAATAACATTTGCTTGTAATAAAATGAGGCGAAAGCAATATCCATCATGACTGTAATAATCCAATTTCAAAATTTGATTTTCAGAGGAAGCATTAAACTGGTGGTGAATATGCTAGCAGGAAGGGTTTGGTGCTTAAACTTTTTTTTATTTGTCAAAACGATAACATTTGTATTGATTTAAAACTTGATAATACAAGTATATACTTTACAAAAGGGGCAAGCTGCCCTCACAATCCTTTCTTGCTAGGTCTTTTATCCAGCCCGGAAAATTTGTTTCCCAATATACATCATTAACTAGCTTCAAAGCAAATTATGCTAGCCTATGACACACTTCATTTCCTTCTCTATATATAAAGGAGAAATTGCATTGATCAAAAAACATCCTCAGCTTTTGTGGTGCTTAAACAGTGGCGTTCAACCTCAAGCACAATAATGCACATTGGAAACAGAACGATTTTAAAGAAGACTAGAAAAGTGACATTATAGTCATACTGCAGGAGGTCACAAGTTTAAGATTCTGACTCTCCTATTACCCATGACCAAAAAAAAAAAAAAAACCAACACCGATCATAAAGTATACAGGAAAAGAACCTAGAAAAGCTTGTACTAACAGTAGTTTAATTGGCAGAGTTTCAATATGTTGGGTACATACCCATATAATTCTTGAGTTCAACTTTCTTTTTTTCTTTTCTGGGGTACGCCTTGGTGGAGGAAAGAAAGTTCTTGAGTTTATTGTCACGCGGCCCTAGCTAAGAGATTCTCTTACGTCCTTTCTGATCTTGCAAACTTTCTACAACAGTTTCTGTCCATCAATGATGTGCAATGAGCAAACTTCTAACAGTATGCTGAAGAAAACTCAGTAAGTTTGTAAAGGAAATGACATCCAACATATGTACGTGACTTCTTCACACCAGGTTATGAGTGGGGCATGAACTTTGGTGACAGGCAATCAATACGCCTTATAAAAGTTTATGGAAATTCCGTTACAAAATCAGTCAAGTCTCTCAAAAGTTACACATCAAGGTAACCACTAAAATTTGCATTCACCATAGAGTTTACACAAGTTTTCTGAACGAATGCGCGTTTGAAATTGCTATTTTTAAGAGTTTTTATATAAAAATGCTCCGTAGCGATTTGATATATGTGATGTGAAAAAGTGATTAAAAAATATGTTTCTTTCTGTAAAAAAACTACAATCAAGACAAGGTATTTTTTTCAATAGTAGAGAAAGCCAATGAAATGTGAAGATTGATTAGTTTCTAAAAGAATATAAATATTTCGTAATAGTGATGTAAATTGATATTTGACAATTTATGCCAAATTTAGCCACTACTATAGTAAGACCCTTATGCATGAATTTGTTATCATGTTATTTAAGACTTGCGAAAATTATCTTTAAACAAACTGTTTCGTTAAGACCCTTATAAGTGTAGGACAATAGTACTATATGTACATTGTCCGCATCAAAATCATGCCAATGTGGGGATCATAACAAGGATGGGACACCATTACAGACGTTTCTGATGGTGCAATTGGGAAGAGAGAGGGAGAGAGGGTTGTCAATCAAATCCAAGCATAGGCGATTTGCATGGAAACCAAAAGGGCAATCGAAATTTGCCAACCAAAGTGGCACTAGTGCTTTGATATCCAACACCAGAGTTAGCATTCCTACGCGGACATATTGGTGGACTGCACTACTAGGCTTCTAGCACAAATCCGGGATCTAATGCATGCATAAGATCAAGAGGATTAGGATTCTGAAATAATGAGTGATGCACTTATATATATAGTCCCTTGCCATGAGAACTCATCATCGCATCCCTTGGTTAGGACTTTTTTGTTGACTTGAGAAAGATTTATCACTCACATCCGGGATATCAATCAGGCAGTCTTGGAAAGAAGAAGAGATTTGAGGTTGATAGCTAATATTGACTGAAGATATGTTTGATTTGAGCGTCAATTTAAAGTATAATGGGCATTTGTGACTTCAATCTGGCAAATGCTCCCTTCTTTGTGTGTCTTTTTGTTAGCACTTTTCAAGGCATGGGTTGAGATGAAGACAAATTGCAGCAGTTCAGTAGCATGCACTTGAAGTAAATAGTTTGTTAGGACACTAAGCTGCACAATCCTGGATAGATGGTTCATAGGTGGTCGAGAGGGAGCCACGTTCAATAGTATGGACAATTGCAGAGGATCTATCAAGGCTTCGTGAAGCTAAAATGTAAATCAGAATCTAATGTTGTCTATACAAATCAAGAAAAAAAACTAGTACTGATTTTAAGGCAAGCTGCAGGTTTGTGAACACAAAGTTGAGAAAACGGAAGATCTAGGCGCTCGAGCATTATCGGAAGGGCAACCTTAGACTGAATATCAATCGTTTATGTCCCGAATTCTTTAAATCTGGAATTTCTTTAATCTGATACTTTCTTTTAAAGGACAATTAAGAAGAAAGACGGTGACTAATAAGGAGCTTGGCTTGCATTCTGATCAGAACTATCACAGATTTAGGTTTTTCATACAATTGAAGTGAAATGATCATTCCGGTGGCCGAACTGCTGGTAGACTACAAGAAGGATGTACTAGTTTTGATACATCCCTCCCTAGCATTCAAGTATTATTATAAGAGATTATCTAACACTTCATCACGGAACTGTGATCTTCAATGAAGAAAATTTTGTCATTGTCTCTTATCACTTCAATGGAATCAATTTCAGCTCCTCCTTCACTTACCACCGCTGCATTTGTTGCATCAAATCCGAACTTTTTACCTGTTGGAGAGATTACAAAGAAGTTTAACTCCGACTATTGAAACCATGTATTAGTTTCTGCAAATTTATTGATACTTATGAAATCATGTCTCATAATCAGGAATTTTGAACTTAAAGTGACCTTCACTATACATAATAGCACCAAGATAGATTCTTCCAAAGAGCATAACTCAGATTTGAGAGGAAGTATTTCAAGTTGGTCACCTATAATTTAAGATGAAAGGATTTCATTTTTTAGCTTTATTTTGGAAGCAAAAGAAGAGTTAATAGTACGACAAGGATGAAAGCCTACTGAATGGGAAAGGAAAATAAAATGGTTCAGAGAACATCTAGTTAAAAGTGAAGCAAAATAGGATAATAACAAGTACCACAAATTTGACGAAATTACCTGCAATGTTCTTGAGCTCCGTAAGTGATTTTGGCAAGCTGATTAATCTTCCAGGCTCACTGCAACGTATATCTTTCCTGATGACAGGATGGCCTCGATATATACTCACCCTTACGCTCACCCTCGTAGAACATGTGCCTTCAGAACATTCCTTGTCACATTCATGCTTTATCTCATTCCACTTAAAGGCATCTTGACCCAGTGTATCAGGTACTGTTATCCGATGTCCTACCTCTCGTTTTTGCAGCATTTCATTTACATTAATAGATGAAAGTTTGTGCTTAATTATATCATCAACCTCAGCTCCATTCATCAAGAGAAGTTTGATCATGTCTGTTTGGTTTTCTGTTACGGCAACTTGAACAGCTGTCATGCCGTGGGGATCTTTGGAGTCAATATGAAGTCCCTGTTTCAAGAGCTCTTTCATAACTGCAGCATCATTTTTTCTTGCTGCAGTGCATAAGAGGTCACCAGCAAGGTAGGGATCAGAAATGGACGCCCAGTGGTAGAGAATTCGGAATACTGGTTGGTGCTTTGCTGCTACAGCTTCCCAAATTGCAGTATTCCCATCTATATCTGCCATCCGGGAAGATTCTCGCATGTTAGACTTGTTTCCCAGGGAAATATCATTTAGTTCAATATCTATATTAAGAGAGATTAGGATGTTCTTTTACCCTGCAGGTATATGTTACATCCGTGCTTAAGGAGAACCACTACACATTCTTCATGCCCTTTCGTTGCTGCTATATGCTGATAAATTAGAAAAGAAACATAATATGGACGTTGTTTATAAAAGTAAACAAAATTAAGCATATTTTATGACTACTGGAGCTATCAGAATTAACAACTAGTGAACAAAATTTACTTCTTGTGAAATGGAAATCAGTCTTTTGGGGCTTTACATAGATATGCCTATCGGAATATCAATCTCTAAAAGAAATAGAGAAGCCCTACAATTGTTCAAATTGTTAAACAGAAATTGGTTAAAGTCTATAATGGTCATAAAAATTTCAAATTGTGAACATAGTTTTTCACAGGTATAACGCACCAGTACTGAAGAACTTACCAGTGGGGTTCTACCTTTGGAGTCTCCAACATCAGGATCCAAACCTGCCTTTAGAAGCTCATCTAGAAAAGCAGCATTACCCGTGCTGGCTACTGTCAGCAAGTTGATAGACAAATTTGGATCACCCTCTTCTTCCACACCTTCAAGAAATAAATCCCCAAGACACAAGTCTTTAAGGTTTTTGTGATGCTGCAGCAGCCAGAAAAAGCCTTAGCTGTACGTGTAACCTTTGAAGATCAAGGCAGTTAAAAAAATCATGTCCCTGAACTAGCATTGCTTAGAGTCTTTTGTCATAGCTCGGACAAAAACTCTCAGGCACATAAGTAAACCAAGTAACTATTATCTAAGAGATCCTTATTCTGAATTCTTTTTATTTTTAACATTAAATAGTTGGTGTTACTTGTCTGATTTTGGTGAAAGCTTATCACATTTGTAGTTAGCATTTTTCTAGCCAAAATCCAGCTGGAGCAGTTCAAAAATCAAAGATCAACGGTAGGATATTTTTATATGGAAATTAACGTAAGGATTGTTCTATGAAAAGATTGGAGTATTTAATAATCATGCCAAAGTAAGAAGTTTGAGATAAAAAGCTGAAAATTCCTGAAGAACTAGTTTTCCTGAGAAGTGAGTTTAGTGTCTTGCACTTAAGACAGGAAAGAAGCATATATAGCAGCTTAAACTGACTAAATAGGTACTACATATACCTTTAAAAAGTTCCTAATCATTGCAATGTTATCCTCTCGATCGATCTTCATGGCTTCAATCAGGGCACTGGTTTTCAGCCTCAACAGTTGTGAAAGCATCTTGGTTCGATATGTAAAGCATTGAGGCCTGCAGCAAAATGCTCCGACTTCTCCAAACATGTCTCCAGGTTTTAAAGTCCAAACAACTCTCTCTTTTTCCATGTCGGAGGCGATTATTTCCACTTCTCCTGATACGATGATGTAAACATCGTCTGGTGCTTCGTTATGCAATATGACATCTTCTCTAGGGGGAAGATATTCGGCCGTCACATCTGCAACCTGATCAATTCAATCAAAGGGCAAGGACATCTTAAAAAATGGTGTCATCAGAACTTTTAATTCTTTATATAAAACAAAATGTTCAAAGAAGCAATCAAATGACTGGTCTTTTTGAGCCTTTTAGCATATAGATTCAAGAAAATGGACAATATCTTCAAATTTCACTTGTGATGCAACTTACCAAAAGTAAAATATTTTCTCTGGAAACACCCTTGAAAAGGTAAACCTTCTCGACTGTAGGCAAAAATAAATGTTGACGGATACTCTTGCAAATACTTCTGGGCAGCTGTTCCATCAGCTCTTGGTGATTCAATCTTTCAGCCTTAAATCTTAGACACATATAAGCTATGATCTGCTCCTTCAACCTGGTAGGCAAGTGATTTCGGTTCACAAAATTGGATGCAGCTTCAATGCTATTTCGCTGCAACATCAGCCGAAATATCAAAACAATTGGCAACCAAGTTCGACTGGCCATATGACACCAGTACTACGGTATCTAGTACAAACTAGGGAATAATGAGGAAGAATGATTTGAAATAAATGCAATGCGTACAAATTCCATGGTTCGACGAGTCCCTTCAACAACCAAGTTTGTCATGTTGCCAATGATGTAAGCAGTTAGTCCAAGATTGAAAAGCATATAGAAAATTATGAATATCATCTCCAGAGTGTTCACTGCATGCATATCACCATAACCAACCGTAGTCATGGTGGTGATAGACCAGTACATAGCAGAAACGTATCTGAATCCTAGGCTTGTCTCTCTGAAATTTGGAATTGCAACTCCAAGCCAGGTTTTCCCTTCATGTGGATAGCGATCAGCCAGCAAATAATACAAGCATCCAGCACAATGCACAAGAAACAGTGTCACCTACAAGCAAGATAGTAGCAAACTAACTTCAAAGACTAATGATTCTTGTCTCATTCCCATGTCAGTTTGCTCTCTCTGATAAACACAAAAAAAAAAAAAAAAAAAAGGGAAGAAGATTACTAAAAGATGTTTCCAACGGACACATTTTTTGCTTACATTTTACGAAAGGAAGATCATCACCGAGTTCACAATCATCAGAAAATACCTGGATAAACTTAGTCTTGTATATTGACTCTTTAAATATTTATTATTGTATCGTTGGTCTACACAAGATCGTATGTCCAGTACAATTAAACTCTATTTACAATTAACCGAGCCCATCAATATTCTAGGCCTCCAGCAACAATTTGAGCAAAGCACAATTGTGCACCTGACTAGAGCCCATGAATGGACATATGGGCCTCCAGCAATAATTTGAGTTACTACACACGCGTCTATTAAATATACAATTGACTGCAAGTAGACTTGAACCCGAGCCCATGAATGGATATCCTCGGCCTCCAGCCAAAATTTGAGCCGCTACACTCACTCCTGATTGGCCCAATTGGCAGACAACTGAGTTTACCCGCTAATATACTCCAGCTAACTAATAACCATGGCCGGTTTGGATTGAAGTTTTTTAAAGAAAAGTTTTTACTTTTAAGATATTTTTTAATTTATCTCATGTACTCCCTCCGTCCACTTTGACAGTCCTATTTTCTTTTTTCGTCTGTCCCACATTGTAGTCCACTTTTCAATTAAAAAATGTAGTTGTATTTTAATTTTCCTAAATACCTTTATTCAATATAAATTATTGTTACTATAAACCTACCCCATTTAATGAGAGTTGATTCTTTTTTTACCATCAATTCAAGTTCCCATAAAGTTGTACTCTAATTAATGTGAGGGCATTTTAGGAAAATAGCTACCTAAATTGATTGTTCCAACAAAGTTAACTACTTTTTCTTAAACTGTGTGAAAAAAAAATCAGGACTATCAAAGTGAGACGGAGGGAGTATATTGAATCTTTAAAAAATATATATATATATATTTATAGAAAATTTAGAAAAAAAAGCAATCCAAACGGGAAAATTATGGGCATTTCACTTACAGATAATAGCCAAGCACATCTGACCCAAAAATAGTTGAATCTAATGTCCTTTTCTAGCCTGCAGGAAAAGAAAGGAGAGATATAAAGTGCATTAAAATTTTTACCACATTTTTTTTTTGAAGAACAAATTTTTACTACTTGGTTTGCCAAAATTTTACTACTAGTATCTAAGGTAGGAATGGATAGATACGTGCATGAACTAGCTAGAGCTTGACATGGTGTATAGTAATTAACCTTTTGAAGAACTTCTTAACCCGCCTAATCCGCCAGAATCTGAGCATCCCCAAAACTGAATAAGAGAGACCACTTTGATGTTTGCCCGTAAACAAGAAACCTATCATCTCGAAGGGGATTGTTGAGGCCACATCCATTAGAAACCACGTTGACAGATACCTGCATGCATGTATTAATATTGTATGTGCATGGGGGTTTAATTTTGTAATTAATTAGCCTGTATTTGTTTGTTTGTTTCAGCTGGAGCATTAATTTAACGCATTAATACATACATATATATATATATATATCGGAGAGCTAATAACAATCTTTGCTTGCTAATTATAACCCTGCAGTAAACTAATCTTGTGTGTGAAAGGAAAGGAAAGGGAGATGTTGTAAATTGTAATTGTCAAAGAGCTAGGCGAAAGAAGTTGCCAGGTATTGATTGGCCAATTTCTTTCATAGCGACGGATGAGGCTAAAAATTGTTATGGCAAGCAAAGATGGGTTTGGTGTCTAATCGGGTGCTGGTAGGCTGAAGTTGGCCGGTTAGATACACTCTGCCTTCATCACTCATCCACCAAAAAAGAGACAAATCCATCATTTGTATGTAGGGGCAGGAGATTACTAAATTCGGTTCAATTATTTGAACAAACGTATATGGCGATTTACTCGAAACACCACCACTGGAGTGGTCCAATTCCCCACAACCAGAGTGGAGAATACATAATTAATATGATATCCCCCAAAACCTCAAGTACAAAAGTAACAGAGAGAGGAGATTCATTTTATATCATTCTGATCTATCTTAAGTAAAATATTATATTGACCTCGTTTTCTGGCCATAAATTTCAGCTTCGGTGGGTTCTTGAATTTACCAAGTTATGAACGGTTGGTTGATGGCAGGATTATAACTAATGACAGGGTCTAAAATTTTTTCTAACTATTTGACCGTGGACCATGTGTTTATGGATCATTGATCTCAGCCAGAGAATATGGTGTTGAAAATAAAGCACCTGCCGACATAGATCATAGATCGCGAAACATGGAAAATGAACCAAACTTGTGTGAGCATGAGCATGAATTAGTGGTGCACTCACCTTTTAGCAATCTTCTTGGAGTCGAGAACAAGTAGCTGGGTTCTGGGATCGATGTATGCGACGAAAAATGTTAAGACAATATCAACTGCGAAGAAGAAATCAACAATGTTGTCTGCCACGTAGAGCAGTTTCTTTGGATGGGAGCTGAGAAATGCAATCTCAAAGGGGCAAACCCATGCCGAGTATGCCACCAAAAGGACCATTAGCGACTCCCAACACCTGCAAACAAAGCCATCCTCAACCATTCATTCGATCCCTTTTGTCATCACTTCACCATTATTGCTTCCCCCTTCGGGTTTTTGATTTTAATATTTTTTAAATCATCAAAGCTAGCTATAGATTTTGAGTAAATTCATCTAGTATATTTATGCTGTTGTTTTTTCGGTTCAAAGGATACTCCGAGCTTGTGGTATAGGGGGATTGGGAAAAGCAACCACTTGAGAGTTGAGAATCGAACCAGAGTTCTAATATAGTCAATACTGAACATTAGTACTACGTACGTTAACATCCAAAATAGGGTGTACGCTGTACACAGAAACTATAAGTATCTGTGGGCTTTTAAATGAGGGAATTTTGAACACTGCTGGATTTCTGTGGCTCTCATACGTACCTTAAAGAGTGTAAAGGAAAAAGGCAGCATTTATTTATCCACATGCCTCGTTCTATGACTAGTACTATTTGCCCAAAAGACATATAAATAAATGGAACTTGAAAGTCACCTGTATCTTGAATCCATTGGAAAAATGACCCTCCCTTTGAACCGAGTCTGGTTTTGGTCGTAACTTGAAGCACCCAGTGGTGGAAGAATAAGCTTTGACAAGTTTCGCAAACTAAGATCTTTGGAGCCGGTACTCCCATCTTCCTCCCCATAGTCACGGCCGTGTGGTTTTTCAGACTTGTCCTGTTGGCTTTTCTTGCCACTGTTGTTCAAGCTGGAGCAAGAGGATAAAGTATAAGCCCAACATTTCTTTTCCATTATTTCTCAGGAAAAATGTCTCAGCACTTGAAGGAGAGGTGATGTGGGTGTAATCTTGAGCTGATTTTATTCAGAGTTTGCATATGGGTCGAAGGAAGCAGAAAAGACTGAAGAGAAAGAATTGTGGTGTGAGTAAGATGCAATGGTTGGTGGTCCTCTCAAGCACTACCAGACTATGGTACAAGAAATGATCCCTCCATTATGTTTGATTGAGAGATTTGTAGCGAAAAGAAATGAAAGTTACTTGCATTTTTTTGATTGATTGCCATGCGATAAGGGGCATGTAATCCGAATGTTGAAGGTTTCCAATATTTTGGACCCTTGTGATGATGTGAACTCAAGGGCCCTCTCTATTGTTTTCTCATTCTGTTGCAGAAAAATACATGTGCCCCACATAATTGATATTGCAATGAATCCTACACACAATACAACAGCCAAATTCACTTTCTCATGTTGCTTTTGTAATTTGTACGAGCAGGGTCTTGTAGCTAAGTAGTAGTTTTTTTTTTTTGGAAGTATGATAGTACAACAATATTATAATTGGTCCTATATTGAGAAAAAGGGAAGGGAGATAAATCTATTTAATCTATTAAAGGGTTCGAAAGCAATTAAATAATCTTCGACCATACTTTAAAAAATTCCAACATGGTTAGGGGTTTGACCCCCTAACCTATGCCCACGGAGGGATTTAGTCCTCCTCTGGTGGCTAACTGAGCTAGCTCAATTGGTTGTGGTTGAGTAATTCTTTTCCTCAAGTCTTAGTACAATGCCTAATTATTTATCATTTGTTGTGTGGGTACTTATCATTAGAGAATATCAATTTTATCCTTAAAGAGAAAACTAAATTTGTACTTTTGGATACTCCTCTTTTAACGGACAAGGGGCATGGACGGTTGTAGGTGCAACCGTCCCCAACGGTTTTGGCCATTTTCAACAGCGCGTAATTTTGGTTACACACGGCGTAATTTTATTTGCACAACGTGTAATTTTAGTACAAAATTTTGCGGGCCCCACACACGGTGTGAAAATTGATGCACAACTTGTTATCTGGACCGCACAAAATTTTTTGGCCAAATCATGGCCATTAACTGCTCATTCTGATGACCGTCCCTGCCCCATTTCCTCTTTTAACCTTCGATGCTAGTCTCTTTAGATTTCAACGGTATCAGTGCTACTTTGCAATGCCAAAAAATTACTCCTTTTGACGCTTAAGAATTAGCCCTTTTCATTTTGCAAGCGTTATTCCACTTTTAAAACTTTTTTTGATATGAATATATCGGAGTTTGACCTAAGTGTTCTATTTAAAGGATCAATGGATCTTGTCTCTAGTATGTCATATCGAATGAGTTAGGTGAAGTAGCACAGTACTTAATTTGTGACAGACGATGGTACTATGTGTTCATCGCTTGTTGATCGTACCATATATTCGCTTCTCGATCCATCAGAATTATCATTGGCTGATGATGGCTCCATGCAGCGGAATCTGTTGAAAAGCAAGAAAGATGTTTTAAATTTTTTTCGTTTTTCATGCTCGTCAACATTTTAGCATCATTCTCTTGACTTGCCGAAGGCTGTAATAATCGAGTCTTGCAACCATCAATTTGGTCCCTGTTTTTGGCTGTTGCCAAGGGGACATGTTGGATAAGTTTTGCAGGTACAGCAACTTAGATCATGATTGATGATATTAGACAAACATAGGAGGCTTGGTAAGAAAATATATATATATATATAGTAAATTTTATATACATTAACAGTGTATATATTATCATCGTTTGATTCATGACACGTGTGCAAAAGTTAAATTTTAAATTCAAATTTTGCATAATTGTCATTCATTCAATGCTGACAGTGTATACACTGTTAGTACAGAAAAGATTAATTCATATATATACATGCACACACGCGCGCGATCCTAGGATTCTCAACCCAGAAAAAACTCACAGAGAATGGGCCACGCAGAAAGAGCAGAGCCAAGCTTCCTCGTAAGAAATAATGTTCGTTCAGTTTTGGGCATCAAAAGTGTCTTGTCAACGATGGGTTCTCGTTTCTGGTTGCTAACAAGATAAAGAGGAAAACAAAAAATCAGAATGAGTCATCAGTTGGAATCAAATTAAAGGCTTTTAATGCATTTTACTTAACTTATGTCTTCTGTGTAGGAAACTATTATATATCAATGAAGTAACCATTCGAGTAAAAGTCTTAAAAAGTTTTTTGAGTGAATCGAATTTACAGTAATACGTGCATGGAGACTAATAACTATGGATCCATGTTTTTTTGCTTATTCTTTTTTGAAGAATATCAAGAAACCATTGAGTCATTACTCCTACCATAGACAGATTGAGAACTTCTAAATTGGCATAGAATCAACAGGGCATATTTGCTTCTTTCGGCCGTATAAAAAGGGCAGTCGCCCATCTATTTTTTCACCTTTTAAAACAGGATATTTTTAGTTAATTGGACTTCATCTTTGTACAATTCATCCAATGTCCCTCGTAAAGAATTCAGCCGTGACCATGCTGCTTCAAGGCAATATTCCAAAAACCAAGAGGCGATCGAACCTACCTGTAACCAGACAGCAGGGAAAAAAGGCAGAGAAGCCTTCTTTCCGTATGAATCATAATCCTCAACTTGATTTGTTTTTTAAGACATACATCTCACTGTTTCTGGATAATTTACCAGAAGTATCCAATAGGGAACAAAATTATATGGATCTACAGTATCTAGCATCGTATTGTTTTAACACTAGTTAAAGAGACTCCTATGGATTTTTGAACTCCCAAGTGACCCATTAGAAGATGATGCTTAACCCAAAAAAAAAGAAAAAAAGGTAGTAAACGTAGCATCTCCAGCATCTGTAAATGGGCTTCCAACAAAATCAACTCAATCCCGTAGATAAATGAATGCAGTTCCAGGGCTTGATTAAGAAAGAAACCCATAACCACATAACAGATGCAAGCTCATAATGTAGCTCTCCATTAGCATGCTGTTCCCCAAGCAGGCAAACTACGACTACAAAATCTGCCAATGTGCTGTCAAAAGACTCATAAAAGGGCAAAATACAGCATCTGCTACGTTTGATCTTCAAACTCCGGGAGTCCATTCTGATGCTGTTACTTACAACTCTGACTTTGATTCCCAATCTTCTGATGAATCATGAATGGTTGAACTTTGTGATTCAAGAGGTAGTGCTACTTGCTCTTTGAGATCAATAGGTTCCCCTGAAATTTTTGCTGTAAATTGTCTTGCTTCTAAGTCAAGATCTGGCCACTCTGCAACAATTCTTTTTGCACCCTGTAGTTCAGTTAGACACCAGAACGGATTAAAAGAGGAGGAGAAACAGCGAGAAAAAAAGGGTTTATTATTAGGCAATTCTCAATAAAATAAGAATCACCTGAAGCTTAGGTTCCTTGGTCATAGGATTGTTGCAGAGATCTATTGTTTTTGCCTTTGATTTAGTTGCGTTGCCACACCATGACTCACACCACAGCCATTCTTGTGGGAGCGAAAAGATGGGTACTAAATGCTGGGCATAGTTTGGAAGGTCCTAAGAGAGGAATGGCATTCTTAGTACCAAAAAGAAATGGACAAGAACAATAAATATTGCTATAAACTTCAGAAATACTTGAGAAAATCTTGTTACACAAACTTCACCTAACATCAAGAGAGACACTTGTAGCTCTTTTAAGAGCATAAATATTAGGCGCCGCTTGGTACGAGGGTTCAGGAATCAAGAATTGGAATCACCACCATATTTGTTGCTTGTTAAAGAGGTATGGACATTGAAAAATTGGAATGAAATCTAAAAATCCGGTGACTCTTATGTTGGGAGGTTTTGGTTGATTACCAAATTTGACTCCTAAATGAAACATAAAAAATCCAAAAATAAATAGGAATCTTCCTTCCTCGAAATCTCGTCTGTTCCTGTACTTCTACCTTGACCACTTTGCATCTTCACCCGACATTCTCCTCTCTCTCCCTCACCATCCCCGTGTAAAAATTCACCTTCTTACTCCACCTTCTTGTTCGTCACCGACGTCGGACCTCTTTCCTCACTCATATTCTCCTCCCAAAACCAAATTCTGCTACTTTTTATGGTTTAATAAACCTACAGCGTAGTTCTTTAAAAACCTGACTATCAGCAAAATTTCCACCTAGAAACAGCAGTCGGCAATGATAAGGTATGTGGGTGGTTTTGGCTGCAAAAGATACCCAGAACCAAAGAAGATGATGAAAGTTTGTAGTTTGAATTTAGATCTATCTTAGATTGGAAAAGTTTGGAAATCTTGAGGCTAAAAACAGTAATTGTAGGAGCTCCAAAGTAGCAGTTAATTGTGATTCTGTTTGAGTTTGCCAGCAGTGGTGGTTCAAGGAAGAGCTGCTGCCAATTGGCGGCCAAAGCTGGCGGTATGTCCTGCAACGAAGAGGGAAAAGGAAAACAATATTTTATCCTGATACCTAAACCTAAAAAGTTTTACCAAGCAATATAAATTGGAATGATCACACAGGGCCATACCCATACTACTTATTTATATATAATACCAATTCCAATTACAATCCCGGTTCACGAACCAATTGGACCCTTCATAACAGTTTCAAAAACTGTCCACAGTCAGACATTCAAAGACTGTCTTAACTCACTCCAGGTAACGTTCAATTCCAGATGTACGCCCATGTCATGGCGTACACCTCATACACAGACATAATTCAAACTATATCCAGTACCTTCCCTTAACATAGCACCTTTCCGCTCCTCAAATAAAACATCAGACACACACAGGCACAAATACTCAAAAGTGCCATGAATACAGACACAAAAGTCAACCAAAAAAGACCCTGTTTTTGCTGAAAATTCCTTTTAAGTAGATAACAAGATCCAAACCATATTTAACAGTTTCAACCAAGACAAAAAAATCAAATTTCAGAAACTAAAGTTGAAAGCAGATGTTAAAAATGTTAATATATTCGGATAGCAGAGTATACATGTTGAAGTTCAAATTCAGCTCTGATAATTGCAAACATCTGCAACTCCAAACCCCTCTGGAATTTTTGGGAAATCAAAATGTTGGGAGTTAATCTCTTATATGCTTGTGTTTGAGCATGTGCCCTTTGGGATTTGAATGTGGAACACCCCACCTAGCATGACGTGGCTACTAAATGAAGTTCTGTTCAGGGATATTTTTGCTGTTTCTTATCCTCTCCCTTTGAGTTTGGAAGGTGGGATAAGAGTTGGGGAAATATTTAAGTGGCACAATGTGTGAAAGGGGAGCAGGTTCCATGGAATTGTTTAACATTGCTAAAGGTACATCATCAAGACCCCATCTGCATACAGCTAGACAAACCTAGGGTTCCAAAAGTATTCACCACATCTGTGTACTTAAGAATAGTACACACAGAGATCTACACTCAATAAACAAGTTATGCTCAAATATATTTTTGACAAGATTCACAATTTCTCAGCATTGTTAACAACCCGTAGATTTACATGAATTTCTATTTTTAAGGTGATATTTTAAGCAAGAAAACAACACACAACCAGAATAATGAGCTATTTAGGGTAAAGATAAACCTAAGTGAGAAAAAAATATTAATAAATCAAAATACTGACTAACCTGGTCCAAATTAGAAAGACTGTTTGGATCTTTGCTGAGAGTTTCATAGAACACTCTTAACTGATCCCCAGCTGCAGTTTCTCGAAACTTGACGAGATCAACAACGTACAAAGCACTACAATGGAGTACATGCATGACAGATCTAGCTACATCAAGAATTTCTAACACTAATACTGGATAAGTTCAAAGTTCTATACCTACCTAATATGATATGGTCTTCCTCGCAAATGTTCCTTCCAAAAACCCTGTCAAAGAAGTTGGAATATTCAGGCAGCAAAAGTGATGATACCATCAGGTGTTCGACTAATATCTACTAATGTGCTCTTTGAAACACACAGAGAGAGAATGGGGGATGCAGGAGGAAGGACTTTTGAATACATAAAGTAGGTTGTGTGCACCTGTTTCCAGAAACGATAACCATCCATCTCTTTGTTGTTATCACAGAAAGGGGTGTATGCGAGGGGTCGTCCTTTTAAATTCATGTCATAAAGTTCTCCCATATCAGCCCTGACAATCTGATCTGCATCAACAAATATAACCTGCAGGTTTGAACAATCAAGGATTTCAGTGTAAGCCCCTTCAAATAATGCATGCAAACACATGTCAAATAAAGGAGGGGTGGGGATGGGGGGCAGCAGATGCTAACTCAATCAAGAAGCATATCCCAGTAATGCATAAGCAAGAAACTAAACCACCTTCTCCAGAGCAAGAGGGAAAATGACATCAAGAAACAAGATTTTGTATGCCCATATAATTCGCTGCTTCTCTCTCTGTTTGTGTAACCATGTAGGCCATTTGTAGGTAACTAACTCGTACTCAAAACCATATTCTTGTGCCATATGTGGAATTACATCCTGCACAACAAACGACAAGTAAATCCTCAGACATTTCAGACAACTGAAAAATACCAATCTGCTCCAAAAAATGACAATTTTCAAAGATCAGGAGGAATAAAATGAGAAACCACAAAACCTTGAATTGAGGAGAAAGGTAGTTCTTTATAAACCAGAACTTCACAGGTCTGCGCGTGTTCTTCAGGACACTCAGCATCATTATTTTCAGGAAGCGTTCATATCTGTGGAAACAGAATCTAATCAGGCAACCAGAAGGCGGAATAATAAGTAAATTTAAGTCCAAGAAGAAAGACCAGACAAATATTCCAAAACAAATGAGAATAGGTCCTTTCATGTAACACTAGCTAGATATTTTTGGGCATATACCTAATTTTATGAGTACATTGTTACATATAAATACTATCTCAGGATGCTCCACGGCACAAACAACGCTTCAGAGTCACTGGACATCATTGTAATGCAGAGTGGATAAAGGAGAAAGGAAGATGCAGAAGATGATACTCACAGGTGCCCAGAAGCAACAGAAAATATATTTATTGTTTTCCCACGTCGACCAGTATTCCCATGCTCCTAAACAAAGGTGTGTAAGCTTATCAATCATTGGCAAATACTGTTTTTAGGTTCCTTGGAGCACCAAGCTTAGTAGAAAGCAAAGGAAACATATGTACTATTAAGCCAACTTCATACATGATGCTAACACCTTGGGCCAAAACTTTACATTTTTGAGATAAATACAAAATATAATTACCACTGAAGTGCTTTCAATCTTCTTAGAACGGTCACTGCCACCAATAAATCCTGAAGCCCATTTAAGTAAATTAGAGTTCCAACTCTTCTGATCTCCCTGAACCATTAACAGACAAATGGTATTAACAGCTTACAAGCCATCCAATAAATGCCATGTACCTCATACTTTATGACAAGTCAA
The DNA here is from genome assembly GCF_036785885.1 of Coffea arabica. Classification (NCBI taxonomy): domain Eukaryota; kingdom Viridiplantae; phylum Streptophyta; class Magnoliopsida; order Gentianales; family Rubiaceae; genus Coffea; species Coffea arabica. Next base: position 20,555,312 of record NC_092312.1, on the reverse strand, counting down.
AATAAATAGTAGATACTGTTGACAGAATAAATTGCTCACATTTCTGTTTTGTCTTGAATGACTTTCGTCACTATCAGAAGCAAGTAATAATTTCTCATTTTCCTTGCCCTTTTTCTTCAACACTTCCAAGTGAACTAGTTTGCCTCGCAAATCATTTATTGTGATCTGCTTTGACAAAGTTGTGTACGGACTTCCATCACCATCCTCTTTCATGACATACAGCTCGGAGCTTCTACCCGGTGCAAGCTGCAGGTACCAAACCCCAGGAAAGACTTTCATTTGCCAATACCCCAAATTGGCCATGACTAGAGTATCAACCAAGTGTGGTGTACTCTTGGTACCGAGGATCAGCTGAAGGCCTCGGGGAGGTTCATGATCCTTCTCTGAGCAATGTCCTGTAAACATAGTTATCACTTGGCGTGAGAAAATGATGCACGGATGACTTTATGCCTGTAAAATACTAGTCAAACCAAACAACATTCAAAATATTAATCTTGTTAAGTGTTTGACACCCTATACCTGTAAGAACAAGAGCTTCAAGTTCAAACACTGCTTGCAATGTTCTGGCATCACCTAGGTTTTCAAGCAGTATATTGTCCAAGTCATGGCTAAAAACACCAAGGCAAAGAATTAGAAATATTTCGTTTGGAGGAGAGTTGCATAACACAAAGGGACAAATAAAATTAATTTAGCATGTAGAGATGTGAGTAAATTCAATAGAGAAAACAACAAGAAAAACATACATAGCAATTACAGGCTCAACAAGCCATGGCTCTGGAACATCAAGATTCATTGTAAGAGTTTTAGACAGTGGCATATTTGCAAAGAAGGCTTTGGGGCCATAAACTGTGTCATCAATACTACTGAAGTCATCCTGCCAAAATCATTTACTAATAAGATCACCAGTCAAAAAATTCTAAAAAGGGTCAAGAGGATGTGATGGCTTGATGATACCAGTGTGGGAACTACATATCTGTAGTAAGTCTTCAACGGAAGATCAACAAGGGAACTCTGCAAGGAAAATATCACAATATTGTTATCTTCATATACAGCTTCCCAATGATTTCAAATTTTCAACACGAGTTATAGACTTATAGCAAGAACTTCATCACAAAACATACAGAAATGCAAAAACAAGTTAAAAGTAGGATAAACATAATTTGTTGAAGGCAGGGCAATTGACTCCAATATGTTGTAGGATAATCAAACTACAGACACCCCCCAACCCCCCCCCCCCCCCCCCCCAAAAAAAATAAGGGTCTTTTTTTTTTTGAGAATCCAAATAGTTAAGATGACAGAAGTCACACTTGGTTTTGTTGGAAAGGTTTAATTTTCAAACAATAAAATTCTAAGAGACAGAATTTGAAGAGAAAGGGCACATTGGCAGAAAAACCAAAGGAGACATGAAACAAGAAACTAGTTCGTCAAGACACACACTATGTAAAGCACAGACTAAAATGAAAAGTAAAGTTCATCTTTTCATTTTTCTTTAGGTATAAGCGACTTATTTTGGGGAAAATAAACCAATATGGAAATTAATACCAATCATCCAGGTTCTTTTAGGCATCAAAAGAACCAATTATACAAAAAAAAAAAGCAATTAAACAGAAGTATTATCAACAAAAAGCACATTCATTATGGTTCTGAAATAACATACCACTGGATTAAGTAGCAGCCTCATGCTTGGCTGAATGTACTTCGACAAAAAGCGAAGAAGAGACGATAATTTTTGACCAGAAGAACTCAAAGGATCAATAACAGCATCAATGTGAATGCTTGAATCTTCATTGTCAAGTACAACAGCACTGGGCATTACCAAAAAGGGATCCAATGAATTTAGTACACAAGCTTTTTCAAATGAAAGGGCATTAATCATGTTCCAGGAATTCAGGAGTGCAGCCAAAGAAGATGTCCATGTTCGAAAAATTCAATAAGAATCTTCAAGATGTGTTTCAGCATGTAATTATTAAAAATCACCAAAAAAAAAAAGAGTGAAATCAACTAGGTAGTCTGCAGCAACAAGCTTATTTAAAAAAAAGGACTCATGAAAGCTTGTGCACAAGCACACCTGTATTGAAGACTGCACCACCTTTTTGGCACAACACAGAGAAATATGACAAAGAAAGTACAAGTCAGAAAAGACAAAGAAATAAGATCTTGTGATTTGTTCAGATGAATGTGCCAACGTTAAAATCACAGCAATTCACAAAGATCAGAGCAGTTATAAAAAATCCTAAACTCTCTTCATGCACTAGGTCTTCATCCATAGCCTTTGCTAATTCATGGCAAACAAAAACGTTGAAGAAAAAATTTATGCTGCAAGAATCCTGAAGTAAAAGATAAAACTTGCAAGAGAAACCTCATTCTCTGGCACAGGTGATAATAAGAGAATAAGTAATTAAACTCTGAGCAGTCATTGTGAAGGACTTCATGTAACTTAACCCAAATTATTTTCTGATAACTTTTAGCACCATGAATGTGGAAAAGCATAAATGGTGAATGCTTGAGAATGTTACACAGTATGTTTAAGCACACAAACTTGGGCAAAACAGATTTTTCAGGAAACATATGTCCCTAATGGAAGGGCCTATAACATTTTTCAGATTGAGCATTTTCCCTGATACTTCTTCCCTCTGCAGAAACATTCAAGGAAGCAGGTAATTTTCAAACCCGGTTAGCAGCTGAACATTGATATGTGCAAATCATGTAGTTACAAAGATTAATAAACTATGGAAAACTTGGTAATGAAGTTAATTAGCCTCAACCATGATTCCAAGAAAGAAAAATATTTTCACAAGGACAATTGACCATGTTCAGGCAATATTCAAGATTGAGCTAACCTGCAGGTGGAGCTCAAAATTTCAAAGCGAGCACTTTCAGAATTCCGTTCTCTCATAGCCATTGAAGACGAGATGGACAAGATGATGTCACTGATGAATTTGCTACAAGGACAAAGCATCATCCAGACATTTAAACCAAAGTTTTTTAAGTATTGCGAAACATAAACTGCTGAAAAAGGAAAAGTATGACATCTATTATGAGCAACATCACAGCATCTATAACAATAAGCTATATTGATAACCCTAGTTCTTTTTCAAAGACTTCTAAGTGGGAGGTGAATAAGGTTTTTTATATACAGGATAATGTAGAAAAAAAGAGGTCAGAGATGCAGACGATAAATCAGAGGTAACCATTGTGACGTTGACAGAATCTGCTAGCTTCCACATTACTTTTCATTATCACTAAGCAAAATTCTATTGGATACTACAATGATGAATATTAAAGAAACAAATTCTCTTTTGGGACTATTAATATCATTTAAAACAAACCAACAACAGGAACATACCTTGTCAACAAGTCAGGATCCATGTCCTCCCATTTTAATTCTTCAATGATGTCAGCAATCTGCTTTATGCGTTGTTTAAACTCTATTGACTCTAAAAGAGACAAATCATGGCTCAAGAAAACACCACCACCAACAGGAACCACCTAGAACCGCAAAATGAGATTGTAGAAAAATGACTGGTATATATGTATGAAACTACTGATCAATTGGAAAAAAAAAAAGAACAAATTACTGATCGAACACAAACTAACACAGCAAAAACTGCAGTTTTTGAATATCAATATCCCAAAAAAGTTCTTTTGTAATGTGATTTAGGGTAAGATTAGATAGACGGATTGCAAAACTTCAGATCCATGGCATCAAATCCAATTATACACGTTTGTATGATTGAGAACATAATGTATCACATCCTAGGTCAATTCGATCAAGTTTAAATGCATGAAACTCCATGGAATATTGAAATCATTGTCTCAATTTTTATTCTAAGATAACTTTCAATAATGTACTTAAAACCTTCAAAAATACTCTCTGTGCAAGTTACATAATGTATCACATCCTAGGTCAATTTGATCAAGTTTAAATGCATGAAACTCCATGGAATATTGAAATCATTTTCTCATTTTTATTCTAAGATAACTTTCAATAATGGACTTAAAACCTTCAAAAATATTCTCTGTGCAAGTTACATAAGACAAAGCTAAGAATGGACCAAAAATAAGGAGACTTAGATGTCAATACTATTGCATTTCAAATCACTCCCAAAATTCAATCTACCAATCAAAATCCAAAAATTCTCCAAACCAGATTCTAACTTCAATGAAGCATAAGGCACCTCAAAGCAAACTCACCCTCCCATTTGTGATAACTGCGTTGACACCAGAATGAAAACCAAGTTGCCTGTACAAAAACTGTGCTACCTGCACATTTGAAGGGTTAATGTCAGCTAGTATTCGACCACGTTACAAGTATTCATGAGTAACTGAAAGTCTGATGAAACCTGTAAAGATGTTGGAATGGCTAAAACTTACAACTCCGAATTGTCAATGTTTATTCAAATACCACAATGACCCTCCCAAAAAAACAAAAATTGCTTTATAAACCTTTTTCTTGTTGACTGATGTTCTATGTGGTATCAAAATGAGAGAGTATAGTTAAAAGTGAGCCTCGAAATTAAATACTTGACCTAAAAGGCTAAAACCTTTTAAATGCCATGATAAAGTAAAAACATGAGAGACTATGCCCTTTTAATCTTTGCCGAGAGTACTAAAGCTAAAAAAGAAATGAAGGCTACATTGAACGGTAAAAGAATAAGAATGTTATATCTTATTCATCTGTGTAGAAGTCAAGATTCAAAAGGAGAAAAAAACATGATGCAAACCTTAATCAAGTGATTTTTCAGTTTACCAACTGAAAAAGTGGAAAGAGGGGATTCATAGCCCTTGGATGGCAATCCACTTGCAACAGCTAAGTCAACAACTTTATCAATAAACTCTTGGCTTTTTTCATTATCTGGAGAAGTTGATGTCATGTACTCCCGTTCATACAACGAGCATACTTGATCCAAAAATTCTAAAACGCCTTTCTTATGACTGCATAGGCCCACCAAGCATTATTGGGGAATTAGGAGATGTCAAATTAAAAAGGTAAACAAAACATAAGCACTCAATATACACATAAAATAGGACCAATTCAAGAATCAACAAGCTGAAACTGTAAAAAGTAGGAAATTTTTGACAAACCTATGAGAAGATGCAGCTATTTCAAAGACTTTCACGAATATGTAACTCAGTGAATTAGCTTCCTCATTAGAATTAAACAACACACCTAAACGTGCAATTTTTGAACCTCCCATCTGCAAACAGAACAAAGGTCCTAAATTCCCACAGATAACTGCAAGGTATAAATGATAAAGGATGCAATTACCAGATAACTTAGTCCTTCGCGAAGCATTTTAATCCCTTTTTTTGAAGTAAAATCGACAGCGAGAAGATGAGACACGGGCTTTATATCATCCACAGCTAGTAAAATAGATGAAGAAGAGATTATATTCGAAAGATACATTTAAAAACCCAATAACTACTACAATTGTATTTAACTTTGAAAATGGATAGTTCAAGCTAGGCTGCAACTTACTATCAGAAGAATGCAGGTAGCTAATCTCATTTATCCAAGACCCATTTCTGAGAATCGACGCAGATAAGGAGACAAACTTTGGTTTAACTTTTCCACCAGCTATAATCTACAGCATTAGAACAGAACAGAGACAACTTATATATGCAAGTTAACAGGTCCCATAAGCATTCACAGCAGATGAAGTCTATAGATTGGAGTCAAATTTTCAGTACCTGAGGATTATAGCGCTGGATGCCACTTTCTGCAAGAAACTTGTCCAGAACATCTGTATTTGAATTTATGAGGCCATAATAAACTTGTTCCTGTATCCTAGGAAGCTCATCATTCATGGCATTAAAAAGCGCCTCCTGGATAATCAGAACGATATCACCATATTAGTGTTTCAATCTATTCCAACTTTATTGATTAAATTTCACCACACTGCAATTCAGACACTGAGGTTTCAGAGTGATGTAACAATCCATGCAAGCAAAAGAAGTTGGATCACTTACGAACATGTGATGTAACAATCCATTCAGACACAGGGTATTAGAACACATATAAAAAATTTAGCTCAAACTACTAAAAGAAGTTGGATCACTTATGAAAAAGAGGAATTATGGCACAAACAGAAACATGACGAATTTGACCTAAATTTATCTAGCAATCCGTAGGGAAGAGGGAAAATCGTCCAAAAAGCACTTTGAACCCAAAAAAAAAAGGATAGGCATTATGAGGTAAGCACCACAAAAAATTTCAGCTGTACAACAGTAGATAGTGAATCATATCTGTCGAAGATATTATCTCCTATGATTATGGGAGATATTATCTTCCATAATTACCTCCCATAATTATGGGATTTTATTGCTTATGATCAATCAAGTTTGAATAGATAGGATATGAGTTGATTATGTAATCCCTAAAATCATGGTTCTATTACCTTAAGTGGTGGCAGAACTATGATAGGGTTGTCCTATATATGCCTACCTTGTAAGCATATTTAGTTAGTGGGAAAATAAAGAAAAGGAGAGTTTTTTGTTCATTTTTTCCTTTTCTGTTAAAGTTTACATGGTATCAGAGCTCCGGCTCTGTACCAATTCCTGCCATGAACTACCGAGCAGCCATGACTGGATCGACTGCTCACACAAGAGAAGACTCATCCTCGTCTTCAGTAGTTATCCAAACTACAGATTACTCCGCTTCAAATTCTTCTTCCCTACAAATAACCGTTCATAAATTAAATGGTTCCAATTATCTGGAATGGGCTCAATCTGTAAAGCTGGCTATCGATGGCAGAGGTAAACTCGGCCACCTTACTGGAGAAATTCAACAACCAGCTGCTGAAGATCCCAATTTGAAGAGATGGCATTCAGAGAACTCTCTAGTTATCGCTTGGTTGATAAACTCTATGGAACCAGCAATAGGAAAGCCACACTTATTTCTGCCCACAGCCAAGGATGTGTGGGACGCTGTCCGGGATATGTATTCCGATATAGAGAATTCGTCTCAAATTTTCAATCTCAAGACGAAATTGTGGAAATCAAGACAAGAAGATAGAGATGTTACAACCTATTACAATCAGATGGTAACTTTATGGCAGGAATTGGATCTTTGTTATGAGGATGAATGGGACTGCCGTGCAGACAGTGTTCGATACAAGAAACGGGAGGAGAACGACAGAGTCTATGTCTTCTTGGCTGGACTAAATCAAGAACTCGATGAGGTGCGAGGTCGTATTTTGGGCAGGAAGCCTCTCCCCTCCATTCGTGAAGTATTTTCTGAAGTCAGAAGAGAAGAATCAAGGCGTAAGGTGATGCTGAAGTCATCACCAAAGTCCAAGGCAGAGGATGAAGTTGAGACTTCAGCATTGGTTTCTAAGGGGACAGATTTGGACGGGGATAAAAGAAGGAAGCCTTGGTGTGAACACTGTAAAAAGTCGTGGCACACAAAGGACACATGCTGGAAATTACATGGGAAACCATCGAATTTCAAGAAGAAAAATGGAGGTGATAGCAAGGTGTTGCAGACTGTGAATGAGGATTCTCAAAAGCAACAAACTGACTTTGAGACACCAGCCTTCACAAAGGAACAATTAAGCCAACTGTACAAACTCTTTAAGTCTCCACAATTTTCAGTCACTGAGCCAAAAAGCTTCACTCCTTTCTGTTCTTTTGCTAAAAATGGTAAACCTTTTACTATTGCTCTTTCATGTAAAACATCAAATGCATCTTGTCCACGGGTTATATGGGGTTATTGATTCTGGGGCCACTGACCATATGACTAGTGTGTCACAATTATTTTCTACCTACAGTCCATGTGCAGGCAATAAAAGGGTCAAGGTTGCTGACGGATCATTATCCGTCATAGCTGGCATAGGTTTCGTTGTCATCTCTCCTACTCTAACACTTCATAGAGTTCTTCATGTTCCAAAGTTATCATGCAATTTGCTGTCCATAAGTAAATTAACTAGGGATCTCATGTGTCGGATTAATTTTTTCCCCTCTTTTTGTGAGTTTCAGGAACTGACCACGGGGAGGATGATTGGATGTGCTAGAGAAAATGGGGGACTTTACTTCCTTGAAGATGGATCAGATATGACAACACCAATCAAAAACACATGTTACGGGTATGTCTCTATTACTAGTAATAAAGAGATTATGTTATGGCACTTTAGACTAGGACATCCTAGTTTCTATTACATGAAATACTTATTTCCAGATTTGTTTAAGAATAAAGATTCATCTTCTTTTCAATGTGAAATCTGCGAATTGGCTAAACATCATCGGTCTACATTTTCTATGCATCCTTATCAGCCCTCAAAACCGTTTTTTCTATTACATACTGATGTTTGGGGTCCCTCTAGAATTTCAACTTCATCTGGAAAAAAATGGTTTGTTACATTCATCGATGATCACACAAGAGTTTGTTGGGTGTATTTGTTAAGAGAGAAATCAGAGGTTGCAAGTGTGTTTCAAAAATTCTACAGCATGGTTTTGACACAATTTCAAGAAAAAGTCAAAATTGTTCGGAGTGACAATGGAAAAGAATATTTCAATAAAATTTTGGGAAGTTTTTTTCTTGAAAAAGGGATTGTGCATCAAAGCTCCTGCAATGATACCCCACAACAGAATGGGGTAGCTGAAAGAAAAAATAAACATCTTTTAGAAGTGGCGAGGGCATTACTTTTTTCAAGAAATGTTCCTAAATATCTATGGGGCGAAGCAATTTTAACTGCTACATATCTCATAAACAGAATGCCCTCAAGAACCTTGAATTTCCAAACTCCTCTGAATTTTTTCAAAACCATTTATCCCATGCCTCGATTAACATATGAAGTCTCATTAAAGGTGTTTGGGTGCATATCCTTTGTTCACAATCATGAACAAGGTCGAAGTAAGTTAGACCCTCGAGCAAGAAAATGCATTTTTGTTGGATATGCACCCACGCAAAAGGGGTATAAATGCTTTGACCCCATTTCGAAAAAAATGTTTGTAACCATGGATGTAACATTTTTTGAAGATAAACCTTTCTTTGGAGATCCTCTTCAGGGGGGGACTCGGCATGTAGAAGAACTTGTAGAAGATGATGATGTTTTTCGTATTGAAAATCAAATTCCTGATCAAAATTTTGTTGATAGGAGAATTGATTTTTCTGATTTTTTAGAAGAATCTGCAGCACAATTTCCTCAACAAGAATCTTTTCAAGATAATAATCCTGAAAAAACAAATGACACTCTTCAATTTGCCCGTCAAAAGGATTTTGAAAAACGTGAAAAAATTGATCAGGGATTAGAAGAGGATCTCTTGTCTTTAGTGCCAATAATAGAGTCGAATTCTCTTAGTGAAAGAGATGGGAATGTAACTGAAAAAACCTTGAAAACCTATGTCCGGAAAAATCATCGAGGAAAAGATAAAGCTCCCCCTTCTCTTCACGACAAGGAATCCGAACCTAGGACAGAATTTAATGTTTTTGAGTCATTAGATAAAGTTTCCTCTGATTCAAAGATTGCTGATTTGGATCTTCCTATTGCACTTCGAAAGGGAGTGCGTTCTTGTACCAAACACCCTATGACTAACTATGTCTCTTATGAAAAGTTATCCCCTACCTTCTTGACATTTACTTCACAACTTTCTTCTGTGGAAATTCCAAAGAATGTACAGGAAGCATTACAAGTTCCAGAGTGGAGAAAGGCTATTGAAGAAGAGATGTATGCTCTTGAGAAGAATCAAACATGGGAAGTAACAAACCTGCCACAAGGGAAAAGGACAGTAGGATGTAAATGGGTCTTTACCATCAAGTATAATTCCGATGGGACATTGGAACGGTACAAAGCTCGATTGGTGGCTAAAGGGTTCACTCAAACCTACGGGATCGATTATCTTGAAACTTTTGCTCCAATGGCAAAATTAAACACTGTTAGGGTGCTTCTCTCAATAGCAGTAAACCTTGATTGGCCGCTCCAACAACTTGATGTCAAGAATGCATTTTTAAATGGTGATCTGGAGGAAGAGGTGTACATGGAGTCTCCCCCTGGATTTGAAGGGAAGTTTCAGTCTAGAGTTTGCAAGCTAAGAAAATCGTTATATGGTCTCAAACAATCTCCTAGGGCCTGGTTTGAAAAATTTACTAGGTCGGTAAAGAATCAAGGCTATACCCAAGCTCAGAGTGATCACACCATGTTTGTTAAACACTCCAAGGACGGGAAGATAGCAGTACTCATTGTGTACGTGGATGATATCATCCTCACAGGAGATGACTTAATTGAGATGGAACGGCTGAAGAAAAGTCTTGCTTCTAGCTTTGAAATCAAAGATTTGGGAACACTACGATATTTCTTAGGGATGGAGGTAGCTCGGTCCAAGAAGGGCATTGTTGTGTCCCAACGCAAGTATGTTTTGGATCTTTTAAAGGAAACAGGGATGAGTGGATGTCGACCTGCAGACACTCCTATGGATCCGAATCACAAGTTAGCAGATATAAAAGATGGAACACCAGTTGATACTGCTCGATACCAAAAGTTAGTAGGCAAGCTAATTTACTTGGCTCACACTTGTCCTGATATAGCTTTTTCAGTGAGTGTTGTGAGCCAGTTTATGCATTCTCCATATGAAGAGCACCTTGATGCAGTATATCGAATTCTGAGGTACTTAAAAAGTACTCCAGGAAAGGGATTGTTCTTTAAAAGAGGAGATCGAAAGACCATTGAAGCTTATACAGATGCTGATTGGGCAGGATCAGTCATTGATAGAAGATCAACCTCGGGGTATTGTACCTTTGTATGGGGCAATTTGGTTACTTGGAGAAGTAAGAAACAAAGTGTTGTAGCTCGTAGTAGTGCAGAGGCAGAGTACCGAGCTATGGCTCATGGTGTGTGTGAGATGTTATGGCTGAAGAGAGTTTTAGAGGAGCTGAAAAGACCTATTGAACTTCCAATGAGGCTCTATTGTGATAACCAGGCGGCAATTAGCATAGCTCATAATCCTGTGCAACATGATAGAACCAAACATATTGAGATTGACCGCCACTTCATAAAAGAGAAACTTGAAGGAGGAATTATCTGCATGCCATTCGTTCCATCAGCTCAGCAAATAGCTGACATTCTCACCAAAGGACTCCTCAGACCAAATTTTGAACTTCTTACAAGCAAGTTGGACATGATAAATATATACGCACCAACTTGAGGGGGGGTGTCGAAGATATTATCTTCTATGATTATGGGAGATATTATCTTCCATAATTACCTCCCATAATTATGGAATTTTATTGCTTATGATCAATCAAGTTTGAATAGATAGGATATGAGTTGATTATGTAATCCCTAAAATCATGGTTCTATTACCTTAAGTGGTGGCAGAACTATGATAGGGTTGTCCTATATATGCCTACCTTGTAAGCATATTTAGTTAGTGGGAAAATAAAGAAAAGGAGAGTTTTTTGTTCATTTTTTCCTTTTCTGTTAAAGTTTACAATATCAATAGCTGCAAGTAAAAGCAAATAGTTTTCAAGCAAATCCTAAGAATTACAAATAGTGCAAAAAATTTTTTAAAACAGAATTGGTAGCTGTACCTCATTAGAGTCATAGACAAGCCCATTCATCAAGAGGCAGCATTGCAGCTTGGCCAAACCAAGCTTAAAAACAAACATGGAGCTTTCTTGAGATAGCTCATGATACGTTTTCTCCTTTTCGAGTTTCAACAAAATATCTTGAGGTGGAGTTTTTGCGGAAGGTCTGAAGATATAATGTCAAGAAAATAACCATATTAATGCTGTACAAGTAGCAAGAGAAACTGCACAAATGTCTACTTTGATGTGGATACACAAAAAAATATGAATAGCTATCGGTATCTTACATAAGATGTATAATATGTAGTTATTTTGGAAACTTACAATAGGGTTTCCACAAAAGCTCCTTCCACATGATGAATTTCAGGAGCCTCTTCAGGGGCAGATTCAACGCGCAGCTTATTTACCTGCATTTTCCATGGAAGGCAATCTACTTAGTTATGTTAAATGAACTAAGAGACTGGTGCCCCTTGATGCACTCAGAGCTGAAGAATCATATGCACAAGAGTGATCTACAAATCCATGCATTTTGTTGCTGTAGTCCCAAGTCCCCCCCCCCCCAAAAAAAAAAAACCCCCCCAACAAAAAAAAAGAAAAAAGAAAAATGTGCACTGCCAGATGAAAAGAACAGAGGTTCCCAATCGTGTGTTACTAATCCTCTGGTGAACTCATCATTCTATAACAAATGACAAATTGATTTGCCATATTCAATTTCCAAGAAAAAGATATTGAAAGAAGGAACCAGATTAATACAGTAAAAATGATGCAATATTGAAATGTAGACCTTAATACATGAACCACACCTAAACTAGACATGTTTCAGAAGGCCAGCATCATCAAACAATGCTTAGCCTAACCACACTCCTGGTCCTGGGATATAAGACAGTTAATTATTTACACATGCAATAGCCCACATGCTAATTCCTATGTTTTATCTGGATTAGTATAAAAGACGCAGATTGCAGGCAACACAGTTAACAGACATTTCTTAAGCAAATCCACATGGATTATTCAGTACAAAGTTTTTGATCAATTTAAACATGACAATCTTTTTTTTTTTTTTTTTAAATTTCTGTTGGCGATAAAACAGGTAGCTCAGTGGCACACACATTAATTGATGATTAGCAACAGACATATTGCATATTCTTTTTTTGGGCTAAAATATGAAGAAAGAAATTACGTGACAAGAATACTGCAGACCAACAATAATAGTAAAGAAACTAAGGACATACATTGCTCAAAAACTGGAAAGCCATTAGATTCCCATGGTTTTCCTTTATATGGAGGAAAAGACGAATGACCTGCAAATAGGATTACCAACAGTATCAGTTAGTACTATACATTCAATTTGTCATTACTAACGTGAAACAAAAAGAAAAAAATATTCAAACTGTTCAACATAAGACATTTCATTCACTCATAAAATTTAAGCTCTTTCCTGACAGAATATCGTCCACAACATAAGTACAAATTAGTCTTCATTTGCTTATCTGAATTTACAACATGAATCTTGATCTACTTACAGATACACTTTCCACCAACAACTAGAGAATTTATTATCCATTCAAGATACTATTGTAGGTCAATCATGTCTTGAATAATCCTATCAGCTCACTTTCGTTTCTGTGTGAGCAGTTTTTGGGTGCGGTGCTTACAGAGATAAACTACCTGCTCAATCTATGAACTCTTGCGTCATATTTAGAAAAACAACACAACAGCTTGGAGTTCATTTCCATTAGCCTGGAGGGTAGTTTATTGGTATCACTGTACTGAGAAAAGAATCGATTAGGCAGCCTCTTTCCTTATAACAGGTGAAGGGCTCATGCCACCAAAGTATCTGGAACCAAAGACCTTGACTCCAAGCCTTTAATTTGACATTTCCCAAATTTGCAATGAGCCAGCTTAGGAAGTTATTGAGTTAAATATTATATGTTTTGAATGTGTGTTTTTCATCTATAAAACTTCAAAGGACTTTGGTAATTTAACTAGTGGGTTGGCCATTGATTCACTGGATGATTGCATGATCACACCAGGTTAGGCGTGCATTTGTACTCCAAACTAGAGTCCAGAAAGGTGTAAAGGTCAAATTCTTGGAACCAAACCCAAGTTTACTTGGTCAAGGTAACAACTTGGTCTCCAAAACTACTCTGTTTGCAATTCAGGCCCAAGATTTACCAGAAGGAACAATACCAATGAGTTTCAAAGAATTGCAGGCAAAGTAATTGTGAACTCTGTTACAGAAATTACCACCCCAGTAATCCATGGTATCAAGTGCTGAAGGTAGAGGCTCTTATGAACAAAGTCTAAAAGACAAAACGAAATCATATCACTGAATGAGAACTAGATAAAACAAATTAATGCTCATTTTTGTAATTCCTAGAAGAAGCACTTCAATTGAATCATAACAGATAAGTTTTTCCAGGATTACCAAGGAAGAACAGGCCATGATTAAATTTTTTCTTTTAATTTTTTCCAATAAGAGGATAAATAGCAATTACTGTACTGACTATAGATGAGGGTTCTAACAATTAGAATAAGATGGATGCCATTACCAAACTGGAAACGTCTTCTTCAGATTTAAGGTCATCCTCCAGACTACGTTGGAGCTCATCACCATTAGCTTCAATCTTCTGGATTATGTTCGCAGAGTACAATATCACACCAAATCTCATAGGCAGGTTATTCTCAAATAAAGAAATAACCATCTCGATGGTCTGCATGATTTTGAAGGTTACATGAGCAATTAAAACATTAAAAAGTAGAACATCTAACAGACTAGTAACTTGCCTCAAGCCCACAAATGGAAGCTGGATCCAAAACATAAACTGCATGATATATGTTTTTACGAATATATCGTAATTGTCCAGGGAAAACTGGCATAAGAATCTACATCAAAAAGAGAGAAAAGCTTGTTTATGGACAATATACAATCTAAGCAGTCTAAAGCTACAAGAAAACACAACACAATTCAACTTAAAAATTCACCTCATTTATATTGCTGCTCCAACGCTTATATATGATGTCATGCTCCAAATCATTGAGATAGTGAACATGTGTAGAACGAAAATCTACTCGAATCATGTTGGATTCCGAAGGCGGTAGAATTGAAAGAAGTTTCCTCACATTGGTTGAAGGAATCTGCGGGTATTGATAAGCTATATTAGTAATGTACCTCAAAAATGATCCAAAAAGTATACACAAAATCTTAGTACAGCTCTATCATTCAGCTGCTTCTATTGAGAACCAAAAAATGAAAATTAATAAGTGTGTAGGCAAGCTGGTGGGAAAGAGGAAAAGAAAATCTGACTCTAGCCAAGATAACATTGATTGTACTTGCAGAAACAAACAAATACATAGAAAACATTGGCCAAAATTCCACAAACATAATAAATCCATAACTATACACATCACAAGTCTACATTCTTGGTACTATGAAATGGCAACTAAAGCAGAGAAATTTTTTCAATTGACATGCTTAAGTAGCATATGAGTATAGTAGATAGTAAACAGAAACAGAAAATAAGCTAACAGAGACAATCTTTAGTTTAAACATTCTGGCGTATCAGATTCAAGCCTCTCACATCCATTAATAAAAGGCACAGCATAAGGATGTAGTTTTCATACTGCCTGGTGTCAATAAGAATGTTGATAATGCCATTGACCTTTTCTCCAAATGTGCTTGAAGGATTAGTGGTCTAATACTCGCACAAATGAAATACCACTCCAAAATTTATTGAAAAATATTACAGTATAAATTTACACATCTGGGAGAAAGGATGCAATATTCATGCAAATAGCATTGTCAAAAGTTAAATAATGACTGAAGGAAATTATACATAATTAAATTAAGGTTGAGTTCCTTTAATCTGTGAAGTAGAATAAAGATTACACAAAGCATCATAGTACAAGGAGTATGATATTATTCTATCAAATGACTGACTATGGCAGTCTTCCCAGCAAACAGGTATATTGTATTTTCGAAACTCTAGAGAGGCCAGCAACAAAAAATAAATACGCTTTATAAGATTATCTTGTTTACTAGGCCAGGCGAAAAAAACATAAAAGAACACCCAGACACAATAGCTAAGACCGCATAGCCTCTACTTTGCCCCTAAATCAAATTCTGTCACCAAATTTGAGAAAGATTTTGCTTTCTTACCTTCATTTTTGAAAATTGATCAGCCAATGATAACTCCTGCTGGACCATGTCAACCAACCTGACAATAAAGGAATAAAAAAAAAAGAAACATACTTTCAGGAGTTAAATCCAAATGGAAGTGCTGATAGTAAAAGCGAATGATTTACCTAAAAAGATTTAACTTTGTCCAACCAGACTGGAAAAACAAATTCGAAAAATAAAGTCAAAACTCAATTAGGTCACTCTTCAGTTGGTCTTCAGAAGCAACTTCTCTTCCTAACCTTTCAAACTCAGAGTCGAAAGGCCATGGGTGTTCCATTGTTCACCATCATTCTGTAGTAAGAGGTCACCAAGTGTGTGTGTGTGTATTGTCTCAGTTACTTAGAAATGGGTTATAGTAGCAGAGTCAAACAACAGATGGACCAAAAGGTTAACCTCCAACACTTCTTAACATCCTGGTCTACTTTCCAGTGCTAGCAGTCCAGTAGAATTGCAGGCAAACTATGAACCCCCTTAAGCAACTCTCTAGAGCAGCACCAAACACTATTAGATAAAGGATTCTAATAGTTATAAGGTGAACGAAGAATTTTTGCAAATCGACATGATGAAGATCCAAAAAAAAAAAAAAAAGTTTAAGTAAAGGATGAGGTTCAAACTCAAAGAAATCATTTGTTATTACAGGACACCAACATAGGTTCGTAGGCCTCACGCTTTGCTTATGTAAAACAGATGAGAGAACACCAGCCAATAAAGCATCAGTTAACACTTGGTCTCAGTTAATCTGACTGAAGCAGCTTGAAACTCAGCTTGAAAGGGTTTTCAGGCTTTTTATTTCTCATGAGGTATACTATTTTTCTTTTTTTCTTTCCTTTTGTGAGGCCTACTGTTTACCCCTAAGCATTTGAATATTTTCTTAAGATGAAACCAGACTTGTATCAATTTTCAACAGAACTGCAAATTAACTGCAAAGGTATTCCAAAAGTTTGGAATCTTATAATGTAGGAAGCACTGAAAAGGTGCATATAGCATTATGAAAGAAGTCATTCAGACCTTGTTGAACAAAAAAAATATCTTATCATCAAGGAAGCCTTACTAAATTATTGTCTGCAGGCATAAAGTGTCATAACTGTGGCTAAAGGAAGATAGCACTTCATGCTAATGTTTAGCCAATAAGAAGAGAGAGAAATTAAAGAGCCTCAACTGTTTGTTTGCTTCTCTATGTTTGGACTTGGAACAGATAATCTGTTCCCAAGTTGTATAGTTCTTTAGCAAGGATTAATGCTCTTGTGGTGGTGGCCTATATAATAAATTCAGGTTCTACAGCTATAAATTTGATGCTCTTATAGTGTTCATATCTGACTCCATAATTTGTGCACATGTTTTGTAAGATGGAATTATTTCACTCATCAAAAGAAAGTATCAACACGAACCATTCTTCCTTCCCAAAATTAGATTAAGATACAACTCTTTATATAGGTTTTAAGACCCATGCACAATGTACTAGCTGGATAAAGATGTTCAGCTTTCCCAAATTCGTATGGATTGTGCATTAAAGATTTTTTGTATTCTAGAAAAAGATTCATTCTCCAAACATAAAGGAGTTGCAAGGAAAACTGGAAATTAAGAAACTTTTTCTCTTTTCCAATGAAATTTCATATTGTGTTTCTTTAACCCAAATGCTGGTAAAAAACTTTAATGAAGTAAATTAGAATCTAAATAAAACAAAATCAGCACAAACTAAAACAAGATGCAGCTTTGGACAGGTATGGCAAATAATATGCCATCAAAAACATTCTTCTCTTTTGGGCGATTAAAGAGTGAAGTATTGGAATAAAGAAAGTCATATGCTCAGTTCAACATCTCCCCTTAAAGGGACCATTTGTGTTTGCTTGAGCCCAAATGCTAGTGAAAAAACTTTTAATGGAATAAATTAGAATCTAAATAAAACAAAATCAACAAAAAATAAACAATAATGAAGCTTTAGGCAGGTTCAGTAAATGGTACGCTGTCAAAAAGACTCTCTTGGGAGATTAAAAAGAGAGATTGGGGTGGAGAAATTCATATGCTCCAGTCAATATCTTCCCTTAAAGGACATCTAAATGGACACTTTAGTGCACAAAAAAAAATCTAATTCAAGCTGGTCCCAGACAAACCCATCACAAAGGCTCCCACTACAGTGGGATCTCAGTGGAAACAAGCCCTTGCAATCACAAGATGTAGCTGTGGTGCCTTTAACCTGTTCAAAGCAATCTTGAAGGAGCAACCCAGCCTACCAATTATATGTTCTTCTGAACTCAGGGATATAACACGGAGATATGCATAATTCATTGGTTATACAAATAAATTGTCCTTGAGATATTGGCAGTAATCGTTTCCTTATGAAAGAGATAAACAAAATTCAGCTTATGGCAATCAATATCGTCCCTGTTAAATCATCGCTGACTTTTCACTCGATTTAGTTCCATGAGTCCTTGGTTTAAGAGTCATTATGCCACCTTTCCTGTAAGCCCTTGCCTAGACATAGTCTTAAGTCTCCTTCAGATAACAAATTTTAAAGGAAAATATGCCATGGACAGAATATAAGACTGGTAGAGAAAAAACAACTCAGCTGGGGATAAAAGCATTACAGATAAAGGTCAACATCTTCAATATTGATTAAGGCACCATTCAGAGCCAACAAAGACTTGCCAGGCGGGATCATTCTCTGATTTGCAATAATTTCATCTTTGATGGAATCATTGAGCTGAAAAGTATTGAATTACAAAAGGAATTTGTCAGCCTACATGTAATCTACATACAACTGAGAGCTAGTATTACATGAATAGCTTTCTATTGCGCAAAAAAACTGCTATGCAAGATACCAACCTTCATACGAGACAAAGAAGAGACAATGCTAGGAAAGTTCTGATTGATTTCTTGCATTGACTGCAAAGGATCAGATGCATGAACTATCCTTTGTGCAGTTTGATGACCAAGATCTGGATTATGTTGAAAAATAAAATGTACTTCAGCAACCAACATAGTTTGGAAGCAATCATGACTAAGAGAGAAATCAGGATGATTACCTTTCAATTCCCAAACATCCAATGTGTCAGATATTGTGGATGACAACAGATAATCTCTGAAAGCCATAACCTCAGATGTTAATTCTGGCTTGCGTTCCTACTCAAGGAGACATAAACAAAGAACATAAGGTCTAGATAGCTGGGAAGGATAGCCAGTCTTCTAATATCATTATCATTAAATCAAATTCTAGGCTTGTTACAGCTAAGGAGCATTTAGCCAAATGCTTCCTATAAGTCTCACCAGACAATTCATGCACTAGAACTTCCAACTTACAGATCTATCCGCAGGAATTCAACCTTGCCTACATCAATAAAAATACATCCCTTATCTTTTTGCAATGTTACATCAGTCAATGGGTTGCCTGATTTGTCATCAGGTTTATTCTCAATAATATCACCGTTAACCTAAAAAAGAGCAACACAGAAAAAATATTTTGAAGTAGAAAAATAGTCAATTGCAGCAGAAGCACAAATCACATGACAACAAGGGATGCCCTCCTAAAATGAGACCTTAACCTAGTCCACATAACAGAGGTAGTAAAAAGTTTTAACAGCCCGCTTATTAACAAACTTCAAATAGCTGATCAAATATTTCACCCTCCATCTCCCATTGCTGTCTCTGTTCCACCTCAATACTGACAATGTTTGATAAAGGAACTGGAGGGACATTCATGGCAGATAAGACATGTAAACCTACTGGCAAAAGGCCTGTAAAATTGGTTTTCTTAAGTAAATCAAGAAAACCTACTGACAATTGGTTTTCTTACGTAAATCAAGACATGGCAGATAAGACATGTAAACCTACTGGCAAAAGGCCTGTAAAATTTGTCCTGTGGTAATGGCAGACAAATATATTGTATCTAACTAATCATAAACTAGAACAGCTACTTAGACAACTTATTTCCCCAAACAAAGGCAAGACACAATAGAAAAGGATTATCTTCCCAAAACTTAATGATAAGAAGCAATAAGAGATGCTTAACAATACTCGAGGGTCCTATAACAACACTCTCAATATAACTGGTTTGTATTATTATCAAATGCGAAATTAAATTCCAATTAACTGCCACCAGTCACAGCAGCTTTACATTTCTTAATATTTATACACTAATTTTAAAAAAAAAAGAAGCAACATACACTTCTCAGATCATCACAACTGCCTGTTTTTACAGGATCCAGTCCACAACATAAGAACCTTGCACGATTACACCAAGGTTTTTCCTTACTAGTTAAAGGAAAGAATTTGCTAAAGAACCTCCAAACTTGATGAATAGATAGATTCTAAAAGCTCTCCCATCATGAGAAATCAATTTTTGGCTTGCAGAATAGGACCAATCAGTTAACCAAAAAATTATAGAATCACACTTAGCTGCAACTTCAATAAGAAGATACCTGTTCTTTTCCTACAGCTGCTCAATAAGAAATATTTTTAGATTTAAAAATTAAAAGAGAATACTATTTCACTGGCAGTTACCAGGATAAAAGTGGCCATAAAGATATAATGGGTTATAGGCCCTCCCCAGTACCCAAAATAAATAATAATGAAATGGCCACAGAGAAATTCAGAGTCCACCTTCACTCAATTAAGGTAATATTTGTGTGTGTTGCACACAAACTAACTAGTATGTAGAAAAGTTTACACAATAATTTGTTTTAGTTTAATTGCAAGCCATAAAAGTTGATGGCACTGAACCAACACCCTAAATGAAATTACGATGGAGATAACTAACCAAAATCCTCGAGAAGATAAATCCTCTGACATCTTGGCTGAGATCTTCTGTATGAGGGTCTTCAAGAGTGACACCTGCAATGAAAATTAAAAATTTGATAACTTACATTGCATATAAAGACATTTGTGCTGGAAATATAACAGAGAGATAAAAAAGGGTACTTTTCATTTGGAACCCCTGAAGTTTGGTAGTGGCGAGTAGTGACAAAACTTTCAAGAATGGCAAAAAAACCCCACTCCTAGGTTCCATCCAAATTTCTGATAATTTGTGGCAAAAGGGCAGCACTATACTGTCAATTCAACCAACCAACAACTGGGAAATACAGTATTTATCTCCCAATCCCCTTTACACAATCTGTCCTGCCTCTCTCACTGCCCTTTCTTTCCTATGTCCACTACTGAAGGGCTTTGCATTGATTACTTGGAGTGTAATATCAGTGTTTGATGAGATATAGAGTCAAAAAAAATGAGAAGCAAGGATGGATGGGCCAATACATAGCATAACTAGGAGGGCAGGAACTCAACTCCATTGACATATGCATGGAGATCCAAGGTTTTCAAGGGAACTGTGAGGACCTTTGATGTCAAGATCAATACCAAAGCTACAGCTCACGACAAGTAATAAGACACTTGTCTGATTAAATTACACCTTCTAAACAGCTGCTCACTGGTGGAGAAAGCTACAAAATAATTCCTGATTTGAACAGTTCCATGGTTTCGTAAAAAATAATTACCAACCATCATTCTGTTGCCAATTATGGAAATCTCTCTCTTCATTTAGTTAAATCAAGTGCATGGTTCAACAAAACTCTCACACAACTTGTGGGAGGTGTAGAAATCCATCTGATTTAACAGCAATAATTAACTACAGGTTCACCTGAACTCTAGGATGTTTCAGAAGACGTTGCATTCAAGAAGTATTCCACAACACTCTTTATGGAACCAGCTTTTCAAATGAACCTATCCATACATCATAGATACTGTAGGTCTCATCTAATTTAACAGCAAAAGCTAATTGCATATATATTCACCCAGGACCTACAATTTTGGCAAGATGTTGCATTCAAGAAGTGTTACCATCACAGGCTCAACTGACCACCAAGCTTTTTACAAAAACACCATTCATGGATCCTAGATGTTGGAATGGATTTCTTGCAGCAAAATGGGACAAGTAAAGATTTACATCTTCCAATAACTTCCCTCGGACAGAATTTCTCAGGGATAGTGCTTCAATTTGCATGGTTAGTAGTTTCTTTTTCTTTTTTAATTTAAACTATTTATTTCTGCAGAGCTAAATGGTTGTACGGGCCGTGAGAACTAAAATCACCTTATAGCAGTTCAGTGAATCTGGGAACACAAAATCAATACTTCTCGGGGCATAAACTCTAGAGATTATAACTCGAATTACAGTACCTCATTAATGCAGAAGGCAACAAAAAGGATGAAAGAGAGATGAAAAACTATAGGAAATTGGTTAAATAGCAATTCATTCCTAGATAACATCAAATCCAGACACAGAATGCTACAGTGGAGTAACCTGAATAAAAAAACAGACCTTTCTTAACAGCACTATCATCCATAGCTTTGTACTCCATGTTCTTCAAAGCAAGTTCCACACCATAGCCACCCAAGTTCACAGCATCTCTGGTACCAATGGCTCCACAATGACCAACTTTGGATTCACAGCCAGAAGGTAATATGGGTCTAACAACATAGGTGATCTTACCCTGCATTCAATCATGGAATGAATCAGAAAGCAATAGATAGCATTAACAAATTAAGAAACTAATGCTTCTTTCACAGGTTCATCAGATAAAAAACCATCATCCTTGGATGTGTGCTGTTAGAAGTACATTCACTGCTCAGTTAAGAGGCAATCTGTACATATTTGAAGAACAGAAAGAAAAACAAACAAAAACTGTACATGTGCATTATACACATACATACATATACGTATGTATATATTTGTTGCAACACATTTCAGATTAGAAAGGTAATCATTTTCTTTAGACATGGTAAACCCTTTAATCCAAATGTCAGAGCTCACAAGCATTTGTCTTATTACTTAAACTTTACTTGACAACAAACAATTGTATTGCTATTCTAATGGTAGATTTTCTTAAACCAGTAACTTATTAACAAAAGGTGGTGCCAAAGAAACAGCAAAATCAACTAAAATAACATGCAACAGAAACATTACCTAACTACTTAAGCCCTACCTGTCTGGCTGTGCCAACTAAGACATTGTGAAATTCCTTAAAGCAGTCCGTCCCAAGAGCTCCATACAGAATGGCAATAGGACTTCCAATACTTGAATCTGGATGGACATGATCAAATTCAAAAAGCTCGGGCTGCTGAAATTTATCAGTGGTTCTGGCAGTAAAAACAATATTGTTAAACACTGTACTAACAACCTTCAGTGAGATAATTGAAAACCTTGTAAAATTAAAGAAAGAAATACAACATGAATTACAGAGCAAGACTCACGCTTTATCAGGATTTTCAAGCCAAAGTAGCAACTCATTTGCGTCAAAAAGTAGTGCTGCCCCAGTGTCAACCCAACAACATTTTCCATTAGGAGCTCTTGAGTTCACTCCCAAGAGCAACGGTTCAACTTTTTTGCTTTTGGCATTATCATTTGTTTCAAAACCTCCCTCATTGCTAGAAGCTGAGCTATAATCAACCAGAGGAAACGATGAAAGAGAATCCTCTGCTAACTGCCGATACAGCACTAACCTCGGCGATGCTGATCGAAGGGTGAGAGAAAATTCAAAAACTGATGCCAAAGGTTTGCTTAACAAAGACTTCCCATAGTTTACAATTGTTCTCAAGCAATCTTTTGCAGTATGAGAACCAGAGTCTTCACTTCCTTTGAGAAGCCAAAATTCAGTAAAATCCCAATAAAAATCTTTCCATTGACTAGACAGTAACTCCCTGTCAAAAGAACAGCAACATCTCATGAGACATGGAGAGTGTTTTTCCCAAACATGATTAGTAAAGAAACCTGTGAAAGCTAAGTTTCTTGACCCTATCAAGGATTCAGCATGAAAATTAACAAACTCAACCAAAGCTACTTATTATTAAAAATCATAAAAATCATCATTAATGTCATTTAAAGCCGAATTCAAGAACTACAACTACAAAATAGCACAAATTCAAGAGAAAGTAGGACATCCTCAGATGGTCAAGCTAATTTCTCATTTTCTCCAAGGACTCCCAGTATTAAGCACCAAAAACCTCAAAAAGCAGCTAAAAAGCTCCTGATTTTACTTGTACAACCACCAACACCAAAGTATTAAATATTAAACTCTGATCGCCAGATTAAAAATTCATTCTCAGAAAATAGCAGTACGGGTGAGTTTGGAGTGTTTTTCACAATTTAACGACACAAAAACAATCAAATGCTGACGCATTGACACTCCAAGAAAGCATAAGGGAGTCAATTATCTCTTTCATCTTTACCCTCCAAACATTTAGAACCCCACTAATAGGAGCATTAGAGAGAGAGAGAGAGAGAGAGAGAGAGAGAGAGAGAGAGGACCAATCACAAAGTTGGATAGAAAAACCAGCTTTACTCCTTCACTAATTAACTTCAGGAATTTTGATCATAACATCAGAGAAGAACTATCCAATAAAGAATACATTAGTAAAAACAGATTAATTACGGTTAACATAAATTGGAGGGAAAAATCCATAAATGATAAGAGTATCCTTTCCAACAAAAAATAACCATCCAAGCGTTTAATTCGTGGAAACAGCATACCCAGCTTCTAGAAGAAGTGGAGTACCAGACCACTTAGCCCTGAGAGCCACCTGTACATTTTTTGGACTGCGAGTTTGAGCAGAAATCAAATTCCCAGAAAGGCCAACAAAGAGAAGAACAACGAAAAATAACCAAAATCCAGATCTAAAATGGGGCTTCATTTGCTAAATCTTTGATCAAAACTATCCCTTTTCAAGATTAACTGGTTATGGCCATTGATGAAAACCCAATTAAAGATAAAATTTTTCTGGGTTTTTTGATGGCTTCGAGAGGGTTATGAGAGTCCTGAAGTCTCGATTGTTTACAGGCACTGGCAGCGACTTTCGGACTTCACTGACTTCACCTCAGTGCAGTCAGCTGTGCAAGAGCATTTACTGGGCTTACTCCAATTACAGGGCGGTTCACCTGATTCGCATATTCGAGGATTGGATCCAATTACAACGAGACACCTATGAGCCTCTGTAGGTATTTCTGTCTTTTCAATAAAATGTAGGGGCAGATTGGTACATTAAGAGGCATGAGTTTTACTACCACGTCATAATTTGACATGGCAATTTGGTATTGGGTTATAAGAGGCACGACTACCAGCTCACCAAATCGATCCCTCGTTCTCGTAAGCTGGCATTCAGGCCTCAAACCAGCTCCCCCGCCGCCGCCGGAGGCCTCACTCCTCCAGCATTATCCACCGTGCTACGTCTCTTTCTTTCTCCCCTCCCCTTCTCTCTATCTCTGGTGCGAACACACCAGCGCCGAGATGAATAATAGCAGCGAAGGAATTAATAAAGTAGTAGTAGCTTCCGCAGCAGAGGAGGAGCAGCAGTGCAGAATCATATATATACCAGACAAGCCTCCAGTTCCTCCTCACCTTCAACCCACTGGTAAAATTTTACCACAATGTAATAGATGCAAAGATAACTTCGGTTTAAATAGTTCCTTCTGTTTTTGTAAAGTGTTGACCTCTTTTTCTTCTTAAAGTTTTAATGGTCCTTTACATTTTTTAACAGTGTATGTCCACGCTGCTGTTATTGAACCGAAACATGCCAATACTCTAGTGAGGTTTGTCTTTTAAATCTGCAGCCGATTCTTTCCTTGAATTGTTTGTTTGTGTTTTCTGGAGCTTCATTTTTTTCCCCTGGTTGATTTTTAGTACTAGTACTATCTGAGGTATTTATAGCTCTATTTGTGACTTTTTTGTCTGAAATAGGAAGTTGAACCAAATTGCACCGCTGGAGAAACTTCGCCATGTGAAGCGTGTGCGCAAGAAATCTCAGGATGGAGGTAAATGTTCTGAAATTGTATACTGTGAATGTCTGTACAGTTTATTGCGCGACGCCCTTTATACAGGATAACTAGTTCAATTATCATACTTGTATACGGTAAATTATTGATGAACTTTCTCAGATACGGTAAATTATTCAATATGGTCACACAAACATAGTGGGAGATGTTGACATAATCCCAGTTCTTTTGGGGCACTAGAAAAAATGTAGCATACTTCTTTGAGACACATGCTTTTGTATGCTTTAAGCCGCGTGAACCCCTTTAACTTATGAATAAAAGTTTTTGTTAATGTAGAACTGTGCATAAATGTGAGGAATTGACATAACTGAAAAACAGTTAGCCGTCTTAGTAAATCAAGTTGTTTGACCAAAACTATAGAAAATATGATTAAATGGTAAAATTTGCAGAAGTAAATGCCTTTAATTGTATTTATGCCTTACTTCCTTTCATCTGTCGAATCCCAAATAGGATTTCTATATCTTTATTCCAAAATGTGTCTCAGACTTAAAGTTGTCCACATAGTTGTAATTTTTTACAGGCAAGAACGAGCTGTCTGTGATCTTGTGCTCGGCTTCTGAAAGTGATAGCGAGTTGGATGGAGCTCCAAATGATGTGCTCGAGCTCGTTAAGCAATACCAGTTGAGTACTTTTGTTGCCAAAGTGGGTCATCCTTTTTCCTCCAAGCATTCCTGTTTTGAGTTAATTTTCATTACGAAACAGCTTTTCAACTTTCAAATCTCTTTTTTTTTCCTTTAGAAATAGTGTATGAAATGATTTATATTGGTTTGAAATGGGAAGGACTTTTAAGATACTGCCTAACCTTTGAGCCTAATATAAGAAGCCCAACGGCCATCAAGGAATGCCTGTGTGTTTGTGTAATTTGGCAGGATCTTGCAACTAAATTCTTTTAGTTCTTCTGTCTTAGTAACTCTTGATAATGTATTTTCATGTAAACTTTTCATTTGATTCTTAAATTGAACATTTTAAATTAGGATTTTAATCTTCAATCCTTTGGTTCTTCTTTGGGAGAGGAGGGAAAGAAAATGTTTCAATGGCTTCATAAATTAGCTAATTGTCCTGATTCCTCACCCAAAAGTTGTGAGCAGAGTAGCAGATGCTTGATTAGTCAATTACGTGGTCACTTGTTTCAGTTCTCATCTGAATTAGGGAGGCTTGCAGCTTATCGGCGCCTGTAGAAATTTCAAATTCCTCATCCAGCTCTTCCTTATATAACTAATGGCTACAGTATCATGACATACTTCAGTTTGTTTGCATATTTTGTCACATATTTGCCTTGATGTGGCTAACAGCTACACCGTTATCTATCCTAATGCCGGTATAACAGCGTTGGAGCTCTTTTATTTCAGGTTTGCAGATATGCTGCATCAACGAAGGAAGAGTGGGATGAGCAATGCAAGTTCTGGCCAACATCTTATCATCCACCTACCTAGTGAGTTAGCTCTGAAATATTTCAACAATTGTATATAGCTTTTGATTATTCTTTTTTCTCTATTAATTTCTCCATCTTTTTCAATCACAGTAACATATCTGGCACAACTGGATTCAGCAAAGAAGATACAAAGTCAGTTTTTGGCTTCATGAAATATGCAGTTGACTTGGCAAGGTCATGCTCTAATCTGGTAATTTCTTTATGGGACATAGCCTTTTCCTTATAAAATTGTTGATATACTGCAACGAAAATGTAATGATATATAATTATTGTTGTTACGTGCTTATCCCCGGGGTTTTATCTCTCTGGATTTCCAGCTTACCTTTCTTAGAAAGAATAAATGGAATCATATGAAGTTGAATAAAATGAATTCTTAACTCTTAAATGATCTGTGCTTTTTATAAGGGACAGTAGGACCATTCAAAATTCTCTAGTTTTCTACTCTGTTGGTAATTGAGCTCTAGATTACTGCCAGTAATCAATTGTCCTTGGGTGTTTGTTTTCCATTATATTATGCTCATTGTCTTCTTATTTGTAGTCATATCTAACTTCTGTTTTGTTGTCTTATTCTTCATACAGTGCAATTTTCATTTGATAAGATTATCAAATTTGTTTTCTTATTCCCAGCCACTTTATTGAACTTTGACTGATCTCTAGGTGTCTTTGTACAAGTACTTTGATATTATTTACAGGGCCTGCATTACTTACAGTGCCAGGCCCTTAAGGACTACATTATATGATATCAGGCTTCTCTCCTTTCCATAGCTGTACATGGTGGCCCCTGCAGAACATAGCCCCACCCCTATTTTCCCCCTTTAATGATAGACCCTCACCTCGCTTCCTATTCATTTGTGGGTCTGGACCCAGGGGCTTATGCATGGTGACACTCACTCTGATGCATACCTGCGATTATTTCTGTTTGGTATCATTTTTAAGCTGACTCTTCTCTATAGGTGGTCAATGCTGCTGTTATTGTTGATCCTTCAACTAAACAGGTCATTTCAAGTGCATGCGACCAAGATCTTTCTAGGACTGGTTGCAAATTTAAGACCAACATGGAAACAAATTGCTTCAAACATGAACCCTTTACTCCCACCTGTACATCTGAAAGTGAAAATCATCAGACATTATTTGCAAGCCATGTATCCAACCTAAAAGGGTTGCATATCTGTGTATCTTGTTTGCATCCATGGGGATGGACTGAGCAGCAGTTACCTGAAAGTTCTATTTCCTGGCATCCTTTGCGCCATGCTGCTATGGTGGCAATTGAACATTCTGCTGCTAGAGATAGGCTTCTTTATCCTGATAGTGGACATAGTGGAGCTGAGATGATTGAAGAGGGTTATCTGGTTCCCAGTTCAACAGGCTTGCCTTCAAAGAGACAAAAAATTAATTTTACTCAGGTAGACTATCTTGCTTCCTTGTGATTCTTAGAATTTTTTTTTTTTTGGGTTCTTATATCCCATGTTTTTGTTGACTGTTGTAACCTGAAATATGAGATTTTAACAGGGAGATTAGTGGGATCTAAATTCAACTTTGATATAGTTGAGAAGCATGTCCTATGCAATTAGCATTTTATGCGACTACAGTTCTTATCATATGTGCAAATTTGATCTTACTACAGTTCAGAAGTTCAGAGTTACATGGGTGTAAAACTTGTAATGCAGGAGTACATATGTTGATTACTGTGTTGTATAACATGGTAAAGTATTTACAGTTGATGTAACCTTATTAACTATGAAATTTTGATTTTATGGGAATTCACTTTTACTCTATACTCGTATCTCAGAGCGTATTTTCGTAAAATTTCCTTGGGAGGAAGCAACTTCTTGAGGCTTACTATTGTACGATCTTACAAGAAGTGTTGTGTTCTTTCAGGATGGAAATGATGAGAATCTTGACTGGAAAACTAATGCTTTGCAATCTGATTCTGCAAAGCCTTACTTATGCACTGGTTATGACATCTATCTTGTCTGGGAGCCATGCACTATGTAAGTTAAGTTACTCATGGATCTTTGTTGCCTTTCCTATTTTGCACTGGTCAAATGTTTTTAAATCATTGGGAAAGGATTAAATGCTTTCAAACTTTTCTCGAGTTCTATGATAATGCTTCTATGCATTCTTTGATGCCTCCATTTGCTTAATAAGCAAATCCAAAACTGGATTAATAGTTCTTATGACTTGTTCATACTCCTCATCTGACTTACCGCCTCAAGCTGGGGCAAATTTTGTTGCTCAAAGGGAGGGAGGAAGAGTATGCTTGTTGTAATAGCAGCAACATGAACAAGGGGAAGTTGAATTTATGTTCTATACACTATGGATTTTAGCTTTAGAAGACTGGACTGCAGTAAATCTTTAATTACTCTCTATCTCAGTCTTCTTGATCTTCAATTTGTGAGGTCTTACTTGTGCTCTTTCTCTAAGGTGTGCCATGGCCCTTGTACATCAGCGAGTTAAGCGAATATTTTACGCTCTTCCAAATCCAAATGCTGGTGCGCTGGGAAGTGTTCACAGGTTACAAGGAGAGAGGAGTTTGAATCACCACTATGCTGTTTTCAGGGTTTTGTTACCTGAAGAGATGGTCAAAGATGAAACTTTAGTCTCCATTATTTCTAACAATTATCAAATTAAAACATAGTATGTTAAAGTATTGCTGCTAACTAATTACTAATTGCCCTTCTTTCCAGTTTTAGTTCTTGTATCGTTTAATGTCTTCAATACCAATGTTCACTGTCAAAACTAATTTGCATTTGTTCGAGTCTCATTGTTGTTTTAATGGTACATGATATATGTGCTACATACTAAAAGGGCATTTGCTAGCACACACTTGTTAGTATCTTATAATGTCTCCAATCCAATATTCACTGTTAAAACTAATCTGCATTTGTTCGAGTCTCCTTGTTGTATCTATGGTACATGATATTTGCCCTACGTAGTATATGCTACCACACACTTGTCAGTATTAATTATTGAATAGTTGAAACACCAGACAATGATTTTCTTAACATGTTTGTACTTGGTGCTTTGCGAAATGCATTTAGGATGTTGTAAAAGAAAGCGTATCAAGCTCATGGTTTACCTTAGTACTCCATATTTTGAGCTGAGTGCATTTCTGTTTGTTATGGAATTTCCATGAAGTGTGATTGACTGATTGCCATTGCAGGAAAAAGAATACTCATCGACACCGGGCATTGACTGTAGAATCCACCATATGCAATAAAACTAATAACATATCAGCACTCCTCAACTGACTTTTGAAATTTGTTTTTAAGATCTTTGGTGGACGGAGATTTAACTGGACCTTAGTGAGTATGTATGCCAAAGCAGTTGGAAATCGTGAACCGAATGAGAGGGAAGGTGATTTACTTGTTATGGAGATGATTGGATCCCAAACAAGAAGATTTTGGAACAAATAAGCTTTCTGAAGTCCCCAGAAAATTGAAGCAAGTCTTTAATCAGTAGCAGGAGTTCCTTTCTTTTGGATGCAGGCATTTTGTCTTCTTCAATGTTGTAAAACTAACAATTCTTTTGACAGTGGAAAGAAAGATAAAATACATGAGAGCTATGGTCATGCTGAATTTTTTTAGCCTTTGCAACCTACAAGTTAGACTTTGTCCGGCATATCTTTTTGCTGTTACAGTTAAACGCCTTTTTGCAAATTTGTTGTCTGGAGACACAACAAAGAAGAAAGATATCCATTGTGAAAATTTGGTAATGCCAATCACTGACTTCAGTTTTCATATCATGTGGCTCTATTTTCCTCTAAGCACCAAGCAAACTTCCCCATGAAGTTTTCCACCTTATAATATACCTAGGGCTTGTATTTGTAACTTACAGTAATCCACTCTATAACATCTTCAAAAACACTCCAAGTACATTTCAAATACACCTAACAAAAACACCAAAAATTAACTCTGAAAACAACCCCTCCATCTCTCCTCCTCCTCCCTCCCTCAACCACCACTTCCTCTCCTCCCTCCTCTCCTTCTTCCCCCCCCCCCCCCTCCTCCTCCCCTCTTCCCCAGCAACCGGATCTAATACAATTTCCTTTTCCTTTTTTTTTGGTTATTATTTGTTTTCAATCAGAATGATGAACTTTGTAAATATGTTTGGAGAGGAACAAAATGTGTCCTCCCTTAGTCAAATTTTGTCTTACACAACACCCATAGTTGCCTTTACTTTGTTCTTGGAAACCATTGAACCTAATCCAGAGCTGATTCAGTAAAAGATCATATAAAGTAAGAGACTAAAGATTCCATGAAAATTACAGGGCATGGCCTGAAAGATGATTGCCAAAGTAGAGTAGTTCGTATGTCACCTAATGTCTCCAATTTACAAAGAACAATCTCGTGGAAATCTTCTCTGTGGACTGACTTGTCTGCTATCTTCCGTCTGAAGCTAAATAACAGAACTTGTGATCAAAGATTTAATTTAAAGAATGAGGCTCATCGAACTTGCTGCATACATGAATAGTCTGCATATTTTCGAGAGCATTAGTAAATACCAATCATCCAAAATACTTGTTTCTCTGAAACCAATGGCATTTAAGCTGTATAAACATTCCTTTTGTCTGCAATCTATTCAGCTCAAAGCTCCAGCCTCTTAACTTCAATTTGTTCGTCTTTGGAAGTGGAAGAAGAATATGTACAGTACAAAAGTTTTGTTCATCTAAGCATGTCTCCTGAATTTAACTTCAGCGCACTTAATGCTGGTGATACGGTGAAATTATTAATGTCGCCTCCATGTAAAGAAGGATGCATAAGAAGAGGTGCAGGCCTGTCCGGAATTGCTGGAACCTCAATATCTCCTTCCAGCATTTTCAGTGCATCCATAATGGTTGGCCTCAGAGCTACCATCACATGAGCACATAAGATTCCAACTAGTAAATATCTCTCCATGATGGCCTTTGGATTTACAATTGCAGAATCCTCATTCTTCGTTAAAGCAGAATCCAAAACTTGTTCCATCTTGCCTGATTTCACCAGTGACCAAGCCCAATCGGTGATTAAAATTGCATGATGTGAACCTGAAGAAAAATCAAGAGCTTTTCTCCCGCACATTATCTCCAAAATAACCACCCCAAAGCTATAGACATCACTCTTCTCAGTCAACTGCCCGTAAAGTGCGTACTCGGGTGCCAAATATCCATGTGTCCCAGCCACTCTAGTTGTGAGGTGTGACTGCCCTTCTCTGCTTTGTTTTGCCAGCCCAAAATCTGCAACTCTTGCCCTCATATCTGCATCTAACAGTATATTCGTGGCCTTAATGTCTCTATGATATATTGCTGGCCTCACTCCATAGTGCAAATAAGCCAGGCCTTTTGCCACATCCAAAATTATGGTTTTTCTTTGAGGCCATGTTAACGGTTGCTTCACATTTTCACCCCCATTTGTTGGAAACAAATGGTCATCAAGATTCCCATTAGGCATATAGTCATAAATCAGATATCTACCACTCACTTCATGCCCATCAGTTAGATCTTCATCTGTCACACAACAACCTCTAAGAGGCACAAGGTTTCGGTGCTTCAAGTTACTAATGATCTCAACTTCATTGCAGAACTCATCATTTCCTTGAAAATCAGACTCTATAACCTTTTTGACAGCAACAACAGTCCCATCAGCTAGTGTCCCCTTATAAACAATCCCATATCCCCCTCTACCTATAAAATTCTTGGACGAAAAGTTATCCGTCGCCTTCAGAAGCTCATCAATCTTAAACCATATAGAAACGGTACTAGGCCTCCTTCTTGGTCTAGACTCCATTTCTTCTGAACCCAAATCAAAACTCTGACCTCCTCTCCTCCGTTTCTTAGCCCACCATAAATACAACCCCAAGAAAACAGATATCACCAGGACTGCAACACTTGCTCCAGTGAGTCCAAAAATCAGAGATGAATGATCCTTTACTAGGAGGCATGGGCCGCGCTCTGCGCGGCAACAACTTATGGTGGATGCCCAGAAAAAAATATGAAGTAGATATATCCCTTGGAAAGTAAAAAGTTGAGGGTATTGGTTGTAATAAAGAACGTAATAAGAGACAATAAAAGAACCAACAACCAAAGTAAAAGCTAAACGTTATAACAGGAAGCGAAAATTTAAAATATACCGTTCTGGAGCCACACGTTCCAGCGGAAAAATTGCAAAGGAAGCTTTTACAGTTAAAGCAATAAATAAACTAAATGTGGAACCGATGATGCCACGGATACATGATTTCGAGTCCATTTGTTCCGAAGATCAAAACAGCTAGTGAAGTGCGTGACTGCGGCATGAAGAAAAGGATTTCTCCCTCTCGAAGGTCATGATCAATAACGAAAGTGTTCCAGTTTTGATGAAATCTATTTTGTGTCACTCCAATGTTGTAAATCTTGATTCCACTTGTCAAGACTATAGATGGTGTTCTGGATTCATGTAATCTGGAAGTTACATAGCGGGGAATCTTCTGTCAAAACAAATAAGCTATAAAAATTAATAACTTATAATTGTAACAAGTATGGAACAAATAGAAAGTGTATACTGAGAAACATTTGAGTAAATATGCATATATATACCATGGAGTACTTGAACTCGGAGGAAAAAATTTGATAGAAGGTATCTAACGCCATTAAATTGTGTGCAAAAAAGCGATTGATTGATGATGTGATTAATTTCAAATCTGATTGATTATTAGCAAAACCTGTAATAGAAAAAAGAGCATGTGAGAATGTATATTTTTCTGAAAGGAAAAGACGTATTAGGGGACTGAATAAGTTTCCTTCTGAAGTGGATAATTTAGAAGGGATCATTGGAAGGTGTAATGTCCAGCGGGTGTAAACAAGCCTCTGATCAAACCCAAAAGTAAATATGTCATATGTAAAACTCCCTCTATTTCTTAAAAATATCATATCATTCTCGGCAATATAGTTATCTGAGCAAAAAGTCATCCATTCTCCTTCAAAACAACGGTTTCTGATTTCTAAGTTCCACCGAGCCAAGCCATGCTGAACAACTATAGTCTGTCCATGTTGAAAACGGTTGGATTCAAACATATCATCGGGTATTTCCTGGAGAAAGCAAAAAAACATATTGGATAAACTGAAACATAAAAGAAAAGCAGTGAATAATTAAACAAGCTACCTGTTTTTCAATGTTTGTGCAAAATAGTACATAACACCATTGCTGTCCATTGGAAATTCTACAGCTCTTAGCTGGTTCTAGAAGCAAAATATAAAGATTAAGTATATTAGATTACGTAGGAGCGGATAAAGGGTCTAACAAAAATACCATTTCAAAGGGAAATCGTACCTGTTTTTACAAATGCTGATGAAGAGATGTGGGTGATAGTTTGTAACCACTGTTGAATCGATTCAACCGAATACAAATATGGTTCACCTAGCGCACGAAGAATCATAGGATAAGCTTCAAGGAAGGCATTTTTTGGATAGCATACCATGTTTCCCAAGCCTTTCTGTGCAGCAGTGGCTACATGAATCTTTCTGTGATCAAATGTTAAGAGGTAAAATCGTATTTTCGTCTTCAGCTGAACTGATTCCCATTTTTTGAAAGGATTTTTTGGTCGATTCATTTGTAGTGATGGAAAAAGATGATAGGTTGGAGCAAAGGAAAAAAGAAATGTTTTTCGGCAAGAGTATGAATGAAGAGTTGTTCCAGAGCACGTATAAAAAGACGGTGAAATATTAGGTAACCCAATTAAATGCAAAGGTAAGAGAGCCGCTGGGAACATTAAAGATGAAAGAGGTGAAATACAGGCTTCTTCGAAACACAGATATACATTAAGCAATAGAGTTGCTCTGCCTATAATAAATGGGCTGAAATTATATAGGTAGAGAAATAACTGTTAGCCA
Organism: Coffea arabica; assembly: GCF_036785885.1. Taxonomy (NCBI): domain Eukaryota; kingdom Viridiplantae; phylum Streptophyta; class Magnoliopsida; order Gentianales; family Rubiaceae; genus Coffea; species Coffea arabica. The sequence goes on along the minus strand of NC_092312.1, from coordinate 20,520,522 downwards.
TCATGGTATCATGCTGAGTTGTTACATATTTGCAACGGGAGACAAGAAAAAATAATAATTGGAAGGCGTGTAAATGTGTAAGAAATCCCCAAAGATTAAAATGTGGCCTCCTTTGCAGCAATTAAGAACGATTGCAGACTTATTAGTAAATATCGCATTCACTGCCTGACTCTGTTTCAAGGCTCACCTTCCTCTTTTTATATGGAAGTCTTCTGCTGAGCCGGAGAGGACTTGGCATTATATACAGAAGACAGTGCATATGGTTTAATAGAAAGAATAGTTAAGGGAAACAAAGCCAAGGGACTATAAATAAGAAAATAAAGGTTCAGAGATTTCTGGCAAGACGATGTTCTGCAATAAACAAAAGTACAGACGCTACTATTTCGCCATCTGAATGCACTGTCCCAAAACAAAAGAGTAGACATAGTTTACTCAGAACAAAAGCATGCATAAAGGCACATGACCAGCTAGGTGCATTGTTTTAGAAGAAAGAGTAAAATAGCATGATCAGACAAGTTTTGCTTTTTTTGCGTCGCGTGGCTTATCATGAGTTTCTTCAACTTGTGGTTCTTCAACCTGAGAGAATTTTGTATCAAGGCGAACTCTGACCTTTGATGTAGAACCAGGCTCATCTGAATGACAAATAACTCTAAACCATCAGTAAATGTATTTAATAAAGATCTCGTATGAGACAAGCCGTAACAATAATGAATAGACCTGGCGTCAAAGCTTGCACTGTTGAATTAGGCAGGGCTCCCACTTCTCCGGATTGTTGGAGGGGCAATGCGTTGCGATCACTTTCGAAACAGTAGACAATTGTATAGCGTTGGTGAGATGACCCATCTCTATTATTTACTGGCTTTAACTGGACAATGAACATCTTTGACTGAAGACTATCATGAACCTTTTCCAGCGGCAACTCTATATTCTATAGGAAAAGAAAACAGAATAATAATAAAGTATCTTGATTTCTTATAGCAGTGCATGAACCATTCAACTGATAAATTGTATGGTTGTTATCATCTCGATGCAAGCTAACGAAAGGTACGTGATAGTTTTTCATATATGTATGACCTTCCTCTGATGCTCCATAGCTTCAATTGCAGTGAATGTGAGCAAACTTTCAGCCAACTCGCCAAAGATCGACGCAGTCAGTGTATCTGTGTCGTCTGTGAGATCGACATCAAAGCGGCATCTACATTAGATAAGAATAAAAGCATCGTTAGTATGGTAATTCATATAGAGATTAAGGAATTTCTGAAAAAATAAATAGCTGAAAGGTAAGATTAGTTTCCTGGGTGAAGCTTTCTGCTTTTCATCACAGTGGTTGCAGGTGTAAGTAGTAGCAAAATTTGCCGATGTCATGCGATGGCATTTGGTACAAGCCATGTAATAGTACTTCTGGAAAATGTGTTGAAAGGATAACTTTGCTTTTACCCACGAGAGCTGAGATATTTTTTTTAAAAAATACATTCAAATTTTTGAAAGAGAATGGTTAATAAATAATCTGTATAATACACCAAACAATCAGAACAAAAGAGAGCTATAAAAAAAGATATAACCTTTTGAGTGGGAACAACATCAATAAGCGAAGTAATTTTTTGCTGCGACTGATAAAACATCTGAGGGCTACGATTCGAAGTCATTTTATCCTGAACAAGATCAGCTAAGTATTTTTCATGCCTAACAGCCCTACAAAAACTCAGAAAAAAGAGCATACGGGTGTTCAATATAGCAGTGATTAGTTATAAGATGTAAGAAAAAGAAGTTTAATAGTGAAGCTACCAGTGTTTGAGTTGGTTGGCATCTCTCACTGGTGGATTAACAAGAATGGCTGTGTCTTTTTTAGTTGACAAAGCGATCCCTATTTTGTTGATATTATCAAGTTAAAGAATAACATAGTTACAAAGTTCGAAAGAAAAGCTAATAAGCATACTTAGCAACAGTGCCACTAACCATCATATGTGACGACCTTAACCCTGCGACATACGACAACAGGAAACTTATCCTTCTGCTGAAGAATTGCCTTTCCTTCGTTTTCGATGAATTCGTTCCAGAGAGATAGTACAACAGGATTCATTCTATGCATAAGGAGAGTAAAAAAGATAACAGTTATTACTGCAGTAAAAGCTGATGCTGCAACAGGAACAGATATATAATTCATGACAAACAGATTCATTGAAGAAGCCAATGCTTAACTCTTCATTGACAAGCACAAATCTCTGCACCGACGAGTCACCAGAATCCTTATGGACTGGAATGATAGAGGATGCATTAACAACAACGCCAATGACATCTACATTAAGGGAAAGAATTTGTTAAACAGCGCCGCCAATGACATCTGCATTGAGGTATTTCGAGTTTTACATAAATATAATATAAAGAAAAATGAGCATTGCACTGACCAACAGTTTCATTCGTAGAGTCTGCATAATGGCCAAGATCTTTATATTCTGTAAAAGTGAATCGAAACGGCAACACACCAGAATCATCTTCATCAATTTCTTCAACAACTGTGTCTGTTCCTATAACCCATTGAAGTTTAAGATCATCAATTCGAAACTTTTCAGCAGTATGCCTAACATCTGCATTAGAGATGCGATATTTTTTGTATAGCCTCAGCTTTGGACCCATCTTTTCTATGGCATAATTAAAAAGTATCCCCTGAACTCTAGCTCCCTGCAAAAGAGAGATCAGTGTGAAGGATTTAACAAGAAAAAAAGAGGAAAGTAAATAAGGAAGAGTTAGGAAAAAAAAGCATAAAGTATATAATATATATTAAACACTGGAAAATTTCTATAGCAGCTGTCGTTAGTATAATAAGGTTACCTTTGAGTCAGCAAGTATGAACTTTTGGTACTTGGTTGGAGTAGAGAACGAAGACCCAATATTCATTTTTTCTTGCACCGTTACTATAGCTGTCCATGATTTCATTCCAGGCTTTATATCATCAATAAACAGAACATCACCCATACTGCATTAAAGATGAAGCAAATCTATATAAAGGTTAAGCCTAAACAAATAACAATAGAAAGTAAATAATAAACGCAGTGAGTGGAATGCAGGCAATATAAAGAATCTTTGTAGGTGAAGCTACAAGTGTGCAAATACCTCAATGCATGTAGTCATCTTTTAGCTAATTCTAGAATTTCCCGGTAAACAACGTTTCGGGTTTTAACCTCAACGACAGTATCATGAAAAGTTGGTGGCATTATCAAAACTTTAACAGCAGTTGCCATCTTAGCGCGAGATAAAGCAACGTATAGTTGGCCATGCGAAAAAACAGGCTCGCGGAGATAGATGCCTACACGATCCAATGTTTGACCTTGCGACTTATTGATGGTCATGGCAAAGCAAAGCTTTATTGGAAACTGAATACGTTTAAAAGGAATTCCAATCTTCTCAGCATCAGATGTTTGCAGTGGAATTCTAGGCAAAACAATTTGTTTGCCTCGATGCTCACCGACTGCAATCTCAGCACAGAGCACATGCTGTTTTAAGCTTCTGCAAATGAGCCTTGTCCCATTACATAATCCTTCTGTAGGATTTAAGTTCCTTAGAAGAATGATAGGACAGTTTTCTTTCAGGACTAATTTATGGGGAGGCAAACCTTTGGGATTTAAAGAATTCAGAAAGTCTTGGTAGTCCCCTTGATCTCTTTCATTTAGAGTTCTATCAGTGCTCATATAAACATAGGCCTGTCCAGGGAATCGATCAATCATCATCTCATTAATATCATCGACACAGGAGTTCTTTGGCGTAAGAACGCATCTGTTGATCATGCTGTATGGATCTAATGAATAAAGGCAGAGATCGGAGAATACAAAATCCACTAACCTGAGTAGGTAAGAATATGATTAGAAGCGTGTGAGTGTGTATATATATATATGTATACACAAAATGCACCTATAAGAGCAGTATGCCTTAAGGATAAATTTTTTTTCCTAACCTGTTCAGTGATTCATTCTTGTTATTGTACCGAATTAATAAATGCTCACATAAAGATATTTTCCCTTCAAGATCTTCAGGTTCACGGCCTTCACCAACTCTAAGAAGGAAATCTGAGTATGGAAGGTCTAAAAGGGCTCGCATATTTTCTGATAAAGAAAGCTTTGTCAGAGTATTCCATAAAAGAGAATTAACAAAGCTAGCTTCGATCTGCTGGTCCCTAGATGCATTTGGTATAACAGGTAGAGTCTGACGAAAATCACCACCAAAAACTACTATTTTACCACCAAAAGGCATATCAGAATCCATCACATCTTTCAGCAATAGATCAAATGCTTCCACAGTATCCTTTTTAGCCATCGAAGCCTCATCCCAGAGAATTAGTTTGGCTAGCGAAATCAGCTTAGCTATAGAGCTCTGCTTGCTGATTTGGCAGGTTCTGCTCGCTGACACATCCAACGGAATCTTGAATCTTGAATGAGCAGTCCTTCCTCCAGGAAGAATAGAAGCAGCAACGCCGGACGATGCAACTGCTATCGCAATATAGCCCTGAGATCTAAGCGTTGCAAGAAGTGAACGATATAAAAACGTTTTGCCAGTCCCCCCAGGACCATCAACAAAAAAGCTCTTACTCCCAGAAGAATAAACCTCAGTTAGAATAACATCGTAAGCATGTTTCTGGGCTTCGTTCAATTTCGAAGATAAGAGCAAGTCTTCTTCCGTGAATGGAATGTTTCTCTCACTCTCTATCTCCTTTGTGAGCCGATCATCACATACAAGAGAAAATCCTTCAGGAACAAGATGGTAGTCACTCACATTCCTTCCCATCTGTTCTAAGATTCTGTTTATCTCTTGGAGAGTACGCATTCTTATTTGATCAGAATCGCAATCAGTCAAATGAGAGTTCCTTTTTAAATCCTGGGAAAGCTCACCCTCGAATCTTTCCCAAAGAAGCCTTGGATTGCTGGGGGAGCAATAGACTAAGAGAACTGCAAACAGAGTTCTGAGCGAGAATGGCATTTGAAATGTTGCTGCATCCGTAAGAGCATCCTCTAAGTACGTATCAGATTGGAGCAAACCCATTTCGAAGGCAGCCTCTCTATATGATAGAGCAAGCTTACCATTGACAGTGAGTAGATCCTCAAATGACGTTGGAGCATGAACATGAGATAGAAGTAATCGAAGATAATAACGTTCTCCCTCAGTTGGGCTAACAGTTACCAATCTGCCAATGACCGACCTCCGCTTCCTGGGAGTCCAGTTTCTTGTTTTGGGAGTCCAGACAAAAAACTCAGGAAAGTCACGGTAAAGGCAATTGAGGTTTTGAGCTATTTTATCGGTCTTATTCATGTGAAAAAATTGTGTAAGCATTGTCTTGCTAAAATCAGCACGGTTCACAACATCAGCAAGGTCAGAATGTTTATGAAATGAAATCATCTGGTGGCCTGGAAGATGTACCTGAAGAGCGTAAACAGAAGGAGTCATTTCATTTAAAGAAAACCTATATATGCGCCAAAAGGCCTCTGCAGCTGCGACCCATCGTCCGGATTGGAAGTCATTGATTTCATCGATGTTTTCAGCAGCAGAACCAGTATTTATATGAAAGCTAATACGGTCGTGCCCCTTGTAGACGTATTTGTATAAATATTTGACTAACCTGACCGTTGAACAAATCTCAACATTCATATGGCAGTCAAATAATGCAAGAAGGTAAGGATTGTACGGAACAACCCAACGGTTGCCAAGTGTTTTATTCCGTACTCTTACAACTCGACCATTTCTCCTCCTTCTATAATGCGGATAGCTATCTTCTGTATGGATAGTGTATTCACTGAAATCCTTGGGATAATGATTTCTGCACGTTCCATTTTTCATGCAAACATTATCTTTGTTCAATTGTCCACAAGGACCATGCATCATGTGTTTGATGACAAGTGAATACAGGTATCTCTGCTTATCAGGATCCGGAATCTCAGCAGAAACAATTTGATCGTAAGCCTCAGGATTCAACGGCTTATATTCATGCTTAAGAATCAGGAGCAAGTGAGCATGAGGTAGACCTCTCTTCTGAAACTCAATAACATAAACAAGAGCCTGGACCTCTCCAAAGATCTTTTTCTTTAGTATCTCAGATTTAAGCATTTCGAATTTTGCTCTAAAAACTCTGGACACCAAATCAGGCCTATCCTGTGCATCTTCTCCATACTTTAGATTTTCCTGAATCTCCTTCCAGTTAGTATTACAAGTCATAGTAATAAAAATATCTGGTCTGCCATACTTTTGAACCAAAGCCATAGCGTCTATGTAACGCCGTCGCATGTCCCTTGGACCTCCAATAAACGAAGCTGGAAGGTACACTCTCCGACCAACCTGGCTTCCTTGCCGCTGACCCACAGATATACTATCTATAACACCCTGTAGAATTTCTGTCCTAACGTCATTCTGTTTTTTCCTATGGAAATCAAGCCTAGATGTTTCAATTTTTACATAGACATCAACAACAAACTGTTGTAAGAGCCTCCTTGCATGCAATAACATGGAACGATCGTTTTCTCTCATCTGGAGTAAGTAACAATAATACTCTCGGGCAGAAACAGTGCGGCGTTCTTTTCTGCCGTTTTCAGAAGCTACACAAAACACGAACATATAACATATATATATATTATCTATAGCTTTATAAAGAATTCACTAAAAGGACAAACCACAGGGCAAGCATATCAGATTAGATAAAACTACCTTCCTGTTCCATGCGAATCAAATCTGAGGCAGTCCGTATTGAAGAAGCATCAATTACATTGGCATCATCAGAAGCATCACGTTTTCGTTTACTTGAGTCACAATTTCTTAGTATCCCATGACGCCAACCACACTCACCGTGAGGAAATAGGAGAGGATACTGCAAAGGATCATAGCAGGAAAAATAGTGATGTATTCGATGGCTGGTGTTTGAGTGTGAATAAACCTGAATTTGTGGACCTTTTTCAAGCGACTCGCCCTCAGATTCTGTCCAGATTGCAGCAACTTGGGATGAGGTTGGTAGATTATAGACCCTTTGATCTAAGCTAGGATTGGAGTTAAGAACAATCTTGTGATTTTCCAGATCTGCCACATCCCGCAAGCTCTTAAAGAATCTAGTGTAAGGATTAGACTCAAGAATACGCATTAAGAGCTTCATAGTACTCTCACGAAGCCTAGGGGAATTACGAAGCCTCGTAGATAGCTCTTCCTCCTCATCAAAAAAATATAACTGTATGCCTGTAGGTTGCTTGCCGGAGGAGATTAAGCTATCTAACAAATGATAAACCTGACCTTGAACGCGAAAGGTATAAACTCCTTTGGTGTTCTTTGTAAGATCATGGTCATACTTTGCACCAAAAGTAGTGAAGGCGACATTATTGTTATAAGTACGGATGTGTTTGCGAAACTCAACACACTCTTCATCTGTACCAGAAAAAAGACGATAAAGACTATAAGGCATGACGGGCACAACAACAGAAACGTCACCACCCGCGCAACAGAATTTTGGAGGTTCCAAGTGAAATCTCTTTGCTCCACAATGTTGACAGTTTGGAGCATTTGGCAAAGCAATAGAATGTTCAGGGATCTTTTCCAAGCGAGAGTACGCGGTGCGCCTAGTTTTTCTTTTTCTCCCTAGCGTGACGGTTAAGCAAAGATTATTTAATAGAGGAGTAAGGAACGAGGTTCGATAGTAAAGACAGTCGCTATAAGCAGACAGAGCAATATTAAGGACGTTCACAAACCTTCTTTAAGAGCATGTGTACTAACAAGGATTTGTGCATTGTTTGCAACACCAGATGATTCCGCTCTACCTAAGTCAATAACACAGGTGCCTTCTTCTATAGGAGGAACAGAAAGAGCTGGCAGAAAAGGATGATGAATGCGATATTGTCACAAGGGTAAGGAAAAAGAGCTGAAAAGAGCAGCAGCCTCCAAAAGTAACGAGGATTGCACCTCGAAAGAGCAACAGAACCAAGCAAAAAGAATAAGCAAACATAGTGAATAAACAGGAACACTGTCAAAGGAATATACCTTGTGACAGTGAAGACACAGCCTGAAGAATCATAGAAGGAGATGGTTCAACAGACGATGATTGCGGGTTAAGCTTAGAAGCCAGTTTGTTTGCGGTAGCATCAAGCATGTCAGCTAACGCATCATCACTGTTGACAAGTACATGGTTATCAGGGGGGAGAGTTCCTGCGGCAGACGGGAAAGCACCTGATTCCTGCAAACCTTTTGAGGCACCGGGCATGCGTTTGCTTTGCCTACTTTTATATACCTTTTTTTGACGAACGGTAGGAGGAGTAGTATGAGAAGGTAGTCGGATATCTTGAGCAAAAGAATCAGAGACGGAAACAAATGAATCCACTTGTTGTGAAGTAGACAAAGGATCTTTTTTATAGTGCACACATTGCTCTAACTGAGATGCACCGAGAGCGTCAGTAGCAGAAGAATGGCCAGTACATTTTTTTTCCGCGTAGGCATCTCGCCTACGCTGCAACAAGGCATCCTTTTTCCCCTTGTCCATCTTAGCATAACGCATACGGCGAACAGAGTTGCGGTCCATGGAGTTAGGAATCAAGATCTAGCTTATAATAATGTAATAACACAGAACAAGTTTTAGATAAACAAATATAGAATTATCAGCATATAAGGGCGGTTTGCGCAATCATAAAGATCATAATAATCACTATACCTGAGATAAAGACACAAACTGAAAGTAAGGACAAGAGCCGGAAGCAGTCAAAAGAAGCTACACTGCAAAAGAGCAAAGAAGTGAGGAAAAAGGATCACCACAACCGCTAGCACTAAGTCAAAACAATGGTAAAAGAACGGGGGAAAAAGGAAAAAGGATGAATACACAGAGCAAAGCATAAGAGCAGTATACCCGAGGAAAGAGAATAGCAGGATTAAGAACAATGGATTCTGAATAGACAAAGGCTCAGCAACAAAGTAAACGGTGATATACCCTAGAGAAACATGTTATCGAAAGAAACAGAGCAGAGCAAGCGAGAGCTTTTGTATAAAGTCAAAAAGAAAGGCCGTGCTGGAAGAAAATTTACCAAATAGTAGATCGAAGAGTTTTTTTTCTCGTAGGCGGCTATCAATATTGCACGAAAACAGAAGCGAACTACAGCTTCTGCATACGTAGGAATGGGAAAAAAACCACAGGGCAAACGAGTCTCATGAACAAACTAAACGGTCATATACGCTGCAGGTACCCGGCAGCAAAAGAAACAGAGCACAGAAAACGAAAGTTTTTTGTATAAAGGTAAAAAAAGAAAGGTGAGCTGAGACAAAGCTAAAAAGGCAGCTGAGTGCTGAGTTTTTTTTTTTTTACCTTACACGGCTATCAATATTGCATGAAAACAGAAAGGAATTGACAGCGGATACAGTGAAAATGGTATAACAAGGCACAAGAGCTCAGCAATGTGGCGGGAAAAAAGGCTGGCCCGGTAGAACAGGAGAGTATACAAAAGCAAAGTCAACACAACAAAGAAATGATATTAACAAAGAAACGAGATCTTATAGGGATAGTCGTGTATCAATTCGGGACAACAGCTTTTTTTTTTTTCGAGGGGAAAAAAAAAATTAGGTCACTGCATGAATCGTCCAAGTAGCAAATTGCATGAATCGTCCAATAAACAACCCAGTTAACAACGGCATTATTGCATTTTGAAGGAAAGCACACTGCCCAAAGAGCAAGAAGGCGCCAGAATCAAGAGTCGCGAACAAAAGCGAAAGTAAGGGAAGCGCACAGGAAAGATCAAAAAAAATGAAGACCTGTTAAATCTTTCTTTCCTTACACACGTACCTACGTTGCATGAAAAGAGCAATGCGGTGCATGGAAAGAGCAATGCACGGACAGTGCATGGAGGGATATCAATCTAATAAGGTCCTAAGAGCTACGTTTGGAGAAAAGACAGCTGGTCAGATACAATTGCAAAGTAGTCCAAAGGGAAATTACCCAAAGCGATAATTTTTTTTGGGAAAAAAGATAAATCGGCGCAGAAAAGTTCTTTTCCTCCAACGCAAATAGGCAATTAGAATTCAAGCTTAATGCGCAAAGGATAATATGGTATTTTGAAGGGCAGGAAAACTTTCTTTAAAGACCAAAGTAAAGACCATTGAATACCGATCTTGGGCCACGAAATTCAAGACTAATGCGCAGAGGATAATATGCTATCTTGAAGGGCAGTACTATTTTTTTTAAAGGCAAAACAAAGACCATTGATTACCAATTAGCTTGATATAAAATGTTGCCTAGCATCCAAGGGGGAAAAATGCATTTACAAATATAACACTTCGTAAGGCCAAGAACAAGAGCAAGGCTTCCCATGTTCATAAAAAATAAAAAGAGGGAATGGTTAATACACGCGGCCCAATCGAATATAAACAAACAGAAACTTTCAATAGCCATACATATAGAGGAAAAGACAGATACAAAAAATAGAACAACATTTCCTGGCTAAGAACAAGATCAGAGGCAATTTCCTGTAGGAAGAACAATTTCCTGTTGGCCACATAGGTAGTTAATTACAAGAGGCAAGCATAACTAATTGAATAGTACATAAAACCTAAGAGCTATTACAAAATATGAGTTTATAGACGCTCGAGAGACAAAAAATAGCTCGACTAAGCTGGGTAGCAGGCAACAACAGTGTATCTAGTTGTGGTCTCTGTTCTGATCACATCAGTAGAACGCTTAATGTAGAGCAAGAGCTTTGAGCGTTTAATTTGCCGAGACACACGGCAGTACAACGCAAAATTCTGTAAGAAACTGAAAACCTCATCAATAACAATGGAAATGAACGACAAGCAACATAAAGGAGCGACCATCAAATTAAAGTATGCATACACAAGAAAAGAGCAGCACACTACCTCATCATCAGTAGACGCATACATGTAAACGGCACTAACACCAATTAGCCTCTCAGCTTCAGCGCCCAGCGCAATAACATTCACATACCCAGTATCATCATGAACAGTAAGCCTAATCCATGCTCTGCTCTTAAAAACAGCACCATGAAAAACCAAAACAAGGAAGACAGAAATCCTGTGATAACTAATGAAAAAACAGAACGCACCTAGGGAAAGCATATATTCCCAGGCCACAAGAAAGACATAGAGTTCCAAGGGTTGTAGCATAATCATAGAGTTCATAACAATGGGGACATGCCATATGCCAAGAGCGAGCACAAGGCCAAGCAACCTCAACATGGCCCTTAATCCACGCATTTCCCCAATCCTGACATCCAACGACTGAAAATGAAGGAAGGGAACAACAGGATAAAGAAAAGACACCAAAGCAACAAGAAACAATAAAAGCACTAACGAAGGGGTCACAGGACAGAACATCGGCAATGGTAGTAACAGTGAGATCACGAACAGGGGGGAGCAAGACAGTAGGGTCCAAGTAAGCGCGCTCGTCAAAAACCAAACGAACCAACTCAGAAATGTTATCAGTACACCTAAATGCAAAAACAAAACAAGAGGGTACACAGCTTAGGAAAAGACCCATCCTATACACCAGAGAAACAAACAAAAGAAGCAACACTTACCAAGCATCAAGCAACTTTGCCTCCAAAACATCAGGACAAACAAGAACAATAGATGAGGGATGAATCGACAAAGACAAACCTAAGGAAAAAAGAGACAAACCAAACCAGCAAACACCCAACAGTAAAGAACAGTAGATCCGCATAAAAGAGACCAAAAAAGATAAAAAGAAAACCAACAAAGAAAGGGAAAAGCATACATTTTTTTGTAGTCACCCTAACCCTGATAGCAATGATAATAGGCATAGCATGCATTAAATTTTCGATAGCTCGCCCCTCAATAGATTCATAGTCACCAAATAGGGTCAAGATGATGGGACGCTTCCTACATCAGCGACACAAATAAAAGAAGAAGATCATAAGAGCAACAAAACAAAGAGCAAGGAAAAAAAAAATGTAGACAGAGTAACATGATTACCCCTGGTCAACTATAATAATATCTCTCTCACGGCGAAGGATTCCTTCCACATAAACGTCCCGTGCAGGCAAAGAATTAACCACCACCCCCATGATATCTAGGTTCATGCAAGACAAAAAACAGAGTGAATGAAGCGAAAACAAACAACGAATAAAAAAAAAGCAAGAAAAGGGAAGAGAGAACCTACTTATGAGGTTATTAGTGTCAGCAACAAAGTGCAAAGAATCGTAAGAGCGCAGGCCAAAATAAAAAGGCAGAACAGGAAGCCCAACATCAGTAGCCTCTCTAATAGAAGTATCAGAATTAATCACCCAGTAAAAGGGATAAAAACAATCTGGGGGGAGCTCGGCAAGCCGGCGGATCTCAGCATTCGATATATAATACTTCCTAAATGGAAGAAGAAGCCCATCCACACAAGGAACGTTGTCATCATAAACAATGGCAGACACTTTAATACCCTAATTGGAAAATTATATTAGACAGCGAAGCAAGCACAAAAATGACAGCATCAAATAAGCATGCATCAAGAAACAAATCAAAGGCACCTGCGAATCGCCAAACCGAAATAAACGGAACGACTTCGAAATCGATCCATGGCTAGCAACCTTGACACGATCAGCCTCAACAACATGAACCAAGGTCATCCAACCACGTGTAGATTCAGAGACATTTGATATGCGAAGAAGCTTAGGCGCAGCAGCAACGGCTGAAGCAATAGCAGCAATAAGATAAATATATAGGACAAGCATACCCAAAGGCAACTAAGACAGAACCTATAAAACATAAAAACCTGAAGATGCGTCAAAAGGCTCACATGGAATGGCACCAAGCTCGGGTACAAAACTAACAGTGGAAGCAGCAGCAGTTGCCATTCCTGCAAAACAAAAAGGCACAGATAAGACCGTACGAAAAGACGATGACCAAAAAAAATAAGCGGGAAAAAACAGTACCTTTACGCAAAAAAATTACAAAATAACAAAATAACGCAAAAAAATTAAAAGACAAGAACAACAATCGTAAAATAGGCAAAGAGGGGAAAAATGGAAAAGGCACAGAAGAAAATTCCGACAAAAGATCAACCTTTGCAGGAACGCAAACAGCTAGAAGAGGAAGCCTAGAAAATAAAATTAAAAAAAAACACCTGTAAAACTTAGCATGCAAGCGAAAATACAACAAAAAAAGGAAAAAAGCACAGAAGAAATTTCCTACAAAAAAGTAAGGTTGAAGAACGCAAAAAGTTGGGAGAGGAACCCTAGAAAAATATCATAATCATTAAAAGGAAGAGCCAAAAAACTGAGATAGGAAGGAGAAAAAGGAATCGTACCTCCAATTGCTGGGTAGAAAAGAAAAAATCTCAGGTAAAGCACGTGGGAAAAACGAGGGTGCATTAATGAGATACCTCCAATTGCTGGGCAGAAGAGAAGAAATCCCAGGTAAAGGACGGAGGCCATAAATCCAAAGGATAAAATCCATCGTGTAATACGCCTTACTCCAATTAATAAGAAAAAGATTCTCAACACACTCATTCATAACCACAGCAGACGGAGAAGGAAAAAATGGAAAAGCATGCGGGTGTATCGATGAGGTGAGATGAAAAGAGGTGAAAGGGAAGAGCCAAAAAACTGAGATAGGAAGGAGAAAAAGGAATCGTACCTCCAATTGCTGGGTAGAAAAGAAAAAATCTCAGGTAAAGCACGTGGGAAAAACGAGGGTGCATTAATGAGATACCTCCAATTGCTGGGCAGAAGAGAAGAAATCCCAGGAAAAGGACATAAAATCCATCGTGTAATACGCCTTACTCCAATTAATAAGAAAAAGATTCTCAACACACTCATTCATAACCACAGCAGACGGAGAAGGAAAAAATGGAAAAGCATGCGGGTGTATCGATGAGGTGAGATGAAAAGAGGTGAAAGGGAAGAGCCAAAAAACTGAGATAGGAAGGAGAAAAAGGAATCGTACCTCCAATTGCTGGGTAGAAAAGAAAAAATCTCAGGTAAAGCACGTGGGAAAAACGAGGGTGCATTAATGAGATACCTCCAATTGCTGGGCAGAAGAGAAGAAATCCCAGGAAAAGGACATAAAATCCATCGTGTAATACGCCTTACTCCAATTAATAAGAAAACGATTCTCAACACACTCATTCATAACCACAGCAGACGGAGAAGGAAAAAATGGAAAAGCATGCGGGTGTATCGATGAGGTGAGATGAAAAGAGGTGAAAGGGAAGATATTAAGAAAGAACCAGAGCAGTGCATTAATGAGATACCTCCAATTGCTGGGTAGAAGAGAAGAAATCTCAGGTAAAAGACGGAGGCCATAAATCCAAAGGATAAAATCCATCGTCTAATAAAAAAATGGAAAAGCATGCGAGTGCATCGATGAGATGAGATGAAAAGAGGTGAAAGGGAAGATATGAAAAGAGGTGAAAGGGAAGATATTAAGAAAAAGAACCAGAGGAGACGGAAAAGCAGGTGGGTGCATTAATGAGATGAGACGAGACGGAAAGGGAAGATAAAGAAAAAAAAAAAGAACCACGTGAGGACCTTCCTTCGGCACGTGAGGACGACGAAAAGCTTATGAACAGTAACCATCCTTCGGCTGTTAGTCTTATATGTTGACCAAATTTTATTACTAATCTAATCTTCTTGACCCCATCCCCTAATAAGGAGTAATGTCCTCCATACTTTCTAAATCAAATTCTTTAAACTCAATCAAATTCTCGTACCACTATTATTAACATAGGAGGTTTCAGACTCACGAGTATCCATCCAAAATAAAAGCATAAAACTCTTTTTCTCAACCCTACAATGCTATTCCCCCATATAACCACATGCACAATGAGTTCCCGTTCAATGCAGTATGACAAAATCAAAACTAAAAGTCCGGAAAGAGTTAATTGAATGAACAAGTGATGGAGAGTTCTGTACAAACTAATAATTCCAATTTTGCTACATTTGTGGTGAGTTTATCCTTTTTTATTTTTAATAAAAAAAGAGAGCATCAGAAAGAGAAAGTTACCGCAATTGGAATGGAGATGAACAATCAAAATTTTAGATTTTACTTTCGTGTTTGGTGATAATTCCAATTTCCTTGGATTTGTAGTGAGTTTTTCTTTTATTTTTTTTTTATTTTTCTTAATAAAAAGGAAAGTATCACAAAGAGAAAATTATTGCAATTCAAACGGAGATGAAAGTCAAATTTTAGATTTTGCTCCCATCTTTGGCAAATATCGTCAGATTGATGTTAAGTGTTCAAGACTTTTTTGGACAGCAGAGTGACAAACAAAGACAGAGTAGAGCATTATAATAAAAAATGAGAAGATAGATTCAGAGTAGAGTATTATAGTTGTGTAGGGGATTTTTGGACTATTCGAATGACTAATGAAGGGTTTTCCCCTTTTTCTCATTTTCATTTGAATTTGATGGGATGGATAACAGAAAAGGTTGTTATGGAAATAAAGTATGAAATTGAATCATTTTAAGAATATTTTTTGTGAAGAGAGGCAAATAACTCCTGTTTTTGGGTTCTGGTTCTAAAAAAAAAAAAAAAAAAAATGGATTGTGGTCAATTGGGTTGTCTGTTATGTAGTTGCATTGCAGATTGATTGAGTTCCAAATGGAAAACCTATAAAGTGCAAATTTATTTTCCTCAAAATATTGCCAAATATAAATACTCCTGTATCTTAACATCTCATCATCTTTACTTTTGAGAATATGGAGTTATCTTAACACATAATGTAAGATTCACTTTATCACGATATTATAATGTTTGAAATACCTATAGCTGTATACGACTAAAAGGATATCTAACTTCCTCTTCTTTTTTTTTTTTTTTTTGGAGGAACTAGGGGCAATTTTTGCCGACTGACTTGATATAGTTCAGGTCTTTATGGTTGTGCCGGCCAAGTTTCCATCACCAACCTTTAAACAGTTTCCCCAGTCATAGACGATCATAGAACTTTGATATCTACTTCCAACATTTTCATTGCATCCAAACTCCCTAGTCACATGAGCACATAAAATCCCAACAATCTGTGTCCTGCAGCCTTTGAATATGCATTTGCTGAATTCCCTTCTCAATTCCTTCAGCAAAGCACAATCAAAACCTGATTCAGTTTCCCTGATTTCACCGTTTTCCGAGCCCAATCAGTCACTAAAACCGCGGTAGAAGATTCCGTAGAAAGCAAAGAAAGAGATGTCTTCCCACACATTGTCTTCAAAACAACCATAGCAGGAGTAAATACTACTGTTGTTGAACCAACATTAGGACCAAATCATATAATTGAGAAGCAATCAGATAATTGAGATATGAAAGAAAGAAAAGAAACCAAAACAAAACAACTGTACCAAAAGCTCGTAGCTGGATTATCAATGATTCTAGCGTTAAAACTATCTTAAAAAAAAAAGTTTCATAAGCATTTTCCTGAAGAATCACAGTCCTCTGACGAATTAATGCATGGTGCAGAGAATATAGACGATTGCAGGCTGAAAGTATCGAGCCAAAAAGTCAATTTTCTTATCATGATCTTTTCCTTGCTATACAGAATGGTTAATTGATCTCTACTAACAGATCGAGCCCTTTTGCAGAATAAGAGAAAATTTAGTCTCCTTGTGCGAGATTTAGCAAGCAGGTATACAGATTTCTCAGCTCCGAAGCTAGTTTTCTCAGCTGCATCCACAAGAAACATCAAGGAAGAAGGCAAAGTGGATTAGAAAGCAAAGTGCTGGTAGACACATAGACACACACACACACACACACTTACTGTAATTCGGCCAAGATGGAAAGTAAATGGAATGATGTCAAGGAAGAAGGCAACACAATGTTGCGTATAGTAGTTATCTCCACGGCGAGCTCGTACAACAATCTCCTGACTGTATGCAACCACATACCCTATGAGCCAGAGGAACTTGTAATTCATCTGCATCCATTATACGCACGCACGTATAAGAAGTCACATCTTTTTTCAGATGAACATTGAATATGTTTAAATACCAACATTGAATATGTTTCCAACGATCATAAAAAAGTTCCGCCAAATTTCCTGCTTATACTACTTCTACTTGTTTTAATTATGTTCGAACAGAGATTTGCTGCACATAATGCCATATGATCAACATACTACGATTAGAAGATAAGTTTACTGTCACGATGCTAAACTGGTCTTTTAGACTGCAAGTAATGCACCTCTAGCAAACAACTGTTGGAAGAATTGTATTGGTTTTATTTACCTGAAAGGTGACTGAACCAGCACACAACATAGCAGCTGAAGGCGTTACACCAAAAACATACATTTCAAGCCTATCCCGTCTGTCTTTAGTTACCACTCCAAAACACAAGAAGATTGCAGCAGCTCCGGATGTAGCAAGGAGAACGTCTCTGCGAATCAATGAAATTCAATTTACATTCTGGATTGTATTGACTAATAAATGAAGTTGCAAATCCTTCTGTTCTATCTTCCGTTGCCGGGCCTAATCATGTGCAGGAAATTTTGTTCCAGAAGGAGCAAAACTACTGTAAAGAACAGATGCATGCATATCTATTGCATTAAGATTTTCGTTTGGACAATAATTTTCGTCCAGTTCAACTTTCTTGCACTGAATAATCAACCGAGATCTGTTTGGTTAAAGAACAGAAGGCAGGAGCTAAGACTGGGATAAGTTCCGTTAATAAGACTGTGGCAAGGGCCATGACAACCGGAAGCTAAGTAATTAACATATTCCATGACGGAGTAAACCTTTAATCCCTGAGGGATAGTTGAGTACCGCACAAGGACTAAGATGACACTAAAATTAGTTACTGTCAATAATCAATATACAGTGTTGGACGAGATACAACAACAGTTCAAGAAAAGATATACTGCCAGCCAAGAGATGAAGCTAATATATATATTTACCGTCTATCAGCTGGGATGAGAGAGTTAATCAGACTGCCATCTGGGGCTCCTTTAAGAAGTCCAGCAGCTGCTTTATCCATTGCAATGAGGGGGCCAATCTGAGGACCAACATTTAAGGCCCCATTGAAGACCGTATTCTTTCCTTCACCAATTGTGCCGAGAAGGTCAACCACTGGAGCCAAAGAAACTCCGATGCAAAATCCAATTACCATCAAGAGAGTGACTCTTTGTCTCTGTGTTAACGAAAAGAGAAACAATGACACAGTTTAATTAGTCTGAGATAATTAACAGCACGCGATTGGAAAGTACTAAAAGGAAGCTTGGTTATGTAAAGGGCTGATTAGAAGCAACAGTAGCGAAATTAAACCTCTTTCCATGGGTTTGTCCGCCAAAACCATGCAGAGCTTCCTATGATTCCAAGAAACGTGACTACGCCCCCAAGATTGGCATGGATATCCAGCGCATATCCAAGAGACATGCATGTTAGAGCAGCAAAAAGTGTGAGGTAAACCTGCATTGATTAGTCGATCAATTAAAGAATCAAATCAGTCTTTTTATAGAGTTTATAAATGGAAAATCAGTCTTTTTCATAAGACATTTAAGACGAGCAGAACACAAATGCGATCAAAACTGGACACTGGTAGATACAACCTCCGTGAAAATGATTACCATATGATCAAGTTCAAAAACCAGTCCATGATCATTAGATGTCAAATGATCAGTAAAGAAAAAAATGAACGAGACTATATAAAAGATTACTCAGCTTAAATTCACTTCCTTAATTCGTTGATAAGAGTAAAAATATCGCGAAGACAATAAACTTAATTTTGATTCACTCACGTCACATCATCAATTTTACTTGGTGGACTTTTCAAATCAACAGGCAATAATAATACTGATCATGGTCAACAAATAAGTAATAATCTTTTCTTCGTTTTCTTTCTGTTGCTGATCATAATCAAGAAAACCAATCATTTCTTTATGTAATTATTCACATTTTGCATGCATGCAATCATCCAATGACAAAACCTACGTACTCCAGGCTCCAGCACTCTCTGTTTTTACCCCTAACAAAACTCATCAAGAATTTCTTTCAGATAACAAAAACCCACAAAATGACTATCACATCCAACTTTACGGTTCTTCTGCTCGAAGAGTCGTGTTCCAGAGATCATGAAACATCCTCAAGAACTAGCTAGTCTCGAGATTATTCTAATTAACTGAAACAGAGAACAAAACTACCCAAGTAATAAAAATTCCACCACTATTTTCCTCCATCAATTCCAACATTTTCCCGGCAAGATAATCCGGCAACTTATTTTTTGTGCAGTAGTGTAAAAATTTTCAAAAAACCCAGAAGAATAAGCATAGCAAGATCAGAAATATACTAACAAAATTAAAAAAGAAAAAAGAAATTGATGATTACTTTGGAGAGGTGAGCATGGATGAAGGGAGAGACTTCTTCAAGGTCCATCAAATTCTCGTACGTGAAGTCCCTGTTCAAGCGATTTGTTGCTGCCGCCAATGCACGGTTTCCCCACGGCATGATTCTTATGGGTAAGTATTGAGTATGAAATGAAACTGAAGTCTGCAGAGAAAGAATGGAGATGGCTGAGGAGGTTGGAAGGTGGTTAATATCGTTGCTTTCAGGAAGCAAAATAAGAGTAGAATACAAGAAGATTTTGATTGCCCTTTTCTTGGCGGTTATTATAGTTTCGCTTATTTATGGGCTGAGATAAAGATATATTTTGGGGTGTGGTGAAATTCGTTGGGGGTATTCTTGGGAAAGTGGGAACGAGTTACTTGTTGCGATTTCGCGGGAATGAGCTGAGCTGGTTGAGTTTTTCAAATTCATGCTATGCAGCAAAAAATTGCGTACTTTCTTATGAACTATTATTAATAACTCACATATTTTGCACAAGAATATAAAACTAGTAATAATTTACGTGCTTTATATGTGAATATATTTTTTAAAAAATATATAACACTTAATATACTAAATTTATATATAAAACCTTTATTATTGGGATAAATATAAACAAAAAAACTATATAACGAATAAAATTAAACAGTTAGTAGTTGTACAAAATGTTTATTGTATACAAAGCAATTAAACATTTGTTATGCATTCTACAATTACAAAAACTTTGAAAATGGAAGATCATCATATTTAAACTAAATTGTCATTATTATATTGACTAAGAAACCATACAATAAACAAAATTAAGCAATTGCTAGTTGTGCAAAATGTTTGTTATATACAAAATAATTAAAAATTTATTGCGCATATTACAATTACAAAAACTCTAAAAATGGAATATTATCATATCTAAACTAAATTGTTGCATATTTTATTTGGATTGTGATAGTAAAAGGAGGAAATTTTCTATGTTGTGTCAAACCGATGCATGCAACAAAACTTGAAAATGTATACTAAAACATTTTGATTTGGATACAATAAATTTTTGTCAATTTTGGTAGTTGTAAACCTTTTCTGTTCTGTTATTTTTTTTATAATTATCGATAAAAAATTTTTGGGAGTTTTCTTGATCAATATGACATAATGTAGTGGATTTAATCATCAATTTAACCTTTTATTTTTCCATTAATTGTTTATAACCTTTTGCCTTCTTATTAATTGTGATTTTCTTCTAAACCAATATGTATATAAAATATACTTAACTTTAATTTTCACACATAGCAATATAATAATTGGAGATAATTTTAACACACACAATAATTGGAGATGAGGGAAATGATTAGGGAATATAGTTGTAAATGGGTAGTTTTTAATTTTGATTACCAACATTTTTGAGATGTAATTTATTGAAACTTTTCATTTTTCTTATCGGTGTCATGATTAAAATACAATAACTCTAATTAAAAGACATCAGAATAATTTAGGCATAATAAAAACTAATATCAATATATGCTTACATTCTTACATTCTCTGTTGTTAAGACTCGTCATACTTTTTATATAGTAATGACAATGATAAACTTCTACCTGTTCTCATTTCTCAAATGTTTTCCATAATTCTAACCAATCACTCTGTCACTCCTCGCCTTCATTATAATCGAAAATCAAGATATACATAAGAAGCTTTTATAATCTAACCAAATACTCTTTTTGCTGCAACATTTTTGTTTTTTTTTTTACAAAATCCTTAAATTATCTCTAGACACACAAAAGTAAGTACATAAAAAATTTCCAACAAGCAGCCTCTTGTTTCTTACAATAGGAAAGGGAATGTGTGAGGGGGAATGGAAATCTCTTGCAGTTGGCTATTGGTTTGGTTCACTTGTCATGACCAACATAAAGTAGGAGGATCGCAGCCTCTGCGTCAGACCATTTGTCTCCTGCATTATTTTGCTACGTTTGCCATTCCCCACAGCCCATATAAGTACCATAGAAAGAAGGACGCGTGAGGGGCTGTGGCCTATCTGGAATTTCAGGAAACTCAATGTCTCCTTCCAACATTTTCATTGCATCCAAAATTGTAGGCCTTATTGCCTCTGTTACATGAGCACATAAGATCCCAACAAGCAAAAATTTCTCCATTACACCCTTGGAATTTGCATTTGCTGAACCTGAATCACCCTCTCCACCCTTCAACAAAGCAGAATCCAAAACTTCATCCGTCTTCCCTGATTTCACCATTGACCAAGCCCAATCAGCGATTAAAATGGCTTGAGACGACTCAGAGGAAGACCAAGAAAGAGCCTTCTTCCCACACATAATCTCCAAAACCACCACTCCGAAGCTGTAGACATCACTCTTCTCAGTCAATCGCCCGTAAAGGGCATATTCAGGAGCCAGATATCCATATGTTCCTGCCACTTTAGTTGTTAGATGAGACTGCCCCTCTCTGTTTTCCTTAGCCAACCCGAAATCTGCAATTCTTGCCCTCATCTCAGCGTCCAGCAGGATATTTGTGGGCTTAATGTCTCTATGATAAATTGCTGGCTTTACTCCATAGTGCAAATAGGATATGCCTTTTACAACATCCAATATTATGCTTTTCCTTTCAGGCCAGCCAAGTGGTTGCTTCCTGGTTCCTTCTTTAGACACTGGAAACAAGTGGGAATTTAGATTTCCATTAAACATATACTCATAAACAAGATATCTATGACTCTCGTGTTGTCCATCATTTACTACTCCATCTGTCGCGCAGCAACCTCTGAGCGGCACAAGGTTTCGATGCTTTAAGTTACTAATGATGTCAACTTCATTCAGAAATTCTTCATTTCCTCGAATATCCGACTCCATAATCTTTTTCACCGCAACAGCAGTACCATCATCTAGTATTCCCTTGTAAACAATCCCAAATCCACCTTTGCCTATTAGATTCGTGGAAGAGAAATTGTCAGTAGCTTTCTGGAGCTCATGAATGCTGAACCATGTAGACGTATTAGGCCTCAAGGCTGGTAGAGCTGCTACTTCCTCAAATTCCAAATTAGACTCATTGTCATTGCTGCTTCTTCTCCTCTTCATCTGCCAATAATACAGCCCTAAGAACATAGATATCACCAGGACCGCGAGACTTGCCCCAGTTAGTCCCAAGATCAGTGCTAAATGTGGCTTATGGGAAGATTTCCTTTGGGAGCTAACTGGAAGGTTGAAAATGCAGTCTATATCACCATAATCTTCAGTGCCAAGCTTGTTGACAAACGCTGCAGTGTACAAAATTGTGAAATAAAGGCAGTTCAAAGAGTGAGACTGGTTACCATCGATTGCACTCAACTGTGCCTGAACTTGAAAACCAGCAGAAATACAGGCGCTGCAAGCACTGGGATCATTGAGATCAGAGCTGCAGGCAGAGTTGAGGGCAGTGGAGGGGCCAAGCTTATTGTTCCAATCTTGAGCAGTCTGGATGGAGGCACAGACATTTGGTGAGATCACAAATTGCATAGGATCAAAGCAGAGAGAAGTGAGATTGGAGGGAAAAGAGAGAGAATTGAGCTTGGATTGGAAGTCGTCGAGGCAAGAAACAGAAGTTGGTAAATCAGGTAGCTGGAATCGAGAGGTTTCTTTAAGTCTGTTGGCAAGTGCTATGCCAATGAGAGACAGAAGATTCTGACAGCAATCGCCGTTCCCTGAAGTGGAATTAACAGAGCTGTTTGCTTTCTGTGGGGTTTTACTTGAACCTGAGAAATTCTCGCAGGCTGTAGTTGTCCATGGGATTGCTAGGACATAATTCAGGTCAAGGGGGCATGCAGGGGATGAAGAGATTGAAGCATCGGAAAGAACAAGACAAAGTCCTAGGAAAAGAACCGCTACTAAGGACTCAGAATTCATGCTGACCAATGTCTTTCTAGCTGCCTAGTATCTGGTTTCGGTTCTATGTTAAAATTGGTTTTCAGGTGGATCAGTCTGGTAATGCACTGCAAGAGATTTTAAAAGGAAAATCTTGAATTATTAGACAATAGAAATTATTGATTTCTTAAAACACAAAATCACATAACAAAACTAAAAGATCAAAATGGAAAATTGACATAGGTGTTGATTTTACATAGCCTGTCATTTTCCTAATTATGCAAACATCTGAAGAAGTTCAGAAGTGAATGTAGATTCATTAGGGCAATAAAATTGTCTGCAGCTCATTCCCTGCGTGGATGCGGGATTACGTAGCTGAGTGACGGCTCGGCACGAACAAATGGTGGAGAATTTTTCTTTACCCACACACATAAAGCAAATTTTCAAAATAATTTAAAGCCGCCGGCTGCGCGACTTTTTCTTTTCATTTTGTTGAAAGAAGGAAAATAGTACTACTAATTCTTAAGGTTGTCAATGACATTAGATCTCGAGGGTAAATTTTATCATTTTTTCAGCAAAAGCAATATTTTATATTAGGAAAAATCGTTCAAAACGTCTCTCACATTTTACAAAATGACTTTTTTTTCCCCTCACTTTTAAAAGTGTAATTTTACGTCTCTTACAAATTCACATTGACCAAATTTGGTCCCTACCTAAGTTTTTGACTAGTTTTTTGTCGGAATCCACCACGTGACTTACACGTGATCATATTTTAAGGGCAAATTTGTCAAATCAAATTTTATATAATTCGATTCATAATCTCTCACATTTCATAAAATAAATTTTTTCATCCCTTATATTTCACAAAATGAATTTTTTCATCCTTCACATTTTTCAAAATGAAATTTTTCATCTTTTATTGATCATGTGTGTGAATAATTTTT
The DNA here is from genome assembly GCF_036785885.1 of Coffea arabica. Lineage (NCBI taxonomy): Eukaryota > Viridiplantae > Streptophyta > Magnoliopsida > Gentianales > Rubiaceae > Coffea > Coffea arabica. Next base: position 20,496,483 of record NC_092312.1, on the reverse strand, counting down.
TTTTAAATCCATGTATATATTTATTTGATTTCACCTGAACATTACGAATAGCATGTGAAATCAAATAGAGATATATTACACACTATTCGTATTGCTCAAGTGAAATCAAATAGATATATACCTAGGTTTAAAAAAAATTATTAGTTTTTCACTTATATTCATTTTCTTTTACTCGAAATTTGAAAATAAAGAAGACATTTAATCCTAAATATTATCGAGTGTTTATATCGAATTAAATTTGAATAGAAAAAGTAAACAAAAGAAAAGTATGACAAAAAGAAATAAGTGATTGACACTTTCAAATTTTAACAAAATCACAAGGCAAGTAATTCAACTGTTGGTCTTAAAAGTGTCGAGTAGAAATTTCAGATTTAAACTGACATTTGTTAGCACAATTATAGAATTCGAGTTAGGACCCATTAATTAGAAAACCTTATTATATAACTCAATAAATAAATTATTACCAAAATAGAAATGTCACAAATATTGAATAGGTTCAAACGGTGAAATCATATAAATATATACACAGGTTTCAAACAAAATTATTAGTTTTAAACCCCTATATATATCTATTGAATTGCATGTGTATAACTACGATTAGCATATTTAGATGAAATTCAATAGAAATAAATTACATGTTATTCATACTATTTAGGTAAAATTAAATAGACATATACGTGGGTTTATAGAAAAAAACTATTTGTATACATGATCAATAAGGGATAAAAAAATTCATTTTGAAAAATATGAGGGATTGAAAAATTCATTTTTTTAAATGTGAGGAACGAAACAACTCATTTTGTAAAATGTTAGGGATGAAAAAATTCATTTTGTGAAATGTGAGAGACTATGAATCAGATTATGTAAAAATTTGGTTTGACAATTTTGCCCTTAATAAATGATCGCATGCAAGTCACGTGGTGGATTCTGGTCAAAAACTAGTCGAAAACTTAGGTAGGAACCAAATTTGGTCAATATGAATTTGGAAGGGACGTAAAATTACGCTTTTAAAAGTGAAGGACGAAAAACGTCATCTTATAAAATATGAGAGACGTTTTGAACGATTTTCCCTTTATATTATAATTATTTAAGGAATGAGTTTTTCTTATAAACTGATGTTGTATATGGTATATGCTAGGAATGAATGTATATGATACATGTACAGAATTTGAATTCTATATTTTACATACATGGAGTGTATCTAAATTAGTTGGTATATACTAGACTGGCGTAGAAAAGTTTTAAATATTAACATTAAAAAAAAAGATAATTGGTAAAGGTTTCAATGGGATAAAATCTATCAACTATTCCTGCCAAATGTCACGCTGGACATATTTAATTTTGATTTTTTAGAGTTTAATGGGAAATGTTACTTGTACTTCTATTTTTGGTTAATCACATTTCTACTATCATTCTAATTATATAATTTTTGTTTATTAGACTATATGATAATATAAACGATATGACAATGAGTGTAAATAATAAAAAATAGGATTCAAATGACATTTCTCAAGTTTAACAATGGATAGTGCGAACTCTAAACCGTTCTTAGTTATATGTTAGTTAGTGTAAATGGATAGAAAACAATTGTAAGATTTTTTTTTTTTACGACAACGACATTTTTATAACATAATAATCTATCTTAATCTAGCAGGAGAGAAGGTTAAAGAAGTTGTATATAAAAATTTAGTAGGTATAAGAATTTGACTAGATCAAAAGGTGCTTTGACACCTTTTTTAAATTTTTCGTTGAAAATGGGATTCGAACTCCCAATCTACGGTAAAATTTAATCCCTTTTTAGGGGCGACAAGGCGTTGGCTTGATTGTAAGACCAATGAGAGACGAACCAATGAGAGCGAAATTCGTCCGCACAGAAATGTTGTAGAGTTTCGACTGACGCAGAGCTGAGGGGCATCCAACCTCATGGCTGAAGTGTCAGTTGTTAATTAATTAATTAATTAATTAATTGCTAGGCTGCTTTGAAGAAGTCGGACCGAGTTTCGGAGGTTTCGGCTTCGGAAGCAGAAAGAGACAATAATATTATTGGATCCGTCTACGCCTGCCTAAAGCTAACTACTAACGAGACTAATGACAGTAACGGTGGTTTGCGCTGATGTTGATACTATTAGTCGTCGTCTTAGACACCGTTTATGATTGATTGCGATTGCGTTGCGTTTATAAAAAAAATTCTGTTTTATTTAAGCACTAAAAGCATTCTTACCATATTTGATAATTAATCAACTTTCCAAGTCTACCAACAACCTAGAAAGTACACGGTAGGACTTGACTTTAAATCAAGCCAAGAATTTTTGTGAGGAAAAAGGGTCAAATAATAACTAATAATAATAAAAAAAGAAGAAGCAGTCAAAACAATCAAATACCATATGTTAGACTGATAATCAAGATTTTTATTTCGGAAAGAGACTTGAAATGATAAATATGAGGTCCCAAGTATACAAAGGAAAATAATCTCCCATCAAGTATGTAAAACTAATACTACTACTACAAGAAATTATCAAGACACAAAATACTACTATAACAAACATATTGATACAACTAGTTATTTGTTCACATCTGATCGAGGGATTTACTTCTATTTCGTTTCCCTGCACACTCTTCTATAGATCATAATGAAATATTTTAGCTGTGCCTAAAAGATATGCTCATCATCAAGTTTGAATGCTTTAAATACTTGTGACATGAACATTAAGGCCTGTATGTCTTTTTAGCTGCAGTAGAAATACCTTACAATAATGTTATGCTCTTAGTGGCAGAACGCCGTTTCTAAAATACTCTTGCATGGAAATCTGCATTCTCCTTTGTTGACATTTGGTAATTAAAGAAAGCCCTCTTTTGGGTTCCTGTCACTTCTTTCTTTAGCCAAGGCCTGAGAACAGATGTTTGGTTCGTCCGTTCTTGGTAGAGGAAATTGTCGAAGGAAATTATGCCACCTTTTGATTGTTCTATCTTCTAGCAGCTTTTAGTAATGATGAGTTGACTGTTGCTTTTACTTTTAGTTGGTCCGTATTGGAGTTTGGGCCTCTCTGCATATGTTCTGTTGTGGGATCGGATGTGATTAATTCCGACTTAGTCTCAGCTATACCCTTCACAGTGTGAACTGTGACTGGGAGGGCTGAATAGAGCATGCAATTCAATATTACCCACCCGTTTGTCATTTTCACTTGGAAACATCTGAGAAGAGCTGAATAGATATAAAAATTCAATGATCGTCATTATCTTCTAATATTGACGAAAGATTGTGGAAATTCTTGAGCGAAATTAAGGATCTGTAGTCATGAATTTTATAACACAAGCAATTTGGTATAAAACAACTCTCCATCTTCTCTATTCTAGAAAGGGGTTACCAGTTTCCTCTTCTTTCTAATACTCCATATGATGTAGTTTTAGGTAAAGATGATGCTTCATATTGTGATCATAGTTGCAGTGTCAATACTTCTCATTGTTGACACAAATCTGGTCTCAGTCTCGGGTTCCTGTCCCATAAACCTGAGTTATGTTCTAACTGTACCCTGGGATTCATCTGCCTGCCAGAATCACCGGCAGAACACCAAAACAAATGGTCATGAGACTCGTGACGGCAGCAGTTCTGCTTCTAGCATATGCTGCCAGACGCTAACCAGCCTCTACGGCATTGGCCTTGCTCAAAACCTGAAACAGACCAATCATTTCAGACTTCCAGACCTTAACACTTCCATTTCTTGTTTATCGGATTTCCAATCGAAGCTCGATTCCCTCTCCTTACCATCCCATCTGACATCAATGTGTTTTGAACCTGTGCATTTTGTAAAGGGTACTAATCTGTGTGCCAATATCCATACCAAGCAAGACTGGCTGGATGTGGTCGGCCCGTCTACCTCCCTGGACCCTGCCTGCTGGCCAGACGTATCTGATCTGACTTTCTGTGATGCCTGTGTGCAAGCTGGTTTTAAGGTTCATTCTCAACTGCTGGCCGTTGACCGCAATAGTTCTCATGCCAGAGGTTGCTTTTACTACACCGTTCTATATGCTGCAGGTATCGTGAATCAGTTAGGCCCCGAGAGCTTAGGTGCAGTCTCGTGTATCCTTGGACTGCCCATGTCCTCGAATAGGAGATCTGATTCTGACAGTACGGGGAAATTAGCTCTCGTTTCTGGGGCTGCTGCAGCTGGTTCTACTATTGCTGTCATTTGTATTTTAGTGGTTTTTTACACTTTCTGGAAAAGTAGGAGAAAAAGGAAGAGATATCCAGAAGACGAAAGGGCTTTGGAGGCTGACCATGATGTTGATGATGTTGATGATGATGATGATGGCTCATGGCGAAATTGGAGCCCTATGGCTGGATCTTTATGGTTCAAGATTAAAGAACTTGAGGAGGCAACTGATTATTTCTCGCCGAAGAACTTCATTGGGAGAGGTCAATTTGGAATTGTGTACAAGGGAATTTTGAGGGATGGAACTGTGGTTGCTGTCAAGAAAATCACCGACCCCGAATTTGAAGGGGATGCTGAGTTTTTAAATGAAGTTGAAATCATCGGCAATTTGAGGCATCGAAATCTAGTGTCACTGAGAGGATGTTGCGTCTCAAAAAGAAATCAGAGCCATAGATACTTGGTTTATGATTATATGCCGAATGGAAATCTAAACGATCATTTGTTCGCTTCTCGAGAACGTCATAAAAGGATTCGCAGAAAGCCCTTAACCTGGCCCCAGAGGAAGAACATAATCTTGGATGTTGCCAAGGCTCTAGCTTATCTTCATTATGGGGTAAAGCCCTCGATTTATCACAGAGATATCAAGGCCACAAACATATTGTTAGATGCACATATGAGAGCACGAGTTGCAGATTTTGGGCTAGCAAGACAAGGTAGAGACAGTGGATCTCATCTTACAACCAGAGTAGCAGGAACTCATGGATATCTAGCTCCTGAATACGCACTTTACGGGCAATTGACTGATAAGAGTGATGTTTATAGCTTTGGAATCGTGGTTTTGGAAATCATGACCGGGAAAAAAGCTCTGGACCTGTCATCCTCTGCTGATTCTCGCGACATATTCTTTATCGCAGATTGGGTTTGGTCACTTGTTAAAGTTGGGAAGATGGAGGAAGTTCTTGATCCTTCACTGCAGAGAAATGCAGAGTCAACAAGCAGAAATCCTGTGGGGGTAATGGAGAGATTTTTGATGGTGGGAATTCTGTGTTCTCATCTCATGGTGGCTTTAAGGCCTAACATTTTGGATGCCCTGAAAATGCTTGAAGGAGATATTGAGGTCCCTGCAGCATCAGATAGGCCAAGTTATGCTGATAGAAGTACCTTATACTCTGTATATACATCTGGTAGGCATCAGATAAAACAATCTGTTTTATAGCTCGAATTTGATAGTTTACTTTTTTTAATATACATTAAAGAAAGCAGTTTCAATTCAAAATTTTGGACCAGATTATAGCTCTTAAGAGTTCATATGCTATAAAATCACTGGGGAAGCAGACACATAACTCCTCCATTTGAAACAAGTCCAAGCTTTTGCGCTGGATGAGCTGACCATTTCAACCACTGACAAAACATCAATCCACTGATATATGTATTACCCATATCTCAATGGTATGAATATGACATCAACATAATCTCTTCCTTTGTAAGTTCCACCAGTAAATACTGCCTCCCTCACAAAAACTGCCAGCCTCAGAATGCTACAGGTTAATCGAAGCCGGACTTAAATCCTGTTTCCAAGCACAAATGCTAAGATTTTACCTATCAATCATTCTCAACATGAACATTATTCGGAGATTCCTCTGGCAGCTAGTTTTACTTTTGGGGCATATGCAATTGGTTTTGATTCCCCTGGAAATTCTGCTGTGCAGCATCAATCATCAAGCAATCGTTCTTGTAATGTTCGCCTACAATGCAAGACTTCTTCTGAGAAAAAAGAAAAATGCAAGTGCTAGCTGAGACTACGTGAAATAGATAAGTAAACAAAGTATTAACAAAATGAAAATCCGGTTTTATATTCTAGCATTACACATTTTCCAATAAGAAGATTTTTCTTTGTACATTTCTAACAGCCAGCAATTCTACGAGATAAATTTCTTGAAAACAAGTAGTAATACGCATGTCCATCGAAAATCTGTTAACGGCTAAATCCCACTCAACCTATTACGTACATGCACCCACTAGTAGTTAATTTCTTCCATTATATTTATACATATAGTTTTCCTAATTAAATTTACTTTTCCAAAAATTTCACACGTGAAGTATATCTAAACAAGTGTCCGATGCACATCACCTACGAAGTAACGAGGAAAAGAATTTCGACCAGTACCGGCCGTTATATAATTAAAAAAAAAAAAAAAACGTTCCATAACCCTTCCTACTTTGGCTTTGCTTACCATTTCCGGAGATCATACGCCTTACTACACAACTGTACGGTGCAAAATTCTCTCCCTTCTTTCTCTCTCTCTTCCTTTCCCTCTGCGTCTCTCTGAAACCTTGGTTCTTGCATCATCATCATCTATCTGGCTCTCCTCTTTCTCTGTAGTCGTCGTCCCTCGGTGATGGCAGATCCTGTTGCGAGGTCGCCTCCAGCGAATTTGTATAGCATTCTTGGAATCTCCAAAGCTGCATCCCTTGCAGATATTAGCAAGGCCTACAAATCTTTGGTTATGAAATGGCATCCCGATAGAAATACATCCAATAAAGCTGAAGCTGAAGCCAAGTTCAGCACCATCAACGAAGCCTACAGGGTTTGTAACATTATCCTTGGAATTATTTCTTGATGAATAGCCCTTCATCATATATTGTTTGTTTTGTTTTGCTTTCCATCTCTCTGTTTCCTTCCCCCTTCAAGACTGTATCTATTAACACGTTAAATATCATCAATGTCCTCCCTCCTCATGCAATGCATGTAGATCATGCAAAAGCTTTATTCATCGTAATTTTGCGATGTTCTTCACATTTTCATCGACACCATTGTTGGGTTTTCTGAAAAAATAAAAACAGGTTCTGAGTAGCAAAAAACGAGAGGAAATAAATGGAACCAGTCATGATGATCCAAAAACACCGGAAAATTCATATCACCATCGATCCTCCTCAGATGATGATGGACAATTCGTGATTTCCAGCCCTACGCTGCTTTCCAGCACAAGCACCCGCATCACCCCTACAGGCACTCCAAGGTCGTCGGACGGTTCGAGCCACAGGGGATACTACAGCGGTGCTCCTTCGCCCAGAAATTTCTATGGCCATTCGAGAAGTCCCAACGGGACTGATACCCCATCAACCCCGACCACCCCAGAGCCACCCCTCGTTTCTTTATCAAAAATAACCAGCAAAAGAGCCACAAACCCCATTATTTATTCACAGACTACGGCTCGGAGGAAAGCTCAGCCCATACAGAAGAAGCTCGAATGCACGCTGGAGGAGTTATGCCACGGATGTGTCAAGAAGGTCAAGATAACCAGAGATGTCATCTCAAATGCAGGGTATGCTTCACCCTTCATCATTTGTCTGAGAGGCTTTCCTCCTCTTTTTTTTTTTTTTTTTAAGAAATGAGGACTCTCTGAGAGGCTAGAACGCTAGATACTTAAAAAACTTTTTAAACAACGTGTGATTCTGAGAAAGCAAATGTTAAGGATCAATCTAGCAAATGAAGCAACAAAATGGCCTTACCTACTTACATTAAGCAATTGCAGAACTGTGTGAATGATATGTACTACGTCATACTCAAGAATCTTCTGATGGTATTTACCATTGTGGTGGTAACAGGATCATCGTTCAAGAAGAGGAGATACTGAGGATCAAAGTAAAGCCAGGGTGGAAGAAAGGAACGAAGATCACATTCGAAGGGAAGGGGGACGAGAGACCGGGAATGCATCCAGCGGATATAATCTTCATAATCGATGAGAAAAGACACCCCCTTTTCAAGAGAGAAGGTGATGATTTGGAGCTGGGAGTTGAGATCCCCTTAGTTCAGGCTTTGACAGGATGTACAATTTCTGTTCCTTTATTAGGAGGGGACCAAATGGATTTATCCATAGGTGATATAATATTCCCAGGGTACGAGAAAATCATTCCCGACCAAGGCATGCCCATCTCTAAACAACATGGTAGGAGAGGAGACCTTCGGCTCAGGTTCCTTGTTGAATTTCCGACAGATTTGAGCAAACAACAGCGCTCGGCAGTCGTTCGTATTCTTGAAGATTGTTGTTGATATCAGCAAGACCTGTGTCGTTGTTCCTCTGGTCTTTAGCAGAATTAATCAGTTTGCCTCACAGAAATATGTAAATGGTGTTAGTATTAGGCAGAACATCAATGTACTGGCTCATATAGATATGCTAACTTATCTCTGAAGATGCATCCCAGCAATACATCTTTGAATAGAACAAGCAAATTATGCCTTGCCGGAGATGACTGAGCTTTGAATAGAACAGAGAATTTTGAGATGAGGAAGTTCTAGGAACAATATGCAAACCTCTCTTTCTTTATATTAGGAGTTCATGTTAACATATTTTTCTTCAGTTTTCCATGTAGCAATCTACAAGGTAACAAGGCTCGAGCCACCAACACTGTGCAAACAAAATGAATATTGCTATACGGCAGCATAACCAGGTTTTTGGCAGGAACAAAAGCTTTCACGAAGTAGCCCTAAACCTCCAATCTATTGTTCTCGCAGATGCTCAACTTCACCCCTGTTATATTTCCAAGGAAACTAAAAGCCATGTAAACATATTGAGCTTCTTGAAATCCAACCAAGAAGGGTACAAGACTAACTAGTCTTGCCTTCGTACTTGAAATCAAGGTGTCAGGTCTTTGATAGCACACGCTGTTGAGCAAGAAAAGGCACTTCCACCACTGTCCCAACAACATTGCCTCCAACAATTACAGTGTCTCCCTTCGATGCAGCTTTCCTCTTGATATAGCCTAATCCAAAAGGCTCAGAAGCTCTTTTACCTGCTGTGATGCTCGTCAACTTGCCAACCTGCACAAATTATAACAGATGCTTATTTTCCAAATAGAGAACTTCATTTGAGTAGGAAAACAGATTAAGGGACCAGGAATAAATCAATTTCCAAATGTAGTTGCTGTCTAATCCACAACAATAAACCTCCTTTATAACTTATCCCAACAAAGAACAGATCATTCTCGAGCATAGTGCTGCATTTGAAGTTTCCAAAGTCAAAATGACTTACAATATATCAACCCTTTACAGAAATGAAATTTATGTGATGTGTGTACACAATCAAATCAAGATTTAGTTCAAAAGAAAATCCGCACCTTTTTCCCATCAACTGTAACAGCACTGCCCACTTCCACAAGTGATGATAACCTGATACCCCACAACCTCTGCTTGACACCATCATATGTTACAAGTCTAGAAATTGTTTCTTGTCCCTTATAACACCCTGAAAATTACTTACTACATGAGAACAATGACAAAAGCACTGATTCACACCAGTATATCACATAGGATATCATGGACCTTTGTTCAAAGAAACTCCATTCCACAGATGAGCCTCCAGAACATTAAATTCATCTGTAAGCTCTTTACCAGGAGCTGGCCTTCCTGCTTATGTTGATCACGTTAGAGCTCTATATCATAAACATGAAATGATTGAAAGTGTACCCAACAAAAACAATAATAATGAACAGAAGAGAACACATAGCGAGCCACTGGTAAAAGTAAAGAAGGGAATAGAAGGACTAAAACCCTTGCCCCTGGTTGGTAGACCCTCCTCTCCTCCAAGGGGCAGGGAATAAGGCACAGTGGGTCTAATATCCACATCCACTTGACATCCAGTACCAAAAAATTCTTCTCTGGAGAGTATTTAGATCATTGCCACAATATCTATCTCTCTCTCTCTCTCTCTCTTTTTCATCAAATTATGGATAAAATTATCCTTTCTACATTTTCTTGTATCACCCTTCCCTCCAGTGGAGAAATTAGACCTTTGCTTCATTTGACTTATCTTTCATGCCAGACACAGTATTAGCCGTACAGAAAATGCAGGTTACAGAGTAAGATGATAAAACTAAGCAAAGTTTGGAAATGCCATTGAGGGAACATGTCATGTAAGGCCAAAATGAAACAAGGTTATATCTAGAATGGCATAATTTGGAAAAGATTCAAAAATTCCTAAAAAAAAATACTAAACTGAAGAAGATACAAAAAGAAAACCTTGAAGAATCCGAAATGTTTCCCATGCGCCAGAACCCATTGTGATTGCACCTTGGGCAACAAGAGCTTTCCATACCGTTCCAGCACTATCTGATGACATCAAGAATGAAAAACCTTCCTCAGAAATAACATTTCCCACAGCTACAGTTACAGGCTTCCCATTTACCTGCACAAGTGAAAAAGTTCATATTTCTTGGATAGGAAGTGTTGTTGAATTAGCTAACAATCTTACTCATTCCAAAGACCTATTTTTGCTTTTGTCTCTGTGTGTGTGTGTGTGTGTGTGTTAAATAAGAATATTAAGCCAAATAAGATCTCTGATGCAATAATTATCCATAGTGAGAATGCTGGGATACAGATGAGGTACTGACCTCAACATGTCAAATCATTTGCACAAAATAACTGACCTTCATATATAAAGACAACCTTATAGTTTGTTCATCCAAGACATTGCAATTTGACCCATTGTCCAGTATGCTAGGCTATCAACACTTCTAAGAAATTGGTGAAGAAATGTCAACAACTAAAAAACAACGCAAATGACAACAATGAAGTCATTTGAGTACTGGAACGGGAGAGAATTTATTGGTGTGCTTTTATTCAATTACATGCATAATAACCAAAACCAGGAAACTCATGTTCATTCTCTCCTTTCTCACAATCACTCAACAGAAGCCCCTCTGCGCCCCCCCCCCCCCCCCCGCTCTCCTCCCAAAAGACACAAAATTCAGTTTAGGAGAAAAACCAATAAGAACTACAGAGATTAGAAGTACACATGGAGATCTGAAATTGTGAGTGTATTATATGTTGGCTGTTTTACAGATTTAACCAGCATAGACATTCTGTTCAACTCTAATTGACCAGATAGAAGGAAGACAAACAATTAATGGATAAATAGGAATCTTTAGAGGTATCCAATTGAGATATAGAAGCCATGTAACACCAATAAAACAACACTATCAAACCACTATTCTTTTCATCACCAATGAGTTAACTCATTAGCAATTCTTTGGCATATTCATTGGTGATTAACCATGCATTCAAAAATCATCACTAGCAGCCCAGGCATAAAAATTTTGTCCACCAGAAATGAGTATTGGCAATTTGGTATGAACATTTGAGAAAGTTTTGCAGATCAAATTACACTGTAATGATTATGTGAGCCATAAGGCTGTCCAATAAGGTCGATAAGGCCCAATCTCTCCATTATCTGTTCATGAAACAAAACATAGAAATTAGTTTGGTGCAAAAGAAACTTAATGTAGGTACTAGGAACTTCACTATTGAACTTAGCATTGCTTACTTGGTTGCTTGCAGGTCCAACTAATGCAAACATGCATGTTTGCTTGGTGATGTCTTGAATTTCTACTTTATCAGAAATAAAAATGTACCTTCAATCAAATAAAATTAGTATGCAATTAGAAAGTCTTACCTGTTGAAAAAATATATTAATTTGGATGCCACAATCACAAGATAAAAATAGCTTTTTTTTTTCTTCAAAAGTTATTTGCCTCAGTAAAATGGAATAAATTTCTAATATCACAATGGAAGATTAAGGGTTCTTGCTCTGTATCACACTAGCTCTTTTACTGCCAAGGTTTAAACAGTGACAGGATACAGTTACAAATGTAACAAGGAAAACAGTCTCAAAATGAGCAGTATCTGACAAAAGAAGCAAGGTCAAATTATGCACAGTAAACAATTTAAAAAATTAATCTTGCAGTATGAACATACTTCTCCAGCATTTTAGATATGCTTTCACAGGTCACGGGAGAGACCACCAATGTAATTGCATTTTTCTGCAGACATAGCATATCAACATATTCTTTACACAAAAGAAAAACCGATAGGTGCCAAATATTGGAAAAATCCCACAATTTAATTAGCCCAAGAGCAGGGAAGAGCTACCATGATCCATGCAAGCGCAATATCAATTGTCCTAGCTGTTGGTGTCACAAAAACAGTGTCGCATCCCTAAAGGATGTACAGTCATTACTCCCAGCACAATGATACTAGAAAAAAAATTAAGTAGTTTTGCTTCCAAAAATGAAGATGCAGTACAACACTAAAAGTACCTGGCCTACACTAAGACATTCAAAATTTGCAGTGCTTTGGTTGTGAAGAAATTGAATTCGGTCTTCTCCGCCAACTTTATGCCAACAAACATAAAAATCATTAAGTGACAAAAGATGATAAGCAAAGTAAGGAAGGATAGTAAAAGAGAGGATCGAACAAATCACTGAAGGAAGTGGCCCAACAGTTTTGCTGTGTCATAGCCCAACTATCGATGCATGCATTCATTAGCAAACATATTTTACGAACTGGAAGGCTAACACATGTTAAGAATCTTCACAAACTATCCTTGAAGATTATGCAAGTGTCAATCTGATCTTAAAGTATTTGATTAAGAAAAATCACACCTCAACAGTCATTAAAAGTCTGAACACACCAATAAGCCGTAGTTGGGCATTAAGAGTAGATTTCAAGCATCTGCTGGTGTCAATATGCTGTTGTCACGTGAATGCAAGTTGAGACAACTTCCCACTTCCTCGACCCAAGTTATGATTTTCTCATGCCATATATTATCAGGAAAATTCTCCATTAAGCTAATGGCAAGGTTAACACCATAAATGTTGCTTGGAGAACAGGAAGAAATTTTGCTACAATTGTTGTCATTGAAATAGGAAATTTTATGTGGATATGGCAACCAGCCTATTAATCTGAAAAATTGATAGGGAGATTGGACGTTTCAAGAACCAGGTCATTTGCTTTATAATATTTTCCCTCCTGGTAAGAAAATTGTACTTTGACGCATATAACCAACACCCAGCGTCATTTGAAATATGTGCTTTAGGGCCGGTTCTCAAGACAGCAGTTGTAAACAAAAAGTTTACCCAATTTCACTGAACTAGCGGTAAAATAAAATATGGAATCTTTTGTAGGATTTGGTTACCGCATAAAGGGTTCCTTTTCATTTTTCTTCTTAAACTTACTCAACTTCCCATGTGTTGTGTTGGAATTAACATATTTCAATTGGACGTTGAATATCAAGAGCTTGAGCACATACGGTTTTCCAGGGTACATTAATGGTGATATTACTGGAAACAACCTGAGTTACGTGTTAGGAAACCAAGAGACAACAAGAACAACAACAAAGTGGAAATATGTTACCTCTTATGCGACCATAATGTGATAGATCCACTACCTAGAATAACAAGCAGAAAATGAAATTGTTTAGAAATTAACCTATGTAAAATAGGACCAACTCAAATGAGTAACATTTAACTAGAGGTGCTTATGGAATTAGGAACACCGTCTCCCAATAAAAGAAAGGTATACTAAAGCTCATCTTTGCTAGCGCAGCAGTAGATAAATATGAACTCTTATGTTTTATATATATATATATATATATTTGCTAGCGCAGCAGTAGATAAATATGAACTCTTATGTTATATATATATATATATATATATATATATATATATATATATAAAATAAAGCAGTTAAAAATCTGAACCGCAATTTTAGATACTCACAACGGCGCCCTTTTCAGCTGCATCCAGTGCCTCATCATCACTATGAAACGCCTCAATACTAATTCTATCATCTGCATTTGTCACGGTGTCCTGGGTAAACTACCAAAATTAATGAATTCTTTATTTAAAAAAAAAGAATCGAAATTATAATTACAAGCAAGGAAGCAGCAGTTAGTGATTAGGAACCGAACTTGACTAACTTACGAAGCTGTGGTCGTGGTCGATAGGAGGCGGGGAAGGATGGAATGGCAAAGCTCGAAAGGCATCCTTTAGGTGGGGTAGAGAGGGAAGCGATGACAACGTATAAGAGAGCAAAGGTTGCCGGCTCCGGCGGGTGAATCTATAACTAGTACTAGTAGGGTAGGACAGCCGCGTATAGTGCGGCGGAAGGACGGAGTACCGTGCAGGTGCAGAAGAAGAAGGAGGAGGAAACAAGTTGACCGGAGCTGAAGTTGCAGAAGCGGGAGCGGTACCTGTAATCCAAGACATTTTTTGTTTTACGGTTTTTGAAATTCATGATAGCATTTAGGTTTGGAGACCTTTTCGGTTATTTCAACTTATTTGTCAATTGAAGTCGCTCTCTCCCTCTCTCTCTCGATAAATACGTGTGTGCGCGCGCGGAGAGTCAGCTAATTTTCTTCATCTTTCTCCTTTTCTATTTTCGTTCAAAAGTGGATAATGATTTTTTTGATCTACATCCAAATAAATAAATGGTATCTGAACCTTTATACAAGGCGATGATGAATCAAAACCTTCTAAAAAAGAGAATGAAATGAAAACTTTATATAGCCAAACTTCATATTGCTGCTGAATAGTGGATCCTTACACGACACTCGAAACGGCCTCCTCAAGAATAGTAGGATACTACACTTTGGCCATTAATAAATGAAACACAAGAATTTACACCCCCAAAAAGAAAAAACAAAAAAAAAAAAGAAACCTCGCACGTCATCAACCTCAAATAACTGAGCAAAAATAAATAAAGAATGATCGGTACAAATACATATGACTTTTTTCTATAATAACAAAAAATAAATTGCAAGAAATGGCTTCATCTCCATGCTGGAAAATCGGAGACACCACCTGGAGGGAAAAAAAAAAAAAAAACCAACTGCAGGATAAGCGTGAAGGCGTGTAAAAGCTATATATCCAAGACAACATCAGAAATTTCAAGGAATGGTTCATAGCACTTGATATGTACTCTCCGGCTATTGGCCAAGGTCTACAAAATGATCCTCGACATAAAAGCTTTCTAGCATGGAACAACTTTTTCTCCTTCTTACTTTTGTTTCCAGGGTAAGGTCAGCAGGTTAGGGCATGGCTTGGTCATCTGAGGTAATCCATTCAACAAGGCTCCAATGCCTAAGTAACACCACCCCCCACCCCCACCCCCCTTCTCTCCTTCTTCACTCAATACTAAGTGACATACCTGTATGAGACCAACCAGCTCATTGTATTGACAACACGTATCAAACAGCCAAGAAAACTTCAATTATCTGCTCAAGTGTCAGCAGTTTGGAGCAATTGCAGCTAGCGCATTTGCATGTGCAGGTGAAAGATTTGCCAAAAGAGGCTGCATTTGGTGACCATACAATGAAATCAAGTGAGAGAAAGCTCTGCCTATATGAGCTTTTACTTCAGGAGTTTCTACAGGTGACACAGCAATTTGGGCAAATAGATTAACCAACTCCGGAACTAAAGACAGGATCTGCACAGCACTCAAATGATGTTAAAGCAATCAAGGCTAAAATGCTTTATCAGGAAAAAACAAAGAGACGTGCTTCCACCAAATAAGATCAAGCCAGTTTTGTATCAACAGATAACAAATGAAAATAAGTACCTGGGAATTAGATGATAAAACAAGATTGCAAATGCAGCTATAAACAGCCAGGGATTCCTCATGATCTTCTTTTAAAGGAAGGACTTTCAAGAAAACAGGTAGGACCTGGATCCAAAACAATCTATGCTAAGAATTACAGAAGCAACTCAAGATCTTCAGAGCTGAAAGGCAGATTAATCAGCACATAAACCTGATTAAGTGGGATTGCCTCTGGATGCACCATTATCATCCTAGCTACAGCACCTGCAGCATTATCCCTTACTGCATTATCTGGCTCTAAGTCTCCAAACAACCGGTAAAGACTGCGCAAAGCATCACCGTAATATCTAAGTATAATTTAAGGAAAATGAGCAGAAATCTGACAAAAGCATCCCTCCAAAAAAAAAAAAATCTAAGCAGCTTGTAAGGTATTCAGTGCAGAAACAGGATTTCAATAACAACTCTTTGACATCAAACAATGAAATGAACAGCAACAAATGAATCAGCAATGAAAGCAAAGAATCACTAAGGACTAATCATAGGAATGTAAAAGGATACTTCAAAGCATACTCTCCACCATTTTTGCACAACTCCCCAACACAGAAGGCCGCATTTCTCCGATTAGTTGCCTCCGATGATACCAATTCTTTGAGTATCAAAGGCATCACATTCTGGAAATGAATCAAGTCGTATAAATACCAACTCCAGATTAAAGAAACCCTACACTAACAAAGAACAAGTAATTTCAGATACAACAATTACATCAATATAACCAGCAATAGGAGTGCCCATATCCTGAGCAACTTCTGCAAGACAGGCAACAACCATGGTCCGGTCTGGAGGTGGACGTGAAGCTCTCTACAGTTAGAAACCAATTGAATGAATAAAAATCAGTGTATGAAATGGCATGTGACCATCCCTCGTAGGTAACAAATGTTCACTGCAACCAACTTACAGCAAATTTCATCAAGGGTTCAAACAGCTTAGAAAAAATGGGAGCAAAATTAGAACCCATGGCCTTTGCAAATGCAGGAAGGAGGTCCGAAACTGCATCCATGAGCACTTCATCGTGTTCAGGATCATCATCATCATCACTATCAGATTCCATCTGTTGACAAGCAGACTGCTCTTGGAGCAATGTCAAAGTGGCCTCCACAAGCAGAGGTGTATCTGTAATCAAAACACAGGAGCCATGGGAAGGTGTTAAAACATTTTTTTTTCTTAAAAAAAGCAACCAAAGACATAACAGAGGAACCAGCAAAATTCATCCTTACAAGGCTCCATGGCCAAGTAACCAAAATCCTTTATGATGTCAGCTACACTCATGCAGGCTTGAGCAACAACTTCCTTGTCATCATCTTCAACCATTGTTTTCATGTAAATATTCATTACTGTGTCTGTTCGCAAAAAGAATGTAAGATTTCTCAGTTAGTTGAATATATCATCAAACTCTACATATAGAAGTTATTGCCAAAAATCAGCTTACCAAGGACTTCTTTTATCTTTAACATCCCTTCCTGCAACAAGCAATAATGAAGCCTTATTACAAGATAGATCTTTTTTATCATTACAGAGATTATTAAAAAGGGCTCAAGTATAACACAAATATGAAGAACAACAAGAACTTTATAATAAGATGCTAATTGATAGTTGAAAAATGTGTAAAACAAAAGATGCGAATATTGAGCACTCCACCCGGGGAGTCATTGATTGATTCCTACTCACATTATGAGCTTGAAAAACTGCTTGTGCAGCTGTCAAAATATCTGCCAATACAAACAAGTAAATATCAGCTTTTCTTAGTTATTTTCATAAGGACCAAATGACGCTTTAAGACAACTTACAATCAAAATACAAGGCACTGAAGATAAAAGAAAAATGTGATACAAGACAGACAACGTGGGATCTCCAACGAAGGAAACGATAACCCCATCAATTCACCTTTTAAGCACAGAGAATGAAGAGGGACTTCTATTAAATTTAGAAGGTTCAAGCATAATATCTCAAGATGTGTTTACCTCCAAAGACGTAAAAGAAAATCTTACAATGTTTCAAAAATGCATTTGGATAAATCATGCAGGAGAATTCATCATATTACACACATGTATACAGAACTAGTCAACCTCAACTTTAGAAAATAAAAATAAAATAAAACAAACAAGTAGATAGACCTCCAAAAGCACAAGCCAAGATATGCATATACAGCACTCACATTTCAGACCAATAATAGCCTGGAGCCGCACATCCTCATGAAAATAGCTTGAATGTTTCACCAAGATCTTTAAAGATTCTTCCAAATACCTTAAGATCAATCAAGGAATTCCAACATATAAGCAACTCATGTTTTACTTGCAGAGGCAGTCTATAATTTTAGATCCACGAAAAAGCTCAAGGATACGGCGCATAGGAATTCTTTGTATGCAGAGCATATAAGCCAAGGGCCTGAGTTGCAGCTGCCTTTTCGTCCAATACACCTGTTCTTATGCTGATGTTACGAACTCTTGGTTCATCATGTGCTTCGTCATCTGATGATACACCTCCGAAACTATTGATGTTCTCATCCTCTTCTGAATCAGCGATATCCACGGCAGAGCCATCATCAAGATTGCAGGAGGCAAATGCCAGAGGAACAACATGAGGAAGGTACTGTTTCGAGAAATGCATCAGCATACTGGTATTAAAGTAACACAAAAGGTGTAATATTGAAAACACAAAGGATACCTGCGAAAAACCTTCATCTAAAATTTCTGCTATATTGCTGAAAAATCCGTGAGTGTACTCCCTAAGCTCACTGAATTCCAACCCAAAACCCTGACACATACAGAATATATGAGATGCCAAGGGAACGTCAAAAGTCCAAAATATGAGAAAAAAGTTATTTGTTTAGTTACAGAAATAGCAGCTTCGACAAAGGGTGGTAAAATTGGCTCCATTCTAGTCCTCCCAACAGACATAGCAATCATTCCAACCAATTCAGTAGCCCTTGCTCGTGATCGGAGGTCCTCATCATTTGTTAGCACCATAAACAATTTCATCAACTCTAGAACCCTTTCAGCATAAGGAATGAAGGCTTGCTCTGCAGCTGATGCAACTGAACCAATTGCAGACTAATTCGGGCAAGGAGGAAATCAGTACAGATCACTTTATAAATTTGTGTAAATATTATGCATTACGGCACTGAAAATGCATGCTTACCATGCATGTCTCTTGCAGATTACGTGGACTATTCTGAAGGGCGCCAAGCAACTTTCCCATCAAAGGGTCCAAAAAAGGAAGAATTTCTTCACCCATGTCCTCACAAAACGCTGCTAAAGCATAGTAGGACTTTTCCTGCTTAATAGAAATGAACAATTATTAGGTACACAGAACCAAAATTATTGGAATTAGTCTTCGTCTTGATAAGTATATACCTTAACCTCATCAGATACATCCTCTAGGGCATTCAAGATGCAAGGAAGAACAATTTCATAATGAGATACTATCTCAGGCTGCAGATGCTCAGCAAATTGACCTAATGCAAATGATGCAGCCCCCCTCACCATTTGTTCCGAATCTCTAAGAGCCCCCAGGACTATATGAAGAACAGGTTCCAGCTTCTGTTTCATCCAGTCCAAACATCCCTCAGAAATAACACCCAATGCAGTTACTGAAGCTTCCCGAAACTTTGGATTGACACTTTGACTACTGAGAGAAGCGAACTCAAAAACAGTCGGGAAAACATACTTAGACAAGCTCATAGCCATGGTATCAATCACTTCTGCAGCAGCACGATCTGGAGCAAGATCATCATCTTCTTCCCTGTTAGTGGATTCCGCAAGCAAAGGACACATAACTTGCAGAATTGGTGTAACCAGTTTATACTTTTTGAGTGAGTTGGATTTATATTTCGCAAGCCATGAAATAATCTGAATAGCCTGACAAAAGCAACAAGACTCAAATTTTAAAATGCAAGCAGCGAGTCAGAAAGAAGAAAGCCAACTGCTTAGACTGGTGATAATAGCCTTAAGACAGGCTTTCTATAAATTTAGCTTTTTCAAGATCTGCCTCAAAAAATGAAATTCCAGAAATTAAAATTTTTAAAAATGGTATCTTGGCCCTAAAAGTTTCAAAAATAAAAACCTGTTCCAGAAAGACATCTTCTATGGGTGCTTGCCAGAAACAGCTTCTCCATCAAAAGAAAAGGAAAAGCATATTGAATAAGCAAACAAATACCACCCAAAACACTGGAACTACTAAGCAACTAAAAATAAATAAAACTAAACTCAGCTTATCTTGTATGACCAATTAGAGGCCATCATTGTTCCAGGGATCAAATTTCCACAACTAACCTGGTGGCGTGTATTTGATTCCAAATTCAGACTTGAACAGACTTCAAGTGAAAACTGTACAATTGATTTCACTGATTCCCCGAGAAGTGGTGCAGGAGATTCAATCAGCTCATCAAATATTTCAAATGCAATTACAGCTATGTCCTCTTCACCAGCTGCAAGGCATTGTCTTGACACATTCAAAATGCTTGGTATGAAATCTCGAAACTTGACCTAAAAGGAACAATATATATAAACCAGGGTATAAATGTTAATTACCAGCAGATGTGAATTAACCAAAAACTACCAGCAATTAACCAAATTTGATTTCCAGTTACCACCTTTCTCCTGTTGTATAAAGGTAAATCTAGAAGCCGTGATTTATTCAGAAGCTCTATAAAGAAGTCATGATATAAGTGGAAGCTCTCATTGACTTTAAATAAATGTTAATCAATTCCTGAATGGATTTATAAGCATGACAGTTCTGGCTAAAAAGTTGAGAATGTTTCACTGACATCTGTAGACCTATTCCATAAGATTAGCATATGTCACAATCTGCAGAATTTGTTCACAATTTCAATATATATGTAAATGAGAGTACGCTAATGCCTTGTCACAACTTGTTTGCCTTCTTTGTCTTTTATGCTCAATCAGTCAATATTTGGTCATGTGAGACAAATGTTTAATGTACAACAAATTATGCAATCTCAATAAAATAGGAGATTGCAAGAGCAACATCACTTACTACTTCAGCCTGATCATGGGTGAACTCTAAGAATGAGCCAACTGCCCTGTTAATATGAATCAAGCAACAATCACACAAGTAAGATTTTCACCATCTCCTAAATTTTGACCCAAAAAAATTATCAATGGACAAATGCAAATAAACAATACTTGAGGGCGGCAACTCTGACTCGGTTACTGGTTTCATCTTGAAGGCACTTGAGTAGCAGAGACTGTAGGTCTGTAAAGTATGGACGAAATGAATTGCCGATTGTTTCAGTTAAGGAGCTGAAAAGTATCAATGCAACCTTGCAACACCAAAAAAGCATGCAACCAATGCTTAGTCATTTTACATTTAGCCACGGTGACTAAAGAAAGCATGGCAAGCACGAAAGTATTCAGTCTAGAAAATTAAAGGATAGAAATTTCCAACATAAACAGCATGTTCGAATTAAATAAAGCAATCCCTCAAGCTGTGCATGACAAATGGAGGAACCCTCGTGTAACTTCTATTTTTACGGTTTAAAATCCATGAGAACAAACAGTATTATCTTACAGAACAGTGGTAAAAGAATCTTCTTGAAGTGATCAAGAATAGCAAACACACCTCTCTATGGTCTTCTTGCGCGCTCTGACTGCACTGGAACAAGAATGGCAACAAATCCGGCCATTCTCCAGCTGGCACTGCATACTTGGCTACAATGCTCACCACATTCGCGCTGGCTTTCCTCACCAGTGGACTGCCAAATTGAAGACAAAAACCACTGTAAACGATAAAGCATCATTCTTGCTAAAGTCGAGCAGAATTGAACACCAAAAACCAGTAAATCAGTGATTGAAAAAAAAAACAATTTTTTTTAAGTTTTGAAATAAATTGAAGGAAAAAACCTGTGCTCCACAGTGATGCTTTCAATTAAGGACTGCTTAACGAGTTGGCGGAGTTGAGGCGAGAGTTTAGCCCAGTGACCAGTGATCTTCTTGCGGAGGAGGACGGCGGCGAGCTGGCGGACGTTGGGGGTCTTGGCAGTGCGGAGGTGGTGGACGAGAGCTGGAACAACCTGGGGATCCTTGGCTAGTCGCTTAATTTGGTCCTCGGCTTGCCTTCTGGCGTCATTGTCAGGCATCAGGAATTGAATTAACAGCAATTCCAGCGACTGCGCCATCTCTTCTCTGCTCTACCGCGTGTAATGTGTGTGGGCGTGTCTGAGAGAGAGAAGAAAGGCGGAGACGAGAAACCCTACAATAAGCGGAGGGAAAAAGAAAGGCGTTGTGAGGGTTTCGAGATGCTTTATATTGAGGCAAACCAAAGAAAGACGGCGGTGGAATGGTGAATGTGAAGAACGGGAGAGACTGAAGCGTGGTGGGGCCGGTCTTTTAACTGGGAACTCCTTTTGGGGTTTAACAGTGCCGGGAAGAATATGTTGGCACGTCAAAGGCACATGTTTGGGTGTTTTGTTGGTTTTCTTTTTATTTCTGAACTTCTGCATTTAGATAATTTTTGAAAAATGTTATTTGCATTCCATTTTTTTATTATTTACGCTCCCACCATTTATTTTATCACATAATCTAATAAATAAAAAGAAAAAATCGTTCAAAATCTTTTATTGGAGGAGCCATCCAATAAAAGATCTTTAATTTATTTATTATATTCTATTTTGGAATTTATCTTTTATAAATTGATATTGTATACACATGTGGACACATACAAACTAGTATTGTAACCCACGCTATGCACGAATTTACATTTAATATAATAATAATAGCAAATGAATTATTTATATTAGTTACATGAAAAAAGATTAAAAAAATTTTTAAAAAAGTACTTTAGTATCTAATTTATATTATATTTATATATCTTCTCTAAAACCTTAAAATATATTAAAAAAATATGAGCAAAGATCATAAAAATACCTAAAGAAATCCTAAAAGCATATCAACTACAACATTGTTACACCTCCTTTCCATGTTTTCTTTTTTGCATTATTTCCTTTCAACATTCTCTTACTTCTCATTACCCTCTTTTTCACCTTCCAAACCCAACTTCTCATATCCCTCCAACTCCTCCTTCTCACAAACTCTACATTCCCTTTGTCCTACCTTAATTCTATCAAATTACGCAATCTCTTATCCAATTTCACAATCTATTTATCTCTTATTCTATTACTCTTTCCACCCATTCATAGTTATAAATAGTGACCAATTTTTCAACTCGTTATTCAACAAATGAATATGGGTATGCAATTTTATTAGTTTCAAACAGGTAACCCAATTGAACCCATTAATTATTAGCTTTTAAATGGATAGATTATGACTATTTATTTAGTGTTAATTAAATCAGACGTGAATTCAAATTCATTAGTAAGTAAATTTAAATCGCTACCAATACAATAATTGATTTCTACTTTTTGCAAAGATATATTCAACATTCTTTTCCTATTCTTTAATTTTTGTTACATTTTATCCTATTTCCTCCTTCTATTCCATCAAAGTTTTAATTAATTCATTGAGTGTTAATTTATTTTTTGCAGTCACATTTAAATTATTTTGAGATTCTTCTAGTGTGCAAAATTTGAAACTCACCATTATTGGTTCTTCTATGTAATTTTTTTAGGTAAAAATTTATTTATTATTATAATGTGTTTTTATTTTTGTTGATTACAATGATATCTTATTTTGTTGCTCAAAGAATATGGGAGAAAAAACAAATAAAATCTTGTAATGAATCATACGGCCTGTTTGGAAGTCAGGTTTTTAAGCAAATTTTTTACCTACTAGTTTTTTAACAACTTTTGCTATAGGAACCTCAAAAAACTTCTCTAAGTTTTTTACCTATCCACTTCAAAATATACAAAACACACAAAAAAAAAAAATTTCCTTCCCTTTTTTTTCTTCTTCCTCTCCCATCCCAACCCACCACCACCTCTCCGGGCTAGACTCCAGTTCAATTACCGCTTCCAATTCAATCTATCTATCTATCATGCTCCAGAGTTTGCTCCACTCCAATTCCACTGCTACTTCTGCTTCCAACCCCATTAATTCCGTTCCCATTCCCATTCTCCTTCCCCCCAGCAGAAACGCTCTTCCCTCCTCCAACTCCTCCTCCTCTATGCAGTCCAAGCGCTCCTCCTCTGCCCACCACGAAGACCTCTCCTCCTCAAACGCCGCCACTCTTCCCTCGGCCCCGACAACCCTTCCACCTCCGCTGACAGAACCATCGACTTAGACAACGAGGACGACGACGTTGCTGAGCTCGAAGCCGGCGCCGCAACCGCCTCCTTGGGTGGAGCAGCAGCTGGCGACACCAAGTCCTCCGGCCTCTGTCTCCTGGGCCTCCTCCTGCAATGCGCCGAGTGCGTGGCCATGAACTATCTCGACGCGCCAGCAACCAGCAGGACCTGAGCCACGGGGGAAGCTTCTTGCGGCGGTTCGTGGAGGCGCTGCATTACTACTCGGCGCTGTTCGATGTGCTGGAGGACGGAATAGGGACGGACAGTGTGGAGAGGCACACGGTGGAGCAGCAGCTGTTGGGGTGCGAAATCAGGAACATCGTGGCGGGAGGTGCTAGAGGTGGGGCCGGTGGCGGAGTAGGAGGTGGAGTAGGCTGCGTTGCTACTGGGAGGCAGAGGTAACGGGGAAGAAGAAGAAAGAAAAGAAAAAGGAAAGAAAAAAAAAGAAAAAAAAAAGAGAAAAAGAAAAAAAAAAGAAAAGGAAAAAAAGTTTTTCGCCTTACAAAAAAACTCCTACAAAAAAGTTTTTCACCTTATAAAAAACTTTTACAAAATTTTTTCAAAAACTTCTACAATGCACTACAGTAAAGTTTTAGACAAACTCCCAAAAAACTCAAGTTCCAAACAGGCCCATAAATAGGTAAGATAACCAAAACTATGTAAAACTATATATCTTTAACCCACACAAATCACCCATTTTGATAGTTTCATCCCAACCCACGACTATGGTTCCCTTAACTTTAGTCTTCTCAACCCTATACAGTGACGGAGCCAGGATTTTTTTGTTTGGGGGGCCAAAATTTTTTCCTAATAAAATTATTTTAATATATTATGTTCAAAATAATTTTCTTCTATTTAAATATATGACATCTAATAATATCAAATATTAAATTTAATTATAAAGATATATCTATTCATAAATATGTGGTACAATCATAACAAAAATTAACAAAAAAAAAAACCTTTGATTAAATATCTTATAACATTACAAACCATCCAATTTGCACATCATGAAAAAATGCTCTCCAATATGTCACCTATGCAATAGATATATATATAACCATGTAATATAAATGTAACTATTTTCAATTGAAAAAAGATAAAAATTATATTAACATACTTTGAAATTTCAACATCTTTTCTTAGAAGTAAATTGAGCTCTACGTTCTTTCATAGAACTAAATTCATCTATGATTGAATCACTGCTAAATTTTTCAGCAACTTCCTTTTCTATATACACAGTTAAACAATCATTCAAGAAATTATCTTCCATCTATAATTATAGAGTATAATTATAATTTTATAAAGATAATAGAGCATAATTATCTTCCAGTTAATAGAGCATAATTATAATTTTATAAAGATAATAACTAAATGGAAGCATATTATGAATTAAAAAGATTTCTTTCAAGCATGCATATTATATAAATTCAAGAAAGAATGCAAAGCTGGAAGAAAATCACTCTTACCTTATCATTATAAGAAGCCAACAACTTAATAAGTTGATGAAAGTTTCCACAATTAAGAGATTTTTCACTCTCATCTCGTCCTCGAAAGGCACAACCTTGAAATGCAAGCCATCGAACTAGATCAATTGAAACTTGAAGCCTTAATCGATTAATCTCAACTTGCTCAAAACTTTGTTTCTCAATGAAAGTTCCAATGTGTTGAGAAGCATTCATCAAATCATTGCAGGCTTTTACAGCAATTCTGTGAAATGAGTTAGGATTTTTCCCCATATGTCGTAAGAAAGCACAATTATCTCCATTATTGACCTTCTTCCAATTCTTAAAGCCACCAAGAACAAATGCACTTAATTCAACTCGTCCATTCGGCTTACTAAATAGATAGCATGAAAGACAAAAGGTAGCATCAATTGATGGAGAATATTCAAGCCAAGATGGAAACAATTCAAACCAAGAGCTACAAAAATGACGAGCATGTTTCTTTGAACCACTTGAAGGGTAATTTTCAAGCTTAACTTGATATGGCCCCCAATTGATATAAGCTCGACGAATTTCATCTTGTTGATTAAGAGGATAGCTCCATATAGGTGGACGTTTTCCGGGATCACGTTCCAAAGAAGCAATATCAATCTTTTCAAGTTCAACTCTTTGAATTTTTTTGGGAGGTTCAACAACCAAACTCTCACTAAGAATAGATGATGGAGTAGCATCACTCTCCTTGTGCTTTTGATCTTCAATAATTTTTCTTTTAAAAAATGCATCAATTGTTGTTGACCTAACCATGGAGAATAAATTTCAAACCTGAATTTAATTCACACTTCATAAGTTATATACAACTCTAGCAAATTATCATAATAAATTATACGTATGCCAAATTAATATTATATATGCATTATATTAGTATTTCTTTGAACCACAAATAGAGTATGGAACCACAATTTTAAATGATACACACTTATTAAACAATAAAATACTTTATACATGTCAAATTATTTTTCTTGAGAAAAATATACTACCAATATAGTATAATATCACAATTTTGATACTAGAAATGTATTTTACAGGAGCATAAGATAATTGGAAAGAGGAAAAGATTAAATTTCATAATAAATTAATTATAAAAGGAAAAGGTTTAGTACAGGCACCAGAGAATGGAGCCAGCCACTTCACTTCAAGTTATTGGATTCTACTTTCTAGCACCAAGTGACCAAGCCACGGAAGCCACCAATGACCAAACGGTCCAAACCAATCATGGTGTGAATCACCCGACACCCTTGAATTTTGATGAATCTTCTTTGAATCTTTGTTGTTTTCTTCTCCAGACTCCAGTTATCCTGTCTTCTTGCTTTTTTCACTTTACTTTTGTCTACGGTCTACCCACAATCAAGTGCCACCGTGAAAGAAAGAAGGAAATGAAAAGTCACCCACTGACCCACACTTCCTTTTTGATCCGCATATCAGAAAAGTGGGCAAATAGCTTCCTTTGTAAGCTTTTCTTAGAATACTAAAGATAAAATATTTTTTTTTTAAATCTTTTATCCATTGGGCTAAGTTATATAGTTGTATATGGGCCAATAAAATAATTATTTTTGTTTTAGCCCATTAACAATTATGAATTGAGTCATGATATAAACTCTTATAATATAAACTAAAATTGTAAAAATTTAGGGGGGGCCAATTTTATTTTACACACAAATTTACATATTATGAATTAAAATTTTCAAAACTTAGGGGGGGCCATGGCCCCCCTCTGCCCCCCCTTGGCTCCATCATTGCCTATACTCTTGTCTTTATACTCCTTTTACTATTTAGAATTCGTTACCTCACTTTTACCCTTTCTAGTCTTGTACTCCTATTATTCTATTCATTTTATTATTTAGAATTCATTACCTCACTTTGCATGCATTTTTTCAAACAAAATTTTAGAATTATAATGCTCAAAAAAAGAGTAATTGGGTATAACTTTAGTGAAATACTATTATTTTTGTGACGACCACCCAAGATAATTGTTTTAACAAATATTTGTTTTAAAATTTTTGATGAATCTAAATGCCTTTTTATTAATTTAAAATTCATATAAAAATTTTGTTTTATGTGCACATTTTGGAGTTTATTCCACAATAACCTCATTCTTTAAAACTATTCTGTAAGTTCCCGGTGCAACCCAATGAGTACAAACAATTTCACAATAATGCACAAAAATATATCAAATTTAAGCACAATAAAGAAAACTTAATTAAAGAGAAAAGATAAGAAATGCAAACCAAATATCAATCCAATAGCCTCTTCAATTGATGGCGATGCTAACTAAGATGTACAAGTGAAGGTTCACTCCTTCCTCACCCCAAACACACTTTGGTTGAGTCAAGGAGTTTTACAACTATTCTAGTTAACCCTCAACAACCTACACTTGAAAGATCACTCACCCAATTAAGAACTATTTTACACAAATGAGGCAACCTTCACCAAGGTTTTACCACTTCAAGTGATAGGTTCACCTTCACCAAGGTTTTACTCCTCTTAGAGAATAACCTTCACTTGAGCAACCTCACAACCCAACTTTCCCAACCCCTTATACAACCAACAAAGAATCTTTCTACTCAAAAATCTCACTTGTAAGCTTGTATTTTGTGTTGGCAAAAGTCTCTAGTCTTCTTGTGCTTTGGGGTTTTTATAGAAGGTGAGAAATGACTCCAAAAGACTCTCCAACGGTCAAATATTAATTGCTGTCAAAACTAGCCGTTGGCCTGTCGGACGTCCGACAGGTGCCTGTCGGACGTCCGAACCACCTGTCGGACGTCCGAACCCTGCGTCCGAAAGTAAGCAGAGAGTCATCAAATCTTTGCGAAATTTCTCGGACGTCCGATGCAATCGATGTGCGTCCGAGGCGTGCGTCCGATCCTTCCGGACGTCCGATGCTTCCTCACGAGCGTCCGACAGAGTTTCCTTCTTGATGTTTTTCATCCTTTCGGACGTCCGATAGCGTCCGACATGAGTGCCCTGTTTTTGCTTCTTCTTTTATGCCACAAGAATCTGTTCTAACAAATTACTCACATAAAAATATTAGCCCAAATCTACATTTTGGTTTGTTAATCATCAAAACCAAGGATTGATCGACCAAGGTCAACAATCTCCCCCTTTTTGATGATGACAAACAAAATGAAGATTTCTTTTATCAAATAAGTTCAAATAAAGCTCCCCCTTAGAAAGTGCCAACATACAAAGAAATTTCAATAAATCCTACTCCCCCTTTTGGCATCAATCAAAAACAAACTCCCCCTTTATTTTTCAAATCAAGACCATATTGAATATCAAAATTTTCAAATGTACTTACAACCATATAGCACTACTTGGATCAAATCTTCATGATGTACCTAAATATGAGAAATTTCATTTGGTACCCTTTCTTTATAGGGTCCTTGGGAGTTAATACGACATGATCTAGCAATCCACATGAATTTCATTCCTTTTCTCATATTTTTCTTTACATAACAATCATTTTGCATATGTCCAAATTTGCAACAAAAGTGACACATGATAGAAGTATTTTGCACATAGGTGGATTTAATGCAACTAATTTTCTTACTTCTTATCATAACAAACTTATTTGTGCCTTGAAAAGATTTGCTTTCTTTTGTTTGAGAAAACTTTTGTTTTTCATTTTGGAAAAACTCGTTCAAGTCATTAATTCTTTTCTTTAACAAATTTTGTTCTTCCAACATTTTTTCATAAAACTTTGTTGTCTCTTCCAACTTCCTTTTCAAAACATTTTTTTGATTTTTTAAATCATCATTTTCCATTCTCAAACATTTGTTTTCTTGAAAAAGTTTGGAGTTTTCTTCCAACAAATCATTTATTTTTGTTTTCAAATCTTTATTTTTAGCATAAGATTTTCTCAAACTTTTATGCATTTTAATCATAAGAATTTTCACATCATCATCTTCATTATCTTCATCACAAGAAGAGTGATAAGAACTTACCTCATCTTCTCCAACGGCCATTAGTGCTATTTGGGCCAACTCTTCTTTTTCTCTTTTTGAATTGCATTCATCCCATGTAACTTTGCAATCTCCTCTTGAACATCTCTTGTTGAAGATCTTCTTGAAACTTTTGATGTGAGGAGTTATATCATTGTCCACTTCCATGATTTCATTACCCATGAAGGATGGGTTATCCCCCACTTGAGATGCTTTAAAAGCTATGCCTCTCATATACATTCTTGCATTTTCTTCCTCTTGCACTTTGAGTTTCAGTTTTAATTCATAAGAGGTTAGGGAATTCACAAGAGATTCAATGGACATAGAATTTAAATCCTTTGCCTCTTCTATAGTATTTATTTTGTTTTCCCATTCTTTTGGCAAGGCATTCAAAATCTTTCTATTTTTCTCACCCAAAGAATATTTTTTTCCAAGCAATTTAAGATCTTCAATAATGTCACAAAATCTACTACACATCTTATCAACATTTTCAAGAGAATGCATTTTGAAAAATTCATATTGAGAAACAAGCAAAGATTTCTTTTGTTCTTTAAACTCTTGGTTACCTTCATGAAATACACACAATTTATCCCAAATATCTTTAGCAGATTTACAACCTTTAATCCTATTAGATTCATTTACATCTAATGTATTGTACAATATACACATGGCCTTGGCATTCAAAGAAAGGTATCTCTTGTCTTTTTCATTCAATTCTTGTCTAGTCTTTAATCTACTCAAATTGGTGGTGGAGTCAACTATTCTAGTTTCATAAGGACCATCTTCTACCACATACCACCAATTGTAAGAAAATCATCATTCTTTGTTTCCACATGCTAAAATGAGAACCATTAAACATAGGTGGTCTATCAATAGATTGTCTTTCTAAAAAAGAAACTTTTATGGTTGCCATGATCTTTACTCTAAGCGGTTAACCTTGATCAAAAGAGACCAAGCTCTGATACCAATTGTAAGTTCCCGGTGTAACCCAATGAGTACAAACAATTTCACAATAATGCACAAAGATATATCAAATTTAAGCACAATAAAGAAAACTTAATTAAAGAGAAAAGATAAGAAATGCAAACCAAATATCAATCCAATAGCCTCTTCAATTGATGGCGATGCTAACTAAGATGTACAAGTGAAGGTTCACTCCTTCCTCACCCCAAACACACTTTGGTTGAGCCAAGGAGTTTTACAACTATTCTAGTTAACCCTCAACAACCTACACTTGAAAGATCACTCACCCAATTAAGAACTATTTTACACAAATGAGGCAACCTTCACCAAGGTTTTACCACTTCAAGTGATAGGTTCACCTTCACCAAGGTTTTACTCCTCTTAGAGAATAACCTTCACTTGAGCAACCTCACAACCCAACTTTCCCAACCCCTTATACAACCAACAAAGAATCTTTCTACTCAAAAATCTCACTTGTAAGCTTGTATTTTGTGTTGGCAAAAGTCTCTAGTCTTCTTGTGCTTTGGGGTTTTTATAGAAGGTGAGAAATGGCTCCAAAAGACTCTCCAACGGTCAAATATTAATTGCTGTCAAAACTAGCCGTTGGCCTGTCGGACGTCCGACAGGTGCCTGTCGGACGTCCGAACCACCTGTCGGACGTCCGAACCCTGCGTCCGAACGTAGGCAGAGAGTCATCAAATCTTTGCGAAATTTCTCGGACGTCCGATGCGATCGATGTGCGTCCGAGGCGTGCGTCCGATCCTTCCGGACGTCCGATGCTTCCTCACGAGCGTCCGACAGAGTTTCCTTCTTGATGTTTTTCATCCTTTCGGACGTCCGATAGCGTCCGACATGAGTGCCCTGTTTTTGCTTCTTCTTTTATGCCACAAGAATCTGTTCTAACAAATTACTCACATAAAAATATTAGCCCAAAACTACATTTTGGTTTGTTAATCATCAAAACCAAGGATTGATCGACCAAGGTCAACATATTCCCAAACTAATGCACTTTCAAAATATATTCCCTTGTTAACCTACTTGTTGCCATGTGGACTTTGAGTATGGAAAGTATTCACATTTCCATCTTATATTAAGAGATACAATTCATATCAATAGATTTTTAATAACCTTTCAATAGTTCAAATTTTGCTACTTATGTACAATCTTAAAGATAAATAAAAATATTTCTCTATCTATTATTGAGTTAATTAGTATTTCTCAAATCAGATTGGTGGTGGAGTCAACTATTCTAGTTTCATAAGGACCATCTTCTACCACATACCACCAATTGTAAGAAAATCATCATTCTTTGTTTCCACATGCTAAAATGAGAACCATTAAACATAGGTGGTCTATCAATAGATTGCCCTTCTAAAAAAGAAACTTTTATGGTTGCCATGATCTTTACTCTAAGCGGTTAAGCTTGATCAAAAGAGACCAATCTCTGATACCAATTGTAAGTTCCCGGTGCAACCCAATGAGTACAAACAATTTCACAATAATGCACAAAGATATATCAAATTTAAGCACAATAAAGAAAACTTAATTAAAGAGAAAAGATAAGAAATGCAAACCAAATATCAATCCAATAGCCTCTTCAATTGATGGCGATGCTAACTAAGAT
Organism: Coffea arabica; assembly: GCF_036785885.1. Lineage (NCBI taxonomy): Eukaryota > Viridiplantae > Streptophyta > Magnoliopsida > Gentianales > Rubiaceae > Coffea > Coffea arabica. The sequence goes on along the minus strand of NC_092312.1, from coordinate 20,464,671 downwards.
GTACAAGTGAAGGTTCACTCCTTCCTCACCCCAAACACACTTTGGTTGAGCCAAGGAGTTTTACAACTATTCTAGTTAACCCTCAACAACCTACACTTGAAAGATCACTCACCAAATTAAGAACTATTTTACACAAATGAGGCAACCTTCACCAAGGTTTTACCACTTCAAGTGATAGGTTCACCTTCACCAAGGTTTTACTCCTCTTAGAGAATAACCTTCACTTGAGCAACCTCACAACCCAACTTTCCCAACCCCTTATACAACCAACAAAGAATCTTTCTACTCAAAAATCTCACTTGTAAGCTTGTATTTTGTGTTGGCAAAAGTCTCTAGTCTTCTTGTGCTTTGGGGTTTTTATAGAAGGTGAGAAATGACTCCAAAAGACTCTCCAACGGTCAAATATTAATTGCTGTCAAAACTAGCCGTTGGCCTGTCGGACGTCCGACAGGTGCCTGTCGGACGTCCGAACCACCTGTCGGACGTCCGAACCCTGCGTCCGAACGTAGGCAGAGAGTCATCAAATATTTGCGAAATTTCTCGGACGTCCGATGCGATCGATGTGCGTCCGAGGCGTGCGTCCGATCCTTCCGGACGTCCGATGCTTCCTCACGAGCGTCCGACAGAGTTTCCTTCTTGATGTTCTTCATCCTTTCGGACGTCCGATAGCGTCCGACATGAGTGCCCTGTTTTTGCTTCTTCTTTTATGCCACAAGAATCTGTTCTAACAAATTACTCACATAAAAATATTAGCCCAAATCTACATTTTGGTTTGTTAATCATCAAAACCAAGGATTGATCGACCAATGTCAACATATTCCCAAACTAATGCACTTTCAAAATATATTCCCTTGTTAACCTACTTGTTGCCATGTGGACTTTGAGTATGGAAAGTATTCACATTTCCATCTTATATTAAGAGATACAATTCATATCAATAGATTTTTAATAACCTTTCAATAGTTCAAATTTTGCTACTTATGTACAATCTTAAAGATAAATAAAAATATTTCTCTATCTATTATTGAGTTAATTAGTATTTCTCAAATCAGATTGGCTCATATAGCGTGTTAATTTTGATACTAATACTGATCTAGTTATATTTACTCTCTCCTATTTTTTTGGAATGTATTCTCTTTTGATAAGTCAAAAAATGCAAGAGAATTTTTTTCAAATTTTCTTTCCCCTTATAGTGGAATTTTTATAGTTCACGTAAACTATGATTATTATATATCTTGAAATGTTTACTCGTACTTCAAACAATTTGAGTTTTTGCAAAACTTCTTAAAATTTACAAAGTTAGGAGATTACCATATATATAATTGCAAGTAAGAAGGAAAAAAAAAAAGAAAGGAACTTGTGATATAATAATCAAGAACAAAGCTAGGGAGGAATAATGGCAGAAAAAAAAAATTCTTCGACAAAATCATTGCAATTTGGAGGGTGATCAACAATTTTAAAACACTAATTATGGATCTACTTTCCTTTTTTAATTTGTTTACAGAATGTCCTTAAGGCACAAAATAAAGAAAAAACTGTGTAATATATAAACAAAAGATTTATAAGTTATTTTTTTCCTTTGATAGGGAGTCTACATGGCAATAACTAGATTAATAAGGGAATAAAAATTGAAAGAGCGTTACTTTGGGATTATTTTTTGAAAAGTAGATTATTTTAGCCAAAAACTCCACTTTTTGATATACATGTTATATGAAAAATTATCCAGATGGACTTTTGCGTATATCGAAAATTATCTAGATGACATTTGTATGTCAAAGTGTTTATTTCATTGGTTGGAATAATTGTCTAATAGGATAAGTTTAAGGATAAAAAAATTGATTTAGTTGCAATAAGTTAATTGGATATGTCATCGGAATGTTTGACAAATCAATGTATATAACTAGAGGGAAAGTGCAAAAAATATTATAATGTAAATAATTAAAAAATGGGACTAATCACATTATTCCTCATATTTGGCAAATCAATCTTTATTAATCAAGGAGTAAAATGAGCTAAAGTGATAAAGTTGTAATAGGATGAATGATTTTACTATGGGCCTAATCAAATTATCCAAATTTATTTTCTTCAATTATGGAAGGAAAAAGGGATTAAAGTCTAAAAACAAACTATAAATGATTTATTAAAAAGTTTTAAATTTTAAAATTTAAATTTGAATGTCATAAGATTAGTTGTAAATCACTATTTCAAACTTTTTAATTAAATTTATGTATTAAAATAAATGAACAATCCAAAACAAAATTATGAGAGATTTGGAAGCCATCTAGGAGACCTCCACTAAAACCTTTCCTACAACATGTCATACACACACACACACACATATATATATAATACATAAATACGATACACAAGTAAATTTCAATTTTAATTTGTAAATATTACACTTTTTGAGATGTTTCTAATATTCCTAATGCATACATTCTTAGTATACATTAGCATTGTAGCTAGAATTGTACTACACCTTAATCTTCGCAAAAAGGCAGAGAAAGGTATAAACAAAAAACTTGTACTACCACTTGAGTCCCAAGTCCCAACCAAAAACTAGTAAGGATAGAAAGTTTCTTTTTCCTTCAAAAAATCCAAAAACTAATATATATGTTTGGACATTAGAACTTTCAAATTGTAGTTTAGGTCAACCAAGTGTTAATGAGTTTGTTTGGATAAAAGTTTATTTGGAAGATTTATTTGAAATAACTACTGTAGCACTTTTTTTGTGATGTAATGTATGTGAGATAAAAAGATAATTGATAAGATAAGAAGGTGATTGAAATTTACGAAACAAATTATTTTATCTCAAATACATTAGGGAAAATCACCAATTTAGTCCTCAAACTATTTCACTAAAGCCGATTTGGTCCCTCAACATTTTATCGCTAAGTCACTTAACTAAATTTCTTGTGTCAATTTAGGACCTATACAGTGTCGCCATCCAAAACACATATTTCTGTATAGAAACCAACGGCGAGACAGGGGCTTTTTTGGAAGTACACGGTAGGATTTCTACGGAAAGCAAGACATCAATCATTTTGCATCCAAATTGGAGGAAACCAATCATTAGGGACTCTGGTTTCAAATAAAGCACAACTCTGAGATTTCATCTCATATGTGGCCAACCCATTCTCGATACGAGCACCATTTGCTGTGAAAAATCCAGGAAAAGGAAGGGCCGTGTCAACCAAATGAAACCATACCATATCTGCTGGAGGTGGGGGAAGAGTAATGCTCTCTGACAGATCTGCGCCATTGAAGGCAGCAAACAAGTCACCACAGGCATTAGGAACAAAGTTAGACTCGATATCTTCAGAACTGGCCCTTCAAGGTCATAGCTAGGAATTTGCTAGCTGCGTCATCCCATCTTGGTGGAGCCTGGTTGCTTTCATGCCACTCAATACTCTTTTCTCTCAAGAAATTCCTCTTCTGAAGAAGATCACTTCGCCTTATTCTCAGTGAAGTCAAAAAAGAAATAAACTACACTGTTTGGATACTAAAGCCACTTCTTAGAGCATTCCAATCGAAGGAATTTCTGTCACCATATGCAGGAGAACCCCCAGAAGACTGACCACATTCATCTCCCATATTAAGGACCGGAACACCCAAGGAAATAAACAAAATGAACAGAAAATTGCGAATTTGTTTAAGTCGTCTTTCTAACACATCATTTTTATTTGTAGCACCTTCTTCCCCATAATTCCAACTAAACTCCTTAGCCAACTTGGAGCTACTGAAGTTGACTAAATCCACCAACGAAAGTCCAAAATTTCTAGTAATAAAATTGAAAGAGAAGGCAGGGTCTCGACCATCCAAGAAGACACCCCGCTTCCACATATACGAGTAGCAAGGTCGCTCAGAAGACCTTCACCTTCACCCCTCAAGAAGTTTCTTATGTCATAACAAAATTTGTTATTTATTTCTGCCCATTTCTTCCAGGGAAGAGGACTTCCTTTACCTTCATTTCACGTGGATCCCAAGAATTTGCAATTATCTTCACCTTTGAAAGTAAGGGATCAAAAGCTATTGCTTCCTCTATTTTCTCACTACTCAAAGGTTTCCCAATTTGGATGCAAAATGATTGCTGTCTTGCTTTCCGTAGAAATCCTACTGTGTACTTTCAAAAAAACCCCTGCCTCGCCGTTGGTTTATGTACAGAAATGTGTGTTTTGGGCGGCAATACCGTATAGGTTTTAAATTGGCACAAGAATTTTAATTAAGGAACTTAATTCATGCGATAAAATATTGAGGGACCAAATCAGCTTTAGTGAAATAGTTTGAGGACTAAATTAGCGATTTTCCCGATACACTGCTCAATCCAAACACTAAATATTATTATTATTATTTTAATATTATTTAAAAAAATACAAATCGGAGTAGAACTGTAGAAGGCGTGGCTCGAAGTGAACGGAACCTTGGTAAGAACTCGGAAGTTCCCCTTCGTACATTGGACAGAGGGAATTGGACAAACTAACCCCTCAACGGAAAGCTGAATTACAAGTTTACCGCGCTGACGACCAAACTGTCGTATTAGCTGAGGAAACTTCCTTCCTCCCTCGTCATTATGGTTGTTTGGAAATTAGAGGAGAGAAGAAAGAAAGAAGAAATCTGAAAAGAAAAAAGACAGAGGAGATGATGAGTAAACGAACTCTGTTAGTATGGGGAGTAGCAATCTTGTGTTTTATAGTTTTAATGGTTGTCACTCCGAAAATTCCCCAGTCCGAACAATACCATGATTTTGCTGATCAGCGTGAATTCTTTGGTAAAGATATCTCTCTATTTTCCCCCGAATTTCTTTCTTATTTTGCACCTAAAACCTTTCCTACTATGATTCTTGTCCTGTCGAATCGTCGGAATCTGATGCTTGAGATATGCTAAATTTAGGGCTCCAGCCCTGCTCAATTTCGTTTTTATTTTTTGTGTGATTTTGTATGTAAACGTGGGTCTGCTCGAAATTTGTTATACTTCTAGCCTCAGTATTCACTGGCACGAAAAGTTGGAAAGTACGTGTGTTTTAGTATTTTTGCCTTCAAATTATGCCAAAAAAAAAAACTCAAGCAGACCTGTATTTTGCGCATCCTAGCATCCAGATGAGTGCGTCATGATTTGTTCCTTACCGGAGAAGCATTGCATGGTACTGAATATTTATCTAGTATATTAACTCATTTTGTTTGGTTAGTGGAATTTTAGGGGTTGGCTTTATTCTGGGCCTGTTTGTATGCACAAGGAAAACTGCATCGCTGTTGGAGATGCTCAAAGTACATGTAATTGCATCCTTTCCATGTTTGCCACAAGCTTATGTACATGTTTTATGTTCAAAGAAACTTATTAAACTGTAATTGAGGGGCTGTAATATACTTCATCTCAAGTTGTCTCTGCACTTTGAAACGCGATTGAGCCTGTATTGTCCATTCATAGAAAATAACGTGTGCTATGATTAACAGGGATACCGAACATGCTGAATGTGGTATCAAATTTTCCTTTTTTTGTAATTGGCGCAATTGGGCTTATACTTTGTTATTATCGGAACTATTTCAGGCTAAGGTATAATGTTTTATCATTATTTCTGTCAATATGTCACATTTTCTCAAATTTTTTTGGCTCCCCTTTTGCTGAGTTGACTGTGATGTTCCTGACAATGGTGCCAAAAGATCACAAGGTGAGCTATTGGGTTGGACATGTTTTTTCATTGGCGTTACAGCTGTTGCTTTTGGATCCGCTTACTATCATCTCAAACCAAATGATGCTCGTCTTGTCTGGGACCGCTTGCCTGTAAGTTTTCTTGCGATGAAACTTGGGATTTCTCAGATAGGCCATAATTCTGTAGCTATATATTCTGGTTATTATTTTAATGTGAGGGCCATAATTGCCGCAGATGACTATTGCTTTCACTTCCATCATTTCAATCTTCATTATTGAAAGAGTGGATGAAAAATGGGGGACTCTATCAATTCTTCCTCTGCTCTTGACTGGTATAGTTAGCATTCTCTATTGGTGGTAAGTGCTTCTCTTTTAGCAAGGAGTGCATGATATATTTCAAGTCTTACTAATCGATTATTACAGCTAATAGGCAGTGATGATTGAATCTACATTCATGAGTTATTTCTGTTTACATGTAGCCTTGGATAATTTGCCTGTGGTAGCATTAGGAGAGGTGTCCATCTTCTTTTTCCTTTCATTTTTTTGCGTTAAGCATTTTATACTCTAAAATTTTCTCACGGCTGTAGATAACTGAAGTGGAAGCAGCATTTCAACTGAAATTATGTCTTGAACTTTTTGAGTTTGAATTGTGGTCTAACTGTACGTACATTTCTGTCTTAGGTTTTTTGATGATCTGCGTCCATATGCATTGGTCCAGTTTGTTCCTTGCATAGCCATTCCTTTGATGACTATCCTGTTGCCTCCAATGTATACACATTCTTTGTATTGGTTATGGGCTGCAGGTTTGTAACATTCTTGATTCAGATGTTTCTTTTTTGTACTACTTTTAGTTGCCATTCTATACTGTCTTCTTAGGACGTTGCTGCACAATACACAGGGTTTTATGTTATAGCTAAGGTTGAAGAAGCAGCTGATAAACCAATTTACAAATGGACTCATCACATTGTGAGCGGGCACACTCTTAAGCATTTATTTGCAGCTATGGTCCCTGTCTTCTTGACTCTGATGCTAATGAAGAGGGTTATTGAAACAGAGAGGTAGTATTGGATTTCTGCCTGAAATATGACCCTTGACAACGATACATTTTAATAATCCCTTGCTTGGTTAGGAGCTGGTGTTCTTTTTAAAAGGATACATTATGATGTGTTTTTCGTGTCTGAATCCATTTTTCCCTTGAACTCTAAACAAAAATTCCCTTTTTTTTAACACTGTTATGCATCCATTCCCTTTTTGCTGCAGACGAAGTTTGTTCCAGACATGGCGAATATCCTGGACCAAGGTTAAAGGAAATGGCGAAAAGGTGGAGAATTATTCCTGTACTTATACAAACGTTCCGGTTGAGGAGTCACGGTGTTAACTATACGTTTTTCCGGATTTGTACTTTAAATGGAACTGTTCAAATTTCATTAACGAGTTCCACTAACCCAATTGACTTATCTAAAAGGGGACATATATGTTCATGAGAAGTAATATTTGCACTCTCCAATTAGCCTCTAATATTCGTTGGAGGTATATTATTTATTGAGTGAATTGGAGTGCCAGAGGCTAAAATGGGAGTGTGAATACTAATTCCCAAGTCTTGTGTTAACCCAAGTGATTCATATTTCTAGACATGAATCTGTGCCTTACATTCTTGCTAGATTGATAGTGTTTCATGTTTTTAGACACGAGCCTGTGCCTTACATTCTTGTTAGATTGCTGTTCAAATATTATTAGTATCATTATTATTTTAAAATAGTTGAGAGGCAAATGCTTGTATAGACTTGGTTGTAGACCATGTTGTATATGCAACAGACACATGGATTTTCCTGCTTCAGCATACATGAATCACCATAATTGCTCACCATATACATTCCCGAGTCAGTACTGACAGCAGATTAGAAAGTTTCCAAGCGCCTTAAGTCACAAAATTGTCTTGCAGTCGTAGATTTTGAAAAAGGACAATTGATTAACTGGCAAACTATTTTTGGTTTTTCTCGGCCAATAAAACTGGGTGCTATCCCTTCCCGTGTTTCTTGTCATACTGCAAATTCAGTGTTCTGACGTTCTCATTTATATTGGCTTTCAATTTATGAATGAAATATACTTCACCAAAAAAAAAAAGTAAATGCAACTTCAAATTCAGCTGCTTAGACCGAAGCTTCATGTCACAAAGTATATAAATAGCAATGCAAGCTAAACACTTGGTCGAACGATAAGTGGCGACTGCATATTTCGACTGCAATAAGTTCTTTTTTTTTTTTTGGGACAGAAAAATACTTGCATTGGATTGCTTCAAACTTGCAACATCTCTGATTAGAGCAGAATGTACACAATCTTTAATAACATGATCCCACTCTAACATCTCATAGTTCTTGGCAAATTTACCTAATCAATGAGCTACTACATTAGCATCTCTTTTCACGAATTGTAATATAATTCTAATTGGCAAAACAAACATTTACACTTCAAATCATTAACTAGGCTGTAGGCTTGTCAGATGAACCGGTTTACAAAGTTGAAGCTAACACTCAAGGCACAAACGGATGTAAATGGAAACTACATCCCAGGCTCCAGGTTTCCCCAGTCTGCAATTTTGACAACCTACAATCATCGATATACCTCAGAACTGTAACAGGGTGTAACAATTGAGGGGCTAGAAGTGAGCCAGTACGGTGAAAGCAAGTCCCAAATGAACCAAATTGCATACTAAAACGTATGGAAGTTGATAAGCAGAAACAAAAAGTTTCAATGATAAAGAACATGACTTTACATAAAGTCAATTTTCCTATTATAGGAGTAGGAATAGAAGCACTTATTAAAATTGCAATAAAATACCAATATCCTGGTAAATGACCCTAAGTTATATAATCCCATTATCATCCTTATTCAAACTAGATGAAGTAAGAAGCAGAAAATTCAAGATATCACACCATAAAGTCGCCATGATATGCATTTATTTGACAGAAAGCAATTCGCAAACTTACAGGTATGGCATGAACCACAGTCACACAGCTGAAGCTCTCGAAGCAGGAATCACCAGTCAGCTGATCAAATTCTTCACTCTTCCAACACTTATTCTTTGAATTGCCCTTGTACTTAGAATCTGGATAGTCTGCCCAAAGGACAAAGTACATCACCACGAGTTTGAAAGCTGATACCTCCTCCAGTTGCAATCCACAAGATGATTCATCTGATCACGAGGAATTGTCGTGTCCAAATAAATAAAAACCATCTTTAGAATGATGAAGACAATGACCTTCCTTATAAGTATCATCTCTAGAGGTCATCATGATATTGAACTCGCCAGTGAACCATTACATACCAAAGATGATGTTTTTACAGTCCAGGATAGACATTCTTATGGCCTGCAAGCGTGAAGTAGAAGAATCTGGAAATAGATGCCATTCTACCCCCTAAAGTTTTCAGCTTTATGATTCATCTTGAACACTAATGCAATAAGTCTCCCATACTGTTTCAATATCTTAAAACCACGAATTTCTCTGCTTCGTAGCAGCTAATATCAATCCAGATGCAACATTGCAGCTTCCTTGCAAAAAGCTCCAAAAGAGGACCTGCGAATATCCAGCTTCTGAGAAAACTTATAGTGAACTGAAAACTGCAACTATATCTGCATTTACCAATAATCACCGCATGAGCAGGATCCATCTTTAAAATGATGAAACCGATTAACATCCCTTACAATGACTTCACGTCTATATATTTTAGAAATGAATTTGATGACTATGTGACAGTCTCCACAAATTCTAAGGTTCTTTGTGACACGAATGACAGTATCAGGGCTTGTGCTAAGAAGCCCAAATGCAACAGCCAGCTTCTCGCTGTGTGTAGCGAGATAATGCTCTTTCTCCTCTTCAGAAACATCATGCAGGGCAAAACTAGTGTCTGGCATGTAACCAGCTGCCTTGATCTTCTCTGGTAGCTCCTCCAACAAGGAGTAAATTTCCTTTGTCTGAAGGTGAGACGTATCACCACAACGAAATAAATGTGCTTTTCCGTTCACTTCAGTCCAACTACACCCAGGAGTCTTCTTCACACCCTTCGACTTGAATAGAGTTCTTAAACTGTTCACTTCTTCCCACATATCAGCCTTTGCATACATGTTTGAAAGCATGACATAATTCCCAGCATTAGCAGGCTCCAAGACAAACAACTTTTTAGCTGCTAGTTCTGCAATCTCTAAATTTCTGTGTTTATGACTAGCAGCAAGTAAGGAACCCCAGACACTTGGTCCAGCTTGCATTGGCATTTGAGAGATGAGATTATAAGCTTCCACCAATCGTCCAGCACGGCCCAGAAGGTCTACAACACAAGCATAATGCTCAAGTGTTGGATCAACCAAGAACATTGATCTCATACAGTTGAAATATTTCAATCCAGCATCCACAAGGCCAGAATGGCTACACCCTGATAACAGCCCCGTAAATGTAATTGCATCAGGTTGAACCCCAGCTCCAATCATTTGCTCGAACGTGGAAACCGCCTGCTTGCCACATCCATGAGATGCATAAGCAGTGATCATAGTGTTCCATGCTACTAAATTCCTCTCATTTGGCCTCAACCGACCAAAACATACACGAGCATCAGCCAAGCTGCCACATTTTGAGTACATGGCCATAAGAGCCGTCATTACTGATGTATTGGAGTCAAAACCCCTTTCCCTGGCATATTGATGAATCTGTCTCCCGCGCTCAAGCGCAGCTGAATGTGCACACGCAGGTAAAACACTTATTATCGTCACCCAATTGGGCTTCACCACATCTGTGTCCCGACTTATCATCTCGTCAAATAATCCCAGTGCCTTGTCCGCAAATCCATTCTGGGTGTACCCCGAAATCATAGCAGTCCAAGACACGATATTCCTATTGGGCATAGCCCGAAACAACCCCTCAGCAGAATTCACGAATCCATCTTTCATATACCCAGCAATCAATGCATTCCAAGAAGACGTATCTCTAACAGGCATTTCGTCAAACATCGTCCGCGCAACATCGAGTGCACCACATTTGACATACATGTCAATCAAGGAAGTCCCTACATAGATATCAAAATTTAAACCACTCCTCAAACTCAGCCCATGAACGCACTTTCCCATCTCAAAACACAATGAATCCGCGCAAGACTTCAACACAAATGGGAAAGTGAAATAGTCCCCGCGCAAACCAAGAGAATGCATTTGACTATAAATCAGGATAGTCGTATGGGACTCTCCGTATAAAGTAAACGCGCGAATAATTGCATTGAATAGAAGAGTAGACGGGTATTCAACGGCGCTGAATAATTGCACAGCGGAGTTGATATCGCCGCAGCTGGCGTACATTGCAACCATCTTGGCAGCGAGAAATGCATTGGGGTATAGGCCGCGGAGGGCCATGTGGGCGTGCAATTGTTGGCCTAGTCTGAGGTAGTTTTTGCCTGTTAAGAACTGAAAAACTGGGGCGTAGAATGAGAGCTGGAATTGAGATGACGGGTACTTGCGGAGGAGTGGCTGCATTAGATTGTTCAACAACATTGCTGCTGCTGCTGCTCCTCTTTGACAAGCTGCCGTTGATGGGATGCATTTCATGGAATTCTGAATCTCCCAAGTCCCAGCTTGTTGATCATGGAGTTTTTTTGCAGCACTAACGTTAGCACATGTAGTAGAAATACTCAGAAAGTGTCTCATTCTTCAGGAATACGTAACGGAATTGGTTATTTGTTTGCTCATAAGCAGATATAAATATGTTTTATCAAGTTGTGCTTATATCACCAATTGTTCTCAAAACATACTTGACAAGAGAGATTTCTGTAACTTCCAAGAGAAGTAGCTGCTATTATCAGAAACCTCAAGGTTCCTAAAACTATCCCTTGATTTAAACTTATGTAACATGATCTGCCACAGACAATTAAAAACTGCCTCATTTGTTGTGGCTTAGGCTTTCGGCCAGTCTAGTTGATTATATCTTAATAATTATTCTATCATAGGATTAGAGAATCCACGATGGTTTACACTCTCTTTAGAGTGTAATGCACGTGTCACATCAGCATTTTACTTTCTTCTCTTTTACTATACTTCCACTTACAATGGATTACATTTCATAAGGTATAATAGCATGGATTCACAATTAAATCAAAAATTTATTTTAATAATGCATAACTCATATCCCATAAATAAATAAAATAATTTTTTAAAAATAATTTTGTTATTTTTAAAAAATAAAGTATTAACTTTCATTAAATTTTGCACATTTGTAGGAATACCAGAAAATGGGTAATTTAAAAAATTTTGGGGGTTTTGATTTTGTGAGGAGGATGAATCTTCTATATTTGGAGTATTTAACATATTTGTAAAACTACTAAAATTCTCATCCATAATCACAAAAAATTGAAATTTTACAAAACTGTACAAAGAGGTTGAGCAAAATGAGTGAGAGAGTAAAAGAAGTAATAGAGTAGAATAGTAGAATATGAAAAAAAAAAAAAGGAATGTATTATGTGTTTATATAGATAATTAAAACATAACCGTTAAAAAAAGATGAGCATTGCTAACTTTAACTTTACTAGTAGTATAAATTTTTATCATTGCTGAATTTTGACACTGACCCACCTATTATACGGCCACAATGGATAGATGACTGTGTAATAGACTCGTGTTATGGTAGACAATACACGCATCATTACACTCCGTTGCAGATGCCCTTAAAGGTACTGATATAAAGAGGACTTGGGAGAGAACGTTCTACAACATAAAACTCAAGCAAGGTTCCTACGCTACGTAATTTAATTTAACAAGAGTCAAACATGTGTCGAGGAACACCTCTTCTGGTTGAAAAAAAAAAAAAAAAAAAACGCCTAATAGTTGAGCATTTCACAATCGTACAAGTGAAATTGTTTTGGTTCAGTTCCAATTCAAAAGGTTAAACTTGCCTAGGACCAAATTAGGGGAAGTTTCATGCGAAGAAATCTCCGTTGCAATACACATCTACCTACCGTTCACCTGAACCATAAGCTTATCCATCCAACTGGACTGAGGGGTTTAAAGGGAATGGTTCTTACCTCTAAATCAAATGAATGCACTACTACACCCCTATGGATTTTAAGGCAAGTATAGAGGCTTAAAGTTTAAACTCCCTCCCTGATCTACAGCCAAACCTGTACCTTATACTTGACCTGATAACCAACTCACCTAATTAGTTACCTGAACCATAAACAGCCGCCTGCTACTTGTTACATGACAATCATTACAGTGGACAGTAGTGCAACAAAGACTCTTGGCATAGAACCTTCCCCACATGATTGTTAACTTATGTCTGTACTGGCGTTGCATCTCAAAATGCACAAGTGCTCTTCACAGATTCCACCCGAAGAGAACGTTTCTATTATTCTATATATATCATTCCCAAGAAGCAAAAGTAGCGGCACACACATGCAACTGTTTTTTACAAGTAGCAGCACAAACTATACAATTTCAAAGCATGCCAGTCACTGCATCCATTGTGCTGTGTAGATCGCGGATAATGCAAGATCAGCTACACAAGATACGCCAGACTTCATCAGTTCCCAGCCTGAATATTTACCATGTCCACTTCAATTTCAATCCCTGGCAACGAGTCCCTTATAGAATCTGAATACTCGTAAAACTGCAGGCAAATTGGTAATGTATTAGTCTTAGGAAGTCATAGAAGAGTCAAAAGGCACCATTCGCTAGCAATTAGTAGCATACAGCTGCCAGATAAGATCCTGTCTTTCCATTCTATTAAATGCTTCCCCTTATCAAAATAACAAATTTACTAGTCAATCAATAATGTGCAGTGTGTAGTCCATGCAATATCTGCAACCTTGGAAAACATTAGGAAGAAATAATTTTGAAGTAAAGCCAGTTTCATTATTAAAGCACCGAAAACCTATTCAGCTTGTGATTAAAATGCAGACTAAGCATTGCAATTTGCAATATCCATTGCCTGAATAAAGAATACACACATGACAATCCGAGGATGATGCATAACCAGTTCTAAATATGTCAATACCCATGTCTTTCTCAACCATGATAGAAGAGTATATAGAATAGCTTATCAAAATATGCTTATGTTAGATAATTTCTCACCAGCCTTTCCAATCAATTGTAAGACATTGAGACAATTGTACCTGTTTCATTATAGCTTCAGATACTAGACCCATTTCGTGCATCTTGGCTGCTCCAGCCTCCTTGACTGAGTTAATACTTACACCTATACTATCTGCCTGATAAATGAAGGAGAAGGCTTAAAACCAGAACCACCACTCGTGCAAGAGTTAACGGTAGAACTAAAACTGTAAACAGTACCTCCATGACAACAGCTTCCACCTGCTTTTGACGAGTTTGTAGAGCACTCCTGTTTGCTTCCACTTCCATCTTCACATTCTTTAGTTCTTTAGTAGCCTGCTCAAAGGTCTGACCTCTTTCCTGCTCTAGTTGCCACTTTACTTTATCCAGTTGGTCCACTGAACAGAAGACATGTTCATCATACTGAGTTTCAAGTAAAGTAGAACGAAACCAATTAATGGCAAACAGAATTGAAGCAACCTTTTGCTTGCAGGTCAACCAATTTAGCATCAAGCGACTTATCCAATACTCCTTGGTCACTCAGTTTAACTTTGAGAAGTTTAACATCCTTTTCAATTGATTTGGCCGAGTTCACCTACCAATAACTTCCGGAGTCAGCTTTTTGTTGCCTTTGGGGAATAATAAGGGTTTATGCAAGGACAGTTCAAGAAAAAAGCTTCCTAATAAATCTAACACGCCTCATATCTACTTCAAAGATTGGCACAAAAGAATAAGTCAAATTACAAAAACTCCCACTATCTCACAAGAGGCACATCATTCCTAAGCCAAAGTTCCAAAAGGAAAGTGATTCCTAAGCTAAAGTTCCAAAAAGAAAGTGCAGATAGCAAGTACCAGAAGGTACGTGGCACAAAGCAACTATTTAAAATCCATGAGTTTCTGTCCCATTTAAGTATTTCTTGAGATACCTATATCTTGCAAATTCAACCCACATATGGTTGAGAAGCTGAGCACCATCCAGCAGCTGGGGGCTAGGACCGCCAGGTGATATAGATATATAAAAAGATCAAACCATGATAAGATAGAACTTCTAGAAGAAACTGTGATATGCCGGGTACAACTACACTACCTCAAAGGCTACTGAACCATTTTAAACATTTTAGTCAAAACTTCCTAATAGATTGCTCAAGGCAAAGAAGGTGAAACAATCATAAATCAACCTGATCTTGCAGGACTTTCATCCGAGCTAACTGCTTGGACAGCTTCATGCCAGCCTGAAATGATGAAAAACAAGCAAAGACCCTATCAAACACTTTCAACTGGAAGTTTCAAGCAGCATTATTTCTTTTTTTGGATGCAAAAAGTGCATCAGTCTGATGTTACAAGAAAAAAGAGATACCATTTACCCATGTCATATGATTGTTTCTCTGATAATCATCTTGGCCAACTTTAATCACCTAAATGATGATCCTATTTGAAGTACATATAACCACTTAATTTCCTTACATACTGTTCATTTTTTCCCCCAGATCTATTCTAGTTCAGTTTCTTACCCGTGTAACTTTCTATTTTATTTTTTATAGGTACACAAACTGCCATAAGGGACAACGTCAAAGCAAATGCAGTACAATCACTATATGCCCCCTCGTAGCTGTCAGACCGACCCAACATGAACACAGGGATTATTAAGATTAGACGCTCAAAAGTTTTATGCCAAAAATAAAAGCTTTAAACTGCCAGCATATAGCTGGAACTGCAGATCCCATTCAATTTCAACTTACCTGATCCTTTCATCATTCAGAGCAGTTATTTATTATTTATTACTGTTTTCTAGTTCAAGGTCAATATCTTGGTTCACTAATTCCCCCAACTCAATATGCTAAAGTAAAAAGAGTAAACCTCAAGCAGAAAGAGAAAAGGGAAAGTATTTCAACAAAGGTCATCCTAATTCACAAGAAAACAATAAAACAGAGTAGTGCAACCACGAGACAAACAAAAAAGAGGGATAAAATCGTGAAACACTGTGTTTTTTACAAATTGAGCATCTTGATATGCTAATGTAACCATGGGAAGCTAGCACAAGAATGCGATGGCACGTTGCACAAGATTTCTGGCATACAGATGCTTCTTACTTAGCTCATGTAATAGGTGCTCCAATCTATGGAAGAAGAAAGGATCATCTAGTGAAATCAGTCGACCAAATTCCTATACTTTGCAGTGGATATCATAACTACTGTGAGGTATAATTTGCACTAACCAAGATGTGATCATATTTTCATTGATAAGCAATTATTGAACATCAGACTGGCCTATATGAATATAAGTATTTGTAATATGACAGTGAGGAAGCAGTGTCAAAAACAACCTTTGCATAAATCTCAGAAACAGCTTCCTTGGCATGAAAGGAGTGCATCGCTGCTCTTTCAGCATTCTTTGCTTCAACTTTAAGTGATTTTTTCTCCTCAAGTCCTCTCTGGATTACGAAAAGAAAGAATATTATACACATCAAAAGAAAACATTAAGGAAACATACAGTTGTTATATGCAAGCCAAGCTAACCAATAAAGACTCGAGGGAAACTCGCAGGCTTACTAACTTGTAAAACAATGAGAAAGGTTCCAAATCCTTTAGGAACAAAATCCAACTGTCAAAGCAGTGAATAATTTACAAGAAGCAATATGAAAGACAAACCAAGTAAATCTTAAAGATATACTCTCTCCCCCCCCCACCCCCAAATAGAGATGTTTCCTATATGATACACAATGCTCGTCTGACAAGGGGCAACTGAACAAATTATAATGCTAAAATGAGTTCAATAGTACACATAAAGATTATACAGCTAGTACCTGAAGCTTGTCTGGTGACTGAACTATTTCAGCAAGTAAACTCTTATTTTCTAGCTTACATTGCTCCAAGGCAAAATCAGCATTTTCAACCTGAGATACAGTAAAGAAGAAGAAAAAATCAAAAATTAATTCAAGCTCAAGAAAGACCCTTAAGTCACTTTCTTAGACAACTAAGAAGGAAAGACCATCTTAGTTATTCGAAAAGGCGATTTAAAGTTTAACCAAATATATCCTTTTGTTTTTAATTCTATTTCCATTTCTGGGATGGTTTTACATATAATTTGCATTCTAGGAGGAAAAAATCAGAAGAATAAATTAAAAACAAATAAAAACCATGATTTTGAACATGTAATAGAACAAGATTCACTCAATATGGTCCAAGGAAATGCTTTCTGAGTAGAGACAACTGATTATTTCTATTACAAGCTCTGCACAGAATAGCACTCGCAGTCAAGATTTCGATACATATAACTTCTGACCCCCATTGAACAAATTTGCTTTGATTAATGCAAATAATTTAAGAAGACTACCTTCGCTTCCATTTCTTTAACCTTCTCCTTCGTTTTTATCCTATTAGCCTTCAAGGACACCTGGTGATTGTTCAGACTTTGAATTGTTTGCTGCAACTCTTTAACTTTAGCATCAATTTCTTGAACAAGTGGCATCTCACTTTCTCTTAATTGGTTGAACTGGAATATCTCTTCATTCAACTGAAAGGAAGATAAATCTGTAAATTTCATAGATGAGATCACGTTCATGACCGCACATTTGCATTCCAGATTGTACCTGAGACATTCTGCTCTCCAATTCTTGCTTTCGCTCTTCAAGAAGGGTTAACTCGTCGACAATAGGCCTCAATAAGTCCAATTTTGCATTCCTACATCCCAAACCAACAAAAAATAAACACAACAAAAACAAAGTAATATTTGACAACAAAAACGAGCATCTGAATGAATGCTCCTAGTGGATAAGAGCTTCAGGTGGGTGCAAATCCATCCTAATTCCACTCCATGCTCCTCAACGGCAACACTTAGGTCCAAAATCCATCCTTGCCCCATCCCCACAAGCTAAAAACAATTAGGCTCAACATCAAAGATAGATGCTTATATCATTAACCTCACTCTTTTAAGCGTCATAATAACAGAACAAGTCCCTCTTACCACTCAAAAAAAGCATCAAATAGGAGTCCAAATAGACAACCTAAAAGAACAAGCAGCATTCATAATTAAACTATGTGGCAGATTTGCCAGATTTACAAAATTGTATATCATAGCATGAACGTTCCGGGGAGGACGGTAGGCAAGCAGCTTCTAACCATCTAATAAAACCAAATTCCAATCCTCGAAGATTTGAAGAAAAATCTAAATTTTAAGGCTCAGAAACAATTAAAAGAAACGCACTAACGGAGAATTTTAATGTAGAACTAATTTCGCGGGATACCTGTGAACGATATAATTGAGCATGGCACCGAGAAAGAAGTCGGTTCGACCCGGGTCAGGCTTAAGCAAATCGCAGAGAGTGAAATTTAAAGGGCAATCAATAGAAGCCAAAAGTTCTCTGATCTTATCCAACAAATTCAACACTCGAAATGAATCCCGGTGATGGTCCGGGTTGTCGATCCGCTCCAGAGTCTCAAAATCGAACTGATCAGGTTCTTCCCTGTAGGTTTATTGAAGAAAAAAAAAAGAAAAGGATTAGGGTTTCGAAAAAAAAACATAATGTGGAAGAAATTTAAAGGAGGAGAAATAAGTCAGTTAGGACATTCACGGGAGAATGTCGATGTAGAGGAGGACAGCAGAGTAAAGGCTGGTGAGGAAGTTGAAATTGGGGCGACGGAGGTCGGCGTCAGAAATTTTGGCGATTTCATACTCGGAAAGCACGGCGACGACGTCGCTCCGGGAGAGGGTTGGGTATTGGAACTTCGACATTTCTCTTTCTTCGCAGTGACTCCAATCTCCAGTTCCCGTGAAGAGAAGAAGTGGAAAATTGGTTTCCCGCCCAAATTTTTGAAGAATAAATGAAGTAAAATAGAACTCTCTCCGGCTCTCCCCGCGTGTTTGGAATAACAGAAGTGAAATTTTCGATTCGAATCTGTTTAGATGGGAATGTTTTTTAAAAACTAATTTTTTAAATAAATAAAAAATTTTTAAAAATACTTTAAAAGGTAATCTAAAAATTAGTTTACATTTTCAAAATTTTGTAAAAAAATATCTCAAAATATATTCTAAAAACTCTTCTACTCTTAAATATTCCAAATATTTTCTGAAAATATCTCAAAATATAATCTAAAAACTCTGTTACAGCAAAATTTTTCAAAAACACCCCCAAAAAGTTTTTTTCCAAAAAGTAAAAATGTCTTGCAATATGCATTCTTTTTTGTATTCATATAAACCAAATTTCTTTAATAAAAATTTTACAGCAATTCGATTTACACAAAGGACAGCATCTGTATAAATTTACTTCGTTTTAATTATTTTTTAATGGCACACACATTGAGTATGCCATTAACACTAGTATATTTAATTTACATGCAATATGCTACTATTCACTAGTTGTTGGATGCTTCTTTTTTTTTTTGTAAATATGAATGGAAGAATTGCACTTTTCCCTCCTTTTTTTTTTATAGAAAGTTGTTGGCAATTATTACCTTATTGGACGTTTAATTAGGGAAAAAAAAAGATCCATGTATATATTTATGTGTGTTTATTTTAGAAAGAAGATGATAGCGTTTTACATTTTTACCCTCTATTTGGAGGGTAAAACAGAAATTATAAAAAGTGATACAAATGGTTTGCATTAACTTTTCCTCTCTATTTTAGTCCATAAAATACATTCCTCTCAACTCCTACCGAATATACTACTAATATTTAGTTACTTTTCAAAAACATTTCATCGTGTAAACATTATCCTTTACAACTGAAATAACTCATTAATATATGCATGTTCAACACCATTTTAAGTCGTTAGTGTGCATGTCTCTTAAATCACTACCACATTTCTATCTTTAACCTCAACACGTTTCTCATTGGCATGCATCAGATACAAATTTCACTCCAATTAAGACTCATCAAGACCATAATAAGAGATGTTTTCGCCTTTGAATTCATCACATTTCCTACTGGCTTGCATCAAATATGAATTTCACTCTAATTAAGACTTTTGTAAAATCATAATAAGAGATAAAAACATAGCATCCTTCAACCACAACAGTTCATTGTTTCAACAAAAAAAAAAAAAAAAAAAGAAAAGGACAAAAACCCCAATATTTCATTGTTATTTATCATCTCTTTTTGTTGCTTATCCCATCTATTCATTTCTCATAATAGTTCATCGACATCTATCATCTCTTCTCATTGATGCTTGCCCCGTATGTTCATTCGTCCATTTCATAAACAAAAACAAGAATCTATCATCTCTTTCAGCTTTCTTACGGTATCCATCTTAGCCCTCAACTTAATTTCATCATGAAACATACCCCTTATAAGGTTAAATATTTTCCTGTACCTCGATCTTCAAGACAGGTATAAATTAATTATATGTATATATTTTTATACAATATTATTTACAAACATTCTAAAAAAATGATATTTTTGAATTCCATATGCTTTTAGTTATAGGAAAATGGAGGTACATTGTTTGACCAACACATTAATTCATGCAAAAACAAATGCCCTCTCATTTGTAGTACGAACTCCACAAAATTCAACAGAATTAATTAATCCCCCAATATTGGTGTTTCGTACTTAAAATCGATTGGTGTAAAGAATGTTCGTACCTTCGTAGAAGATTATCAAATCGAATACAAAATGTTGGTAGGTATTTCATTTACTTATCAAATTAAATATTCAATTACATTTAATTAGACCCTTAGTCTATGATATACATTTTTATTTTTTCTTTTCAGGATTCGACTTCCATCAAAAGTGGTAGTTTAATTATAAATAATGGAGATGTTTTTACCATACTTTGAACTATTGCTACAAAATTTTATTTTTTTTAACTATATTTTGATGTGCCCTAAATTATATGAACAATTACATAAATTTCTTACTCTTATTAAATTCTTCCCTTGATTATAATTTCTTCCAAAAATACAGCCTACTATGGCACAGTACGGGAGTTTAGAGTAGTCAAAAAAATAATTAAAAAGACCTTGTTATGTTTAATATTTAATCGAGGACAGAACTGAAATTAATTCCGTTGTTACTTAATGTGACTGCCTTCCATTTTCCACTTAATGTGAAAGATGGTGGGGGTAAAACTAGAAGAGATATTATCGAATTATAAGAGGATATTGTGGTAAAATACAAAGCTACAAGAGACAGATACCCAATAAAATATAAACCTGCTCTCAGATGTTGATTGATTTCTCGAGTCCAAATGTGAACGAATAGTACATAATATTCCAAGACAGAAATGGAATTTGAGGCTTTGAAGGAGGGTGGCTAGTCGACATTTGCTAATTATCAAACTAATTATCATGCCTTATCTCATCAACAACGTACGTGGTCCTCAGCCAATAAAGCAGAACTCCGTACAAAACACGTGACCCAATTGACAAGAGTCGTGGAGAAGTAAAATCAGCACTACTAACGAGTACTGGGCTTTTGATTGGTGCATGCGTGGTTGATCCAATGAAAGTTTAAGTCATACGACAACTTTCCAAAAAGCTTAAACAGAAAAAAGTTTTTGTTTAGTAGTAGTAGTATTTTGTAGGGATTAGACCATGATCATCTCCGGGAAAAGACAAGTTTGAAGTTGGTGGTTAGATGGAAGAGGTTCACACCACCAATGGAGAAACTACTGAGTAGACGAGAGTTGTTGCGACTCACTTTTAATGAGAATAGCTCCGATTTCAAAATTAATTGGAGCCCACATTTGTAAATAGTTAAAATATGTTTGTCTGTAAGCTTTTTATGCAGCGGCGGAGCCAGAAAAAATTTTCAGTGGGTGCAAAAGTAATTCTAAAATTTTTTACCTACTATTTTTCTAGTTTTTTAAGCAAAAAAGAAAAATATTCACCAACAAATACAAATTATGCATATATTCCATGAAAAACAAAAAAAAACAAACTCAAAATTATTAATATAATAATAATTCTATTTCAAAAAGCAAATTAAACCATTTGCAATTGGTTGCGACGAGTGTTCATATTTTGATAATGATTTACAACCTTCTCATTTTGTACTTCACGAAATATATTTTTCTCAATGTAAGTAACTAAACAATCATTCATCCAAGTGTCTTTCATTTTATTTCGTAATCAATTCTTCACTATATTTATAACTGAAAAAGCTCATTATACGGTAGTTGTAACAATAGACAAAATCAAAACCAACTTTAAAAACATATAAATCAATCAAAATACACAAAACTCCAGAGGACACACTTAAAATTATATCCAATTTCTATGAGTATTATAGAAATTCATAGAAATTTAAGGGGAGCAGTGGGGGCCCGTGCCCCCACAGTAGATCCACCCCTGCTTCAAATGGAACTGTTCAAATTTCATTAAGGATATTTGACATTGTTAAATATTAAATTCGATACATTTGAATATATATCACATTAAGTGATAAGTGAACAACTTATCACTTATTTTTGGGAGCAAATTTTGTCTAAAAAGTTCAATACCACTTAATTAATTCAGATGTCTTATTTTTGGTTATTAAACACGTCTTTTCACTTATTATTTATTTTTTGGAGCAAATTTTGTCTAAAAAATTCAGTACCACTCAATTAATTTAGATGTCTTATTTTTTGTTATTGAACGCCTTTGAACATATTAAGCTATAAACCCATTAAGTTTAAATGTTGAATTAGGTTATCAAACAAGGTCTAAATTGCTAAGGCCCCGTTTGGGGTTGCAGTGCTTTTGGTGATAAAGTAGTTTAGGTGCTAAAAGTATAATTACTTTTAAAGTGTGTGGTAAATATCATCCCTTTAAATTAGGAGTAGATCTTTTGGCGTTAAAAGCACTTTTAGCAAAAGCTAAAATTTGGTGCTTTTAGAGTAGATTTTGTGATTTAAAAAATAAAATATCAAATTTAATCATCTTATCCTATATTATGAACCAAATAAAGAGATAAGCACTTTTAAAAATTTTTAAATTGCATATTACCCAATATAATAAGTACTCATTGAACTATATCTCCAAACAATATATTTAAAATTATTTAAATAGTTGATAAGTACTTTTATTAAAAACTCTGCTAAAAAAGTACTTTTTAATAAACTACCGCAACTCCAAACGCACCCTAAATTTCGCCAATTTTATTTTTAGGTCATTCATTAGACAATATGAATTCCTTCTCAGTTTTCAGTGATGTCACTGAGGAGAGAAACGTCTTTCTATCCTTACAAGATTGGCTGATACACATTTTCGTTCTCTCTCGGTCGAACCAAATTAGTGGTTCTGCAAAATCTTTCTTCTTTATATATATATTTTTTGTTATTTTCATTTTTTATTTAAAAAAAAAAGCAAAAACATTCTACTCTCAAAGGATAACCCATTTAATAAGTGCTCTCTTTACTCTTATTTTCTCGTTACATTCCCTTGTTAATTTAGCTTAATCATGCACCTTGATTCCTTTCCATTGTTTCATCTTTATTGATTAGTGTTGATATTGTTGTTCAATTGGAATTAGTTCTTTAGGGGAATATTAATCCAGGACAGGTTATATTGAAGAATGATCGACAGCACTTAATGTGTTTTTCAGTCAAATCTCGATCTTCAGATGCGGCTACTGTTGTTTACGTTATTAATGAACACTGCAGGCGGCTGGATCAAGCAATATGTAAACAGCCCTTTGCACGTTTTGGAGAATCACGTTGCCTCCTTGAATGTGAAATGATACTACTGTTATTATGGTTCATGTTAGGCAAACCATGTGGAATTTTTGTGCCCATGATTAGAGTGTATTTGATGCTCATGAAAAAGAAGAAAATAGATTTTGGAACAAATTCGAAACTGCGTCGGCAAGGATTGCAGTATTATTCATCTGAATATCGAATCACATATACCAAATTGCTATAGTCTAAATTATCTAACACGTTGTAGCAAAAAATATAGTAGTATTTTGACTCTTTGTGAGATTTGGTTGGACATATTTTTATTCTCTTAAGTGGATTGGTCGTAATAAAAAAAGAAAAAAATATTATTTATACTTTATTTTTTTTATTGTTAATTGCACTTGTACTGTTTGTTTTGTCATACAGTCTAATAAATGAAAATTATATGATAAAAATGATAGCGAGAGTGCGATTAATAAAAATGAGAGTGCAAATAACATTTTTCTAAAAAAAAATAAAATAAAATATTACAACTGCCAGATTCATTCAAATACAGTTTGTCAAATATATGAATAAACGAGGCACAAATTAATTTTCCCCTTACCGGTTGAAAGATACCACTAGGATACAGAAAGAAATGCCACATAAACTTGCATGCACCTAGTTAGGAAATTTTATTAGGTAAATGAAAGTATGAAACAGCGTATATGATTTGATTAACTGTTGTTAGACTCGAACTGGACCGATCGGTCCGATAGGGAATTGACCTGATTTTGGAGCTGGTTTATAGCTTAAAATCATTTTGATCAAAAATTAGTCAAAACCTTTCAAAATCAGCTAAATCAGTGACTCGATTCGATTGGTTGACTCAATTTTCAAATTTTTCTTTCTTGTTTTCCCCTAAACATAATTTGAATTACCTAAATTGTAAAATTTTCTTTTATTAATAAGAATAAGAAAATACCACCCACTTAGTGTAAACACCAAAATTACTCGCTTTCCTAAATGATTTCCAAATTAAGGAGTTTTCATCTCTATCATTTTATCAATTTAGCATTAGTAATTTCAACTTGGATTAATTTGTCTTAATTTAGTTTTTCAAGTAGTTTTGGAAAACGGGCATATTTCAGCCATGAATTTACACTTTTATATATAATTTTTAGCTGTATATTTGATTGCAAGTCTAACATTTTTTGAACATTTTATATGGTTGGTTGAAATGTTGAATGTAACCAAGAATTTAATTTCAATATTTTTGAAACTTATAAAAATATAAAATTATGACATCACACTGATGTCAGCAAATTTTTTAGAACAGTCCGATCGATTCGACCAGTTGATTCATAACCCAATATTTTAGTCGAGTCACTGTTCGATCTGAATTTAACAACATTGATTTAATTACGTAGACAAATTGGGCATCAATCAATACAATCAGAATTTGAAATCTAAAATGTTAGTAAGATTGACGGGGAGACATGTATCAAGGACCATTTGATGCTAAATTTGGCTCAGTGAATGAGACAAATCGCTTCTAATAGCTGCTAGTTGGAGCCCTTCGGTGCTCCGCCGTCCATAAAGTAAATGGATGACATCTCAAGTTCTCAACTGCGTCCTTCGTCGGACCAGTTGCTCTAGCTCTTTATAATCTGCTTCATTCTGTTTTTAGCTGAAGTCTTGTATTGCTACTTCCCCTTTTCATTCTCCCGTTACAGTAGTATTTCCATTTCTTCTTTTCATCTCCACAAGTCTTCAACCGGCCATGGCATCCCAGTTTAACTTAGCACCCCAGTTTACTGATGTAACTATCTTCGAGGGAGAAGGCGGTGGATACTACACTTGGTCAGCTTCCCTGTTTCCCTTGCTGAGTGAGGCTAAGTTAGGTGCTGGTAAGCTTGTCTTGCGTCCTCGGGGTTTCGCTCTACCCCATTATGCTGACTGCCACAAGATCGGTTACTTTGTTCAAGGTAAACGCAGAACTGCGCGCATGAACTAAATATAGCTCTTTTTTCATTTCATTCTGGCCATCCTTGGATTAGGGCCTATATATATTATTATTTTTTATGCACTATGTATGTATTAACTGCAGGTAGCGGTAGGGTTGGAATCGTACTACCAAACAGCCCAAAAGAAGTTGTTTTAGCTGCTAAGAAGGGAGATGCAATCCCGGTGCCTTTGGGTTCAGTCTCGTGGTGGTATAATGCCGGGGAAGACAACTCTGACGTGGAAATAGTATTCTTGGGTGTAACTGCTCAATCTTATACTCCTGCCCAGTTTGACTATTTCTTCTTGGCAGGAGTCCGGGGTGTTCTTGGGGGTTTCTCGACTGACTTTATCACTAGAGCTTTCGATCTCACCCAAGATGAATCAGACCAGCTCCTTAAAAGTCAAACTGGTTCTTTGATTGTCAAACTTGCAAAGAATCAAACGTTGCCAGATCCATGCAAAGATGCTAACATCAATATGTTATACAACTTTGAAAGCGCAAAGCCCAGCATCCACGTGAATCAGGGCGGATCACTTACCATTGCTACTGCTGAAAATTTTCCTTTTCTGAAGAAAGTGGGACTAAGTGCTAATTTTGCGAGATTGGATCCGTTCTCCATGTCAACCCCGATGTATGCCGCCGATGCATCCTTCCAATTGATTTTTATCACCAAAGGCAGCGGCGTTGTTGAAATCGCGGGATTGGATGGTAAGAATGCATTGGTAGCCAAAGTGCAGAGCGGGCAGTTATGCGTCGTGCCTAAGTTCCTCCCTGTTGCCAAGATTGCGGATGAGGAAGGATTGGAGTATTTCTGTGTCGTCACATCGTTAGAGTAAGTTTTTTTTTTTTTTTTTATCTTGAAGATTTACAGTTTTCTTCTTCTTGCTGATTGATACAATTTCTAAAAGATTTTTCACATCTTACCGACTTTTGAACGTGCATCTTTCTCAAATGAACACTGGTTAGGTGATAATTGCCCGTAAAGTTATGGACAAAGACTTGAAATAATTGTGAGGTATTTATAAGGGGTGGAGATAATTATATATAACGCAGAAATAAAAAGATAGGATAATAATTCCGTTTGGATTCTTATTTTTAATTTTTTTATAAAAAAAATATACTGTAGCAACTTAATACATGTGAAATAAAAAAAAACGATTAAGAAATATATTCATGGAAAGCGTAAAAATTTTTCTACTTAAAATCACAATTCTTATTTTCATTAAAAAAAAAAGAGTAATTGTTGGAGATTCTTATTATTTACTATTTACTACTATCATTTATGTATGTTTGTTACAGGCCATATTTTGCCGAGCTAGCTGGGGAAACATCAGTTTGGAAAGCAATGGATCCCTCGGTGCTACAAGCTTCTTTCAACGTGGATCCGGGGCTGGTGGAACTTTTCAACACCAAGATTGGCAAGGGCAAAAATTTTGTTCCTCCAAAGGAATGAGTTGAGAATTGGGACTTGAGGACTCCTACCTTTTTTTTTTAATCGCAACGATAATATTTTTATAATTTAATCTATTTTAATTAAGGAGGGGGAGCCGATGAGAGTAGAAACTCCATCGAAGAAAGTCACTGAAAGCAGCCACCTATAGTGACAATTTGGTGGGAAGCAAGAGTTGAATCCTTGACCTCCCAACACTACCAAGACTTAAATGTTTGGCAGTGATCACCAGGCCAGAGGGCCGGTGGCTAGGACTCCTAGCCTTTGAGGATTTCTACCTCAAAGGCTACAAAAAGATATACAAGTATCTAAAGACTAATGAACTTTGGGAGGCCATTTAAGTTGATTTGTTGTAATCTGCTTTAATTATTCTCTCCGAAATCTAATTGTCAAGTTTTTTGACATACGTACTTTTAATCATATTTTTACCTACTTGTTCACGTCTAAAAAAATTAATTTTACCCAACAAGGGAAAAAAAAAAAAGAAATAGGGCAAAAACAGTCGGATCTCAAATGATGAAACAAAGAGCAGCTCGAGGAGTGAAGTAAAAGGGCTTCCAAAGTAACAAATGGGGGAAAATGCCAATTTTTATTCCTAATTTTTTCATTCTTAAACCTTTTAGTATTTAAACTATTAATTTTTTGATCAATTTCATCTTCAAACAGCAAATTAATCAAATTCAACAAAAATTGGAGTCGAAAAGAAAGGTATTGAAGTTTGAAGAGTAAAGATGGTCGTTCTATTATGTTAAATTTTAAGTAGTGTAAGGGTTTTTATTTAACGGGTTTATGCTCGTCAGGGTCCCAATTTTTGTTATATATATAAATATAAAACAAATTGAAGAGGTGGTTCTTTTTTTTTTTTTGGTAATTGGATGTACACATTTGACGTTCAACCCTTCTTCAACTAACTTAATCAAAGTCAATCTCTTTGTTCCTCAATTGTGGGTTGAAGTACTCCATTTTTCCTCAATTCTACTACAAAATGATCGAGGAGTGTAATTCCATGGGTTTTTTTTTTTTTCTTTTGCGCTTTTAACCGGTAGTGCTACAAGTTATCGAGAACAAGCAAAGAAATTAACAGTTGCACGAAAATTTTTTTGATATTTCATCCTTAGACCTTGTATCTCTCAAGACATATCTTGTGATTTTCTAGTCCTATTGGTACATCCTTTAACCAAACACACACACACACACACACCAAGTAAAAGTCACAGCCTTGGTTTTTTACCAATACTAGGTCGGCCTTATTCGTCTAATTAAGATCCACCAATTCTTTTTACCAGGAATTCTGCATCACGTATAATATAAAGAATGCAACTAAATTACAAATGCAAAAGCAAGTACTTGATCATATATGATCGATGCAAAAGCAAGTACTTGATCATATATGATCGAAGACAGGAACTTAAAAGCTGATTTCAAGCTTAGCTAGTGTGCTATCCAGGAAAACAGAACCTCAACTTGATATTTGCTTGAGGCTATGATTTCACTTTGTTATCTTAACTGCCATTGATCTTCTCAATGACAGATATTAGCCCCTGGGTGCCCAGCTTCCCACCCCCATTAGCCACCATAGAAGCAAACAATTGTTTAGTCAATGCAGCGCCAGGCAATACCACCACTTCATCCCCTTCCTCTTCGCCAACATCCACTCCCATTCCCAAGTCCTTCACCATATATTCCGCGAACCCACCAGGCTTGAAGTCCTTGTTGATCATCCTGTCCCCGAACAACTCCATCACCATTGATCCAGCTGCACCGCCTCTCACAGCCTCCACAAACTTCAATTTGTCCAAACCGGCTTTCTCCGCGAAAACCAGCCCTTCACTCAGCCCAAGTAAATTCGCCCCAGCGGTTATCTGATTCGCTATTTTACAATGCTGTCCCTTCCCAGGGCCGCCAACATAAGTCACCCTCCCCATTTCATCAAACAGTGGTTTTAACCACTTCACAACATCCTCGTCTCCCCCGGCTAATATCGCCAATTTGCCATCTCTCGCTCCGATGTCGCCTCCGGAAACTGGGGCGTCAACGGAGTGGCAGTGTCTTTCAAGGGCAGAATCATAAATCTGCTTAGCCAGGGTGGGGTGGCTGCTAGTGTGATCAATAATAACGCTATTGGGATTGAGAGAAGGAACAAGGTTCTCTAGCACAATTTGTCGAACATCTGATGGGTGTCCCAGCATCGTGAAGACGACATCACTTGCACGGGCGAGGTCGGCGACGGAGGGAGCCAGATGGGCCCCTTTGGATTGGAGAGGGGCGGCCTTTGACGGGGTTCGGGCATAGACGGTGACGGAGTAGCCCGCAGAGAGGAGGCGGGAGGCCATGGCGGAGCCCATCACGCCTATGCCTACCCAGCCTATTCGGGTTTGGGTCGGGGTTATGGTTGTCGGGTAGCGGGGGCTCATCCTTCACTAATGAGAGTGAACTGCAGGAGGAAGTGTGTAAAGATGCTTGATCAGTAATGAGAGAAGCGATTAAAGTTAGGGGTAACAATCGGAGTTAGTGCCTTTTGGGATTCTCTCGTGAATTAGCTTAGATGTTAAGTTTGTCGGTGAAAAAATTAAAGTTAGGGATAATTTCAGAAGGTTTCTGATATTTTGCAATTTGAGGTACGAGGAGCAAATGAAGATTAAAAGGAAAATGGAAGGAAGATTTGAACTTCTTTCGTGCTCAAAACAAGGCGAGCACTAATGGTTAGCTTATTACTTTCATATTTAGGTGACAGTTGCTCGTAAAGTTTTGGACAAAGACTTAAAATAATCTTATATGTATTGTAGGAGGGGTTTTTAGGATGATTAAATCTGAATGCTTCTAACTCCTTATTCTTTTTTTTTTTATATAGAATTTTAATTTTTTTTAATTGTTATATATCCTTTTATGTCTTTTGAATTTAAAAAGTAAGAAGTGGATCCACTTATATAGGAATTTGATTTGAAATCTATTAATGTGAGGTAAATAAGAAGGAAACATCACTAAACTTACTCAAAGTAAAAAAGTAAATAACAAGATTTTATCCTTCAACTTAGTAATCCTAACTAAAAAGACAAATTATATAGAAAACAAAAAAGAAAATAATATTCATTGGTCATGGATCGAAAAAAATCAAGAATGGTATCACTCGTGAACCCTAAATTATGAAATTACTAAATAAAAAGCAAAGTACTACTAGCATTTCAACATGAAAATTTTTATTTGAAATCTCTATTTTTGATAAAAAACAATAATAAAAACAACACCAATTATACCAAAAATAAAAAAAAATAACAATGCAATTTAAAGAAACCATATAGAACTTTTGACCCTAAACTATGTATCTATTAAATTTGTATATATTTGATCCAAATTTGACCTTAATTAAATATCAATAACAGTGCAAAACCCAAATGCTAAGAATCATCTTGGGTATGATTAATTATTTTATGTATTTTTATTGTTTTCTTCATATGTAACTATGCAATTGTTAAGTCATTTTTATATATTTTTTTGTAGTAGTTAAGGTTTTATAAGATATTATCAGTTTTTCATTTGCATTTTTAAATGTCAATACTTGCAACTATTGTGATCAATCTTAAGTTTTATATGCTTTTCATATTGTGAGAGGTAAAGTTAATATATTGTAAAAATATTAAATCAAATTGAAGGTTA
Organism: Coffea arabica; assembly: GCF_036785885.1. Lineage (NCBI taxonomy): Eukaryota > Viridiplantae > Streptophyta > Magnoliopsida > Gentianales > Rubiaceae > Coffea > Coffea arabica. Next base: position 20,434,256 of record NC_092312.1, on the reverse strand, counting down.
TGATTTTCTTTTTTTCTTTTGCTTCAAATTTTATCTTTTCAAAGTTATTTTGAAAGTACAAATATAAGTATATTTTAAAATCGTAAAACCAAATTGCAAGTTATGGAATTTTTTTTTTCAAATTTTAACTCTTCAATTTGGAGGTTGAATGTAGATTCAATGACAATATTTCTTCTTTGAAAATTTGAAATTATTCAATTCAAATTTAATATGAAAAATAACTAAATGTGGTGTTTTTACCAGTGAAATTTACTTTATAGTAGTGTAACATAAACATATGTTAAGTTATACTTTGAATAAATAATAGAGAAATATTGGATATCAAGGATAGGAAGCTAGAGACTAACTATGGGGGAAAAAAAGATATAGTAAGGAGTTAAAGAATGACGAAAAAAGAAGATGAACTACAACGAGGTTGGATGAAGAGAGAAGAGAAGAAAGAAGGGGACTATAGAGACATGACAGAAAAGATGATAATGTGGTAAGAGATTTGAAAGTTATAAAAAGCAATCGATAGCCAATTAGCAAATAAGAGAGGATGGAAAATGTGATAGTATTTAATAATTTTGAAAACTTTAAAAACACATCTTACAAAGATTTTTTTAAAATCTATATTAAAGTTTATGAAGAACAGTATTTTATAAGCACTCAACAATTTTAGGATTATAAAATGGGAGAAAAAAATTCTAAAATTGAGGAAAATGAATTAGTTAAAATTTATGTTTTAAATATTAAAAATTTTGATATATGGGTATAACATGATATATTGATAAATAGGTTTACAATTGCTCTATCATGTAAATCATTATAAATTAAATTAGTTTACTCAAATTGTTATCATATATTGACAGACAATAGGTAAAAAATTTTGGTTTTAACTTATTTAAGATATTAAAATTAAGAAAGTCCATTTTGTACTTACGAAATAAACTTTTTTTAACATGTTAAGTATACACTTTTTTGAATTATTTTGCCTTTTTCATATATTTTATCCTATACTATAATATATAAGTATATATTATTCTTTTTAATTGAAATATAAATCTGTGCATAGCACGGGTAAGAATGCTAGTTGTAAAGTATTTATAAGGAGTGGAGATAATTATTTATAACACAGAAATAGAAAAGATAGGATAATAATTCCGTTTGGATTCTTATTTTTAGTTTTTTTTTAAGAAAAATGTATTGTAGCAATTTTGATACATGTGAGATAAAAAGGTGATTAAGAAATGTATTCACAGGAAGTATAAAAATTTTTCTGCAAAAAATCACAATCCTTATTTTCATTTAAAAAAAAAAGGAGTAATTGTTGGAGATTCTTATTATTTACTATTTACTACTGGGAGTAATTGTTGGAGATTCTTATTATTTACTATTTACTACTATCATTTATGTATGTTTGTTACCGGCCATATTTTGCTGAGCTAGCTGGGGAAACATCAGTTTGGAAAGCAATGGATCCCTCGGTGCTACAAGCTTCTTTCAACGTGGATCCGGGGCTGGTGGAACTTTTCAACACCAAGATTGGCAAGGGCAAAAATTTTGTTCCTCCAAAGGAATGAGTTGAGAATTGGGACTTGAGGACTCCTACCTTTTTTTTGTAATCGCAACGATAATATTTCTATAATCTAATCTATTTTAATTAAGGAGGAGGAGCCGATGAGAGTAGAAACTCCATCGGAGAAAGTCACTGAAAGCAGCCACCTATAGTGACAATTTGATGGGAAGCAAGAGTTGAATCCTTGATCTCCCAATACTACCAAGACTTAAATGTTTGGCAGTGATCACCAGGCCAAAGGGCCAGTGGCTAGGACTCCTAGCCTTTGAGGACTTCTACCTCAAAGGTTACAAAAAGATATACAAGTATCTAAAGACTAATGAACTTTGGGAGGCCACTTAATTTGATTTGCTGTAATCTGCTTTAATTATTCTCTCCGAAATCTAATTATCAAGTTTTTTGACATATGTGATTTTAATCATATTTTTACCTACTTGTTCACGTCTAAAAAGATTAATTTTATCTGATAAGAAAAAAAAAAAGAAATAGGGCAAAAACAGTCAGATCTCAAATGACGAAATAAAGATAAGCTTGAGGAGTGAAGTAAGGGGGTTTCTAAAGTAATAAATGGGGGAAAAGGCCAATTAACTTTGGGTCATGGATGCATTTCATTCTTATTAGTATAAGATTTTTAGTATTTAAACTATTAATTTTTTGACCAATTTTATCTTCAAACAAGAAATTAATCAAATTCAACAAAAATTGGAGTCAGAAAGAAAGGTATTGAAGTTTGAAGAGTGAAGATGATCATTCTATTATGTTAAATTTAAGTCATGTAAGATTTTTTATTTAACGGGTTTATGCCCATCAGGGTCCCAATTTTCGTTATATATATAGATATAAAACAAATTGAAGAGATGGTTCTTTTTTTTTTTTTTTTGGTAATTGGATGTACACATTTGACATTCAACCCTTCTTCAACTAACTCAATAAAAATAAATCTCTTTTTTCCTCAATTGTGGGTCGAAGTACTCCATTTTTCCATAATTCTACTACAAAATAATCGAGGAGTGTAATTCCGTGGGTATTTTTTTTTCTTTTGCGCTTTTAACTGGTAGTTCTTTTGGGTTTGATCAATTTCTGAGTTGAAGAATATGAATGAAAGCCTCGAGAACTTCTCTTGCCACCCAATTGTAATTCACTACTTCGACTTTAATCTGATATAAGCTGAAAAGCAAACACGTAGACATCGCTAATTTTAACCGTCACATATTCCCCTTCTCCGAGTTTTATTTTACAGTTTGTACGCCATCAACACGTCCAGCACTTCCTTGGTCTAGTTGGATCTATATACCCACTAGTCCCTACAACAGTCTCCTTAGGCTCCCCCTCCCCCTTCCCCCCCTCTCCCTTCCCCTAGATAAGGATAGAGTAGGTTATACAAATGATTCGTTGCTGACAAAAAAAACACGTCCAGCTCGAAAGCTACGTGAGCCCTTGTAGAGGTTTAGATTAAAATTACATTACATAAACAAGCTCAGCTAGTCTAGTGTGCTATCTTAACTTGATATTTGCTTGAGGCTATGATTTCACTTTGTTATCTTAACTGCCATTGATCTTCTCAATGACAGATATTAGCCCCTGGGTGCCCAGCTTCCCACCCCCATTAGCCACCATAGAAGCAAACAATTGTTTAGTCAATGCAGCGCCAGGCAATACCACCACTTCATCCCCTTCCTCTTCGCCAACATCCACTCCCATTCCCAAGTCCTTCACCATATATTCCGCGACCCCGCCAGGCTTGAAGTCCTTGTTGATCATCCTGTCCCCGAACAACTCCATCACCATTGATCCAGCTGCACCGCCTCTCACAGCCTCCACAAACTTCAATTTGTCCAAACCGGCTTTCTCCGCGAAAACCAGCCCTTCACTCAGCCCAAGTAAATTCGCCCCAGCGGTTATCTGATTCGCTATTTTACAATGCTGTCCCTTCCCAGGGCCGCCAACATAAGTCACCCTCCCCATTTCATCAAACAGTGGTTTTAACCACTTCACAACATCCTCGTCTCCCCCGGCTAATATCGCCAATTTGCCATCTCTCGCTCCGATGTCGCCTCCGGAAACTGGGGCGTCAACGGAGTGGCAGTGTCTTTCAAGGGCAGAATCATAAATCTGCTTAGCCAGGGTGGGGTGGCTGCTAGTGTGATCAATAATAACGCTATTGGGATTGAGAGAAGGAACAAGGTTCTCTAGCACAATTTGTCGAACATCTGATGGGTGTCCCAGCATCGTGAAGACGACATCACTTGCACGGGCGAGGTCGGCGACGGAGGGAGCCAGATGGGCCCCTTTGGATTGGAGAGGGGCGGCCTTTGACGGGGTTCGGTCATAGACGGTGACGGAGTAGCCCGCAGAGAGGAGGCGGGAGGCCATGGCGGAGCCCATCACGCCTATGCCTACCCAGCCTATTCGGGTTTGGGTCGGGGTTATGGTTGTCGGGTAGCGGGCGCTCATCCTTCACTGATGAGAGTGAACTGCAGGAGCAAGCGTGTAAAGGTGCTTGATTAGTAATGAGAGAAGTGATTAAAGTAAACCAAAGTATAATTATTTACATTCGGATCCTTATTTTCATTTTTAATTTGAATATCCAGGCTCACATTTTCAAAATCATGATTCTGCAGTCGGTTTGGAGTTTTTGGTGTTTGGATCACAAACTCGATGATTCACAAAAATATGAAAATAGCCTTCTAAATCTAATCTATAATGGAGTTGAAAATCAACTTAATACAAATAGATAAAAAGCATAATAATTTGTCTAAAGAAGAGAGAAGTCTTTGAATCAATATTTTGCAATCTAAGCTTCATAGAACACAAGTGCAGTAAGTCTCTATACCAGTGATTGTCATGGCGCAATTGTTTGGATTGCTGTTTTTCGTAAAAAAATTACGTCGTTTCTCGTAATCACATTTATCTATTATTTTTTTCTCTCACATACATCAAATAGCTACAATAATTTTTTCATAAAAAATCATGAAAAATGCAATCCAAACACAACCTATGTGACTTAGAATCGAATCAAAAAAAGTTTTGGTGCTTCAATTGAGCTTCAATCGAATCAAGCTGAAGCAGATGTTTTCTCAGATTTATGGAGGTAAACTGGCCGAATCTCCTGTTTGGTCCTCTTACATTTTCTTCTGCTGGCAACTTGACGCTTACACCTTGATCAAATGTCGAACTCATGCATCTGTCATTTGCCATTTTTTCAAAAGCTAATGAAGACCGAATTCCTAAACCAATTTGAACTGGTTGGCTACTGCCTAGTATACGACGTTAGGAACATGGAATCTGTCTTAGGTTTTGTTCATTCAGAAACCATTCTTGTAATCCAAAAGCCTGACCCGTGGGGGATAAGTGTCTGTATGGTCTAATGTTGATACTAGTCCCTTTTTTTTTTTTTTTTTTTTACGGCAACGATGGAGTCTAAAAAGACCGTATATAAGAGACTAATATCAACATTAGACCACTGTGTGTAAGAACTTACTAGATCAAAAGAATACTCTGACACCTCCAACCTACAACCCAAAGAGGAACCTTAGTCCCTTTTTGGTGACCACTGTGCCAAAACTTAGTGGATTACTAGATTGAACATGAAATTGCTTATCAATACGAAAACAAAATGAGAAAAGAAAGTCGAGTTTTCGTAAGCAAAAGGCAATTAGTTGTATCTGGATTTAGTGATAAACAGTGGAAGAGAATAACAAGGAACTTTATCGACCTTTTTTATTCCAACACGTCAGGAGTGAGGAAGGTGCATCTAACTGGGCACTTCAGGTGAAGGGAAAGAGTTTGATTATGAACTTGTCTCTTTTAGTATAACAGGATTCTGCAACTAGTCGTTGGCTAACTTCTTACCACGCATGTGGTTGCCAGGCCTTTCAATCCACGGCAATGCATTTGGCATGACAGACACAGAAGATAGCCATGTTTTTGCATTACTACTATCATCGCTCCATAGTTTGTTGAGTGTCTGCCAAACCAAATCCCTAAAAATCTTTCTTCTGCAATCCCTACTGTATTTAAGCCAGATAACATAACACAACACAAAGAATAACTAAAACATAAAGATGATAGCCTTACTACAGGAGTTTTTTCTAACAGACTATTCAAGCTTCCTAGCTGCTGCAGTTTCCCACGTCTACTTTCATCTCCTAGTAACCACTATTCTTCTCTTGGTTGTTTATCTTTTCTACACTAGATCAAAATGCATTTACCTTATTGATTTCTCTTGCTATCTACCACCTGATAACCTGCGCGTCCCAGCATCCCATTTCATTGAACACTCTGAAAGATGTCAGGTTCATGAGAGGGAGGCAATTGATTTTCACACAAAAGTAGCAGAAAGATCAGGTGTCGGGAATGAGGCCTGTGCTCCTTTATCTGTACATCAGATGCCTCCTGATTCTTCTTTGATACGATGTCGAGAAGAAATAGAAACTGTTCTCTTCACTGTCGTAGAAGACCTTCTCTCCAAACACAAGGTTAATCCAAAAAGCATTGACATAATTGTATCCAACTGCAGTATATTCTGCCCCATACCATCCATCCCAGCTATGATCATAAATAGATTTGGTTTCAGAAGCAATGTTAAGAGTGCCAACCTTAGTGGAATGGGTTGCAGTGCCGGACTCTTGGCTGTAAGTTTAGCAAAAGACCTCCTAAAAGTCCATAGCAATTCATTGGCTTTGGTTCTAAGCATTGAAGCCGTAACTCCAAATGGTTATAGAGGAAATGTCAAGTCCATGCTTTTAGCCAATGCCTTGTTTCGGATGGGAGGTGTAGCCATTTTGTTGTCCAACAAGAAGCGAGACAGACAGACAGCTAGATACAAACTCAAACATCTCTATCGAACACACATGGGTTCTAATGATCAATCATATATGTCAGTTTACCAAGAGAATGACAAATCTGGTCATCTTGGGGTGTCCATTTTGAGATCACTTCTGCATGTGGCCGGAAATGCGCTAAAGACAAACATAACAGACTTGGCACCAGCTGTCTTGCCTTACTCGGAACAACTTCTGTACGGATGGTCAGTTATCCGCAAGAAGATCTGGACAGTTAGTACCCAGAACGAAATCCATCTGCCCAATTTCAAGAAGGCTTTTGACCATTTTTGCATACATGCTGGAGGAAGGGCAGTAATTGATGCCATTGAGGAAAATCTTGGGCTGAACAAGGAAGATGGAGAAGCATCCAGAATGACTTTGTATAGATTTGGTAACACATCATCTTCTTCTGTCTGGTACGAGTTATGCTATTTGGAGAGCAAAGGGAGGGTAAAAAAGGGGGACAGAATCTGGCAAATCTCTTTTGGCAGTGGCTTTAAATGTAACAGTGCAGTTTGGGAATGCATCTCTCACCCTGACCCAAATGTAAGAAATGCATGGTCGGACAGAATTCATTTGTATCCTGTGGAGATCCCAATCATCGCTGATCACTGAAAATTCGGGTGTAAATCAATTAGTTCATAAACGACAACTAATGCATGTTGAAATTACACCCATGACAAAAATTGGTATGGTTGGATGGAAACCTGTGGCCATTCTACATCTATGAACAGACCTGGATAGATAAGATGGAGCATGTAGAGAGAGGTTTCCGACATATCTTCCTAGAAGTTACAATCTAATCTGCTGGACAATTTAGTGCACAGAATGTAAATCAATTATAGGCTTAGCAAGAGAAAGTGTACCAGGTTCTGCAGGTTATCGTAGAACCTGGCAAACTTAATGCAACACATGAGAATGAAGGCCAGAGCTTCTACAGTAATTAGCTAAACTATTGCTGCTATCACTAAATTTTCTAAATCCCCTTAGGATTCTTCAGAATTTTTGGCACCTTTTCTCCTCCTACACCATTCAGGTTATTTACAAGAATGTTGTGGGTTTTATTGGAATTAAAAAAATAATAATAGGGGCTTAATTTGACTTACCAAAATTTGGAATGTGTTAAGCGATGATGTAAAAGTCAACTTTAAACTCGATGGTAAAAGATCAACTTATTCTCAAATAGGGACACAGCTACATAAATGAACTTCACCTGTAAAAGTTGATGAATAGCACGACTATTCTTCTCTTTTATTTCCTGATTGTTTCCATGACAATACACATGCAGGCGCTGCTATCAGCATTTCACTACTATGGAATGCCCAAGGCTTTTTTTTGTGAATTAAAGTTCCAATTTTTAGCCTTTTTTCAACCTTATTATGATTGATTTTCTATGACAATAATTTTGAGTATGTGTGATTATTAAGTTGGTTGGAGGAATTTAGGCTCAGAGATATTGGTGTTAAATTTTGGAAGTGCAATAGACATTGATTATTACTGGGGAATGGGAGGGAGGAATTGGTCCATATGACAGAGGAAGCTTTGAGGGTTATTTGTGACGGGTGGGAAGGTGGATTCAGATTTCAGACATTTTCACTTAAATACTTTTTATTATAAAAATTTTATTTTTAGAAAATACACTCTATACAAGTTCATAGAAAGAATGCATTTGATGCGACTTCATCGAAATTAAGTGGAATTTGCAGGAACAATTTGAATTAACCAGAGACAGAAAGAATGGATCCAAATAAACTTGGAAACCAACTTCAAAATTGCCAAAGAAATAATTACCCAGAGAGCAGGAAGGAACCATAAAATACCTGTACTGCCTCATTTAGTCCTTGTCCGACGAGATTTTGTTTTTGACACTACCTGCTGCTTGGATAATAATTCAGCAACAATTTGGCATCCATACAAGTGAGACTTCTTGAGGATTAAGTTTCTTGTAGAGGAATCAACAGAATAGCCTTGGCCTGGCATCCACTTTAACAACTGAAGCAGCAAGTCTTTCTTCTCAGAGTCCTCAACATACCGTGATATAGCCATATGAAATAATTTCTAAGACAAATAACATGACAAACAGATTAATTCCAGGATCTGCAAGCTGAAGACTAAGCTAGACACTTTAGCAGGATAAATCTTTCCAGATTGACAGTCACAAAAGTTGAGAAGCATAGAAAGCATATAAGCATAGAAATCTTTTGCCAGTTGTTTGTCTACTTAATCAGACCTTAGATGCATTAAATATGTCTAAATGAATGGCATACACAGTTCACATATCAGCCACTCTGACTCCACAATAAAGTAAGGAAGCAGCTTTGACTCTTCCCATGAGCTGCTCTTGGCACATTTATATAGAACACAATCAGCGCAGAAGGAAAATAAGAAAATCAATTTTGCATGTGATATATAAGAGGAGATCAAACTTTTCCTAAACCACAGATTAGACAACCTAGGAGCTATGAAGCATTAGTCATGTCCCAATGTCTTTGTCTGCAGAATGTGGACAAGTATGAGTGTAGTCCAAATAGCATCCACTCCGACCATCATTGCAATAAGCAGGGAAAGTGCTCTCCCATCTTCTTTGAGCTTCAATGCAAGTTTACAAAATCTGTTCCTAAAATGGACGTAATTAGGACGTTCATTGAGCACTAGGATTTTACTCAACATCAACCTAAATGCCTGATTAGCCACTGGAAATTTCAATGACAAGGGAAGGTTGCCAGCATCTAAGAAGGGACCACAATATGTACAGCACTTATTCCCTGGAAAACATTTTCTGCATAGATTGAAAGATCTTAATTTGCGTCTGATTTCAACACTTAAAAAGTCAATGATCTGCTCTAGACCACTTCTTTAAAACTTCAACCATTGCTGTCGGTAATAGATCATGCTCAAATATGATAATTGATGGGTCATGTCTCAAGTAGCATAGCACCAAATAGCCTAGGAAACAGTTAAAATATTTGGAGACAACTCAGATTGATGCAACTAACCTCAAGAGTGACAAATAAATTTTTCTTAAAGGATTTATTCAAATTAAATATCACTTCGCTACCTGATCAATCTTGTACCCAGAACTGTGAATGGCCTTTATTACATCATTTACCAAGTTTATATTGCCTGATTTCATGAAGGAAACTGCAAATTTCTGTGTGGCAGATTGAGAAATGGAGCCTGCATTGTCCTGCACAGTTGAGAGTGCTTAGCACGTTTTTATGAGAAAAATTCATACAAAGATTGACTTAAAAGTCATTGCATACCTTGATTATTATGTATGCATCTTTGAGAAGTCGTCCGGCAACTAAAATGTGCAAAATTTTCTCATGAAGAGCATTGCACATGGTTCTCTTGCTATATTTCAAGATATTATATACAGAAAATGCTTCAGCATGTGCACCAGTTTTACCAAGATAATGAATTAAAGAAGAACATAGTTCCTGCAACACGAAAACCCACAAGAACCAGTAAGCAGATAAATGTTGAGTCTCAATCTGCACCAAATTATCAAAATCTAAGATAATTCAGTTGCAGCACGTTCCAAAGAATATTACAAAGTTACACATGTTCAAAGCCCCAAATTGCAGCACAATCTAATTTTTCAAAAGAATAGATATAAAGAATCAGGAAGCCACAATTGTAAAACCAAATGAACTCCGGGACCATAATGAGACGCAGCTTTTTCCCAAGAAGCACAAAGATGTAAAATGTGGGATATCTGCCTCCAAACTCAGTGGTATAACAGCGTTAGTAGCATAAAAGCCATAAAATCTTTTAGCAGATGAAGATAAATGAGAAAAGACAAATAAAATATTTATTGTCTTTCAGTTGAAGAAAAATTTGGCCAACACCATTGAAATACGAATAAAAATTCCAACCATCTAAGTTAATTTGTTAGATGATGATTTAACAATGAGAACACCTTTTTTGGTACACATAGTGCAGGCTTTGCTTCTGTCATGGCATGAATCTGAGGTAGTGTGTATCTTATAATATTGGGTCAACACATTCTATGCAAACTGAAAATGTATATCCAGTGATGCGTGCAATTTTTTCATCATCCCAAGCAACAGGAGGCATTCGAAATGCTGCTCCAGTAAAGAAATAGTACCGGTGAATTCAAACAGCAGTTGGTTAGCAATCAATAGGATAAACAACTAAAAAGCTTTGCAAGTGGGTCACAAATCACATGTTAGCACTGTTGGCCGAAGGAGATCTTTTTTTCTGGGCAGAGCCATACTGAAGTTCCTTAGGCATAGTCAAGAATGATAGCATGTGTTACTAGGGACTGTTGACAAAGTGACATATTATAACATTACCACAGATACTATTATCATCATAATCATCTGTCATGAACCTCAGTGCCAGATTCTAGTTTACCTCCTCTGGTTGATGGCCTTTCTTGTGCATGTCGTCCAGGGTATGGTAAGCAAGTATATACAGCTTTTCTTTGCAAAAATACCTTATTAAAATATGAAAGGTATTCCAATCAGGACTAATTGCTGACTCATCCACTTTCTTCAGCATTTTCATCACATTGTCCATCTCTCCCGCTCGACAGTAAGCACAAAGCATTGTATTTAAAATAACTATATCATATCTATCATATTTTGCTTCATAGCTAGAAGCCAATTGCTTTGCATCCTGAAGGAGCCCACCACGGCAGAATCCTGATATCATAATACTATAGGCATAGCCATCTGCAGATACATACAATAAACTGCTTAAGTCACTTTTAAGTCAAGCAGGCATTCCTAAATCACAAAACAATGAAGCACATTTTTCTCATGCTTTTATGTTTTCCCCTAGGTAATCTTTCTTCCAACTTGTTTCATGAACCAGTTTTGAATAAATTCACATGATACAACAGGATGAAAGTTTACACTGAATGTAAATTAGATGATGGCTACTAAAAGATTGCTGCAAGGAGGACATTGTGGCAACTAGACATACCAGTTTTCACATTTTTATTCTTCATTTCATCAAAAAGTGTTTTTGCTTCAGTGACTTTTCCAGCCTTTACTAAACCATCCATAAGTATACAGTACGGCATCTGCAGTAAAACAGAATTTTATAAACATTCTAAAGGGAAGCTTTTAAAACTGAACCATCATAAATTACACCATTTTCAGCAGATGATGAAAGCGATATATAGAGGATGATGGAGGTAGAACAGAGAAGCATTATCAAAAATTGGCCAACTAGGGGATCATTTATTATTTTCAGATAAGGACTAGGCAAGTCAATAAGATCCTTAGAGTCATGTCAAAAATAAATAAATAATCTTCAAAAAACATTAAGGTAAAACAAAACTAGTCAGCAATTGAGCAAGCATGAAACAACCAATTGTAGTATGCATGAAATTGTAAGAGCTCAAAAATATCCACTACTCTGTGTGTGTGTGTGGCATTAGAGCATCATACCAATGCCATAATGATGAGCTAATGAGCATCTTGAGACAAGGAAAAAAAAATGCATTCTCCCTTCCCTCTCCCCTCCTTACCTTCCCATAGCAAGAACTAAAAGGATTCATGTACTAACTGCAACAATTGCATTAAATCTTTTAACAACTTTGGAGATGCATAAAATATATCAATTGCAAAGAAGTATGTATACCTCATCCTCTGCGTAGCCTAGTTTATCCAATTTGTTTATCAGCTCTCTTGATTTCTCAAACAAACCTCCTCTAACATACACTTTTAGCAAAGTTGTCAAAATAACCTGTAAGAATGTAGCATTTGAGAACATAATTGAAAAGATATGCCTGTTCCATAAAACTATGAAATCATAAATGTCAAAGATAAGATATTCAGTATACTTAATGAAAAGATGCGGTTCGAACAATAGGTAACCAAGAACATATACTGTATCATGGCATAAGTTTTAACACCTCAGAGAGAGAGAGACAGAAAAAGAGAGAGAGAGAGAGAGAGAGAAGACTCATTTGAAAACTTTATGAATTGCATGAAAACGTAAAAATCTATAATAGGACTGTTTAGAAAAGGGAAAGACAGTGTTTGCCAATACTCAATTCTATTATTTCTGAACATGACAAGAACAGATTCTGACAACAACTTCACCATGATAATAGTACTTAGTAGAATCAGTGTTAACTACACTCTGTTTAAGAAACTGAACCATAAGATTCAGGGAGTCGCCAATTTCCAAAGTACTATATCTTTGGTAACAAATTTCTTGAAGACAAAACTTATAATCAGCAAGATAGTCCAAAAGACATATTTTTCTTGCCGGAGCTTCTAATATCAAAACCAGTACATACTTAAACCACTTTATTTGTTCTCAACTAACATGCTGATCAGACCGACTAGTTTATCCTGTAAAAAAAAACTCAATCACTAGCCTATTGTCTTTATTCCCAACTCATACAAATGTAAACATATCGCCCCATGTTATTGAATTTCAAAGCAGTCAAAAAAGAAAGATTCATTACTATTCGAGCAATGAATCCACCTCTTCAACTCATGGTTCTGAAACGAATATGTTCACACATGAATTGTCAACTCAGTTTAAGAAAAGCTGGCCCATTATTCTTGGAGCCTGTTGAAATCTATATTACCATCTGATGCATCTTGTGTCTAGATCCTAACTACACTAAGGTACACTGAACTTACATATGGACATCATAGTAACCCATGACACCTCAAAATCAAAAGGCTAACCAAATTAAACTTATATCTGTTGAGCTACAACGATAAAACACCACTGTAGCTAAAGGCGGTTTTGCTTCTTCGAATTTCTTTGACATTTTCCTTTCCTTTTCTCCTTTCCCCCCTTTGTTTTCTCATTATAGCTTCTCCTCCTTATAACAGGTAACAAAAATTTTAAGAACAACTTCGCAATTCAATTGCAAAGTAAGTTCTACAGAATTAGCAGTGACCAAAAGCAGAAGGAAGTATTAAAAAAAACTTGTATACTTATCGCTGCATTCATTAGTCAGAGTGAGAGGGGGATAAAAAAAACACCTAACCTTATTCAACACTAACCCTCCTGATTTCATCTCTTGAATTAACTCATCCGCCTTTGTATACTTTCCATCAACCGAGTAGGCATTGATCAATGAGCTGTAGTGGAAGACATTTGGAGAATAACCTTCACTCTTCATCTCCATAAAATATCGCTCTGCTTCTTGACATTGATTATTGGAAGCACATACAGATAAAAGTGTACCATAAATTACACTGTCCATCTGCAGCCCATGGTATTTCAGCTCTCGAACCAGTTCTGTCGCCTTAGAATAACCGTCTTTGGCTTTTGCACAGCCTACAAGTAGCTAACAATGGAAAAAGGAAAAAATCACGAACTTCTACAAAGCATTAGGTTTTATTAACAGAAGTCATCAATCTTAAAAACTACAATTGTTCAAATTCAAGTAAAATAGCAATCAAGAGTTTAGATGTTGATAACATTTTTTTTTGTATGGCCAAATTTCTGATACAACCACCTTTTTACCTCAAACAACTCTAGTAATAGTGGGTGAAGAAATAGATTACCGTAGAATAAGTTACAATGTCTGGTTTTAGGCCTGCTTGCTTCATTTGATGAAACATGTTGAGGCACCTCTCAAACTTGCCATTTTTAACGAGACAATCAAGAACAGAGTTACAAACTGATACATTGTTCCTTGTCAACTCATCTTTAATGCTGTTGTAGATGTCTAATGCCTTCATAGGATCAAGGCTTTTACCCACGAATTTTATATAACCGCTGTAAGATGCAATGTTCGTCTTCTCATTTTGTTGCATCCAGGCAAAAAGCTGTAACCATTTAAAATGTAATCTCATAATCATTATTTTCAAGCAAACAAAAGGGACTAAAATAAACGTGTCCAGAGGTCGATGGTAAGGACAACCAAGCAGAAAAGCTTTTCCCCTGCTAAAAGTACTGATGCACGAATTGACACTGAGATTTAAGGCATAGAAATAGCAAGAGAAATTGAAACCTTGCTTAAACCAAAAAAGAAGTATAGAAACATGCACATGCAGCAATTACAATGCTCAATAGATGTATGCAACAAAGAGGAACTGAACTAGTGAATTATAGGTACAATGCTTAGTACATGAGACTTGGGTGCTTAAAAAATAACTAAAAACTTGTCGTTATACAAAAGCTTATTACTTAAATGCACTGCTGGAAACTAACAGCAATATTCCTTGCTGTAAAGCTTCTGGGATATGCAGTGTAATCTCCACTATATAATTAGAGGTAATAGACATTCACAAGTTAAAGAATTTATGTGAAAACCCCAAAGTAACGTAACAATCAACATGCTCATAACAATCTGGAGAACTCTGTTCCAGGAGAGAGTTACAGGATGATTTAACTTATATATTATATTTGAGAACCATATGATAGAAGAAACTGGAAGAGTTCGTACAAAGTTTACAACTGCTGTTCAGCACAAAAAGGGCGATTAGGATTAAGAGAATGCAGTATATTCAAAGAAATTCAGGTCACAATTAACATCATTTCAAGGGGGAAGCATAGACGATAATTTAGTTACGAGTGACAGGTGTAAAAACTATCAAAAATCACTGTTAGCATATAGCGGCAACCGATTATCAAAAATTGTAAAACTAGAAAAATCAAAACGAACCTGGGAAAGTTCCTTCCATCGGTTCAGCTTCCCAAAATGGCGCAAAATAACATTCAAATCTTGAGCCTTCAACTTACCTCCAGACCTACAAACCAGCTGATACCATCGCTCACTTAAACTTGCTAATTACCAATCTTTTTTAGAACCCTTTAGTAATAATACCAATTCAGAACATTCTAAATATGCAGTACAAAAACATAATACCAGAGTAAGCAAGCAAAGAATTCCATGATTTTAATGATACGAACTCAACAGTTAGATAAACTTCAATTCTTTTTTCAACAGATTAACAAGCTGATTTCCACAGTCCCAATAAACTAAAACTGCTCAATGTTGAGTAATACGTATAGATTAATAGGTAATCAGACCACACGAAGATTATTAAAACAAGAAAGAGAAGAGGGACCTTGAAAGAGCAGAGTCCAAGTCAGAGGATTCCTGAACATCAAGAATTGCAGATTGTCTCGTTTTATTGCGTAAAGAAACAATCTTTGAAGATTTTGGAGGGACATTTCTCTGCCAATTTCGGGTCTCATTGAGCTCAACAGTTGTTGTGGCAAATACAGTGAATTTGGAGTTCTTGAAGGGTCTAACTGCAGTTGCAGAAAAGGGAAATGGTAAAAATGGGAAACAAGAACGCGTTAATGGAGACTGGCTATTGGGGATAGGTGTAATCCCATTTCCAGATACAAGAGATATCTCCATCAACTCTGCTCAAAATCTTTCTCGGTTCAAGAAAATTGAGGGGAAGAACCGTGGCTGCTGAAGATTATCATTTTAACTGGCCATTGATGGGCCAGAAAAATAATCATTGGATAGATGATAACGGACGGGCCACTGTATCGAAGCCACTTAGTTACGAACGGGCCTTTCGTGTCTTATCTTATGGAGCTGTACTCCGACGCTAAAACTTTTTGGAAACCGATCCATCATCAATTATTTATACAAGCAATTAATTTTTAATACATAACAAATAACATTCATTTGAAACCGAGTTGCAATCAACACAACTTTAACTTTTTCCCCAACATTTCGTAGAAGCAAGTCCTATCGGTATATAAATTATAGATCAGGTGAAAAAAATTAATGATCAGGAGATCAACGCGACACAATCAAAGAGAGAAATTTCAATGCTAATATTTTATGCTCTACAGTATATAAATTATAGATCCGATTAAGCCACCACGTATTACTATCAATATTGATTTGTTGTTATTCTTCCTATGAGAGAATCTGAAAAATGGAGTCCGGTTTAAAACGGAAATTAAAGAAGAAAATTAAGCATCCAATTAACTCAAAAAAAAAATGAGCCAAATATGAAATTGAAAGAAATAATAATGACATTATTGACAGCTTGAAGAGCTTTGACATCACATTCTGCTTTAGATACGCTTATATATTATATACCCTATTCCATTCACGTGGAATTCTTGGTTCAAAACCTTCGTTATTAGATAGAAAGAAACCCTGTTTTGATTTTTCACCAAAAAGAAGTCGTCTTTCTCTTTTTGATAAAAAAAAAAAAAAATACAAGGAGCTTCCGAGTTGAAACGTGACTCAAACAATTAGAATGAGAATATCTTTTCTTTTCTTTTCTTTTCTTTTTTTGTCAATACAGGAATGTTCGAGTCAATCCTTGCGAAACCCGAAAGAATATCTTTTCTTGAGGACGGCAAAAGATACCATTCATGTCCATGTCGTTCAACAGCTAGGCTCTTATGCCCTCCCCACGTATTGAGTTGCTTTAAGCTTTAGTCCAAGCCTTCAAGGATGGCACTTTTATCTCTTTCGGCCGGTTGAAAGCTGTAGGAATCATATACTATACAATCAAGTTGTATAAACTAATCCGATCGATTTGGCATAAAAAATCTAATATGGACTTGTTAAAAACACTAAACTAGCTACTTTCTTAAGGCGGGATAGGTCAACTTGATGAAAGGTACTGGGATAGAAAAGTTGGCATGTGTGTTATAAGTGCCTAAGTGGGTTACTTAAGTATTTTCCATTCAAGGATATATTATTTGATTCAAAGCTTTGTCATCATGTGGGATTCTTTTTGGATATCTGTATTTGCATGCATATGTGCCCCAATTAGTCTCTTTCTTTCTTTTTCTTTTTCTTTTTTTTAAATCAGACAGACGGCAACCGTTAGCTTAATCTACTCTTAGTCTTATTCCTACTCTAACTTATACAGGAGGGAGAGGTCCAACAGAAGTAGAACTGAACCACTATCGGATCAGACGGGTACATCACGTACCTGTGTGGATTTAGAAGAAGTCACAAATAGTGACACATTGATGGAAGGTAAGATTTGAACCTTTGACCTCCCACCCTACTAAGACTTAGAGTCTTTGGTGGTGGCCAACCGTCCAAAGGCCGTTGGTTCTCTTTCTTTCTTTTGCTCTTTTCCTTTTTTTTTCCCTTGGAAATAAGGTATTAAATCTAGGTGCTTGTGTATTTTGACAAGAACTGATGTTAATGTACACTGTAGAGCATGGTTAACGTGCGTAGGTTCATGTTCAAACAAGCATGCATATCTACCGACTTTGATTGCTTTGCCAGGTAGAAGCTACCATTTCCTACTGTCAAACGCTAATATAAACTATTGCGGTGCCACTGTCAAAGGTTTTTCTGGTGTCAATTCGTGTTGACATGAATTCAAGTTCAACATCTTGTTTTTACTTGTACAACCCTAATATAATCCCCCCCCCCAAAAAAAAAGAGAAAGTAAAAAAAGGTTCTACTTATATTCTCAAACCTTCAATATATAGCATCATGCATCATCTCTACGAGCTTTAACCTTGATTTGTCTAATTCGCTCAGTTCTGAGGTTTTTCCATGCATGGGTAGAAGTTTTTGTTGGTTATATTTGTCATTGTTTAGAAGAGGCGAAAACATAGCTTGCAGAATTAGCAAGAAACACAAAAAATCTCCCGTGAGAAGTTATAACCATGACATGTTTTAGAAGTTTACCGGTCACAAAAATTTCATGCTGTTGGCCAAACATCTAAGTGCCAAACTCGGGTATGTTTCCGACAAAGTGCATCATGCCATACGAAAAGAAAAGAAGGAAATTCGATTGGATAAGATTGAAATAGGGTTTTGTGTCATATGCCAGGATAAACATAGAAATCAAGATAACAGACATTTTCCAAAATTTTGGTTCTCAAAATCAGTTTCCAAATTATATACGTGGACTGCACGTGCCTTTTGCTAGTACCAAGAATAGGCGACCATGGGCATTGGCTAATGATAAATTGCTCGTATGTTGACGACCTTGCAAAAGGTTTTGAGCTTTGCACGTTCCTTTTTGTACATAGATCAGCTAATGTACGAAGTCATACGCTAACATATTTTTGCAACAAAACTAGTTAACGACATAGAATGGAAAAAAAATAACTCTCCAGTTTAGCTAACAGAAGTAGCTGCAGGAAATGATAGGAGGGCTGAGGCCCTTTTTGTAATTAACTCTTGTACTTTCAAGTGGTAAAATATATAACCAATATTGACGTTTGTTGAAAAAAAAAAAATGTTTTCTAATTGGGTTTAGATAGAAGGTCTCGATTCTGCATGAATTCATAGCACTGATTTTTTTTTTTTTCATTTTAAAATGTCAGATTATTAAAAATAACGGATATCTGATTATTCATCAGGAAAGCCCCAAACTATGAAATTTAATATCGGACTCTACTTGATCAAGTTCAAGTATTATTCATCACAACCAGCTAGGATGGTTACTACACATTGAGTCCTGATTCATTGCTTTCCCAAGAAAGACCCATAATCACAGTATTCATCGATGGAGAACAATTTTTTATGTCTTCATGTATGGACCAGGTGCAACCGTTCTCCGCAATTACGTGCATTTTGCACGCGACGTAATTTTATTTGTACGTAATATAACTTTGTTTGCACACGGTGTAATTTTAGAACAAAATTTTGTAGGTCCCACACATGTTGTTAAAATTGAAATACAAGATGAAATTTGGACCGTATAATTTTTTTTTAGCCAAATTTTATCCGTAAACTATTCAGAAACGATCCTTCTGATGACTGTCCCTGCCCGTATAATTTTTGTTCTCTCTACACATGCAGGCATGATATTACTACTACCATATTTTTATTTAGTAGAAGATTTAGGATGGATGTAGTAGTTCTTAAACAATGGTACCCTCAATAATTGAATATTACGCCTCTGTTACATCTGCCATGCCTGTACAAAAAAGAAAATGTGGAAGGAATGTGGAAAGTTTGTAGGCTCCGACCAAATCCTAAAATTGATCTTTGCTCTCCTCATCTGGCGTAATGCTCCCCCTCGTCCATACGTAATGCCCCAGGTGGCCTCTGGCTGCCTTCACAGACCAACAAAAGTGTCCCCGTCATCCGAGCTGTACATTTACCCCCACAAAAATCCAAAGTCTTTTCTCTTATTCGCAAGCGACCCAAACTTTTTAGGATGTTGTCGATAGCTGCCATGAGGTTTTACTTTTCCATGTTTATAAACTTTGGAAAAATGGCCAATTTAGTCCTTCAACTTTTTTAACTTAAGGCGATTTCATCTTTCATCTTTTATTTAGGTAATTTTAGTCGTTTAACTTAAAATTAGTATAGCCAATTTCATCCTTTTGCAGCAGCGTCGCCAGTAAAACTCTTTTCGACACAAAAATCACCATCAAGTCAAGGGCAATATAGGAATTACGAAATAGGGATCATTTTTAAAACAACGAATGCAAAATATTTTTGTTACACTGGGGAGAAAACCAATTCTCCATTATTTTTAAGAGTAAAACAAAAGATGCAATAAACCAAATTGTTCTTCTTCTGTACCTCTAGCTGATGTCGAAGCCCCATGAAACTGCAAAAAACCAACTCACCGGTGGAATTCCAAACCCAAATCCCCAAAACTCGACTCAAAACTGCTAATTCATTTATTTATTGGAATCCCAATACAAGCTTGCTCATCAAGTCTCATTCCCCCGACAAAATCCACTATTGGCATTGGAGTTAAATTGTCGACGGGGGCTATGAAACAAGAGAGGATGGATAAAGATATAAAAAGGTCGAAGAAAAAGTTTGAATTGTAAATTGAAAATTCAAAGTGAAAATGCAATTTAACATGATGATTTAAGGAAGCGATTTCCCAATCTTTGATGCGATGATCATGAGGTAGCTATCGACAAGGGAATGCTTAGGAAACAACTAATCCATTTGCTAATTTGAATACTTTTCTTGAGTTTATCAAGAAAATTTTATACGTTAGTAAGTTTTAATTGTAAGTTAAAATTACAAGACATATGATGATGTATAAAAATAATGTGGATGAAAGTTTTTTTTTTTTTTTAAAGACATATTGTCTTTGGAAGTTTGGCAAGAGCTAGCTGAAGAAGAAGAATCAGAGATGCAGCTGCTCATTGAATTTGTAGTTCCTATATTACCCTTAATTTGGTGGTGATTTTTGTGTCAAAAATGAGTACTGGCGCAAAAGGATGAAATTGGCTACTAAATTTAAGTTGAGTGACTAAAAACATCTAAATAAAAAATGAAGGATGAAATTGGTTTAAATAAAAAAGTAGGAAGATTAGTTCAACCCTCCATAGGAGTATAGTCTGCATCTCGGCAGTCGGCACACACTAACAAAATGACGTGGGCTACACTGTAAGTCCACATGGCCCACGTAATAGTCGATCAACGATAACAGAGCCCACTACTTGCATGACTGCCACGTGTCCACAGGACTGTATACCAACCCATCCCATCCCATTTTGTCTTCCAGGCATGCTGCTGTCTGAATTCAGACCAAGGACCTAAATATTCGTCCACTAGAGCCCCTGGTTGTTATCCAATAAATTTCAAAGGAAATTTGAAAAACCAAAAAATTTTCAATTTTAATACTGCATTCGAAAGCTTAGAATTGCATGGAGCTTTGATTTTTCCGAAATGAAATGAATATCTTTTTGGAAGTAATATTCTTTTGTTGCTGATGATATCTAGGGTTTTGTAGGGGTTACTGTGGCGATTGATTCGACAGTTTGATGGTGAGTTCAGTTTAATTCTGCTCTTTTAATTTACTGGAAGTTGTTTTAAGTTCATCAACACGTTCTGAATTCAATTAGAAACAAATTGGTAATGAGTGAATGATTGATTTTGTCTTACAGTTGAGTCGCCGTATTAGTCTTCAGATTAGGCTGCCAGTGTATTCTTAAGATTGATTAATGAACTGCTGAGATTGGTTATTATTGTTGCCTATTTAAGATGCGTACTCGTGAGCTGACTGCCAAAATTGGTTTTTTATTTGTTCAATTTTTGCGGTTGTTTTTTATTAGAACGCGTTCGGGGTACTACATGTGTGTGTAGGCTAAGCTGAAGCTTCTAGCTCTGTGGGGTTTGTAGAAGGTTGAGATATCAAAGTCTTGGCCCTGCATATTGGGAGGCATTTTTCATGGAACTGAATGTCCTGTAGAATTGTTTTAAATATGAAAAAATCATGCCAGGGAGCTACATAGACTAGTTTAGTGCTATTGAAGTCTAAGAGTAAGTTTTTATTCAATTTTTCAAATGAACAACTTAAGCAATGTGAATGTTGACTGTACATTCAGTTTGTCAAATGAAGGTTTCCGTGCACATGCTTTCTGGAACTTCACTCCTCTTGAAACTTATGACAACACCAGGGATGCTGTACGTCTTGTAGCTTTTGAGAGTTTCGTTGATGCAAAAAGTTCTTTCCAGTGAGTGCATGCTTGTTCAATGCGCTAAGAGAGAAGGGAACCTTTGTTAGATATTTTTTATTCTTTGTAAACAAGACAGGAAAGTTTTATCAGATGAATCTGTAGTAATGACATTTGGACAAAGCTAAGACTATATCCTGCTCTTTTGACAGATTGCAAATTTGTTCATATAATTTGAGAACTATATGCAAGTGACTGTGCTTCACCAAAATTTCCATCTTTGGCCTGAAAGGAAGGTTTGAACGTAGACAACAATTGGATGATGGACAATTATGGCCCAATTTTTTGTAGTGGAAGCATTTACATTAGTCTGACTCACCATGTTTTCCACTTTCCATGAAGATAAGGTGAAGAGAGAAAAAGCGGAAGATACAAGATGTCAAAGTTCATATAGTTGGAAAAGAATCTAACTTGCATAGTATATAGACTTGCATTTCCTTTCTTTATATTCCCAATGCATTAACTGCTTTGAATTGAGCAGCATGGTAAACTGGACGCCGTATTCTTTTCGAGGCCTGGAATGAAGATCAAGTGCTTTTCCAAGGGGAGATGCATATTATGGATTTCTTAGAATCAT
This sequence comes from Coffea arabica, assembly GCF_036785885.1. Classification (NCBI taxonomy): domain Eukaryota; kingdom Viridiplantae; phylum Streptophyta; class Magnoliopsida; order Gentianales; family Rubiaceae; genus Coffea; species Coffea arabica. The sequence goes on along the minus strand of NC_092312.1, from coordinate 20,411,956 downwards.
TTAGGAAATTTAATTTCTAATCATCATCTTATATGGAGGCTAGTGAAAGGTATTGAAAGATTTAGCTTCATTTTGTGTCTTTCAATCAAACTAAAAGCTCAAAATTCTTTTCTAGAGTTCTATGCTGAAGGTTACGATTAAGCTAATCTCACTTGTATTTCCAGGACTCTTGAAAAGGTTTTCCTTTGTGGTGGTGTCTATGCGGGTAACTTTAAGGGACTGCTCCCCCATGGAAAAGGAAAATATACATGGTCAGATGGGACTACTTATGAGGGAGATTGGGAAGAAGGAAAAATGACTGGCAAGGGAAGGATCTCCTGGGCATCAGGAGCCACATATGAGGGTGATTTTTCTGGGAACTACCTCCACGGATTTGGAACATTTACTGGTTCTGATGGTTCTTTATACACGGGTGGCTGGAGGATGAACTCTCAACATGGAATTGGACGAAAGCAATATCAAAACTCTGATGTTTATGATGGGTGTTGGAAAGAGGGCAAAAGGGAAGGCAGTGGGAGGTATGCATGGAGCAATAGCAACATGTATATTGGAAGTTGGAAAAATGGGAAAATGAGTGGTAGAGGGGTTATGAAATGGCTTAATGGCGATCTTTTTGATGGCTTTTGGTCTAATGGACTAAGACATGGGACAGGCTGCTATAGGTTTGCTGATGGAGGTTATTATTTTGGCACATGGACTAAAGGTTTCAAGGATGGACAAGGGACATTTTATCCTACTGGTAATAAACATTCTGCACGAAGGAAGTCTAGTGCCGATAAAAATGGGGAGAAAAAGAAAAGATTATTGGTTCATAGTTCATCAGTTAACACTGAGAATTCTGTGAGACCTCATGTTAGGCGTAGCCATTCTGAGAAAATATCTAATACCCTTTTGAGATGTTCAAGTCAAACATCACACAGGACTTCATCACTGCGTGAAGATAGTGCTCTTGATGATATCAGTGTTGATATGTCATTTGACGCTTCATCTCGTTATTCTGATGATGACCAATCTGGGTTGCAGGGTGATAGTTCTGTTGCTTTTGAAAGGGAATATATGCAAGGAGTCTTAATCAAGGAAAGGGTTAGAAGTATAAGTGGGCTGTCTCTAAAGAGCAAAAAGAGATACAAATTTCATGCAAAAGAAGTAAAAAGCAAGTCATGTGTGGATATTTTTGAAGGCCATAGACGCTATTATCTAATGCTTAACTTGCAACTTGGCATCAGGTAAAGTGTAATATTCTGCTGTCTTAGTTATGAATTCATATGTTAGACCTTTTTTTTGTGGTTTTCATTATGTGGTTAATGCTTTTTGGAAGTTCACAGGTACACCGTGGGTAAGATTACGCCTGTTCCTGCCCGTGAAGTGAGATCTTCTGACTTTGGAGAACGAGCAAGAATTCGAATGTATTTTCCTAGAAAAGGTTCGCAGTTTACACCTCCACATTATTCAATTGACTTCTATTGGAAGGATTATTGCCCAATGGTATTCAGGTAGCTCATTATCTTTCTGTAGCTTAGTTTTTTCCTATACTTTGAATTGCCAACAGTGATTAGTTTCTTATGAGTGTTTTGTCATGTAAAGTTTTTGTCAATGTTATGTTGAGCTTGGCTGGCCTGGTCTCAAGTTTTGGTTGGGAATAATGATTACTGCTTAACAATTACTTGTTTGTTTCATGCATCTTGTTTTCAGGAATTTGAGAGAAATGTTTAAGTTGAATGCGGCAGAGTACATGATGTCTATCTGTGGAGATGACGGTCTGAGAGAGCTTTCATCTCCAGGGAAAAGTGGCAGCATTTTCTTTCTGTCAGGTGACGATAGATTTGTGATCAAGACTTTGAAGAGATCAGAGCTTAAGGTGTGAACTAAAGCTATACTATTTGGCAGATGACCTTTATATTGTGTTTTCATTTATTTGATAGTGCATGTAAAAGTTCTATATTAATTGGTAATTCTCGATTATTAGGTCAAGTTAATACAAGCTTTCATGTTGGCTTTATGGTAATGAGGTAGATTTTTTTCATTGATAACTCTAGTTTTCATGGACTTTTTATGGCAATTCTAGTTTTCCCTCCTTTTCTTCCTCATCCTATTTCTTTTGTTGGGCAATGCATACAGAATTGGGTCATCGGTTTTAGGTTTATCTGGATGTAAATGCGTACACCCTGCATGCTTAAGTAATATATGTGGATACATACACGATCACAGTTTAAAAATAGCAAAAGAATTACAGTTGCTAATTCATGTAATGGTAAGATTCTGAATAACAAAGACTATGAATATTATCATATCGGGGCAGATTTCAGTTTTACTCATTCTATAGCACATTGAATTTCTGCTGGCAAGAGCATGCATAATCTTTTCCTTTTCCAAAAGCTTCATAGAGAGTACTTGCCTTAGATTTTCTAGCAGGAATAGAAAGATGTTCCTTTATACCTTAGAGCTATAAAAGGAATGAGCTCTTCTTGCATTGTTGTTCTGTACTAGGAAAGATTGATATCATTTATATATTCCCACTAGGAATTTGACTTGATATCAGAAGGCAAATCGATTACTATTTCTGTGCTTTGCAAATTAGCTGTATGCTCAACCTTTGCCTTACTTTTTGTTAGTTGATCTCACTATATGTAAATCCTTCTTGCATGTGATCAAATATAAAAGCAAGAACTTATAATAATTGCTCCAGCTTTATCAGGATCTTTGAAGACTTCTTGAAACCATAATTATTGTACTCCCTCCGTCCCAAAATAAGGGACGTTTTTGGGGATTCTAACTTATTATGCACAGTTCAATCAATTTGAATGTGAGACATTTTTTTCCAATCGTGCCCCTTTGACCGATATCAAATCTTAATTGCTGTCTATGGTGATGTGAAAAGAATCTGTGGGTCCATGTAAAATGTAAGCTCTTTTTCATGCTGTTGCCAAGCACGCGCCTATTTATGGCCATCAAAATTTTTGGTGCTGTCCACGCACCTTTTTTTTGGATGTCTATTTATTGCTTTTGTGGGTTCCATCATACTTGTTTTTTATTTTATCAATGTCTCTTTTGAGGCTACAAATGGAATGTTAGAGAAAAAAATTGTAGTGTGACTCAAATTTTGGGACATGAAAAAAGGTGAACTATGACAATAACAATGGGACGGAGGGAGTATGTCTTTAGGTTATAATGGAGTTAGTTACAAAATTAATTTTTTTCCTTTCACAGTCAATCATTATACTCTGTCATGTGGTCACTCTGGGAGCTTAATTCTTACCTTTTATTCATCTGGAAGCATAATTTGTTTCACTATTTCGACTAAAGATGTTCAACCAGTATTTTTACAGGGTTGGCTGTTAGTAGGACTTGGAATGGCTAAACACATTTCAACGTTATGATGTAGTTGAACCATGTAAACTTTTTCATAGAGTAAAGTGCACCCATTTTAGTTCCCTGTACTTGTCCTACTCATGTTTCCTTTTATTTGCATGCAGTTGATATATTTCTAGTGTCTGTATTCAGATCCTGCATTTGTATGTTTGTGATAACCAATTGGACTCGCATCTTTGCTGTTTTGTACTGTCTCAGTAGTGTATCTTTCCTGTTTCGAAGGTTAATCAACTCACTGTGACCTGTAACATTGTGTAGGTTTTTCTCAGGATGTTACCTCGCTACTATAGACATGTAAGCCAGCATGAAAACACACTCATAACAAAATTTTTTGGCCTACACAGAATAAAATTGAAACATGGAAAAAAGGTTGGTTGACATTCTTACAATTTGTTATTCTACATACACACATTATACACACGTGTAGATGTTTGTGTTTGTGATAGTTTCTGGCTATCCATAACAAGCCCTTTTCCAGGTACGCTTTGTGGTCATGGGAAATATGTTCTGCACTGAATTGCGAATTCATCGTCGCTATGATTTGAAAGGTTCATCTCATGGGAGATTTACGAAGAAAGACAAGATTGATGAGGGCACTACATTAAAAGATCTTGATTTGACTTATGAATTTCATATGGACAAGTTATTGCGTGAATCACTTTTCAAGTTAGTTTTCCACCATGTCTTTGTTTGTTTCTTCCATGTTTTCCTTGAGATAGAATGAACCATTGTCTTTTAAACCTAATATGATTTGACTGTTCATGCTACTAAAATTAAGACAAATTTACCTATTTGACTATATCAAAATATTTGAAATTTTATGTTAAACCTGTAAGAGGAAATTCGTTCTTTGTTTTACTTGTGTTCCCACTTTCTATCTTTAATGCGAGATGGATGAGATAGGTCCTCGAATATTGGCCATCTATTAATACCCAAACATGCTTTAGCGTCCAATGTCTAGACTTTGAAATCTGTAGGAAGTGGTCTCATTCACAGTGCTATCGATTGTAGTAGCATAACCAAAAAATAGCATAATCTCTATACGGAAGTCAAATTTATGCGTATATGGATTTGCACAGATGTGCTTGCACTTGATGATGTCTTCAAAATATGATGTGAGCCTGATGTCATTGATTCGGTGCATCACTGTCATATCAAGTACTCCCTTGATCCCATTGAAAGTGTTATGCTTTTATTTTTTTTGGTCTTTCCCAAAGTTATTGGCACTTCCCTAAGATGGAAAAGAAAACTTTCATCATTTTCCACTCTGTACCCTTATGTTACCACATATTATATCTTTTGATGGGTTCTTAAGTTGTCCCCAAAAGTTACTTTCCAAGGCAAATGCAGCATTTGATGGCGTGTGACTACACTTTATAATGGAATAACACCATGCAAGATACCTCCACGAAATGGCTTAAACTGTATTACCAGGACTCTTCACTTTGTCTGACTCTTCATTTTGCACTAGATTAGCCATGTCGGCCAGATTCCCATATGGAATTTCCCGGTGACATAGGGCTTGAAAAAATTTATAAGCTTCTGGATCCCACATGTTATGACATCCCCAGTTCTACATGTAATGATGCAACTCTAGATCGTGTACAGCAACTTAATCTGAAGCTGAAGCAGGGGTGAGAATGGAACTTAGATTACCATCACGACACACCTTTCCACTATCCAGAATAAGTTGGATTCCTGTGTGTGCGGACAGAGAGAGTACTCTTGTATGAGCAAGCCAACACCTCTCTAAACTATTTTGAAGACAACGGCTCACCTAGCTTAGATCTGGAGTTTGTGCCCGATTACTGTCCACTTATTAAAACAAGATGAACAGTGAAGAACTTTTAGATCTAAACAAATTCAACTTAAAATCTCGATCGGCCTGCTTAGCATTTCATGCTTCTTATTATGCTTACGGTTTCTGCCCTTGCACAAACGCAAATTGTATTGAGGTACGCTACAGGGCATAGGCTTGATAAGGAACTTTTGGTTAGGTTAGCTTATGGAAGAGGTTGGATCTGTTGGCAACTTGACATTCCATAAAAAGTCTAAACCCCCACTTTGAGATTTGACTTCAAGCATAGAACCTTTTTGAACTACAGGATATTCTCAGTTTTTTTATCGTGTACACTTGCAACTCTACCTTCAGTAAGGAATAAATTTTAATGACCCATAACAGTTGTATAGATGTGGAAAATAGGTTATATAGCGGCATGAATTAAGGTCTGCTCCAGTAATGTTTTAAATTTCCATGTAGTATTCAAAATATATATGCTGATTTACTTGGAAAGATTATATCTTGTTAAGGAAAATGAAGACAAATGTTTTCATGTTTCCTTTGTCTATTTTTTCAATTATTCTCAATCAGATTTACCACAGATACATTTCTTTTCAGTTTTGAATTCCTGATCTCCCTTTCACTGATTGTAAGTTCCTTTTACATCCAATGTTGACCAGAAAATTCTTTTTCTTTGCTTCTATTCTTGCAGGCAACTATCTCTGGACTGTGAGTTTTTAGAGTCTCAGCAGATAATTGATTACAGTCTTCTGCTGGGGTTGCATTTTAGAGCTCCTGAACATCTTAAAGCCTTGCTTGAGCCACCTGACTCACTACACAAGCCTGCGAGTGCACAAGCTACTCTTGGTGGTAAGTTACTTGTGAACTAATCTGCCGTCTTTCGTGTCAAATGGATGAAATTGTTAAGTTGCCTTCATTTCTCAGTTTTGCTTGGTTTTGGGAGCTTCTTTGTGCCTGAAGAGTTACTGTCGTCCTCATAACTGACAAGCATGAATTACTATTATACATAATTGGATAAGGTGCCAAAGAAAGGTTGGGGTTGGGTTTTTATTTTTTCATTATTTTTGGTGGGAGGTTTGTTGTTTGGGATGGGTTTTTTTTTTTTTTTTTTTTGGGGGTGGGGGGGTGGGGAGTGGGGTGAGAACTGAAGAGGAAAGGATACACTACAACTACAAGTAGGTTTGATATGGCAAATCAGATCTGCCTAAGCAGCTCTGAAATTTGATGCAAAAAAGAAGAATGTTTTATGAGTTGTTTTATATACATTGATAGTGTACACACTATCACTGTTAGATGCATGACACATATGCAAAATTTGGGTTTCAAATTCAAATTTAGATTATGTGTCATTGTCATACATCTAATAGAGAAAGTGTATACATTGTCAGTGTATAAAAGATTAATCCATGTTTTATTTTTAGATCTCTCTTTTACTATGTCACTGTATGCCTTGCTACAGAACAGAAGAAATTGATCTCATGTCTTTTATCATTGTTTGTCTAGATACTTTCAGCGCTTTTTCCTCCCGGTTTTTCTTCTTCTTAAAGTAGTTCATCTTTTCATCCTTAAGGCATGACATCTCAGGGAGAGCTGTCAATTCCTCCAAGGGGATTGCTTTTAGTGACCCATGAACCCAGTTCAGTCAGTACTGAGCCAGGTCCTCACATAAGAGGAAGTACTCTGAGAGCAATGTCTGTTGGTGACAAAGAAGTTGATCTTCTTCTACCTGGTACCGCAAGGTAACTTGCCTCATTTGTTGGTTGATTATTTGCACATCTTTTAGTTTTTGAGTGGCAGCATTAAGCTCGCAAATTTCCTTGTAGAGTCCTATCCACAATCTTTTGGGGATGTTTTTTCCCTTACAGGTTTTAGAGTGACCCACTTGAAGTTTATATGTCCGAGTCTTCGCCCTTCTGAGTTTACCTTTTCTCCTACAACTTAAATTTGTCATATGATGGTTTGGCTTCCTTTTTTGTTGGCATCCAAATCAATCTCATGCATAGAAATGTAGGACACGTTAATGCCCTTTAGGATTTGGTTTTATCTTGAAATCTTTAATATGCATGCCTACACCTCCCAGGACTTGGTGAAAATGAAAGCATTGACCATTGGAAAGCAGCCGTTGAGTTGATGCCTCCAGAAGTTGAAGTCTCCCATGTGGTTATTTAGATAATTAGATCTCCATTCAATTTGACACCTCACATCATTACAAGGGCAATAGTAACTCTGTGCAACCTACTAGTTTGTTTCTGGTCTAGCCTCTATGAGAGTCATTTCAGACAAGTTTGCCAGCAGGTTGATATCACTGTTTAAGTTTACTGCTTGTAGGGCAAAGCATTGGAACTTGCAACTGCAAGCTTCTCAAACTTCTCCTGAAGTACAGGGGTTTCTTTTTTCCTGCTTTAATTTAGCAGTTTCTGATGTATTAACTGGATAAAGCATTTTCAGGTTGAGGGTGCAACTAGGTGTGAACATGCCGGCACAGGCAAATCTCAAGGTCCTGCAAGATAAGACTGATTCGGCAGAAGTTGAACTCTTTGAGGTTTACGACGTCGTACTCTATCTCGGCATTATTGATATACTGCAGGAATACAACGTGAGGAAGAAATTAGAGCACACATGTAAATCTTTGCAGTTTGACCCCATGTCAATTTCTGTTGTTGAACCCAAGCTCTATTCGAGACGATTCATCAATTTTCTGGAGAGAGTTTTCCCAGTTGCACCATGAAGATTTTGGCACGCTTCAGTCGAGTCGTCGTTGCCCTTCTGTACACACACCTTTTTGTTCAGAATTCATTGTAAGGTGAATGAGGCCTCATTCGTCACAGATTTTCTTTAAATTACCTGTACAGGCATAATAGCATTTCCTTCTCTTTTTCATCTTTTTGGGAAGGAAATAAGAACCGAGTCAAATTTGTATTTTTATTTCCGTTGTATTCCGGTGCGGCCCGTTTTTCCATTTTTTTTCGGTAATTTTATTAAATCCCATTACCATTGTGAGAATTTTTTTCTTCGACTTGATTAATTAGATATAATAAGGCAGCGGATACAATTAGGGAGTGGTATTTGTTTTCAATTCAACTATCTTACATCTCGTACAATAGAATTATTCAAAGCGTGAAGTGAAATCTTGAGCTCCATTTTCGTCGAAGTTAAAAGGTTTGCCGCCGTCTTAATTCCAACAGAGGATACTGGTCCGTAAAAATGAAGGGTCCGTTTGGATTCTTGTTTTTGGGCCTGTTTTTGAAAAACTGTTTTTCACAATCCAAATGCTACAGTAAATGTGTATTTCAAAAACAACTCCAAAAACACCAATATCCAAACAATATATCAAAAACAACTCCAAATACATATTTAATATGTTTATTTCAACTTATATATTTCAATTATGTATAGGATATATATATATTATATTAATTTATACATATTATAAATATTTTACTTTATATAAAATATATTTTTATATATTTATATAAATATTATATATTATATATATTATAAATATGTTATTATACATTTATATAAATGTTATATATTATATATATTTAATATATACATAATATATATTATATATATTGAACATTTATATAAATGTACATTTAAACATAATATATATATTTATGTATATTTATAATATACATTTATATTATGTATTATATATAATATAATACATTTATACATTTATATTAATATACATAATATTAATTACACATTTATACATAATATTAATAAATGTATACATTTATATTTATTACATTAATACATTTATACGTAGTATTAATATATATTTATAATATATTAATTTATACATTTATATAATATTCATTTATAATTTATACACATTTATAATAATATACATTTATACATTTACAAATATATTTATATTATGTATTATATATAATATAATACACTTATAATACATTTATATATTTTTTTATAAATATAATATATAATAAATAAAGAAATATAATACACTTATTTATTTATATATAATATATAAATTTAATTATAAATATAATACACTTACTTATTTAGAATAATATATAAATATATTTATTCATAAATATATAAATATATTTATTCATAAATATTTATAAATATATTTATTCATAAATATTTATAAATATATTTATTCATAAATATTTATAATTGTATTATAAATGCATAAATGTATATAAATATAAAAACATAAAAATTATAAATTATAAATTATAATATACATTTATATAATATTCATTTATAATTTATATATTTATAGCAATATACATTTAAACATTTATAAATATATTTATATTATGTATTATATATAATATAATACATTTATATATAAATATATGAATATATTTATAAAAGTACAAATATATTTATTTATAAATATTTAAATATATATATTTATAAATATTAATAAATGTATTATAAATGCATAAATGTATATAAATATAAAAATATAAAATTTATAATTTATAATTTATACATTTATATAATATTCATTTATAATTTATACATTTATAAATATATTTATATTATGTATTATATATAATATAATACATTTATATATTTTTATATAAATTTATTTATTTATAAATATTTATAAATGTATAATTATATATTGTTATAAAAATATAAAAATTATAAATTATAAAAATACTCGAAAATATGTTTTAAAAATACATCTAAAAATAATCCATAAAACATCTACAGTAAAAGTTTTTTATATAATTTTTGAAAAACAACCCCAAAAACAACTAATCCAAACGGACTTGTATTTGAAAAACGAAATGCTACAGTGCTGTTTTTGAAAAACAACCCCAAAAACAGCTAATCCAAACGGAGAACTTTTAGCACTAAAAAATAGCGGGGCAGTATTGAAAAGTTGGGTATTTGCGGATATTTGGTTCTCCATTTTTAGTACGGAGTACAAAGTTTGGAAACATGAAAAAACTATTTCAATCAGATTGCAGTTGTTGTCATCTAATTAACTAGCGTTTGGTTCAAAATTTTCAAATTCAAAAAAAAAAAAAAAAAACCCAAAATCAGAACAGGAATTATAGACTCCAAATTTTAAGCGTTCCTTTTTAATTTGTTGGTTTTGGGAGTAGGGATGTTGAACCGTAATCATTTTTAAATCTGGACTCATTCAGCCGTAATCATTTTGTTGTGAACGTAATCATTGAGTCTCATTTAAATTTGGACCATGAAAACGGTTCAACATTAAGTCACATTTAAAGACATTTTTAAATTTGTTGCGCCGTGCCTCAAATTTCTATTGCACATACCTGTACTGTAGAAAAAGTACACACTAGTAATTTTTTTTTTGTGTAAATACATTTTGATTTTTGTTGAACTTCCTGACAACTAATTCAAAGTTTGCTAGCCCCTCTCCTCATGCAAGTTATTGGTACTTGTTGGCATTATAAAGAAGCAAATATGCCGCACGTTGATAAGATTTCTTCTTTTTGTTGAAAGAGGGAAGATTGCTTCCATAATTTGGACATTGAATGTTCTCTGAAAACTACTGTGCTTGGCTCGGTGGCCACCAAGTAGGACTTAACTCCGTTCTTGAGTTGCAGTAGGTAAGGGTTTAAATCTCATCTATAACGAAAAAAATCTCAAGGGTGGTGCACCACCCTGCTCCAACCCCAACCCCTCCTCCTCGTGCTCATGCTATGTAATTATATTAACACCATCGATATCATCAGTAGCTATAGATAGTAATTGCGTTGGACCAGCCAACATTCCTCTCAATGCTCAGTGACCTCCTCTGCATGTGCATAGGATGTGTTAAAGGGCTAAGGAGAAATCATTTCTCTTTTCATGGTCGCCATTAATAATGATGGGAATTAGGGAATAGAGCCCATTGTCACAATAATATACTGGCTCCTCCTCTTTCTTTCTTTTTAAAAAAAAAAAAAAAAAAATTCCTACACGTACTAGTTTTGCATGTCATAGGGATCAAGAAGAGGTTAACAGGAAAAGTTAATACAAGAGTCAGATGCCCATGTTAGTATAAAAACATGCTTTCTACATGAAGCATATATATATTAAAGAATCCTCAAAGAAATAGCAATATGAATCAGATGAAATAGCAATATATATGCACCATAACAAATTAAACCAGTTTAATTTTGTTTTTGATCTCTTCTTTTCTCATAATTTAAGCGGGCTCCTTTTTACTCTTTGTCTACAAACTCCCAAAACAAAGGCCAGAATTCTTTTTGCCTCTGTTCATTCGTTTTGGGCAAAAGAAGCTGTTTTGATGTGATTTCGGCAAATAAATAGACAGGATTGCTTGGCAAATGTATGCCCGTGAAAACATGCTGCATGCAACTGCTTTCCTCTTTTAAGGGTGTACTACTAGCTACTAGTATTTTTATTGTTCGCATGCATTTGGAAATCTGTCTTAGTCCACAATCATTATATATACAACAAAAGGTCAAATTTAGTAGTACAAATAACAACCAAACAATAATAGTAGATGTAGATTAAGATTTGAGTCCAAACCGTAGAAAAAGTCAGCTTGATGGAAATGGCGACCACAATGGTGCCACAACATCTAATGCTTTGGAAATTGGGAACTTTTCATTCAATTCATCAGTCGAGTTTGTATTTTCTTTTCTGCGCTGAGATCCATTTATCCCATTCATGCACATTGGCCCCATTAATTTCTGATATCTAAGTGACATAACTGCACTAATAAATGGCTTCGCAATTAAGACTTTGTCTCCACTCTGCTTCTTCTTCACCTTCTCTCTTTTGAACGCTTTTAATGAGATGCTAAAACTACTGCTGCGCCCCAAATCCGAATCCCATCATTCTATCAATCAAATTTCCACGCTCCTCCCACCCTGCATAAAAGTCACTTTTACATGATCTTTTTTTTTTTTTTAAACAAAATTAATTAATAATTTCCTCATTGCCATAAAATATTGTGGTACGCATACATATGCGTAATGAGGAATCGGTTTAAGTCATGCTACCATCTTTCATGCTTTAAAGTCTGCAATAGTAAGATCTAACAACGATATATGGATGTACGTACCAACCCAAGAAAAAAGAAAATATGGGTTTTTAAAATCTTTTTACACTAATTAAAATGGCTCTACATGTAGACGTTCACCAAAATCAGAAGATTTTTGCTCGAAAAGAACAAGCGGGAAAAGTTTACATAATGGATTATAGACAGAAATGACCAACACGTACGATGAATAAATGAAGCGTCACTTTTTGGATTTGGAGATGCAAATGACTTGTTAATTTGGCAACGACGCAAATTAAATAAAAAACAAAAACAAAAAAGAGGGCTGCAGGAGGGGGGGGGGGGGGGGGAGGTTGGGGAGTAGGGATGTCTCCTCATTCAGAAACCGTAGAAAAGAAGCCTATGACCAACCAGCCAAAGCACTGAAATTCAGGCCCGGAATCTACTCTGTATTTATTAGTTCAAACAGTTTCTCTACTAGTCAAAGAAGAAAGATCAGGAAAACAGTGCAAATTATGGCCATGCTGCTACTTGCACACCGCTTGTGTACGACTTTTTTCTTGGAGTTGGAAATTCTAAGAAAAATATAAAAGATAAAAGGATTTCTCTGCTATCACTTGACTAGCGTTGGATCTGTGATTATATGGTGTGCATGAGCGTGTTCATGCGTGACACACGACGAGTTAAAGAAGGCTAATTGCCTGGTTTGTCTCTCTGATGATGGTGGAGTTTATAGGAACCAAAACCTAGAAACCCCATGGTCCAAAAAAAACGTATTAAAACTGAAAAGACCAAAACTTCTGCATGGTTTCACAGGGATAGATGGGATTTAACTTGCAGAAGGTTTGAGGGGAATGAAGCCTGGTCCGAGGCCTCCATACATGCTATTAGTGTGTGTTTCTGCGTGTCAACATGACGAACGGTCATGGCACCGCAGAAGCTCACACATAGCTATAGTGATTGCATCGGACCAGCCAACACTCCTCTCAAACGCTTGATGCTTACTGTATATCTTCTTGTTCTCTCAGGAAGTAAGGAAGAGATCAGAATACCGATCACCATAGATAGCGTGGCCGCGGGCACAAATTAAGGACAAAAACCCCAATTGCCACTATGCTAGCTCTATGTAGAGAGCATAGATAGAAGTTGTATGTTTCGAAAACCCTAGTCCATATTGCTGCTTTTTATAGGGAAGATGGGAAATAGATCTAGGCAAGAGGCTGGGTGAATAGGGTCATTTTATGCTGGCCCCACTCATTTTTTAAGCGAGATTCCTTTCCACCATCCTTATTTATGTCGATGCAATGTTTGAAAGATTCTATCTTAATTTCTTTGTGCACTACGAAGTGCAAGAGTTTGGGATATGGCCTTGTTTGGACCCCTGTTTTTCGTCGAAAAATTATGTCGTTTTTCGTAATCACATTTTCGTATTACCTTTTTCCCTCACACACATCAAATCGCTACAGTAATTTTTCATGAAAAATCATGAAAAATGCAATCCAAACACAAATTATTCTTGGGTATGGTTAACAGGCAATCCTTAAGAAAGGTCTCCATTGTTAAACTTTTGGTGAAATTGAAACTAACTTTAAAATGTATTTAAATATATGGGTACATTGAATAATATTTAAGTTAGGTATAATTTATATATAATCAAGAGCTCTCGTTAGAAAAATTCATTCTAACGGTTTGGATAGTGATGACCATTTTGTAAAAGAGATATTATTGAATGTTATTTTTTTATAAAAGTAATGTTAATTTGGAAAAGTGTAAATTAGATAACATTTAAGTATTCTAATGAGTGTTCTAAATATGAATCTATATATTCATATAGTAAAAAAGTAGCGTGGGATGTTATTGTTTTCTAAAATCTAAATACCATGGAATGAAAGGAATTCAAATCAATGGTTGTTAGTTAGATTAAGTTACAAGGCTAGTTCGACCCCGTTCAGATTGCTATTTTTAGAAATTATGATGGAAAAACACATTGTAGCCATTTGAGTATGTGAAGTAAAAAAGTTAATTAAGAAATTTATTCATGGAAAATAGAAAATTTTTCTGTAGAAAACTACAATCCAAGGATCTCTACTAATGTGTCTGATAATTTAAGAGGACATAATGTTGTTAAATCATAATTTCTTTGTCCTTTTTAACTCTAGAAATCACAACCCTTTAAGAACAATGGAGAAATATAAACTACGTATAGATGGTATAGATGCTATCAATCCTAAAAATGGTTTACCTAAAAGCACAACCGATTAGAGAACAAAAGGTGCCTTAATTACTTGACTGTTTATCCTAGTTATTATTACTTGACAGACTTGGCCGTATTATTTGCCAAATTGATGTTCATCCACTATAAGAAAGGTTCTTCTAATTGTCTACGCAGTTCAGACAACAATCTAGCACTATATATATCTTAAGGAGGTTTCACTTTTCCCAAAAAAAAAAAAAAAAAAGAAAAGAAATGAGAAAGAAAAGCAGTAGCTTTCACATTAAACGTTTTTGAACAGGCTAAATTATCGGCAAAGTTACAGGATCCATAACGTTAGTTGCTTGTAGATTTGGGTTTTGGGAAGTAGAGTGAGTATACAAGGACGTCGATTGCAAATACGAGCTAAGAGTTAAAGGGGCCGATCTGCCATGTTTGAGAAGCATAATAATCTTTTCCTTTTGCAGAGCCATCTTCACTCTCGAGAAGTAAGAACGCAACGCAAGGGACCAGGAGGGACATTATTGTACTAGCTACTACCATGTATCTCTTGCAAATTCAAAATAGTAAATTTTATATATATTAACAGTATATATACTATTATGATTGGATGCACTATTATTGACAATATATATATTGGATGCACGACACATGTGTAAAATTTGGTTCAAATGCAAATTATGTGTTATGCATCCAATAATAAAGGTGTTTATACTATCAGTGTAAGAACACTGCACAAGGGACCGAGAGGGACATTATTGTAATTTGCACTACACCCATGTATCTCTTGCAAATTCACATATTGTTCCTTGACAAAGTTGTAGTTGGTACTCAACAATGCCTGGTTTTGTTAATTAATCTATTTGGGAGTACCAGAAATTTGAAGACTAGCCATTCTCCAAGTACATATCACAGGAAAACATATTGCCACCACAACTCACATTTTAATGTCAAATATGTTATTAAATTGACAACATTATGGCAAATGATATGTCATGGTCCATATTTTATTTCCATAGCAAGCTTATGTTAAAAAATCAAAACTATCCTTCTTAATTCCAAATTGCATTTAGACATGAGAAGGGTAATTTTGGGTGGCACTTTGTACAAAAAAATGGCCGTGAAACTAAAAATGATGGACCGTGAAACTAAAATATCCTGTTTGAATTGTTATTTTTAGGAGTTTTTTTGTAGAAAAAAAATACTATAGCGATTTGATTAATTTGAGGTAAAAATGTGATTGAAAAATATATTCATGAAAAACGTAAAAAGTTTTCTGCAAAAAATCATAATTCAAACATGACTATTATTTAGAAGAATAAGAAGCAAAATAAACCAAAACCTAACTTAAAAAAAAAAAAAAAAAGATAAACTTTTAAACATGTGAAATATGCGTGCTTTTTTTTTTCCTTTGAAAATGGAAACATGGAGTTATGAACCATTATCCAATTGGCTGAGTTGTCAGCGTAAACGGAGGGTCCGGGAACCCGAGCAGGACAGCCCGCGAAACAAGGTAGCAGGGTACTCCTGTGTCAATTTATTGACGCGCGCCGCATCGCATGTGAAACATTCCTCCAAGCCGCTGTTGACGTTAACATAGAGAAAGCGTGTAAATACGAACGTCGTGGGTTTAGCTTTAAAACCACGAAATCTTGCAGCGGTAAAAGGCGGTCAAAATAACCAACTTCCCTTGCGCCTAGGGATGGATTGCCACGTAGACGAATTGAATTCGGATCGGACCCACGCGAACAACCCAGCTTATTTTCAGAGATCTGTGGGTCCCATTGTTTTTAGACGGAGTGGACCGGAACAACGTTGACAACGTGACATCATCTGCCGTCTGAGCCGGCTACTACTGCTGTGGGTCCCTCTCCCCCCACCCCACCCCACTGCGGAAACAATTATGTGTTAATGATAAGCCAGTACACAGTCAGACATGACCGTGACAGCTCACTGCATTTCAAAATATAATTATTGATCCCTCCACCCATCCTTATTCAATTTCTTTCTTTCTTTCTTTTTTTCAGCAGAAGTGGGGAAATTCAGAAGGAAAATTTAGAGGGTTAAAATTGAAACCTCCCTTATATCAAGACGAGAAACAAATGTCACCATTTTTGTAAATTGGTCGTGTATGTATTTATATTTGTAGGGCACTAATCCTCTTGAGATATAATTTGCATGCAGTGCATAATTCTCTGAATTCTGTTTCCTTTCTTATGTGACATAGCAACCGGTTAATGTATAGATTTGTCTTCATAGATTGGATTTACTTAATTATTCCCGCCCGCCCTTTCCATTCCTATTTGACCAACAGTTGTTGGACTGTTGGTTGGGGATTTGATGTCTTGTTTGGCAGAATAGGGTTTGAATCTGGTTGCCAATTTTGGATGTAGGAGACGGGGAAGCAGGAAAAAATAAAAAGGTGATTGTATTTTGGATTGCATTTTTATGGATTCTTTTGTAGAAAAATTATTGTAGCGATTTGATATATGCGAGGTAAAAAAGTGACTGAAAAATATGTTCACGAAAAATCGTAGCAATTTTTCAAGAAAAATTGCAATCCAAACACATACAGACGCTGTTCTTTTTTGGGGTGGCAAAGCAATCTTTCGATACGATAAATTGAGGAGTTCCTAAGTGCAATCACCCTCAATTTTCAGTCTTGAGTGTCCAACCTTAAGCATTTGACCTAATGAATAATGAAAGTTCAGTTTACCAAAACTTGATTTTCTGGAATTAAATTAATTACAGATCTCAACCTTAATTAGAGGAAGTGAAATTTGACATTGGTCTTAAATGGAATAATACTGCAGACATGTTGCCATTTAGGCTCCTACTTGGTAGAGGGCGACATCGCAGATAATTTTTATAAGAAGCAAAAACATATTATAACACCTTCAACTGTGACATGGGTAGTTTTTTGTTCAGCTTCATGAATTGAACCACACTCTAGATTCACAAGTTTTGGTTCAGTATCTCAAAATCAAAAACTCCCTCACAAGTTTTTTTTTTTTGGGGGGGGGGGGGGGTGGGTGGGGTTCTTCCTGTGTTTTCGTTGATATGGAAGCAGCAAAATCATAATTGACCACCGACTAAGTGCAGAGTTTGGTTTCCTTTTAGACGAAAAAGATAAAAATATAGTCTATGTATGAGTTCTCTTTTTTTTTTTTGGGGGATAAAAACATAAATGGTTGAGTGTTATGATGACATATTTTGACCTTTGTTTTTATAAATAACAAAAAATCATTTCATTGATTTGAAGAGCTACACACGCATCAAATATAGCAAAAGGTACGAATATCCTTCTACACTAAAAAAATCAGCAAAAATAAAATCTTTGAGGCTGCAACTCCCCATGGCTCATTTAGTGCATACCGTTTATAGTCAACTCAAATCTTTTTGTTGTTTTGATACTGCTCCTTTTAGCCAAATTACTTAGGTAGATATTAGGGTGTGTTTCAGTTAAAGATTATTTGAAAAAAAAAATAGAATAGTGTACTTTTTATGATATGATTATTACTTAGAAAGATGGATGTGTGATTAGACAAATTAAAAGATGGCTGAAAATCTCTTTGTTGTTTTGATACTAGTCCTTTTAGCAAAATTACTGGAGCTCTACTCGAGTAAAAACACTTAAACTTGTACTCGAGTTCGAGATTTTAATAGTTGAGTTCAAGCTCAATCTGATTTTGCCTTATTCGAACTCAAATTTGAGTTTAACCAAAATCTAGCATAATCAAACTCAATCGAGCTCAATCTGCCTCTCAAGCTTTTTTTTTTTTTTTTTGGTATCTTTTTTAATTTCACAATAAATAATTAAAAATTATATTATAATTGTACTACTCGATAAGACTTGACAAGTACTCAAATTTTGAGATTTTCTACTCGAACTCAATTCGATTGCCCTATCTAGTAATTCAAACATAACTCAAACTTGATCAATGTCGCCAGTTCAAGTCAAGTAGTTTCGTTAATTTATACCCTTAACATTATAATGTATGTTAGTTAGAAATGTGGACAGATGATTGAAGAAAAATTTTTAAAAAGGACTTAGAAAACTCGTTTATGATGTAACGAACAATTTTTTTTGGAGGACAAAAAAATGGCAATCCAAACAAACTCATATTATATATAAAATCATCCGTGGACCGTGCGACACACTCGATGACCACACAAAACCTACATTCGACATTGCTTTTCTCATGTAATCATATGTGAGACTGGCAAAATGAGCCCTTATCCGTGAACCAGCCCAAGCCCGGCTTTTACAGACCATGCATGATTAGTATCGTCCATGAACTCTGTGGAGATTGGATCGTCTCTTGTCCACGGGAAAGAATGAGTGGGAGCGGTCTTATTTATAGAAGCCAATCAAAGCATTGGGTGGGAACCCAATACATTTTACGCTCATTTTCACATTTTAAATCTAAATGGCAGGAGCCGCCAACCTAGAACTAGAATAGATTCAGGAGTAAAGATTTTAAAAAATGACAATGACAAATAACACAGAAAGAATAAGAAGTAAAATTGATAGAGATGCATACACAGTGCACATTCGACGATGAAAGGCCTTAACCTCTGCCCTCAGGTCTGCAACTAAGTGAACGTACATTCCATTTAAGTGACGCTCCTACAACGACGTGAACGAGGGACTGTGGATTCATCATTGTAAGTTGCTGGCATAATATTTATTTGTAGGTGGAAAGGAGGTGAAATGCGAGCCCGAAAATTCATGGTTGGTTGAAATCTTTTTGATTGCATACGCGGAGGTTTATTTAACTTTATATGGCATGGCACAGTATGAAGCACACATTGATGATGAATGAAAAGAGAGCCGCATTGACAACAAACTAAACGAACAGATTAATAAGACAACAAACCCTGTACCAGCATGAGATTTCCTATTACAATGCAAGCTTCCACTTGTAGCTGCTAAATACAAAAAGTTGTCAAGAAAATCGAATAACAAAATTTCTACAAGACCTTCCAACCTAAAGAAGACGACAACTCCGTATCATTTCAAACCCAAGGCAAAGGACAGCTTTGGCCTCGAATTGTTCTTGCCAAGCACTTTAATCTGCTTTGCTCGTTCTTCCTCCTCTTGCTGTTTTTTTCTTCGCATGGCCTCTTCTTTCTGTCTTTGAAGCTCTTCCAGTTTGCGATACCTTTCCTCTTCTCTTCGCTCCTGCTCTAAAGCTTCCCTCCTCTGTGCTTCTTCCACCTTTCTTCTGTTCTCTTCCAGCATTCTTTCCAGCTCTTCTTTCTCTTTGCGGCCTTGTTCCTACACACATATGTACGTAAATTTAGACTCTAAACTAGATCAAACAGCAGCAAGTTCATATACATATAACCTTGTAGACAGAAACCATGGAGATAGAAAGGCATTGACGCGACATCGTCAACATACTCTTTAAGATGGTTAAAAAACCCCTGGAGATGGAAGGAATCTACAAGTTTCTTACCTCTTTTTGTCTAGCTACAATAAGAGCTGCTTCCTTCTCCTTTTCAAGTTGAACAGCAACTTCTTCAACTAGTTGCTTCCGACCTTCCTCCAGTCGCCTCTGAATTTCAACCCTAATCTCCTCAGAGTCCAAACTTTCTTTCACTTGCTTTTGAATTGCTTCTTCTACCCTCTTTGCAGTTTCTTCTTCTACTAGCTTCAGTTCTGCCTCCTGTTGACGCCTGTAAGAAAACAAAAGTGAAGTTAAGTGGGGAGATGCCCGTGTGCTGGAGCAAGACATAAAATTTTCCTTTATTAATCATAATAAATAGAAAGGGCCTTATCTGCAAAGAACTACAAGCTTCCTTTCCAGTTACTTTTAATTTTCTGGTTAACAGCAGAAATATCAAACAACATTAATTTAGAAAATCACCACCTTTTCTTTCTCCTTAGTTTACAACTAAAATGAATGACAGACTAACCTCCTTGTCGAGAAAGGCACTAAATATATATGCTTATGCTTTAAAAGCATACCTCTAACTGATTCCTGATCCAAACAATGAGTTTCAAAACTGGTGAACAGTAGATAAAGCAGGCAGCCAATTTGCATCAAAATAAACAATTACAGCAGAAACTTCCTTCAAATTACCCTGTGAAGAAGAATGTCAAGTAAACTGTGGCAATTTCAAAATCACCATAATATCTCAGCCCTCACATTAAAAAGCAAACTCAAAAGTTGTTAGAATATATAATGATGATCTTGGACATACACTTGAGCACACTAAGGCAAAGACAAAACACCTGGCAGCCTATTAGTTTTTTAGCTCCACACGCGCACAAGCACAGACACAAACAATTGAAGTGAGAAAGGAGGGAACCAATCTTATCTGAAAAGAACAGATTCCAGGACAAAATCCAGAAAGCCCCCAACTAAGCAACAATAAAGTAAAACTAGGTTTCTGTCCACGTTCTGCTCATGATAATCAAATAAATCCCCATCCGCTATCCATTTTCTACTATTGTCACAACATTCAAAAGAGTAAAACCTTGATAATTTTAACACAGGAAAATGAGCATAGATCAGAATATGGCTAGTCAGCAGATGTCAAATGCTCAGAAATCAGATAAATTAGAGAAGATCGAGCAACCCTGTAGGATGCACGACAAATTAAGACAACGAATACAGGTACGTATGAACATGAATAAATATACAACTAAAGCTCCACAAAATGAAAACACTAGCAATTACAACCTCTGTTCAACTAAAGCTCAAATATACGAGTCATCAAATGTCACACACCAAGAGGAAACGGGGAAGTAGCAGGCCTAATAGCACAGCAACAGTTGCTAAACTTAGATTCAAGGAACAAATTATGCAAGAAGAGAAAGCAAAAATCAATCGGAGGTATTGAGATCAAACTAATAAATGTGCAGACCAGATGCTTGAATAGAAGGGAAAAGAAGCCCTTTCCAGCAGAAAGATATTCTAATCATGAAAGTAATTAATATCATTTAACATTTGATAGTTATATATGCATGGCTGCTGCAATTTATAATTTAATCATCTGAAAAATGACCACTAACCACAGAAGTATTCAGGATGAATCTGCTTGAGCTAGATAGCAGAAGCGAAAGGTAAAGCAGTCACGTTTCTTCTTCTTAGACAAGTAGTAGCAGACAGCACCGACAGTGTATGTTGGAGAAATTTTATCACAGTCCAGACCAACTACTTGGTGAGCCTAGTAGCTGGTCTTTGACCAATGAAAATGCACTAAATAAGATTGTGGAGCCCCCTAATTCCACATTACATACAATCCAAATAAGATTGGGGGTTCTTTATTTGTCCAGTCAGTGCTAATTCATTGGTCAAAGACCAACTACTAGGCTTGCCAAGTTGGTATGGACTGTAATAAAATTTTTGTGTATCTTGAGTAATTGGAGAAATATCTCAAGACAAATGTTAGCTGACTTTCTAAATACAATTAATGATTAAGACAAATGAGAGACTACTGCATGGCATCAAATATTTGGAATGTGAACAAAAATAAGAAAAGAGAAAAATGTCATTTTGCCAATTTGCTGCAGTCGTACGTACTGTGTCACAAATTAGCTGCAAGAACTGAACCTGAACCTTAAATTTGATAATTGACACTTGGTGAAATGGTATTGTTTGCTCTCTATTGGGTTTCTATTTCTTGGTTTGCACAGAGTTAAGGAATCGACATGAAGTGATTCCGAATTTGTATTGAGTAAACACCCACTCAATGAAATCAAACCTACCATCTATGAAGTTAGTCATTTCTGAAAGTTTGGTGGTTTTCAATCCATACTCTCACTTGGTTCCTGGGTATATTTAGAATAGGAAAAGGAAAATCACAGATAAGACCATGCAGCTTCCAGTCTCCTCAGCTCTCCTGCCCCTCACCCTGAATTGACTGATAAAGAAAAAAAAAATTCATGAAGATCTGACTTGTGCTTGTGGTTTGAGGGGATTTGTGTGGATTATGGGCCATGGAGGTTATTGAAATATCTTGTGGAGGTTCCGGTACAACAGTAAGTTCGAATATATACAGACCAAAAGGTCCAATATATTTTTTTAAAAAAAATTCAAGCTAGGAAAGAGTTCAAGGGTAGGTGTACCAAGAAGCTGACAGAAATTCAGGGTGTCACCGGTCATGTAAAAAAGACCTATACTCTTATCCATTGCAGTATGTGTAAACATCTTGTGTTATTTTGCCTAAACTGAATACATCTCCTCACATTATTTGATTTCCATCCCATTATTTGAACCAAGCAACATCTGAAGGCAATTTAACTCGTAACCGAGTCATAACATACTTTAAAGAGTAAAGTACAGGTATTCCCCTTTGTTTTGGATGGCATATAATTTCATGCAACTTCAGCATCCACATGACCAAATCTTCAATCAAAATGAAGCAAAAGAAGCAAAGTCAAAAAAAGAAAATACATGTGTGTGTGTGTGTGCATGTATGTATGTATGCGTGTGTACGTGTGTTTCCACCTAACAACACGCTCAAACACCATTCTGAGATGGTGGTTTGATGATTAATGAGTATCGTTAGACACTTAGGATATCCATTGATTCCCCCATCTTATTCTTTTCCATTCAGGGAAACCATTAATATAAGTCTTGAATCAGAGAGTTTACACCTTACCAATTGTATGCTCGAATATTAGACACAGAGCCACGAAAATTAAGGAAAGGTGAGACAGTTTCACACATTTGAACAACATGCAGTCATCACAGGATACAAGAAGTACATACACACTTAATGAGGATCTAACTCCATGACAGAGTCATCTTAACAAGACACATATTCAAAACTTCAAGAAGAAAGGCTAAACTTCCAAAGAACTTACAGCATGCAGAAACATTTATTCACAACTTATGGATGAAGAAATGATTCAATAAAATGCTTTTTTAACAACAAACCCCCATTAGAAATAACTAAATGCTCCCATGTACAGACTGGGAAAAAATGAAAAAAAAAAAAAACATGAATGGATATAAAGAACAGTTATACCTTTTCTTTTCTTCTTCCTCTTTTCTTAATTTTTCACTAATATCTTTCTGCTCCTTTATACCAACACTAACACCGGGAGATGCACTGAGTGAGATACTTCTAGTTCTTTGTCTTTTGTGTCGCCTTGGTGTTGGAGAGGGACTTTTACGTCGTCTTGGGGTAGGGGAACGACTTTTCCGATGTCGAGAGGACATCGAACGACTTCGTCTTCTTCTGTGTAACAAAATAGAATACTTGAACATCAAACTAAGATATTAAGTGCCACTTATTATACAATATTGCATCATACAAACTCGCCATAGTATGGAATAGAAATTAAACATGTACAGTTACCTCATTAATTGATATTAAACTGACTGCTCCATCTTTTACCATAAGATACTGCTAATGTCACAAACAAGCAACAGGAGGACACCCATCGCCACCCATCACCTGCTAACTTCCCATATCAAAGGGAAGCCATGGTTTCTTTTTTAAATTTAAATTTTCACGCCAAGAAGACAAGTAGTGTGTGACTCATGTTTTAATAGACTTTTCCCAAACTCCCCCAAGTCAGATCTTTTAGTCTCTAAAAGAGAAAGAAAGGAGAGTGTACAACAGGTGTAGTCCAACAACTACCTTTCACACTAATCGAGCAACTTATATACTCAAGATGAAAGAGCAAGAGTTGAAGAAGTATGACAGCCATCAACTACAAGCACATAGAGTATCAAATTGCGGACAGATGGTTGACAATTCTCATATGCAGAATCACAGCACGATGCAATAGCAGAAATCACAGATCTTGACGTAATATAAGAGTCTGCTGGTGAGTTGTTGCAGATATATGACCATTTGCTGAAGGAATATAACATGAATTACTACAGAAGACTAGTGGTTCATCCACCAATGTGCTTCTCAGACATAACAGAAGTTTAACAAATCGAAAAGAATGATCCTTCAAAAGAATGGTCCCTTGCTCTCACAATCTCATGTTCAGCAAGTGTGGAGAATACAGATCAAATCTACACTACCCAAATATCTTTGCAGTCCTTCAAAAATGAACCTTTCAGGAAGTAATGGTTGCAACTGGCATCATTGCGACAGATCAACCTAAACATTCTCCATTCGAGCCTTTATATGAGTGTAATGAAGAGAACTATGTAATTGAAAGTTACATATTCACAAGGAGGGGAAATATCCACTTCAACTGCAATTTGATTTGGTTTTTGTTTAAATATAATGACAAGATAATCAACCCAATATCTCCAATTTGACAAATTTTTTATACCACAGTACACCAAAAAGTCCTAATTCTGAAGCTGCAAAATATATCTTCGACACGAAAAAGGCGCAGACAAGCAATCAATACTTTAACGGATCAAGACACGAACATCACAAGCCTGAATAAACTGTAATTGATTCAACAAAGACATAAAAAAAGGTGAGTCTTAAACATCTGTGAGTTATAAATGCACAAACACACACACACAGAGTCCGAGCAATCGGGTATCACCTGCTGTGAGAGTAAGGTGATCGGCTTCTATCTCTCCGACCACTCCTCCGGCTATACCTATGCCCCACGGGCGACGGCGACGGCGAATACCTCCGCCGATACGAAGGTGACCTCGATAAATCCCTCTCTCTCCCCATCTCCTCCTTCAACCTCAATAATTGATTAATTAATTAATCAATTACCTGCCATAACGCAACTATCACCTATCCAAAAACACCCAAAAAAATGTTAAACAACAAATTTAAATTATGTTCACATCTAGTATAGTTATTGATCTGGATATTTTCTTTAGGGGAAACGGACGAGTTAGTAATTGTGACAAGTTTAACCAGGAAAATTAGCAATTTAATGGATCTGTGAGAGTATCACATAAGTATACAAACCCTAGAAATTGAGAGACGAATTGCAGATAAGTAGTTTGTCGTATTTCCTGCGAAAAGCTTTTGAGGTCGGAATAGAATATGACGATAATAACGAAAATTATACCGGAGATTGATATTTTAGTTGTATGAGAATTTGGTTTGAGAGGAGGGCAGGAAGTAAACAAAGGGAGGCTGATAAAAACATTTATACCGAAGAAGTACGGAGCATACAGACGAAAGACCGGTTTTTCACTCGATTGGTTCGACCAATCGTCCTAACCCCGGGTGTCCAGTGAAACTTAAACAAAGAGGACAAATGATTTTTTTTTTTTAATAAATCTTTTATACACTGAAAGTGTATACACTATCATCGTTGGATTCATGATATGAGTGCAAAAATTAAATTTTAAATTTAATTTTTATATAGTTGTCATTAATTCAATACTAATAACGTATACACTGTTAGTGTAGGAAAGATTAATCCTTTTTTTTAAGGACCTGATAAAGGCCTAAGATATTACTTCAATACAATCGCTTGTGCCTCTGGTAAGATTAAAAGGGAAATCAAATCATTTTTTCCCATGATATGCGCAGTTCAAATAAGCATGCTTATAAGCAGGTGAACTAATAATATCGATAAGACTTTAATTTGGTGGTGAATTAACTGAAGTTAAATTATTAAGAGGTAAAGGCTCTGGTTCAAGACTTACGAGTTTTGAGGTAAACTTCTGTTAGATTCATGAGTAAAGGGTTGTATCCCACATTAGTCCGAAAGATGGAGACAGAGCGGTTAATATGTAAGTAAGGGCCCAAAACCTAACAGCTTAAGTTTTTGGGTCAAAGTTGGGTTCCTGACTTACATATTGGGCTCTTTAGTGGACCCTCTCGAGGTATTTCTCCCTAACAAACTGGTATCAGAGTTTCAAGTTGCGAGACTGGTTACTCATGAACAAGTGGACTCTTCTCGTAGTTGGACCGGTGAAAATTCTCTTCTTGATGGTGGACCGAAGTGCCAAGAAGTTTGGTTGTTGTTGGACCAGGTGTGCCATGGGTCTAGCAGGGGGTCCGGTTGATGTTAGACTAAGGAGTCAAGGGCTGGCAAGGGTCCAAAATATAATTTGGATGTTAAAAAAGAGTGGGTCCATATTTGGGAGAAGAGGTGACCTTGGTGATAAAAGTGGGCTTGCATTGAGTATTAAAGTGGGTTCGAAAAAAGAGCTTGTAAATTTGAGTTTAATGTGGGGGTTACTCATAAAGGGAAAGATTTGTTAGATTCACAAGTAAAGGGTTGTATTCCACATTAATCCGAGAGATGGAGATAGAGCGGTTAATATGTAAGTAAGAATCCAAAACCTAACAGTTTAACCTTTTGGATCAGAGTTGGGTTCCTAACTTACATATTGGGCTCTTTAGTGGACTCTCTCGAGGTATTTCTCCCTAACAAACTGGATTGTTGGGATATCAAGTGTGAATCAATGTCCCACGTCGAAAAGAGATGAGTAGAATGAGAAACATATAAGTGGGAATGATCCATAGATCCAATGCTTTAAGGTTTTAGGTTGGATGTGGTGTCAAACCCATAGTTGTGGTTCCCATTCTATCTCATGATTAAATTCTTCCCGAGTTTGGCTCTCTCAAAACCCAACAAGTGGTATCAGAATCGATGGTTCGGCTGGGCAGTGACTCCAGGGTAAAAAATCAGTGGGAGTGGTAAGGCGTGACTTGGATAAGAGCGGGGGAAAAAAATCATGCAGACTTGCAATGAGGCAAGGGCATGTGAGCTCTTGAGCAAGAATCGTACACTCCAGATTGAAATGGGTTTGATGGAGTGGATGGGCTAGGGAGAGAGGTTCGATGTGAAAGAGATTCATAATTGATGGGGAGATTGTTTGGATATCAAGTGTGAATCAATGTCCCACATCGGAAAGAGTAGAAGGAGAAACATATAAGTGGGAATGATCCATATATCCAATGCCTTAAGGTTTTGGGTTGGATGTGGCGTCAAACCCATGGTTGTGATTCCCATTCTAACTCATGGTTAAATTCTCCTCGAATTTGGCTCTCTCAAAACCCAACAATTTCCTTTCATATTAGTTTTTATCGAGTTGTAATCTATTAATATTGATTTTTTTATTGTAGTTACATGATGTAATTTTATTTTTCTACAAAAAAAAATAGTTTGATTTATTAAGAAAAATGGTCACATTGACACTTAAGCTATAGGTATAATGGGGAAGGGTTTGGGTTTGATGGTAAGAAAGAAATGATTATAAATAAGAAATTTTTGGCTCAAAATCTTCCACTTTAAAAAGGGAATAGCTATAATTATATATGACAAACAAATCCATTTAATTAAATTTATCCATACCAGCCCGTGAATAGTTGAATATTAATATTTTAAGTTTTTGTATATGGATATAAATGGATTGAATAACCCACCATATCTAATTAACTCATTTAAAATTGTTCTCCCAAAACCTTCTCTCTTTCCCTACCTATTTAAAAGAAATTTGAGGCCTACGTTTGATTATTAAACTCATTGTCGGAGACTTTTAGGCATTAACATTGTTGAAACCTTGTATACAGTTAATTGTTTTATTTTTCAACATTAACAAATATTTGATGCATTTTTGACACAGATAGATATCCTACTTTTTTTTTTTTTCAAATTCTTCATTTTGGTATGATATTAATTACTTTTGTTTCATTATTATTATTATTTATTGGATTTATCTTATCATTTTATTTTCTCATAGTTTGTTAACTTGCTCATTTTTCAACATTACCAATTTATCACAAGTTTTAACCTTCTTTCCTACCTTTCCAAAATAAAATTTTAAATTTACACATGGAAAAAAATGCTAGAAGTTCAATGTTTTTGGATTAAGGTTTTATGTTAACTTTCATATTACTTAGTTCAAATTTTTATATTCTTATTGTTCAATTATTAAATAATATGTAATTTTGTGACATAGGGCATGGATGGAAAAAAATTGGTAATTAAGATTATTGAGCATTATAAGCAAATATTTAAAACGAATGATAGGCGCAAGGAGTGGTATAAATTGATAATTCAGTTTGCAAAAATGAGTTTAAATCAGTTTACAAAAAAAGTAAAATAAATGAGTTATAAATGAATAATTGAGTTATCCAACTCATTTTTTAACTTATCAATTTATACCCATCTAATAAAATGGATATAAATAGGTTGATTCACTTATATCTATTACCAATTTCAACCCGTTCAAAGTGCCCAAATCACCCATTTAATTCCTTAAAAAAAAAAATGGGGAGCCCTAGCCCCTAGATGCTCTGTCAAAAATGAATTGAATTTATGGGCTATGCACATGCCGAGCTCTCACTATGATGCAGGGCATATAATTAGCTCTTTTTAATCATAATCGTTTTTTATGAGAAAATTGCAATAAATAGTCATCTGTTACAAAACATAATATATGACCCACTTTTACGCCATTGGCTTTCGGTGGAAAAGTAAATCATAAATAGTAGCAAGTGGATATTTTATTTAGAATGTAGTTGAAAGTTCATTTCAAGGATTGGGAACATTCAAATCCCCATTCATACTCGTGCTATTGTATCACATATGCCTTTCCTTTCGCGTATCGTTCAGATTGCAGAAATGCATCCTCCTCCACACTTTTATCATTTTATCATTTGCCTTTCTTTTTGGGCATTGTTTTAGGACTGTAGAAATGCACCTTGTGCAGGGCAAAGAGGCAAAGCAGAAATTCCGCGTCTTGCCAATGCAGAAATCGAAGTTAAATTAAGCTTTGATACGTGATATTATTGCATTTTCTAGCCTTCCCCATTTGGATGCAGGAGAAAAATAGTAGTACAAGCAAAGCCTTTGATGACCACATGCCTAAAATTCACAATACACTGCACAGGAGCAGCCTATTTTCAGCATTTTTCCAGATATCACACAGGTGCTATTTGCCGACCACATAAAAGGAAGCGGACAAGATATTAAGTACCCCAGATACTATCAATTATGTGCGTAATATGTGGAGGAAACAGTAAAAATAATGATCATACAGAAGCAAATGGAAAAATTACAGGAAGTCGGGACGACAGCCTCTCAAAATACATAGGGCTAACACAATCACACCCTGATAGACGGAAAAGCTCAAGTACCTCACTTCTATATTCCAAGTTTATAGAAAAGCATCCTTCTCGAGCAGCTTAAGTACCTCATGCTGGTTATTCAGTTTAGCAACATCAATGGGAGTCTTTCCATCCAAGTTTTGGAGAGTGCTGTGAAATGAAAGAATTGGGATTAAGCTAGCTTGACAGAAATTAAAAGCAGCAGCAGATTGTAAACTAGATGGACTATGCTTACACAGCAGCTCCATGCTCCAGCAGGAGTTGAACACACTCTTTCCTGCCATAACCTGCTGCATAATGAAGAGCAGTGTTCTTATTCTTATCCAAAGCATCCACCTTTGCACCAGCCTCGAGAAGAACTTGTGCACACTTCGCCTGCACAGTTAAACAAAAAAAAATTTAAAGTTTCTTCATGAGTCTAACAGGACTTGCATCAAGAGACACGTTAAGAAGGTAAAGAATTATATCAGAAGGATGCCCTAAGAAACATAAAGATGATGAAATCGTTAAAAACATAATATTAATAAACAAACTCTTGAACTAAAAGAAATTTGAAGAGTTCATGAAAGGAAGAAAATCCATTTGTGAGAGAGATTTTGGCTTTTACATTTTGTAGCCAAAACAGGGAAGCAATACAATCTTGAAGAATGTCAAAAAAACCGACATAAACAAATCATTTTGACTATAACAACCGCATATCTACTTCACAGAAATAAATCAGAATAGTAAGTCATAAACTTTAGTTATTCAGCACAACTAAAGGCAAACTAGGACAACGAGACAATCACACCACAATGGGTACCTGAAACAAAATGATAAATGACCATGGAGCTCACCAAGAAGAGACAAAATCTTCAGGACGAAACTGAATACACATTACATAGCATCTAACCATGTAAAGCAAGAGGTGTGCTTTTGGTGTGATCATTATGTGATTCCAAATTCCAAAGATACCCAGTTAATATCCATTTCCCCTTCTTCCCACCATGACCTTCAATACAATAAGTTCCTATAAACTTCCGTTACAAGATTGTATATTTTCAAAACAAGTACACCCATAGACTAGGCTACAACCAATAGTGATTTATGAGCAAGCATCCATACACCATACAGTACATAGAATTAGTTCTTATATCTAGACTACAGATTCAGCTAAATATTCTGCTCACAAGAGTTATCTAAAGCTCAAACAAACACATCCAGTCAGCAGAGTATGCTGGTGACATGCAAGAATAGAGAAGTTACAGAATTACCACTTGGATCTTTTTAAAACTTTTACCTCTCCATAACCACAAGCAAAATGCAATGCTGTTCTTCCTTCTGAATCTTCTTCATCTTTATCAGCACCCGCAGCAAGTGCGTTCTTCAAACGCTAGAAATTTCATAAAGAAAACTAATTATAGTTTTATAAATTACTTATATCAAATAAAAACATGTTAAAAATAGTAGAATTACGAGCTTCTGCACCTCAAAGATTAAGATCAAAATGAGCATTGAGAGATCTAGTCACAAAGATAGAGACAAAAATTGACGAGTTCCTAAAATATCCAGTAGTTTCTTCACTAAGAAAATAAAAATAAACTGTCTTACGTCTACATCACCAATACTAGCAGTATGATGAACAATAGATTCATCTTCATTTGCTTCCTCTGCTTCATCTGGCTCTGCATTGTCGGCAGAGGAACCTGGTTCTCCAGCAACAGCAAAACCCATTGCTTCACCCAACTTCTGTAGAACCTCCTTATCATTCCAATACCTGTACAACAGGAACAAATTCAGTACTTTAAATGCCAAGAAATGCAGTGACCCCACGATGCAAAAGAGCTCCAAGCCAGTAAATGGAAAGCAAAATGCCAAACTGTAGTTTTCAGACATTACTGCTCAGAAATAGTCCTTATGCCCTTAAGCCCTGTTGTTGTTAATATAGCAACAAGCGTTCAAGAAAGGTTTACACACTATTTCGTATATGGATCTCTTAGTCAGATGAACAGGCTTTCAAAAAAAGGGTAAAAAGAGCCAAATCAACAACATTTCTAGTCTTGGCATTACATAAAGTTATTACACGATATTTATTGAATATAAGATTCCACGGATGATGGCAAAAGTCATAAAGACCAAGTATAAGACCTCATCATTGCAGCTGGACCTCCTGTCTCTATCTCATCCAAAATAGGCTTCAAAGAAGGATCCTCCTTGATGCGTGACATTCGTTCTTCAAGCTGGTCTTTGTGAACTGGATTGGTCAAATTCTCAAGCATGCTGGACATAGATGGATCCTGAATTCATATTCCATAAAACAGCAATAGTAAATGAAATGTCAGAATCAGGTCCATTGTAGAGCATACTCTATTTTATTGCTGTTCTTCCTATAAACATATATTCATGAAGCACCAACATAAAGTAAATTGGCACACACCTGCATTAAAGCATTGCCAAGCCGCTCAGCCATTGTCATAAATTGTGGATTTTGCATAACCTGCTGCATTGTAGTGTAGTATTGCTGTGTATCAAACTGAGGGATACCCTCATCCACTGAAGTACCCTGAAAGGTCTTCTGAAGCTGCTCTGCCATTTGATTAAAAGAAGGGTCCTTTGCAATCTGTTCGGCTAATTCTTTGATGCTCGGGTCCTATAGTTGTCACATTACCGGGGTTTCAGAAAGCAATATTAAATAACTACATTTACCATTTATAATTGCTGATGCAGTAATATAACGTATGAGGAAAACTAGATAGGTAGGTTGTGAACCTTATTGACAAGTCACAGAATGTTCATTCCAGGGAAAAAGCTAAACGAGTTTTGTATCCACAGACAAATCTGTATAGTGCTACAAAATGAAATACTACAACTTGATGAAAAGAGAAGCCTGAAAATCTATCAACCATGGAAGGATAGATAGACAGAGAGAATAAGAAGCCAAACTCACATCATGATTGAACACTTCATAGAGAGACAACAGCCTCATAAATTAAAATGAAGACACAGGGTATGACTTGAGCCCTATGTTCATTTTCAACTGAAAACTAAGTAGTCAGCAATTTCTTCTGTATAGATTGGATTTACAAGAGAATAGCTACCAGGACATGTAACGTAGTAGGAAAAACAAAAATTCAGGACTGGACAACAGAGACAAAGCCAACCATCAGAGAGAAAGGCATGGGTAAACATGTTTAGAATTTTTTTCTTACAAGCATCATCAGAAACATCCATAACTTAGTACTTGAGAGTCAAAACAGCACCATGGATATGTCACCATGAGCCATAAGGACATAAATCAAATGTTACACAAGAATATTTAAAACATATTTGGAAGATATCCAAGTCAGTACACTTAAAAAATGTTTTAACTGGGTACCCAGAATAAAATTCTATGTTAAAAAGCAACCAGATCCATCCTCAATATATGTTTCCCATAGTGAAAGTTCCAGGTTTCAGATTCCAGCCACACATTGACCTTAATGTGGATGTCAATTTCATTGTCATTTTCCATGAATTATTAAAAAATAAGTTTGTTTAGCAACTGACAAGAAGAGTGTCAAGCTATGGTGCACTCAACATGTAATGATACAATTACTATTCAACTCAAAAAGACATGCCGAAAAGAATTACATTTAGTAGGCCCGTCATTGCAGAGAAATCGAAAGGATTTTGTAGCGGCACTCCAGCTGCAGAGGTTGTGGTTGTAGCCCTCCTCTGTTCTGATTGTGTCTCCACAGAGGTTGATTCAGAACTACGTTTATTCTCCATGGCACCAGCCTTTTCTTCTGATTTTTTTGGGGGGGGGGGGGGGAAGAGAATACATAATTTTCTTCAGAGATGATTTAAATTTAGAGATTGAAGATATCAGAATTTAGCAGAAAGTGCAAGATAAACCCTCAAATGGTCATATAGCTTAGAAAACTGGTTGGATAAAATGTTAAATCACTTTCAAAAGCAAACAGCAGCAAGCCACATGTAGCAAACTGCTTGGCCCACCACCTCCTCTCCCCTCTTGCGAGAGAGAGAGAGAGAGAGAGAGATATCAAACTTATAATTAGCTTGGAATGCTACATCTTGTCTCATCCTTCCATGCATCCATCACACTTTTCACATTTAGAACGGTGATGGAATGCCAATTAAGGAACAGACAACTGTAACACAAAGAAAGTTACATGCCACTAGAAGATGAAACCTCAGTCTGTTCTCATGTGTAGAATTATTTTGAAAAGAGTTACACCTTATGAACGCGTTTTTCTTTTCATTTTTAAAGATAAAAAAGAAAAACCTTATTGCCTGCTATTGTCACCATTGCTTTACATTGAAATGTTACAAAATTATGGTGGCCCTAACGCACTACGAGAACTCTTTGTACTCTTTTCCACTGTTGTTTTGTAGGTCCCAGATCTCATAGATGGATATGACTAGGAAATATGTGTGCACAAATGTATTACTATCTAGATCCCCTCAAAGTTCCTAGAAACAAACAATAAGCAGCTGAATTTCAGAATTCTCATCTCAGATTGCTGTTCAGTGTTGACTCACTTCCCATCACCAACATGTTACTAAAGCTTTTAGGTTTCTAAGAAGAACCATCGACATGTTGCAAAGCAGATCAAGGTCTTCCAGCAGTTCTTACTTTCTAAGTAACCAAAGCTTTCCCAAAACTGAATGATATGCTTCAGATGATCATGCTGACATCATCTGGTGATACCACCAAACTTGGCCTTCGATGGTCATCATACCCAGTCAATCATAATACTACTGGACACCGTCCATTTCTCAATGGGAAAATAAACCAGTAGTTGACCAATGGACAACAATTTCACTACATCTGGAAGTCTCGTTGTAAGGCATATTGCAGCTAGGGACAAATTTGACAAGTATAACTATTTGATCTAAATCAACTCACAACCTGAAAGAGCACACAATCTTGCATCCAAACCTTGAAAATGACTGCCAAATGGCGCACATTTTCGACAAATTAAGCTGAATGGCAATTGACAAAAAAGTAAAAAGCAAATAGCGGAAATCTAACAATTCTTCCCCTAATGGCAACTGCCGGAAGTTGCAAACGAGTTGACTATAACCTTCACAACCTTATAAAATTTATCTACCGGCTCCGATATGAATCAATTATGAACATAAATAACACACACACGAAGGACACGTATATGTGACTTCAGGAATAAAAATACGGATAGAACGAGCGAGTACCAGCTGCTGGTGAAGGAGCATCCTTAGCCTTCGACGGTGCTGGAGCATCTACAACCTCTGGGGAAGCTGGAGCATCTTTAACCTCCTGCAAAATTCAGGTAAAAAAATTTTCAAAAAATGTAAAGTAATCAATATATTAATTATTGACTACTTAATTTAATCTATAGTCATCGACAAAAAAAAATAAATAATAATATAGACAAAACTCGGAACGAAAACACCGGAAAAAAAAAACCATAAAACTCGAGCAACTGATTTACTAGCTTCCTACGACTACTCGATTGAATTATATGCAATTATCTGCTCTGCGATTAACAAGGAGAAATTAAGCGAATTATTGCAAAATTACTGAAAAATTTTGAAAAGAAAAGCACCTCAGACATGGCTTGAGAGATTGGAGAGAGATGTGGAAGTTCCTTGCTTGCTGTGAAGGAAGACTGGAAGAGGATGATATATAAGCGAGACGGAGAAAGAGAGAGGAAGTGTGTGATTGAAGAGTGATTTGGGAGTGAACGAAACAAAAGGGTTTTTGGTTTGAGTGAATTGTGATAAAATGTGTACACGAGGCTGCCCGGGTTGCTACACAACAAAGGACTTTGAGAGTTTTAGTGGGCCATCTCAATCCTCATCCCTCCCGAGAAATGAATGGCCGTGATTTCTCGTTTAGTAACAATTTCTGATTTTTGGGACGATCTTGTTGGGCCGTTGGATAGCATTTTAAGTTTGAGAGTGCGCAACTTTTACCCGACCCAATTTTGGCTCTTTTGGGCCTTCTTGATAGGCCTATTAGTTCCCAAGTGAAGTTGGGGTGCAGAGGACATCCAAATCCAGATAGAGCAAAACCATTTCCTGGAATTTATTATTTTCCTTCTTTCTTTATGGTATTTATCACGTTAACAGTGGTACGAATTTCATCACTTTTAAAGAGTTGCATGAAAATTTTGTTGCGAATTATTTGCAGAAGATAAAAATTGCCTCAAACTATTTCACAAAATATTAACGGATCGATAATCAACTACAGCTTTCTAATAATGAAGATGAAGAAAAATTGCTCCTGACGATTGCCCTGCTTTGTAAATCGTTTTTGGATTCTGTGCACCAAATCGGCCCTTCTTTTTCTTTTTCTGAAGACCATTGTCTAAAGGAAGACCCTTGCCTAATTTAGCAAAACAACCTGTTTGAA
Organism: Coffea arabica; assembly: GCF_036785885.1. Lineage (NCBI taxonomy): Eukaryota > Viridiplantae > Streptophyta > Magnoliopsida > Gentianales > Rubiaceae > Coffea > Coffea arabica. The sequence continues at coordinate 20,376,255 of NC_092312.1, read as the reverse complement.
ATAATTATTGTAACATTTTTCGTGATATGATGTATATTAAATAAAAAAAATAATTAAAAATATATTTATGATACAAGTAAAATAATATTTTAAAATTTTTTATTTTGATAGAGTATTGTTTGAAATATTATTATTTGGAATAATTACTGTAGCACTCTTTCTGTAATGTGATGTATGTGAAATAAAAAAATAAATTAAAAAATGTGTTTATGATGCAAGCGAAATATTATTTGGAGAAATTTGCTATCGAAATTTGATATCCAAACATCCATATTGAGTCACAGATATATGTATGGAAAACACTGCCACTAACTCATCTCCTTTTCTTGTTGTCAAGCGAATTACATACTGATCACTTCTTCTTTTTTTTTTTCCTAAATACAGATCACTTCTTGTTGGGATGTGAAAAATTCTTGCTGTACTTGGCCAGTTACGAAAGCAATTTCAGTGCTGGGTCCTGCTCTGGTGTTAACCACTTAAAAGAACTTATGGTGGATGCACTCATCATTTGTGCAAGTGACTATATAGTATCTGCACTCATCATCTATCGTTTCGAAAAAAAAAAAGACTATATAGTATCTGCAATCTGACCATAATCCCAAGTCGTTCTCAGAAAGCAAGCATCAACCATTATGATGCTTTTGCATAAATTTGAATCCATATACAAGACTAATCCTAATTGCCATCATCTTAATGTATTGCAGTATCTGATGCATGTAATCACTTTGTCATTTGTGCAGATTTCCTTAAAGCTCAATGAAATGATCATTGCTTTTTATCAAGAAACATGCATTGAATGAGCTTCTATGTCTGGATATATATTTCTTGCAAGGTTCAATTGTGAACCAGAATCAAACGAGATACTCATAATTTTCCATGCAGATTAGGAAGACTGTGGAAGTCCAACATTCACTGCTTCGGAATCGGTCTTAGCTGCCAACTAGAAGGAGGCTTTTAGGGTGCATGGTTAATTCTCTTCAGTGGAGACACCCAAGTAAAAGGAGGAGGGTAGAGAGCAAAAGATGTTGCTCCTCGGTAATTCTTCTGAGAAAAAACATAGACAAAGATGGCAACCATGCCAAATGCAAATTTCACGGGAAGATTGAGCACCAACTGGAATCAAATATAGGATCATCGAAACCATGCTGAACTTGGGTCTGCGACAAGTGATTATTGCTTGAAACAGACGATTTAGAGCTTTCGTTATTCAGAGTGATTATCTTGGGATAAATTATACGTTTAGATCCTCTTACATTATTGTGAAACAAATAAAATCAGAGAGATTGAAAACTTTCTAGGCATAAAAGGACTTGGGAATTGTGACCCAAATTCTAAATTTGAGCCTCAACAAGCACTTCAGGAGCTTTGAGGTGAAGACTTTCTTCATTAGCCATGACAAACTTCTGTCACCGAGTGAAAACATAAGATCACACATTTAAGCAATAAAGGTTTTCTCTACCACTTGCTTTCTTTCCCACTGGGTAATAAACAGTTTACAGGTTCACTAATTCTAACAGCCAAGTAGATTCAAGGGACGAAAATCCCCAGAGATATTCAAATTTAAAGGAGCTAATATCCTTCTACTGGAGCATCTTTTATCAGATGATGACAAAACAGACTGTAAATCATGATATCAGTAAGATTATTACCAATGTCAGGAGCACAATCAAACAAATTCTTAGATCCATTGAAAGGGATCTAGCCAGGTACTAGTGTTTTGTCGCTGGAAAGTCCAAAAGCCACCAACAATTAACAGGGAGCAGAGTAAATGATAATTGACCTAAGATGGATGAACCTTTTTATACTTAGAAGAAAGGGCTTTCATCGCTGATTTCATTGATGCAGTAGCTGAGTTCATTGCAGCTTCAATATACTTCTTGGAAGCATTTGTAGCTGCTTTTTCCAAAGACCTTCCCATCGTCCTTGCACTTTCAGCCACATTGACTAAGCTATCATATTCAGCCTGGCAAGCCCTGTTCATTTCCTCCTCGAACCGACGAAATTCCTCCATGGCACTCTCCATGACAGAGTCAAGATATTCCTCAGCTTCTTCCACGCAACTCTCAGCTTCTTGCACTTCTTTTTCCTGTTCAAGCTCCATGGCTGCCCAGGCCTTGTAGGACTCCAGTTCGAAGAGCCTCATGAGATCTTCTATTGTAGATGGATCAAAGTTCTTGTCTTGAAGAGCCTCATCGGAGAGAATTGTGAACTGATAAATCAGAGCTTCCATTTCCTTGAATCAGGGGCGGAGATGATCAACCGGTGATGGCGCTGTTGATGGCTGGCTTGGTTTTACCTGAGGAGAAAAGGTGAGCAGTGAGTGGAAAGAGAATCATACATATTAAGGGCCGCATCCAATACTACCACTATACTTACAGCCACATGACTTTGTCTGTGTGGAGAAAATTGAACAGAAAGATCACTTTCCAACGGTAGGCTATCACATTCCATTATTTTGGGTTCTTGTCTCATTTCTGCTCCTATTGTAAGATTGTCCTTTTTGACAATTTGAACGTTTATTGCAATGCTGCAGACAGTACATCATACTTGCAATTACAGATTATTTTTCCTTTCTTCTGAGGACACAAATAAGTGAAATTTTTAGAGAAAAAAGCAGTTTTGGTATTCAAATTTTGATACATGGGCGTTTTTAGTCCCTAAACTTTAAACAAAAGCAAATTTGGTACCCATTCTTTCAACTTTTGAGCACATTTAGTATCCTTAACAATTTTTTTCCAGATTTCTATTGAAAATAGTCATGTGATAGTCACATATTCGGCAACTATTTTATAAAGAATGCCAAAAAATTAAGATAAAATATCCTTTTGACACTAAACACCAAGTCTGAGGACTAAATTTTATTATAGCACCAAGTCCGAGGACTATTTTTTGGCATTTTTTATACAATAATTGTCTAAACTGTGATTATCACGTGATTCTTTCCAGTTACAATTTGGAAAAAATAGATCAAGAGTACTAAATATGCTCAAAAGTTGAAAGATTGAGTACTAGATTTACTTTTATGCAAAGTTTAGGGCCTTAAATCACTCATGTATCAAAGTTTAGATACCAAAACTACAATTTTTTTTTTCTAATTTTTAAGTGCATGATTGAATTGGATATAGCTTAGTTAATTCTTTTCTACCTATGTAATGCACCGTTTACAACAAGATTTACTGTAAATTACAATATGCCCACCATTCTACTATCGTTGAGGAAAGTAAAGAAATAAAAAAACCCAAAGAAGTGTATGCCTTTTAACAGAAGGAAAAATTGCAAGTGTTACAAGGAGATAGGTTCATTAGGACTGATTCTGAAGATGAAAATACGTGCAAATTGGTTGGCTTATCCTTTTCTGCATCTTTTCCCATGTAGCTACATTTTTCCTTTTTCTATGGGATTTGGGTAAGATTATCCCTTTCATAGTTGGGGAATCTAGATTACTGCTGGTAGGGTGGGCCAGTAGGAGCATCATTTGTCAAAATTGAAATAACCAACAAGTTAGAAATCTAGCACCAGCATTAGTTCAATTGGAATAAGATGACGTTGACCCTGCGCATTTATGACTCATAGCCCACACATCTCTGGCAGCCAACAAAATTAGGCATTAGCTGGCAAGAGTGTTCCATAATGACCGTTGAAACCTGGGAGTGATGAAACCGCAGAAAAGGTAAAAATCATGAATATATTGTAATAAGTTGATATATATATATATAATTTAAAAATACGTTCGCACGAAACGTAAAGAATTTTTTGTAAAAAATTACAATTCAAACAATAGTATTTGATTTACATTATATATTTTTAAAATAAATAAAGAAGATAGCAAAGTGGAAAAGACCTTTTGTTTTCCAACAATAGTTAGGAGGAATAAATTAAATCTATTTCCTCAATCAAACTCAAAAGGCAATTGCTAACTTTCGAGAGTGACCAATGGACTTAAACTCTCATCACTCAACCCTCACTAGACCACCGATGTGGGAGATGGGGAAAGGGGAAACACTCGACGGACGCATCGCTAGTTTTTAGCGCTCTCATGACTCTTGTTTCTTTCCAACAATAGTTAAGAGGAATAAATTAAACATATTTCCTCAATTCAATTCAAAAGGTAATTGCTGACTTCCGAGAGGGATCAAGGGACTTAAACTCTCAGCACTCAACCCTCACCGAACCGATGTGGGAGATGGGCAAAGTGGAAAAGACTTGATATTGCATATTTTAACTTATGATACTAACCTTTTAAGGTTGGTCCGAACTCCGAACTTGATTGTGTTTTAGCAGAAACGTCCATCTCCCCGATTTATGACATTAATTTAAAATTCCTAATCAATATATATTAATCGCATTAACAATATATTCAAAGTTGTTCCTATAAATCTTAGCTGCTTTATCACGAAGATATGGCCTTTTAAACGAACTTAAAAATAAGTAGTCAAAATTTTGAACAAGCAAAAGGAAAGATGTTTGTCTAAAGACCTAATTCTATATTAATTTGTTTCCTTGACAGTTGTTTTTGTCAGAAAAATAAAATAAAATAAATTAAGGCTGCCAAAGAAACTGAAATAGGAAAATCTTTAAGGCTCAGTTTGGGCCTCAATTGATAGTTGATTAAAGAGGACAGGCCCATGGCCATTCGACACTAATTCTTCAGCGTTCGTACCATATTGGCCCAATTAACATCTTTTCTACCTAAAACTAAATTAAAAAATTTCCAAATATTATTCCCGAAGAAACAGTAACAGGAAAAAAACGAAAATACCCCCCGCCCCGAATGCCAATCAGAGGGGACAAGATCCAGTTCTGAAGATCCGATTGATATATCTCCACAACACGAATTCTGACAAGGAGTGAGTAATGGGGAGAAGAGCTAACGTCCACAGGGGATTAGTGCTCTCGGCGCTGTTATCGCTGTTATGCTTATCGGAGAAGGTCGGAGCCGTATGGTTGAGCTTACCGGCGTCTGGTACCAAGTGCGTATCGGAGGAAATCCACAACAACGTCGTCGTTTTAGCCGATTATGTCGTAATTTCCGATGATCATTCCCATCCCACTCCAACTATTTCCACCAAGGTATATATATATATATATATTTCATATCCTATGGTTTAATCAATTTTACCATTTCTTTAAATTAATATTACAACTTTTATTTTGTACATTTTATTTTTATTAGCTGTTTATTAGAGAAATTAGACTCTGTTTATACCAGATATTTAAGATGGCCAAGAAAGTTGCAATATTTTCCCACTATGTAGAGATTGTTCTATGTTCATTTTTATTTTTTCTATATGACAAGGTAATATCAGGGTTGGAGAAAAGTTAGGAAATGGAATTACATGAATTTAAAGTCTATAGATGTGTTTGGAGTTATTGTGGGCTCATAGCTTTAGGAGCAGGACTACGAATAATGAACTGACGAAGAGAGAGAGTGGGAGAAGATTTCTGGTACGTATTGTGATTGGGTGAATGTGCAACTGAAGGGCATATTCATGGCACAAGGCTCCTGTCAATATGATGTGTGTAGAGGATTGATGTCCAAAGCCTTCTTTCCGGAGGGGAAAAGGCTGTGATGTTTAGGACAAATTTTAGACTAGTTACTGATAAGAGTTACTTTGCCATAGTGCTAGATCTTCTCTTAAACTTCATCAATATTAATAATTCTAACGTAGTAGCCACCCTTCTGAGAACAAAAATTTAATGAAGTTGTATACTTGGTATTTTTCAAAAATTAGTACAGTGGGTAGATTGTCAATACTTAATAATTGATATCAAGAAGCATTGTAATATGAACTGATTTCCAAAACAAGCAGAAATGCCTCCTTGCACTATATTATTTGAAAAGATTTTTTGAAGTTTAGGGCTTTTGTGTTATAGAAAGGATATTGTATGGTATGGGTAGAGCAGTTAGGATATGTTTCTCTTGGCAGCTGACAAAGTGGTTGGTTGGGATTCTTCCTGCTTAGTAGTGTTTATTACTAATATGCCTAATCTGAAACAATATGTTGATCAGCCTGTGTGAGGCAAAGGCATGGATCTGCTACCTTTTTATAATCTTGATTCTTGCTATTGACCTTTGAAATTTATGCAAGAAGAAGGAAGGTGTCAATTGATGCATCATGTGGTGGAACCACAATGTTCTGAGACGCTTTTCTTTCTTTCATGCATATTTTTTCTTTATCTGGTAGAGCCCATCTTTAGTGGTGTTCCTTCCTTGCTTAATAGTCCGGTGAAAAACTCGATATGTTCATGCAGGTAACATCACCTTATGGGAATACCGTTCATCACTTAGAGAATGTAACACATGGTCAGTTTGCATTTACAACTACCGAAGCTGGCAACTATCTTGCATGTTTTTGGCTAGTTGAACATAATTCAGTAAAAGGGGATGTAAGCATCAATATCGATTGGAAGACTGGAATTGCAGCAAAGGACTGGGAGTCTGTTGCCAGGAAAGAGAAAATTGAGGTGCGAAGTTGAAGTTTATGTATGCTTTGCTGTCATGCATTTCCCCAAACTTCAGTTACTACTGTTTTTTAGCATGCAAGCCATTCATCAATTGTTGTTTCTTCTGCACGGATGTATCATCATCTATCTATAAAGTCTGGCGATTGACTTGTCCAACTTCCCTTCTTTAGTCAAAAGAATCCGTTCAACGGTCTAGTAGTTATAACTCTGGTTATGAAAAATATCATGTACTTCAAATTCAAATTTCATTTATTTTTGGTAAAATGCATTTTGATTATCTTCTTTTTTTTTTTTTTGGGAAAATTCAAACCTGTTAGACCACCACCTTGATATTGCTGCTTTGTTTGGGAAAAAATAGAGGCCTACTTTTATCTGTGGTTTGAATGATTACCCTAGGTAGCAATGTGGAAAGCATGTTCTGATTTTAGTAAGAGTTATGGTAGTGTTCTCGCTAACTGCTTTTTTTCTTTGGCCATATTAGGGTGTTGAGCTTGAGCTAAGAAAGCTTGAAGGAGCAGTGGAGGCCATTCACGAAAATTTAATATATCTCAAGTCCAGGTAAAGTGTGTATTGAGTTGTAAATGGTCCATTAGTTATTGTGCTTAATAATCGTATCTTTTCTTTTCTGTTTTCTTTCATTGGTTATTGATCACTAATTTCTTTTTCTTTTCAGAGAAGCAGAGATGCGATCAGTTAGTGAAACAACAAATGCCAGGGTGGCCTGGTTCAGTATCATGTCCTTGGGCGTCTGCATTTCAGTTTCAGTGGCACAGATAATGTATTTGAAGAGATTTTTCCAGAAGAAAAAACTAATTTAGGCTTCGTTAATCTGATTTTAGTCCTTGTTAGCAAATTGAGCTTAATGTTCTTTTTCCCCCTTTTCGATTGCCTTTGTTCTTTATCCAAGTTATGTAGAATGAAATTTTTGGTATAATACTGATCACCCAACTATTACTGTTAGAGATACGAGAAATTTAATTTAACATGCCATGTTCGGATAGTATATTTCTTCGTCCGTTGCCCCCCCAAATGTTTTTGGCTCGCTGATGAGCTGCTATTTGTTTTCTCATGATGAGCTTTTCCTACTCGTCTTCTTGCTTATTAGTGCTTCAGCGGTATGGGTTTATTTTACTGTCTATGAATTGGTTGCTTATTCAGCTACTCTTTGTTTTATTTTTGGTCGCAGACCTGCTTCCGTGATGATAGTGAGATTTATTGAATGAATCTTTTAAAGTCTGCTTTATGAGTAGTGCTGAACAAATACTTCAAGCATACTACTATTAGTAATTCACGCCTTCAATTGACTGTAGCAATTTGATGCATGTTAGGCAAAAAAGTGTTGAGAAAATATATTCATCGTAAGAATTTTTGGGTACAAAAATGCAGTCCAAACTGCAGTAATCTACCTCATCCATTACTTTGGCAGTAAACTGCAGAAATAGTTAAGGTTCTTTACATGAACTGTTTCAAGTTCTTGTCTCATCTTTTAGGCATATATTGCACTTACTAGTTTTAGCATTCAGGTTGCAGATCATCAAAAAAAAAAAAAAAAAAAAAAGGATTCAGATTGCAGTAACTTATTGAAGTAATTCATTAATAAAGTTTTTGATAAAAAAAGCACTTATTAAATGCTTAAATATTTTTAAATATATTGTTTGAATACATAATTGAATAAGTATTTATTGTATTAGATGATGTATAATTTAAATTTTTTTAAATGTATTTATCTCTTTATTTAATTTATAATATTGAATAAATTGAATAAATTTAATATTTTATTTTTTAAAACATGTATTCTTTAGAGCGTGGGAGCTAACTAATAAGCCATTGCTCGGTTCTAGTACCTGATGACCTCCCAATTGAGGAGACACCTTGTCTGTGTTTTCCAGAAGCTGCTACAATCATAGAAATCACAACTCCCTCCGGTCGTTCTTCAAGCGCACTCCCCCTCAGGGGGCCGGGGGGGACGGGTTTGTTTGGATCGTGAATTATTTGAGATATTTGTACTGTAGCACTTTTTGTGATGTGATGTATGTGAGATAAAAAGGTAATTGAGAAGATAAAAAGATGCGTTGAAAATTGTAATGATGATATAAACAGATATAATTTGATAAATAATTCACAATCTAAACAAAGCCAATTGGATAACATAATGCGTTCATGTTTTGCTCCAAAATATCCCAGGAGATACTCCTGTTAATTGGCAAAATATCCAAAACTTGAGGTACTGCTATGCTCAGAGGGGTTGCAAGTCAAAAAGAATTGTTGCAATTGAATTTTCTATTCAGTTCAAGATAAGGTGTGCCTGCATGTCCATTACGATTCAAAATGCATCACTGAATGACCCAAAAAAGGAACATCACTCCAAGTAGAATTCAAAGAAGAGTTAAAAAAATTTGGATTGACACTACGAAAGAATAGCGACGGAAGTCAGGGTTGACAATGCATCTGTCAATGCAAATTACAACATGAAATTAGAAAATTGAGGGAAATTTTTTTCCTGTCAAAGTGATGATTATTCAATTGAAACAATTCTCCGGTTGATGTATCTGAATTTACAAATATCCTCAAAGAAATCATCTGCACTGCTGTGGCTGCTCTTCATCTGAAGAATCTTTATGGTCATCTTTCTTAAGTTCCTTGCATACCGCAACAAGGATTCCAGGGTACTCATTTTCTGCTCAGCATTTAAGGGAGATCTGATTGTGATTACAAGCTTCTCCAGGCAAGGAATCACAAACCTTGAGTCCACCTGCCAAGAAAAGGAAAAACAACATGACCCCCGAACAGTGACTATGTGCCTAATTAAACATCAATCACCAACCAAGAGAGAGTTCTTAGTTCATGCTCACATTTTTTAGGCTGTTCTTCTGGCAAAGAGCAGCAAACATGGCACCATGTATGTCAAAGGTTAGCAGCTTGGGGTGGCTATTGAAGAAGTCAACCAAATCAACCTCCGGAAAGGGCAATAGGGCATCAAAATCACCCGTAAATTCTACCTTCATATAGAGGTGCTTCACCTCACTGGCCAATTGCAGCATTGTACTTATAGCATTCCAGCACCACTGCACTCCTCTCATAGACAATGACTCCAGGGCCACAAGTTTTCCAAAATCCACTATGTATACTCGACCTGGCACGAAACAAGCCATGATTGGTGAACATAACAAACTCCATAAAGAAATTTTTTGGGCAAAGAGTTGGCTTAAAATCACATGACAAATACCTGAATTATTTGCAATGGTGAGATCTCTCAAGCATTGTGTTTCTCTGACTCTAATCCAGCTACAGCCCTGAACTTCAAGTAGTTCGAGCCTAGGAGAAGTGATAGAAATCGAGCAATTACCCAAGCCATAGAAGTCAAGCTTGCATTGCTGCAGAAAAGCCAATTCAATTGATACGGACCCCAATCCCTCACAACCAAGGAGAGAGAGATTGGTTAAAGAGGGACAAGCTCGTAGGGCAGCAGATAGTGCGGGATCTTCCATCCTAGCACCTACTATTTCAAGATTTTTTAGCCTATGAAATGTGTCCCACTTAGGAGAATGAATCATTAAGACTCCCCAGAGCTTCAAGGACTCCAAATTTGACGCAGCCCTAATGCAGTCCAACTTGGAAGGGATATCAACACAAGACTGATGATCAATGATGTTGTCCATACGCAGCTCCAGGTTCCGAAGGAATGGCCCTTGGTGCAGTAGCCAAGAAGCAAGGCCAAGACTGGTAAAAGGGCAGTAGACAACAAGGTCTTCTAACCGATCAATGGATGAAACCATCCGCGACACAACCAAATCCGGGGTCAGCCCACATTTGAGGTTATCAAAAATGTTGCGAGGGAAGTAAAGACTCCGAAAATGGGGAATTGAATCCTTCCATCGCTGGGACACACAAGCGCAAGATGCCACATCTTTGGCATTATTGATATGGGACAAGATAAATTGAACAACAGCATCAGGCAAAGAGTCCATATATCTGGGTACAACAATCAAACAGCTAATGTTTAATTAGATTTAGCTATAAAAATCCAAACTTGAGCAAGGGGGTGAGGAAGAATTCCTCAGAAGAATGATTATCTTGAGCAAATTCAATAGATTTTTACTGGGTTTCAAGCACAAATGAATATAATTCAAAACTCCAATCAACAAAATCAATCTTAAGCAAATAAAGCAGTTAAAAACAAATTTTAAAGAACCGTCTATTAAGTTTCAAATGCTACAAGAAGATTCTATATTAGGACTTCATTATGACCAGATTTGTTAAACCAAAACCGATAAACATTTGAGCTTATTGCCTCAAGCTAAAAGCTCAATATCTGAAGATTCATCAACAACAGAAGCCAAAATGGGAAATAAGATCTTAAAAGAACCTGCGTAAATCAAGCGAAAAAAAAAAATTCTTCCGAGCGTAAAATGGGAAATAAGATGCAATAATGTCCTACGTAAAATGCACCGAGGAATCGCAATTGAATTGAATGTAAAGAAACAAGAGTTGGAGGAGCTTACAATCAGGACGTGAAGAAAAAGCCCAAATCAGAGCTTTACTGTTTGTGGGCTAGAGCTTATGGGAGAGAGAAAGAGAGAGAGCAGTAGAAGAAGAGAAGACGAGGAAAGAGTAGGCGCGGGTTTATAAGGAGGAGGGGCTGGTGGTATAGCTGAAGCTGTTCAAATTTCAAAAGTTTGTGCGTGAGGTGGTGAGGTGAGGGTGCGTTTTGCTGTGGGGGAAATATTTTTGGCTCTGCACATTTTGACGCCAGACTCTCTCTCTCTCTCTCTCGTCTCTCTCCTCTGAATCCCTAGTATCTGATTTGAATCTCATAGCATGCAATTTCTCGAAGGCCCGCCTCGTTTTTGAATTTTTTTGAATTTTGTGACCGTTTTTGGCATTGTAGTTTACTCGAGTCTGGTCTTGGTCTTGGCCTCTTCCTAAACTTCTAGTAGTGACATTTTAGACTCTTAACCAAATCAAAAGTCGAAATGGTATGGTAGTTCAGTTGAAATGAAACTCACATATCAACAGCAAACTTATTTTTATTTTTATCTCTCTGTGTTACCAGGGAAAACTACTGACTTCCAGCAATCTACATTTTTTTGCTTTTTTCAATATATAGGCTCTAATACATTTCAATATTGTTTGGATAGAGTATTATTTGAAACAATAAAATACTGAAGTATTTTTTGTGATATGATATACGTGACATAAAAATGTGATTGAAATTATAAAAAAAATATATTGAAAAATGTTCTCACGATACAAGTCAAATATTATTTGACATAATTGAGCTATCCAAATATAAGTTTTTTGGGATGAAGAGTCTGCTATTATGATTATAAAGTTCTGTAATGAGGATTCTTTACTTTAGCTATTATATGCTGCTTCATAAAAAAAAAAGCTAAAATTAATCAAATTGGTTCAATTAGATGTATTTTATCAAGTACGATAGACTTGGAAATTCAAATTGGATTAGGACAACTACCACGTTATAAACTATTACTAGTATTTGGATGAAACATGTACATATTAGCCTTCGTTGTAAGCACGTCTTCTTTGATGATTAGACTTATTCTTATGGTATAGAAAGCTTAAGGCTAAGTTTGGGAGTTTATGATAGAAAAGAGAAGAAGGGAAAACTTAAGTTATGAGAGAAGAGAATAGAAGAGAAAGGATTGTTATGTTGTTTGGGAATTTTGAAAATTAGCGGTATGATTTTGGATATGAAAGTCATTAAATATTTGTTCAAGACATTTTTAAGGATAAAAGAGGTATTTTAAAATTTTTTTACAAGCTTTCTCCAACTTTCTCTCAAATTTGGGAGGAAAAGTTTTATCCACTATTCATCCTCCCATTTCCTTTATTTTCTCTCTTACTTAAAACTCACAAACAAATGAAAATCAAGCTTTCTCTTCTTTCCCTTTCTTTTCTGTTCGAATCCTCAATCCCAAAGGCACCCTAAGCGTGAAGATTAAGGGAAAGTTCGATAAAAATGGAAGGGAGAGAGGGAGGGAAGGAGGGGGACGGTGTCAGTAGAGAAAGGAGGAGGGGATAGGTTGGTGGATGGTTGTTGTAGGAAATTTCAACAAATTTTTAAAAAATGTTCCAATTCCAAAATACATTTCAAAAATACCTAATTCAAACAGGCTACAAAAAAAAAAAAAAAAAAAAAAAACCTAATCCATACAGATCATAATTTCTCAGTCAAACATACAAAATATTTCACACTCAAAACACCATTCTTTCATATACGCACAACACACAAAAAACATATTTTCCATATTTGCAAGTAGTTCATTAGTGTCAAAAAGTAATATTCAAGAAATTAATATCATATAAACTTAAAATCTAATATTACTATTCAACTATAAAATACACATGAAATAAAATATTTCATGTGTAATTTAGCTGGTTAATCAAATAGAATTGACTATATAAATTCAGCAAATCAAAAGTTTAATGATTAAATTTCAGACTTCAATTTGCAGTTTTATCAAGCCACCCTGCCTTATATTTTCCCTTTTTTTTTGTTGGCTTATGCTAGTAAATTCCCTATTGGAATGCTAACACAAATAAAAAATCCAAAGATAAGGTTATGCTTAATGTTGAAATTGTTTTCTTTAAAAAAAAAATGCAAACGCTTTACAATTTATGTTGTATATCTAATTTATACCCTCGAGCGGCGTGCATTTTTTATTTTGATAAAAATTTTCGAATACGATCTAATTCTTCTAACAAGACATTTACGGGTGAAGCTCTAATGGAAGAAACTTTAACCATTAGATTGGCTCTCCAAATGGCAAGAGAAGCAGGCTGGAGGAAAATTGCAATCCTATCAGACTGCAAAACAGCCACGGACCAAATTAGAAGCAACAATGTGCAGGATGGTATTCTAGCAACCATTGTAGAGGACGTTGAGGATCTAACACAAGGCTTTGAGTATTGTACAGTATCTTTTGTACCTATAACGTCTAATGTAGCAAGTCATATGCTAGCATATTTTGCAACAAAGCTAGTTAATGATATATAGATTGGGCAAATGATTTCCCAAGCTGGTTGATAAAAGCAGCTAGGAAAGATAAGAGGGCTGTTGCCCTTTTTGTAACTAATCATTGTATTAGTAAATGTTAATATATACTCTCTCCGTCCCGTTTTGTTAGTCTTGATTTTTTTTTTCACACAGATTAAGAAAGTGTAATTAATTTGGTTGGAAACATAAATTTAGATTAATAATTTCTTAAAATACCCTTATACTAATCACGAAGAGTGCCAATTAATATCAGTTACAGCTAGAGGTGGCAGAATGGGCGGGATGGGCGGGATTTGCTTGGGTTTGTGATGGAACCGAGTTATATGGGTTTGGGTCCAACCTTACCCATATGTGTTTTGGGACTAATTTGGGCGGGATCACTTTGGGATGGGTTTAGATTGATCCCGCCCAATACCCAAATCTATTTTCTACATATTTTTTTTTCCTTTAATTCATTTTTATTTTTTATATAATTTTAATATTTTTGATTTATTAAATTTTTTTTAGTTTTATTAAATAAACATGCAAGTGCTTTATACTCAGGATTCCCATCAAAAATTGGATTAACAAATAAAGGAAAAAATAGATATACAGTCATATTCCAACATATATCAAGATGGCCAAAGTACTTAAGGTGTTGAATATTTATTTTCATCATTGTCCAAAGATGACAGGTCTAAATTGACTGAAATGTTGAAAATTCTTGTGGATAATGACTAGGAAAACTACTAGATTATATTCTCTAGTATGACTATAAAAATTGTTAAAGATAATTTTTGAATCTAAGACTCCGTTTGGATTGGCTATTTTTTCAAAAAATAAGTTTTTCAAATACAATGTTACAGTAATATACAATAACTCAAAAAACATCCCATCCATATTAGTATATCAAATATTTCAAAAAAATTTTATAGTAAAAATTTTTCATATACACTGTTATAATAAAATATTTCAAAAAAACCCCCCAAAAATAGCTAAACCAAACAGAGCCCTTGTTATTTGAGTCCAATGGGTATCCACGTATTTCCCAAGTATTCCCATCAATTAATGGGTACAATTGGGATTTGTCCCATTTTAAACCCAATATCAAAATCCAATACCCATCCCGCCCAAAGCCCTATGGGCATGGGTAACCCATTGGGACTTGGGACAAATTGCCACCTCTAGTTACAGCTAATGGGTTAGTATTGGAAAAGCTCAATGTATTCAATGTAGTGGGTTAGTATTTAATAACAATGTATTAATAATAAGATATTTAATAAGGGTATTTTAGATAATTTGAAAGATTACTACATTTCTTAATGGAAAAGTGAACTATAATTTGGGACAGACGAAAAAGGAAAACAAGACTATCAAAGTGGGACGGAGGGAGTATAATGATACTGCCATTTGTTGAAAAAAAAAAAAAAAAGAAGACATCTGCGGGAGTTGGCATTTGATAGTTAAATTTTGTCAACCCTTCTCCGTACAACATTTCGTGATAGTTTGCTCATGCAACGTGCAGCCTGCCATCATATATATATATATATATATATTAAAAAATAAAATAAAGACGGGGACGAATGAACGAAAAAAAGAGAGAAATAAAAGGAAGGAATGAACTTTATAAGACCGTGTCTGTGTTTTAGTGTCTGATTTTCATCAGGTCAGTACAAGATGATGAAAAAAAAAAAAAAAAGTAATTCTGTTGTTTATATTAGAAATAAAAGTAAAATATAGGTAAATTAACTAGATCAGAAATGATAGCCGTCATTTTGCAAGACAAATGTACGTGTTTAGACTTCCAGACACATGCAATGCTTTTTTTTTTTTGGATTCCATATGCAATGTTTATCCCTCACAAACACGCGAAACTATCATCATCTTGCCCATACCCATGTTTATTTGTCCTCCCCGATCCAGATCATGCACATTACTTGAACTTGACCAAAAAGGATAAATCAGCATTCGCGTACCATTATTATTAGTTAGACGTCAATTCATATTACGAACTGATAGCGTACGTGATCCAGCTACTTCAAATTGCATCTATACAATTATTTTCCAGCCGACGACAGAGTCTTGTTTCTTGTGACTCTCAAAACTGTCGAAAATCTCTCCGCTAAATCGACTATCACTAGAGTGGTTGGTTATCATATTTACTACACTAATGTGGCTTCTTTTATATTCATTTGAGTGCGTGATACATTCACATGGCCCTGACTTTTCTTAGATTCATATGGATGCGTAGTACATTCGTATGATTCGATGGTAATTCAGTTTTCGTCGATTCTTCTTGATTCAATTGGATCGCACCCTTACAATAGATTAGAATAGCAATAAAAGTAGACGTTAACGAATACAAAAAAAAACAAAAATCAAGAAACTTATATAAAAACTATGGGAGTTAGTATTCGTATTGAATGACTCGAGTAAGAATCCAGTAAAGCCGTTCGTATAACTAGAAATTTCCCTTTTTAGACAGTCGAGAAATTTCCGTTTCTACATTTGGCTCTTTTTTTTTTTCATAGCGAGCATCGCGAGACATGGCGTCTGTCATGGTGAGATGGCAATGAAGTAGTAGCATATAGATATTTACATTTTGACTAATGTCGCTTTATGAAATGTGGATTGAGTTGTTTTTTTTTTATATATTTTTTTGATGAACTTGGTCACAAATTATAGTACAGGTAGGATTAATTAGCGGTTTGATTTATTCCAACACAAGTTAAAGATGAGGTTTATACATAAAAATTTGCATGAATATCTTTATATGCGCATATCGAATTTGTAAGATCAAATCCAATCACAACTACAACATAGCTTCATCAAAATTTCGACCATCATTTGCAATTTTTTGTGGATTTCCTAATTTTTTTCCCCATGATACAGATAGACCTCCGTTATGCCGAAACTAATACGTTTTCTCTATGAAATATTAAAAACATACTATTACGTAATAACACACAAGTATAGTGGGCCATTTCTTATCCCGCGGATAAACGAAGAAGAAATGATCCACCATTATCTGCGTTTGGACAGGAGATTATATTTGTTTAAATATATTTGCTTACATCAACATTACAATTTTCAATATAATTTTTTATATTTTTAATTACTTTTTTATCTCACATACATCACATCATAAAAAAATGCTATATTTAAAATATTTCAAATAATTTTACGATCCAAACACACACTACTATTTTTTATGACTTTTAATCTATTGTAGCAGCAGTTATTATCCTCGTGGGTACATATGGTTTACGTACGTGAAAGTAAAGTTCTTTGGGATCCACTTGGGAGCATGTGAATGGTCAAATTATGGAATTACTCGTACCGCAAAGCGATCCATAGAGTAAGCCCCAAGAAATTCAACATGGATTATCTCAATCATTGGGAATTAAGAAAATGATGAAAAGAAGCATTATGGGACGGGACCAGATTACTTAGCTATTATGGGATATTAGTTTATACTCTAATGAAAAATGAGTAGCAACAAAGACAACTGCGCTGCTGGGAGTGGTGACAAATATTGCACTTTATCCGCTTTGGTCCCTTTGTTTTGTTTAAGCGTTATTAAATACTATTCATTATTCGTGGGCACGCCTTTTCCCCCTCTTCCCACCTTTCCTTTTCACCTTTGCTTCCCCTTAACGTTCCGCAGCCAAATAATCAAATTTTTCCTTGAATATAACCAGTTTTTAAAAATCAGGCTCGTCCAAGTTTTGGCCCCAAATCAACGGCTGATGGGTAATAGTATCAAATGGAGTGTCCGTATCAATCTCTTTTTTTTTATGATGCAATTTACCGCGATATTCCACGATGAATAAGTTCGACGCTAATCCCAACCCAAACACGGTCTTATAGTGAACTACGTGACTGAAGGGAAGGAATAAGAGAGAGAGAGAGAGCATATGCTCACTATGGAATATTGGAATTCACTTGTCCCTGACCATTCCAAGGCCCAGTTGTCTCTACCACTTTTAGAGAGAGAAAAATTCGCCAAAACTTAACTCCTACAGAGAGAAAGTGGAGCAGAGTAAGAATTGAGGAGTGTGGGCTTGGAGTTGGGCGGTTCAGATGCTGTGGAGATGGGGAAACTGTCGCAACAGCAACTGCCAGTCGCACGGCAGCAACAACAACGACAAGGCCCGACTGAGGAGGGCGGAGTCGGTTCTTCAATCTTCTGCTGTCGGAGATGTTCGGCGGCTTTCAACAGAATTCCGAGAGATTGCGGTTGTAAATGCGTTTTTGTTTTGTTATTAAGCGTTGCCGTGTTTGTCTATGCCTTGTTTTCCGTCGTTCATCTTTCATCAAAGGAAATTGGGTATGATGCAAAAGATGCCATCAAAATCCGTGGTATGCATTCCCATATTCAGTTCAAATTACTTCCCATTTTGCGCTTGGATCGCTGTGATGAGGGCTTTTTGTTTGTCTGGAATTTTGTGATGAGGGTTTTCTTTTTTCTCTGGGTATTTTGGACTCGTGGGTATTTTTTTTTTCACGATATTGATCAATAATTTGGATTTTCAGTTGTTTGTTGAAGTGGCAGCACCTCGCCTTTTTTTAGATATTACGTTGTTTGAATGATGTCTCCTGGGAAACCTCTGTGGATTGTTGTTTAGTTTTCTGGATTAATCTTTTTTTTTTTTTGTTTGAAAGTATGTGAGCAAATTCTCTTCCTTTAGAGATTCTTACTGGGAGAGCTATGTTAAGATGGTTTTAAATTTCAAGCAGTTTTGTCAATTCTAGCTGATTGTTTTGAGTATATGCAAAAAGGGTAGATACAATAATGTAGTCCTTCATGGGCCTTTTTTTCCCTCTCTCTACTGGAGTTGATATTTCCAATTATGGGTAATAAACTTTGGGCTGCTGAGGTTATTTGTAAGATGAAGATGAATACGTCTTGGTAGCGTGGTTTGACTTAAAGACCTTGCGTTTTTCTGCATTGAAACGTGTTGATTGTATGAGTATATATGGGCACGGTTATATGCCGCATAATATTTTTTTTTTTCACTTCTTGTCCCAAGACTGCTTGAACATTTAAACTTTCAAATGTTTAGTGTCTCTTGCTAGTGTCTTTTGGCAATTGCTGACTGCCATCAGTTTTTTTCCTTTCTTTCTGGTTTTCACAAAATCCATAATTGAAGTGTTACATCTGGTATCTTGTTCTCTAAATTTATCTACAGAAGTAGTTCAAATTGGCGGGTCGTCCCTGGAAGCTCATAATTTCCTGGGCAGTTCATATTCCTTCTGCTTTAAATGAGACTTTTTCGGCAGAACTGATTTTACCTGAAAACATGAGAAACAAAGATATCCTTGAATATTCTGGATTAGATTTCTCTTCCAACTAATCAGTATATGTTGCTGTTGGTGTGCCAAAATTTCCTGGGAAGATATATGAACAGCAAAGTTTGTCCACTCTTTTGTTGCCTAAATTTGTTGTTTGTTGCTAGAGTTTGATTTTTTCTTGAGTGGTTCTCTCTATTTATGCAAGATTAGCATGCTTACGATAGTAGCACATGACTTTTGTGTATACCCCCTATCTGAAATTGAAAAACACAAGAAACTGGTGATTTTTCTTTACATGTAGCTGACAGGTTACTTATTTTTCTTCTTCTCATTCTGTTCTTTTCAGCCACAGTTCAAGCATACTTAAGACTGCAGAAGCCTGTAGCACAGCTTCTGCCTCACATTAATGAGTTAGAATATGATATCTTTGGGGAGATAGGTGTTCCTTCTACAAAGGTTTGCAACAAGCCTTTATAGCTAGCTCTATTTGTGTTGGTGAAATAAGATACACTTAACATAACATTACTTCATTTAAATAGGTTGCTGTCCTATCCATGCACCGGGCAGGTTTATCTAACGTTACGGATGTGGTCTTTGGCGTCCTTTCTGATCCACTGAGTGTTCCCATTAACCCAGTGTTCATAAGCGTGCTTAAGTCGTCTTTTGTGGAGCTATTTCTTCTACAGTCCAACTTGACACTGACCAACACAACTTTCGGAGAGCCCTCTTCATTTGAAATTCTGAAGTTTCCTGGTGGAATCACATTAATTCCTGAGCAATCTCCTTCAATCTGGAGCGTACCACAGATCCTCTTTAATTTTACTCTTAACAACCCCATTTATGAGATTAGAGAAAAGTTTGTTGAGTTGAAGACACAGTTGAAGTTGGGTTTGGATCTGATGCCTGATGAGGTATACTCGCAAAACTGTTGACTTGATAATTTTTTGATGAGGTCTTACTTACTTTACTTTTTACAGTGTAACAATTGTTCTGGACGAGAATAATGTGGTTCAAAATTTCCCAAGGTTGATATTTAAACATACAGAAATTTGCACATTTTGATGAAGTTCACATCAAGGGATAATCTGTCTGCAATTTTGAAAAGAGGAAACTGAAATTGTATTTGTTACTTGCTTGAATAGCTTGGTCCTAAGTTATTTATTCCCAGTGATACAACTTTTCATCACAAGATTATAAGTTTTTTTTCGCTTGTCTGCAGACCGTTTACATACAGGTAACAAACAATAATGGATCTACTAGAGATCCTCCAGTTGTAGTTGAAGCTTCAATTACTTCAAACTGGGGGATTCTATTACCTCAGAGAATGAGACAATTGGCCAAAAAACTTATGGGGTCTCCAAAAAATCTTGGCCTTGACATGTATGTTTTTGGTAAAGTTAAGGAAGTCAGTTTATCTTCTTCTCTAAAGCATTCCCTTGACGTTTTGCCACCAACTCCATCGCCGTCTCCATCTCCATCCCCAGATTTACCATTTTATGGATCTGATCCTCCAGCTCCTGTGCCCAACTTTCCTCTTTCAGCACCTTGCTCTAACTTTGATGTATATGCACCTTCTGATCCAAGCCCAGAGAATGATCTTGACTATTTTTCTGCACCTTTACCAGCAGAAAATGACCCAAAGTGTCGTTCTGGGCTTTCTCCAAGTTATTCACCAATCTCTCATGCCCATCCACCTAGTCCTAATTTATCACCAAGTTCTTCTACTCCTTCCACAGGATCTATAGCACAGACTGGCCCTTCTCCTTTACCTGTAGTATCTTTTGGTTCTGGTCGTGGCTGGGAAAATGAAAATGGCAGAAGATTGGCGTCGCCACCACACTCATTGCCCTCAATCTCAGCTTCCTCTATGTGTAAGTTGCTGCTTCCAATACTTTGATTCTTAGTCCCATCATGTGAGTAATTATTGATGAGAAATGCATTCCCAAATAATCTATGTTGTTCAACACCACTTTGGTGTAGGAGATCTTGAGTTTAATGGATTTAATCTGATCCTGATGATAGCTGGAATAGGGTTTGTTTTTAAAGATAAAAAAACCTAAAAATTGATTCTTAGATATAGGACAAAGATAACCTAGGATTTACACACCCAGGCTTTACTAGGATTAAGCTGTCCTTTAGAATACCAGCAAAACCTTAGAAATCTGTGCTTTATTTCGAATTTACACTTGAAGGGATAGGATTAGAGTTTTTCTTTTGCATCAGGATAGTTTGGCATTTGACCTTTTGTTGCTGACCACTTGATTGGATGTTATTGTTGTGGTTCACTTCTGATGCTATATGTTGATTCATGATGCCTTAAGTAAGTTTTTGATGATATTTAAGTCTCTCTTTGTTATGCTTAGTTCATTTCTTGCACCCTACTACCCGCAAAGAGGGAGACAAGGGACAATAGTACAATAGAGATAACAGAAGTTTGTGAATCTTCACATTCATGATGATTTGACTGTCTTTGGATACAACAGATAAGCCGATTAACTAAGGTGTGCATTTGCAGATCCTGCGCTATCCTCTCCCTACCATATCTGTTGGGTTTGCTTATTCGGCCTCTTCATATTCCATCTTCTTTCTTACCCATTTTGATGACACTTGTGCCACATTCTACTGAAAGCGGAGTTACCAGCATGCGTCATGGCAGGTTACAGTTTTGCTTTGGCTAGGATGATAAAAAGTTTGGCAGAAGGCTTTGGTTTGTAGGAAGACAAGGAATGCTAGTATTTATGAATCAGAAAGCTGCAGGTTAAAGCCATAAAGGTGGCTGGCCACTCTCTTTAAGTGCGAAATATTTGGACGGTATTTTCTGGGATGATATTCCCGAAGGGAATAACTCCTCGAGACTGTGAAGGCTGATGATGAAGTTACTACTACTACTCCACTGCAGTCTTTCAAGGAAAGCCTAATTGAAAGCAGTGCAGGCTCTCCTTGAACATCTGCAACGGGCTAACCGCAATTATACAAATACATAGGAGACTAGCTAGATGATCGCAAATTAATGTTCTCGAGTATATATTGATGCTAATACCATTATTAAGCAATTGAGGATGTTAATTGCAGATGAGTTTTCATCCTTTTCTACTCTGCCTTGCATGCCTTGGATAAAAAAAAAGAGAGAGGTTACTGTAGCAATCTCGCTTTTTGCCATGTGTATAGTCTCTTCTTTTGACAAGTGGTAGTTTTCATTTTAAGTTGAATTTTTGCTCCACTACTTTCTTTCAGTAGCCAAAAATCATAAACAACTCTCCTCCGAATTCTTTTCTTCTTTCTCTTTCTGCTTTTGCCTTCAATCCTTATCTTCCTCTTTTTTCTTCATCTTTCTTTTTTGCCCTTAAAAATTTTTTTAAAATTAATTATGCTAAGATTATTTTCTTACTATTGTTTTAGATGATTATTGTTAATCATGAAAAGGTATCATAACAATTAATTGATTTATGTTGTCACTTCTTCCTCTATCAATTTTAACTCTTTAATTCAAAATTTTGCTTTTCCCCTTTTTCTTTTCCTTCATCGTAATTTTTCTTTGCATTTCATCCTCCCACTCAATCAGTGCATCTTTTCCTCCTTCCTCTATTATTAACTAGATGTATGTTTTTTTACACGAGAATGAATATTTCTTTTGTTCAAAAATCATGATTCATGATCATCTCTTTTTTTAGAAGAAGCATAGACAATAGATCTTTTATCTCTACTCTTGCTATCTAGTATATTATATATTTTTTTTATTCCTGTTTTTTTCCCTGATTCAAGCTGCCATATATGGACTTAATTTTTTTTCATTAATTATATTTTATTTAGCGTTTATCATTTTTCTTTTTTTTGCCTCTTTATCCTGTTACCATGGTGTATTTATTTATTTTGGTTTGATCTCTTTGATATTCATTAAGTCTTCTATTATTTTGGTTTTGCAAGTCAATTCTCCTTTAGTAAGGTTCGTTTTAAATCTAAATGCGAAATTTGTATTTTGCAATTCTGATGTTTTAGTTCCTTTTCAATGCATAATTGAATCTTGCACTTCCTTTAGTAATTTGTATATAAAAGGTAGTACCATTGGCCCCTCTCAATAACATGAGATATGAGTGATTGTGTAAACAAGTTTTTCATTTCCAACTTAACCTAGCAGCCCACAGGATAGCATTTGCAACTCCAGAAAGAGCATTAAAAATGTCAAAAGAAACGGAGGCTAGTTGAGCCTCGGCAACATAAAGCAACAATGAACAACAATCCACTTCATCCTCTTCAAGCAACTAAAGGAGCAGCACAAGAAGGCTAATGAAAGAGCTACAGAAAAAACAACAATTACGAAAATAAATAAGCTTTCGGAAGTGCCAAGGAACGAATTACTGGAACTTAGCCATAGTCAATCTAAGGACTAAAACAAGGCTCCGTCATGTAACAAAGCGAAACCAACCAAGACTTGACATATCAATACAACAAAATTACTGTCAAAAAGCCTACGAGCAAAAATGAATAATCCGGATGGACATAGAAAAATACTTTAAGAGCACAAAGACTAGCTAACTAATATAGGAGGGAGAAATGGGTTGAAAGGTATAGGGGAAAGAGTGTAAGCGGGGGAAGTGAGAGGTCTCCCACTTACACTAAAAAAAAAAGACTAGCTATTTAATATCAAAAGCTACCGCAATAATTCTATATATATATTTTATGGAATGGGTTAGATGGTATAAGAAAAGGAAGTGCAAATGAGAACTCTCCTGATTGAACCCTCCCACTTATACACTTTAAAAAGAAAAAAACTAGCTATCTAATATCAAAGGCCACATTAATTAATAATTCTACATGTTTTTACACTTACCAACCTATCACTCTACCCAAGCCATCTCAAAGGTCAAGTTTTTCAGTCAAAGAACCCCAACCGTCACAAACTAAGGCACACAAATATAAACATGAAATTTTGAATAGTAGAAATAGATAATCTAACATAAGTCTAATAACAAAATAAACACATTCATATAATACTTAAAGAAAATATACAAATTTTTTTTTACTAATTTAAATTATCAGAAACAAAAGATGTATGTAATGTATAAAAGAACATATTGTAATAGTAAAAAATGCAAAATTTGTTTAAAATATACTAGAGTTGTTGACAAGTAATTACAAATGTTCTATTGCTGTCCACCTAAATCTTTATGGTTTCATTTGCTGAAGTGTATGGCTAGACAGGGACCGAGATACATTGGGGCAGTAAGGTTATTCTACCTCTGTCCCTCTGAAAATCTATGAATTATATATATGCAGAAATTATAACTATTGCCTCATAATTATGGAGTCTTGTCCCACTATCTTTCAATAAGATATTTATAAACGTTATTCTTTGTTTGTCACCTTTTTTTTTTTTAACTTGGTCTTTAACAAATCAACAAAATTAAAAAAAAAAAAAAACCATATCACCGCTCACAATTGGGTCAAAATCAATCAATAAGGACTCAATTTTATCAATTTATTCTTCCTCACGTTTCAGTGTACTTTTAATCCACAATTCATTTGAAAAATTTTTATCTATACATTGAAACTCACAAAAATTAAGCTCTTTTTTTATTTCATCTTCATTGGAACTCTTGCCTTTACAAAAACTCATGTACAAATAGGATTCCAAAACTCTGATGGTGAAAACAAGAAGCTATGTTACATAACGAGCAAGATGATACTTTTGAAATGTCAGTTTGTCTTTTCACATATCCTGAAAAGGGAATTTTGCTTACCCTTGCCTTTGGTGGACGGTAAATACGCCTCATTTTTTGTAGTCTGTGGGATGATGTAGAGAAAAATATATTCGTAATTCATATATAGATGCATTTGGTGACAATTCGGTGGGAAGGACCAAGGGACATTTTAATATTTTAATACTTTTTTTGTCATCAGCTTGGTCTGTTGTATTATTCTGTGCATGGATGACACTTATTAATTAATATTACCCATGAAAAAAGAAAAAAATTTGCTAAAGTGAATCTCAACCGTGGCTTACATTGATAATAGATAAATAAAAATTTTCTAGTGTAATGTCAGGCACATGAGGACTTAACATCAATTTAATGAGTTTTGAGGACCTTAGCAGTACATAGTTAAAAATTAATAACTGCCAGTAGAGTTAGTTAGAATGCTGATGCATTACTAAGTCGGTGGAAATGAGCTGAATATAAGCAACTCTGATGAATTGTAACAACCAAGCTTGATGAATAATAACAAATCCAATTTCTGTTTTCCCTCTCAACTCTCTCTCTAAATTCTTATCCCTATCCTTGCTTATTTTTGCATTTCTTTATGATCAGGAACTTGAGTTCTTGACATGTAAGTATCTCTCAGCACTTACACACCATATGTTGGATGGACCGCGCTGCTCACCGCCTGCCAATAAGATAAACTAGAAACATAAGCATGGCTTTTCCGAAGAGAGGGGAAGTTGCTTTAGTTGCCACCATCGCCATTTTAAGTTTGGTTTCTGTATCTTGCTTATTCATTCCTTATATGTTACTACAATATCTCTCCCCTGCATAGTGCATACTTTAACTTGAACTCTTGACTTCAAATGTTTGACAGTGATAACCTCACCACTTGTTTAATCTAGCTGTTTATTGTTTTGGCGATAAAACCAACTTATGGTTGCAGAAATTTCCATGACATCAAACATCTCAAAGGAACATGAAAATTAGGCGGATTGCCTTAAAACATTTCATACAGCAAATCTTCGTCGAAGGATGAAGGGCTTTTTGTCGAGAATCTTATTTATTTATACCTTCAATAATTTTGGAGTTGATGGAAAGTAGAAGCCTGAAATCATCTTCTTTAGGGATAAATACAGATTCATTCTTGGAAATAAGGCATTACAAACATCTATCTTACTCAAATTGCAACTGGAACTGAAAACCCTTTCATCTTTCCCTGATATCACCAGTATAATTGATAGTTGATGCCAATGGGGTGATCATCAAACTTGTGATGGCCACCTTTATGTGAGTGGAAGTTCGCTTTTGATGTAGAATATTACAAGGTAAAGGGAAGGAGAACACTCGATACAAAAGCTCGCCTACTCTCATAGCCGAGATGTATTCCGATTTTTATCAGTAGAGCTATAGCTGCCACGGTTGTATGGAAAAGTGACTTGAGTATTGGCCTGTAAGTCTGGTTCTTCAAATGCTTTGACGTCCTGTCCCAAAGTTACTTAGAAAGAACAGTAAAAGAGGAAGACAAAATGTAGATAAGTTACAACAGCAAGCATAATCTGCCATTAGCATGTACATTTGACAATTCACAGCAAACCAATAACACACTTTATTTCAAAGCAGCCACCAAGGTTCCACAAACATACTACCTCCCAGTACATACAAATTAATTCATAATCTTACCTACAGTACTAAAACCTTCCATCCTGATCTCTAAGATTCAAATTCAAGACAAAAACCTAAAGCAAAGTTGATGTAATGTTCATGGAACAACCCTCAATACAAATGACTGATGTCATCTATTGCTATTTCTTGTATGCTTAATGACGGTAAAAATGGGTGCGTTGTCAGCAAAAACTTCATGGCCATCATTAGAAATGGACTCCAGCTTCCAAGCAGGACCAAGAAACCATGAGGTTGCAACACCACCTATTAAGCCTCCAAGCTGAGAATTTAAGCATCATGTCAGGACAATCATACGGGATCTCTTCAGAATGCAAAGGGGAAAAATTGCCAAAAGGTACAAGGGTATGCTTAACAGGATGCTGACTGGGAAAACATTTCTTTCCAACATAATGATTCTCCCCAACGAAATAATTTCTCAAGCTGTAGATTTCAAAACCCAAGATCACCAGATTGGACATGAATAATGTTATTTAGCTGTCAGCACACTGTACTTGAAGTCCATCTATTAGAATTAACCCTCTCAATACTCGAATAACTGCTGTGGAAGTTTTTACTTGGTGAAATATTTCTGCCAAGAGTGATTGCCAATAAAAATCAACAACATTCCATAATACAGAAAATAAAGTTTCTACACTTACGTGTCCCCAGTTATCAATGCCTTTAGACAAAACCCCAATTGCCTACAGGATAAATAACCCATGGTGTTAGATGAAATATATTAACAAGGTCAAAACAAAGTGGAAAATGTAGCAGACGTATTCTCAGATGTCAGAGTTTAAACAGAGAAAATGCATATGAGATGAGACTAAACTTGAGAACAATTTACAATCGAAGGGAAAATAATTGTTGTACTTTATGGAGAACGAAGAAAGCCAGGAACACCACAGATACTGCTTGTTGAACATCAACAGGTTCAAGGAGTAATCATTGTTTTACAGTTCTTGAGATGACATTCGGTTGACTCGGAAGCTTGCTAGACTTGGTGAAAGGAAGGCATTCAAATTCTAGATGATAATAAAAGGCATACCATATTTAGAACAACCACATTCATTATATGTCGTAAATCTTGCTCGCTGCCCTTAATCATGCCCTTATGCCTCAAGACGAAAACAGCAAAAGATCCAACCTGATGATAGAGCCAATAAGCAAATTAGAGGCAAAACTTTAGTACTTCTTATTGAAATTGGTATATGATCCATAATCTCAACATTGTGTAATCTAGATTGATGATACTATACAAGATAACCCTAAAACAAGCTGACCTTAAACAAAAACACGGTGCATTGAAACCAAATCATGAAAATTGACAAAGTTATGCCATAAATGTTAGCTGCAAGATGTAATAATAAAGGAGTCAATTTTTCATTCTGGAATTCAAATTGGGAGGAACCTTGTTTATGTATGGGTAAAAGGAAAAAAACCAGCTTTAGGAAATCAAGAACTTACTAATCCAAATATTGCTCCAGATGCGCCCACTGCAGGTGCTTTAGATAGCCAATAGCTCATTGCAGAACCTGATCTTTAAATAGAAAAATCAGAATGAGATGCAAAATCATTGTTTCTTTTAGGAAAAGCAAGCAATCCTAGTTTAAGGACGTATGGGTTTTTACTTGCAATTGCAGATGTGATATAAACAGCAAGGTATCTTCTAGGACCACTAATGTTCTCGACTGCAGGACCAATAGAGTTTAAAGAATAGCAATTCACCTGCAACCCCTAACTGTTAGGATTCATAAAAGTGAAAGACAAATGAAAGATGAAAATTAGCTGAAAAAGTTCAAATCGCACCATGAGATGCCCGATATTGGCATGCAAAAAGGACGATGTGGCTAGCCTCCAAAGTTGCCCTTTATCAATTAGACTATTAATCTGCACATGGTAAGTGTGATGTAGTTACCACACAAAGTAAAGCTTTATAAGATGATAGGAAGTAAATGTTTAAGTAATTTTATTGCTTCCTTTTAGGCTTAAAATTCTCATTTTCAGTCATAAGACTAACCTTGGCACCCCAAAATAATAGCTTTCCTTGAGTTGCAATTTGTGCTACATAGATTCTGCAGGTTGGAACCAGAGAGAAAAGCTGTTATTGTTTCGAACATTAAATGCTTGGGCAATTCAAATAATTACTTGAGAGTCTGGTTTAGTGTTCTTTTCTTCGCTCCTTTTTTGGGGATGGCAGGGGTGACAGGTATGCAACGTGGTTGAAACTGAAAAAATTTACTCACAAGTAGGACCATCAAATCCACCCATAATTTACTACTTACATGCAGATCCTCAAGTGCAATTTCAAGAAAGCAATACTCACAAAACATTAGCAGCTAACAGGATGTTGGTCCATTTCCTTCCGTTGAATGAGGATCTTCTAGAAGGTTTTGAGTATGTCTTCCTAACATGGCTTGAGTCGTTTTCATCTTCACCACTATTAAAGAAATATAATGCCATACATGTGGAAGATATAGAGTCATGTGTCCATTGAAGAATTTTGGAACCAGAATATAGGTTGGCCCTTTCATTCCAAACATCCCTCAAGAAAGGCAAATAGCCAAGGTCAAATATGCTCTGCATTTAAAGCAATGCCAGGCGGTTACATTTTCAACTATGTAATCATATCAGGACCAGGAAGAAGTTAAAATTTATCATAGGCACGACAATTTCCATTCTGACAGCCTTTCCAGATTGAAGAACCATATCAAGAGCCAAAGTATGTATCATTCACTTGTACTTCCTAGTTGTTCGAATTCCTTCAACTAGAAATCTCAAATCAATTCACCATTGCGGAGTTTTGCGCAGTCACAAATGCAATTTTAAGCAGAAATCAGCTAGTAAATTCTTATTCTCAACTCTTTTATGCAGCACAAGCGAAAAGATAAAATATACCCAGCGTAACCAAATTAGCAAAGAGAAGTAATAGGGGAAAAAAAAAAAAAGTTTCCATCCATTTCCTTTCCTTGTGTTTTATATGAAGTTATCTTTCCTAATCATCCATATATGCTCTCCATTCACTCATTTCCATATCGTATAACTTAAGCTACTGAACGTGTATAACGATGAAGAAAGATTGATCATTAATATGGATCAGAACATAAAACTATAGATGAATTTTCATACATATTCGTAAACTAGTTCAGAATTATACTATGCTACAAGCAAATTGCAATCTTTGGGAACTATTACAAGGTCTCATTCGAGAAAAGATTGGAACTTACCCTTTTTGGGAGAAAATGGCGTGTTATAGGAAGTAAATACCTTGAAGTTGGGGGAGGAGGGTGCGGAGGGAAGAAGAAAGTGCAGGTGGATGCGGTGGCGAAGGAAGTCACCCAGGCGGAGAGCGGCAGCGGTGGTGATGAGGTGGGCTGCTGTGGGGCCCACCTGGGATACTGGGAATGGGAAGAATTTGGGGTGGAAAGCTGCTGAACCAACCATCATATTTACTAAATATTATTTAGCAGTAGTATGATTGATTATTCCCCATGTTCCAGTGAAAACTGCAAATGCAGCAGCAGATTCACCAGCAACCCCAGAACTCAAATGGGCACTTCTTTCTTGCAATGATCCGTGGACAACCAATCAATACGCGATTGGATTGAGATTTTCGACATATGACTGGACTGGGGCAGCTGCTACTCGTTTATGTAGTTATCCTTTTATAGAAAAATACTCTAGTTTTGATGTCCAAACTTTGGCAAATGATCAGTTTTCGTCCCCAAACTTTGGACATACAAATATGATACCTAAACTTTCAACTTTTGAGCACATTTAGTACCCTTGATAGTTTTTTTCCCAAATTACTACTAGAAAGAATCATGTGATAGTCACATGTCCGGCAACTATTGTATAAAAAAATATCAAAAAATGTAAAATATCCTTTTGATGAAATTACTAGTCATTAAACTTAGTACTTAGTATCAGAAGGATATTTTACTTGATAAAATTATTAGTTCTTAAACTTAATACTTAGTTCTAAAAGGATATTTTACATGACACATAGTGTTGATGAAATTACTAATTTTTAAACTTAGTACTTGGTATTAGAAGGATATTTTACTTGATAAAATTATTAGTCTTTAAACTTAGTACTTAGTTCTAAAAGGATATTTGACATGACACTTAGTGTCAAAAAGATATTTTACGTTTTTTGACATTTTTTATACAATAGTGTCAGAAATATGACTATCACGTGACTTTTTTGGTAGTAATTTTGAAAAAATTCATCATGGGTACTAAATGCGCTAAATAGTTAATCAATCAGGTGCTAGATTTGTCATTGTCGAAATTTTGGGAATTAAAACCGCTCGTATGTCAAAATTTAGATATCAAAATTGCATTTTTCTCATCTTTTTAAACAAACTGATTCACACTCCGCCAATGGTTATTTTCCTTGAAATAATGGATTTTGAGGAGGATAGGTAGCTTAATTTCATTACTGTTTCTGCTTAACACTACACAATTAATGAATTTTATTTTTGCTTTTTATATGTGGATAAGAAACATTTTCATATAAAGTAATTGATGCTTATGCATATAACATATTAATCTTGTATATATTGAGAGGATGAAAAGATATACATTGGCAGATACGGTGACATATTATAAATGTAAAAATTAAAATTAAAATTTAATATAAAATTAGATGATGGCATGCATCTCTACTATAGCGTCAATATATATAAGATTAATCTATATATAAAATTTGTTTTTCTGGATCATTAGGGTAGAGAATGTGTGATTTCTAGGTGCGAATCAACAACCACATTTGTCTGTTGGTGGAATGAAAGAAATTGAGATCTGTACATTGAAGATTACCAAAAGTATATAATTGCCTAGGCCATTGGAAAACTTTAGACCGTGCAATCCTAATTTATCATGGATCATTGCATAATAATCCTAGTTGTTTCTTTTGAGGTCATAAATAAATTTTCCAAATATTTTACTCCCTGGAACCGCTTCTTTCCATTTCTTTTCTGCTTGTGACCTGTTCTCGTTTATGGACTCCCGCAAAGAATTCGGTCGCCCTCCAATGTCAGAAACAGCTGTGGGATACAAATCGAGCAAACGAATTTGTGTTTTGGTTTGGTAGAAGGCGGAATAACACGCTCAACTCTGGCCAAGTCCTCCCCGGTGATCCTTTTCTTTTCCCGGACCAGTCCTCGCGATCCTTTGATGCATGATCTACTTAGAACAAATTGACTTCTCCTTTGCTTATGTGACATTCACGATGCATTTTAGCATCTCCATCCTCATGATTGGCCTGAAGAAACAATTTGAATATATCTACCACAAAAAGCTTATAATTTGTAAGTTTGTAATTGCAGAGTTGAGAGAAAAGAAAGGATTGTAATTTGTTGCAATAAGCAAAAAGTTCAGTATGCAAATCCATACCTGTTAAATGCCATCTATATTCCTGACTTCTTCAATACCATTCCCATTCACAAGATGGAGGTTGACCTTTTATTTTCGTTTTTACTTTTTTTTTTTTGGGGGGTTTTGGAAATAGGGTTAAACGCTATGCTTACCTGCCTAGAAGATTGAGTTAAGGTGAAAACTACCATATGCACGATTGACTTCTGAGGCTGTAGTTGTACAAAGCTATGGCATGTGCCAAGAGAACCACCTGTACAAATCTGATCAAAGAATTGCAGGTAGGTACGTTAGTGCTGGAGAAAGAAACTTGTACGATGATGATCAGGGTAGAATATGCTAAAACTGAACCAGACCTTGATGATCAGTGGTAGGCCAGTTGTCGAGATAATTGAAGTGCCGGTATGCCCAATCACCGAATAGGCTGAATGGCCACAGAGAAAAGACTCGCAATAGCCAATTCCGGTGTGGAGAACTACTTACCTCCTCTTCTTCTTGGAAATTATCAGCTTGTTCTTCTCGGAAATGGCTATTAGATAAACCTCTGATCTGGTAACGACAAACTGGACAAGAATTGCGAATGTGCAGCCAAGGAATAATGCAATCAGAATGATAAAAGTGTTTGCAAGGCAATTCTCTAACTTCTTCCCCAGCCTCAAACTCATCTTTGCAAACAGGACAATGAGAATCAATGGCTAGATGAGTTGGGGTGAGAACAATTGTTGGCAACGCATCAATGGCCGAAGCAGGGGTAGGAGGCAGTCCAGGCCTATCATTTTGAGTCAGCTCTTGAATCAAAGCCTCCAAACCTTCCTCCCTTGAATTTGTTTGTGAAGAGACGGCATGTCCCACTCCCAACTGGGGGACATGCCTTGGAGGCTGATCAGGACCTATGAATTGGATTATTACGCGTGCTCGATGCCTTTGATGACTTTCATCAAGATTTTGACGCCTAATTGATGGATCAAGCATGAAAGCCAGCGCATCCAGTAACTGAGAAGCGGAGGTTGTTTCAGGCCTCGCGAGATCTTCAGAAAGGAGCCTAGGCCTTGAAACATCAAGCTCATGCCTAATCTCCCCGAAACAACGTGGACATATGATTTCAGAAGGATTTGTGGTAGTAGTTCTGATTGATCTTTGGCAATGGCGACACCAGTAGAAATGGTATGTTCTCATTCTCTGGACTCCATTGACAACAACCCGGGAACGAGGAGTCAACGACATGCTCAATTTGGTATTGATGTGCAAGAAGGAATTAAAGGTGGACAAGAGGGATTCATGGCTGAAGCTTTTATAGAGTTTGGACATAATTTGAACAGAAGAGAAAGGAATGGCTTTCTGGAATTGCACATGCGATTTAAGAAGCATTGCTAGTTTTCCAGCTTTCTTTGCTTAATCCTTTGTGTCTCCCATGTTCCAAGTAAAGGATGTGTGAGAAATGATGCAAGCCCAAACATACCTCCTGGAAATTGTAACAATTAATAGTCTCCTTCTTTCCTCTGAATGCCCATTTTGGTGAAGCCATTAACATATGCTTGTGTTTGAAGTTGACCATCTCAGCTTCAGTGCCTTTATCGGGCATCCTTTCTTCTTCCTTTTTTTTGGGAGCTGCTTGATTGCAGGAAAACAAGTGGGATACGTCAACTTCTTCCTTTTTTTTTTTTTTTTTTTTAAAGTCTTGTTAGTTGGTAGCCGGGTGCAAACGAATCGAACCGTTCGCTCAACTCGAGCTAGTCGAATCAAAGTCGAGTTCGAACTCGATTTCAAAATATTAAACTCGTTAGCTTGCGAGCTCGAGAATATATATATATATATATATTATTTTTATTTTAATAGTAAAATTACATAAATATCCTTAATATTTTTATTATTTATTAAGAAAAAATTTATTTTATTTATTTTTTAAGCTCGTTAGCTTGCGAGCTCGAGAATATATACATATATATTATTTTTATTTTAATAGTAAAATTACATAAATATTCTTAATATTTTATTATTTATTAAGAAAAATTTATTTTATTTATTTTTTAAAAATAAAATAATTATTTTTATTTTTTCGAGCTCGAATTTCAAAATTATCAGTTTGTCGAGCTCGAGCTTCAAAATTGTCAGCTCATCGAGCTTGAGCTCGAATTCGATGAAATTAAGTCAGGGCTCATCTCAATAAGGCCAACATTCGACTCGATTTTGCTCGTTTGTAGCCCTAGTTGGTAGGTATCGAATATCTTTGTGCGCACTTATGATTAAAATGCACCTTCTTGACCATCAAACTTGCTATTAATCATAAGTTGTGTGTTTAGATAGAAGAATATGTAGAAAAAAATTTTAGAATAATATCGTAACACTTTTTATTATTAATATATGTGATATGAAAATATAATTGAGAAGATAAAATGATAATTGAAGAATGTGTTGATGGTGCAACTAACAAATTTTTTTCAAATAATGATCAATTCAAATAAACCGACTTGAATACATCCTTATATGCATATATAACTTTCCTCCTTAAATGTGTCATTTTGAAATCTTTTTGAACCGAACTATTTTTCAATATTAATGTACCTAAAAATGTAGCAACACATTATAAAGCATAATTAGTATCTGAACTCTTTAGTTCTGGATTTTTGATCTTGCTTGTTTAATCTTGGGATGTTATGTAATTCAATTAGCATATCTGCAATCTAGAATTCTTCAATTCGATTGAGTAGACATGAATAAATTTGGCACGCTTAATGGTATTGGGTTAAGATGGCAATTAGGTCCAAAAAGATGTATTTTGTGCCTACACCGGGTTCTCCCAATCTACAAGGGCCGGTTGAGCCGAGCTGACCCAAAATACCCAACCGAGCCGACTCCCAAATCCGGATTGGGTTTGTCGCATATTTCCGCCATCCCTCCGTCAACATCAAAACCCCAACTTCATCCCCTACCCCGAATTCCTTTCTTTCTCTCTTACTGAGACTCCTTCGCAGAGAGAGAGAGAGAGAGAGAGGAAAAGGAGGAATTAAGTTCCCCTTCCCATATACTCCATGAAAATCTCCTTATAATCTCCCAAAGCTCAAGAAAGAGGTAAAGAAAAATCGAACGGACAATGTCCCACTCAAATTTTCAAACAGCCCAAATCATGCCAATCAAAACCATTCCGTCCACCCAAACCTTATCGTCCAAAATTTCACTTTTACCTCCTTCCACTGTTCCTCTCTACCCACTCCCGTCGCAGGCCGCCGCTGTTAAGCTTTGCAAGCCTCTTTTAATTAAAGCCTCCTCCACCTCCTCCTCCTCGTCGTCTGGGTTGGTTGATAGAGTTGGAGGCACTGTTCCTCACCTGGAGCGGTGTTTTCAGGCTCTGCCGGCGGTGGATTCCGCGGCTGCTTCGTTGTCGTCGTCTCCCGTTATGAAGAAGGATTACGGAGCTTTTGGTGCTGTTACGTTGGAAAAATCGAAGCTTGACATGACGCAGAAGCAAGCCAAGTCTAGTCCCGAGGTTTGAGATTTTTTTTTGGTTGAAAATTCTTGTAAAGTTGGTTCATTTCTGCTGCTATTTAACTGGCAATCTTGTTTTAGTTTGCATATTGATGTCCTAATTTTGTGGTTAATTTGTTCAATGTTAAAGAAGTTTTCTGTTCCTGTTGTATGAGTTAGAAATATGACTGGCTTGATATGGCGGACAGTGATGTTTAATCGAGACTAGTGGTTTACTTCTTTTTTGGAAAGTAATTGGTTTATTTGTTAAAGTGAGAAGATAAAAAATAGTATGGGAAATAACTGGATTACTTGTTTGGTGTTTTCCTCCTATAGTATGCGGTTGCTGAAGTGCAACTTTAGAGAAATTAAGACTTTTGTATTTGTTTGTTTCAAGGTTGAAATTTCGGCTATATATCCTTTTGGACTTTTGACTGTTTGAATGGAATTCTAGTCTGAGAACAAGCAGGATTGTTTATGGTTGATTTTATGAGAGTTTGCTGAGAAGTGCAGTGACAGGTTTTATGATATGTGTGGCATACTAACCCAGAAATTAGTTGTTAAGATTTTCTTTTGGTTTTTGGTATATTTAAGGAGGGTGCTGTTGGTTTATTTGAGCAGAGAGTGATCTTTTGAGTCTGTTTCTAAAGTTTCCCATTCTTCAGAGTACTGCTGCTTTAATAATAACAGTTGGCTTTGGAGCTGCATTTGCCTTTTGTTTTGTGGCTCAACTTGTGGAATTGCTTTGTACTGTTATTGGGTGGATTAAGATCTAATTTGAAGACATTGCTGAAGTAAATATACATGTTTTACATGAACCTGGATCTTAATTCACATTTTAAAATCTTTTTATTGCGGCATTCGTCTTCATTAGGGGCAAAGCGCCCCTTGCCTTTACATGTATTCGACCTGGAAGCTTCTTGTTATACATTTGAAATGATCATTTTACATGGTAGCAAGCTACTACCATTTTAGGTGACTTGCTTAAAAACTTCCATAATACAGCATTATAGTGCAATCTGGAAAAAACAACTATAAAAACTATACTTACTACATTGAAATGTAGTTAACTAATTGGTCTTACTTAACTACAATAGTAGCCACAGCTGGTTTGCTGCCCCTTAAACAGGAGCTAGCCTCCCAAGAAAGAAAAAAGTACTTCTCTTGTGGCTTATCTTACTGGTTGACTAACATGACAGCTCTTTTGGTAATAATTTGGCTATTACTTGTCAATGTGGCAGCTGGCAACTGGTGGAGGTGGTGGTGATATTGGAAAGAAAATTAATCATGGTGGTGGTGATGGGGGTGATGATGATGGTGATGACGATTCCTACTTTGATGACTTTGATGATGGTGATGAGGGGGATGAAGGTGGACTTTTTAGGCGAAGGATTGTATTCCAGGAGGTAAAGGCATTACACAAACTGACAAAACTGTGCTTTTGTTACTACTTTAGACTGATTAAATATAATAGATTTGACATTTATATATGAATAATGGCCTTCTACATTTTGGCAGTTATTTGACCGAAAATTTGTTGATGCGGTATTGAGTGAGTGGCAGAGGACAATGATGGATTTGCCAGCTGGATTTCGGCAAGCTTATGAAATGGTAAATCATTTTTGTTTATTGATATTTGCAGGAGTAGCCTTAGGTTGTTTTACTGATGTTTGGTTGCATTCAGGGTTTGGTGAGCTCTGCTCAAATGGTGAAGTTTTTGGCTATTAATGCCAGGCCTACTACTACTAGGTTCATTTCTCGTTCGCTTCCTCAAGGGCTGTCTAGGGCATTTATTGGCAGGTAA
Organism: Coffea arabica; assembly: GCF_036785885.1. Taxonomy (NCBI): domain Eukaryota; kingdom Viridiplantae; phylum Streptophyta; class Magnoliopsida; order Gentianales; family Rubiaceae; genus Coffea; species Coffea arabica. The sequence continues at coordinate 20,339,492 of NC_092312.1, read as the reverse complement.
TTTAGCTAATCCTTTCTTTAAAACTGGTGAATGCAATTTCAGACGTCATGATTTGATTTTTGCATAGATTAGTTGCGCATTTTGGACAAATGTTCATGGGTTTGGGTAAGTGTTATATCACAGGGTGCATTGAAGGAAGTCTTAGTTTGTTCTTGGAGATTTCTTTTGGGTTTTATGTTTTTCTTGTGGTTGGGGGGACTGGAAGGCAGCTGAGCTGGAATTGGTTTGATTCTTGATCCTTGTCACGCCCAAAGCCTGAAGATTTCAAACATTGTTTGGTCAAGAGCATGAAGTATGGCACCTTGGAATTTCCTTTCATTCCTGAGTTTATCATTGAACATTGTATGGAAGACCTTCAATGTATGCCTGATATTTGATTACATAGCTCGCTGTAGTTGGGCATACTTCTTGTCTTCTGAGTTTTAGGTGTCAAGATTTGTGAGTTGTTCTTTCCATTATTATTAATTTCCTCTCAACTCATTTGTTGGTTTTCAGTGTTGATTCGCCTCTTATTTTATTGGAAATCTTGCTTGAAATGTGTATCTGTAGTTCGTATTAAGGTTATGCATGCATCAAATTGCTAGGGAAGTTAACAGAAAAGATGCTCTATGATTTAGAAAATGATGCTGAAATTGCATGTCCCTTTTGGCATATCCATGTATTATTATCTGAAAGTAAGTGGATCTCATAGTATTGAAACTGGAGTTTTTTTTCCCAGTCTGATGGGGAAATCAGTTGTCTCTTTGGCTGGTTTAATACCTGATATTGATTGAGAGAGACGAATTTAAAATGGAAAGATGAGCAATGACAGAGAGGGACTCCTAGATGATTGTAAGATAAAAGTTGTTAAAAAGTGTTATGTTGCTGGATGAGCTGTAGTTTTATCCGCAAATATTCTTTCTTTATGCTGATAGGTCTTGCATAAATGCGGTAAATATCTGATACTTCTCTTTTAGTTGGACATGCCAGGATAAGTAGAATGAGTTGCAAACGTGGTTATGGAGGAACCAAAATGAAGAAACTAAAACACATACTGAAGTCTGCTGGAGTACCCCATTGACTGGAAATACACGTGCATCCCTAGTGAAATTCTCAGTATTGTCATGTTTTGATTGGTTGTTATGCATTTTATGGCCATGTAATGTTTCAGTGATAATAACTGTGGTTGCATTCATAAGGTTGAACCTGTATATTTGGTGAAAGCTCCATTATGTGTGTCATTTTTTGGAGATAGAATGGTCACGTTTTTTCAAGTCTTCAAATATTGAGGTCAAATCAGGATCATTACGTTCTAACATTCTACATATCTGAGTAATGTACTGATAATATTTGTAGTTTGCTTTCTGTTAGCTTTACTAGTATTAACAGCTGGACACCATTTGCCTGTGGCCTTTCTATTCATGTAGTTTCCTTGATTATGTCCTTTATTGTGTGCAGGATGATTGCAGATCCAGCATTTCTTTATAAGCTGCTTCTGGAACAGGCAACTACAATTGGTTGCTCTGTTTGGTGGGAGGTGAAAAATCGCAAGGAGAGGTTTGAATTTTACCTAAATCATGTGAACTGACTTGAAATTGTTTTGATTTCTTAGTTCTCATCCTTTAATGGACAAATTTCTTTTGTAATTGCAGGATAAAGAAAGAATGGGATCTTGCCCTCATTAATGTGCTCACAGTGACGGCTTGCAATGCTATTGTTGTTTGGTCGCTTGCTCCTTGTCGTTCATATGGGAATACATTTCGGTTTGATTTGCAGAATACATTGCAAAAGCTTCCAAACAACATTTTTGAAATGAGTTATCCTATGAGAGAATTTGATTTGCAAAAGAGGGTTCATTCTTTCTTCTACAAGGCTGCTGGATTGTGTATGGTTGGGTTAACTGCTGGAGCTGTGCAGGGAGCAGTTTCAAATCTTGCTGCCACCAAAAAGGAGGGAAGGTAACCATTGCATATACACATAAAGAAGATCTGTTTATCAGATTCATAATTTTAGTTGTAAATTTGCCTTTTTGGTGTCTTGGTAGGTTATCTGTAACTATTCCCTCTGTAAGCACTAATGCTCTTGGTTATGGAGCCTTCCTTGGCTTATATGCGAACCTGCGCTATCAGCTATTGTGTGGATTCGATAGAGCAGTAGTGAACTATTTTGATGTCATTGGAGTGGGTCTGTTCTTTAGCACAGCCTTAAGGTATGTGTTCCTTTACATATATCAATAAATCCTGTGTGATACCTTTTGTACCAAACTTATATGGGTCAGATACATGTGTGTATACGCACTCAGGATGTAGTAAACTAATTTTTACTTCTTTGATTCTGTTTTTATTTCTTGAACACTCTTAGGACTTGCTTTTTCTGGAATTTTATTGCTTAATTGTGGTTACTTAATATCGGTCATTGGTTCATATTTGTTATCATTTTGTTGAGCTGAACAACGTTTTACTTTATATTGGTAGGTTTTGCTTTGGTCTTGTTATTCAAACTTTTACAGGAATGTGTTACTAGTTTTTTTAAAGACCAAGCAGTTGCAACAAATTGGTTGTTCAAATGTGTGCAGGGTCTTGAATGTTCAATTAGGAGAGACATCGAGGTTGGCTTGGCTTGGTGTGGAGGTGGATCCCCTGGCCGAGTCAGATCTCTTGAAAGCGTACAATAGACCATCAGAAAGTGTCAATAGGACTTCCCCTTCAAAATGGTTCATATCCAAGAATGCAATTGTTTCTGGACTTGGTCTTCTGGGCATTAAACAGTTGGAGGGCGACTCTACAACTGAGGGTGAAGCACCTACTCCAAAGGTTCGAAGGAAGAGAGTTGTGCGGAAAAAGGCGGCGAGAAGTCAAGTATAGTTTGGTAATGCAATAGCCATCACTTCAATTTTGCAGCCTGCTGTATCATCGCTGATAGTTTTGGTAAACAGTGGACTGGAGACCGGCGAGGATACATTTAATCGCGACAACCATTCTGGACGCGGATCACGGGTCAGGCGGAGAGGAGATGAAGTGGAGTGAGATGTCGGGGAATTTTTTTTCTGTTTTTTTCGTGAAACCTGTCCAATTTTAGTCTCTTCACGATTTCAATGATTAATGGATGGTGTAGAATTCCAGTGTCATATTGATTTGGTATTAGTTAAGGTGTTAAATGGCTGTGTTGGTTCAACCTCTGGAGGACAACTCATAGTAGGCTGTGAGTAAAATTTTCGTTGTGGACTGAAAATGGGTTGAAAATTCTTTTATCAACGTCCCTGATTGTAACAGGTATCTATGTCGTATGGTCTTTTATCTACAGGATCCTCTTGTGTTGATTTTTGATAGCTCTAAGAAAATTCAAATATACGAAGTTGGATGTTAAATAGTGACTGGTGAGCTGTTGAATCCTTCTAAATCTGAATTTACCAGGAACGAGATAGTTGCAGGTAAAGAAGAAACACATTCTGCGGCGAAATATTAGAAGGATTTCTAAATGAACGTAGAACAAATCAACGAATTATCGTAGTGTTTTTCTTTTATTTATTTGAGTTATCGTGGCCTTGTGTTTTGTGAAGATTTCACTATTGACTAAGGGTGTGTTCACTATGGACGTATTTGATAAAATTGAAGTTTTTGAAATTTAAATTTATTAAATTATTAAATTATTAAGTTCTAAATTTGATATATTTAAATATATATCCTAACCATATAGAAGCGAGAAGGGAGTTTTGCTACATCGAAACCAGTCCATGGTTTCGATGGTAATTCTGTAGATATTGGTAGGCATTTATGGGTGTTCGAGAGCATTCTTGTATCAGCAATTGCTTAAATAGATGAGTTTAATGTCTCTCCTTGAATGGTTGTTTTTCAAGCATTGTTGAAAAGAAGAAAGCATTTTTGTGTATTACTGATGTTGTACTTTGTGCTTTGACTATCCTCCGTTATTGAAGAAGGACTAATGGTAGCGGGCCATTTCGTGTCCTGCCGACTTTTGGCTACGGTGTAGCTTTTGCTTCTTCATCGTCGAGGAGCTTTTGCCTAAGCTTCCTTCCCAAATTCCTATCATCGGCACAAATTTATAATTGTGCACATGTTTAATTAGACATCTACCTCTATCTACGATAAAAATTACTATTTTCCTCACAAATCAAACCCATATTTTACCTACAAATTATTCACAATCAATATACATGTAGAACCCAAAAAATTCATCAAAAAATATATAAGATATATATTTCATAAAATCAATAGATATATGGGAAGGTAATTTACACACATAAAAAATATGTACGAGGGAAGAGAAATAATACCAACAATAATCTATTAATCACATCATAAAAGCAAGACTCTTAATTTTTTACCCTTCTCAACTAAACACAATAATATGACTCTCTGTAGATGACTTGATAAACAAGTCTTATAACCATAAGAAATTTTCTAATAAGATATTGATTCCTAAACAATAAAACTACCATAATCTAACTCCAATAGAATTACTAAAACCCTAATTTAACTAAAACACTATCAAATAACAATATGAAAATTTCTAATTTTGAATCTTGATTTAATATGCGGACAATACAAACTATCACCTTGTCTTTAAACAACTCAATTACCACTTTTAATATACCAAACTCATATAATATAACTCTCCACATTCTTTTAATCTCCTCGTTAGTTCCCTATCCTTTTAAGAACCAAACCACATGCACTGAAGTTTGGTCTTTTTTTCAAGAAATCCTCTCAAACTTTGCCTCGAAAAAGAAAAACAAAAACTAAAGTAACTTCGTTTTAGTCTCCAGTGCTCAATTAAGATGTCAATAATCTATAATCATCCTAGCAAGCAATTATATGTAAGTTGCAAGACCCTAAACTCTGTTCTCCACATGTTAAATGTAGAACAAATTTTAGACACTCTTCTTTATGCATTTGTTATTGTGTGTGTGTCGTTTATGCATGAGCCGCATGGCCAAATACTATTTGACCAAATCCGTAAGCGGGTAACTAGTTACAAGAAAATGTGACCATTGAAGAAAAAAAAAATCCTAATATTCTTTCGATTTTTTATTTTTTAGACAATCATTGAAGGAATTAGCCTCAAAAAAAAAAAAAAGAAACAATAATATAGAGTCCTCGAAGAAGAAGGCCGAATTTAAGTCCTCGAAGGAAAAGATGGCGGCCTTCCCGAAAGAAAGATGAAAAAAGAAACTGATAGCCAATAAATTTCAGTTTCCCCTTTACTTTCGCAGTAGTACTATGAAAAACATCCCATTAAAAGGCTAGCATGGGCAGCATTTGGGGTGCCTCAGGCTCAAAGATTAGATACAAATTAAAAGGTTCAGCACTCAGCCGCCGCATATGGTATATGCTTTCTTCATCTGCGTTCGGACCCAGCAATCATCTTGATTCCCATCGAGCCACCACTCTCCTCTCCTTCCACGGCGGAGCGTGGGGCACACAACTCACAACATGGATAGCCTCTACTCATCCATCCATTACTGGCTCGTGGACCAGCCATTGGTCAGCCAGTTTGAATGGAAACAAGGCCACACATTTGCCTCCACCCCACTCTTCCTCACCCTCACGGTCCTAACCTACCTCACTCTCACCTACGCTCTCAACCGCTTCCCACTCCTCCCGACCCTCAGCCCCAACACCCTCCGCCTCGTCACCGCCGCGCACAACCTCATCCTCTGCCTCGCTTCCCTCGTCATGGCCGTGGGCTGCACCCTCTCCACCCTCCACCAAATGCCCCACAATGATTGGACGTGGGCAGTCTGCTTCCCCGCCAACCGCACCCCTCCCCGCGGGCCCACATTCTTCTGGGCCCAGGTCTTCTACCTGTCCAAGATTCTCGAGTTCATCGACACCCTGTTAATTATTCTGAGCGGGTCGCGCTCTCGACGGCTGTCGTTCCTCCACGTGTACCACCACGCGGTGGTGGTGATAATGTGCCATCTTTGGCTCTCTACTTCGCAGACGCTGTTCCCGGTGGCGCTCGTTACCAATGCTTCGGTTCATGTGCTAATGTACGCCTACTACCTGCTGGCCGCGCTCGGGCAGCGTCCGCGGTGGAAGAGACTGGTGACGGACTGTCAGATTATCCAGTTCGTTTTCAGCTTTGGGATTTCCGGTCTGATGCTGTATTATCATTTTACCGGGTCGGGATGCTCCGGGCTGCTGGGCTGGTGCTTCAATGCCGTGTTTAATGCGTCGCTTTTGTATCTTTTCGTTGATTTTCATTCCAAGAATTATGCCAACAAAAAGAAACAATGATGATGATGATGATGAACTGCTGTCCCGGTGATTTGATTGATGTCATTGCCCTCTCTATTTTTTTTTCCTTTGGTTTCGAGTTTATGACGTAGTATTACTAGCCATATTGCCAATTAGCATGTTAAAAAAAACATTTCCTATTGCTAATGAGTAGCTGAATTTGGTAATTATGTATGACTAAAAATCAAAGGCAGAAAATTTTGATTACTTGTTAGTATTATGCATCATCTTTTTTCTCATATAAGCCGGTAATCTAACCATGCTCCACCATGGAAAAATTCCTCCCTTTTCCTTTCGAAAAGGACAAAAAGAACGTGTGTTTAGGGGATCGGAAATGGTTAAGATGGAACCAACTCTACACTACAGGAAAGGGAACATTACCCTGCTCCTGGATACTTTGAGTTCTGTTGCCCCTTTTCATTAGTTTAAGCTTAGTTAGCTTCTTAATTTACTATGCTCGTTTGGTACTGGAACCCCGCAGAAACATTTTTTTGAGTACTGGGAAATATTCATCAAGCTGTAGCAAAATAAGTTGATGAACAGAGCGAAGAGACGACAAGTTTCTCTGAGAGAATTTGTATGGAAAGTGCCAGACAGAGGCAAGGTATCAGTTGATTGGGAACCAAGGAAGGAAGCCTTCTCCCTTTCTACCTAACCCACAGGCCACCGCTTCTTAGTAGTCTCTTCGTAACTCTCCTCAACACGCATTCTCTCACTCTTATAAAACTCACACTAATCATCTTTCAGCTTCTTAATACCCCAGTCAAAGACCAAGAAGTGATACATGGCATCTCCTACTGGTGCACTTTCGACCATCTTGTTTGCCTGCCTTGTAGTTGTAACAGGTATAGAGAAGGGGGGCGGGGGATGCGTCAGTGGTTATGTTTCCGACCAAATTTTTAGTTGCTGAATGCTTCACTTCTCAGCTTAAATTTGTCAGATTTTATGACATGAAAAATGTATGTTTTCTTGAATAACAGGGATAATGCTTGCCGAGTCCACGAACTTGACCATTATAAACGGCTGCAACGAAACCATATGGCCTGGTATAACACCAAACGACAATTCAGCACCTGACACCAACATCAGCGGAGGTGGTTTTCAATTGAAGCCTGACCAATCCGTTGTATTTTCAGCTCCACCAGGATGGAATGGCAGAATATGGGGAAGAACCGGGTGCGATTTTGACAAAGAAGGCAGTGGTAAATGCGAAACTGGTGACTGCGGAAGCACCCTAAAATGCAAAACTCCGGGGCAACCGCCTGCTTCAATTGCCCAATTTGCCTTCGGTAACCTTGATTATTATGATGTTAGCCTTGTCGATGGCTTCAACTTGCCAATCACGGTAAAACCAATATCCGGTAAAGGAAATTGCAGCACCGCAGGTTGCGACAGTGACCTCAGGCCCCATTGTCCACCGGAGCTTGCAGTCAATTCCAGTGGGAAATCCATCGCCTGCAACAGTGCTTGTAATGTGTTCAACACAGACGAGTACTGTTGCAGAGGAGCATTCTCAACTCCCCTCACCTGCATGCCAACAAATTATTCAAGAACATTCAAGACCGCATGCCCTGCAGCTTATAGCTATGCCTACGATGACCCCTCCAGTATCATCACCTGTTCTGCCACAGACTATGTTGTCACATTTTGCTCGTCAAGGTATATGACTAACCTGTGATAGATTACTGTTTAATGCTGAAGTGTTTATGCATGTTAGAACCTTTTCAAGTGCAGAGGAACTATTTATCAATCATTTACTCACCAAACCTGTTTCTTTGTTTCCTTTAGGAATCAAACACGGTGCACATATCATGACAGGACGCTTACCTGTAATGAAGCAAAGGGTCCAACCACATTTTCTCCTGTGGGGAAGATGCTGCTGCTAGCTTTACCAGCCGTATTGAACCTAGGATCTATGTTTTGATAGATAATCTTAGTGCAGGACAAATTTTGGCAATGGAATGTTGTTCCCCTTTATCATGTACTTAATTCCTTTTTGCTATAGTGGTGATTTTACGTTTAATGCCTCCAAGTGTATAAATTTATCAAGAGGGTGAAGATCTAACTCCATTCTAAAAATTTCTGGTAAGATTTTAATATGATGCCGTCTGATCATCCAGATCTAAACATGCTACCTGACAACAAATTTCAGGTATATACTCACTTGTATTCGACAAACAAGTGATGTTAGCAAGGCTTACATATTTACATCTGCAAAAAGCTTCAAAAAGAATAAAGAAGGTTATATACCTTAGGCCTGATGGTTGCTCATTCTGCTTGATCAGTAGCATGCAAGGCAACCATGCGTAAGGTTCACATCAAATAGAGCATAGGATTCCACCATTTACACTCTGTCACCGTTATAAAGCACTGCTACAAAATTGTAGTTTTGCACCCTCAAGGCAATTTGTTTTGTGCTTCTGTTAACAGGTCCTTCCTGTTTCCCAAATTTCACCAATGCTTTGGGGAACTAGTTTTGACTGTATCTAAACTGATTCTATCTTATTTGTTAATTCAATCATCTGCCAAAATTGATCAAGACTCTCTCTTACCCTGAATGCTTACTGAATTTGCCGTGCTTTTGTTTACACTCAATGCCTTGGACCCATCAACCTCGTATGGCAGTACAACAACAGGGGCTGCTGGTACAGTGCCCCAACGCTCCTTCAGAAATCTCCTAAACGCTAAAACCATCTGCCTCCGGAAATTGAGCTCCCTTGTAAAGAGATCAAATATAAGAAATGCCAGAATGTACTTGAATGGAACAAGGAGGAGAATTGTAGCACTTAGTAATAGCAGCAGAGCAACCTCTGTTGTTACCTGAAAAGAATTGAGAACCCAGTGAAAGAAAAAACAAAAAGAGAAGGCTGTAATCCTAAAAATTTCGTTATGCAACAAGACGCACACAAATTTTTAACCCCAAAATCCCAGAGGCCAAAAAATCTATTCTGAAATAAAACAAGATCCGGATCATTTAGTGATGGGCCTCTACATTCTCTTTGATATACATCATTAACCTTTTCGGATCAGCTTCTATTGCATAACTTCAGAAGCAAGTCAATAAGCTATTTCAACGCTTCATACTAATCTGATCATGTTAGCATGGCCAACTTTTTAAAAAAAAAAACTTATTTTCCTCCAATAGTTATAAAGCTAACCTAGTATGATAAACCTGCATATCAGATGATAGAGACCCCTCCTCACCTTATTGTAAGAATCAAGAGCAATCGTTTATATGAAACACTTAGACCTACTTGTGATTTAACAAGAAGTATTTGCATGTTTCTGATTGCAAACGAAGATAGAGGGTTATCAGAGAAAATAAGGGGATAAATAATATTTAGTTTCTTTCATTATGGTTTGTTCATATAAAGAGAACCACTGTTTTCCACTGTCCACTAGAACGAGTTATATAATGTGCAAATTTACGATGATAAACAAGTTTTTAAACAGAGGAAAATGTGAGAAGAAAGAATTCTAGATGTGAGGGAGAGAAAAAGATAAAAGAACACAAGAAAAAGGTGAAAAAGAAACCTTCCACCCCAACCATCTGCCACCCCTTTTACCTCAATTTTTGCGTCACAGTCCATAATCCAGACCTATCAACATCTCTCCCCCAGTTTACGCCTGGTATGCCTGTTTGAGTTGTCTCTGTTTGCTTCTTTATCAGTGCATCTACTGTAGTTGTTTGTGGACCTCTGCCATCTTTTCAGTGTTAAGATGGCAGTGTTAAGGATTTTTATCCAAAGAGGAATGAGGAGAGTTTGTTTGCTTTACAAAGAAGAGGTGAGCTTGTCTTCTGTCTGAAGAGTTGTTATCTTGGAGTGTAGCATTACTTTTTGGCATTTATCAATGACATAACTCTGAATTTTTAGGGGGCTGTTCATCTTAAGCTCAAGTCAAATATTAAAATGTAATTTTGACGTCTAGTGGAATCTAGTATTAATATGGATAGATGTCGAGGTATACATGTAATTAATTAACAGGAAATGAAATCGAAAGATAAATAGCAGGATAGACAACAAGAGAAGAGTTGAATTCACCTTAATTGCATGCAATACATCTACAAATTCATCTCAAGCGATTTCAAAACTTGACTGTCAAGTCAAGTTAAAGTGAGTTCAAGTTCCAGCATACCTGAGGCTGGCCAGCAAGAATAATTGTTCGGATTTTGAGCAGGGAAATGTTAAGATCCTGCATAAACTTCTCCACTTCACGCATGGCCTGTTTCAAAGCAATAATTTTTTGAATTGTATTTGATGGTGGCTGATCACGTATGGTAACTTTTCCAAAATATCTTCCCAAGCGACCTTGTTCCTTAAGCCCCTTCAACAATAACATGCTGGCAGCCAACAGCATCAATGTCATCGGGAACAGATAAGGGAGCATGTTTCTGATCAAACAGATAGCAGAATGATTTGGGATCAGTAATCAAGTGTCACTGATGACATTTGTCAGTGTCAAAATTCCAAAGGACTGAGGTCATGCAAGGTGGTCTAGCAAATTGACCGAGCAAAGAAAAGTTGGAACTTTGTCCAATTTAAGAAAGTAGTCTTCAATCACGAATGGAAAGAAGCATTATTGGAAATTACAAAAACATTGTTGGTTTTAATACCTTTTTTTCGAAAGTATAGAAGTTCTAACTAGAAGACTGCAAACAATATATTTTTGTTCCCTTCACTGAATGTTTTCTAACTCTCAGTCTGTTCCCACTTCACCAAAATTCATCAATCTGTTCCCACTTCAACAAAATTCATCTCATTCACCAAGCACACATGCAAGTAAGAAATTAAGGATTGCATCCCCATCTTATGATGGTTTCTTACTGTATGAACAGAAAGCATTGTCTGCAAATTGTCATCACAAAATCAATTTGAAAACCACAAGAAAGAGACTTGGCAAAGGAGATTATCCAAATGAATATAATGTAAAGGATTTGACTTCACAAATTCACCCTAGTAGGATGGTTATATGTGTTGAAGCCATCAGCATAGGCAATGACATTTATCAGCTGAATTGAATTTTCTATGAATTGTTTAACATGCCAGGATCCCTAATCACATGAGAGGAATTAATACTGAGAGCAGAGTTTAAGGCCTCCCATACTCGAGAGAAAGATAAATAGTAATAAAAATCACAATGTGGAAGGAAATCAGAATGCTATTCCTGCAAATTCATGGCAACAAAATTTGATTCTTCATGCTTTGATTGATCATAAAATGGCAATTAGTTCGAATCCACTACAACAAATGATAAACTATTTTTATCAAAATAGCAGGAATAACTAATACACTTGCAAATTTGGAAAGTAAGAAAATTACTAAATTAACTTATTCTAGTATAAGAACCAGAAGTTCAAACGACAAAACATGAGTGTCATGAAACCACAGCCATTTTACCTGAAGATGATAGTATACACAAACACAAGAAATGATGTAGTCACCAAGGGCTCCTCCCAGTGTCTAAGTCGTTCAAAATTATTGGCCATAATAGTTAAAGGAAGTATGAGTTCCTGTTAAATACCAAAAAACATATATATATTCAAAGAGAGTACTAAATAATCATGTTAAACAAAGATAAAGAGGCTTAGTGACATAGTATACGCAATAAGACGATCTTCAATCTGATGGAGAGAAAAGTAGGATTATCAGAAACAATAATCTAGATTAATTCATCATGCACCAAAAAGAGCAAAAGTAATCCCACAAAGAGCGAGAGATATACATCCACATTAGTTGCATATCTAGATCTTCCCCGACACAAGCTGGTTAGACTCAGGACAAGGAGTGAAGCAATTACATTTTGCCGACCCAGATTTATTCCTAAAGTTCAGATGTATAGGCATGAGACAAGTACTTTAAAACATAGAAAAAACCTCAACTATTGCACTAGTTATGGTATAAAAGAGTAAAGAAAAAATTTCAGCATCCCTACAAGGAGATATAACAAGAGACATGATGATAAATTGAAAATTTTAGAAGACATGCAGATTGGTTAATCTAGGACATTGAAATTTCATTTAAAATATAAGACTGTAAAGTCCCAAAAAAAAAAGAAAAGAAAAACAAGGAAAAGGCACGTTTAGTAAGCAAAAACTTGAACTGTAATAATGCTAAAGCATCCAAAAATTTTGAAATGCACGTAAGACTTCATTTACTAACACTGAGAAGTTTACTAAAATTTAGGAGCATGGGAAGACACAGAGTAGAAATGAATGTCATATGCCCCAACACAACATATCACTATTAAATTTAAAACGGATTAATCTCCAAGAGTCCAGCCTTGTGATCTGTAAAGACATTTTAATACATGATAGCTTAGATTTCATATAGCAAGAAATATCAAGCTTATATAGGAAACATAATGAAGATTTAGAGAATAAATAAGACCAAGATAAAGGCCAGGCAATTCCAACCTTAAAAAGATCAATATTACTCGGTATTCCTTCAATCATTGCAGCATTTATTGTTGCTTGTGTTTTTTCAGCTATTATATACTTATCTCTGCATACTATTGCTGCCTTTTCCACCAATGACACCCCAGCAATGACATGATTTTTACTCAGCACTACTCCATTTCTCATGGAGAAGTGCTTCCAGAAGGCAACTGCAGCATTAGAAAACCAAGATGGAGATGTCATCCACTTCCGCAAGTACACACTTCCATCTATGTCAAACACATGATTACTACTTTCAGATGCATCCTGAGTGGATATTAGATGTTGGCCTGGTTGTTTGTCTCCATCTGTAATTTTTGAATTCAACGGTCCAGCCCAGAAATTAACAGCTAGAGTTTGGAAAACCACATCACCATAAGGAGCATGTTGCAAAAAAGAGAAAGGGACAAGTTTAGTAGGTTCATCCAAGAGTCTTCGCATATGTTGAAGAGCCTGGAGTCTAGCAATAGCATTGGTAGCGCAGGTAATTGCCTTTGCCTTCCCTTTGTGAGCACCATGTACATAGTACACAGATTGGTCACCATCCTTGGGTCCAAATTCTTGTATAAATTTGTGTAAAGCATTCACTTCATTAATAAATGCATACCATACATCTCGTCTCATTTCACCTCCCAGGTCAACAAATTCCAGGACCCATGTTTCAGACCTAATTGGATGCACCACAAAGTAAACAAAAAGTTTGTCACCTAACCAACTTCAACATAAGGATGCAAGTGGACCTCAGTAGTGACAAACAACTAAAAAATCCTTAGCTTTCTGTTGTTTTGTGAGGCAAAACCTTGTAACCTCATGTATGAAATCTATTTTTTTTAAACAAAAAAGCGAACAGGAAGTTTCTCCAACATATTTAGCAGTTCTTGAAACTTTAACAATTTGAACCAACTATTTAGGGACTTTTCAAGTTCACAATCCAAATAATGAGTAAAATCCCATGAATGAATTTGAATAAAATAATTCCACAGAACAGGTCAAAGAAGCTTACTCACTCCAGCCCGGAGGTAACAGATATAGCAGAGTCAAAAAGATCGGTTCCCAGGGGCCCAACTCTTGTTCTCTTTACTTGTGAACCATCTCTTGTAAGATCCAATCTCACTGCATCGCTTTGGCCTTTTAAGCCAATTCTCTGGAAAGAAGTTTAAGAGTTAAATGAACTAAGCTGCAAAAGAATACCTTGTATGGATGCTGGAAACTACGCCAAGTCTCATCAACCTTCATAGTTCCATTTTATGGTAAAAGAGTACATAGACAATAATTTGAAGTTTACTAATGATGAACATAACCGATAAGATAGACAATAAGTAGACATCCCTAAGCTCCATTCCATGCATTCAGCAAAAATAGCAAGTACCTCAAAGTACAATGCCCCATCAGTCAAAGTTAGTTTTCCTGGCCATACTATGTTGTTCTCCCATTTCAACACTGGCGGCTTTCTGCTTGAACTGAGGCACAGAATTTTCTCTCCAAAAGGTTTGGGGGACCCTTGGGACTCATATGATTTTCGTCCTTCATGAATCCTATATTGGATAAATTTTGAAAAAGGAATGAAAATTTTCTGAATGGGTTCACCAACATGCTTGCCATAAGCATGAGAATACCATCAAATAACTCTTTGACACATATATGCCTATAGATGCAATCTACTATTTGGAAGACTCGTAAGCAAATTTAGTTCATGCTCACTTCAGAAGTTGGTCAATGTATGTAGACCATGAGCCATATGAGATCCCTTGTCCATCACGAGCAAGAGCTTTGAAAAGGTTATGTGCAGTGGACCAGTCAGCTACACCAGAAATAGCAGGAGCTATACGAACAAAAGCTGCTTCTCCTACAAGCTTCCTCTTTGAGTTTCAACAAGAAGCAACATGGTAGTTGTTGCAGTCAATATACTGATGTACATTAGGAAGTAACATATCTTTGATAAGTAAAAAGAGTTTTCCCAATAGGAACTGCAAAATCCAGAGAGATACAGAAGAATCATAAAAGTTACTTATTGCATGGAGTGTTGAGACTCTAATCCATCTCATACCAACTGATAAACTATGACACTCCTAGTGAAGCTCTTTACATGCCAGAATAGGATTAGGACTAACCAGAGTATTGCATTAGGTGACAAAATTGGTAGAAGTATGTCACATGCAAATCCATTGATTCAATTTGCCTCCAAATAGCTAATATGGTTCTGCCCTATTACCGTGCTTTACTAACTGAATATCTATCCTTCTATGGATCAGACTTTGCTAAAGACGCTAGGATATTAAAAGCAAGATATCGTGTTGTCACCTAGAGGACATCAAAATTACTGGACATTGAGAACCGTAACAGGAAGTCCAGTAAACATCTTTTTACTCAGTTGAGTCACTGGTACAGAAATTTAATCAGCAAATATAACTTGACCAAGTCATCAATATTCTACCATAAAACCCCAAGTCACCATCTTATAAGCCACTTAATGCACATATCCCATTCAAAGAATTGGACTAAAGAAGGAATGGGTACAGAAACAATACAAATATGATGCTCAAACAGCCAAAATAGTAGAAACCTTGAAAGAGTCTCTGTCTGAGGCCTCAGCCTGGGAATCCTTTCCGCTGCTGTATGGATGCTCCCATGCAACCATGGTTACAAAAATAAGTTTCCGAAATGCACAATCCTATGATCACAGAAAAAATCAAATACTCATGCAACAAAGAAGTCATCACCCTCTTCTACAAATAAGATAAAAACCACAAAAAGTACTTTGATCCTTCTCTGTTTTATCAAAACAATGGCATCTCTGTTAGCCAAAAGAATATCATACAACTAAACCTAGACACAAGCAGGGAATTTGATCGATCGTACTATGTCTACAAACCTTCAGGGAAGGATGAATATCTGAACTATCTCTGGACAAAAACCTGAAGCAACAGTATTCGACTAAATTACGAGCATTGTTGTATATCGGTCCAGGAACAAGGGCTCTAAATATCTTCTGCATTTTTTTCCCAGTCGATCCATTCATCCTGCATAAATTAACTCTTATTTCATGTATGGATCCAAGAAAGACATCAGGCAAAACCAATGTTATCAAAATTGCATGATGATAATGAAAGTTATCAGAATCCATTGCAAGACGTTTCTTATAATTTGAGTTCATAAAAATTCATTTTTCTTCAGGACTTCTTTCCACATCCAATCATTAGTCACACTGATGTTTTGCACAGTAAAGAGGATAACCAAAAGAACAGATAATATGAAGAAACAAACAGAGTTTCCAAAGGATATAAAAATCTACAAATTTTCAAAGAAAACTAAAACAGGTAATAGACACGTAAAAGCTTTCAAAGGATATAAAATCTAGAAGGAACAAATATCCTCGTTTGAGTCAAAAACTTTATACGCATATAATACAGGCAAATAAGCTAAAGTTTGTGATGCAATGTTCTCGTCTTCAGCTGATACAAGTTTGTGATGCAAGTCTCTTTTTGAAGATTTTCATGATTCATGTCAGAAAAATGATCCAAATCAAAGAATAAAAGAGAAAATTGCAGAGTCTACCAACGTTTTACCATAGCGCCCCCTTCATAAATGAAGGATTCATTGCTCCTAATGGTAAAGAAATATCTATTTTCTGCCAAATTGAGACATATCCACTAGATTAACATATCTGAGTGTAAGAAAATCATAAATCACACTAATCCTTGGGAAAAGCTAGTTCAGGATGATTACAGAGTCAGGCAGTTGATGACACATGAACAGAAATGAACCAAGATGAAAGGGCACAGACTTGAAACTCAGCAAATCTGACACTATGCAGGTCACAGAATAAGATTTAAAAACCAAATAGAAAGGGACAGGAAAAGAGAAAGATGGAGAAAATGAAAAAGCTCTTTCCTTGATGCCTAATAGACAAAGTGTGACGTTACGAAGCTTCCCATCTTAGCATCTAGCTCCTTCCATCTTACAGTAAGGGCGTTCTTAGGAATGCAAAAATTTTCTTTTGAATTTTTAAGTTAAATAATTAACTTTTTATAATCTATATATATTTTGATGATGATTACACATCAGAAACAAATTCTTTTGAGCTTATACAGGACATAATCATAAACTTTCCATGCTCTCTTAAAGTAGCTAGAGATGAATCAGTTCAACTATCTGAGTTGCAACATTTCGTAATATGCTTGACAGCAGACACAAGTTCGTCTTCTTCAATAAACTCAGCGAATTCACACGAACTAGGCGTATATCCAGTCCAATAATTGAAACTCTACTTTATTAGTATTTAGTGTTTCTTAGCTTCGGGTTAGAATCCTCAGTTAAGCACCACAAGATAAGTTAGTATTAAGCTCTTGCGGCTCTCGTTTTTCAGTTCTGCATACTTAATAAACCCAGAAACATACTTTCGGGAAATTCTCCCAGTTGAAATTCTGGCAAAGCAGCAAAAACTGGGGTGGACTCGATGCCTAAATTATGCAACACTAGACCCAGCAAAAGTTACAACTTACATGGCCAATTCTAGTCCAAGTGGAGAAAATAATGAAGAAAAAGCTCCAGTTAGTTAGTTTATGTCCACCAGATGATTTGCAAAAAAAGCAGACAAGAACTGTTGAATCAGATAGGACCATGACGTTGCACATATGGCACCCTTATTACCTGCTAAATTGCTCAATAGAAACAATGGCAGGTAGGGACAGATCTCCACTGGGTGTTTTGCTGTTAATTGTCTGTTCAGCCAAGAAAATGTCCCCCAAATCTCCAGCATCATCCTGAACAACAGGTTTCCTATCGTTTACAGTTTTTACCAGTGGAGTCGTGACTTCATTCAAAAAGTTTTGGGTCCTTGAGATCCAATGGCTTAGTGATTCTTGTACTGCATCTACCAAAATAGCGTGAAATTAGAACAGCTAGACGAAAGAAAATACAGAAAATTCACAAAGCTTTTCATCAAAAACAACTGAAGTTCATTACAAGAAACACCTGTAGTCCTAATTACAACTCCTACAGCAACAACTGACATGGAACACAGCAACTTGGATTCAGTCATTCTTTGATATATTTGATTTCTGAATAGACTCGTAATGTGTAATATGTAGCTCAAAAAGCTTAACTTACAGATGAAAGAAAAATAATTTACATTCTAGTTCTAGATTATATTAGCAGTATATTTCATTCACTTTTCTTTATCCTGGCGTAACTGCTTCTGCTTTGTGCATGTTAAGGAGAACATATCGTCTGCAGATATCCCATTATGATGAAACCTTACATCTTTCGCCTAGACGGCTAGACCTCCACCAAATTTACAATCTTCCAAACATATTAACAATCCCATATCACGAAATTTTCAAATTTTTATAGTCAACTCCCAAGAAAGTGTCTAACTTTCGATCATCATCATGTCCGTATAATATATAGTCAGTGTGAAACGCATAGACGGGGGATAAAAAGAGTAATATGCCAATAACTAACCAAATGAGCAACTAAAGACAACATAAATCCTGTACTCCATAACGTTCAGCTTTTCCCAAAGCTGATAATTATCCATCAAGAACTGCCTCTAAGAAAGCTTCTATTTGAAAATTCAAAAAGCCAAAACCAGAAGTTAAATCCAAACAGCGATAAGCTATATTTTCAGTCAAGGTTTAGAATGAAAGTGGGAGTCCATATAAAGGAGAATTTTCCTATCGGCTTATAAATTGATTTTTCTATGCAAAGAAAAGCAATCTACAATCAGCAGAGTTTCAGCAAAGTAGCACCAGTGGGAACAAGTTAAATAAACCGCTGCAAGTGTTATATATTTGAACTCACTCGCATCGATCTCAGTGAGCTTCCGTCTACTATTATCAAGCAGAGATCGACCCAGAATCTTGAAATTAAACTTTTGGTCGGCAGATGAAGATGACGAAGAAGTTTTGTCACAGCAAATAATCTTAATCCTGCAGGAACCTTGATGATGATGCTGATGATAAGAGAGCAGAGCAAAAGGTGGTGCCGGTGGTGGTGATGGTGATGAGCTAGCAAGTTTAAAGTGGCCCTTTATCGAGAATCCTGTCTGCATATTCCTTTCTTCGTATTTTCCTTTTCTGATTGAAATCCCAAGAACTACAGATTATTTTTCCAAGAAACACGAAATGGTTGTATGAAGTTAACTTGCACAGTCGCACTATTATTTGCTGAGGAAGAATTATTGGGGGTGTAATAGTGAGAATGAATTGGTGGGTGTAATAACAAGAATAATAACAATGAGGGGATCGGCGGTGCGCAGGAAAGAATACTTTGGACTTCCTGTTGGTGAAGACGACAAAATGGGGACTTCCAGAGACGGAAGAGAGCGAAGCGAGCAGTTTGTATCTGCGTGTTCGCGGATTTTGTAAGGGAGCGAAATGTTTGTTGTGGGGATTTATTTATTGCTGAAATTGCAATTTTTTGGGTATTTTATCCATAAATTAAACATGCTCGTTCTATGACCAAATAAAGAATTTTTTTTTTATTCTTCGATTGTAATAATTTCAATCATTTAAAATATAGATATTTATTTTCATTTAGGAATATAAATTGAGAGAATAGTTTAAAGAGATCATAGAATTGCGTTTATTTCTGATCACTTAATCGACTCATGATTATATTAAAGAATTGCAAAAAAAAAAAAAAAAAGGGAGAAGGACCTTCCCTGTGACAAAAATAAATTCAAAAACAAATAAAATCTATGAAAGAAGAGGATGAGAGACCTCTATAAAAGGTAATATATTATTTTTATTACCAAAAGAAAAAAAAAACTAGATAATCATGGAGGAGGTATGGCTATATTATGCTCTGTGATGGGCTGACACGTGGATGAATATTAAAATATTAACGTGTTAACGGAGAGAATCATTTTATTAGTTCTTTTTAGGAATGAAATGAGAAAGTCAAATTTGATTGGCTACTTGTGAGTTGTCAACAAATCGCAGGTGTGTTATATGTTGATGGCTAAATTCGAGCTCGAACGATTTTGAATTTAGGGATAATTTCGGAAACCTTCCTCGAGATTTCTGACAATTTCATCTAATATTCTTAAAATTTTTAATATTACACTTACCTCCCTTGATACTATAAAATGGTCATAATAACCTTAATATATTATTAATATTTTTCATACAATTAAATAATGCGCTCCTAATCTTGCGCATAGAAATGCACCACACAATTAAATATTCAATGAAAACAAAAAAAAAAAAAAGATCACTTATAGAATAACTAATTATGTCCTAAACATAATTCTAACATATTACAAATTAATTTTAGTTTGGTTTGAAAGATTTAAAGATGAATAGAAAAGGATGCAAGCTGAAGATTTAAACATAACAGACATGAATTGGTACTCCAACATTTGAGGGATGGGATGTTATATTAATATATAGTTAGTGAAATTTTTTAAGTTTAACAGTACTGATTTTTTTTTCTTTCGTGACTTGGATTGAGATTTTAGAATTAAAAACTGATGATAGCGGTGGCCATGATGATAATGGTACTAATTTGAAATGTAAGAATATGAAAAGTTTAAAATAATAGAGATGAGAATTGAAAGTGGATAAATTCAAGTAAAGTATGTGTAATTTTTAAAACTTCAAAAGTACTAAGTGAAATTGTTAAAAATCTAAAGGGAGGTTTTTGAAATTATCCCTTGAATTTATTATGGAGTCAAACTTGACCTCTTAAACACTTTACTTGAAAGTTTGCTGAGCTTGAGATTGAGTTTAAGGTCAATCTTGATTTGCTTCTCAAACAAGTTCAAGCTTGTTATTTAACACTTACATTTAACACGAATCAGATGTTGGGTTTCATAAGTAAATATTTGTCGAGGTTGAGCTCAAGTTTAAACTCAGATAATTTATTTCGAATTCGAATACACTTGTATTCAAGCTCAATTTAGTTGATTGCCACCCTTAGACTTGATTCATTTTTCATATACCTTCGGTGGACTCAACTCCACAGTCCACAGCTCAATAACCATTGTACGCTTTTGGACACCATTCCTTGGTTAAATTCAAAGTACTCTATCTAATTTTGCCTCACCAAAAATGTAAACAATAAACAAAGGAAAGTGCTCTCTCCTTCCATGGTGGCACAATCTTTTACTTAGGAGAATTAGTTTAATTACAGTTGCAACCTGGATCTAGTCACTTTTTATGATAAGATTGTAGGAAGTAATATAGCTACTAAACTAATCTACAAATGATAGGAATCACAACTGAACCATGTTTCGATTAGACCATGTTTCAATTAGACCACAAATAATTGAAGATAAAGACTTAATCGACAAATAATTGAAGGAAAGTGCTCTCCCTCTGCCTTTTCTGGAGTCTCAATCTTGTCTGCTAAACTAAAGCGCAATTTGAACCCCCAGAAGGGAAAAAAAAATAAAAGGTCTTTTTATTGGGCTTGTCTTTTTTCTTTGGTCCAATAAACAGACGGCTGCAGACCAATTTTTAGTAGGCCCAAATCCTGAATCAAACAGCAAAGCAGACAAGGCATCTTCAACTGTTATTTCAGAGCTCCAAGTCAGCACTTCCACCATGGCGACTAGCAGCACCATGGCCTTATCCTCACTCCTTCCACCGCAAACGCTCCACATCACCAGCTCCAACCACCCTCCCAATTCCTCCCTCAAAGTCTTCTCTTTTCCAACCAGATCACCACAACAGAACTGTCATCCTAAGAGCATCCTCTCAACCTCACCACCTTCTTTTACTTGGGTGCCATCTCAAAAGTGGAGAACCTGTATTTCTTTCTTCCCAGCTTTCTTGAAAAACAAGGCCAAAGATGCAAAGGCCATCAAAGAAGAACTTCTTGAAGCCATTGCACCTCTTGATCGTGGGGCAGAGGCCACTCCTGAAGACCAGCAAAGCATTGATCAGGTTTGCTTATTCTGTAGCTTCCCTAGTTATTGTGCCTGTCGTTTTGGTTTTCGTTGAGTATATCAATTTACTACAGTCTCCCTCCAACTTAACTTACTGCTACAGCGTTAACCATGAAAAAAAGAGTGAAAATGGTCTCCATGCATATTAGACCATTCTTGACATTTGATTCTGCATTTTCGTTCTTGACTTTGTTCTTGGTTAGATTAGATTACTCGAAAACTAGAAGCAGTAAGTCCAATAAAGGAGCCATTGAAGTCTGATTTACTGAATGGCAAATGGGAACTCATATACACAACTTCCCAGTCTATTTTGCAAACCGAGGTAAGTAACTGATGTTTGAGCGATTCCAGTAATTTTTGTGGTTCTAGTACTTTTTATACTTCGGTGAAATGAGAGCGCTGTTATGGATTGGTGTAAACAGAGGCCCAAAATCTTAAGGTCTAAAACGAATTATCAAGCGATAAACGTGGATACACTTCGGGCTCAAAATATGGAATCATGTCCATTCTTCAATCAGGTACTTCTGGGCATCTTTTACATTTTACATTTTTATTTCTTATTTTAGCATGTTCTATATCGGTTCTACAAAGTTGTTAAAAGCTCATCTCTGAACCGTTAACTCAAAGCAAGAAACTCATCAAGTAGGCTTCTGCAGGCTTCCAGTGCCATAATTGACTGATGAAATCAGCATTTTATCCCTCATCAAGTGGCGTTGCAGCAATATTGTTGTCTGATAATATACATTTTTCTTATGATTTAGTGTGTTCTAGCTAATAAACATCTTCTTCTTCTTCTTTTTCAAATTAAATCGACAGCATTTCCCATATGGTGGTGTAGCTAAACTTTTGTCATCAATTAGAATTTGGCTATAGTCACATTCTACATATTTATCATGGTAAACAAAGGAAAATCGCTCATGAACAATGAGAATGATTTTAGTGACTGCTTCTCAGCACATAATCTGACCTAAAGGAAAATTTCTTGCTAGTTTTAGAATGGCTTGAGATAAAGACTATTTTGTAGTGATGCAGTTCTTAAAACTCCAAAGCATAATACTGAGAGGAGTTCCTCAATATTCAGGGGCTCCTTTTTTTTTTTTATTCCTTCCATTTGCAGTTGACCTTACATTAGGCTGTTAAGTTCGGGTTCCTTATTCTGGATTTTGAGTTATATACGAATAATTAATGGCCATGAACTCAAGTCCATTGAAAATTACGTCTTGTAGTTGAAATATAGCCAAAGAATACCACAAGCTTTTCAGTTTTTCAACTCTCAAGGTAAGTAGAAAAAACTAGTAGCCTTAGACCAAAATCTGAATTCAACTTTTACAACTGCACTACCTTCAATGACTTTGGATTTTTTTCATATCTACTGCAGGTTACTGCAGATTTAACACCTCTAAATGCAAGGAAGGTGGCTGTAAAATTTGATTACTTTAAAATTGCTGGACTGGTAAGCCTTTAATTCTCACAGATTAGCAATGCTTTTACATATGCGAGAACAAAGCATGTCATTAGATAT
The DNA here is from genome assembly GCF_036785885.1 of Coffea arabica. Taxonomy (NCBI): domain Eukaryota; kingdom Viridiplantae; phylum Streptophyta; class Magnoliopsida; order Gentianales; family Rubiaceae; genus Coffea; species Coffea arabica. The sequence goes on along the minus strand of NC_092312.1, from coordinate 20,316,402 downwards.
GTGTTATACTATTTTGATTGGTTATATAATGAAAATTAGTGGAATCTTCAAGTAGATGGCATTACCAGTCAACTGTTACACAAATTAAAATTTGAATTTTTGCCCAGTTTACCTTAAGCATATTAATGGTAATAACATCACTCTAAATAGCTGCTGAACTGAGAATTTTGAAATGAAGCAAACTTTTCTAATGATGTTTGCAACACTCAATATTGTGGTACTTAGTGTAATCGCTGACTCACGGTCGATACTTAATTTTAGAAACAATGGTAGTGGTCTTTGTGAGTGGGACTAACCTCTAGTTGGTCTCTAATTTTCTGTTGTTTTTTCAGACGCTATAGGACTGACTGCACTTTTAACGTGGCATTTTGAACAAATTAAGATGTAGAATAACATGAGTGCTTGATGTCATTGGCTTGCAGATACCCGTCAAAGCTCCTGGAAGAGCTAAAGGTGAACTAGAGATTACATACTTGGATGAAGAGCTTAGGTGAGCTTCATTACTGGTTCAGTAGATTATTAATCATGAACCTTCTCGTAAACCCACGTAATTTTGACGCTCATCATCTTCAAGCTTCTCTTAACACAGGAATCTACAGCAATTTAGGATCTTATCAGCAAATGGAACTGACATTAGGTTGCGGCATACTTAGCTCCATTTAGTTTACTATATACATGGAAGTAATTGCTATGTCCGATTGCAAAAGTGCAGGTGATTATGCTAAAGAACTGATAATTGGTAAGAGGAATTAGAACAACTAAAGCAGGTTCAAAAGGATTTGTTATCCTCTCAAGCTTCAATATGAGGTTTTATTGGCTTAAACACATTAGCGGAAAGCTCCTTTGTCCATGTCTTGATTAGTAAATTACTCAGATTATTCAAACCACCAGTCTGGATTTGGTTGATTGTTCAAACATAGCTATTACCTGTTGCATTTAGTTGGGGATACAAATTACCATAGCAATTAACAACTTGTTCTGGGAGTGAACAGGAATAAAAAGCTGTGAGGACCCATTTCGCAGCACAACTTGCACAGATTCAGTGGGGTTTCTACTTCTGAAAGCCAAAAAATGGAGCCCTCCAGTGATTTTGCTCCCTTTTTTTCTTTTAAAACATTTGTTGGTAGGATAGTTCAGAATCTCTGGTTCTCTAGAACTTGCCAGAATGAGTCCTCCTTTTGTGCAGTAGGAACAGAATTATTTGAGAGGGATCAAGCCCTACTATTTGATCTTTATTTTCAGAACTCGTCTAAGCATACGTTGCAGCTCAAGTCGGTAGATGTAATTATCTTCCTGAATTGAGATATCATAATGCTTGCTTATCTTATTTCTGCGAATAGAATTGGATGACTGTGTAGATCAGCAACATCTAGAACTGTTAATAACTGCAGCTTTCCTTCCATTTTTGTCCCTTTCTTTTGCCCCTGGCAGAGTATCAAGAGGTGATCTGGGGAACCTGTTCATCTTGAAGATGGTTGATCCGTCTTATAGGGTACCTACCTGAGCTAAAATCTATCAGAAGCAACAGGACAGACGAGTTCTAAACTGATTCTTATACCAAGGAGCAAGAATAGAATAATATCTGAGTGTACTATTGCTTACTTTTCCATATCCAGAATACTTGGAAAGTACCTCTAGCCTTGAGACGTGCAATATTGTAAACTTCATAACGTGCCATAACCATAGACTAGAGCGGCATCCATGTACAATATACATACATTACAGTCTCGAGAGTACAGAGCTAATTATTATTCATCAAATGCTTATACAAATGATTATGGCACCCTCTTTGCAGGTTGCTTAATTCTGAATTTTAAAAACACCAGGAACAGAAAAAGGCGGAACATGAAAGGATGAGAGCTCATAAAATATTCAACTCGGATTGGTGGGGTGCGCCAGGCCCAGGCAATAGTGAAAGGCCAAGGCGACGCTCGAGAGCCCCGGTAGCAAGCTACCGTGGTGGGCTCTCCCCCTGAAAAAATTAAGTTAATATCGTGTGGGCCGATGGCCCACGTATCAGATATTAAACTGATAAGAACAGATACTACACTTGATCTTAGCCAAAAGGCCGAGAAAGGTATGCTTTGTCAGGGGCTAAATAGCTCATTTTATAGCCTGCTCTCCGCCTTTCTATTGCCTTCGAGGACCGATGTGGGAGAAAAAAGAACCCACGCTTCGGAATGCAAAAACGGCTAAGCAACGATTCCTCTCTAGTCTCTGAGTCGCCGGGAATTTGCTGAGGTGACTTTCTTGAATTTTGCTGGGGATTTGCTAGCTGTCAGTGTATCGGCACTGCTGAGTTTAAGAGTTCAAACTCTGAGTCTCTAACTAGTCCTATTACATTTTTTAAAGTGGGAAAAAAAGTGATTAAATTTGGCGAAACTTTTTTTTTTTTTTGTGGTTCTTTTATTTTGAGGGTTCAATCTGACGAAATCTGAGACGTGAGTTAACGAAAAACGTTCTTCTATTGAAGGTGATGATCAAGATACATTTTTGTTTCTTTGATAAACACGGGAGGCGCTCGATGTGAACAAACAGTACTGGGTGACTCCTTCAAAGAATGGTAGGAAGAAGTATTATGGCAAAAAGACCAAAGCAATTAAACTTGGATTAACTCTTCATTATTCTCTTCATATGCAAAAACAAAGCTTAGTAGACAGGTAGATTTTTTGAATTTTGAGCGGGCATCACCATTAAGTAATTACTAGTAATTGATGCGCATTCGATGAAAAACTCTTCATTTCATCGAATAAACGTAGAATTCTTGCTGGACAACAAAATTTAGTAGCAGTAAAGTAAAAAGTTTAGGATTAATCTTCTTCTATACACTGACAGTGTATATACACTTTCACCATTAGATGCATGACACATAATTCAAATTTTATACATGTGTCGTGCATCAAACCGTGATAGTGTGTACACTGTCAGTGTATACAACATTTTCTCAAAAGTTTAATACAGGAAGATATGATAAAAATCAAACAAAAAATTGAATCCAGTAATTACCTGTACTGATTGATTATAAATCTACGTACTCTTACATTGAGACTAAGCTCCACAAATACAATCATTGAAAAGTTTCTTATGATGAAGAAGATTTTTTTTTTTTTTTACGATGAAAAAAAAAATATGATGAAGAAGATGGAGAAGAATTTTTTTTATTTAGTTGTAATTTGTAGCACAGAAGACTGTAATATAGTAGTTATGTAATATTAGCGGTTGAGTTGTGTTTTATGGAATTGTAAGTCATGATATGGTAGTTATGTTTTGTATGTTAGTGGATGTATTTTACTGATTGTGTGATGTTGGTGATTGAGTTAGAGTGTGTTAGTGGTAAAGAATAATTTTTTAAGGATAAAAAGGAATTTTAAAAAGTGATATAGATTGTTTACACCAAATCACGTGCTCTCCCTTTGTTTTATTGTAGAATGAGTAATAATATTCACGCAACCACGTATTTATTAACTCAAATACAAACTATCAAGAGTCCAAAGTAATTATAATGGTTGTAATTCATAGGGAATTACAACATTAGCATCACACTAGTACTCTCGTTATGGTACCGTTTCTCCCAAAAAAGGAGGAAAAAAAAAAAAGGCGTGTTTGGAATCAAGCGGTTTACTACGAAATTTTCCCCTACTAACGATTTGCAATAAACTACTGCTAATGCCAATATAAGTTAACTCAATTAACAAGGACGGGTACTTCCTTACAAAAGTTTTGTTTGAAGGCATGTCCTGATTCATGATGGCGATCAGAGCCAAACTCATGAAAACTTTTTGTTATCAAGAAAAAAAAAAAAACTGCTGTTAATATCACCAATCTCCAACGACTAGTGCAGCATCATGAAACCAGCAGGAGAGCGCCAAAGGCAAATTACCATAGCTACTTTCACAATTACGATACAAAGTGATACAGTTTGAATAGCCAAAAGCTTCTCAGGCTTCAATGTTCCAAAACGCTAGTGTCCTCTAAGTGACATGTTTTTGACTTTGTATTTCGTCTAGGCTGACAACCAAGAAAGAATCATGTACAAACATACAACTGTGAAAATATCAGGTATTAACGTTTAATTTCCTACTAGAATTAACCTAACACTACACTGTCTACTTATCTTTCCTCTTATCTTTTGGCCATTTATTCCTTTCCCCCATCGTGTCTAATGCGCAAAATATAAACATTATCACAAATATGCAGCAGCGCATTGCTCTGGCTTCGTTTCAGGAGAAGCATTGGGGAGTTCCAAGCATTCTCGTGTATCATTTGTATTATGCACTCAAAGCAGTCTTCACAATAAGCTATTGTGCAAGGCCACTAGGAATGGAAGAGCTATCATCCTCGACTAATTTCTCAACTGGGTTCTCCTTAGCCCAAACAGCTGCGTCTAAGTATCCCAACTCAAAGAGCTTATCCAGAATGTGATCTTCTGCTGGCTCAAGTGCCCAATTGAAAAGCTGAAACACAGGCACATGTAAATCTTAGTTGCATGTAGTAAGTCTTTTAGCTGGAATGGGCTGCAAATCAAACAGTACAATTACCTCCCTGGGACTCGCCCTATTTTCAGGATTGCAGTCAGGACTAATACCAATTCCTGCCAACCCCAATCGACTGGCTGGGAAAGCACAAACACGAACCTAGAATGCAACAAGAATGAACATCATTTAGCTACTCCAAGATGTCAGTTTGATTGTTCCACTTGTAGCACTAACCCATTTACTAAAACAAGTAACTCTTCCTTCAAATGATTCATCAATAGGAGGTTAATGTATGTGTAAATAACAGAGACGCAAACAAGACAAAGTCAAAACCACTGGGTGTAGATGATTAATTTACAGACACTTAAAACAACTTTCAATTCAAAAACATGCCAGGATATTCAAGATTAAATCTCTCCAGATGCCACAAATATCAATTGTCTGCTTTAAAGAATTTCAAAGCATAGACCATAAAGGAGAGTTTGACAAAAATTAAATTTTCTTTTCCTTGTAAGGTTTCTCACATAGAATCTCAGAAAATCTAGCACAATCACGAGGAGCCAGGTCTCAGATTACATTTTAATTAAATCCAAGAAGAATCCAAAAAACTAATCACATAAAAATTCATTGCCCTATTGCAGAATATAGCACAGCAAAATCAAATTCACACAAGAATGCAAGTCATACAACTGAGAAAATCCATTCACATTAAAAGAAATTATGAAGAAGCAAAGAAATTATATACTACAGCAAATATGTCAAATGATGTCTCAAGAGTTGGTTAGAACAAGTTAATTCATCAAGAAAATACCGTCTGATATGCAGATGTTGGTGGCATAAACAATGTTAAACCACCATCAATGCAAAGCCGATTTCTGAACCTTGTCGCTGGCCTTGGAGCAAGATATCTGCGGTAAACTATAATTTTAGCTCAACAGGATGTATGAGGCCACAAGAATGTAATTGCTAATTATAGCATCTAAGAACGCTTACCCTGGGACAAAAGAAGAAGTAAAGACAGCATTGATTAGGTCCTCTTTAGAATCAAACTGGTCAACCAATAAACCCCTGGGCCTCCATAGTATCTGTGTCACAGCAACTGAGGTAAAACCATAACACCAATTATCAGAAAGCTGTTTACACATGATGGTGAGATAATTCTGTGAAATACTGCTAGAGATTACTTTATAAACAATTCTAACAAAGTAGAAGTAACACAGATCTGGTAAAAATCAGATTATGAGAAAATGGAGCCTATTCTAAAGAATATCTGTCTATATGGACCATAGAAAATCTCTCGCAATTTGGTGCATTCATTATTCCGGCACTCAAGATCTTGATAAGATCCATCAAAGGTCATATCTTTTCCATGTTTTTATGTATTCAACCCATAGATGAGATAAAAAAGAGAAGTACTCAAAAAGAGTCAACTTGCCTAGACTTCAGAAGTAAGGATGTGATCAAATACATTTTCCCTTCAGATGTCGAAAAGAGGTACAACCATTTCATAATTATCCAAGATCACACGGTATAACAACATTTCACCCCAAACCCTACTGAAGATCCAAGTGGCAACAGCTCACTATTGTACGGTATAATTTGAAGCATGAGTACATACGTAATCGTTCCTAGTTTAGGCAAGCAGGAAATTTAATCGTCTCAACTCTTTTTTTCCCCTAATTCCTTAAGGACAAAGACTCTATGCATATAAAAATTTCACCAACATCAATAGATACTCTCGTAAATCACTGTTAAGAGCAAAATGGGCATCAGGAATAAAGAATTCTTACCACGAACTCTTCCACTTGATCTAATATGAACATCATCTGGTAGAAAGTTCTGAAGAACATCTCTAAGAACAGCCTGACAAAAGAAAATTCTCTATTTGGTACTCAAATAAGGAGAAGGAAGAGAGAGAGAGAGAGAGAGTATCCTTTTCCGCTCATTGTCCATCTAGATAATGTTTACGATCATAAGCTTGCTCACATTGACAACATTTACAGAATGCAGTTAACCTATACAAGCAAAACATGTTTATGTACCTCAACATTTCAAATGTACACCTAACAGGCATGATACTTTGAAGGCCATTCCTTCACCAAATTAGTACATAAAACAAAAATACAATTTGCATAGTTCTTTCTTTAATTGATATTCTTGCAATCGGTGTGCCATGTTTAAGTTACAAGGCTAACATTTTTCCAACACATGTTCAAACAGAGACGTTCAGCTGCAGCAAAAGTAAAATAAAGCCAAACAAGTCATCATATTTCCATCGTTGTAGCAATCATTCGGTTCCACACACCCTAAATGAGCAACTTTACTCTCAGTTACTCAAAAAGGCAACGTGATTGAAATTGTATCTAGTTACATGTCTGCACCATATAGTCGTTAGCTCAAGTTTCATGACATAACCACACAAACACAAACACACACATACCCCTAAGCGAAATGCAGTACCGTTGAGCCTACAGTCTTGGGCTAATATTTTGGTAACTTCTAAAGCCTCTTGCATACTCGCCCCAGATGCAATCACTGCACATACAATTGCACCAGCAGATGAGCCAGCTAATGGTGTCGTTTCCTGCATCGCAGAAATAAATAACAATAAGAGCTAATTAGCACAGCAACAAGTTGAAAATAAATACATTCAGGAAATTACTAATGAAATTCCAAAAATAAAGGAGAGAGTTGGAGAGAGGGAGAGACCTTAATGTATCCGTTCTCGATGAGGAATTGAGCCACCCCGAGATGATAGGGAAACAAAAGTCCCGCCGCAGAGAAACTAAACCCAGGGCTGCTCACCGCCCTCTGCTCCTTCCTGCGGCGCTCCGCCTCCACGTCTTCCTCCCTCTGCTCCCACGTCACATCAGGCTGAAGGGGGTCCTCAATTACAACAGAGGAAGCTTTCTCTTTCCTCCACCGTCTCCACCAGCTCTCCGACGTACTCGCGCCTCCCGGTTCCAGCCCTCCATTGATAAATTCGCCCCCTTGGCCAACTAAATTGTTGTCCCCACGCCTTATGATGAGCCTGGCGGCGATGCCGAGGAAGAGCTCCCCAGTGGCCACAGCGAAGGACTTTTTCTCGGGTGGTGGAGGCGGCGGTTTGGCCGAAGCAGAGACTTTAGAGGAGAAATGCAGTGGGCGGAGAGGGGTTGGGCGGAGAGGACGATGAGGGTTGGAGAGGAAGAGGGAGAGGGAGGCCATGGCGATGGGCAATAGGGGGTGGTGGTCGTGGCGGTGGCGGACTCGTGGGTCTTGGTTTGGTTTGAACCTGAACAAGGCTCCAGGGAACACACGACGGCTGCAACTTTTCATTTGTTTTTTTTTTTTTCCCTTTTTTCTTTTTCTCTCTCGTTTTGATTTGTACGGAATTCTACTACTTCCTCGATTTATTGACAGAATGACGCATACTGTTCATGGTGTCTGGTGGTATCTGTGAGTTTGTTTGGATGATTTATACTTTTTGTGATGTGATGTATGTGAGATAAAAAAGTGATTGAAATTTGTGAAATAAATTTTTTTATTTCAAATATTCTGTTTGGATAGTAAATTATTTAAGATAATTTTGTAAAAAAAATTCTGTAGCATTTTTTTGATATTATATATGTGAAATAAAAAAATATTTGAAAAAATGTTTTGATAATTTTGTAAACAAAAAAATCTGTAGTATTTTTTTAATATTATGTATGTGAAATAAAAAAATATTTAAAAAATATATTGATAATACAAGCAAATCAATGCATGAAAATTAGGTGTAATAATTTACAATTCAAACACAGTTTTTGATACTGTAGCACTTTAGTTTTCCTCGATTTATTGAGAGTATGACGTATGCTGTCGCACTACTAGTACTAGTGAGCTGGTAAGGTAATGGTTGCGAGAGAAATCAGAAATTTCCAAAACCTGATTCACACAGTTGTCAATCGTGACGGTCCAATTATGTTGACTCTTTCAATCTCTCATTAATAGTCCGTCAGTTAATTTTAAATGGGTCTAACTTGATAATTAGAAAATTCATTTAATTGGTGGATAATAGATTGTTTCAACTCATCCACTTATATTTATTTAAAATAATTATATATTTAAACTCAATTTTTAATGAATGTTAAGAAGATAAACAATAAATGCTGTTATTTCTTGTCAAACAACATGTTAATTTAAAAAAAAAAAAAAAAACTAAGTAGCCTTTCAAATAAATCATAAATGGGTATAAATGAATACCCGTTTATGCCTATTTATTTAAATATGCAAAAATGGTTTGATTCAATTTATTCATTATCCAATTATGACCCGTCCAAATCCATCAAAGTTTTCAGTTTCACCCATCTACTGAATCTCCATTGACACTTGACAATGGATTACTGCTGCAAGCGAGTCAAATTGAATCGACTTTTGATATAATCAAATCGAGTCTTGACTCAATTTTATCAAGTTTGAATTTGTACTCGAACTCAACGAGATTTTAATGTAAAATTTGAATTCGAGTTTGACTCCAATTTCAAGCATGGTCAAGCTTCAAACTCAATCCTACTCGAGTTTTAAAAAATAAAAAAAAATTTAAGAAGTGAATAAAAAATTCATTTTTTCTTAATAAATAATAAAAATATTTATGAATACATATGTAATTTCACTATTAAAATAAAAAATAAAAAATATAATCAGATTGGCTCACAAATGAATGAATTGAATTTATCTATATTTGACTTGAATTCGATAACTCGACTTGATCAGTTCAATCTTAATATTGACTGAGTTCAAGCCGAGTGGTTTGAATTACAATGGGCACAAAAATATTGCAGTCGCCTCTCTCGCAAATAGGCAGATGACCCGTACCCACCCGAAAGAATTCCTGAGTCCTGCTTTCGTCCCTTCTAAGTGTCCCTTTTAGGTTTCAGTCCCCTTACGTATTTAATTTCACCAATACTGCTTATCTGTTTTACAAAACAGACTCGCGCGTGAGTCAATTCAATACTTTAAACAGCATCCATTATTATCAAATCTATGGAGCATCTGCATGGGAGCCGAGTAAAGGACCGTTTTAACCAAATTATTAGCTGAGTTGACCAATATGAAACAAGCCAAACAATTGTTTTTCATCTACTAAACGGTCCGCAACATGGCAAATTCAGCAAGTAAAGAGTGCCCTCATTTGTGTTTACAAACTCGAAATAATTGCGTCTTATCCTAACCACAGCCCAACACCCCTAGATGTTATCAATTTATCATTTCATCAACTTGTTAGTTTCATCTTTATAACCCGCAGTAGCCTCGAGCTCTTTTTTTTTTTTTTGTCGAAACGGTAGGAAGTAGTCTCGAGCTCTTAGTCTACTTCTGCTTTAACATTCCTCTGTCATAGTTAGGGCTGCAAACGAGCCGAGCCGAGTCGAGTTTTGAGCTAATCGAGCCGAGCCTCGACTAAATTTTACCAAGCTCGAGCTCGACGAGCCGGCAAATTTCGAGCTCGAGCTCGACTCGAATCAAGTCGAGCCGAGCTCGAGCTCGAACTCGAAAAAAAATAAAAAATAAATATTTTATTTAAAAAAAATAAATAAAATAATATTTTTTCTTAATAAATAATAAAATATTAAGGACATATACGTAATTTTACTTTGAAAATAAAAAATAAAAAAATATATATATAATATACGTAATTTTATTATTAAATAAAAATAAAAATAAAAAATATATATATATACCCAAGCTTGCGAGCCGGGCTTAATATTCTGAGCTCGAGCTCGACTCGAGCTTGACTCGAGCCGCTCGCGAGCGGCTCGATTCGTTTGCAGCCCTAGTCATAGTATTAGTCAAGTGACAAATGCGACTGTCTAGTCTATAACGGTCCAACTCCTCTTTAAAGGGCTCTAGCGGGGGATGACCAGCATCTAATGAATTCCAAATGCTATTGGAGAGTGCAATTCAATGTGTGAATCGTATACTGGTTGAATTCAATGCCTATGATCTCAAGACTCATTTTAATTGATATGAACATTACCTTGGTCACGATGAGGCTCCTTTTTCTTCTTTCTCTTCTCTCTTATAAGATTTTAAGTCTCCTCGAAACGTGTTTTTTTTTTTTTTACGGTAAACTTTTGGGTGAGCAAGCACTATAGGCTAAAACGAGAAGGAAGGACATAACTTCGTCAGGTAAAAATAGACAACTAAATGCAAAAATGGACTAATTTGAAGAAATTAAGCATGGCTGCCTTGCGCATATTGGAGCATCACGGCGAAAGCTCCATACAATCCCAGCCAGGGGGAATACAAAAGACTATGCTTTTCCCTGTAATACTGTTACAGTAAGCGCTATAGAGGGACTCTGTAGGACGGATCGACCATTCTTAAAATAAACAGGTTACCTTGGTTGCCCCTGGATATCCTGCAAGCGTGTGATGAACTTAAGCTTCAGAATACAAGCAATATCAAGTTGAAAGCAGATGATTGAAAAATGTTTTACTCTATCCGAAACATCTGTTTCTTTCTTTTCCCTCCTCCATTTGCTTAACCATCATACCCATGTCTAGTTAAGAACAACACAACTTTGATCAATTACCGCACTTTCCCCTCTTCTCTCTCCAAGCAAAGCAGGGCACAGACAAATCCTCACAAAAAATGATCGATGTTAACCACTTTGCAGTTGGCACACTAAATATGACAACATGATGGAAATGATTTCGTGCTATTATTATCCTTAACTTTGACTTGTGACACATTAAAGTAGATGCGTCGTCGTCTTCAAGACAAGTCCTTGTGAAACAGTGTAAAGATGATGAGGCAAAACAAAGGACCACATCGCTACATCTAAAATGCTAAGAAGTTATCATGCTATCATATTATTGCTTTCAAAAGATCTTCATTTGACGGATAAAAAACATCTTTGAGAGCTGTAGTGGAGCACCTACTTCACTAGGGAGAACAGCAAAATTGAGTGAATAAGGTAGAAATCAAGGTTAATCAACAAAGAAGACCGCCAATAACGGTTTTCAGCTGGTAAATGTGTCATATGAAGTCTTTCATCTTAGATTGAGAGAAGAGCATGTAATGGATGAAGGAGTTTTAAATAGGAAGAAGTTAAGAACAGACCTAGCAGAACAGGGCAGCTAGATTTAGAGACCAATCTCAATGTCAGTTTATAAGGCCTTGTTAGTTGTTAAGAATTTCATATCATTCACAAACAGGAGACAACAAAATTTATGCGCTTAGCTAGTGTTGCAGTTACTGCAAAAGGCTTTTAGATTCCTTACCGTAACTCTTCATCAAGGTATGTAATTTCCAACTCTCCACGACCACTGCCACGTTCCATTATAGGTATCTGTGAACCACAAAAGACTAGTTGATTATCTCAACCTTCCTGTATGCTCAAGACTTGAAAGGATCATGGAGCAATGCACAGCAGATGCCCCAGGTTTAAGTTACATCCCACTTGCGTTGCTTTTGCCAACTTAAATATCCTACACAAACATCTATAACAGCAAATTGCTACAATCCCAGAAAAATGATGGTGAGTCTAGTACAACAAGATACAGAACTTTAAGCACAGTGAAAGCTTCACCTACCACACCAGCAATCTTGAAGGAGTCAAATTTAACTGCCACCCTTCTTGTATTGAGGGGAACTAAATTGGCTGTGGCCTGCAATAATTTGGACAAACCTCAAACTGTGGGTATTATTAATGGATGTATGTTTTGAGTTCTATTACAAACATTTGCACGTACACAACTAGAATAGGTCTCAAGGCAAGGAGAGATTGAAGTCCATATTATAAAGTCAACTAAGAAGAAATAAGCACAAAAGCTTTGCTTGTTTTCTGAACTACCTGGTTGAAGAATGGCCAAGTTTCCATATTCTGAGCCCTCAATGTGTCCACATTAATCGCTTGATACACTTTCCCATTAGGGCGTAAAAGTTTAGGCCTCTGTGACATTGACAGCAATAGAAGAGACCGGTGATTAGATAAACAAAAATGAATGCCTATAACCTATTAGACCAATGATGCAGAAACAGCCAGTATGAAAGTAATGTGATTTCTCAAGCATACTCAGCTGGGCCCCTGAAGTAGCCAACAGTAACCTGCCTGACCATATGTTTAAAGTTTTTACCCCTTTTAAGCAAGAATGCAACAACTCTCCCTAATATGTTTTAGATTTATGAACCTGCAAGTGATAGTAGCACATTGTCAAACCTGAGGCTGCAGAACTGACTTGGAAGTTGTGTAGAGAAGCTCCCATTTACCATTTAACAAGCTGGACTTGAGTGGCTCCTTTACTTTATTGACTGCTTCCAGTTTACGAGCAATCTAAACGCGAATAAAGGGTCTGAGAGTGTTAAAATAGAAAACATATACATTACCTGAGGCATGTTGATCGGAATAGGATGGATGCTAAAACAAGAATTTTCCCGTTTCCAACAATTGGCTTTTGGTTTTCAACATAGTTTACCAGAGGATAAACAAAATGTCCCCAGGGAGGAATATTTTGGAAAAAAAAAAAAAAGGCCATGCAACAGAATAATAATTGATTGGAGATAGATCGAAGATGTGAATATACACCCTATTCTTGAACGGGAAAGTCTGTAAACATCAGAGATTGTCAAAGATATAAAAAGGTTAATCATTGATTTAAGATCAGGGTCGTGTCTAAGAAATTTCTACTTGAGACTAGAAGTTCCCATTTGCTAATTTTGGCTTCCTTCTTAAAACCTTTGGCTTATTCAAAGAAGCAGTTGAAAATGTTCCAACCTTAATATCTTCTTGTTCCAAAGAACCGCTCTTTACTTGATTTTGGCACAGTATCCTCATTCCACAGCTGTAAACAATTCTCAAAAAAAAAAAAAAAAAAATTCTACCTTTGGATAGAAAAGTTTCAAGTTTACTTTAACACCAACATGAAACGGCCAGTTTCAGAAAGACACTTGAACAATTCTCAACAACTTAATCCAACAAGAGGCAAATTCAAATTAAGGAGATGAACCCACCTGATCTACACGCTCTTGGTCTTCAGCGGTGGCCTCAGCACCGCGATCAAGAGGGGCAATAGCCTCGAGAAGCTCCTGCTTTAGGGTCTCAATGTCTCCGTCTTTGATCGAGAACGATGGAAAGAAAGAAACTCTAGTCCTCCACTTCAAACGTTGAGGAGCTGCTTTCACACATGACTTTGCACGGCATTCATTATTAATGTCGTCGAAATTAGTACTGGTGTTTTGCCCTTTTCGCGGAAAATGAATTGAGGCTAAAGAATGTGAAGTGATGAGTTCTTTGGAAGAGTGATGCAGCTGATGAGAGCAAGAAGAGGAGATGGAGACAGCAGACATTTTCTTCGTCTGCTGATTGTAATTTCAAAATCTGATTATCCGTCAATGAATAATAATGTGTAGCCAAGATCTCGAGCGGATAGACTTCGCTTTGCAGCTCACTTCCCGCCAGACAAAATAATCCACACTTTTTCACCTCTCAATTTCCTCACCTTCCACTTATTTACCTTTCAACTTCCTCGCCTTTAAAGGCTTTTACATATTTTCAATAGTCATTTTGTAAGTTCAATAATAGTTCGACAATAAATCAACAAATGACTATGAATGAATGAAGCAAAATTTCTCCTGATAATATCTAAAACCACTTCAAAATGAGACGCAGGAAATAAATAACGTAATTGGAAGTCCTGCGAATGATTTTGAGTTTGATCAAGATTAGCTTTCAAGGTGGGCTTTGGTTTCCTAACTTTCCTTCACAGATTTGTAAGTCGATGATTTAGAGAACAGAAATGGGAATGCTATAAAGAATCAACTTTGGGGTTCATGAATATGCCAGCCATTCTTTTGGTTGTGATTTTAGTTGGTTAGTGTCATGGAAAGCCAAATTGCAAATGATGCTGAGGGGTTTGGTTTCTTCATCATTATTATAAATCGAAGGGGTGGAAACTGCAGCCTTCATAGTATCTATCTATCCTAGGTTCCCACATCGGCCTCCGGAAGCCTACCGCTAAATCCTCAGGTGCATAAAAAGCACAGCCCAATACCGAGAAACGCATACCTTTCTCGGCCTTTTGGCTAAGATCAAGTGTAGTATCTGTTCTTATCAGTTTAATATCTGATACGTGGGCCATCGGCCCACACGATATTAACTCAATTTTTTCAGGGGGAGAGCCCACCACGGTAGCTTGCTACCGGGGCTCTCGAGCGTCGCCTTGGCCTCGCACTACAGCCTGGGCCTGGCGCACCCCACCAATCCAAGTTCAACTTTGTTTATCCGTAAGATAATTTATGTGAAACGTGTTAATATTTGGCTAATATGTTTTGTGAATCTACCGTTCAAATAATAATGAAACAGAAGTTTAGTGAATTTGCAAAACAAGTTCACATATTAATGGTTCCAATGTTGAAATATTTAGGCAATATGATCTTTAAACTTAGAAAATGCTCCAATTATTTAAAAATGCATTTTAGTTCACACTGACACAAATCTCTATTCTGAGCTGATAGATAGGAGATTTTCTTTTAAAAAAAAAAAAATTGAAAACCACAGGACTTCATAAATTTGCAACACCTGTGGAATAACACATACAATGAACTGCTAGTTGTCTGTTTTGAAGTTCATATTGAAGGCCTCTTCCATTAATTTGTCAATTAAAGTTGCGACCACATTCTTCTGTTTATTATACACTGACCAGAGTTGTGAAAGTTGTTAATTATTACTACTCAAGTGGATGGATTCGTGTCGGTACAAAACAAAACCACTATGAATAATATTAAACCAATGTTACAAGTGTAGAAGTTTAGTAATCTCTTAACCTTTTTGGCTGAACAACAATTTTTTTTTTCCAGAAACAATAATAATCTATTCTATCTTAGATTACAGAAGAGAGGGGTTAATAAATATACATATCTTACTAGATTAAAGAGATATTTTGACATCATTCTTGAACTTTTTTGACTTGACTGCTACAAGTGAGAATTGAATCTTTATCTACAGTTCAAAAAAGGATTCAAGTCCCTCCTCAGTGGTTGGCTGAACGACAAATGCTTAGGCAAATTTTTGTTCGATTTTCGGTTAGTTTATTACCATAAAAGCCTTAACTTGCTTGGTAAAAAAGACTAAAACCTTGCTCGGGATAGTGGGTTCTAAGTTTAGGCCTAGTAGCAGCTGCCCTGTTTGGGGGTTCAATCCCATATCGGGGTTGTTAGGGGGTAGTATATTAGTCTCCTGAGGAATCACAAGAGTTGCCGGCTTTTGTGGTTTTCTCGGGATTTCGGTTAGTTTATTACCACAAAAGTCTTAACTTGCTTGGTAAAAAAAAAACGAAAAGGGTGCCATCTAGAAGAATGCCGAGTGGTGTTTTGAAGAGCAGGAGAAAAGGTGAAGAGGACAAAAGGAATAGAAGGACTAGCGGCTTCCGTTGCCGGGACGGGAATTGAACTCGGGTCTCCCTCCCTGGGTGAAAGCCAGACATCCTAACGGCCGGACGATTACGGCATCATGTCATCGCCTGAAATGTATGCAATTATTACTTCACATGGACGGCCGTACCTGGGCAGCTGTGAAAGCGAGACTTGGGCCGATATTTCGTGCGAAACGGATGTGAAAATATGAAGCAAGGTAAATCAAAGACGTTAGATCAAATTCTGGGTGACCATCATGACTGAAAATTGAAATTTTGTCTTAATCCTTTGCATAATAATCGTTATTGTTACTAATTGATTTTTTGGAACAATTTCAATAGGATTCATTCATCGGCCTTCAAGACTGTGTCCACAAATAAATATATACTATTAGATTTGGTTGAAGAAGGACATTTGGGAACAAGCACTATAAGATGCCATCTTCATTCCATCACGATTGATTACGATGGGAACCCACAAATGAATTTGTAGCTTTGCACCCCCGCTGAGGGTTATCCGATCGTCATGCCGCCTGATGGATGGCAAGACTCGGACTCACTCTTGCCGACAGCAACTAACTATGAGTGTTTCAACAAACCACTGGCCCAACGGCTCATGGCTGCTGTCGTTGGTGAAACCCTCACCAACGAGCGAAAAACAATTTAAGAGGTTGTGTCATATTATTTTTTTTTTGATCTAATTGAATCTGTATATTTACTAATCCCTACAACAGCTTTTTCAGGCTCTTCTTTTCTTTCCCTAGATTAGGATAGCGTAGATTATACAAATGTATCGTTGTTGATTAAAAAAAAAAAAAAAAAAAAACTAAGAGTGTTTCAACACATACTTTTATTAAGTGCTCAAACATAAAATCCAAAATAAATCATTGATTGCTCTCACTGATAGTAGAAAAAAAGTTTGTGAAAATCTCGCAATTTTCTCAAATTCTTTGTGAAATTTTGTCGTGTCATGTTGGGCAGGATGCTAGACTGAACTGTGTTCAGTGTGTACATATATGACATATATATGACATACCGAGAACATCACCAGCCTTGAAAATTTTACCGCTTGGCCATCTAGACGTGCGTTGAAAGTCCAACCTTCGCCATTTTCAAGAAAAAAAGAACAAGTCCAACCCTCACTATCACGACGGTATCACCAACAGTGAAGATGGTTGCTCTAGCAATGTTTTAGTGCTCTGAAGTCTGAATCAACACACACAGGAACACCGCTACGCCAAAAACTTCCTGTTTGGGTTGCATTTTTTTTTTAATTTTTGAAAAAAAAATTATTATAATAATTTAATATATATAAAATAAAAAAATAATTAAAAAATATATTTACTAAAAATATAGCAATTTTCTTTAAAAAAATTACCGTCCAAACGTCACTTGATTGATAACTTTTGCCTTGGGACATTTTGGGACCATGGTATAAGTTTTCAACGGAAGCAAAGGTGTGAAGCATGATGGATAAAGTAAGATTGAAGTAAGAATTTCAAGTAAGATTGAAGCAAGAATTTCCTCGTCCTTTTTATTATTCTGTCAATGGTTGTAAAGGTACTGGGTAAAAAATGTGCTGCTTTCTCGAGCTAGAATGTGACCCTTCGTTTATAGGCCTTCACAGACAAGATTTGTGAATTGACAGCTCTGCATAAAATTCTAGACTATGAATTGCTTAAACATGGATTCACCAACTTCAGTAATTATGAGGCCAATAGTTTCAGATTGTAAGTTTCTGCTAAACCTTGCCTGAGGATTCTAAACAATTCCACCTAGCTTTTTAAAAGTCCTAAAAATATTAGATCACGCTTGGATTGCTTGTTTTCGTTGAAAAATATTATTGTTTTTTATGATCATTTTTTTCCCTCGCATATATCAAATCGCTATAGTAATTTTTCCATAAAAAATGACAAAAAATACAATCCAAATACAACCTTACTTGCCCCTCTCATTTTCAAATTTTTATAACATTCTCATCATCCCGATTAAAATATTCGTTGAGGTTTCTTCTGGGAGAGAAAATAGAGACGATGCGAATAATTGTAAAAGTCGTCTACAAATAATCAAAACGTCCAATCAGATACTCCCCATGCATAACCACATTCAATGCAACCTTATCGTTTCCCCTTTTATTTTTTGGGTGTCAAATCAAGGAATCATCATCATCGGTTTCTTGTTATTCAGAGATTGGTCAGTGGGTATGCATGGCGTTTACTTAGTTTCAGCTTTAGATGAAATTCCTTCATGCAAAACCACACTAAATGCATCCTTATCGTTTTCCCTTTTTTTTTTTGGGTGTCAAATCAATGCATCATCATCATCGGTTTCTTGTTATTCAGAGGTTGGTCAGTGGGTATGCATGGCGTTTACTCAGTTTCAGATTTAGATGAACTTCCTGCATAACATCGTGGTACGTTATGAATTTATGACCATTATTCTTCTACAGTTCCTGTTTCCCTCCGCTCCGCGTTATCCTAGCATTTCAATTCAGTAAGCTCAATCAAATGATTGACCCGTAATTCCCTGCCCTAAAATTAACACTCAGAACCCTTTGATACTCCATATGCAGTCCCTTGCAAATGACATGATACTCTGGATGCTTTTCTCTTTTTTGGGGGAGGACTACTATTCTCACCCAAGAAAACAAGTTCGCGGACAAGAAAGGAATGCTATTGAAGTTGTAGCAGTAAATAAAATTTGTTTTACGTCGAAGACCAACAAATGACAACGGAAATGAGAATTCAGACGAAATCTGGCGAAACTCTTATAGCTTCTATAGGTTAGCTAGCATAATGTACCATTTCTTTTATTTATTGTTGTGGGATGGCCATACATCGGGCGCTTAATCAGAAAGGTACAATAGTGTAAGATATGGATCTCTTGATCAAGTCAACCAAAGACAGCAATCTTCATTCCAGATTGGCAATGGCCTTGATAACTGCAGATGAAGTAGTTTGCTCCCCTCCCAACCCTTATCTGATCGTTTCCAGTATGATACACCCTGGCACCCCGAGGAACAGTGCAGCTGTCGTAACCGGCTTTGGTCACCGCAACCACATTGTGGAATGCTGGATTGTAGCTGAACACTGTCAGACGCATGAAGGTATAAATATTAGTAAAACCCGCCAAGTTTTAAGACAGTCTAGGATCTTCTGTCCTGTGCAAGCTCCTTATTTACTTTATGACAGTTTTCATCAAGTGTAGAGAAAACATATTAGTATTATTGACTAACTTGCATATACTAAAGCTGAAAAAGTAGATATAAAAACTTTCTCCATCGTTCACGTATGGCGTGTACACAGTGAGGGAAAGGCCATGGTGAACAATCAAAAGGATAACGTAAAAAAGCATCCACCAGAGTTTTTGTTTCGTGTTGTTTTGCCATGATTCTAACCTGTTCAAGATTCAGCTCCCTCGCTTGTTCTAATTAAGCGCTTTTGAAAGCTCATTTTTTGAGTAAGTTAATGATGCAATTTATTCTATTTAAATTTGGTTTTAACATTCAGTTCGCAGTGTAACTCAGTGGTTCAATGGTGTTTGTTGGCACTAAAATGGAGTTTGAAGGCTGCGAGACTAATTAAACATAAGAGTGGTTTTTATGGAGGGAGATTAGTCCTCAAGCCAGACATTAATATTACACGTACCAAGTGTGTCACCAGCTCTAAACCGCTTCCCACTGGGCCAAGAAACCGTGTTGAAGGTCCAGCCACCTGCTCCTCCCACCCTGTAAATCGCAGCTTCAGCCACACCAGAATGAAGCACCAGCAAGCACAGCATCATCGCTGTGGCAAATGTTGCACTGCATCTTCCCTGGGACATCCTGAAAGTGAGAACGGCACAAGCAAAGCTGAAATGATTACAGTTCTAGGTTGTTGAGATGCATTTCTATGCGAGGCTTTGGACCCCATTATATAGCAGAGTTAATATTCTGTCAGCTACCAAAAGGTCATGAAGAATGGGTAAGACCACAAAAAATATAATGAAAGAAATGTTAACTAGGCCCCACATTCTTGATCATTAACGGGAGCTGATCAAAATTGAATCGGACCTTGAATTCTTGCCCTTCAGCATTCGGACAGGGAAATAAATCGGACTGTGGAGTGGATGTAGTGGGTTTGGCAGAATTTAATTAAAGCAATGCGGCCAGTGAATGACCAGTTAGTCGCATATTTTCTACCGATTTTGGCGACTTTTCACTTCTGCGACGACATTTACAAGCATATCGGGTTAGTAGACCTCCCTCCCAAAAGCATTTTGATCGCTCAAGATAACCCATACCCATCTTTTGTTGTAAAGCTACACTACTGTTTCCCCCAAAATGAATGACCATCTTTTGTGGTCATTGTCAAAAACTCTCGTAGATCAATTCAGATTCTGCTTGTTTTCTTTTCTTCCGAGGTAGGATCTGAAAATGTCCCGGGAAAGTCAAACAAAAGCAGCTGCGAGGGGAAAAAAGAAAGAAACCCTCCTTATGTACTT
The DNA here is from genome assembly GCF_036785885.1 of Coffea arabica. Lineage (NCBI taxonomy): Eukaryota > Viridiplantae > Streptophyta > Magnoliopsida > Gentianales > Rubiaceae > Coffea > Coffea arabica. The sequence goes on along the minus strand of NC_092312.1, from coordinate 20,296,073 downwards.
CTCAAAATTATCAGTTTTATAAACTAGACTAGATGACCGCATTGATAAAATGCAAGCAAAAACAACAATACAAATGGGTTTTTGAGGAATGATACAACGATTAGGAGCTAGGTTCTCTTGGCCTCAAAAAAGCTATCTTAAAAACTCTAATGATTTGTTTGGATTGTGAATTATTAGAGATATTTTTACTGTAACACTTTTTATGATATGATGTATGTGAGATAAAAATGTAATTAAAAAGATAAAAAGATGTGTTAAAAATTGTAATAATAATATAAACAAATATATTTTGCCAAATAAACAGCAATCCAAACAAACCTAAGTTCCTTAAATCTCCATATGGTTGTTTTTTGAGTAGTTTCTAAACAAAAAATTTTTTTTTTTTTTACTTTAGCATTTTTATAATAAGGGTACTTGCGAGATGGAAGGATGTTATTGTAGATGCACATTATTGTCCACGAGACTTCAAGAGGACCAGTTTAGATATAAAGGGTCGAGCTTTAGTTGTGGATCACAAGAGATCACAGATTCCCATCTCGGTCTTCCAGTCCTCTGTCCTGGCATTACTCTTGCTTGACGTTTGAGACATGAATGTTACCATTTGCAGACTGACGACATTGGTCATTCAATTGATCTACCAACCAACCAACCGACTCTGCATACTCATTACAGTTGCCAACTTGGACTTGGTAAGCCTACGTTGGAAAATGTTTCTGAGTGGGAGCAGTCCAAATGTTGCTTAAAGTTGACCTGGGCATCCCCATCGTCCGAGGCTCAAAAAGAAGTTCCTGCTTGACCAGTGAAACCAGAATCAAAAGGAAAGGAGATTAAATGCAAACCTCATCCCCGTGTAATGATTACCTCACCAAACACCTTTTACATTCAAAGATAAACAATACTCCGGCTAAATGAGATGCAGGAAAACAATTCTCAAGTGTAATTACGCTCCTAAAACACAAGAATATATGCACTATTTTGTGCCATTTCTAAGGTGAACCAGATAAGTCAAGAATATCAATATACATATCCTCACATCATCAATGCACAAGGGTCCCACCACCAGAGGGAAAACAGAAAATGTAGGGGGAAATGGCAAATATGGAATCCCAAGCACATTATCTGAGTAGCAGTATGCGCACACCAGGATACTTTGGCAGCAACTATTGAACTAACGAAATGGACACAAACTGAGTGGAGTGCGGACCACATGTATCCCCAGAATAGTTTGCCTAGCAGTCTACTAGATTTGAGCCAATTGTTTTCAACATCTGAACTGCAGAAAGTACTAATTCAGATGTATGCAGATGCCTGAATTTGAAATTCAGTGTATGAAATGTACATCCTATGATGTTAACAAAGGAAGGGACAGAAAGGACAAGAGAATGAATCACGAGGAAAGCAAACTAGTAAATTCAGTATGAAGCGTTAAATTTAAGTTAATAATATGAAGCGTTAAATGTAAGTTAGTAGCTAATACACACTTGGCTAATCGTAACCTTTCCTGGAACCTAAACAGCCCAGCTCCTCCTTTAAAGCTTGCACTGCTTGTGAAACTCCATCCTGTCAAAATGCAAGTATAACGGAAAGCATCCACTTTGTCAATTTCAGTTCTAATTCACAAGCATAATTTAAGTGGTATCTCACATTCACTATCGTGCTGTACCAAAAAGACAAAACATACACTAAATTTTGGCTGTAGTGTCCATCAGAGTTCAAAACTCAGCACAAGGTCATAAGGTTTTAAGTTCACAAAATGCTAGGATATGATAGCAAGAACATGTATACAGATCACGCAATTTATCAAAAATACAAATAGAAAAATTTAGTCAAATGCTGTTGCCCATGCATTTACTATCAGTCAGACACACACCAACACAAACACATATGAAAACACAGAAAATTGTTGTTAGATTCAAAGGTTTTTCTATGATGGATAATAAAACCCGAACATTGCAGGGTAAGGCATGTTCTTTGGAATTCAAGGTGTGACAAAAATAATCATGTGAAACCTTAAAATGAGAACATCAAAAGACAAAAGGGTACAGTTTCAAAAGGTTGATCCAGCTTCTGATAAATCTGCAAGTCATCATGCCTCCAATTTGGTAGGTCTTAATTTGGAAATCATCAGTATTTAGCCATAAAACAATACTAATATTTCTCCAAAATTCAGTCTGTTTGCAGATTGCTTATTAATGGCTATAGATGATCAAAGCTTTTCCACTGAAATTCAGTTGTTTAATAGTCTCTCCCATTGAAAATTTGTCTCCTTGGAGAATTATGTAGGAGAACAGTAAAGCCGGATAAAAATGACAATAAATTTTCACTCATACACACATATCAAGTTTAGAAAAAGAAAACTTGGTGGTGCAGATGACAAATGTTTATCAGAATGTCAACCATAACCCAATCCTGTAATTTGGGTAATCTAAATTCATTTTCTGCAGTTATTTAACTAAAGATGCGTGACCATCCTTACCTCAGATGATATTCTTTTTGCAATATCTAAAGCACGTGCTCTCACTTCAACAGATAATGCAGAACCTATTGCCCTGGCAACTACTTCTGCAACTTCCCGGATGCATAAATCCTCATCTTTATCTGGAAGTAGCTGGTGCCTTTTTAATGGCTCTGGGGCTACTCCAATCCAAAACATCCTCTCAGCCCAGTAAAATTGGTCCATTAAAAATGGACAAATTACCTGATATCAAACATTAATCACTTCTGAGCACATACTCAATAGCAAGGAGCAAATGAGTGATCATACATGTGGAGTTCAACTAAATCATGAAGAGCAAGTTCCATTTCTGATAACTAAAATGGTCAAATAATCCTAGTACTTTCTAATAAGGTTGTTTATCAGAAGCTAAAAACAACCTTGGATTTTGCTGCTTCAAACAACAGCAAATCTTAATGTTCTCAAGATATTTTGATAAAACTGAGCTAAGGGCTCTGAAAGATGATATGCTTACCTTCTATCAGTAGTTATATTGCCTACTCAACAGCAAACCAGGTAATCGGTAGTCTTAAACAGATTTAAAGTTAACAATGCAAAACAATATAATAAAACTCCCAACCTAAATACAGTCAATACTCTGAAAAGGTCAATGCAATATTTCATCCTCGGTCCACTTTCTCGGGTGAATGACCACATTTAAGATACAGAAATATGTTGTTTTAAAGATAGTCAAGAAACAAACCTGGGGAGTTCCTGAGCGTAATGCAGCAGCAGTAGACCCACTGTTGAAATTGAGAAGCATTAAATTTCAAAAGATAACATAATATTAAGAAGCAGCAGAATAGTGTCATTAAGAATGAACTCTTACCTTCCTCCATGATGAATTACAGCAGCACATCTTGGAAACAGCCAGTTGTATGGTATGATCCTAAATTCATCTAAAAAAGGTGTTAATCTTCTAAAATAATGTATAAAATGCCAAAGTGAACAAGTATCAACAGCCTACAAATGTCTTTTAATCAATTGTTATATCCAGCAGTCAACTGTAAAAGGCTGTTTAGCAAGACAAGGAATTCAGCAGTATTTACCAATATTGGCCTATGATATTCAAGTCCTTATAAAAGCCACACTAGGTGTAACCTTCTAAAGGCTCCTATATTATCATATGAAACCTATGTTCATTCTCTCAAAGGTACTCTAATTTATTTTAAGCTTTGACCAATTGTTCAATCGTATCAGTCCATTCCACCATCCACAAGGAAAATCCAAAAGCAAGAATTTCCATTTTTTGTATGTAGTTGACCCATCCCAAAACTTAAATCTCCATTCTCTTCCTGTAGCACTTCTTTATTAAAACGTTATTTAAAGCAGTAACGTGTTTGTTTGTCAAACTTTCATATTGAAGAGTTTGACATGAGATTTCTCGTTCTTTTCAAATTTAAAAAATCAGAAAAGTAGTGAAAAGGATCAAAACTTGACAAAAGTCCAGTTGTCTACAAGTATAACAAGACATTCAATTTGCACATGAACGTGCATGCACTAATTCTCCAGAAAGTTTACGCAGAAAGGATCTGTACATGTTCTTACAGATAGCACTAACTATCACAATGACTTTACGTTTTGGAAGTTCTGCATCAACATTTATATTTTCCCACTCTCAACTAAAACATATTTTCACGGAAAACTGTTATATTTAATTCTTGTAGATGATTGTATTTCACAGAACAGACTCTACATTGAAGGGTTTGCAATGCAGTTGCTATTACCACTTTGCACCTATTCATGCAAACATCATCATTTTCTGATCGTGTCCCTTGTCACCATTGGCAGAGGAAAAACTAAGGAGGGCTGTGCAGCATTATCCCTACATCTATTTGGTTGTTGGTCAAATTTTCTCTTCCCTAATTCCAGCATGTGCATAAGAATTCTAAAGGAGTATCTTGCATTTTTAGTTCCTACTGCGACCATGCCAATTCATATGCTTTAGCCTACTCATTTCCCAAGTCAACATGAAAAGGTGAAAGTACTCACCCAGAGTAACAAAAAAGCCGGCCACCAAAAATAGACACTCCATCTCTACTTGACTGTCTTCTTTCTGAACCAACTAATCCATTCTGTGCTAATGAATTAATAGCAGTGTCTAAAGGGCCATAGCCAGCTGAGAATAATAGAAATCGATGACTTGAAATGCCTATAACATTCTCTATTACTTGAAGAAATGCCTGGGGATTTCTCATAAGGCCCATGCTGCAGAAGGCAAAACACACCCATTTCATCACCAGAAGGAAAACAGTAAAAAAAAAAAAAAAAAACAGAGAAAACATGTAACCTGGAGCACTAGAAAATCAGGATGATCATTCTGTGCAGATGTTCAAATTTGAAATAACCATACAGGAATGCACAAAGGATTTTGATTAGATAAGAAACTACCAAAATGAGGAATGAAGGTACCCCAAGTCATAGAAGATCTTTCTATTGCAAACGAAAGTACCTATAATGCTTATATGCACACTTCATCATGATGCTATAAGCCTCCCCCAGGAGATAGCACAAATAGAATAAAGAAGAAAAGATCCAGTGAGAGTATTCTAAATGCTTAGGGTGCAACACAGAGAAATGAACAGTTAGATGATTGAGTCCTATAACTACAATGCACATATACACCAAAGCAATTGGGGTTTATTTATCCATATTTACGTGGCCATTTTTAAATAATCTTATCTTTTTTGTTAGTCCAAACAACCATAGGCACAAGGATACCATAGTCTCTAAAACCAAAGTGGTAGAGGCACAATCTTTTGAACAGAGGATATAATCTGTCTGAAATTAGAAACTCACCTTCCAATGGAACTTAGACCTATGAAAATAGGTAGCTCTGGTGCAGGAGCAGACATAAAGGATTGTAACTTAACATGAGTTGAGCACAACTCATCCTTTGTGTTCAAAGGCATTGAAGAAACTAAAGCAGAAATTTCTGCACATTTGTTGCATGAAAACTGCCATTCTGAGGGAAGAAACCAAAAGCCAGATACCTGTACCCTTGATGGCCAATAGCCTGTCATTGTTATGATATTAAAGTAATGGATGAAACAAAGACATATCAATGACAAACATTTTGCCATCAAGCACAGACAATCAGCATATTAGACAATCAACTACTATAACCACACCTTTAAACCAACACTTACAGCTTGTTTCTTCCTGATCAAAACAACTAAATGCTTAAGATGCAGATCAAAGTAGTCAGGCTTCAGGATATCTATTACTGTCAAGCTCCTTAGTAAGCTACACATAATATCTGGCTTTGTTTTAAAACTTCTCAGAGAACTTGTTGCATCTTTGACACATGGATCACATTTAACGAACATGATAAAATAGAAGCATTTCCTTGGGAAAAAAGATTACCAGGGCATTCAACTACTTCTTTGCTAAATCCATACCTGTCATACCAAGGTAGAAACAAAATTCAGAAAGTTCCATTATTTTCCCATTTAGTGACAAACAAACAACCATGGGAATAAATAATCATGCGGCATACATCACCATGGACATGCAATGCAGTTAAAAGCAAGAGAAGACATATAGCTCTATAACCATTAACCACTATGAAGGTGCTATAAATTTTCTGTTACACAATATTACATTTCCCATTATACACCTCTACAAAGATGAAATGCACTCTTGCATTTAATATCAGTGGGGATTCATTACCTATCAACCATTACTGGAAGGTAAATAAGCGTATGAGTGTCATCTGAGATGGTGATTCAATTAGGAATTATGTAAAAGGGAAACCAAAGACATTTGCAACAGGCTGTTGAACCACTTTACAGAGCATGACCGAAGCCTTGCAAGAAATTGAACTGAAACATGTAACATTCAACTCTAAAAGAGCCAAAATGTCCTTGATAAAAAATTTTCTATGGAAAAAATTGGATGTGGATAACCATATTCTATTTTCGTCTTTAAGATCATTTACCATAAAAGGCAACTTTTGGAGGCAGATAATTGAACTTACAGTATTAGGGGGGAAGAAGGCCTATCATGCCATGCTGGAAGCCCTGTTACTGGATCCTGAAACCGAATAAAGTCATTTCAGACCAACAAGGAAGGATGATCCCACAAGATAGAACATATAGCCCCATTATCTCATTCAAAGATAACATCAAGATAATTTTCACCAACAATATGGACAAACCGTAAAAGGACAGGCACTCAGCCTAAGTTCAACATTTCTCCAAGATCCCCATTCATCTGTAAAGAGCGGCCACATCCAATGAATTACGTCCTTCCAACCAACCTATTACGGCAACATACAGGTAACATCCAGTAAAATAATTCCAAACCCTCATGTTTTCCAGAAGCAGCTAATGAAACAAGTTTCTCAAGCTGGGAGAGCAGGAATTTTAAAGTCTCCCAGATAGTGTAGGATAATTTGCTATCTGAACACAAAAAGTACCATCTAAGTATCAAAAAGAAACTGAAATGACAATAAGAATAGACTGCCCTCGCCAAGTGTGAATCCAAATTATGGCCTCAAAGGATGCCTTAAGACAGGAAAGACAAAAACCAAAAGTAGTTTCAGCACTAAAGTAACAATAAACTTAGTTTACATACCTTATCATCTGGAGCTTCTTTAAGGTATTTATATAAATCTGGAAGTTCTTTCCTAAATTTTCCTTCATATGATGATGGGGCACTGCATAGCATGTAAAAGTGAGTTATGAATCAAAACAAAGAAGCAAAAGTAAAACTTTAATCAGCACAAGCACCTTATGGGTGAATAGTAGTGGAATTATAGTCAATTCATGGAAGTTTTTATGTACATGGTACACAGTAACAGCTCTCTAAAATTCAATTTCAAGCAGAATGTTCACCTTGTAACTCAAGGAACTAGACAAAAAGGAAAGAAACCAATTATAACAAGAAAATGACATGGGAGAGAGAGAACAGCATCACTGCTCTTCACAAGAAATTTTATAATTCATACCCTCTGTATACCCAAGTATAAAACCTCTCTTGGACCTTGACCACAGGATAAATCTTGTAAGAAAGTATCCTGGAAATATTAAGAAGTCAAGCACAAGTGTTTTGTGTTTATGCAGACCTAGACCCATGGTCAGATATCTCTATTTCTCTTTTGCACTATATGAGTGAACTAGTTTTGTGTCCTTTTTCTCGACTTTTTGAACTTTTTACACATCAATAAGCATCAAGAAATAGACCATTAGAACAGCAAGGCTCTACACTGAGCAATGATAGACACTGCATATAAGACTAGAGATGAAAGTCTTCTGGTACCTATAAGGGACTACATAGGGAGCAGCAACAACACAGCGGAGGTGAAACAATTCAGCAAGGCTCCACCCTTCCTGGACAAAAAGGATAGACAATATTGCTTAGAAGCAAAATCATCAAAATTTGTAGTAGTGTAAAGAAATGACTCTTAAAGGAAGACCTTTTAGCTTAAAGAAAGAGAAAAAGCATTTTCTTATCATTCCTTTGATTGATTGTTTATGCACCAGAAAGCTTAAAGAAAAATGCCCATCTTTGTTAACACTTTTATCTTTTTCTACAAACAAAAAAGTTAGATTATACCCTACTGTTAATACCATCTGACACATGTCTTCCATTGGCATACATTTACATGTGATTAAATGCAGGAAACTTTACTTGATATTTCCAGAACATGCTCTCATTCAGTAACTATAGATTCAAATTTTTCCTCCCAGACTACCAGAGAATACACATGGTGAGATCAAAATGATTCTTGACATGCAGTGCATGTTTGGCAGCAGTCCCAAACTGATTTCATTTTAATCTTCTTTGGGGAAAATACCAATTTGCCTGCATCATTACCAGTGCAAAGAAATTTATAACCATAAGGTCGCTCTGCAAGCTCAAGCCATCTCCAAATATCCTTTCAACAATTGAAACACATTCTCTTCTGTGATCTCTTGTAATTTCCCTCTTCTGGAGAGAGAAAGACAAGTCTTTGGAGCCTGAGAGAAAAGAGCCAATGTTCAACTCTTAGAAAAGCTAAACAGCTACTACAAAGCTCAGAAATAACACAAATAACTACACAGACCATGTAAAATGAAGAAGTTAACCTGCAGGAGGAGCACTATCATCATGCGGTGCCAAAGCAGGTGGTGATGAAACAGGGAGATAAACAACTGTTTTTGCTTCTAAGTGCACTTTCAGGCCCTGTTAGTCAATGAAATATGACGTTTAACTGACTGGTTGAGTATAAGTCACTTCAACCGCAAAACGGAAAAGGGTAAATTTTATGCCTTAATACAAGCTCATTTTGATTGATTCTAAATAACTATGATAAAGACATCAACATTCAGCAAAGTTCATAATTTTAGCAATAACGTGTGCAGAAAAATCATTTAAAAACACTCAACTCTCAATTAACTGAACTGAACTTATTAGCACTCTAAAAGACAAGACATATATCTTCATCAGAGTGAAGGAGTTTTTAGATCATTAAATGCCATGGAATTTATATTATCCCAAGAACAAGGAATAAAGCTCCATCAAAGGATTTTCTCTTTGTGTTTTTAGCATGATCCTTAGCTTTCCTGCAAACAAGTGACATTTATTTTTCTTTAAATTTTTTAAATGATACATGATTAGCCTAAAATTGTATGAGCACTCCAATGCTTTTGCTTTGGGCCAAATCTTTTACAAGGCAATATCCCCTCTAAAACAAGTGGTTTCATGTGCAAAATTTGCCCTCGTCTAACTAACACGAATGACCTGCTATCTATACAAAGACTTCAAAAATGGTTTCTTTTGCCTAATACCTCAAAATGCATAGGTCTTTAGCACAAGCTTGCATGTTTATTATTTGCAAAGTTGTCAATTACCGTGGGCAGCATAGAGGAACTTATTCAATTTAAGTTTGTATTATTTGCAAATGGCCTTTATCATGGAGAGGATTAGGCAAAGCATGTGAAGTACACATCGATAGTTCAATTCCAGACCAGATAAGTAATCACTTGGAAAGAAATCAAGGCAGGGTTCGGATGCATTTTATTTAAAGTATAGCAAGACGCAGAAAAACAAGATCTCCATGATCCATGCACCCATCAACCTACCTCATGTGCTGAATGAGTTATAAAAAATACGTTATATTGCTCCATGTCAACTGCAAAAGCAGCAGCTATGGCCTGCAAAGTTACATATTGTCAACCCAGAATGAGAATTAATACTCAAAAAAAGGAAGAAAAGCCCACTGAAATGGAATAGTAGGTAACCCAAGCAAGGACATGGATAGCCAATCTAGTCCAACTACGTCATAAACTCATATCGAATTTCCAGAATTATTCAGCATCCCCACCACCACCACCACCCCTTCCCAAAAAAAAAAAAAAAAAAATTGCATCGCAACCCAATCTACTATAGAGTTCAGCTTTCAAATGCGGGAATTCGAAGTTCGAAGTCTCTATACGAATCAAACGATACCAGTTCCAGTGGAGAAAGAAATTAACATGCCAGTAGTAGTTTTATGCTATGTTGATACTGTGTATTTGTTAGTATGACATCAACGAAAAGCAATCAACAACAGCCAATATTTGCTGCAGATGACAAAGTTTAAAACTCCCTGAAATTAAAACGTCAGTCACCATTAAAGGTTCGACACTTACGGCGATTGGATAGACATCGCCTTTCGTCCCAAAGGCCATGAATACTGCTATGGGAGTTGTCCTCATGACTATGGACGACCTTCCACTTCCAAATGTCCCCGCCAATTTCTAAAGAAGCCCAACTGCTAGAGGGCAGGAGGCCGGGGCATTTCGGTTTCTAAAAATTTTCTGTTTCAGTCCCTTATTTTCTGGGCTCGTCCAAACTTTGGCCCCCCACATTTTAAATTTATCACATTCAGTCCCAGTGGCCTTCGCTCACGTAACTAGTATGCTGCCCTTGCCCTTAGGAGTAAAATTTGGATTACCCGTTAATTATACGCATTGTATTGCACATGAGAAAGTGTGACTACTATGATATTTAGTCATAAGGTGCGTTTTGATCTAACTCAAGTCTACAAATTGAACACTTAATCCATTAAGTTACTAAATCAAATTGTTAAGTACTTATCTTAATTAATATTTGAGTGTATATCACATTAATTGATAAATAAATGACTTATCAGTTATATTTTTGAGCAAGTTTTGTCCAAAAAATTTGGTATCAATTAATTAGATTTTTTTTTTGCTAAACATTTGAATTAATTAAATAACACTGAATTTGCTAAACAAAACTTGCTCTCAAAAAATAAGTGATAAACTGGTCATTTATCATTTAATATGTACTCACTCGATTTAGTACTTAACAATTCAATAATCTAATAGATTCAGACTTTAAATTTCAGATTTCAACTTCCAAACTTTAGTTTTATCAAAAAATATATCCTTAGTAGGTTTCGCAAATAAAAAATTCTCGATATAGCTGTTTACTGTGTTTAATGCCCGTGTTTATTGTTATTATTTTTGTTATCATCGACAATTGCTACAAGCAATTCGTTCACATGACTTTTGGGTCCTTTCCCATTTGAATTTTTAATGGTAGAGATGCAATGTTTCAGCCAAGTAATATGCTTTTGTGCTTACATTTAGTGTACAAAAAAAATTATAGATTCCATATAGACTTTTTATAAAAAAACAAAAATTATACTAGCAATTTATTCACATGACTTTTAGATTCCATATAGTCTCTAAAAAGAAAAGGTATCTAAATTTATAGTTTTAGTTCCATACAGTCTATAAAAAAAATACACATTCAGTATCTAACTTTATTAGTATTTGGGCAAATTATCCAATTGGCCCTTGAACTCTTTATCTGGGTAAAAATAAGCCCCTCATCTATTTTTTGCTGACTTTAAGCCCTCGAACTTGTAAAATTGGGCACCCGTGACCCTTTTACCTGATTTCTCCGGTTTTGCAACCGGAAGGTCAATTCACACGAATGTCAGTGTGCTTCTTCAAAGGGCATTTTTGTCCGCATCTTCTAAGTAAAAAGGAACAACTCCTCCTTCCCTCAATTTTTGCAAAACCCTCGCCGCCGCCGCTGTCTCAACCTGACCCTCATCTGATTTTTAACCTTGCTTTGCCTTGAGATACATCAGCTCCACCACTGGCAAAATCAAGCCGTACAAAGCCAGGCGGCAAGAAGGGCAGCGAGGAGGATGAGAGAGAGGGGGTTGGTGAGGAGAGAAACGGCGACGACATCGGTGATGACGGCGAGGTAATTGACGCGGAAGTAGGCGTAATTCTTGCGGATGCGTTGGGTGGCATCGGAGATGGAGTCAGGCTTGGAGAAAGCGGAGCGATCAGCGAGCTCAGACCAGGGGCGGCGGCTGGCGAGGCCGTTGCGGACGGTATCGCTGATATGATTTATAAAAGCACGGAAGGCGGAGGGGTCCGGACGACTGAATGGAGTCGGTTGTGGTGGTGGTGGCGGCGGCGGAGGGCTAAGGGTTGGTGATTGGAAGGATGGCGGGCGACGAGGAAGCCATTCCAATTCCCAATTTCTGATCTGAGGCCTCTGGTACTTTTCTTCTCTTATTATTGTTATTATTATTTTAAAGCTGTGTTTCTTTTTCAGAGGGAGGGAGAAATAGACAAAAGCGGCGGCGGCGAGGGTTTTGCAAAAATTGAGGGAAGGAGGAGTTGTTCCTTTTTACTTAGAATATGCGGACAAAAATGCCCTTTGAAGAAGCACACTGACATTAGTGTGAATTGACCTTCCGGTTGCAAAACCGGAGAAACCAGGTAAAAGGGTCACGGATGCCCAATTTTACAAGTTCGAGGGCTTAAAATCAGCAAAAAATAGATGAGGGGCTTATTTTTACCTAGACAAAGAGTTCAAGGGCCAATTGGATAATTTGCCCTTAGTATTTTAGTACCATTGTCTCGTACAAAGTACTGCCAATTGCCAAGGCAAGGCACCAATCCATCATACTGTCACGGTAACTCCCTCAATTACCGTATTTTACTTTTAGTTGCTTTTTATAAGGGAATTGAGCTAATACCATAGCAACTACACTACAATTTACGAGAATCTGTAATGGAGGAATCAAAGCATGATAACATCAAGCAAGCTAGGCGTAAAAATGATGCAGCTACAGCAACACTGACGTAAACTGATCATGGTAAAGTGAAATACATTCCTGGATCTATTATGGCATTCTTGCCTTGCAAGTGTTGAAATACTTGTAATGCAACATTGACGCCAATGAAAAACAGTAGAAAAGTAGGAGTATATAGGATGGGAAAAAGGCTTCGATTCATGCACCTAGCCTCTGAAATTTCACAGCTTTCTCTTCTTCATGGCATTGTGGAAACTCGATACCTATTCGGAGAATGAGTATTTTACTGGGGACATAGCTCATGCATACCAATGCCGTGGATTCTGCTGGTGCCCTGGATCTCGCGAAACTGATCTACTAAAAGCAGATTAGAAACCAGAAAGCAAATTACTCCAACAGTTCTCCAGCTCATCCACAGACAATTGTTTTGAACAAGAAACTTAACTAGGAATTATGGTAGTGATGCAACTTATACAACAACACCTTCCCACCAGCATTTCCCATTGCCATAAAACCTCCATGAGGACTGAAGTCTATGCACCTGGGATAGTGCAGGGTTCTGTTTGATGGAGGCCAGTTTGAGAAAACAGTAAACGATGGAACATGGACCAATTTTAAGCTGTTCTTTTTCATGCTAGAACAAATGGCCAATATTTGAGCATCATGGTTGAATTTCATATAGTCTACTTTTGTCGTCAAGTTCTCAATGGTCTTGGTTGGTTTTCTCTTTCCCCCTAAGAAGTCATCTCTGTTGTAGACGTTAACAATTCCGCTGTCCGAACCGGCTGCAAACAGATTTCCACTCGGGGAAGTGCAAAGAGACGTACCATTTATGCAACCCTCATCAACACCTTTATGAACGCACGCCCTTGTTCTCAAGTCCCAGTGGTAAATCTGCCCATCCCCACCTGAGCTTAGCAATTGACGCCCATCATTGGTAAAAGCTAATGAACGGACTGTTCCATTCATTTTGAGTGTCCCAATCAATTCCTTTGTTTTGGTCGAAACTAACAAAATATAACCTTCATTGCCGAGAAAAGCAATAGTATCAGAATCAGGTGATATCTCAAACACTTCCAAGCTCTTCTCTTCTCTTCCTGTTAGCGGACCTATTTTATCAACCTTTGCTTTCACCAGGTCAAAACTATAAAAGAACTTTCTTCTCCCCGATACAATAACCGCAGACCCATCAGGCAAAAACGATGCCTTTCGAATTGGACAATCATCTATGAAGATACTCTGTATTTTGGTGTTTCTTTTGCCATCAATCTGGAAGAACCTCAGCCTTCTATCCAGTCCACCAGTAAGGAGCAATTGGCTATTCCTATGAAACTGAACTGAATTGATTGGACCACCTGAAGGCTCTTCTGCATTGGCATCAACCAATCTTGAATACTCAAGAAGTCCAGGTAAAAGTTTCGTGCCGCTCTTCACAACTAGATCCTCATCTGTTCGAAGGATGTCAGTAATGCCTTCAACACCCGAGTAACCTTCCTCATCATCTGAATCTTCATCATCCGAGCGATAATTTCTCTCAAGGTTGGCCCATTCAGTACCTGGGTTTAACTTAGCATGATGAGCCCTCAATCTCGACACATAAGCAGAACCAGATATCACACTCTCATCCTCTTCTTTCCTCAGCTTCCGCAGTCGGTTCACTTTAGCTATGTTTACACTGGTTCTCTCCTCCTCTTCATCTATCCACACAGGCTTCTTCTGCTTAGCATCCTCTTCATCACTAGTCTCAGCCGAGTCCACATGCTCTTCATAGACAGACAAAGCACTATTCGCAGAACGGTCCACAAAAAACATAGCAGCGCTGTCATCCACCTCCTGTCTAACTTCTTCATCTTTACCAAATTCAGTGGGAGAATACAAGGAACCAAACAAAAAATTCTCTAACTTATTCATTTCCCTCTCTTGCTCAATCTCTACTTTCTTATTATCTTCCTTCCGCTCTTTCTTTCTCTTCCTGTGAGTTGCAACTTTTTGCAAATCAGACACCAGCCCATCATCAATCGGTTCCGAGCCATCAATACCCGAAGGCTCATCATAAGCCTGCCTTTTACTCTTATCTACCCTATCCTTTGGAACAGCATTTTGAGAGATTAAGTCAACCATATCTACAATTCAAGTAGCTGCAGGGAAAAAAAAACATAAATGCTCAAATACAAATTTTACCACTCCAAACAAATTTGCTTCAATTTTTCACCCTCTCTCAGCTGTGGGGGAAAAAAGTGGCACTAACAGGATATACAAAACTTGCTTAAGCTTAAGAAAAATGAATTGCATAATTAACAGCAAGGCGCATTTTCATAAAGTATTTCAGTTTCACAAAATTAAAAAAAAAATGTATGGTTCAGAGACTAGTCCGACTCTGACTCCTACAAGTCGCCGCAAGAACTTGGCTGGCCATCCCGAGTCGACTATTAAAACTCCGGACCAAACAAAAAAAAAATATTCAGCTTTACTAAAATGAATGAACAATGATCCTTCAAGAACATATTCCAAAAAGATTGACAGGTAAAATTCGTTGGACAAAATCAATGTACGAAAAATACACCAAAAAAGATAGGAAAGTAATATCCATACCAATTTTCAGGCCAAACTTGTCTCTGAAAACGCTCAAAAGAACAGCAAGGAGGTGGAAAAGAAACAAGACGACGCGGGAAGCTTCTATAAGCAAGGAGAAGGAGACGGTGATGAGCGACGATGAGCACGTTATAGCAGAGGGCAGGCCACGGTGAGGGGCGTTGAGGAAGGTGGCCGTAGGGTTGGAGTGGACTGTGGATTGGGAATTGACATTGGACCTAGCGGCCTTTTAAGTTTTTCAGTCGCTTGTTTAAATGTAAATTGGATCTTAAGGTGGGTTTTGACCATGGGCTGAGTGACCTATTTTTTAATATAAATTTTTTAAAGGAGCCTTCTTTATTTTGTTTTCCCCATTTCCTGTAAGTCTACTAATGAAGCCCGTTTGGGGTTGCGATGGTTTACAGAAGAGTACTTCTAATACAAATATTTTTAACAAAAGTGTTTTTAATTATCAAAAATTGGAACTCTCAAGTAATGGTAAATTAGTTACCAAACACTCTAAAATTATTTTTAGTATTTAAAAGTTTTTTTTTATAAACGCATCACAGCTCCAAACTGGACTAAATATATAACAATTAACAATCACTAATTGATATTAGCCAAATACCACATATTATTGTCATCTTACACTTAGGGTTCATTTGGTTCAGGGGATGACATAGGATTGAGTTTGGTTGCGTTTATGTGTGGAATGATACATCCCAACTAATTGAATTAATCTCTCATATGGGAGGTAAAATAATTCTATAGAAGGGTGATATGATTTATTTCAAGATGAATAAAAGGTGGAGTGTAACAATTGGAATTTGTTTACCCCTACTAATAGAATAGTGCTTTATTTGAATAATTATATAAACCTACTTTGTCACTATAATATAATATAAGTTTTGGACTAATTTGCCCCTATTAATCACATAACAAAATTTTGGATGAATTTGTCCCTACAAATAAAATATGTATGTTTTGACCTAATTCGTCCATTTTCATCAAATAACTAAGTATTGAACTAATTTACCCATACTAAAAGCAAAAGTAAATTTACTAAGTTGGCCCCACTAGTTAATTATATAACCATATTTTCTTGGTCAATTTTATTTTATAAAAAAAGTTAGGGATTAATCTTTCCTACAGCGTTTAATGAATAACAACTATACAAATTTTGAATTTAAAATTCAATTTTTACACACATGTCACAAATTCAACGGTGATAATGTGTATACTGCCAGTATATATAAGATTTACTCAAATGTTAGACATGTAAATTAGACTTATGAACCCATTTAATAAGGTCTAACTCAGCCGGTCAGCCCAAAACAAAATCTTATATGTTGGTTCAAGTCAGAACCATACAAAGGTCACTTATGTGCGTTGTTTATATATATACACCTCTAATTGTAAGTCTATTAAAAAAAAGTATTTTAGTCTGATATATGCACCCTTGATTGTTAATCTATTATAAAGAATATTGAAGTAATCATATCTCATCGCATCTCTAACTAAACACACGATGATGAAGTTATTTTCTAGGATATTGCATCTAATACAAAGTCAACTAAACATTAGATAGATAACGAGATTACTTGTGTGAAAATGATTCAATCCATAATGAATAGTCAAAAAATAAGTAATTTCTTCTCATCCAATCCATGAACTAAATCGACTGTTAAAGATTTTATACTAGCGTAAGAACTGTTATTGTAAATTTTTTCTTGTGCAAAGAATGAAATATGGATGGACTTTGCCCCGTGCTATTGCCGATTGACCATTTTCAAATATGAGAGACACTGGAAATGATTTGTGAGATCTTTTCTTTTTTTTTTCTCTTATACTTTAAAGAAATATAATAGACTAATTCATATTATCAACCATGAAGCAGTGCATCTTAGTTTGCTTATCACAAGAAAACTCGGGGTAGAAAATTAATTAAAATTTGAAGTTATTCTTTGTGTTTGAAAAATCAGGTCGCCAATAGCAAACACGACAACGAAACTCTTTGATTATTCACTAATAATTTAACATTACTGAGTTATTTGCATTGTGATTACGCTCACTGCTTAACCGTCATTACTTAAATACTTCCAAGAAAAACGACAAAACAAATTAGTTGGTGTAATTGCACTCTTTTTTTTTTCAAGTAAAAAATTGTAAATTCGAAACATTTCACTTATACTTTCTCCACCTACCGCCTAACTCACCCCCCCAACCCCCTCACGATTGTTTAGACTTATTATCTCTTACTATATCTTCCATTTGTAAAATTTGTTACCGTCCGTTACAAATATTTTCTAGCGCTCGCCCGTCAATACAAATGTTTTCAGATTTTGACAAGGAGGCGTGCCATTTTAGATTAGGTCAAATGCTTGTATATTCACGTTTTTAATTCCGTTTAGACAATTGAAATACCTTTGCAAGCATCTGGAGATCTTTCTTTCGAATTGGCTGGCAAGCTGTCTTGTATATGCATAATGAGTGAAGATGCAATGAAATTCCTTGGTATGTAATGACGATCTTCATTTTTTTTTAAAAAAAAACCTTTTTATCCTCATCTTTAACTGTTTTCCAACCTGCAAGATAAATTTATTAACTTTTCTTGTTATCTCTCCTTTGTGAAATTTTTTTAATAGATTTTTCAGCATTATACATTTGGAATTCTTGAATCGTAATTGTTTGTTGTTATAAAAGATAAGTTAGGTTGTTTTTTTTTTTTTCTTTTAAGTCTTGGCCTAATAATTAACACTTTTGAACTTGAATTCTCTGATCAGATCTCTTGCACGAGGAGATTGTGTGTTTTTATTGCAGAAATCAGTGTGAGTGTTCTTTATCCCTCTTGATAATTAATTATGTTAATATAAGTATCCAATTACCTTTAACCACCGTATAGTATGTGATTGAATAATTTTGACTAATGTATATATACCAATTAAAATAAGTTGTAAAATACTTGCATTTTATTTCAAAGTTTGACCTGAGAAACGACATTTGTCAAATTTATTTTTATATTTTTTTCAAGAAAATGTTATTTGCATTCCCATTTTTGTTATTCACACCCTCACTATTATTTTAGTCATATAGTTTTATTTATTAGACAATATAATAAAACAAATGGCGGGGTACAAATTTAAAAAAAAAAAAAACGAAGTGCAAATAACATTTTCTTTTTTCAATTAGTGAAAGTTTTATGACTAAAAGGCTAAATCAATTAGTCTATTATTGCTTCCAGTTATTTTCCATGCTTGAATTTTCTCATGATCTTTATGTAAACAATTAAAACATTTATAAATAATTGCAATAGTCTAAATGTCTAACTATGACTTTTTTTTTATATGCAAAAAATTTGTTATATTGAATTCTTTTGATAACTCAGGTCATGAATATATAGTTGACTCCTCGTTGAATATTATTATTTAATCATTCCATATGAAACACAATAACTGCTGCATGCTTGCTGGCATCGGATTAAGCACTAATAATATCAACACACAATATTTTTACGTGAAAATATCAACGAAATTATTTTATTTGTGAAGACATACAAATATTACGGTATTCACACAGGTTGAAGATAGAATGTATGTATAAAATAAGTAGCAACAAATGAGTAATACATGAATGCGCCGCCGCCTTACTCGGCCCAGGTGAGATCTAGTTCGGCTCACTTTGATATTGGGTCTAAGTTTTAGGCCTAACTTTAGCCCAACCCATTCTTCATTACACTCGGCCTTAATTTGAACGGGTAAAAACGATTTGAGTTTGAGTTGGTTCAGCCCAACTTAATAAAAAAAGTTTTTATTTATAATTTTTTTTTTAGTGGGAGTAGGGAGTGTAGGATGGAAGGAACTCAAGAAGTGGAAAACAAAGAGAGGGGACTTCTCAAAACTTATTAGAAATTATGCGCAATTTATGCTATCTAGGCCCTTTTACTAGCCTCGAAGATTCATTTAGATTGCTTGTTCCATATAAGTTCGTCATATAGTTCTTCGTACGCAAGTGTTAAAAGAGTGGCAAACTGGAACAGACAACCCCTTTTGGAATCTAGGGCCATCTGAAGAATCAGAGTCATGCCATGTTTGTGGATCAAGGCTGGGAGAAAAGGAAACTCTCAATGATCATGAACAAACAAACGGAGAGAGTCGGAGTAACCAAGTAACTGAGCCTGGTCAGTCCTCACTCTTGAAAAATGCTGCAAAGTCTGGATCAAATTCAGCTTCCAAGACAGCATCCTCTGCGAACTACATTAAGAAGCAAAATGTGCATGGTAAGATTCTTTCAACCATGCGTTCGCTTTGTTTGATACCCAATGGACTTCAAACATTATGACCCTAACTACTTTTATTCCATGGTAATTATTGGTGCCGTGTCAATTTATTTGTGAACACTGTAACATCTTTTGTGATACGAGATTATTTGAAAATTTTATTTAGATTAGCACTGTAGTACTTTTTACGATATAATATATGGTAAGATAAAAACGTATCTTAAATTTTCGATAGTAATTTACCAACCAGGCCATGGAGGTTTGGCAGTACTTATATTCAGTAGTCTCTTTTATAGAAGTTGTACATACCAGTTGAAGCTAATTTTAGACGGCTCCATTCATGGCGAACAAGATGTTGCCTTTTCGTTAACAGGAATTGTCCAACCTCCTCTAGGGGTTCTTACCAAACGAAAAAGGCCAGCGGTTGGACGACTAGTTTCGCCCCCTCCCGAAAGAATTCCAGAACAAATTTGCAATGATCTGCAAGGTTTAGCAATCTCTCGGAGTCAGAATAAAGATGAAGAAGATGTACTAGTATATCAGCGTGCCAATCATTACATACCAGAGAACGAGATTGGCCTCGGATGCATGGTGTTACTGCAGTCGGCTGTTTCTCCTCCCACAGAATTTCCGGCCGTGTCCGCAATCAATGCTCGTTCTTCCAAAAAATCTGAGCCAAAGCCATCAACTGGAGGCAGACGGCGCGATTCTTCTCCGGCGAGCCACGAAGTAAAAGCTTCACCTGGGCTCACACCACCTGTGTTTCCTTCCAAGGTTTCTAAGGGTTCACTCGTGCCCCGATCACATGCTTCTCTTTCTAAGGACACCAAACTGGATTCTCGAGAAGTTCTTAGATTTCACAAATGAAGCAACTCGGCGAAAATGCTCATCTCAAGAAAACAACAATTATTCATTGACTGATGTTGCTGTAAAAGAAGAGTCTCAGTAGTGTGCTTATTTTATGTAATAAAAACAAATTCATCTTTCTCTTATCCTGATTATGGTACTTTGTATTAACTTATACTGGATCTTTACTAGTTTTAAATGTGTTTTTACTATCATTTTCTAGTACTGTTATTGTCAATGTGGATTTTTGGGATCCAATGTACTGGTTTTGGTCTGCACGTTTGATTCTTCTCACTTTCTCTCGACAGAAATCTTTGAACTTTACCTAATAGCAGCAAAAGTGGCTAAGTTACCAGCAGAAACCATAATTGTGAGCCTAGCAGTGTGGACTTGCACAATAATACGCGACGTAGACAAATTAACAACGAGGATAGAGGACAGACCCCTTCTCATGTATTGGATGTTGTTAATGACACAGACCGGGGGATGAACTTGTAGCTATTGATCAATTTGTGGAAGAGTGCATTTGGGGGATTCTCGGCAGCTAAAGCCAGTTGTTTATCCTTTAGCAAAATAATGGAACTAAAGTACCATCAAACTGGATCAAGCTAAAAAAATCATGGGTTTTTTTTTTTATAAATTGCTTGAAGACTGGGAACCGGAAGTCATTATTTTTTATTGATTTAGTAGAGAAAAAAAAAGAATGTTTGTAGAGAAAGATCAAATCCCATTTTGCTAGACAGAGGAAAAATTTCAGTGTAACGAAGTCCATTGCCAACACTTCTCTTTCTTTTCTTCAATCATCACCAGTCAACTATAGCTGTCAAACAAACCCATTTAATTAAATTTACCCGTACCCGTCCATAAATAGGTGGGTATGAATATCTTAAATTTTTGCGTATGGGTATAAATGGGTTACCCAATAATACCCATTTATTGGATAACCCATCAAACTTAATTAACCCATTTAGAATTGTCTTCGATATTAACTACTTTTGTTCATTATTATTATTATTATTTGTTGGTTTTATCTTATCATTTTATTTTATCTTAGTTTGTTAATTTACTCATTTTTCAGCATTACCAATTTATGACAAGTTTTAACCTCTTTTCTTACTTTTCCAAAATGAAATTTTAAATTTACACATGAAAAAATGCTAGAGGTTCAAAATTTTTAAATTAAATTTTTATGTTAACTTTATAGTACTTAGTTCAAATTTTTATATTATTATTGTTTAATTATTAAATAGTATGTAATTTTGCGACACAGAATACAGATGGGAAAAAAATTGATAATTAGACTTATTGTGCATTATAAGTAAATATTTAAGACTAATGATGGTTGCAAATGATGGTATAAATTGATAACTTAGTTTGCAAAAATAAATTTACAAAAAGTTAATATAAATGGGTTATAAATGGGTAATTAGATTATCCAATTCATTTTTTGACTTATTCATTTATCTCCATCTAATTAAATGAGTATAAATGGATTGACTCACTTATACACATCACCCATTTTATCCAATTCAAATCTGCCCAAATCATTCATTCTGACACCTCTGCAGCCAACCACAAAAAGAGAGAGAGATAGAGAGAAGGTTATTAATCAGGCAAATCTGTTAAAACGTGGATTTGGGTACAAACAATTGTTAGGTCAACCGTTTTTGTCTGTTTTGTCCAATTTTACAACATGTACATTTATTTTTTCAAGGTGTAATTCATTTTGAACACAATGTAAATATAAAAAATTTTTGTGACTCGCCTGCACGATGTTAAAAATGATATACATATAATGATTTGACTCTTATATTTTTTTGATCAATCATGACCATGAATCTTTCAAGGACGGTCATTTTGATGATTGCTCCTGGCGCAAAGCCATTAAAATGTACTTGTCTTCAGCTTAAAGTTAAATCGAATAATATTGGTGAATTACGTACTAAATCAAATGAAATGATGTCAGAGACAATTTTGATGCTGCAATAGAGAGGCTGCTTTTTCATTTACTAATGCATAGGAAGCAATTTCTAAACATAAGGCACCATAGCTAAGCATCTTTCTCGGTTATAAGCCACTTAAATTAATTTCTTAATTTCAGTTTCACCCAATACAACATTTTAGTTAAGAATAAATCAAAATTTTTTTCCCAATTTCAACCATTACGAATTTTTAGGAGAGGGTTTCTAGTATTTGACACTTTTCTAATTTTTAGGTGAGATTTACTCATATATAAAACTTTTCTAGATGAAGTTTTTTGAAATTGGAATTGCATGCTACGATTTATTTACCATACCGAAAGGCGAAAACAAGCAAGAGATGAAGCAGTAAATTATAGTAGTAGTACTTCCTAATTCCTCCGTCTCACTTTGATAGTCCTATATTCCTTTTTTATCTATCCCAAATTGTAGTCCACTTTCCAATTAAAGAATGTAGTTGTATTTTAATTTTCCTAAAATACCCTTATTCAATGTAAGTAGTTGTTACTATAAACCTACCCCATTTAATGAGAGTTGATTCTTTTTTTACCATTAATTCAAGTTCCCATAAAGTTGTATCATATTTAATGTGAGGGTATTTTAGAAAAATAGCAATCTAAATTTACTTTTCCAACAAAGTTAACTATTTTTTCTTAAACTGTGTGAAAAAAGAAACGAGACTATCAAAGTGGAACGGAGGGAGTAATTTATTTGTCATTATGACTAGTGATAACAAATCACCGATTCAAAGGTTGGTGGCCACCACCAATGCATTAAAACTTGGTAGAGTGGGACACCAATTTTCCATATTAAAAGTGGTTCTACTTAAAAATTCAGGTGGATGCATAGTGCATCAGTCTGATTCAGTGGTTCAGTCCTTTTCGAATTATCTTTGTACCTCTTGGATCCTCTTTCCCTTACCCTCAGTCGTGTAGGATAATTTATCGTATTGACAAAAAAAAAAAAAAAAATCAGTGACGAAACCTTGCAATTTAAGACTAATATATTCAACAATAACCAATACACAACCGGGATATGATATCGCAAAAAGATATTTGAGGAAGAGCTGGATGCAGGAGCCAAATTGTGGCGAGCTATATTAAAAAACACGCCTTCACATCTTGCTTGAAGTTGACATATTTTGAGTTCCCTTGCTTTCCTCACTGCAATCTGCATCAAATTCGCGGATCCAAATAGTACTCAACTCATTTCTCTTCCTTCCGATTTTAACTCTCCTTTGTTGTCTCCCTCGCGGCTCGCGCCACAATGCGCTGGCCGAGCAATACTTGCACTTCAGTTCTCCGCTTCCTCGTCATTGTATTAATATCAGCCGTCAGATCAGCTGAATCCTCAATCCACGACTACCATGGAGATCCATTCCGAGAAGTCGGCAATGCTTACCTACTCTCCGGTGGCAGCGAAGGCATCCTCGCATCTCAGTCCTCCCCTCCGTCGACACGCCGCGGATTCCACTCCGCCGTACATGATGGTCTCTCTTACATCCGGTAATTTCTCGTTAGCAGTACACTTGGTAACTATTTTTCGAATGACTGTTTCCTTCATGCCTTTTTTTTTTTTTTTGGGTGCAATTGATCGAGATTTGGTCAGATCTAATTAAACAATTTGGATGCATGGGTCAAAATTTGGAGCATTTTGCTTAGTAGCCGGTGATTGGAAGAGAGTGGATATTTTAGTTCAGAAGTAGCCTTTTTTGAACTTCAGTGAGTGAAGTAGCGCGAACTCCACAAACTATGACTGGGTTTCCAAATTCAGGAATACAATTAAATTCTCGTTAGTGGCATTAAGTAAAGTTTATGAACGATCTTATCAAAATCGAGAAAGGTATAAAATTTCCTATATTCTCGGCGACTTTGTTACTTTATTGGGGCTTGTGATCCTCGGAAGCTACATAAGATGACAAGTTCTATGGGTTATTTGAGTTTGAAGTCCTGACACTGGAATTTTGAAATAATTATTTTTCTCTCTTTTAGCTTTTTTGGAATGTTTTAGTATCAGTTCCAATCTATGCTGTTGGATAAAATAGTTCTTCAAAGTCCCTGTGTACTTATGGTGGGAAATTTGTATTCTATGGTATTCTTCGAAGTTATTGCGACTGGAAAATGAGAAGGCTGGTCAATGGAAACCGTGAGTACGAGTTTACTTGGTTTTGGAGACAAAACCAAAGTTTGATGAATTAGACCTGGCCATTTTTAGTTGTTGAGCACGATAGAATTTGAAGTGTACCAAGATTTTGTAATAAATTTTGCGACCCTCGTATGCTAGTTCTGCATTTTTCTTGTTTATGTGAGCACGTTCATTAGCTCTGTTTACTGAAAGGTTAAGAATTAAATAATATAGGTTTGAGAATATCACATTTTGGAGGGGTAGATCTGCTGCAGACCAGCACCCTGAAATGGCATACAGCAGTGGATTGGTACAAGTTGTAATTTTTGAGGCAGCTGATCGGGATAATATTGGTGGTTCGCCTTATGGTGGGCAGAGGTCTATTTGCTGCACCCCAGATCTTGCAAAACTGGAAGGCTGTAAGCAAGGAGAGGTGATTAGGATACCTTCGGCAACTGATATCAACTGGCCTGTTGTTTTGAACGTGCATTTCAGAGGAAATTTGATGTCTGCCCGCATGAAAAATAAGGAGGCCTATATAAGAAAGACTGGGATGTACAACTTGTTCTTTATCTCATGTGATCCAAAGCTCAAGGGATTGAAGGTGACTGGAAGGACATTATGGAAAAATCCTGATGGATACTTACCTGGTAGAATGTCTCCTCTCATGAAGTTTTATGTGTTTATGTCTGTTGCTTATGCAGTCCTCAGTGCCATATGGTTTTTTCAGTATGTGAGATATTGGAAAGATGTTTTGCAACTTCAGCACTGCATTGCTGTTGTTATCGCTCTTGGATTGCTTGAGATGATTTTCTGGTACTTTGATTATGCATTCTTCAACGGCACTGGAACAAGACCTGCAGGAATTACAACCTTGGTTGTAACAATTGGAGCCATTAGGAAGACCCTTCTTCGTCTTCTTATTCTTTCAGTTGCAATGGGCTTTGGTGTTGTCCGTCCTACTCTTGGCGGACTTACCACAAAGGTGCTGCTTCTCGGAATAACTTACTTCTTGGCATCTGAATTGCTTAATATTGCCGAGTATGTTGGAACCATAAACGATATAGCAGGACGAGCTAGAGTCTTTCTGGTCCTTCCTGATGCATTGCTGGATGCATTTTTGATCTTGTGGATTTTTACTTCTCTTTCGAAGACATTGGAGCAGCTACAGGTTCTCCATATTTACATTAATTTTGTCTTGAAAATAAATGGGAACTGTCATCCTTAATTCTTGTACTCTTCAACAGTGTACTGATCCATCTTGTCATACATGCTTTGCAGGCAAAAAGAAGTTCTGTAAAGTTGGATATCTACAGAAAATTTTCAAATGCATTGGCAGTGACAGTTATTGCTTCAGTTGCTTGGATATGTTATGAGGTAAATTGTTTGTTAGAATGAAACACGTTTCAAATTTGTTCAAAATACATGGTGTGGCTTATGCTTGTGCCTTTTTATCCTGAAAATATTTAGTTACCTGTTAATTTTTACTAATGGGAGTCCCTTCTGAATTACTGTTGTCGATTGTTTGTTAAGTGATTCCTGCGAAGGAAATAATATTAGAATGTGGACTACATTTTCTAATTGTTTGGTTGCAAATTTAAGTCTTAAATTACTTGTCTATTGTAATTGTTTGTTATTCTTGATTTGTGGAAACTTTTATAAACTTTTGATGCTACAATTAGACCTGGGGATGTTACCTTCGAACAACATGTAATATTTTTCTTTGACTGATAACTATTTGGTTATTAGGGAACTTTTCAAAGATTGATTAATTAGTCATCTAATCAGAAAAGATGCCAGGAGAAGATTAAAATGTTTTCCGCAAGGACGCATGTCTAGCATTGATTGCAGTCCCTTATCAACTATGCAGCTTTAAATCGTCCTTGGGGCCCTGAGAAATCAGTTAACATGTCCACTGAAAGCACTTCATGAATCTGGACAAGTAAAATTCCGATGACATCTACTGTGGAAGATTTTTCAATTTATTAACACTGACAGGCTGAATGTTGGAAGAACAACAAGAGACGATGAGAAACTGTTTGCAATTCTTTCAAATTTTTTTTTTTGTTTCCGTTCACGGCCCTGAACACTTTCTCAGTTATTTGGAAATGAGTAAATATGGGTTGTTATGTTTATTATGCTTGCTCGAACTGGAGGGTGAGAGGTCAAAGGATCATTGTGACCTTCAATCACCTGTTCTTTAGCTTAGCGAGGTACTTTGTTTCTAATATTTGTTAATTATTTCAGAATTTCTTATGCCTTTGCCATTGTTGTTCTTCACTGTTTCAGCTTTATTTCAAAGCAACAGATCCCTTCAACGAGAAGTGGCAGGGTGCTTGGATTATTACTGCCTTTTGGGACATTCTAGCATTCGCATTGCTATCTGTTATCTGCTACCTCTGGGCACCATCACTGAGCTGTCAACGGTAAGCTTTAGATTTTTTGAACTCCACAATTTTCAAATGTCACAAGTTAAGAAGGCATATGTATTGCCATGAAGCTGCAAAAGTTGTGCAGGCTTCATTGTTGAACCTTCTGACTGGTCCTCTATTCCCCTTTTTGACCTTTTCCTTCTTGGTTTGTTCTTCTGACATGGCAATATCACCAGTTACGCTTATGCTGGTGAAAAAGGTGACGAGCTTGATGATGAAGAAAGTGAAGCACTGTGCAGAGAAGGTGATATCAGTCTAGTGAAACAGGATAGAAAGGAAGGTAGTGACTCCTCTGACTTAGAAGACGACTGATAGGAGGTTTAAAGTGGGGGAACTATTGCTGTGAGTAACCATCTGCCGCATTCAAGGATCACCTCATGGTGCAACAAGCGATAACAAATTGGGTGTGAGGCCAACTTCTCTGACTTGATGAATAGTGACTTGGTGGGATCAATTTTTTGATTGTATAGATGAAGTGTGTTGTTTGTTGCTTTGTATCAATTGAAAGCATGAAATCCTAGAGAAAGGAAGTCTTGGTGCATCAGAATGATGTTATTCAATTCATGTAAAAGTTTTGTTGTCGCCATTATAGTGAGTTCATAACAAGGTAGACCCCTGTATACTTGCTTTTCGGAATGAAAAGAAGGGCCTGAACAAAACACGGCCAGTTCTGAAGAAGCCATGTCGAATTCGGTCTTGCCTTCTCTTTATTATTGTTCGTGTTGGAACGGCTTGCTGTGTGTAAGGATGCGCTTATGTTGATGCCACGACTGATGGAGTATTTTGGAGAAAAATGTGCCATTTTCTGGGTAAAAAAACTATTTATGGTAGTATCGTAGATGTTGTGCTTCTGAAGTTGCAAATTGTTTGTATGAGATTTGAGAATGTATGCGTTTGCGATGCAGACCAGTGCGTACAGGGAGAGCTAAAAAAAAAAACAGTTTCACCCCTCATTTTCCTCGACACATTCTCTATTGTGCCAAACCATTGAACTCAAAATCCTTCTGATTAGTCCTTTCTATATATGTAGAAGTTTGATACCGTCGAAATTAAGTAGTAGGTGAGTAGTTTCGTTGTGTTTGGGTATTTCTCAAGAAGCACAAGAATGCCATCGCTAAAATTGACGATGATCTCCACAGATTGATTTGAACCTGTCATAAATGAATTCTAATTTTTTTTAATACTAGTAGGTTTAGATCATACCATATGAATTGAATTCAAATCATACATATGTACATATATTCAACGCTGTAAATTAAAAAATTATGATTACATTAATAGCGTATCAAAAATTAATCCATATACCCGAAATAGGAACGAAGTATGATTGGCTCAATAATTAAATCACAGATCAAAGTGACGGAGGGCCTAATGGACTCCCTGTAGAGACAATGTGGGCCGGGAAACATGGTCCTTGTAGGTACTTTAGATTGGGCTGATTGGTTTACTAGATTGACGTGGTCGAGTTCCCCGACCACACCCGACGAACACAGTCTACGTGGAACAACGAAAGTAAACATCAGCTCCGGTAAACCAATTCAGTGATGCTCTAATCACTTGCCTTTTAAAAAAAAAAATTTTTTTTTGTCATCTATCTAAGTTGTCTTCCAATTTTACTCGTACATGATTAAATTTACTGAAGTACAAATAAATACAGTATTTTTTTTCCACACACAGAAGAAATTAGTACTATTAAGTTAAACAAGATGGGGAGCAGGGCCAAGTACAATGGTGGCAGTGGTGGTGGCGGAGGAGGAGGCGGCGAAGACGAATTGAAGCAATTAACGGCTGAGCTGGGCAAAACCCTAAAAGAAGGAGAGAGAATACTGGCCCCAACTCGACGGCCCGACGGCACTCTCCGTAAGCCCATTAAGATTAGGGCGGGTTATGTTCCTCAAGAAGAAGTTGCCATTTATCAATCCAAAGGCTCCCTAGTAAGCCTCTTTAATCTATTTTTGTGTTTTTTGCTTTACTAAATTGCTAATATTTTCTTTGAATGGTGGATTGTCATAACAGTGGAAAAAGGAGATGGCGTCGTTGCAGGATGTGCCGCCGGGGTACGATCCGGTGACGGATGCCTCCAAGCCCAAGACTAAATCCGCTAAGAGGAATGAACGAAAGAAGGAAAAGCGTTTGCAGGTTTTCTTTTCTATCCCTGCT
This sequence comes from Coffea arabica, assembly GCF_036785885.1. Lineage (NCBI taxonomy): Eukaryota > Viridiplantae > Streptophyta > Magnoliopsida > Gentianales > Rubiaceae > Coffea > Coffea arabica. The sequence goes on along the minus strand of NC_092312.1, from coordinate 20,267,137 downwards.
TCTTTTATTTGAATTACGTAATGTGAATTACGGCTATTCTCATACTTAATTTATAGCCAGCAAAAGCTAATGTCGAATTTGTGTTTCAGTAATCACTATTATTAACTCTGTGACTGTTTAAATCTGCAATAAGAGTTCTAGAGATTACAAATCATCAAGGGTTTACCATATAATTCTTTAACAATTCGCTAGTATTAAAATGGGAACTCTTGTAGTTATTATCGTTTTTTCATACTTGGAGTGATTTCCTTTTCTCTGCTTCTCCCATGCATTTTACCTTTCCGTTATGTGGGTTTAAGTTGTGTGACTAATGGCAGGCTGCTCTTGAAAAGGGTAAAGATTCTGAAAAAAATGATACCTCCTCGGTGGAAGATTCAAATAACGTGCTGGAGCCTGAAGGGACAATTGCATCCCAGATGAATGAGCTCAGTATATCTTCAAATCCTTCCGTGGTTAATCCTCCTTCAAGTTCAGAAGAAAGTTTGACTCCGGCTGATCATGTTCAGGATATTGACAAGAAGATACGTGCATTGAAAAAGAAGGTAAAGCTGCAGTGGTTGTAGCTGCATGACTGACTGCATAGACTTCTTTAAGGTGTTTCGGACTTTATTTCTACATCTGATGATTTCCTTGGCACAATCTTTTGCTACTGAGAGTTACATGTTCTGGATAAGGTCATTTGTCATGAAAAGGGTAGGAAACAACCTCCACAAACTCAGAGAGAGAGAGAGAGAGGAAGATTATAGTAAATGGCATGGTTGCACCTATGTAAGAGGGGACTGCAAGTCTTGAAGAGGAAGCTGGTCCTCTAAGAGAAGTAGTGCAAAATCTAGAATTTCCATTTACCACGAAATTTACGGTACACCAGCATGGGGTGATAGCTACTTCACCTCGCCAACATGGGGTGATTACTGCTTCACCTCGATTTATAAGGCTGAGGACTTGGGCGAGTGTCTGCTTGATGATGTGGTGGACTCATTTGTCACCTAAGTTACTTGTTTGCCATGTTATACCTTATTAAGATCATTCTATAAGGAATATTAACATGCATATGCCACTATTGTCACTTGCAAATATCAGAACCTCCTGGTCTCACTCCTCATTTTTGCAGCAAATATGAGCACATTAACATCGCAGCGGCCAGCAACTTGTATAGTACAAGTTGCATGCAGGAAGAAATTTATGTTTATACCTGCAGGCTAACCCTGAAAGTGCTTGTGCCTAAATGGATCAGACTCCTAGATGGATAGTTTGAAGGAATTGACATTCTAATAATGTGAAACTCCTTGGCTGTTTTTATATGTAGCTTATACTTACTTGACAAAAGCTCTGAACGGTTTAACGTGGCACATAAGATATTATGCAAAAGGGGTAGTTGGTTCGACAAAAGAGTGAAACTGTTAAAGAGAGTTATGCTGAAATATTACACTTGCAGAAATATAAAATTCTAGCTGATTATTGATCCAAAAATCATTTCTTTTTTCCTTTACTTCTTTGGCCTACATTTTTACACATATTAGGTTATATTGCTTGTGATCTGCTTCCCAATCCATAGAAGTTAATTTCTGGCTGCATTCGTTCTCTATCCTGTAGATACGGTTGACAGAAGCTCAAAAGCAGAAAACCATGGAGCAAGATATGAACCCAGAGCAGTTGGAGAAGGTAGCAAAATTAGAAGGTTGGTGCGAAGAGTTGAAGCTTCTGGAGGATAAGAAGGCTGAACTGGTTGCTGCAGCGTCCTGATTTTATCATGTGTGGTAGGTTTACAAGACGCTGTTGATGCTAGTTATGTTGGTTGATGGAATGTAATCACTGCATGATAGATTTTTTTTCTTCTATCAAGATTTTGTTCTCATGAAGCCCTGCTCTCTCTCTCTCTCCCCCTCCCCCCCCCCCCCACTCCCACTCCCTCTCCCTCTCCCTCTCCCTCTCCCTCTCTTCCTTCCTCCCTCCTCTCTCCCCGCAACACACAACACACACGCCCCAAAAGCAACTCCTTACTATTTTTTACAAGCAGAAGGTTTTTTTTTCCTATATATTTTTTTAATTTTTTCTTGAAGAACTTCTTCCCTTATTTTTTTTCAGGGACATCAAGCTTATAAAGTGTTAAATTCAAAAACTAAAAAGCTCGAACCAGTGTTGGACAGAAATTTGTTGGGCAAGTCAGATCTAGGCCTTTCTAATGTTAAAACAATTTTTGAACTCGTTGAATCGAACCTTCCCCAATGAGCTGTGAGTAGAATCTGATTCATTGATATAGCAATTGCCAACATAGTTATAATTTCTTTTGGTCTGTTTGGTTGGCATATTTAGGCTAAATGAGACTGGTAACAAAGTGATGCACTTCCATTGGAGGCCTGATGGTAGACCTAAGTAGTGGGTCTGTTAGCATCTGCTGAAAACTGAATGTGGCTTACTAATAAGCATGAAAATGAAACCAGCTTTTGGTAAGATTTATGGCACTGTCCAGAGAGAGGGGGGGGGGGGTCGATATGTGAGAGAGAGTGGCTAGGAAATATGGTGATACTTGGTAAGGGTCATAGGAACTGGAGCAATTGGCTTCAAAGCAGCGCTTTGAACAATTGATTTGTATCTTGAGAAACAGTAGGCCGCTCTGCAAAACGTAAAATACTGGCACAAAGTTAAAAGAAAAAAGAGAGGACCAGATGGTGAAAATCAAGTCTTAACAAATTTGGTGCACCACAATTTGGCGTTGCTTCTTCTCCAAAATTGACGTTGTTGTGTGCAGAAGTTTTGCCCATTTATTTTGAGGCGTCTCTTCTCCGGATCACCCACAATCCGAGCGAGGGTTCCCAAACCTCTTTGAGCTGGATTCGGGATTTAGAATGGACTATGGAGTTGGAGCTTGTTTTTGACGCGGCCTTCTGGTTCTGGAGTCTTGAGTTTAATATCCCGTCATCATCATCATGGAAAGGTTCTTCAGCAAGAGAGCTTGCAGCATTCTCTCCTCCGCCATATTATTGTCTTTCAGTTTTGTTACCATTAGTGAAGAACGTAACAAATCCAAACATTTCTGTCCTGTTAGCAAAATAAACTGAGCAATAATATCTCATAAATCCTAGTCTTGGGATTAGTGGTCAGAGAGTTGAACTTCTGCGTGATATAATAGATTAGGGATTCGATCCTGACTACCAGGTTTGAAGCAGGGAGTGGGAACTCAACATAAAATTCTCGTCTTGATACCAAAGATAAATATAGGTGAAGGACAAATGAAGTTAACCTTTTTTGCTCTTTTTCTTGCGATAACATGGAGTGTCTTTAGATTACACATTATTATTTCTTCCGTATTTACACACACTGACTTGATCGTATCATCAATATATTTTTTTAATTATATTTTTATTTAATATATATCACATCAAAAAAAAATGCTACAGTATTTGTTCACAAAATTATCTCAAATAATTTACTATCAAAATACAGGATTTTTCTAAGTGATGCAAGTCACGAGACGGCCGCCGGCCGCTCGTATCATAGCAAGTAATAAAAACTAAAAAGATAAAAAGAAATCGAAAAGGTCAATGTTGTGATTTGCTTCTCCGGTTGACGTCATTTTTGTTCAGTTTAACTGATGTAATTTTTACAATATTTGGTGTTAATTTATAAGTACAGCAGCTTTAAATGGTGTGATGGGATCTTGAATTTTACTTTAATTTAGTTATATGAATTACAGGAACAAATTTCAAGATTACGACGGAATTAATTGTCAACCGGATAGAACTGGAGGGGCCCCAAAATCAGGATTCCCCACCAAAGCCGAGGGCCAGCCAACTCGAACACTATATATACAGCCAGCCGGCGTCATTAAAAGAGGTTGCCAAGTTTCTCGACACATCCGCTAATTGGAGGCATCATCATCATCATCATCATCATCATCCCCATCCCCAAGAGAAGAGAAGAGCATCAAGAAAGCGAGGGAGCGACTCTTTCTTTCTCTTTGTTCTCGTTCACCGCACCGCTAACTCCTGTCGAAGAGTGACATAGAATAGAAGTTTTCAATTTCTTCTCCATCCAAGAAAACAGAAAAAAAAAAAAAAAAAAAAAAAGAGGAAGAAACTAGAAACGAATTGAAGAACAGCTTGCAGAGAATTCCACGAGCGGAGAGAAGAAAGAGAGATGCCGGAGCCTAGCAAAGAGCCATGTAAGAAGCAAGCTTGTGATATTCAAGCTTGCCTTGCCAAGAGCAATTTCAATCCACAAAGGTACCCTTTTTCTTCTAATTTCATTTCTGCACTCATTTACTCTAAATAAAAAATGTACTCTAATTTTTTTCCAAAGCTACCAGATAACTGAAGAAGAAAGGTCCCCTGCTCTGTAAAAATTTTCCATCTTTTCTTCTTTGATGAACCATTAATCCTTTGCATACAAATGTGGATGGGGTGACTCTTCACTTTAGTTTGTGATATTTGTTTATATTGGTATCGACGCACATATCCTGCGCCAAAGTTTGATTTTCTCTGTTATAGTACTGGAGTAGTAAATATGCGTCGTTTGGAATAGAAAATTTGGAACTTCTAGTCGATCATGTGGACCTTTTTAGCATTTCTTAGCTCATAATTAAAGGCAAGTTGATTGCCTATTAGCGCTTTTTGGAAATCTTATGATCACTCATAGTGCATAAATCGCTGATTGAAAGTATTTTCCGTGTACTGGTTCTTAGGTATTTGTAAATCTTGTTTTACTCTGAGACGAGTCCATCCTCCCAGTCCGCATCTCCATTAGAATTTGGGTGTTGATAATGGACCAATTGATTTGAGATTGTCAAGGTACTCTTGAAATGTTGCTTCGCATCAAAAGCAAGAAAACAAATTGCTACTGTCGGTTAGAAAGACTTGAATTTAGACAGATTTACTCGAAAGTGATGAGAATTGATACACAGTGAAAATGATGACAATGGATACCTTTGTGGAAGTTGAGTTGGTTAGACACCTACAGTCTTCAGAAGTGGGCCCCTGACAGGTTTATTCATAGTAAAAATGATGAGAATGGATACCTGTGTGGAAGTTGTGGTGGTTAAGACTCTTGCAGATGGCTTCAGAAGTGTCTGCTGACTGTTATTGTGCCGGAAGATGAGTACAAAATTGCAGTTGACTGTTGAATATGTAATAGAGGAACAGTTTTATAGGCAACAGAGGCGGATAATTTTGGTACTCTTTAGTTTCAGCGTTCTTTAACCGAAAGAAATATCAGCGGCTTAAATGATGTGGCATCTCATCATTGCGGATGTGATAAAAATTGTATGACATGTTTTCAGGTTTTTACTCTGATTAGGATGTGAATCATGCCACTTTCAGTTCTACATTGTTTGTAAACCTCTTCCTGAAGTCATACACATTTACCCAGAAATGACACCTTGTCCATGTAAATTGTGTAAAAATGTTGCCTTTATGACCTTGGAAACTATTTTCTGTCTATTATCACTCCATATTAGACTTCCAACAAAAACAGAACTACACCAAACCTGGTTTATGGGGACAAGGAAACATCTTTTATTAATCTATCAAACATATGGGAGGAAAATTTGGCGCAAAGCATTTGCAAACACTGGATCTTCTTTCGACTAATATTAGTTGTTTCAGACAGTGAGGCATGAAGTAGGGAATAACACATTTGAAAAGGTATCATACTCTTTTTGTTTATTAAATTTACCTGTTTGTTTTTATTAGAGTGGTCCTTTAGGTTCTCTTGTTATCAAAATTGAATCTTTTCAATTAGCTAAGTTACATTTTAAAGCTCTCTTTATCATTCCTATTTCTTTGTGAACTAATCCTTTGTGACTATCCAGTCAAATGTGAAGTTCCCAACCTTCCTCAGACCCCAATTAAGGTCCTCTTGTATGATTTCAACTCAAGAATATTAGTGACCTACATGCATCCAGAAATCTTGTATTTGAAAAAAAAATTGTTCTTTTCTCCATTATCTCCTCGATAGGTTTATGGATGCTGATTATCCTTATAGTTGCCCTGCTTGGTTTCTGAACCACAAAAGCAGGCATTCTCCTGATTCAAAGAATTCAAAACAAAAAATTCATGCAGACTCATTATAGTGCATAGTGATTGAATTGGTTTTAGTTAATTTTCTGGCTTGTTGTGTTCTTAAATTTGCTTTCTTGATCGATGCATCTGTTAAGTGGACTACTTCACCTGACAAAAAGTTTCTGAAAGTTATGCTTTAAGGAAGAGATGCATAATGTACTTTTTCAGACTATTGGTGGCTTTTCACTTGAAGAGAGTTATTTATGGACTGAGGCCTTGTTTGTAATTGTCAAATATGGTTGGCTTTTGAACTCCTCTCCTCTATCAGGCCTAGGTCCGGAGTTCCCCATGGTACACATCCCTCTTCTCGGTGTGGAACGATGTACGAGCTAGAAATAAATAGAATTACCTGCTACTTTGCTAATGTAACAATCTTACTGTCAGAAAAGCAAGTAGGAGTTCTGCTAAGCCAGTCGCAAGCGTCACTAAATCTGCATCATAACTGATGCTTGAAAAACATAAAATGAATATAGGTTTAGCCTCTGCTGGCGAGTGAGAATACCTGGTACAGCCAGTACAGCAGCGAACTATCCATAATGCATTAAAACAAAGTGGACAACACAGGTAAAAAGTTCCTGGCCGACGAGAAAGTCATTCACTGGGAAGCATTAGGGAATGCTTCCTTCGCACGTATATGAGCTTAAAGTCCCATTCTTTTCTTACTAGCAAATCCTAACCGAAAGACCTCAGGAAATAGCTCTTTAAAGCCTCTTCCCACACACCTTTGCCCTCTTTCACTGAGGAGGAAAGAATAATCTTCCAAGCGGACAGAGACCTAAATTTCCATCCAATTCATTCCTCAGCCTGCTTTGTTGCAGCAAGCTGATCAGTGCAAGAGTGCTGGAGAGAGGAGAAACAGGTAAAGATAATCTCGAATCTGTTTAGCCTTGCTATCTTCTTCTGGTCATCCGTTTCATTCAATCTGATGTTAACTGGAATCAACAATATGATTGTGAGGAAATGTCCGTCTCACTACTCGACCAATATAAGAATCCGAGTTTGATTACTCAACCGACTAAGCAGACTAGGAAGGGGTGCTCTTGGATGGACTGATAGCAAGGGAACAGCTTTAGACTATCCTCTGATGTAAGCTAATCGATACAAGAACTAATAGGTGGTGGCACATATAAATTATCGCCTCTTCGTGTAAATATGTTACCTATTTGTCAAATATGGTCCTACTGTGCTATACAGTCATGTTGTATGACTCTGTAAAACTTGGACATGTTCAAAAGAGCCGAGACGTATTTTAAAATGAGAGATGGTAGTCAAGTTAAAGGCCAATTACGAGATGGTAGTCAAGCAAGGACCTAAAACTTGGGCATCTTCTCTTTGGGGGTTTTTCGGTGAAACGGAACTAAAGGCCAATTACGAGATGGTTGTCATTCAAGCTACTTAATGGTCGCACTACAAGTATGTCGAATTTTCATTCAAAGCTCATGTTGGTCTAGTTTCAGCACCACTTGTGATCTCCCACCTCTCATTTTTTTTCTGGAATATTTAAGGTTCATCGTTAATTGACTTGGATAACCTTTTTCAATTGTATCTGCCTTATATACCCATAAGATGCTGCTCAATTAACTGATAAGACAGTCCGATGGTGTCTGCTCAGTTTACTGATGGTGCCTAGATTAATTTCTAATATCATGCGATAAAAACTGATTCTTTTAAGGCCTTGTGCTTGTTCATATACGTGCAGGTGTGTTAGGGTCATTGAATTGCTGCAGGCTTGCTGCGAAGAGTGTAAATACAAATCAACACATTGTGCCTCCGTATCTGGCCTTCTAAAGCAGATACGCAAATAGGACCCTTGGCTAATGGCTTGCATCCGAAAAAAATAAAGGAGCCTTGGCAAATGGATGCTTGGAAGCCAGCTACTCTTGTTTTTTTTTTTTGTTTCCCAGGAATTAGGGTAGAGGAAGGGACTACATTTGCGTGGACATTTTTTGAGTTGGAAGTCTTATCAAGTGCAAAACACGGTACTTGCACTATTCAGTATTTGTTACTGATTGAAACCCCAAATCCAATCAAGTTTACTGATTGACAAGATGTAACTTCTTCCATCAATGCCATTAAAAAATACATAAATATATGTCTCCAAAAAAGAATAACTGCCCATACTTGATCACAACAGCAAAACTTTTAACTCAGCGTCAACTAAAACTTTAAAGAGAGAATACAGAGCCTGTACTACTTAAGCACTTGAAATTCCAACACGATCCGGAAGGGGCTGCAAACTCAAACACTCGTATGGCACAATGTATATTGATTGATACATGTCATACGTTCGAGTGTTGTTACGAGGATTCGACATCTGAATCTTCCAATCCTTCTTGATAAACCTCAAATTCCTCAGAGCTCCATCTGCAAGTCAAATGAAGCCGGAAAGTAGCCATCTTTATACCAAGAAGACGCTGCATAACAATAAAGCCATGATTTAGTGCCTCGAAACAATCCCAAAGCTCTTCAAACACAGCAAAACAAGGTAAAGTAAGTTTGTCCTATGTGACATTTTAAGTATCACGACCAAGACAATACGACGACGACGAGAAATGGTTTTATTAACGAGGAACATACCAATATCCGAGCTGACTCAGGCGACAGAGGTTGGCCTTCCTCACATACAACACAGTCAGACAGGAGCTCAATCACGCCTGATCACCAAGTAGACTATCTTTACATCTTATTGCATTTAACAAGAAAACGTCCAACAAAAAGATACACATAAAACCACACCTTTGTTTAAGCGGACAGGCATGTTTTGCTTGCGCAAGAAGGGTTCCATCTCATGGGTGAACTGGTCCAAGGGTCCTTCTTTAAGCTCCACCTAAAAATTCAATGAGAAGTTAGTGCTATGCATAGCGCTATACAACATATAAGTCAACAGAAGACACTCCTGTTTTTTTAAGTCAACAGACGACACATGATTTACAAATATGGGAATGCACATGCTCAACTATCCAAGAAGCATCTGCATAAACCAAAATGTCATTGCATTTATCAGCTGATGGTTGTGACACTACCTACTGATGAGCTGTGTGTGATCCAAATGCCCAAAATGCTGAAAAAAATGCAAATTCGTAGGATGACGAAATTAACAGCGATCCAAATGTTAATAAACAGCCAGCTGCACAGGCACAAATTTCAAGTATGCAAAAATAAATAAATAAATAAAAAGATAGTCTCACTATTGCAAAACACCTATTACCAGGATTCATCCCTAGATCTAGAAATTCCAGAAATAGTAGCATTATTCTTTCAACCAAGCAAAATAACAAGCACTAAGCAAATCGAAATCCAGCTACTCAAATTCGATGGGGCAGTTTCACAGAAACAATCCCTGATGAGGGAAAGGGAGTTAAAACCATACCTTTTCTGTTGCAAGGGTTCCAGTTCTTGCAAAGTCATATTCTTCATATTCATTGAATAGTCTGCCAGCCATTTTAAAAAGTCAGACAAACCAAAAGCAGGGGAATAAATTACACATATGGATTGACCAATTGAAAAGAACAACAGCAGATGTCCTAAATGATAATTAATTAGCTCGTTAATCTGAATGGGAAAGCCAAAATAAGGAAGAAAAAACTCTTTAAGGCCTATACATAACAGAAGTTCACAGCTTCAGTACTTTTCATATGCACAGAGAAGTAAAGCCCCAAAAGGCAATTTCTTTGTACCAATCAGCTCAAGCTACAAGGGTTGACTGTATTGTATAGGCTTCGAAGACAAAAAACTTGGAAAAAACATGCTTTAACTTAGTATCCATGGATGGAACCTGAAAAGAGCAATTTTCTGCATGTTTTCTAATTAAAACCACCAAGTCATCATGAAAATTCAAAATCTAATCTCTCCTTTTTCCTTCACCCATTCCAACTACCATTTTTCCACCTTTAGCAAAAAAAGTGGCCTTTAGCAGTTCTCATCTTTGTTATTCATCAACAAAAATATTCAAAAAAAAATCTTACAGACCTAGTGAATGAATCTAAAAGTACCTTTGAACTTCTTCCTTTGGTAGATTAGTAAAACAAAGCCCAGAATCTCCACGAACAAGCTGGAAAAGAAGAAATCCGTTAGCTCAGAAAAGCATTAAACCATGGAAATAGATGTAAGAAAATGGAATTGTATATGTATGTGCGTGCGTGCGTGCGTGCGTGTGTGTGCGCACCCAACCTTGGAGATCTTGTGAAGGCCCGGTCTAAGCTCATCAGCAACAGATCGACCCAGAGCAACTTGCATCACTTTGTTCGAGCCAAGAAAGAATCTGAACAATGAAAAGAGAACTATGCGTGTGAGAACAGTAACTAAGAATATACCTCATATTCACAGGAGCTTGAGCTCAAGGTGTAAAATTTATGCTATATCTTCTTCAGTTCTCTGAAAAATAAATAATGTGCATAAATCTTTTTCATGGAATTCCATAAGAAGGACTAATCAAAAAATGAAACTATAGATAACCAGAAACATCCTAGTTTATGCGTGACATAATCACACATAGGAACACGTGAATATGTTGAAAAGAGATGAAAAACTGCAGCGCGACAATTTCATTCAAGGAAAATGCACCTTGACGTCATATATCAGAAGGTTGACCGAAATCGCAAACATAGCAACAAGTAGCCAGTTTAGAATACTAACAACTGAAGATTAACGCCGACTTAACATTTGAAAACATTAGCATCGATAGCCCCTTTTGAATTCTTTGGTAGTGCCCAAATCAAACATTATATGTTCTTCTCATTTCTCCCAAAAACGATTATACAGTTCACGCCTGAGAAAGTGGGAAACGCGTGAAGGTTTTAATTATTTATTTTGGACAGGTTACCTGCAAGAAGATTTGAGCTTCTCCCTGAACTCCTTGAACTTGAGATTTCTCATGTTCTCGAAAGTGAAAACGTATACGGAATCATACTTCTCAATAGCTTCCCTTATTGAATTCACTATATTTTCTTTGTGCTCCCTCCCTTTCTTTTTCGTCTTCGATAGAGTCACTGCACTCCAATCACACAATTGCATCAAACCCACATCCCAAAAAGAAAAAATCGCAGCAGAAACAACAAAAACCCAGAAAGAAACTCCCTAAAAACATTAAAATCGTTCCACTGCTTTCAGCAACGACACTGGGGAAAAAATGGGAGAGAAGTACCTGGTCTGTTGCGCTTTGATTTCGGCATTTTTGCTAGGAAACGGTGAGTGGGCGGCTTTCTGTTTCTTTATCTTCACTCGGCTTTTGGTTTTGCGTTCTCTGCAAAGGCTAAAACCCTACAAACCTCCTCCTGCTCGGCTGCTGCTGCTAAATTTTTGCCGCTCTCTCTCTTTTGCCAATTCGTTAATTTGACAGTTTATACTGGGCTTTTCTACTTGCTACTAGGTGTGAGGCAAGTCTCTGAGAGTAAGCCCACTCTAACAACACTCCAAAACCTTACCCAACGGCCCAACCTATTTACAGATCGGAAGGACTTTGAGCCCGCTCCGAATTGCAAAATGCGAGTTGCTTTTTTTTTTTGGGAAAATCATTCAAAACGTCCCTCACATTTTACAAAATGATTTTTTTCGTTTCTCACTTTTAAAAATATAATTAGGGCCTGTTTGGAATCGAGTTTTTTGGCCAAGTTTTTTAGCTACTAATTTTTTAACAACTTTAGCTACAGGAATCCAAAAAAATCTATCAAATTTTTTAACCTACACACTTCAAAATATCTAATACACAAAAAACTTCCTCTTTTCTTCTTCTTTCTACTCCACCCAATCCACCACACCTTCATCGCCAGCCACACCACTTCCGCCGCCGGCCACCACCACCTTCGCCGCTGCTTCAGGTGCCGACCTTCCTTTTTTTTTCCTTCCTTTCTCCCTCTCCCTCTCCCCCTCCCCCTCTCCTTCCCTCCCTTCCCTAGCCACTCTCTTTCTTTCTTGGCTGCGATCTGGTCGCGCGACCAGATCGTAGCCAGTCGCGGCAAAGTTTTTAGAGATCTGGTCAACGACCGGATTGGGCAAAGGGGGAGGGGGAAAGGGAGAAGAGGAGGAGGGTGAAAGGGAGTAGAGGGAGAAGAGGGAAAGAGAAAAAGAAAAAAAAAATTCTTGAGACCATGGCTACTGGTTCTTCAATGAGGCAGAGGTCTGGTACCGTGAGGGAATAGGAAGGGGGAAGGAAGAAGAAGAAAAAAAAAAAGAAAAGAAAGAAAATTTTCACCTGATGTTTATCAACTGTTGCTCTTTCTTGCCTTGTGCTGGGAAGGCAAAGGCAACGGACCAAGGAGAAGGAAGAAGAAGAAGAAAAAGAGAGGAAAGAAAAAAAAAAGTTTTTCATCTTAAACAATTTTTTCAAAAGTTTTTCATCTTAAAAAATTTTTCCAAAAAAATCTACAGTACACTACAGTAAAATTTTAGACAAATTTCCAAAAAACTCAGGTTCCAAACAGGACCATAATTTTACGTCCCTTACAAATTCACGTTAACCAGATTTGGTCCCTACTTAAGTTTCCGACTAGTTTTTTGCCAGAATCCACTACATGCCTTGCATGTGATCATTTTTAAGGGCAAATTTGTCAAATCAAATTTTTATATAATCTGATTCATAGTCCCTCACATTTCACAAAATGAATTTTTTCGTCCCTAACATTTTATAAAATGAATTGTTTCGTTCTCACATTTCAAAAAATGAATTTTTTCATCTCTCGCATTTTTCAAAATTAATTTTTTCATCCCTCATTAATCATGTGTATGAATAGCTTTTTTTCTATAAACTCATGTATATGTTTATTTGATTTTACCTGAATAGTTAATATGTAATTTATCTCTATTGAATTTCATATAAACATACTAATCGTAGTTATACACATGCTATTCAATAGATATATATATAGGGGTTTTAAACTAATAATTTTATTTAAAACCCATGTATATATTTATATGATTTCATCGTTTGAACCTATTCAATATTTGTGACCTTTCTCTTTTGGTAATAATTTATTTATTGAGTTGTATAATGAGGTCATCTAATTAATGGGTCCTAACTTGAATTATATAATTATGCTAACAAATTTCAGTTTAAATCTGAATTTCTACTCGACGCTTTTAAGACCAACAATTGAATTACTTGCTTTGTAATTGTTTTAAAATTTGAAAGTGCCAATCACTTATTTCTTTTTGTCATACTTTTCATTTGTTTATTTTTTCTGTTCAAATTTAATTGGATATAAATACTTGATAAAATTTATGATTAAATGTCTTCTTTATTTTCAAATTTGGAGTAAAATAAAATGAATATAAGTGAAAAACTAACAATTTTTTTAAACCCATATGTATATCTATTTGATTTCACTTGAACAGTACGAATAGTACGAATAGGATGTAATATATCTATTTGATTTCACATGCTATCCGTACTGTTCAGGTAAAATCAAATAGATATATACATGGATTTAAAAAAAATTATTCACACACATGATCAATAAAAGATGAAAAAATTCATTTTGTAAAATGGAAGGAACGAAAGAATTTAATTTATAAAATATGAGGGATTATGAATCGAATTATATCAAATTTGATTTGACAATTTTGCCCTTAAAATATGATCACGTGCAAGGTACGTGGTGAATTTCGACAAAAAAATTAGTCGGAAACCTAAGTAGGGATCAAATTTGACCAATGCAAATTTGTAAGAGACGTAAAATTACATTTTTAAAAGTGAGGGACGAAAAAAATTATTTTACAAAATGTGAATGACGTTTTGAATGATTTTCCCTTTTTCTGTAAATTAAACATGTATACCTATTCTTAAGGTCAATTCGAAAAGGTGGTTGTATTATTTATAATGCTACCCTGTTGTGGAATTTTAACCACGGTAAAGTTTGCACGTGTCTTCCCTTTTGTCCAAAAATTGAATTTTATTTGAAAAAACTAGAGGTGTTTGGCGTGTGTGGTTAAAGAGGATTTTTAGGTGTTTGTGGTGAACAAGTAAATACATATAAACTTAAGATACTGTGCATAAGTAATATTAAAAAAATATAGTTTCTACTGAAAATCATTATGAAATGCTAAGTGTAAATGTTAAAAAAATAATGCAATCTTGAAAGCCAAAAGAGGGAAAACAGAAGAATGTGAAGGAGGAAGAATTGAAAGAATCATAACTGATACTAAGACAATAATTTATAAGCATACCCACTTTTATTGGGCGCTTAATTGGGATGTAAATAGTATTTTATTGCTGGTAGATAAGTTGTTGAGTTACAAACATGGGAAAGTATATATTGATGTAATTATAAGTGTTTCAGACAATTGAAATCGAGTTATACTGCAATTATCAAAGTTATCAACAAAGTGACTCTATTTTAATTACATAATAACCTTATTTCAGTAATTGCACAAAAACACATGCTTATGTGAATTGAACAAAATGCATAAATGATCGTCAAATAAGCCCACGTTTCACAAATACTCAGATGTGTCTATAAATACAAACTTTAAATGTACAAATATAGGAATTTTAATGTAAAAACACCCAAATACGTGCTGCAACCAGTTGTATCAAAAGGTTGAAAAAAGCAACATATTTTAAAAATTTCCAAAATGCCTCCACCCATGCAGTTAAAATTCAACTCCCTCTTTACCAAAACTCAATCTTATATAGTATAAAATATTGTATGTACGATCATCAAATCATTTTGGCTTTAGACTAGCTTCAAAAAACATACATGGACTTTTGTTGAATTTTGAAATATCAATAGCAAAAGAAGGGGAACAGGGGAGCTTTTTAGGCCTTATAAGGAGAAAGGAATGATCAGATAATTGAATCAAAAATCTCACAATAATTAATGTCTCTACGAATTATGTTATTAAATTTGAGTTTTGGGGACTTTTATTCTCTTTTAAGAAAAGTAAAAGAAGATAATTATTAATGTCTAGTGCTCAAAATAAGGCATTGGAAATAGGATAAAGCCTATCACACTAGGTTCATGAACTATCAACTGAAAATGCAATTTGAACGTAACGTTTTCATGAATATTCACAATTAAAATGTGTTTGAATAGCAAAAAATAATCCTAAATATTATTTTACTTATATTACATATACACTTTTCAATTAATCTCAAAAACATTATTTTAGAAAAAATAAATTCTCATCCAAACACACTAATGTATCACGCCCATAAATGACAAAACTCTCATTTGAAGGCCTGTGACACTCTCACTTCTCCCTAAGGCGAATTAAAAGGTATCCGCGGGACGCCTGTCCAACTCTCGCCAAGATTCGGTACAATTATCGTTCAAGTTTAATACAATAGTTTCTAGAACGACAAGACAAAGTAAAGAAGTGCGAAAAACTTTTATAAATATTATCCTTTCTTACACCACAAGTTCACGATACATAAGTTACCCAATCCTTACATACGGATTTCCAAAAGATACATCAATTCTCAAAATATACAGCAGTCACAAGTCTAGTCAATTACATTTGAAACCTTAATACATAAGTACATCAAAAGGGCTTCACCAAATTTCACTCCGTCCATTCCTGTTAAGGAAAACAAATCTATGCGGTGAACAATCGCTCGTGAGGCCAAGAACACATATGTAAGCACATTGTCAAAGTAACAATTCTAATTAACGAGTGAACAATAATATTCAAGTAAATGACAATTCGAGCAAACAAAGTACACGGAAACAATTCAAGAATATAGGAGCTCTCATGAGCTATTTTTAATTTACACGTTCAAGAACCTCCACGAGTTGACATTCCGTCAATCGGGTAAGTTATAGTCCGTAAAACCACACTTATCATGTTCCTGTTCAGCATTACATACCCCTGCACTGGGCCCGCCTTCATTTGTTTCAGATGATACTGTTTGAGTATACCAAACAAGACCTCTCACTAAGTCAAGCTTACATGTTCTCATGGTTTACCAAGGAGCCCAACTAACCCAATGACGGCTCGAGTCCAAAATTGGTCAGTGAGAGTTGGGCGTCCCCCATGTACATTTATGAGTCGAGAAGATTCACTCCAACGACGTATGCAATCATAGCATACCATTTCATTCATTCAATTATTCAATATTATTCAATCATTCATTTCATTCATTCAATCATTTAATACATTTCATTCCATTCATTTCAAATAAGAATGAGTGCGGTAAAATACACACTCGACTCCATTTTTAAAATCTCCAATCATTTATAACAGTTAATCATGTATCAAGTACTCATACACTTGACACTCACCAAGTAATCAAGAAGCAAGTACAAGCGTTTGTTTTAAGCGTCTCCCGTGAGATCCTCTTGAAGGTCCTCTTGAGTACCTGAGCAATTAATAATGAACTATCACTTATAAACCTCAATTATCAAGGAAGATTGCATATTTGTACAATCTAAGAAAATTTTACGAAAATGAACCTTAATTACTCGTAAATTGAGATTCAAAAATGGAGTTTAAAACACAGGCGAAATCTGATTTTTATCTTTGAAATCAAGTGTAAAACGGTTTAGAAATATCGAAGGAAAATAGAGAGTTCGCGACCCTTAATTTCCTTTTAGTTTTAAAATTCCAGATTTATCGAGCGATCTTTGAAAAATCGTATCTCACTCTATGTAAGTCCAAAATTGAAAAACTTGATACATTTGGTAACCACTTCAAAAGTACTAAAAGTTCCTAGAACACACTTTTTCATGTTTCAAAATGGAAGACATTCGAATTTTGGTTTCAAGTTGGTGTTTTGGCTATCCAGACAGTTTTGAGGTTGATTTTTGGCCAACTTTAAAAATTCGACAAAATTCACACACTGTGAATTAGCCTCTGAAATATGAAATTCAATTAGAGTTACAATCAAAGTTTAAAATACAATGAGTAGAACAGGAATCGAAGTTTTGAGCACCAAAATACAGCGACTCAAAGTTACTGAAATTTCATCATTAAACAGGGATTTTTCATATTTGAAGCATGAATTTTGAGGCTTTAGTTGGATATCGAGATGGATCCAGAATGGCACTAAATTTGGTATGATTACATTACCATATAAGGGCTATTCCTCTGTCAAATTTTATGTAAAAATTAGTTCGAAAAGTCGGTTAACAAAACTATTAAAGTTCTACAATTTGCTAAGACAAATTTGCCTTGCACTTTCGTTTTTCTTTTCTCAAACATATGACCAATGAAAATTTCTCGAACATAATTTATTTAAGAAAACAAATCTAGAAAACATCCGAAAATATATTTGGTAGGTGATTAACACCAAGAATTTCGAATAACAAGTCCCAAATCAAGATTAGTTATAAATCAGTCCAGAATTAGGGTTTTCTTTCACGAAAACAGCTCTGAAATCCAGCCACAACTCACTCAATTCAACTCAAAATTGAGCATGATTGGTGGCGTTGAAAACTACATTCATAAGGCTAAAATTTCTCAGAAGGAATTATTTTAAAATTCTATCCACAATTAGCTCATATTTGATCATCAATGCGCAGCTCAAAACAGGACTTCAAATACAGACGAGAAACAGAATAGGCAATTTTACAAGGTTGGTACGGCTCACTCAAGTGGAATCAGGGCATGTATTTTATACCGTTAAAAAATTGAAAATGTCTAGCTTATAATTGTCGCGCCCCATTTTTTGATAAATAAATAAATAGTTTAAAAAATGTATTTTTTGTGATTGGAAAATGATTTTTGTGAGTTGAAAAGACATGGGTCTCAATGGGACTTGGAAAGCGACGATTCGACCCAAAAAATAGTTTTAAAAAGGGTTTTGAAATGAAAAGTTTGGAGTCGCCACTTGGTAATGATTTAAGGTGTACCAAGTCACCTAAAAAATGAGTTTTAAAGTCAAATAATAAACCCTTTTTAAAACGACTCCTAGTCCACGTAAGCCAAAGAAAAAGGTTCGGGAGTCACGTTTGACAAAGGGGAAGGCAAGGATAGAATCCAAGGCACCCCTTTGACCTATCCAAGGCTAGTTGCGCGACTTAACCTTACCTTTCCTAATTTTCTACCCAATGTATGTATCGCACGTTGGATATGACTATATGAATGCAAAACGGAAAGGAAAATGCAATCCTAAATTCTACGATGTCTCTTGTGAGGTTTTTGGTCCCAAACCACATGAATTGTGGCGGCCAACAAAGGAAAACCTCATAGAGGTCGATTAATGCAAATGAGAGTTCGAATTCAAGTGTGCAAGTGTGAAAGTGTATGAAAGATGCAAGAAATGTAAGTGCAAGTGTGCGAATGTATAAAAAGGTGCATGTGTGAAATTGTATAAAATTCAAGTGTTTTTTGTGTGCAAGTGTGTGAAAATAGAATAATAGATATATAAGGTAAAGTGGAATTTCATTTGTGAAGTGAAAATAAGCGAGTGATAGGAAAAATGTAGTGAGAAAGTATGGCTTGAGAAATGTGCAAAATTGTGGTTAAAAGTGTATGAATGTGATAAAAATGAAAGTATGACCCTAGGGGAATGCAACAAATTGGGTATGGGGATGACGCCTAATTCTTCGACTTTGATTTTTTCTCGGATTAGAAGGCGAAACTAGCGTGCTAAGGCTATCGAGTAGCCACACTCGCTCGTTTCCCTTATCGGAAGGGGATTTTCACGCAAATGAACCCTAACTAGCATGAGATGCAAGTCCTAAAGTGAAGGGGAAGGGGTTTGAGGAACATACCAAATGATAAACTAAGGAAAAATGCATGATATGTGGTGATCATGCACTTCATGAAAAAGGGAAAAAAAACCTATTGGGTCTAGCATTGGACTAGCCCCTCCTATGAATTCCGACTAGCGTTGGATTAGTGGAAACGATAAAAGAAGCCACAACTAGCGTTGGACTAGTGTGGTGACATACATTCATCCATTCCATTCATCCACACTATAAAAAGCGAGTAGACATGCAAATCACCTAAATCATGTAGCACTTATCATGCTCGACTAGATGCAAGATCCTAGTAAAGCATTTAACATATAACACGTAGGCATGCAACCATTATATTTGCTAACTAAAACAAAGGGGAAAGGGAAAATGGACCAAATTACTTGCTACGCCATATCTATTACAAGCCAAGAGGTGTACACATACCTCATAATGAATAACTTAAATAAAAGTAAAAGTAAATGAAATAAATGCAAGGAATTAAGAAAGCAAAGTAGACATGCATATTCACGTAACACGTAAGAGCACGTAGGAGAGAGGTAAAGAGGATAAAAGAAAGTTATACCTTCCCCCGCTTGTGAAGCTAGTAAATGGAAAAGGTTCTAATTTGGGCTAAAACCATTAAACAGAGGATTAATGCACCAATTTAATAGTAAATCAAACAACACAAATTCTTCAAAAACAAAACTTAAGGAACCACTAGTGGCTATAAAATTTAACCATTAAGTTCTTCAAATAATCAAACAAGTCCATACTCATCAAATGGAATTCCAATTTGAACATTAAAGAAAATTTGAAGGACCAAATTGATTAATCTTTTCAATTTCTTGGGCCATAGTAGAATAAAGGGGGACTTGAGGGGTTAGAACGAAAATTCCAAAAAAACTCCATGCATGCATACGTAAGAAACACAATTTTCTGATTTCCTTTCCTCTGCAGCATGTCCAACTGAAAAGGACATCAACAAGAATCATCTCTTGAATCAAACAAACCCCAAGACAACTCCCAAACACCAGCCCACTTGGATTCCCCACTCTTATTACAAGATTAAGGGAGAGAGAAAAAAAACGGACTGAAAACTGACTATGATGCAAGAGATAGCAGCAAAAATGCAGCAACAGCCAAACAAAAGTGCAGCCAACATTTCCTTATTCTCTGGGACTTTACAACCTCATTAGCTAACCAGGGAGCTCACATTAGATTCCAAAACCATCATGAAACGTTAGCTTAGACATGCAAATCAAGGGGAGATGAGAAAACTGGCAAGTTTGGAATCATTCCTATGTTCTTTTGCTGCAATTTTTATTCAACAGCTCTTGCAACTCCATGAAACTTTCGGCCAGCAAGATAAGAATGTGTGAAACAGAGAAAGGCACAAACAATAGGAAAGAAAACATTTTAACCTTTTGCAAAGAAACACTTCTGCCCTTACCCACTACCCAACAAACACAACCCAGAAACAGCGAACAAACTCCAGCAATTAAACAACTCAAAGGCTGCTGCAACCAACCGAGAGTCAAAGAAACAGGAGCCATTGCAGCAGAAAAAACTGGCTGGAAAATTCATTTCCAAACGCAGATTCCCATCCAAATGTACAACGTTGATCTAACTTTATCCACTAGACATCAACAATGAAAAGCTAAACAACCAAATCAAAAACTTCCGCGTCTAAACAGGCTAAAAAATTAGCAAGGAAGTTATGCAAGTGCTGGAAAATTTTCGTGCAGAAATTTTGGCAATCAATGCTCTCTGGATTCAGCATCTCACATGGTGGACTCATTCTCAAATCACAAAACCATTTCAAGTTCACATTAGGCATGCCGGGGGATGGTGAAATCAGAAAAGCTAAGGATCTTCACGCAAACATGAACGCAAACCAGGCTTTTTACCAAAGGAAACGAGGAAAAGAAACAAAATGCAGCCAACGTAGCTTTCTTTCTACGGCTTCAACACACACACGACATATTTATAAACTTCAATGGATCATGTAGAAACCTCAAAATAATGCCCCAAAGCCCAAACTGACTCACTTAGGATCAAACAACCGAAAAACAGGATATAAAAGAAAACATGGCTCCAGTAACACTTTCCACAAACGAATTGTTTCATGCATCTCATATCAGAAACACATATTGACTAAAATGCTAAATCAAATGAACGAGGCTTCCGGAACAGATCATATATAATTAAGACAACACAAGACAGTTTTGTTGACGACAGGAAAATAATACTTCAACGGACCAAAAGGAAAACAATAAAAGAACTGCTGCAACGATCTAAAGCTTCAAACTTGTTGCAGCAAATTTCCTTTCATGCGCAAAACAGTCGGACCCCATTTAAACTCAGCCAGCAAAATCCTCAAACAATCCTCAAACTTTGCAAATGTAAAACTTTGAAACCTCAGCATGAACGTCAGAATAGAAAACACATGCAAACTGGGAACCTTCACAAACATCCGACACGTGATTTCAGGCGTACAATCAAATGAAATCGGCCAAGGAAATGTTATTTTTTTTTAAAAGTTAACATCTTTACATCCTAAACTACAGCTTGAAGATGAAATCAACAAACCCAAACAGATTTCAAGTTGTAGTCATGGCTGAAATGCACTTAGACAGCAAAAGACTCTACTTTTCTTTTAAAATCTGATGAGATACGAATAGAAAAGATAAAAAAAATCACCTTTAATACTTGAAAACACCAGGGGACATGAAGAATCCGGGGATGGCAAGGTTTATCTTCAAGCTCAGCTGCCTCTTACTTTCCAATAGACCCCTGTAGTCCTCGGTTGTTTTATCTCTTCCAGCCACCAAATGGCCTTCCCGTAGCTTTTCTTTTGCCGTTTTCTTCTCAGCCTCCCAAGCCTCTCTTCCCTCTTGTTTCTTTTCTCAGATCTTTATCCCTTTTCCCTGCCTGAACCTTTTGTACAGCTCTCTGTTTCTTCCCCCAGGCATATCCGTCACTCCCTAATCTCCCTTTTTCTGGTTTCCTTCAGAATTTCTCTTTCAGCCGTGCTCTCCATCCAACCCCCTTGCGGCTGATGTTTTCTTACCTTTTATATGGAACTTAAGGCTACTAAACCCTCACCCCAATGGTGAGGATGAAGGGCCTGTCCTTCCTTCACATCCAGCCATCCAAAGGATCTTCCGTGAGTGTCCTTTGCACGCTGCAAAAAATTGCAGCGTGCATGCCGCGACGTTTTTTTTTTTTTTAATCTAATTAATTAATTAAACAATAAAAATGATAATAGTAAAACAATAATAATTAATGATGAAAACAACTTAATTAACATTAGATAAAAATAAACTAAAAACAACAAAAATGCAATTTTCCATTTTTTCATTTTTTTCATTTTTCACTTTTTTTTTAAAATAACTTAATAAAATAAAATGCCAAAAAGCTGAATTTAAAAGAAATAAACATATTTTTGTGAACAAATTTTCCTTTTTTTCTCTTTTTTTTTTTTCATTTTTCCAATCCAACTAAAGCCTATTTTTTAATTTTTTCCTTTTTCCTCTTTTCCTTTAATTTTCTCTTTTCTCCTTTTTTTATAATTTTTCATTTCCATTTTTCCTTCGAGAAAGCATTGAATAAAAACAAAATGACTAAAACATATTTTTAATGTTTTCTTTCTTTTTTTTTTTAAAAAAAACTCTATGCTAATCTTAAACTCAAAAGTTAAAACTAAAAACTAAAACTAAAAGTAAATAAGAATAAATAGCAAATGAAATAGGTCAACTAAAAGGGCGAAAATGAATAAAACTAAAATATCATAACAACTAATAGTGCAAAACACGCAATAACGAACTAAAATGCAAGCAATCTAAAATGAAAATCATGAAATAGATGCTACATAAAATTATTCAAAATTTGGTGTCTACAATAATGTCGAGAACAACACTCGATTCAGAGCAAAGTGTTATGACCGAAAAAAAATCACTGCCAGAAAGGCTCTGGTTACGTTTCCAATTTTACTACATTTTCGAAATCTCAACTTTTGGCTAACCAAATTGGATGATTTTTGGTGAAAACTTTCCATACAACCTATACAAACATATATATATCAAAATCAAGTCAATTTAATCACAAAAAACTGCACCAACAGATGCGGCAAAGCAGGGGTAGAATCGGCATGTCAACATGCAACCCCTTATTTGATTTCTTTTTCACTTTTAACACTTAATTCTACCAAATTAACCCTTAATTAACACAATTAACATCCAATCTCATCAAATCAGATCATCAAAGCCATTGTCGGATTTTAGAGAGTCCACTCACAAAATTTTCAACAATATAAACCTACCCATATGAATCTATGAGTTCATAAGTACAATACAACTTATATAAACCAAGATTCAAGATGTTGATCATCGTTTACCTTCTTAGATGGCTAGAGCAGAAATTTTTGGTTACCTTACACCCAAGAAAATCGTAGAAATGCAGCTCTTTTCCTAACTTAAGATGATCACCAAGTAATTTGCAAGTTATGGTTAAATTTTGAAGTGATTTGAGCAAGAGATTGAAGAGAGAGAATGTAAAGAAATTCTGGTCTTGTTCTCCTTGTGAGGTTCGGCTGCTTGAGTGCATGTGATGGAGGGAAATCTGATGTTATTGGCTTCTAAATGAAGCTTAAAATATGTCGCCTAAAATTACTCCAAGTCCACTAAGAAAATAATGCGCGCGCGCGTTTCGTGCTCGTTTTCTCTCGAGTTTGTTTCACTTATATTCTAAACCTGTAATGCACTTCCATTCATACTATTATTATTCACTCTTAATAGTCTAAAAATAAAAGTCTAATATCCCTCAAATAATTATTCCAAGTTTACTCCAAGTCCACTAAGATTAGTATCATGCTTTCAACTTGTGAACATACGTGATACGGGAAGGTGCTATTTATAGGGGCGGAAATAATATTGGATTTGTTTGCATAAGAGTTTATTTGGATGATTTATTTGAGATAATTACTGTATCATTTTTCATGATATGATATATATGAGATAAAAAAATGATTAAAAAATTTTAAAATATAATTAAAATTTATAAATCAAATTATTTTATCCGAAATCATCTTAATTCAAGCAAACCTGTCAGGACCAGGGGCCCAATTGCAATCAAATAGAAAGTCTCAAGGGCGCTAGCATAATTAGTTTAGGAGAGCCAAAAGTTATTAAAATTCGTTATAACTGAATTCTGTTAGAATCAATTCATTGCATGGAAATTCTGTGCCAGGTAGATTCGGACCAATTGAGCTGTATAAATCCAGACAATTGAATGGATTGAATAACAAGAAATAGAATTCAAATTTCCCTCTCAAATTCTTATCCCCTTCTCACTCGATTCTCTCATCTCCTCTCTCCACTTTCTTCTTCTTTCACCCCAAAATCTATTGGACCAATTCCTTCTCTCATCCTTCGTTTGAGAGGTCCTGACAGCTGGTATCAGAGTTGCCAGCGAGTCATCGGCAGTTCCAAGATCCACCAATGGCAGAAAGTACACGTTTCAAAACCTTGGAGGATCATATCAAGAAATAGGAGCTCAAGTTGCAGGAAGTGTTGGAGGACGTGAAGAATATGCAACTGCAAGTCAGGGAGAAAATGGCGGGAAGAGACAGAAAGATGGACACGATTGCGCTATGGATGGATCAGAAGCTGGAAGCACTCAATTCCATGATGAAGGCACTAATGACCAGGGAAAAGAACTCAGATAATGGAGGTAAAGTTGGGAGAGACCGTTCACTCTTGCTGCCAACACTTCCCATTCATCAGAAGTTGAGCATAGGAGCAGAGGAGGAAATAAGAAGTTGCGAATTCCTGAGTAAGATTTCTAACTATAATCCTCCAAAACTTGAGTTACCTATGTTCAGTGGGGACAATCCTAGAGAATGGATTCAGAAATGCAATAAATATTTTCTGTTGAATAAGGTACCTGAGGAACACAAACTATTGGTAGTAAAAATGTTTTTAGAAGGCAGAACTGACAATTGGTTCCAAGGGGTCAAATTAGAGAAGCCAATGCTGACCTGGGGGGAATTTGGGGAATTGCTGTGCCAAAGATTCGAAGGTACGTGTTGCAGAGATATTGTGGAGGCGTTTAATAAACTGCAGCAGGTTGGTTCAATAGAGGTTTACCAGGAGAGATTTGAGGAATTGAAAACACTAATGCTGATCCAGAATCCAGGTCTTAGTGAGGAATACTTTATTTCCAGTTTCACAAGCGGACTCAAGGAGGAGATTAAGCCAATGGTCAAAATGTTCAGGCCCAACACTCTCTCAGGAGCCATGGAGATAGCTCATCTGCAGGAACAAGCTCTCAAGTCACAAGGGAAAACAGTCAAAGATGGCCACAAGGTAATGGCTAAACCCAAATTTGGAATGTATAAACATCCGACCTCTACCAATGGGGGAGTTAGCACCTATAAACTACCACAGGATAATATACCTAAAGGAGCTTCCAAGATTCCAGATAGGAGTCCAGAATTTAAGAGGTTATCCCCCAGGAACTGCAGTTCAAAAGGAGTAATGGCATGTGCTTCAAGTGTGGGAAGAAATTTGGGGTAGGACACTAGTGTAGGATGAAGCATTTGAATCTCATGATGTATAAAGAAGAGAAGGACACTGAGTTTCAGGATGCTCAAGGGGAACAGGATGAGCTGACTGAATCCAGGGAAGCCAGTGGAAATTTCACTGAATGCTCTCTCATATTCACTCAGGCGAAATACAATCATGCTGCAAGGACAGCTGTTAGGGGAACCTGTCAAGATTCTGGTGGATACAGGCAGCAGTGATAGTTACATCCATCACAAGTTGGTGACTACAAAGGGCATTCCCTTTGAATATGTCAAACCTTTCACTGTTACCATGGGGGATGGGAGCTTGGTAACCAATGGGGATCAGTGCCCCAATGTTCTATGGAATATTCAGAACTACAAGTTTTGCTTTGACCTCAGAATTATGGAATTAAGTGAATGGGATCTCATTTTGGGGGTGCATTGGATGCACAATTACAGTCCCATTACTTTTGATTTCCACCAACTAAAAATCTCTATGTATCATGAAGGAGAGGTGGTCACTCTGTATGGGGCAGTTACTGATGTCACCATGGAGTTGGTTAGACGGAAGGATCTTAGGGGTTTCCTGCAGGAGAAGAGGAAATGTTATGCCATTTCAGCACAATGTGGAGATAGGGAAACAGAAAGGCAAGGGGTTCCAGGTTCAATAGCTACAGTGTTGGAGCAATTTTCAGAAGTATTCCAGGAACCTACTCAGTTGCCCCCTAACAGACCCTTGGATCATCAGATCCCTCTCAAGTTAGGAGCACGAGTCTTCAAAATGAAACCATACAGGTATCCTCACTCACAGAAGGCAGAAATTGAATGACAAATTGCAGACATGCTGAAATCAGGAATCATCAAGCCAAGCAATAGTCCCTATGATTCACTTGTGCTGCTGGTCAAGAAAAAAGACAATACATGGCATTTTTGTATGGACTACAGGCACCTCAATGACCAAACAATTAAGGACAGATATCCTATTCCTAACATTGATGAACTCCAGGATGAACTTTATGGAGCCAAATTCTTTTCCAAGATTGACCTGAGGTCAGATTACCATCAGATCAGAGTTAAGGTAGCAAATACTCACAAAATTGCTTTCCAAACTCATCAGGGACACTATGAGTTTCTGGTGATGCCTTTTGGGCTCACAAATGCACCAACAACCTTTCAGGCATTAATGCATCAGATTTTTGAACAATTCCTGAGGAAATTTGTTCTGATTTTCTTCGATAATATCCTGGTCTATAGTGCTACCCTGGATCTCCACAGGGAGCATTTCAGGCAAGTACTGGAGGTGCTTCAACACAATCAGCTATATGCTAAGATCTCCAAATGCTCTTTTGCTCAGCAAGAGATGGAGTATCTGGGACATGTGGTGTCTAGCAGAGGGGTGAGTAAGGACGTGAGCAAGGTGGAGTGCATACAGACATGGTCTATTCCCAGGAATGTTAAAGAACTCAGGGGATTCCCAGGCCTCACAGGTTACTACAGATGTTTCATAAAAGGCTATGGAACCATTAGCAAGCCATTGACTAATTTACTGAAGAATGATGCTTACAACTGGAATGCTGAATCTGACAAAGCCTTCAACTACCTCAAACAAGCCATAAGTAGTGCCCCAGTGCTACGACTGCCCAATTTTAGTATCCCTTTTGTAGTAGAGACTGATCCAAGTGGGCAAGGCATGGGAGCTGTCCTCTTACAGGAGGGTCACCCTATAGCATTCATCAGCAAGACCTTCTTCCTCAGAAACATGGGGCTATCTGTTTATGAGAAAGAGTTAATGGCATTAGTTTTTGCAGTAACAAAGTGGAAGCACTACTTGATTGGGAATCATTTTATTATCAGAACAGATCACAAATCACTGAAATTTCTACTGGAACAAAGGCTCACGACTACTGCTCCGTACAAGTGGTTGACAAAGCTGTTAGGATTGAATTATGAAATCCAGTATAAGAAAGGATCAGAGAACACTGTTGCTGATGTTCTATCCAGGAGGACCATGTTGGATCAGCAACCTGCACAACAGCAGTTGATGGCCCTTACTAGTGTTCAACCCTTATGGATGCAAGAGCTACAAGATAGCTGCTGAAGACACACATTGCAGGGAGTTGATGAGTCAACTACTGCTGGATCCTAAACCACAAGACTCTGATTTTCAACTCAATCAAGGGATACTCAGATACAAGGGGAAGTTGTATGTGGGAAATAGCAAGGGAGTTAGATAGAAAATAATCAAGGCTCTACATGAGTCCCTCATTGGGGGACATTCTGGTCAAAGAGCTTGCATACAGAAGGTGTACAACATATTCCATTGGTCAGCGATAAATAAGGATATCATACAGTTCATACAAGAGTGTGAAGTCTGCTAAAGAAACAAAAGTGAATGAGTGCCATATCCAGGGCTACTGCAACCCCTCTACCAATTCCTACTCAGGCCTGGTCACATATTACTATAGACTTTATTGAGAAATTACCTTCCTCTAGGGGATTTGACACTATTCTGGTAGTAGTAGATCGACAGACAAAGTTTGGTCATTTTATACCACTTTCCCACCCTTTCACAGTTGCCCAAGTAGCACAAGTCTTCCTAGATAATGTCTACAAGCTCCATGGTTTACCAGAATCCGTCATAACAGACAGAGACAGGGTGTTCACTAGTGGGTTTTGGCAGGAACTGTTCAGGATGGTTGGAACTGAGCTACACTATAGTTCTTTCTACCATCTTGAGACTGATGGTCAGAGTGAGAGGCTGAATCAATGTCTAGAGACCTACTTGAAATGCATGACCAGTGAGAGTCCAACTTAGTGGAGCCACTGGCTCAGTTTAGCTGAACTGTGGTACAACACTGCATACCACACTAGCTTGGGAGTCTCCCCATTCGAGGCTCTATATGGGCACAAGCCTTTGCCACTACCTTTGGGACCCTACCATGATACACTGATACCAGCAGCTCATGACATGTTGCAGACAAGAGCCCAAATGCTTCACAGGATCAAAGAGCACTTGCATCAGGCTCAGAATAGATTGAAAACCTTTGCTGACAAACACATGACAGAAAGGCAGTTTGTGGTGGGAGATTGGGTTTTTTTGAAGTTGCAACCTTATAGACAACAGATGGTGGCACTCAAGAAAAATTTAAAGCTAACTGCAAAATTCTTTGGACTCTTTCAAATAGTGGAGAAGATTGGGGTTGTGGCATATAAACTCAAGCTTCCACCAGGCTTAAGGTGCATCTAGTTTTTCATGTATCACTTCTAAAGCCTAAGTTGGGACCCCATCAGTCCACTACTCCTACACTACCAGAACTTGATGGCTATGATCAGTGCCTGCAGAGGTCTTACAAAGGAGAGTGATCATGTGCAATGGTGTTCCTGTGATCCAGTACCTCATAAAGTGGCATCAGCTAGGGGAAGAAGAGGCATCGTGGGAGGATTAATATTTTATCACCAGGCAATTTCCTGAGTTCTAGCCTTGAGGTCAAGGCTGCCTTTAAGGGAGGAGTATTGTTTTTTAGGAGGTCCTGACGTTGAGATGAAGCACAAGTCTACACGTGCAACAAAGAAGAGCATCGTTCTGCGGTCAGCGGAGTTCATTCTACCTGCACCTATGACAGTAAGCATGTACGATAAAAATGTGGTTGCATATGCATGGGACCCCAACAAAAATCCCAAGTAAGATTCTTGACAAAACTATTAATTCGATCTTGTGAGCCATTTTCTTCGATGAGTACGCATGTGGTTCATTGTAAGATGGCCCAGGAAAATAGTATGAAAATGGATGAGAATTGACTTCATTATTACATGTCCGTTTTTTGGAGTACGATTATTTTTTATTAGTAAATCGTTCAATTGTGGCTCGGATTTGATAGGGACATACTTATTCAAATGTTTCAATTCTCACTGACACGGCTTGACTTGAAGACACTCGAAAATGGCATGCATGTATCGAATCGGATCAGTAGTTTATTATGTTTATTAAAAAAATTTGAGCGTCAATTTATTGATTGATTAGTGATACGTAAACGCAATTGTAACAGTCAATTACATGTTTTGGAAACCATTAGATATTGATTAGGTGGTTGACATGTTTGCCCGTCTCATGAATTGGGGTGGAAGAACTACCAAAAGTATGAAGTTTGAATGCTACATCATTGAACCTCTAGCAGTTGTGAGTTTGAAATTTGGACTGTATCCTATTATGTGCTAAATTTTGTCAGCATCATATCTAAATTGGTATTACGAGCCAACGCACTATTACTGATGTCTTTTACACTGCTCATACTCGTCCATGTTATTGGTTGCAGGAAGGAATTTTAAAAATGAAAAAATTCGATAAGCTGTCTGATGCCAGCTTATCTGCCAGCTTATCTGAAGGGTAATAGCACAAACAAGAGAAGTGGAAAGGTTAATCCAATATTAACTAGTTGTATTATAACTAGTTGTAACATCGGGGAATATCTAGTTGAAATATTATTCAGTTTTAAATACAGCAGACGAAAAGCTGCTGATTGCAAATTCATTGGTTATAATGAATTGTAACACACACCTAACTGGTTGTAACACAATCCGTACATAGTGAAACGTACATGTCACTGATGTGTAACTCTTTATACACGTGACTCTAAATATTGGTGCACAGGTCATTTCATTACAAAATCTGCATAATTTGTTTTATTGTCTGAACAGATTTGACATAGTTCAATGGCATACATCGAACTCTACAGTTTCTACTGCCATGACAAAATTGTTTGGCCTGGAATGCGTTGTCTAGGCATATTTTAGCACATTGTGAGGGTCCTGCGCACTGTAAAAGGGCGTGGTTGCAGTATTATATCCCAGTTAGAGAAAAATTTTTCCGTTTTATTCTTCACACTTTCCATTTTATTCTACTGAAGGGTGACAATGAACCCGTGCCTGAAATTTGTTATTAGTATTCTTCAATCCTCCTCTAATTTCAATTGCAGTGTCATTAATAGAGGGTTCACACAGAAATCAAATTCTTGGGTGCCAAAGAACAGCCAGTAGATTGCATGATGTTCAGGAAGATCTCGCTAATTTAATGAAATGTTCGAGAAGATCTCGCTACATCAATTGTTTTGGGGTTCAAATCGGCCATCTCTATGTTCTTATTAGATACTTACTAAAGTGTCTAAGAAATTTTATGTGTTGGGGGGAGGACTTATTGTTTGTACCGAGGGCAATAGCACAAACAAGAAAAGAGGAAATGTTCATCGGATATTAACTAGTTGTAGTATCACTAGTTGTAATATCAGGAAATTTCTAGTTATAATATCACTAGTTTTAACTAGATATCCGAAAAACTGTCAATTGCAAATTTATTAGTTGTAATGATTTGTAAAATATACATAACTGGTTGTAACTCAAAATGTATATCGCGTAATCAAAATTTGTTGTATTTTAAATATTAGTTACCCTATTTTCAAATTAGTTCCAACGAAATATCATGTTCTTCTACGAAACTGTTACTTATTATGTGGTCAATGGGAACCAAGCCGAGCCATCAATTGTAACTTCATTTCTATACTGAAGGAGTAATACCTACTGATATAAGCTTGTGATACTATCCGTAATACTCATCCTCGTAATACAAAGATCCTCGTACATCAATGGTGCCTGTACAACCTCGTCAATAAGTTGTAACAGATTATTAATTGCTTGTAACATACATATGCAGAATTTTCAAGTTGGAACAGCCACTTAATGTCTCGTTAAAAAAGTATAGTTACACATCATTCATCAATCTCATTCTCGGGAGAGGCCACATCAACGCGTAGTTGCAATCCCTGAGTGTTATTTCCTCCCTGAAATGCGAAACAATGGCAAATCAGCAAATATTATTAATGAAACATACAATTAATGATATACGATATCCAAGTCTCCAATTAACAATATTACATAAACATGTGCTTTAATGATAAAAGTTTGTCACCTGCGGTGATGGTGCAAATACATGATATGCATCAACATCACAGTGTGTTGAAATTGCCGCACGCTCCTCCTACATTACGTAGTATAAGTAATTGGCTGTCCACAAATCATTACCAGTGCCTATATTGCTCACTTATAACGTTAAATTAGACTAGACATTATAACAAAAATGATATATCAGACCATTAAAATATCTCTGACGGCGTTATGTTTGAAAAAAATAGATAATCTGGGATGCATCCATTCTGTAGGGACACTTGTAGGAGGCCCCTGATTAGTCAAACGGTGGAGGTTCGCATAATAAAAAATAATATGTTATTAAAGCGAACAGACGTTAACTACATAATTTGCATGACTTGACAACGTTCGGGTGCCCACAATTACAATTAAAGAAAAAAAGATAGCTCTACTACACGAACAAGAAGGTCTTTATTTTAACTACTAAATATATGCATACCGTTTCACTTTCATCGATATCAGGAGCAACAGCGTTTAGAGGGCCATTCACTGTCTGACTCATTGAATGGGTCTACGAGTTTCGTATGGGCCAAATCATTGTTTAAGACAAATAAAATAGGTATATCAGGAGGGATGACGGGCGTAACAACATTATCACACAATGTAACATCAATGTAACTATTTATGCTGTTAGAAACATCTAAATAAAAGCAACAGTCATGTCTATTTTATACTAATCGAAACAGAATCAGTAGATGAACAGCATCCCATAAACATGTATTCCTCAAATGAAACAGATGTTGGTTCCGATTCTGAGACCTACAGTATTGACACGGCAATAATATTATTTCATAATTAATGGTACCTAAACTTTAGTTAATAGTATAACGATAACTTAGTTTTAGCATAAATGTTCGCCAAGTACCAAAATTTGATCCATACCGTAGTCTGTGTAGTCCTTGACAGTCTAGATTTTCTTTTTACTCTGTCAAATTTATCAACCCAACTTCGCATCATTCTACTTTTCTTCCCACCACCTCATTTTTTAATGCCTCTTGCGACTACTGCCTCCCTTATTTCATTTACAATTTCAATTTTATCCTATTTCTCGATATTCAGATTTTTTTTGATTTTGCAAAGGTTGCTCTTCGCTTTCTGAGAGGAAAAGTTCAACTCTCTTTGTCAAATCGGATGTGACAGTGATTGCTATTTTACTGGTGTCCTCCGACATTGCTGTTCGAGTTGCAACCTTAATCATGGCTGGAGCGAGCTCCCGATAATGAGTTGAAATGATTGCTTTTGGATCAGCTATAATTTCCCGTCCTTACCGATCAAAACAGTCTCCAGCTCGAGCTCTTCTTGTCCATCGTCTCTTAACGTATTCAAGAGGAATTGTCTTTATGCCTACGGTATCAAACACCTTCAATGAGTGTCCACACAAAATTCTTTCATTCTCGTATTTTTTGCAACTACAATGTACACTTAGATCATTCCGAATGAATACCACTATTCTTTCAGATCTTCCATCATATCTCATGACCGCAAACTCTACAAACATCCCTGCATCTTGTTGTCTCAATATAACCATAGCTGTTGACTCGCCATATTCATTTTGGAATGCAACAAATACGGTGGGTGAATACGTCTCTGCTGCATGTACAAGCACAGGTGTTTGCCTCAACCCAACCATAGGGAGCTTTTGCCTCATTTCATATTCTGCGATGAGTTCATTATGTCTCTTATCATCAATCACTCGATTGAAATGTCTAAAGAACTGCACAAGATTATGATCCAGTTTCAAATGATTTTTAATTGCTACATTTAGGCTTTCGCTAAATTGGGTGCTTTGCATTCCCGCGGTCTATCTTTCTTTCATCATACACATTGCCCACTTATCACGAATTCGATACAACTCGAAAAGCCATTTATTATTTTCAAGATTGTATTTTTTCACCATCGCCTCCCACACCCTATTGAACTGTTCCACTTCTTCAAACTCATACATGCAGGCACCAAACATGTATGGAATATCACTATTTTTCTTGTAATGATTGCCAAGATGTTTCATAAAATTACGCCTTATGTGAAACGTACATAGACCGTGAAATGTTTCTGGCATGACAACTGAAAGAGCGGCTGCCATGGCGTGATCTTGATCGGTTAATATGGTATTTGGACGCTTTTCGCACATTACTTCTAGAAATGTACCAAATACCCATTTGAAAGAATCTATAGTCTCATCATACATAAAGGCAGCACCGAATATCACAATTTGCCTATGTTGGTTAAAACCCACAAACACTCCAAGTGGGCGATATTCTTTATTTATTTTGTAGGTTGTGTCGAATGTGACTACGTCTCCAAAAAAGTTGTAATCAATTAACATTCCTACATCAGGCCAAAAGATATTAGTTATCTGCCCTTCACAATTCAGTTGTACGGCATGAAAAAAGGATGGATTCTCGAGTGTTTGCTCTTGAAAATAATTCAACATGTTACCTGCTTCTCCATATTTCAAACTCCTTTCCCGTCGAGTACGAAGATATCGTTTCAGGTCTTCCCGAGTATATCCCACATTTTCCATCCTACCTGCCTCCTTTCCCATAAGCTCATGGCTCTGCTTCAATGAAATCCCAGCATTCTCGCTTGTTTCAACTTGGAATCCTTGAGTCTCACTCACTTTTCTTTGTAATGGCATCATGTGCGAACATTAAGCAATATGCAACTCATGGTTATGTTCTAAGATAAGGTCATGTACACGGTACTTCATTATCTCTCTAAGCAACACAATAACCATTTTAGTTCCACACCCTGTTTTCGTCAGCGCTCGTGTCCTTTTTGGCATCACATCACCTTCGTACTTGCGTTTTACACCTTCCTTGCAGTAACTATATCTCTTAGACGTCGTCACACCGTCTTTGTCTTTATTTAGATAGTCTTTGCATACATTAAAATCCGTTTTAAAGGCATAGTTGTTGTAAAACTTGTGCGCATCCTCTTCACTATTGAACTCCATTTCTAATTCAGGGGTCCTATCTTCTACCAATTTGTTACAATCCATTACTTCTGCTCCTACTAATTATGCATCAAACACCTTAATTTGCAGCAGTTCATGAATGGTATGTACATAAACGACAACATAAATGTATATTACCATTCATAATGTGTTGTGTTACACACATTATTCGTATACCAAATCCTATTATTACGTTCATCAATATGATTAATATTGTACAAATACTCGTACACCAAATCCTATTATACTCTAAGACAACGATATTATGTATGTACAAATACAACTCCGTGTACAATAAGTTATACATATTGTAATGTGTTGGTCACATGTTGTAAGTATATTTTAACTGCATGTACATCCACTCGAATGATTATATTTAGGTTCTAGGTACTTTGTTCACTGGACCTTATGTCATTCGTCAATGACAACCGCCTAAGCCAACTCCGTATTTTTTACTATTTCTATATTTTGAGGGCCAAATAAATATTTTCTACTCATTGTAATATATTTATTACATCATGTAATTTACTTACAACACCAGGTACACCCATTTATTATTCACATAGGTCGGTCTTTTCCTCTGTTTTACCTCATTTAATTCTGCACCTCCATTATATACACACTGCATGGTCAGGAGAGAAGGGCAAACTAAGATTGTGTCATGAGTATGGACCAACTATTAGATGCACAATGATTCATATCAATTGTAATACAGTACCTATAACCTGTAACTAATTTACAACAGGATGTACATTCGTTCACTTATTAAATGTGACTTTATTTCTCTCATCTTTCACTAATTCCGCTTGATTTCAATACATACCCCTGGGTCTTCCGATGACTACTATCCCATTATAGTTCATCACTGAAAAGCTAAATGCTCACACACACACATAGATACGGTACAATTTTACTATTCTTCTATCATCTTCATATGATGTCTTCAGTGAATCTAATTTCATCTTTCATTTAACAGATGTGCATTTGGATGACAAATAATTGGCCACAGTTAGTTATATGGTTCAGTCACGTTACCTTCGTCTGCTAATACACTCTACATTTCACCAAATTCAGAGAGTGCAGCTGCTTCTGCTATTAAGTTGAAGGACAGAATCTGGTGTTTTATGACATGTTGAATTTCCTCTGTTTGCTTCTACCTTCCTGCAAGCCTTGTAAGCATTTAAAATGGATACAACATTTGCTGACCCAGTCACCAAAGTCTCTTCTCAGTTTCTCGGTAACACTCTTGGACGGAAATTGTGTCGAGTTTTCTGAGAAAAGAAAACTAAGATAAGAGTTTTCTGTCAACTCCCTATCTTCAGACGGAGCA
Source organism: Coffea arabica (assembly GCF_036785885.1). Classification (NCBI taxonomy): domain Eukaryota; kingdom Viridiplantae; phylum Streptophyta; class Magnoliopsida; order Gentianales; family Rubiaceae; genus Coffea; species Coffea arabica. The sequence goes on along the minus strand of NC_092312.1, from coordinate 20,231,637 downwards.
CGCCAAGCCTCTTCCTTCAGCTCTCTGAATTCTGTGCTACAGTTTTCTAAGAAAGAAAACTGAGATACGAGGTTTCTGAAAAAAAAAAACTGAGCTCCCTATCTTTAGACGGAGTACGCCAGGCCTCTTCCCTCAATTTCGTTTTGTGCGGCTAATTCAAAATTTCAATTTGCTTTTCAAAATTTCAACTCTACCGTTTGCTCCGTCTAATTCCGTTTGGAAGCCCGAATTTTTTAATTTGGAACGGCGTCGTTTTTACCCCTTCTTAAGCCTTCTTGACGTAGATCATTTTTCTCCTCATATTTTTGCTTGTGAGAGGACCGTTCAGGAGCGGTCGGCCTGACGATCGCTCCTGCCCCGTATCCTACTGCTACTGAACGTTACACCGCGGCAGCCAGGGATCAGGTCCCTTAGCCATACACCTCAAAAGTCAAAGCTGGTTTGAATATAATCCAAGGCGCCTAACTTTCCCGCTCATCCACTTTTTTCCAGTTGTTTTTCAAGTCCACCATCACTTATCTTCAGATTTCCCAACCCTTCTTCACCACCACTTCCACGACTACCGTGACGGCAGAGCAATCAATGAACTCCGCCGCGGAGTCCTCCCTACTCTCCAAACTTCAGTCCTCCGCAGATCTTGCCGACATTTATACCCTCTTCTCCAGCTACCTCCACCCATTCAAACCCCACCTAGCACCCAAAAAACCCTCGTCAAGGCCCCCCAAAACCCTAGAAACCACCACCATTCGATCTCTTGCGAAGCAATTCCTCCCATTTCTTAACAATTCCATCTCTTTTCTCCCCAAACGACTTTCCTCCGAAGCCCAAGCCACAAGCCCCAACAAGATTTCCCGCGATTCAGCCTTTAAACTGTTCGATGTTTACCGCCTCTGCCTCAACTGCCTACATTTGGTCTCTTCGCAGTTAGAGTGTAAGACTTACGCTATTTACCTTCAACAGCTTCGACTAGTTCACTGTTTGGAGGCGTGGGAATTGTATAAAGAGGCGGAAACAGAATGTTTCTCAGTGTTAGATGGTCTTAGAGGGATCAATTCTGGGAAATCGGGGGCAAAGTTCAAGAAACTCTTGCTGCCAAGGTTGGACGAAGAGGACGCGGATCAATTATTTGCTGGCTTGGTTGTGGAGACCGTCGTCAGATTGACGAAATGTGCTTTGGTGAATCAAAGTAAAGATGGGAATGATTATAAGCGAGTTATAGCTTTGATTCATGAAGCCACACCTTGGTTTGAGTAAGATTCTCTCGCCGTCTATTTGTTGGTCTCTTCCTTCCCATATGAATACTAATCTACACCGCAATTTGTGCACATGCAAGTGTGTTGTGTGCTCACATGAAACAATCTTATTGTTCAAAATGCGTTGCTATTTTCGGGATTGCATTTGCCTGTTGGTTTGAGGGCCTATGGACGTAATTGTCGTTATAATAGTCGTAGCTTTAGAGTAATGGGGTCGTTTATTGACAGGATTTGTTTTAATTTTGATGGTTCAGTGTTTTAGATGGCAATGCATATGAGAAATGGCATAAGGTACTTCTTGGGCATATATCTAAAATTGCTGTGAAGTTGGTTGAGGAACTGGCGTTTTTTGATCTGGAGTTGGTGCTCGAATTTTGTGATGTGACATTTTCTGTGTTCAAAAGATCTCAAGATCAAGTTTACAAGGTGAAATACAGATTATTATATGTTTGAGCTTTTGATTTAGGTGATGGATCTATGTCTAATTGTTTTTTTTTTGGGTCCCTTGACAGTTGGCTTTGAGAATATGCTGTTGCCTTTTCTCAAAAAAGAGTTGCCAATTGTCTTATATCACTGGCATACTAAATTTTGTGTTGAGCACCTTAGCTTCTGATTGCAAGGTAATGAAAGACTAATTAATGAACAAGTTTTCTTCCTTAATTTTTCAATACCATTTGTTTTGCTGTTGTTTAAATTTGAGATTAGTTGCTGATTTTTGTTAATTTAGAGTTAAATTTGGAAATTATTTACTCTTTGAAGCAATTGGATGCTTCTAATTTGCAAAATCCACTGAATATGGGTGGAATAACTTAAGTGAAGTATTAGGTTCAAGAGTGTTGCTAAACCAATTCCTAATAATGTTGTACCAACTTAATGGCCAATGTGTCTAACATTAAACTGGAGGTATGAAGGCTGAGTGACTTGATTTCCCATTTTTTTCTCCAGAGGCTGGTTACATTTAAGCAAATTGATTTGTTTCGATAGACCTTGCAACTTGATTTATCTTTTTTTTAAGTTGAACTTCTCTTCTTGCCCCCTTAATTTGAACTTCTTTTTTGCCATCTTTCCAGCTTCCATCCTCACCTGTTTAGTTGCTTGCTTTAATTGTAACTCTTTGTTCTTCCCTATGCAATAAAAAATCAGTGATTGTTGTTTAGTAGTTCATTTAGAGATATTTTTTCAGTTCCTGGCTAGAGATTGGATGTATGCTTATTGCAGTAGTTTTCAGAAAGCTCACCTTGGCTTGAATTTTTTAGGTTCTAGAGTAGATTTTTCAATTCATTAATGATGGTTATATTACTGTACTACAAGCCACTTACTACACAGAATGCCTGTTTTTCATAATTGTATTTTGTTCTGTACTATAGAGGTTATTAAGCGATCTCCAGCAGCTATCTTGGACAAAGAAATCTTTGGTGCAATATTCATCACAATAAACAGCAATTAATGCAGTTTGACACTTATTGTAATTATATTGATCAGATGACTATCCAATTATTCATTATCTTGAGAATGTTGGATTCAGCAATGGGTTATACTTTATTGAAGTGAGTTTTCATTAGCTATAATTTAATTTTAATCAACAGCTCAACGTGGATTACACAATAATGGAGTTTTTGGAGATTGTCCATTATTGTGCTCAAAGATGTCAGAATGCATCTCCAGTAGTTTGTTCTGCTGTTGCAGAACAGTTAAATAGGTTAGCTGGTTCTCAGGTTTGTCATAGTTCATTTCTATGTTATAGTCCTTTTCTCTGCTGGGAATAGTGCTCTTATTAGTAAAATACATTTGACTTTTTCTGAAGGCTATACCACTTATTGGCTCTACAATGGCGCTTTATTCTGCTGGATTGTTAATCTTTTCATTTGACTGTCAATCAAGAATTGATGAATCTACAACCCGAAGATCCACAGGATTTTTCCTTGATGATGAAGAGATGCTCCAACAATTGCCCATCTATCTTGATTTGATGAAAGAATTTTTCGATATTGGAGGCAGTAGGAATGGCTTGTCAAAGAAACAAATTTCACACGTGCTATGTTATTGTAATGTTCTCAAATTCTTGTGCCAACCACTTGCTAGTTTCATTGTTAAAGAGAGGAAAGAGATATTTGCTGTAAGAAATCATGCAATCTTTATTACCAATCTAAAAATCATCCAGGATGTGTTCAATCAGTTCTGCTACATTTGTCGCCAGTTTTGTGGGTAAGCGCCATGTGTCAAAGTCTTAATTGTTGCAGTAAAGATTATAAATTATACTATTTTTAGAAACAGTATAAATTATAAACATGCACTTTCTGCTGTTCTTTTAAGCTTTGGATGCATCTTGTTTCTTGTATGCAGCACAGGTGCAAACAGTAATGTATCTGTGAACTGTTCATCTGATGATAATACCAAAGTGATAACTCATGTATCTGTTGCGACTTTTGCTCTCTCTCTCAAAACAGGATATCACATTAAGGTGCGCATTGCAAACTATGTTGCCCAAGTAGGGTAATTGTGATGAATTAGATGTTGGTTATTGTTGCTCTTTGCGATTTTCATTGTTAATCAATGTTGTCTTGATAATTTTTATTGGTATATCAGAATAATCATATTAAGAACTATGCTTGTCATTTGTGTTCAGGAAAGTGAGAACCTTGTGAAGTATGTTGCTTCAAGTGATTGGATTGAGGCTGATGGATTCAAGTATCTCTTTGCCTCACTCTACAATGTTGCTGTTGTTTTATATAGGAATAAGCAAATGAAGGAGGTACATGCACAAAAAGATACTGTTTTCAGTAATATGAAACTCAATACTACTACCATGCTAAGTAGTGTGCTGTTTGTATGAATGAAAGCTGGCATATTTAATATCCCTGTTTTTGGGTTTGATTTTGCTTTTCTTCTTACTAATGTTCTGTAATAGTTTTCTGGAATTTTTATCCAGATTCTGTGAATTGAAAAGTTTATTGGTAATTTGTGATTAATGGCATCCAGTTATCAGCTTTTTTAGTGGTTTAACCGGTTCTTCAGTGCTTCTGCAATTATGTTGTTTGTTGATAAAAAGAATTTTTATTTGGAGTTAATAGTTTCATACTTTTCATGTGAAAGTGCTGCTTCATGAAGTCAATGAATCTTGTTTGATGTGAATACAATTCCCAGTTATGTGGTCTGGAAATTGAGATTTTGCAACCTCTTTCTCTCTGATTGATCTAGATGATGAATTATTGTCTCATGCAGGAAAATTTGAGAATGCTACATAGTAATTCAAACATTTAATTGTGGGTATTACTGTGAATAGGTAGCTCTAATTGATTCTAGGTATCCATGAATAGAAAACTTCTTGTTGGTGTTTTCAGTTATTCAGATTGTAGGATTTCATAACGCAAAATGTGCTTTTCTTTGTGACAGGTGATTGGTTGGTTCTTATACTAATGAATCTCGAAAGTTATTTCAGATGTTAGATGATTAATCTTTAGTTCTGTTAAAAGTCTGGAACAGGATTTTGTTATTCATGCTTGTCTTAAATGTATTCAATGAAATCCTAACTATTTTTTGCTGTGGTGATTGCCATTTCTTTTCTTCATGTGCATGATGCTATAAGTTATGAGTCTCTAAACCTTGAATTTGACTAACTTTTTGGTGAATGTAATCTGGTTATGTACCAACAATATGGAATCCTGTGTTCATGAACTTCTAGATGCTTTGGCTTCCATCAAGTAGTTTTTCCCCCTTTCTCAGGCTTCAAAAGCTCTAACACTAAGCTGCAAGGCATCCTGGAATCATGTAGTATACCATTGCAAATCCAGTGAGTTTCGGGGAGATCAGTCAGGACATTGTTTTAGAGCTTTTGTGGATGGGGCCATGAATTTGGTCAATGACGCATCTGAAAAAACAGCCTTTCTATTGGACCTACTTTTTGAAAACAATCAATGTAAGATTAACAGACAGCTCAAAGATAGCCTTGAAAAATGGTGTATTGCAGAATATGTGTTCAAATCACTTCCACCCCCTTTAGCTTTAGTCAGACGTTGGGTAAAGGTAACTTATAAATGCCTCGTTATTTGTCTTTTACAAATTCTGAGCATATTCAGAATCTTACTTTTCTCATTTTTTCAGATACAAAATAAACTCTGTAAGAATTTAAGTGAGCATAGCGCACCAACTTTGTATTGTTTGCTTTCATCATCAGTAAATGTGTCTGAAAGGGCTCTCGGTGTACTATTGGAGCAGGTTTGGCTTCTTTTTTCCTTTAATGGCTGAGTTTGATAATTCTCTCTCTCTCTCTCCCCCACACACACAGTCTCACTGTCTTCTATTTTTGCATTCTATACACTTTTTTACATGTATTTGTTGAAACAATGTTGATCATTTCTGGTAAACCTTTATCAGGAACTAGTTGCCTATAAAGCAAAGAGTGCTGTGGATCCAAGATTTTGTCTGAAAATGCGAATGAAGATCATAGGCATCCTTTTGGAGAAAATATACGTCTCTAGTGATACCTATGTCCAGAGGTCAAGAATTCTAATTACAAAAGGAGAGGAATACCGAGAACTTGGAATTGAAAGTCTGGATGAGTGCATACAGTGTTTATGTGATGCAATTTTGTTATTAGTAAGCTTTATCTTCAATGATGCTCTTCCTCTTCTTTTTAGCCCCCTTTAGGTTCTTGAATTTTGATTTGGAATCCTGTGGTTTCTTTCTTGTGGTTGTGGTGGTCTGAAATTGTTAATCATCCAGAGGGACTTCTGTGATAGAAATTCAAAGTATGATGGTCAAGCTCTCCATCTGATGGCCTGCGCTTATTGTTTACGTGCATTGTCTGCACAGGAGAAAATTGAAGCAAACTCAAAGGTGTTATTGCTTAAAAGGCTAGTCTCCAGCATTGAGTAGTATATGTTAAGGGGTTTTTATCTATATGGATCATTTTTCAAAAAAATTGTTTCGTTATTAATTTCCACCTGCTTTTGTCGTGAGCAGCTACTTTGAAGATATTCATGCTGCTGTTAATCTGTGGTTGCACCGACATCAAAGCATTGCTTCTAATCATTGCAATACTCTCGAAGATGTACTACAGTTGTTTCACCAGAAGCTTCACCCCCTTCTGTCTTTTGAGAGCATGTTAAAGTTGTTGTATCATGTTCTTGATTTTTTAGCTATAAAGGTAAACTTTGTACCTTACCAACTCTGAATCTGTACAGTAAACATCATGTCTGTCAACATCTTTAGACAAATATGGTCTAATTAGTGGTCCTGTATTTGTTCCAGGGCTATATGGAAATTCATGCAGACATATATGAGATAATTATTCAATTGTTCAAATGGAAGAAACTTCCTTTGGAGGAGGTTCTAATTATGCTATGGAGAAGTAGAAGGGTTGGACATGCCATCTGTGCTTCACCTATAAGCGAAACCTTAGTCTCAAAGTTGTCACAGCATTATGGTAAAGTTTCTGAGTTTATTGGGTATTGGATAAAATGTATGCAGCCTTCACATGCGCTGCTAGTTGGATTCAAACAAAGGTTCTTTTCAACATTACCTGTCTCTGCGCAAAACTCATTTGAACTTGAAAGTCTAGAGATCACAGATGATGAAATCAAGTCAGTTGCTTCTGATCCTACTTTCCATGTAAGGCCTTTAACATGTTGGCGATACACATTATTATTTTTTGTTTGTTTGTGTGTTCTTGCTTGAGGAACTTGTTGACCTTTTTGCCTTTTCTCTTGCCAGGTTTCTATAGAAGAAGTCAAACTTGCTGCTTCTGATCTTACTTCCCCTGTGAGTCCCTCTTGAGAAAGAATTTGCATTTCCTTTCCTTTATGCAGCTCTAATAGTGTCCTCAGACCTTTTAAACCTGAAAGTTTTTCTTGTCTTAGGTGCCTGAATCCAGCACTGGATGTTTTCTTTCTGCACATCTCTACTATGACTTGAGTGAAAGATTAATTATGCAAGGACAAGTAGTTGAGGTATCCTAAACAGTCGCTACCATAATGATGTTTATTCAGTTTTAATTTGCATTTTGCTGGAAGAAGGAACTAGTTGGTAATTATTAGTGCATCTTGCTGGCTTAGAGAGAGACAGCGAAATTGAGATTCATTACTTTCTGTTTGGGTCTTGAAAACAAGATTAATGAACCTGGGAAAATGATGGAATGACTTCTGCATTTGATGAGATCTCAATTGTTTTCCTATATATGGAATAGCTTTTGGTTTTTGTGTATTGCAATGATGTTATTATAGGATGCAATTAGCATGAACAGGTTATAGGGAAGAAACTAAAAGGAAATCTTTACTTGCTTCTCCAGAAAGAATAAGGCTTACACTTATCCCATATTTAAGTTGGAATTTATTGTGTCTATGCTTCAGAACAAAAGAATAATGCCCATACACCTGAATACTAAAGGTCAAATGTCTTGACAAAGGAGCCCTTCATGCTTGTTGAAGAGATACAGGGCAATTTCAAAGCCTTATGTCTTGATGATTGGTGTAATTTCTTAGCATTGTGTTGATGGTTGGTCCAATTTCTCAGCCTTAGTCACTGTGATCTATGATGTATTTAACAATTAGCTAAAATAAGTGATGTATAATCATAAAGTGGATGTCTTAATTTCTTCAATTTGATAATTGCTGATTATCCAGGGCAGTAAGTTGATAAGAGATTTCACACAATTTAGCCTAAAATACTTGTAACTTGCAATGTGGGCCAGCAGAAATCTTAACCTTCTGATCAGCTAGTTGTTTTCTGGTGATTTCTGGTTAATCTATAATGTTCCTAAAATAATTATCTTCTTGAAACTGGCATGCTAATTTTGGTTCATATCCGACCATTTTGATAAGTTTTTTGGATTTTCAGGCTCTTTCATATGCAAGGGAAGCCTACCAATGTCGTACTAAACTCTTGCGAGAGAAATTCTTATATTCTGTAAAGAATCAGGCTGAGACTAATCATGAAAATGGAGATGGCACCCAAAAGCATTGCTATAGCCTTGAAAACTTCCAAATGCACAATTTAGTGGCTACTGAAGCTTGGAATTATGGTGCTCCATGTGATTTTGAGAGCTTTGTTTTGACTTCTTGGAATATACTTCAGTGTTATCTTGAAAGCACACTGCAGGTTTTTTTTTTTCCCGTCATTTATTAGGAACTTGAATCCAACAAATTGCACACACTCTTTTTACAGCGAGAGTTGCGATTGTTCCCCTGAGGGTACTTTTTTCAATGACTACTTTGTTGTAACAGGTAGCAAATATTCATGAGATACTTGGAGAGGCATTGGAAGCTGAAGCTCTTCTACTGTGGGGAAAAGATATTGCCATTCGTCAGTGTCTGCCCCTTTTTGTGATTTCTTTTACTTCAATGCTAGGTACTGAATTCTTTAACTGCTTATTTCATTTGTCATGCAAGGCTTGTGCCTGGGAAATCTCTGGACTTTTCCTGGCTACAAAGGAGATTGGACAGTGTATTTAGTTACTGGTTGCAATTTTGTCAGGGAAGCTCTACCACAAAAGGATGCTCTGGGAATTGGCAGAAAGGGAACTAAAAGCTGCTTCACAGCTCATGGCTGACAACTGCAACATGATTTCTTGCTCAAAGTGCAGGATGCTTCTGGAGTGTACCATTTATCAACAACTGGGGGATTTGTACAAAAGCCGTTTGTGCAGTAACATGACTAATCCTTCTTTTGAGATGTTATCTTATGCTGTAGAAAAGCACAGATCAGCCTTGCATAAGTTGAATAATTTTGAGTGGGATTATTCTACCAGTTGTTTTCCAGATGCAACTAGTGAGCAGGATGAGTATAGAACTAGAAGCTCATTTTTCAGCTGTTCGATAGACCCTTTGGATACAATAGAGCTCCCTTCCAAAAATGAATTGCCAGACAGAAAAACTCAAATGAAAAGACCTAGGAAGACTAAAAAAGATGACAAAGCTTCCTCACTGCATGGACAGTGCTTGGTTGCAGGCCATCATTTGAGGATGACTCGATCTAGATGTCGGTCTTTGCAAAAAAGTGGTGGAAGTCTATCAAGCAGTGATCAATGTGGGCCTCCCATAAAGTCAAACAATGATCACTTGTTTTCTTCTAATGTTGCACCTAATCAAAGAGGACTCTTATCAGAAGCTAAATTGTTTCTTGATGACTTTGCATGTGAAATCACAAGGTTTTGCAACAAAATCAAATGTTGGCATTGTCTTGCTCTTGAAGCCCTCAAGTCTAAGTCTTTGACAGATTTTGTGCATATGAACTGGGACCTCGTCCACAGACGGAGCTCCTTAACTTTGCTCATCAGCATAGGTACAGTAAAACCCCAAGAAAAATCCTTGCTATGTTTATGGTGCAATACTTGTCTTGGGAGTTGCATATTGTGTACTGTAATATTGTGTATTTGGTCTTGAGCATCTTCAATAATGTTGAAAGCCAGATAAAGCAGTTGCATCTAACTGGTTTATATTTCTTTATATGTCTAAATTGCTGTTGCTGAAATTACTTGAGCTTTGGTTTTAGAGCTTGTCTTTAACAATCTTTCTTCACTGGGTGTGTGAATTGGGTTTCCAACATTAGGGACTCTAGGGTGTCATTTCTGGGGCAACCAATCTAGTGGCAGAAGAGATAATATTAGACCATATTTGTTGCTAAAGTTTGTCAGAGTTTTCATAGTTTGAGGGAACCATGATCAACATGTTCTTTCTCTGGTTCTAGCTAAATATCTATAAGTATTTTAATTGTGATACCTGCACATGATATCATATTGAAATGCTGAAATGCCACTATTGCTCTGTCTACTGCTTCTAGCACGTATGCCTGTCAAAAAAAGGATAGACAGATCGGATTACCACTAAATCATTTTCAGAGAAAATGGATTGCATATTTGTCTGGTTAATTTTAAGTTGAGCATCTATTACAGTTTGAACCTGAAGCAATGCTTGTGTTCCAGCACTTCTGGTAGAATGTTGGTCAGGTTCTTTTTGAGTATACTTGGACAAAGATGGGCATAGTGATATTAGTTGTGAGTGTAGCATGAGTTGAAATTTATCGTTTGACTTAAACTAACTAGGACTTAATGCATGTGTTGCTGCACGGACTAGGACTTAATGCATGTGTTGCTGCATGGCTGCTAGAATATTTGGTAATGTAGTATTTGCATATGCTTGGACAAACATGGAGATAGTCATGCTAGGCTGATACTCGCTGTGTACAAAGCATCTAAAAACATAAATTTCAGTTCTAAATTAACATTTTTGTTTGTCACTTTCATTGCTTATTTCTTTTCTTGTTCACTAGTCTGGAAACTTTTACACCATGCATGTTCTCTGTTGGCTACAGGGCAATGTTTGGGCACTTATGCTGATGACCATAATGCACATAAGATTGTTTTGATGAGTGTATCACTGCTGGGGAATCCATCCTGTCCAAAGTACTGTTCATTTTCCTCTATGTCCTTAATTGATTCAATCAATAAGGATATCCAAGGAGATGTATTTGCTGTTGAGCATGCAATGCTACTTTACAATATCTGCCGGATTGCTGTGAAACACTACTCTTTTGGGTTTGCCAGGTATATGTTGCAGAGTATAACTCAATAATCTGTCTATCCAACACATTATACTATGTGCATACATCTCTTACATGCTATGTCATGAAGGTCAACTTAATAGCCAGTAGTCACTGATATTTTTGTCAAAATTAATGGAGTTCCTTTTGATTTAAAATTCACAAGAGTGAGAACAACTTTAGGAGTTAACTGGTTATATGACTAAGAAGGTTGTAGCTGTTTAAATGAGCTCTTTTTTTTTTTGTGGAAATAAGTTCTGGTTTAGGCACATATGGGATACCTTATAGAGATAACAATTCCAGTTGAAATGATGTTATTCTTTTCTGTATAATTTGTTCCTACTTGTTTCTTTGTGATTATTTTCGATTTGCCTGATAGATGAGGATTGCCTTCACACTGGTGCTTCTTGAGCCCATCTAATATTTGTGTGCTACTCTGTCTCACTTTTTCTCTTATGTCAACCAGGGAGAATGGTTGCCAATTGTCATGTATTGGGATTCCCAGAATCTTTTCTTGGTTGAAGCTGGCATTTATGCTCTGCTGTCAAGTTCCCTTACTTTCTCAGAAGGTTAGGTCTTTTCAGAGCTTTATATTTTTTCATGCTTTGAACCAACTTAGATACAGCAGATTCAGGCTTGATACGATGACCATGCCATATATTGCCTCTTGGCTTATTATTAATGAAATCACTGGTTGGTTAGTTATTAGAATTTAGTGATAATGGTTCCCATCGTGTACCAGTATGGGACACCACGATCATGCATTAATCTGCCAATGACAGTTTCTGACAATCAGATTTGAATTTGGATTGGTCTAACATAGGTTAACTGTGGTGTCTTACCTTCCATTTAGTTAGATAGCATTTGGTAATTGACATCCAACCCAAAATGCAATGCAACAGGTTTCCAGGTTGCTTACTGTGCTCTACATGCTTTCGACCTCAGTTGAGGCTTTTTCTATGTCACCTGATGAAGCAGTTTCTCAAAGTCACTGGGCTACATTTTTCCACCAAGCTTCGATTGGTAGTCATTTTAACCAGCAGCTACTTTCTAGCATGATGAGGAAGCCAAAAGTTGAAGGCATGATGGGTCTTGAGGTATGCGTTCTGATATATGCTTTGTTCTTCTGCAGTAGTGTGTTGGTATCTCTTTGATGTTTTGTTGATTTCTTTGAATTTTCTGCTTTTACTATACCACCGTTTGGTAGGCACCATACTGGGCTTTGCTTGCCCTTCATTAGATCAACAACCATCTTTGTGGACAGGAAAAATGGTGCTGACCTTTTGTTTCCTTAGTAAGTTTTGAGGCAGTTATGACAGACTGCCTTTGGTTGGTCTGAAACTGTTAATTCTTGAACTCTGGCCTCTCTGTTTCATGATTTTCTTGTTGCTACAGCAGACTTTCGGCTGTTAAAAACATGATTTCTGGTCTAATGTGCATATTTTCTGCTCATAATAGCTCTTCTTATTTACTTCTACTGAGTTGCATATTGTTTTGAATGCTAACAGTGTTTCCTGATATTCATTCCTCGTGTTTCTGTTACAGGATTGTTCTTTTTCTAGCTCAAATTTTGTTTCCCTCAGTGCCATTAGCTTCCTCAGGTTTTGATTTGCCTTGTTGGGAGAATTTTTCACTATTTTACAAAGTTCAGTCATTTCCATGTTTCTAAGATCTTTCTTCCTGATGCAGGCTTGCACCTGATTCACTAGAAGGTTTGGGCAAATATGTGATGAGATTCTTCCAGGAACTCCCTTGCACTACCATAATCTGTATTAGTGTTATAGGAGGTGCTGATGCCATTCTGTTGAGAGAGCTATTGTGTTGTACCTCTGCTCGAGCATGGATCCTCTTGTCCCGCTTGAATTCTAAAAGCCATCCCATATTCCTAGTTCTGCCTATAGAATCACTGTTAGAAGGTAACCATGCTTGCGTTTTTTAAGTTGGCTTTGAAAATGTTTGAGCCAAATGAGGACTAAAAGAGTTGAATATCGGTAAGAATGTTCTGATATCCTGAATAAAGGAGTAATTTTGACAAAAAGAACTTCAACATTGAGAATGCCTTGGTAAAGTTTACCCTATGTTGGATAATTGGAAAACTAGCATGGATGGCATTGAAATCTGTTCACTATTTTCAAATTAACGTACACAGTTGTCTTAAATGCTTTTTAGCTTATTATGTAAAATTGGAAATCATCAGTTTATAATCTGCATGTTTAATTCAACTTTGAGTCACCAAAATTGGTGTCTCCTTGTGTAACCTGGGAGAATACTATATACAGGATCTCTTATAAGACATTAATATCAGGCTACCCCTTTTCACTTGTCTGATACTTTGTTTGCAGAAGCATCATTTGATATTTCCCTACAAGGCGAAGATTTTGTCAGCCAGTGGCGCTGTCCATGGGTCTATACCGTGGTGGATGAAATTGCCCCAGCTTTCAGATCTATACTAAGGGAGAATTACTTGTCTTCAGCATCTCCAAAAGAAGACTCTACAAGCAACAGGGTACTATGGTGGTCACAGAGGAAAAGGCTTGATGATTGCTTTGGTAAATTTTTGCAGTAAGTCTTTCTCCCCCTGGAAATATAATTCTGCCTGCACTAAGGAGAAATGAATGTGTGCATTGTCATTTGAGACTTTTTCATTTGTTTGTGATCGATCATACAACTGATTAAGATGGATCTCAGATATAATCTGACTGCAATGTCTATTTTTCTTAGGTAATGTCTAATTTGGTTTAAAGTAAATCTCAATGAGTTTTAGCAAGAGAAAAATCTGGAGTATTTATGTGATGGGGACCTCATGCAATGTTATATCTAAGTTGTAAATGACAGTGATATCTGTTGTCTAGATTGGAATGAAGAGGACGGTTACTTGTATACATACACACAAGCATATGTATGTATGCAAACACATCCATATACACATATTTGCATGTGTTTGTATATATGTACATGTATATGACACCATTAGCTTCGATGAAAGCCATATTCCATGCCCTTGCAACTTGGTTGCGTGGGAATCTTTCCCTTGTTAGGCTTCCCTATTCTATGTTATACCGTAATTATTGGCTTAAGCAATTTTTTTCCTGAATTTGATAAGATCCTTTTGAAATCCTGATGTTTATGGCAAGCAATGTTACAATACAGCATCTTTTTGACTCAGGTACTTGGAAGATTCATGGCTAGGTCCTTGGAAATACTTACTGTTAGGGGATTGTTTGGACAGCAAACATGTCAAGTCTCTGGGAAAGAATCTAATGGATAGTCTTTTGCACAAATGTAAAGTGAATGTTGATAAGGATCTTGCTGAAGTTATTCTTGGTGGTGCTTTGTATTCTTCTGAAATAAGAGAATGTGGGTTACAGCTTATTATTAACAAAGGATGTTACATTGGTGGATGTTGTGAGGCATTATCCAATGCGTCTACTGAAGTCAGAAGACTTTCCCTGGAAGTGTTTGAGACAATCCTTGAAACAGGACTTGCACTTGCAGAGACTGAAAGCCTTGGCCGGAAGCCTGTCACTCTTGTTTTGGACTCTGCGGTGCAGGTGCGATTTGGTTATCTCTCACTTACTGTTTACTTCAGTGTTTTTTCACTTGTTTTTATCATTAAAAGTTTCCTGGAGCACTGTACTTAGGGGAAAGTTATGTGTGGGATTGACAGAGTCTATGAACAATATCAACCCCTTTGTTTGAATACGGTGAAAGTTATGTCAAAAAAACAAATTGCAATAAGATGAGATGAAGGAAAATGCACAATACTGTGTATCGTCAACAAAGTTATAAGGGAAATTGGTAGCAATAGATAGTTGCAGTTTCTGTAACAAAACTCTCCTACAAAATCCTGCAATTTGAGAGTACACTAAATGCTGGAAAGTGTAAAAAAGTAAAAAAAATTTCTACATTTCCTATCAACCTAACAGACATGAGAAAACATATTTTCCCTCACTGTCTACACTTCCCTCAGAACCAAATGCTCTGGAAGTGGAAGTTGAGAATATGGTAGGATTAGTTTTTGAAACTGGAACCCTCTCTTGGTCCTATCATAATCTCAAAGACGTCCATTCTGACAATGATACTTTTTACTCAAAAGATCTCGGGTTTCATATCTTGTTAGCAGAACTCTTTCATACCCCAAACTGGCACAGGTGAACAAGTCCCTTGGAAAACCAGCAAGAGGAAAGTTTAGTGTAATCAAAATATGGGTAAAATAATGATTAATACAGTTTTAAAAGGCTAATTGGGTAGATCTTTTGGTGGTTTTTTGAATTGTAAAGTGAACCACATTAAGATTGATATATGCTTGGATAATCTGATTGACATTAACTGCAAGTATTAACAAAATAACATAAGCTTGTTTGTTCTTCAACTACCCTAGCTGGATACAGCTCAATCAGTTACTTGAGTGACTTGTGCAGTCGGTGACAAATCATACCATGTTCATTGACATATATTTTTTGGAATAAATGGATGAAAGGAAAGGCAATTTGTAGATCTTGTAATTGATCAAAAACTCCATGCAGATGCTTCCTTGGGAGAGTCTACCAATACTAAGAAATGAAGAAGTCTATCGCATGCCTTCTGTTGGCAGTATCTGTACCACACTTGCTAGATGTCATCACTATCAGGATCAGCTGCCTGAGCAGGGTGAAGCTTTCCCAGTTATAGATCCCTTGGATTCCTTTTATGTGTTGAATCCCAGTGGTGATCTTAGCCGCACACAGGTTGAATTTGAGAATTGGTTCAGAGATCAGAAGTTTGAGGTAATTATTTCTTGATTAGCTAGACAGTTGGAAAACAGGAATATGTAGTTCAAATTACATTCAAATCTATGCTTTCTGGGAATAGACAACGATCATCTGTTCACGTGTGTCATTAGTCAAGTGTTTTTTACTGCATTGTACTAGTTTGCTACTTTTTATTTGAAACTTGAAATGCAAGGCCGTAGCATATACATCAAATGCTTGCTTGACTTGCTTTACAGGGGAAGACAGGAACTGTGCCTAAAAGTGAAGAATTGGTGCGGGCATTGAAAATCTATGACCTCTTCATTTATATTGGCCATGGAAGTGGTATGGATTATTTGAACTTTTTGCAATTGCTATGACTGGATAATGACTTCCGTGGCTAGTTTATCCTTATTCTTTGCATCTTTATAGACTACCCGTGTTGATAAATGACACTTGAATGTACCTGTTGAACTTCAGGATCCCAATATGTTAATGAGCACGAGATTAAGAAGCTCAATAGATGTGCTGCTACTCTACTCATGGGTTGCTGTAGTGGATCTTTGTCTATGAGCGGATGTTATGCTCCCCATGGTACCCCACTCTGCTATCTCTTAGCTGGTTCTCCTGTTACAGTAGCAAATTTATGGGAAGTGACTGATAAGGACATTGATAGATTTGGTAAAGCTATGCTGGACGCATGGTTGAGAGAAAGATCGGTTGTTTCAGAGAGATGCACTAGATGTGATATGCTCTTGGACAAATTTAAGTCCATAAATATCGGTGAGACTAGAGGAAATGGAAAAGAAAGAACAAGAAATAAATCACCTGATAGTTGTGTGAGTGTGTGTAGTACTTGTAACCGCAGACCCAAGATTGGTTCATTCATGGGGCAAGCTCGCAAAGCTTGTAATCTACCTTTCTTGATCGGAGCTTCTCCCGTTTGCTATGGTGTTCCGACAGGTATAGCTGAAAAGAAAAGAGTTGTCGTATTATCCCCCTGAAATTTGTTTGCCAGGGAATAGTTTCATTCTTTGACAAGCTTAGTATTCGCCAACAAATCTACAAGTCAATTCTACATTATTGTCCATGCGAACTCCAAAACCTCTAGACATTTTTGCTTTTGAGTTGGCTTGCTAACTCCAGAAAATTCCAGCAATTTTCTTTTGAACGTGTGATTGACTATGAGGATGATGGTGGAAAATGACCGAGGCACCGTTGGGATTTGAGTGGGAGGCAAAGAAAGGGAGATGAGTTGACTTTTATTGTTTGGATTAATTTTTGGGAAAGGAAATATTTTGTTGAGTTATGATTTTTGTTTAAAAATAGGTGGGAACGGAGAGAAATAAAATAAAATAAATTTAAAATTTTCCATTGATATTCTTTCCTTTGATTTCCCTTCCCTTCCTTCAATCCAAACGGTGCCTGGGAGTCTAAAACGCATCATTAAACAAAGGAATTCGAATAATTAGACTGATGTCGAGTGGCTATGGATTCCGGGTCATAAATGAAAATTCAAACCAGTACTAGGGGCTAAAATTCTTTGCTCGGAGAAGAAAGTAAAGGAAATGACGAACGCTGATGGAACAAAAACAGTTCTGAAGAAAAGCTCAGTGGAGAAGCCAAGACAAATATGGAAAGAGACGTAGAAGTAGAGATGTCAGGAACGAGGGTCGAGCGTTTGAAAAGAGAGAGGTACCCATAGACTTACAACTAAAAATTACAGAAGAATTACCTTTCTTCAACCCTCAAGGTTCTGGAATCACACCATCATACACCCCATCAAACCATTGAACATGAATCGGTGTTGGCAATATAAAGACAATGTCAGAAGTACAGCTAAATTTTTTTTCTATGGCTAACTAGGTCCTAAAATTCATCCATCCTAAACTCTACATTTTCCAACCACCAATAAAACTTCATCTGCGGCTCCGATTGGCCTCCCTACGCCTCCGTCTCCTCCCAGAACGCCCTAAAAGGACTCTGCCTTGACTACGGAGACGATTCACAAGTGACAAACGATCACTGGCACGAGGAATACCTGCATTGTCATCATTGTCACTTTCACTGTCTTGATCTGAATAGTCAAAGCTCCCAATACGGGAGGTGCGACTACCTACCACAGTTCCTCCCTCCAATGTATGGTTAGAGTTCCTCTCCTGCCGCCTGATACCTCTATTTGATCCAATATTACCTGCAGGATCAATTCTCTGCAAAACAAGGAAGACGTTCCTCAAATTGCTTTCAATCCTTGCCAAACTGCTATCAACACCAAACTCAAAACCTTCACTTTGGTCCAGGTGATCATCATCAAAACCGTCTTCCTCATCCGAAATAAAACCATAATGACCTCCTTCAATCACGTAATCACCAAAAACGACTGCCCCTGGCATTGATGATGTTATTGTGCTGATAACATCCTCTCTTTCTCGCTCCCGCTCAAGTCTTCTCCATTTTTGTTCAAGAAGGGGATCCACCTCACGAGGTTTAGCAGAAGGGTGATCTGCCCTAACATGTTTCCGCAACTCCTTGTAAGTTCCTATAAATGAGCAGTTATCCTGCATACAGCTTCGTTTTTTAGCATTCAGATATTCTCGTGCCGGCTCAACCACTGTCCAGCCCTTCACTTGGCCCCGGCAAAGGGGACATGCAAGTTCAGTGACTTCACATTTATCAATGGGCCAACCAGACACTGGTGGAATCATGGCTGGGCTGTCAATTGTACCATCAAGATGTTGATTGTGATCAGCTGATGTCACTTTTGTGTAGGCTTTCCTATACTGGTCAAGGCAGTTGGAATAGCGAAAACTAGTTCCACACATATAGGGACGGCAACCTTTTTCATGTGAAGAACACAGAAGGAGAACAGCATTGTGGGGATACTCCATACATACAGAACAAGTGGCATCTTCCCAGTCTTTCTTGACAAGTGTTTTGGAGCATTTCTTCCGCTGCATCTTCTCAGACTGATTACCACATGGTAGTGGGTATGGGGTTTGCCTGCACTGGCGAGAAGCAAACCTGCGTCTTCCCCTGGTACCTTTTGCCATTTCCTTAATAAATCTGCAAGTAAAATTGGAAACATCATCAAACAATATACCCTGTTGATAATGACAAACAAGAAAGCAATGTAGCACATCTCTAAAATCTACATTTGAAGCTCAACTACAAGAAACATCTCAAATCAATCTAGCACTGAACTATTAACTTATTGCACCAACCATCTTCCCCTACTACAAACAAGATTCACACAGCATCAATAAACACATGCATCAGAAAGCATATCACCATATGCAACAATTGTCAGTTGAATAGAACGGTTATAAATTCACATTCGGCACAATTATCGACAGTGAATAGTGGGACATCATGAATAATATTCGAAGACCACTGAACATTTGGACATTTCACGCCAAGCACAAAAAAAGTTGTTGTACAATGTAAAAGAACATATCACATCTGGACAGGTCCAAATATAGTGAATATAAAGATCCATTTCAGGCAAAGAAATTACTCCTAGTTTTTCACCAAAGACTATTTAACTAAATAACAGACTGATAATAAATTCGTCCAAGAGACAAGAAACACTCCTTTTTCCAAACAGGCATTTCTCAACTTATCTGAACAAATCCTGTAACCTTTGTATGACTCAAAAGATCATGTGAAAACAACAAACAATAGTTGATAACCACTACTGCTCCCACCATCATGATAAAGGGACATGCATCCTGCCTCTACACACATAGAGGACCATCAGATCAGAAAATAAGTGCCCAAACTAACAAGCACTAGCTGCGCCTTGCTCGTTTGCAATTACAGACAAACTACCGCTTTCAAGCACAAGTCACCCTCTATTACACTCAAAAGAACTGCTTCCACACATCAATGATAGATGAAATATGTGATACAGCTTAAAAATATCAACATTCAAATAACTGAAAATTTTCAAATAACTACATAAAGATTGGTGGTTCAGGGCCCACATAAAAGACAAGATATTCCGAATTGCATCTAAGAGAACAAGACCATGTATTCTTGCTGTAAACTTGCTACCTATTTTCCCAACATGCTAATCTGATGCAATTGGAATTTACTAGAAAAGAGCCATAAAGCAAATGACCTGGTTGTATATAGATATATCATGCTTAGTAAAACATGTAGCAAACCAGTTTTCAATGTTTAGAGATTCTATAGCATTCAGTTAACAGATGGTAGAGGACAAAATTAACCAGCAACAATAAGCAGATAAACAGGTCAATTGGAGGCATGTATCCCTTAAACATATAAACTCTGAATAATAGAGATGCAGATGATCCAGAAAACAAAGATGACCTTAACAACTGGTCATTAATTCTTTCAGCAGCACGACAACTCAAGGTGTAAATGGGAGGACAAAAAAGTAGTACAAAAATATCGGTCTCTTCCAATTCTTTATCCGGTTTACTCTAGACTGCTTAACCTCACTGCCAGCCATCATTCATGAGTGAATAATTGACAATTAGAAAGTTCAGAATTTTTCTTCTTTTTTTTTTGTTATGCATATGCTACCCACCAACAAATCATCATTTCTCCCCAAATTATGGCACACAACAAACATGTCTTGAGTAATTCGATTCAATCAAAGAACAATTGTAGCCAAATTATACCTTCATTCACCTCGAATAATTGACTATTGATCAGTACAACAAAAACAATGGCGAAACAAAGAATTAATCCTCCAACAAACATGCAATCTAAATTTGACAAAAGCAAGCAAACCCACCTACGCACTTCGATCGTATCTGGATCTTACCGATATGAAATGAACCTAAGCATTCCTCATACATTCCCCCAAAAAAAAAAATCAACCTTTTTATAGTATTGAGAGTGGCCGTATCAGAATAATACATCCAAATCACCAGATAACGTGCAAAACCCAAATAATCACGCGACTAGACAGTTAGATAATTGAATAAACTAATCGCGGTAATACAAATAAAATAATCCTGGACGAGAAAAAAGTAGGAAAGTTTGCTCATTTAAAAATTACAAAGAAAAATCTCCATTGCACATGGCTTCTGACATTTTTGCAATCCACATCTGAGATTCATCCAACTTAATATAATTAACACGAATTTACAAATACTAAAGCCATCACAAATTCCATCCAATTCATCTTACCGGGATATTTCTTGAATTTGGATGATAGCGGGATGAAATTCGCGCAGAGACAACTGGAGGGATAATTTATACAGAGAGAGAAAGAGAGGAAGATACAGATAGAGAGAAAGGGAAAAAGCTAGGGTTACGGATACGGAGAGGTCGAGGGAAAACAGAAATGAGAGAGCGCGGGCATTTTTCTAATTTTCCCTGTTCGCTGATGTTTTACTACTACAATTTTAGGAGTTGGAAATGGCAAAAATGAATGAATGAATAAATAAATAAAGGAGTCAAAAGATGGGGAGAGAGAGAGAGAGAGATTATATTTAAAGGAAAAGCGAAGGGGAAGGGGGAACGGTTGATTTATGCGATTCGGCTGAGAGTTGTTTGTACGCTACTCTCTCAGTCACTGGTCCAACCAGGGTGGGAGAGAGAAGAAGAAGAAGGGGCTTTACTTTGGGGATGGCAGTTTCACGCTCTCGTAGGGGAGAGTTAGATACACATTTCCGCCTGGGCAGCCTAGCCACATTCTGTCGTCATGCCTAAATTTAATTAAAACTTCGATTATGTTGGATTTCAGCTTCAGTATATATTCTAAATGAATACTACAAGATTTGATGCAGCAGTGAAAGCGTAAAAATAAGATTTGTTTCAAGAACAAAAAATTAGAAGTAAAATCTAAAGTCTAAATAACTCCTTGATAGGAGGACGATGAATCTTGAATTCAATGAATCTTTAAACTCAAGAAGTCCCTTGTTTTTTTTTTTTTTGAGTTATGATATTGAAATTTTAGTTGTAATAATATTTGGAACAAATTATTTGAATGACCACTAAACTTTTGCAATCGTCGAGTTTTGACCGCTGAACTATTAAAAGTCTAATTTAGTTTCTAAAGATACGTGTTAAACTTCTTAATTTGCCCATTTCTTTCGTCTTGGAAATAGCGCGGGCAATCAGATTGGCAAACTTAACGATTACATTTAACAGAATGGCCTCGAGTCTTAACTTTTATACATTTTAGTGACCAAAATCAGACATTTACTAGTTCAGTGGCCAAAACTCGACGATTGCAAAAATTTAGTGATCATCGAGATAATTTGCTCTAATACTCGAGGCCGAGTTTTTAATGGGAGAGTGAGAATTGTGCGTTTGATATGTGAGGTTATTTTGATAATAGGAGAATTGTATTAAATGTTAGTTTAAATTTTATTAGAAATTGTAAATACTTTTTCACGAAAAATCGTGTCTATAATGAATAAATTAGTAAATATTAGTGGTAGAAGTGCAAATGATTTTTAGTAATTTTCAAACTTAGATAATTGAGCTCAAATCTCAAGTCCATATTAAAAAATTAAAGCAATGATAGGTTTTGATTTGAATTGGCCACAACTCGATGATAAATGAAATTCCAAACACATTTTTATAGTTGAACTTGTTTTAAAATTCAATTAATCTGTTAGTGTCAAAGATGCTTTGATTTGTTTTTTAAAATGATGCAGAAATTTTTTGTATAATATAACGTATATGAGATAAAAATATTACTATTAAAAGTATAAAAAAATAATTAAAAAGCGTTTATGATGAATAAAAAGAGCATTCTAAAAAAGGAAAAAAAAAAACACTTCTTATCCAAACACAGCCGTCGACCTTGTCTGGAAGAGGGAGCGGGTGGCGATGTGAAAGTGAATACACGCGAAGCGTAGTGGGGAGGTGGGAGAATTTGGGAGTAAGGTGACGTGAGCTATACTGGTAGCAGTTTTTATCAACATGGGGAGGCGTGACCATGACAATAATATTAACAGCATGGTCTTTTTTTCCTTTTTTTTTTTTCGTTCCAAAAGTAAGTAACACGTAATGTAAACTTAGCAGCAAATTTGAAAATAAAAATAAAAAATCAGACTAGTCGTATTATATTCGCGACTTGATTTTATTTTTTAAAAAAAAAAGAAATTTCCTGTATTGCCCTTTGTCTTGGTATCGATATAAAGTCCTTCACAGCAAGTTTGGATTGCTATTTTTTAAAATGTTTATCAAAAAATATATGATAATAATTTGATATATATAAAATAAAATGATGATTGATCGTAAAATTTTTTGAAAAAAAAATTACAATTAAAACAAAGTTAGTGCGTGAGAGACGTTAAATGTTGTTCGAATTCAACATCTACGGGTAATTTCAAAATAACCACATGATGACAAATTTATCGAGACATCAAAAGGGTCGCAGGTAAGATGCAATGGTTATAAAAATGATACCATCTGAGTTCAACATGTACACATGCAAACAACCCCTAAATTACCACATCATTACAACATTAGTAAAACATCATGGAATCTTTGGATTGAGTATTATTTCCCCAATTTTATTTGCTTACATCATCATTACAATTTCCAATACACATTTTTATTTTTTCAATTACCTTTTTATCTCATATACATCGCGTCACAAAAAGTGCTACAGTAAAAATATCCCAAATAACTTACAATCCAAAAAACCCTGTTATTTTTTAGATTATACGGTTAGAGGATGGTGGTTGGCAAAATTTGAGTTAAAAGTGTAATTAGCGAAGAATGGACATGGATTCTTCTGTACTCAGAAGACTATTTTTTCTTTTCACATAGTGCATGTATTTAACCAAATAAAAAAAAGTAGATACTGCAGTGAAAATACCTAAATACATTTATCGTCGATGACTATTTGTTATAATTTTCAGAGCCAAGTAGGTAGTTGTCTTGGATGGTTCAATTTCATGGCAATCCCGTGATTACTCCTCCAACTTTTCGTACTCCTCTCTTCTCCCATGATAGAAAAGCTACCGAAAAGCGGAACCAGTTCTCCAAAGAGGCGTGGCGACATATACGAGTACATTTACTTCTTTTTTTTTTTTTAGCACATGATTCAGACTATGCCTATTTTTATTCTACACCCACTCCTACCTTTTTTATACAGTACTTTGTCTCTTTCTCGTTCAGATTCAAAATCATGGAGCCATAGTATTGGCCTTGTTTGGATATATTATTTTAAATAATATTTCGCTTGCATCGCAAGCGCATTTTTTAACCCTGCTTTTTTATATTTTCAGTCATCTTTTTATCTCACATGCATCATATCACAAAAAGTGCTACAGTTAATGTTCTATCCAAACACTCATGAGTACGTTTATGGGACCAAAAAATCGTAGAATTGGAAAGTAAAATGCTTCGACCTTGGTTTTATTTCTTTGATCTAGGCAGCCATTTTGGAGAATTTTTATGTTGGTCCGGAGCAAATGCTAAGTCTAGCAATTATTTTCTGCACCTATTAAAAATGTTTCATGTAAATATACGAGGGTTCCACTTAGGAATAATTTTAGAAACTTCCCTTGAATTTTTTGATTATTTCACTGGCCTTCCCCGAGATTTTAAAAATTACACCAGCCTTTCTTGAGG
Source organism: Coffea arabica (assembly GCF_036785885.1). Taxonomy (NCBI): domain Eukaryota; kingdom Viridiplantae; phylum Streptophyta; class Magnoliopsida; order Gentianales; family Rubiaceae; genus Coffea; species Coffea arabica. Next base: position 20,207,552 of record NC_092312.1, on the reverse strand, counting down.
GTAATTATCTTATAATATTTAGGTCCAATCAATAATTAAGAAATGATATTAAAAGAGCGAAAATAACATTATTGATTCATCATTTTTTTTGGTCATGGAGTAGCCACCGGGTCCTGTAGTTATTCCGTACCGGCGTAAAAATTTCTCTTCATCATTTTGCTCAATTGTGTGGAATCTAGAAGGGGTTTTAGAGGGGCGAGTTCTTTTTCCATTTTTTTGAGGTTCGTGTTCAAGTCGATAATATGAGCTACAGATGTAGCTTGGTGTGTACGGTATATCGAAAAAAACTGACACGATGGACACGCTCCGGTTTATTCCTCCGTCCATTTTGCTGGATACATGTCATTGGCAAATTCGTGTAACATCTTGAAAAGCTCTCTCGATTGCTCTTTCATGTTGTCATGTTTTTCTTCTCCTCCGTCCTTCTCAGGACAACAGTGCATACCATCGTTAGACAGCGACTAGTATTGAAGATTCTACCCAGCTACAATTTTTTCATCTTCAAAATTGATTTTGGTTTATACTGACAATCTCCAGCTAGCTTTCGGTAGAAAGATCCGGCACATGCTGACGACATTTGCAACCAGAAAAGCTCCAAATAGTTTGGTGAAGTAATTTCGTGGTTGGTTCATCAAAGAATCTCTCTCTCTCTCTCTCTCTCTCTCTCTCTCTCTCAAGTTTTGGAATGTTGGTTGGATTTGTGAATTGTCTAATTTTGACAAAAAAAAAAAAAAAGAATTGTCTAAACTCTTATCTCTCTATAATAAATAAGTATATATTAAAGGCATGCGTCGCTGTCCTTGCTAAATCCAACTTCCATTCTACTGCTACTAGCTATTCAAATTTCAAAGCATGAAAACAGTACTTTCTTCAAACATCTTTCCACAACTTCCATATAAAAAATCTGAGGCTCTTTCTTCCTCTGAAAGTTTCAGTCTTTGACATTTATGATGCAGCAAAATTAATAATGCGTATGTTTTCAGTCATAATAATAATACTCCACGGTACATCATTTTGAGTTTTCAGGCAAGAATGTGTAATTGGTCAAGTAGAAAGGTAAAAATCTATGAGATGGCGTTAACTCAGTTGATTTACCGGACTTGTGGCAAAAGATCGATCAGTTCAGGATTACAACATTCACGCTCTGACGACAACAATAATTCTCTCTCTCTCTCTCTCTTTCTTCTAAGGGGAGAATATGCCAAAAAGATCCAAAACATAAAAAACGCATAACTAGGCTAGGTTTTGTTCTACGTATGAAGAACATAAAGAAGGCATGGCATGGTTGGGGCCTTCCTCTTCCCCGGACATATTTGATATTTCACGTGACATTATCAGAATTACAGCTAAACTAGCTACCTTTAGCTGCCCGTTGATCTGTAAAGTACTGCTTTGGATTATGGTAGTGCAAGTAGATTTTAGACCCCTCCTCACTTGCACTCTTTTCCTCGTATCAACCAACCTAATCCTCCTCCGAAATGGGAGGTTGCAAGAACATCACTCTGAATCGAATAGCAACAAATTGCTTCCATTCTTCAGCTAATAGGTCCCAGAAATCAATGCGGAAAAGGGAAAATTGCATGCAAAATGTTATGGCATCAAAGCTAGGATTCGTATCCTTCAAAGAATAAGGATTTTTATTCCATATCCAAAATGGGTCGTTTCCGAAGAACTAACAAACGCCTAAATGCCATCCACTTCCTCAACCATAGAAGATGTGAACTCCTGTGTAGAAGGCAAAATGCTTTACGTTCAGATCCAATTAGCCCCACAACCATAATTACGAAGATTCAAATGACCCTCAAAAATAATTTGCCTTCAGCTCTAGCATGGATCAAAAATTTATGACCCAAAATTTGGCGGCTTAAAATAAGTATCTCATATTTTACCGCCACCCCCTGACGTGTAGGCCGACTAAAGAAGGTAATACAACCATGCAGTCGCAAGCGGCAAATAACCGCATACAGCAAAAGTGGTAATTAAGCAGTTCAATTTCCAGCAGATCAGAACAATAGAATCACTCATATATCAGTAACAAAGCTACGATGGTACAAAAGAAAAATGTGCAACTCTAGTTGTCTATCCACGTAAATGATCATACATCCCGCCCATTGGGCTGCAATTAGATGGTAAGCCTAAACTAAGGGGCCTTTGTTGGGTCATCTCCAGGTAGATCATCTTCATCGTGGTAAATGTTCTCTGCCATCTGCCATATCTGAAGTATGTTGTCCTCTGCTACACTAGCAACAACCCAGTCTTCACATGGGTTCCATGAGAAGTCTGAAATTTTACTTGTATGACCACCATGAATAAAAAGCAACTCTGGCGGCCCATCTTCTGCATCCTCTGGTGTTTGTTCTTCGTCAATTCTGGGAAGACATACCAATTATCAATCAGTTATGGCGTTATGGTAAACCATCTGAAGTTCATTCAACAAAATTTGTGCCCAAGCAGATTCAATGAACCCAATCATGATAGAGTTCCCCGCTACCGCTTAAAAGCATTGGATATAGAAACCCACAGATTGCCTCACCCACTTTGAAAGCACAGACAGACAGCAACCAACTTCATAATTAGCAAAGGCTTTTACTGAACAACAGCATGCAAAACGTAAAAGAAATTAGCAAGACAAAGTTCCCGAATAACATTATAAATTTCTAAACCATGTGGCTTGTCTTCTTGCAGCACATTAGACAGAAGGATAATCTCATAAGCATTTGTTGCAGCAAGATAATGAATGCCACCATCGACCGTTGACATTTAACAAGCACAAAAAGGTGCCATTGGAAGATCTTGTTATATTAACCTTAAGAATCAACATGTGACGAAGCAAAGTACGTGCTTCAACCTAGATAAAACCATGAAGAGATGTACCTGCTAAGATCCCAGACCATGAGTCTCCTACCAAGACAACAAGAAGCTAGGATGGTCTCATTCTTTGGGTTCCAACCCACTTGGAAAACCTCCTCCCTATTGGACAAGCATTCAAACGTTGATCAATGATTAAAAAATGAAAAATAACCCGCCAAAATGACTTAAAAGATTATCAATAATGACTGTAACAGAAGAGCAGCAAAGACTCGTACTTGTGACAATCAAAGGTGTGAAGAGCAGTAGTAATCTTGCGTAAATCAAATAACTTGACAGTCTTGTCCGTAGATCCAGTTGCCACAACCCATTCATTAAAGGGATTGAACGCCAAGCAGTTAACCTACAAAGAGTTCAGATCAGACAAGTCTTGTGTTAAGTTCCAGTAACACACAATTTTATGCTGCTCAAAAACTAAAGATGTCAAAATTGAAAGGGTATAGTTGTATTGATCATGTCTGTACACAAAAAGCAATTGATTCTGACACATACAATTAATGATTTCGCAAAACATGATACCTCATGATTGACCAATTTCTCAATTGTAGTACTCTGCCGCATGTCCTAATTCACAATCTTCAAATGATGCAGTACAACAGAGTATTTGAAGTTAAAGCCAAGCAATAGAAAACCCATAACGAAACTTAACAGACTGCACACTTAAGGACTTGGTAACCCTTTTTTTCCTTAAATAATGACTTCGTAATTTGTTTCTTCATATGGAAATAAAATCCTCTTTAGACCATTGGATTGTTATTTTCTTGTTTTCCTCTCTTTGCCTATAATAATGAATCTACACCATGAATCAGTCATCCATAGTATTCCCGCAAGATTTGTCAAGTGATTGCCAGCTTATTTGGATATTCACCAATTCTTCAAACAAGTTTAGGGAAATAACCCTCAGGGAAGAGGATAAGATCTACTAATAGACTAGAAAATTCTTTATCAAAAAAATTCCATTAATTGTTTTCACACTAAACATTAATAAAAATCCATATGGAAATATAGAGAACTTTTAATTTAAGACAATACGCACCTCACTTTGGTGAGCAACTACAGACTGAATAGGCTTAGTAGATGCTGTAGAGCGTAGATCCCATATGTGAAGATATTGATCGTCCCCAACTGAACCAAACAAGTACTCATGCCTCAGATGCCATGCCACATCTTCTACAACGCCCTCATGGATCTGTTTGTAGCATACATGCATTCATTGTCTGTAAGCCACATATCTCAACATACAACTACAACATAATAGCCTGAGCTTGGAAGGACAAAGTTTCAGGTTTGCTATTAATCAGCATGTAAATAATAACAAAACAACATTACTATCAACATAACTTGAATCAAGTTCATCTTAGCCACCCAGTATTAATCAGGAGAACGCATTCTTCTTGACTGAGAGTCCACTTTCAGTGGCAGTTTCAGCTTAATTATTGGATATTCTTTGATTACTTTTTCAGTCTCCCTCAGAATGAGCCACACGGTTGCCCCATATTTTCATTTTAGTTTTAACAAGTAAAGTAGCCAGATGTTGAGGAGGCCTTGGTCTCGTGGCTAAGATTGAGACTGCAGGACTTAGAGTCTGTGGTTCTAATCCCCCTCCCTCCCCCCCTCCCTGCTTCTTAAATCCCACCTCTCTGCAGCTAACAAAAAAAAAATTAAGTAGCCAGATAAAGTTTTAGGAACTGATAATTGCTGGTGTATGTCTTTTAGTATAATAACATGTCCAATGCTAAATGTTACACACCTTGAATATCTGCATGGCATCCAAAGCCTTATTCTTTGGAGTAGCATTGATGTCCCACAAGCATATTTGGGCATCATCAGAACCACTCAATAAATGACCCTGCTTGAACTGACTCCAGGATAAACCATAGCCTTCAGTGCTATGGCCTCTCAGCCTCAAATCAGGATTGCATGCACCATCTAGAGGAGGCTTGGATGGATGCTTGCTATAATCAAAGACATAAACTTCTGCACTAACTGTTTTAGTTGCAATAATAAACGGATTCTGGGGCAGATAACGAGCACGGTTAACTTCACCATCATGATTTATTTGCTGGATTATTTGTACCTGCAAGAAACATGTAGAGGATTATCTAGCAGGGGCCTCAAAATCTGCCTCAACAACACTGACTAATGATATGTTGTCTCTTGAATGAGACAGCCTTTCGACATACATCCACAAAAAGAAAAAGAAACAAAAAAACTAGCTGGAGTTGATAGATCAAGTAACAGAAAGAAAGTCTAACACGAACTGTCCCAATAAATGATCCCAGTAAATGTTATTTTAGTTGTGGACATATAACCTATGCAAATTTGACAAGTTTCTATATACACGACCGGTTGCAAATTCTTCCTGCCAAAAAGGAAAAATTTCTATAACCAAGTCCCCTTTTATGAGCAAATGTTGCAAAAAGACATTAGTTGTTAGTTGTTAGTAATGCAAATTTGCTTTGCCTAATTAAGCTAGCCAAATACCCAAAGTCAAGTATATAAACATATCCAGATTATACAGCAGTATGAATACGAGCTAAGTTGTATCTTGCTGCTATTTGTTATATGAACGCTTGTAGATCATTTCATGAGGTTTAAATACAGCCTCTATTTGCTGAGAATAGAAAGCCAAAAAAGAAGCTCTAACACCTAATAAAATTAGATCTTTCATCAATAACGTGCACAATTTCTTCCTCTTATGACGTATTCGCATGATTTTGGATAATTCTCTGGCCTCTAACGCTTAAACTCCCAAAACCAAATAGTAAAATTACGTAACATCAAACTAGCTCTATCTTTAACCAATCATTCCAAGCTGAGACCAATTCTTTCTATTTTTCTTTAAATTTTTTCCCAGTAAAGCATGTAAGCAGCTATAGGCCTATGATTGCTTTTTTTCTCCTTCTATTCCATTTCAAAAGGTCAAAAAAAAAAGAACACTTAAGATAAAAGATCCTCACTAGTAGTCTAGTAGTAGTGCATTTGGTACCCAAAAGACTAGATAAAAATCGACACACAGAAACAATTGACCATGGAAAAAAAACCTCCAAAAACCGAAACCTTTCCGTTGGCACAGCCAAATCCGCCGAAATCGGACCGATCGTCGTCATAATGGCGGGCGTCGTTCTCGGCATCTTCGAGGGGGAGTTGAACCTGAGCAAGCATGAGATAATTAGGCTCGTTCTCAGAAGTGTGGGTCCCCAAAATCATCTTCTGAACGGAGTAGTCTTTTCCGGGGGGCTCCTCCCGGTCGGGAAGCCATTCGACGGTGAGAGACGGCCACTCGAGGGCATGAGTAATGACCAAATCGTAAAGAAAAGGAGTGTTCTTCTTCCAGATTTTATACTCCTCGTTGATTAGCCGCTCCTCAATTTCCCCTCTCATCTCATCCTCATCTTTCCCCATTATTATCTGCTTATTTGACAACAGTACAGTAAACTTGAGCAGAGAAGAGATTTCTCTCCTTTTTTGACGGTAGGGAAATTTCTCGCGGGAAGAAGAAGAAGGACGGAATAGGTTGGCGGGGTCGGTTCTTTGGATGTGGGAAGAGTTTTTTTTTTAATATTTTGGGAGGGGTGGCTTTGAAGTGGGAGAGGGATTTTGTGTTCTGCAGCCTGCAGGGGTTTGGGAGTATTTGGAGGGAAGAGGGATTTTTCCCTGCCTTCTCACTTTTGGGCCAAGCCTATTTTTCACAATTTCTCGATTTACAGAAATTGGGTTACATATATAAAAGATTTAAAAAAAAAACATATGCCGACCCCAAATTAGACTTTGACCTTGGATTTGGTGCCTCTACAAAATCATCAAAACTTTGTATGTAATGGATTGCAAATTTTTGAAGTTTAATAGAAATAATTCTAGTAATGTGATTGAAGTAAAAAAATAATAAAAAATGTGTTGGGAGAATATTTCAAAAATTTTCAACCGAAACTTATTATCATCCTTGCACACTCTAAAAAGTTTCTAATTTTTCACTACTATTTGGGGTATTTTATTGTTAGAGTTTTGCACATGAGTAAATTAGGATGGCACTTTTTCTTTTTCTAGGTCAAGAAGAGGAAAAGGGAGAATGAATGACAAATTTTTTTAATCTGAAGTGTTAGGCCAATCTTGATCATTAATCATCTGTAATAATTCTAATTAAGGGTTACCGTTAATCATCTACTAAATCCTTAAAAAAACTTTAAAAAGTCAACTAAAATCCCCTTTTTTTGTGTGAATGAAACGTTTCAAACAGAGCGATTTCTACTTACAATCCATTTCTCATTACTACTTCGCCCAACTTTCTTCCAATCTTCATCCTTAAATGATGGCCAACTTCTTTCGCTTTCTATTAAAAATCAAATATGGATTTTCATTCACAAAAGTAAATTTATGACAAATTTGAACCATTGACTATTGACTGCGGAATGAATATTCATGAGTGATTTGAATATCAAAATTTGACATTTTCTTCTCCTAATGAGATAAATGAAAAAATACAAAATGATACATCAATATTGAATTAAAAATTCCTCTCAATTTTAATTATAACAACAATTATGAGTATCTATAAACCCTCAAGTAGAAACTGTTACACAAATATCTATTATTTTATTTAAATATGTTTATATGTTGGCTAGAAGGAATTCTCAAAAAATTTTCATATGTCCATTTTATTTTCATATGTTTATTTTAGTAGAGCACAACCCTTCTTATGTTGCCCTCCAAAAAAAGCCAGTACAATAAAAGAGAATAATCTTGTGTTACTCCCTCAAAAAAAAGAAGGAATTCTTAGAAAATTTTAGGGTTTGTTTGGATAAAGTATTATCTAAAATATTATTTAAAATAATTACTATAATTTGATGTATATGAAATAAAAGGATGATTGAAAATATAAAAAAAGTGAATTAAAAAAAATATATTTATGATGCAAACAAATCCTTATCCTTATACTATATAAGAACGAGTTTAGAACTAGATTTCAACCGCAGGGGTAATAAGGCTATTTTGGGAATGTGAGAGTGTTTGAAGAGTAATTGGAACATTGAGTACAAGTCATTATAGCTTTAATTTCACTATAATTACTTATATAACCTTTCAGACATTTAAGGTTAGGGGCAGGTTTGGTATGTTACAATGTTTGGTTCCAAGTTGAGTATCAAGTACAACTGAATAAAACTTGTATTTTGATAGAATTACATAAAAGTCCTTTTTAATCATTTATTATACTAACATCCAAGCCTTCCAATTTCTTGAAACCTTTCTTGTTAAGGAATAAATTGGATGTTTACATAATTGGATTTTAATTACAATTAATTAACTTAATTATTATCTGAACAATCATTATCATATTTATGTCCTCATGTTTAGCCGATACCCTTTCTTCTTTTTCAGTTTCACCTCTTTGATTTTATTATGGTTATTAAATATTTGGTGAAATGCATAGATTTTCCTTTAAATTGAGGTGAGTTCTCTGGGTTTGTTTTATTCGATTGTAGTTTTTTTTTTTCCTGATGATTGGTTTATTCAATAACTCCATATAGTTTGCCTTTTAATACTTCTAATTTCAAAAACTGACTAATTGTATTGTTTTTCTTAGTAGATCCTATAGATTCTGTCTCTGGTCAAAGTACAATTTGAGATAATGTCGTTACTTTCTAAAATAATCAGAAAAGCAATTTTATCATCTTCTCCTCCTCAGCCAAGATATTATCTATTTATTTAAGTCAAATAGCCTTATTTCTCATGAACTTTCTCCTATTATTTTTTACTCCAGGGATCTGTTGACTACATTTCAGCAGTTATGGTTCAAGTAGTTATTTTTTCATGTAATATGATTTGGAATTCAGCTTGTGTTTATTTTAATTGGAAATTTTATGATTATAAAATTTATTAATTTAGAATTTTGTACTTCATTGAAACTAAAAAAGAAAAATAATCATGCTACATAGTACTAAGATGTCATTTGCACTCTATTTGCTTTCCATGTTATGATCTCGTTCTTGTATTATACTGTTTATATAGTTTTAAATACAAAAAATTTGTTTTTTTATGCTATGTAAAAGAATTTGTAGTGAAACTTAATGTGTTTAAATGCTTTAGCTACAGCACCATTTTGATTGCATTGTATTAATTTATTTACTCATAATTTTATATTGTACAATGATAAATAATATTTCTTAATTTGATTGAAACAACTATTATCCATAGTTCAAACGAGCCAATTAAGTAGAAATGTTATATTGGATACTTATACAAGTAAACAATGGAAAATATCATTAAGTAGTTTTTACCTATAGTTTGCAATTCAAATTCATATGAGGAATTTCTTCTGATTTTACTTACCATTTTCTACAATTTCAAATTTAGAAAATATTATTTGCATCAATTTTTTATAATCAAGATAGTCTCAATTCAAATCTTTAACAATTATGCAGATTTAAACTTATTTATGAGATTATAAAGAAATGCTCATAGCAAAAAACATGAAATCTGAATAGTTTCTACAAAATTTTGAAAAAGATCACTTAAGTTTCTTATTTATCTATCATTTTTTGGCATTATTATCTTTGTAAGAAACATGTGATTAAGTCGTACTATGCCCACCAAATTATATAAATAGTTAGTAAAAAATAAAATTATTTTATATTAGATTGGACGCAAAGTGATTGATGGATAAACCTGACATGATAATTAAGGTTGAGTTTAAGTCAATAGAGAAATCAGAAGCATTGCTTGAGGGATCTTTCATGAACATATATAGATTCGAGAGATGAAGGGTCCAATTGATACTTTAAAATATTTTATTATCTTGGATAAGTTTTAGAAGAGACCTTTGGATACTTTTCAATTACACTTCAAACATTCTTACATTTTCAAACTACCCTTATTTTTACAGTTGAAATTCAAACATAACCTTTGATCATAATGGATTGTTATATAGTATAACGATACGGATGTCTTATTGCACATTATTTTTATTGACTCACTATGTAATTTATGATTTTTCTATTAAAATCACATGAAAAAATTATCATACTTCAGTTCCTATATTATAAAATATTAAACAATAATCATTAATTGTCTTGAATCACAAGTACCAAATTCTCGCGCGTCGTGCGGGCTGTCTCTCCCTAGTATTATTTAAAAAATTTTCATATTTAAACAAAGCCTTAATATCTCCATTTTTTTTTGAATTGAGTAAGTGGGAGGCCTATCTCTCTTAGGCTTCCTCCCAAACCATCCAGTCCATCTAGCTTGCTTACAGGCGGAATGGATTTCGGAATTGTTTTTACCAGTCATTCATATATAGGTCTATGCATGAATCTCATACCGCAAGCCCAAGCCCAAGTCTAGACCATTGACAACTTTCTCGAAATTTGAAACTCGAAGCAGACTCCCACCCAAACTTACCAACAACAATCAGGCGGGAAGTCAATCGACAACTGACGCTTCACGCAACTGATCTCCGACGATGAGAAACTCCACTCGCCGCCGAGCCGCCGACTCCCTAGCATCCGACCGACGACCTCCGCCACCCACACCCACCAGCGTCGCCCCCACACCCGGTGAACCATGGGCCTTCATTTCCACAGGCCGCGACTCCGACGCCAGCTTCGCCAGCAGCCGCCCTTCTTCCTCTGCTGGCATGAAACCTCGCGCCTCCGCCGCCCCTATCACCAACAAATCCTACCAATCAGCTTCTATTGACTCCATCAACAACTACCTCTCCTCCCACTCCTTCCCCATTTCCCTCAAGCCACCTCTCCCCTCTGCTAAAGACATCACCGAAACCCTAAAATTCCTCCTCTCTCGCATGGGCTTCGCCCCCTCGAAAATCGATGACGACCTCCAAATTGTCTTGAAATCCTTAAATTGCCCTGTCAAACTGAACAAATCTGCCCTACGTGCTCCCGGCACGCCTCACTCTTGGCCTAGTTTACTTGCCGTAATTCACTGGCTTGTTCAGATTAATATACTTGATGATAGTCTAATAAGTGTTCGGTCAAATTTCGAGTCAAATGATATGCTCCGGTATACAACCGACAGTTATTTGTTGTTTATAAAGGGGGACGATGAGGCTGTGGAAGCGTTGGATGATGAATATGTGAAGAAGTTGACCAGTGGGAGGGAGGAAATGGTGGAAGATTTGAAAGGTTTGGAGGAGAATGTGAGTGAATCGGCTAAGAAATTGGAGTCGTTAAAGACGGGGCCTAGTCAGAGGGAGGTCTTGGAGAAAGAGAAGAGCATGTTGGAGGAGGACGTGAAGAAGTTTCATGCCATGATTGAGCATTTGGATCGGCATATGGTCACCGTGGAAAATGTTTTGAAGGAGAAGGAGGATCAATTGAATGCTAAGGTTTTGGAGACCAAGAGGGTTAAAGAGGAAAATGAGGAGTTGAAGAGAAAAATTGAGGAGCAGGGGATTAATGCCTCAGATGCGGAGAGGATGAGGAAAGAGTTGATGGCTGTAGAGAAGGATATCAAAGACGCTGAGATATTGAGGAATGGATGGGAGGAAAAGCGCTGGCGTCTGAATTCCGAAATCGAGCACAAACTCCAGGAGCTTGAGGGGCAGATCATTGAGTGTAATCAAGCTATCCGAAGGTTTTGTCTATTCTCATTCTTATTTTCCTAATGGAAACAGGATTGTATCAATCAATCTTCAGTTTATGTCTGCATGGATGTTGATTTATATATTGCTATTGTCCGGTATTGGTGTCACATGGAAGTCATGAGTTAAGTAATCAATAGAAATGAGACTATGCCCAGCATTTTACTGCAGCAACTTATATGTTTTTGTTATTCTTTGGTGGGGTGTGTATGTGTATGCTTGCTAGGTTAAAGCTTGGAATTGAATGTCAGTATCAGCTGAATGCAGAAGGATCCACAACTGTCAAGTTGTTGGGGTTGGATTACAAGTCAACCCTCAAGCCTGCACTTGCCTCTTTTGAGGAGAGCATAAAGAAAGGCTCCATGGAGAAATTAGAAGAGTTGATAAGCCTTCAGCAACAGTCAGCTGAGGTTGAAGCTAAAATAGAGGCTAAAAGGAATAAAGCTGCAACTTGTCAATCTGAAATAGAAGAGGTAAAGACGAGCAGTTCTGTAGATTGTGTGTTAAGTGAAGTATTACTACTACTCTATTGTCTTATTCTTATAAATCGAAGAGGAAAAATACTTATAATTCACACGTAGGTTGATGATCCTTATTATGCATATTTGTTAAAGCCAAATAAGTAGTGAATCAGAAGGCCAAAAATGGTTTGTAGAAGGAGTTCCAATTATTTCGGAATGTCCCTCGGAGCGTATTGGTTGAGTTATGACCTTTTTGTTGACACGGGGTAATGGATTACTATCACGAGACTTTCTTAGTAGTTTTGGTATAAATCGACAGATTTGGGCAGTAAGCTCAGGTCGCTTTTTATTTCTTTTATCTCATCACTCCTAGTAGTTTAACACCTGCAATATATATTGAAACTGAGAAAAACCTCGGTACAGTTGCCTAGAAGCAAATTTGTAAATGCACAAGCAGGCTAAAAGTCAGTAGGGAAAGGAGTTTTAAGCATTTTCAGAAAGCAGTATGACTTCAGCAGGTGTATTATAGACTTTCTGTGCTGAGAGACGAATTCATTTCTATCACTGTCAAGTGTGTTCCAGGTTTCTACCTTACTCATGGTCAGGAAATTTTTGGATGGTTTCAACATTCATTCATTCATTCTTGTTCTTCTCATCTCTCTCTCTCTCTCTTTTTTCTTTTTCTTTTTTGGATTCTATCAAGAACTGAGCAATTATTCTATGGATTGGTCTCCTATACACTGTCATGCTTAGATGAATGCCACATATGTTGAATTTGAATTTTAAATCTAAATTTCACTTATGTGGCATTCATTTAACCATGTATACATTGTTAGGGTATACAAGATTTACTCTTATTCTATGGTTGCTTGTAGAATAATGATTTTGTGTCTTTCATCTTTCTAAAATTTATCAGGTTGAAGCTCATATAGATAGAATAAGGAAAGAAACACAGGAGTACGCTTCAAGATGTGCATCTGAAGCTTCAAAGATGGTAGAGGAACTTGAAGCAGAAACTCATAACCTGGAAATTGTTGAAAAAGAAGCGACACAGTTTCTCAAGGTATGTATCATCCCTTCACACCTTCAATGGTTAGCTTCAAGTGTACTATTTTTTCAATGACTATTAGAGGTATGTAGGTAATGTGTTGGGCAGACAACACGAGTTCCAATGAGCTTGGTTTCATTCATGATTTGATACTATTTTTTGTTGACTGAGCTTACTTTAGTTTGATGATTTTGATGATATACTACTTATATGGGTTTGTTTGGATGGTGAATTATTTGCTTGCATCATCAACACATTTTCAACCACTCCTTTATCTCACATACATTGCATAAAAAAAGTGCTACAGTATTTTTATCTCACATATCATTCTTCTCTCGTGCGTTTTATCCTTTTAGGCATCTAAGGTGAAGTTGCAGGAAACAACAGTGCAAATTGATGAAGAAGTTCAATTATGTGCTCGGGAACTTTTTTTGTTGATTGATTCTGTTTCAAAATATAAGGAATACATGGCATCAAAAATTGCGGACATGAAAAATGAACTTTTAGAAACTGTAGGTGCCATAGCCGATATGCACAAAGCTTCTTTGTCAGCTAAATTGGCTTGTAAAGATCCAGAAAGGGGTTCATGAATAACATCAATATCTACTGGAAGAGCAAACAATCAGTCCGTTGGCGCAAATAGCCACAAACAGCTTCTTTTTATTCCTCAAGCAAGTATTGAAATAGTAAAGCTAGCCACTGATGTAAATTTGTTAATTGATGATTGTTAAATTATGTGGGACTTTATTATCTGCTCCTGGTGTTTCACAGATGACAACTTTAGAAAGTGTTAGAGCAGATTCTGAATGAACCTTTGTTATTTATTTAGATACTGATGAAGGAAGGACAAAATGATTATGTTGCTGTCGTCTTTCAACCATTCGAGTGAAACTGGCACTTTTTTGTAGGACAAAAAATTGCAAAACAGTTCTTATTTCTATTACGCTTCTTTCACGGGGTAAGTGAGATACATGTGTGCGGATACAAGATTATTTAGGATAATTTTTTTGAAAAAAAAGATACTGCAATATTTTTTTTATGCAATGTATGTAAAATAAAAAAGCGATAAAAAAGTGTTTATGATATAACTAAATAAAATTATGTAAACAATTTGCTATCCAAACAGTTGGGATGCTTTATACACCTCACAGACGTATCTACACGTTTACAAGATGAGAACGCGTACAACACCCAACAACTTGACTACCGCTGTGTATTTACAGTTAGTCCTACAAAGAAAGCCGATGAAGCATCGCGCATGAATCATTGGATCCAAAGAATTCAACTTTGTAACTGTAGCTTTCTCTCGCATACTCTCTGTTTAGGCTTGCAATGACTGACGATTGGACAAAAAAAACCGAATTGCTGGTTCATGGACACCTCTCACATAATGTTCCAAGCATTGCCAGATCTTGTAGCCAGGCACCACGACGGGTGAGAGGACCCTGGCTCACTAACTGTTTTAGCCTGTACAGGGTACAAGATGCATGTCAAGTTGACTACAAAAGACCATTTCATGGAAAAGAATGATGACTAGAAACTCTTGGGTTTTTGGTAAAGCAAAAACTCCACACACGCTTATTCTTGGAAATCAAGGAACAAACTGCCAAATACCACCTTTTAAACACTAAAAGAAAATAAGTTAACCATGATGAGAAGGGTGGTGTGTACATGCAGGAACAGGGAAGCTAAAGAAAAGTTAAATGTATCGCAAAGAATCCCATCTCTTCGAAATAGAGCAGTATTCATCTCCGTCAGAGGATAAGGGAAAAAAGGCATTCAGTTCACATATTCATAGACAAATAGCTTGAAGCATAGCTACCATTTGATGGCTTCAAACTTGTGATTTGATGCAGGCTGGAGGAAAAAACGATGACACTCTTGTTTCAGGAAGAGAGAAAGGGGGGAAAGTTGGATGCTTACCATATTTAAGGGCATCAAAAAAGGTTGAGCTTGGAATATTTGATCTACTTCAAATGGGTGTAATTCATATTTTTGTCTGACAATTTCATTTAATGCACCCAAGTTATTTAATCTCTAAAGTAGCACATTACAATTAGGTATTTCAGCAGGCTGGTAAAGCTACTTCAGCCTCGACAATGAGAAATGATGGAAAAAGAACAAGTCCCCACTTGAGCAGTGACCATATGCATTATTGGTTTGACAATATCAATTTTTAGAGAAGAAAAAAAGTGTTCTTCAAGAAATTACAAGTAAAAAGAAAGGAACTTAGACAACGAAAAAGTTACTTCTCCTGGATCAAGTTCAATGAGATCGGAGGAGTTTGAGGATTTTGTTAACAAATTCTCCACAAGTTTACAGTGACATGTTCAAGCAAGTATCACCCATGTACTAGACATTCAATTGAATCATAAAAAGTGGTGCATCCACAGGCTCTCCTAAGATAGGAAGCTAGACTACTTGATCCTTCATACTTGGTTCACATGAAAATGATTATATGATTCTATATTAGAAGATAACTACCAAATACATCATAGTAGATGAGAATCTTTACCTTGATACCTCAGCAAGTTAAGCTTCCGAAGAGATCATGGCCTTGTTCCAGAATAGTGTGGAGATACAGGGCTTGGGAAAGCTGATGGTAGCTTTCTAACAAATGGATGATTCAAAAGTTGAGCAGCGGTAGGTCGGGCATCAGGATTGACTTGTAAGCATTCCAGGATAAAATCCTGAGCATCTCTTGATAAGGAATTAGGTATGGGAGGAGGTTCACCCCTTCCAATTCTGAACAATGCTTGCATCTGTTTTGAAACAACAAGAATAATGCTGTCAAAAGACAGATAAGACTGAAAGCTTGAGGTCAACACTTTTAATTTGGAGAGGGAATGATATGACAAATTTTATGCATCCTTTGTGCAGTTGAATGAAACTTTATGTTGTTCACATACCATCTCTATCACAGATTTAAAGCACTCAAACATGTCTATACTCCAGTATCAAAGCAAATTAATTTAAACAAAATTTATACTTGATATTTGCAGGAAAATTGAATGAAAAGGTCTCAGAGCTAATTACCCAGAAATCCACCTTTTGAAACTCTAAAAAACAAACTTCATGGTGTAAGCATCAAGCAGTAAAGCATCAGAGAAAAAGCAAATGGCTGCAGAAAACTACGAGCTCAGATACAATACCAAGAACATAAATCCAGCATTTCCAGTGGTTTGTCATCATACTTCAAACTGAAAGAAGGCATCCCTTGGAAAATCTCTTAGTAACAACTTCCAAGCTAAGAGTATTATGCAGAAAGAAGGAAATTCAATTTAGTCTAGTTTGTTACATAAAAAATGCAATTAGTGCTTAGATAATATTCAATTATTAAAACATGTTATAAAATTGACTTGATTGATCTTATTGCACCACTTCTATGCATTTCAACCAAGTTCAAAACCAAATGATCTCACAAACACAGGTGATGCATACTACACATTTTGGCAGTGAATAATAATGATCAACTTCAAAAATTACTCTTGATGGGTCTGTACATTTTGCTGCAAATTGACAAGCATAAGAGCCAGCACAATTCAACCGTTCAACGATCAAAGCAAAGAACAAATATTGCTCATACCCCTTCTAGATGTGAGTAGGGAATTCGACCAGTTAACATCTCTAACACTGTGCACCCAAGGCTCCATATATCAGCAGCAAGTCCATACCCGTGATTTTTTCGATTGACAACCTGATAATAGATATAAAGATTCAGGCTCTTAGAAATGCTTATAGTGCATTTTCTGCACAACAAAATAAATTTAGTCATACAAACATGAATTTGTACCACAATCTGTCTTCATGGAAAGCGATAAAACAATTCCATGTAATAGACTTAAGAAGTGGCTTAAGTTGAGCAGAGCCTTCCATAACAGAAGGTATTGTAGGACATTCCTATGAGTTCATCATTTAACACAAAACTGAATGAACGCAACAACGTTTGCCAAAAAGCTTCAACAATCTGTTGCTGACATATGTCTAGGCAGTGAACAGTCAGACTCAAATCTTAATGGTCTAACATTGTTACACAGTTCCCTAACAAATCCTTCAAGAAATGTGTTTTAAATATCAGCTGAGATGAATAGCATAAACAACTGAATAGAATTTGGAGAAACAGAAGACCGATATGTAAACATCCGAACCGATTCACAATTGCCTTTCATTAGTAATTTCATTGTATCTCTGAATTTCTACCTAATTACCATGTCTGTATTCATCTTATACTGTTTCACAGACTTAAAATGCATCATTATGCTATTGAATATGTTTATGGAGCTATGCAGTAAAATTTTAATGGTCAGTAGAGCTTCAAACTAAAAAAAAAAAATTAACTAAAGATCTTAAGAAATAGTCATTAGAGAACACAGAGAAACCTCTGGAGCCATCCAATATGGAGTCCCCTTGCAAGATTTTATGTCATTCAATTTGGTTGCCTGCAGAGATACACAACATCAAAATTATTGATGCATCCTAAGGTAAATGCTTTTCCTTTCTTTTAATTTTAATTTAAGAAAAAGAAGTGGAATTCAAGCATACCAACCTTTGCCAACCCAAAATCTGCAACTTTCACAGAGCCGCTCACATCAACCAGTATATTGGCACATTTAATATCCCTGAAGACAGGAAAAAAGTAACATTAGACTTACAAATAAAATGATTTAAAGTTATGTTTTGACAATTATGATTTAAAGATCCTCAAGTTGTGCACATAAAACCCACCAAGATCAATCAACTTACTATAATTCTTATACTCTTTTCCTGCTCTTCATCATGTATGAATACTACTCAAAAAGAGTCATTAAAATCCAATGCAAAACTCCAGATTGAGAAAATTGGATGTGAGATTTGATATATTTAACCATCAAAACATGAAATATTCCAGATTTGTAATGTATTTCCAAGAACATCAATAGGTCATATACTTTTCATAGAACAATGTTTCAACTACGGTGTAAGCTTAAAACCAATTATTATTAGTGATGAGTTATGTAGTGATA
Source organism: Coffea arabica (assembly GCF_036785885.1). NCBI lineage: Eukaryota > Viridiplantae > Streptophyta > Magnoliopsida > Gentianales > Rubiaceae > Coffea > Coffea arabica. The sequence goes on along the minus strand of NC_092312.1, from coordinate 20,189,576 downwards.
AGTAACCTTGGCACTGATGGAGATGGAGAGCTACTAACACCATGTGCTGGAAGGTGCTATAGGATTATTTCGTTCAGTTGCAGACTTCAAATTTCAGTTTAACAAATATATACCTTAACACACAACATGAAAGGGTTGATGGTGTCATTGCACATTACTGATTCTATCTCAAGAAGAATACCAAAAAGCAAATTACTATTTAATAACTTCCCCAGTGACTTCAAAATTCTTTTCATTGCTTAGAAATCTGATAACCATTTCAACGTGCCATTCACAAGAGACCCAGGAAAACCTATTTGGTGGTTAATTACAATGTTTCCAAATTTACTGCAGATCAAATGACTGTCATAAAGACAGATAAATAACTATAGTTTTGAGAGACTAAAGCTTCTTCATGCAAAAACAGAGTGACAATTAGTTGAAGTAGTGATCCTAACTCCAGGAGATGTATAACCATAAAATTCAAGGCATGCTACAACAAGAAGATAAGTCTTCAAACTCCAAGAATTGCTTCAGAGTAATTCATCACTTGCTCAGAATTTCGTCATTATTATGTCATATGGTAATAGACTAATAGCAAAATCATATAATATAGCATTATGGCGGCAGTAGTGAATCGAGAACAGTATTTTAAACCTGGAAGTGCAAAATATTGAATCTTTTTTTCTCATTGGCAAGATAATTTGTCAAACTCTATGACAAGTCCTTAAAGAGTATCTGATCATTTGCTTGGAACCTATTCAACAACAAAAGTAACTAAGTATTATCTAATATTGCTTGTATTTATCATACTATCTTCCTTTTATACTTCACACAGCCTCTTGTTTCATTTATGTTCAGACTTCTACAAATAACTGTGGAGTTAAAAAGAAAAAAAGAAGAAGAACCTTTTGTAACTTTAGGACATAATCAACTCAACAACCCATTAAAATTTCTAAGAATAGGTTCTAAATCATGAACAGCATAACGAATAAACAATGGTCCATCTTTTACAAGCAATGCTAAGGTAGTTGACTGCATTATGCACTTCCATTAATAGTAAAATTAAAGGAACATGGAAAGGAAAACCAATTTTTATGACAAAAAAAAAGAATTACATATTCAACAAGAAATAGAAACGAAAATACAGTTATTAAGATAATCAATCTCCTTACCTGTGCACCACATTTCGCTGATGAAGATAATTTAGTCCACTCAAGATCTGCCTTGTGTACGCAGAGACTTGGGAATCGCGTAGATTATATTTTTGGTAGAGACTTAAAAGTGAACCTTTGGTTACAAGCTCCAAGAAGATATATAGTTTACTATCATCCTGGAAATATAAAATTTCTCCTCAGCTAACATCATAAAATAACCAAATACTGCCAAATTAGTATGAGAAAAAGATGTTAATAAAACAGTTACTTATAGACAACAATAATTTTTTTTCAAAAATACTATCTACTTCATGTCTCGTCAAATTATATTAATCTTCTTTGAACTTATTTTAGATCAAAATTCAGGGTTGTATCTAAAATAGAGAGAGGAGGCCATTGCATTAGATATTTGAAAAATTTTCAGAAGTCATACCATGTAAGAAAACGTCAATATATTTTACACAAGTTTGGTCAGACATCCAACAAAAACACTATCTACTTCGTGCCTCTTCAAATTATATTAACCTTCTTTGAACTTATTCATTCAAGGGTTGTACCTAAAATAGAGAGAGGTCATTGCATTATATATTTGAAAAAATATTTTAGAAGTTATACCATGTAAGAAAACGTCAATATATTTTACACAAGTTTGGTCAGACATCTGTAAATATGATGAAACTCAAGAAAGTTCCATGTGTTTTACTTTAATTCCGCTAGTAGAAAAATCTCAAGATTATGCCAGATGCTATATTCTTTTTTTTACGCACCAGATGTTTTACAATTTATTGCCAGAAAAAAAAGTCAGCAAACTTAAAGGGCCTCAATTATAATGTTCAAAACGAACCAAAGCAGTGCAAATGCCAAATCCTTGTTTCTGCATCTAATTACATACAGGTATATCCTTGACAAAAACACCATAAAACTCCAAGTTCCATGAAGAATTGATGATATCAATGTAATCTGAACAAAAGCCATGGTGATTAAATCTGTAAAGCATAGAAAGGTTTGAAACAGATCAATTGATCGCTCCATAATGAACTTAAAAGCTTGAAAGGGAACCAGCCAAAGTAGGATAATATAGTTTTATTTTTTAAGAAACCCTTTATACAAAAATGTCAGATACAAACCAGTGGCCCCCTGAATAACAACCACAAGTAATTATCTGCACGTGCTACATAAAAATCATGTGGCCCAATGAACAAGTGTGACAGGGTCTCATTTCAAAATCTTTCAGTTTTCTATCACCAAATACGTCCAAACACGAGCTACTTCTCAAAAGTTCAAAACTTTTTAATTAAATGAGAACTAACACTGGATTTATAGGGTCTGCCACCATCAACTAAAAAAGAGATTTACAGTATTAATTTACAAGTAAAGTTTAACCCTTTAAATCATGTTCTCACTCAGTAGATTGCAGCTGTGATGGCAACTGCATATCTCATCCATATACAACCTCTGGGATTAAAATGAGTACTCAATTGTAACCATATAGTTACCATTCAAGTGGCATTGCACATCAAACCTGGAAAGTAGTATAGAAGATAATATAACAATCCACTAACATGCTCATAAGTATACCTTCTCAGTGCCAAGATATTGGACTATATTGTCATGCTGGAATTGACTCAAAAGCAAAATCTCCTGAACCAACAAATGGAAAATATAAGCGTTAAAAAAAATCAAGTATTTATACAAGACAGTAAAAGAAAATGTCATCCAATATGAAGCATACAAATCTGACTCACACTAAATAAAAATCTGCCAAAGGATCAGAAAAAAATTACATTAACCTACCTGCTCAAGTTGATAAATACATTGCTTCCCTTGGCTTCCTTGATCAAGTAAAGAAACCTCCTTTACAGCAAAAAATAACCCATCACTGCAAGATGGGGAACATCATAAGAGATGACATAAGAAATAAATTAATCCTTCCTTCGATTCAACAAAAGACAATTTTTTCCCCCTCTAGAAGAGGAATTAAATGGACACTGGTTATTTAAATTAATAAAGGAAACAAAGATAGCAGGTAGAAATGGAAAAGTAGATGACATGCACTCTTTCAGTTAGACAAACAGGGATACCCAGCAATCGTGTTATTTTGGAGAAATTTACACTTAATACACAAAACTGACGAGAAACTGGCAAAATAGATTGCTGAAGGACAAAGGGCCTTAGGCATCTATTTACAAGTTAGGATGGTTAGCGCAAATATAGTCCTACCAATTTTTTTGATCAAAGCCCCAACCAAATGCATTCTGCTTTCTCCCATTTCCAGTTGGAAGTAATTAGAACCAAGATCTCTATCATGATTCCAGCTTCTATCTATATTAAACAAACTATATTCACATTTTTCTTAGCTCGTAAAATCATTTGCGCTGTTAGCTTCACTAACTCATTAAGATGCACAAGATAATCAATATAATAAATAACTCTTACTCCGTGTAGCCTTCATAGACAGTCCCAAAAGATCCACTCCCAAGGATTTCTCCCTTTTGCCAAGAGTTGATGCTGCGCCTATATGTAGCACTTGGTGAAACACAACAGACAGATGCAGCCATCAAATTTAATGAATTATCAACGGTGTCATTTTCATCATTTGACGAATCCGAACAAGATTCTGAAACAATAGCCTGATTGCTCATACTCTCCAACTCTTGAGCATAATTTTGATCCGCTACCCCATTCTCCACCTTACTCTGCTTAGAGCCATTTAAACCCCTATCATCCGGAGGACCAAAAGCCCTGAATAAATCCCATGTTGAACTAGTGTTGTCCACAGTCCTGCTTGAAACAACAGGCGGAGGAGCCAATTTAGGCGGCCTGAGACCTCTAATAACTTCATTGCACAAATTATCATCTCCACAACCATCCGTTCCGGCGACTTTCAAGTAGAGCAATTTACCATCTCCGTAATCATCTTTTTCACTTGTTTTACCAACAATAGCATCAATTTGAGCTAATTCGGCACAGTCGCTGTCGCACTTAAGCTGATCTCTAAGAACGACCGTAGCAGAAAAACTCTCGGCTAACTGATCGTTATCACCGAAATTATCACGGAACCTGGAACTCCTAATTTGGGCCGAAGGAGAAGAAACTTTCCTAGCTTCCCAAGCGGCGACCGGAATCGAGAAATCGTCAGGTCCAGAAAGCCCTAGCGACCGACAAATCAGATCAAACTCGCCTTCAATTCCTTCAATTCTAAAGCTAGTCCGCTCAGACAGCTGGCGCGGGTCCAGATATCGTCCCCGGTGGGTCGATGACTCGTCGAATGAAGACGACGTCGAAGGCGAGTCCGACGCATCATAATCGATGTTCTTGGTCGCGTTTCTCCGATCAAGCTTCCGTATACTTCTCTTCTGCTTCACTGCATAATTCATGCCTCACCTATAAATTCCTCCCTCCAGAAAATCAAGCATAAATAGGAGCAGAGGTTGAAGAGGTAGAGATGATGAAATGGTGACGGCGACGCTGAGGATGAGTGAAAGAAGAAATTCAGAAGAGACGGCGGTGACTCGGAGAACGTCTTATAAAATGGCAGCTAGCAAAGTAAACGGGTTTAATGGGTTTCTTTCCCATTATTTCTGCTGGTGCTGGTGCTGGTGCTTCTGCTGGTACTCCTCTCATAATTAATTTAACACTTTCTTTTTGAATTTGACGAGTATAGTTGATAAAGACGAAAAAAAGTGCAAAAAGGCAAGTGGAGGGAAACAGTAGAAAGTGAATGGGTGGTGCCACGTGGCCAGTTGACGAGAATAAAGGCCAGTTGGGACTGCCCAACGCCAACAGCCAGCGGCCAAGGACAGAATCTGGGCTATGAGCATGCACAAGCGCCTAAGAGGCCCATTTAACTAGTGCTAATTGGGCTTTTGTTTAATGAGACAATCTGGGAACTATCTCCATCCATCCTCCTTGTTAGGTTTACCGGATTTACGACAGCCCATGCGTGCAATTTGAGTCAATAATCCAAAAACAAACTAAAAGGATGATTTTGTTCGAGAACAATACAAAAATTGATAATTCAAAATCATAATCTATAATTAATTAAAAGTCGAAATAGATGGGAAACATATATATATGTATGTATGTATATATATATATATAAAGAAGAGGAGAATGTAGAATTATAATAAATACATAATACATTCATTAGTGGAGCATTGGATACTTATCAAGGGTTTGGGCAATTTTCCAAATTTCATGAAAAAAAAATAGACTAATATAGTTCCTCGCACTTGAGGTGTGATGTTATTCATCATCAAACTCGTCTTCAAACTACCTTGACTTGCATGATATAAAATTATAAATTACCATATGGCTACGTGAATCCACATTATTCATCATTTTTCCTAAACTAGTAAACCTTTTTGACATATTTGCACATATATTATATATATATACACACACACACGCGCGTACATAAATTGTATGCATCTACAATTTATTATCTTTGGTGTTTGTTAGTTTTTTTTTTTTTTTTTTTTTACTTTTTCCCCCATGAATTTTAGGCATCTTCTCTGCAGTTGACTAAACAAACCTACATCCAACATGATAGAATAATTTTTATGTACATCATTTGATTGACGTTTAATTCACTTACCTTCATGCGTAAAAGGACAGCACGAAGTTCCGTGTTACCATAAGACATGATGGTACTTGTATTCTATTTTCCTTTTTCTTAATTTGTGTAGAATAAATTATCAAACCCCAAAAAAAAAAAAAAAAAAAAAAACTCCGACTTAGCTATATTGCTTACCAAGTTGGCCAATGTTGCTTGATTCAATTTGTAAAGAAACAAAAAGTAAATACATAAATGCGGTAGAATTTCTTTGAGTTATATTCAATGCGGGGGGCAAGTGACTAGACTAATGTTTTTCCTCTCACATTTATTTACAGTACGTGCAACTGCTATTGATGAAGTGCTCGATAATTATTTGTAACGCAATCAGAACTATAGAACAGCAACATTTTGAATTGCGAACCCCTGTCCGTACACAACTGATTCCTTACCATTTGAAGAGATCATAAGTGACGTGGAGTAACTGAAACTAAAAGCCACCGGACAATTTCTACTAAATTCTGAACCACTGCCTCTGTCGTGAGGCTTGATAGGGTGGGAGATCCTTTTTTTTTTTTTTTTTTTGTCACAGGGATGTTCGGGTCAATTCTTACAGGGTCCGACTAATTCTCTGCGGTCCGGTCCCGACACCCCAACCGGGCCCGAGCACGTTAAGTGCGCATAATATGATAGAGTGGGAGATCAAGTGTTCAATTTTTACTTTTCACCGATTGTCACAATACGTGACTTTTCTAAAATATTCAGATGAGTGCACAGTGCATCAAACTGATCGGATTTGTGGTTCAGTTTCCATTGATCCCCATAAGTTCAGTAGGATCTTCCTTTTAAAGTAGTAAGATAATATAGACAAGATGATGATGACAAAAAAAAAAAAAAAAAAAAATTCCACTAAAGTCTGAGCAAAGATTTATCCTATTAGTGTTTCTTTTTTTGAACCCATAATTCTAGTTCCACATTTGAGATAAAGAAGTTTTAGATGAGGAGCTGAGTCAGTTGCCAGTTGGTGTCCAATTTGCTTACGGTGCAGACAACCACACTGCTAACACGTTATTAATTTATTATACAAGGACATACTTTTGGGAAATTTCTTTGTTTTTTGGTCAAATACTTTGCTACTTTTTGGAAAGTGTAGATGAGATGAGGTATTCAGTATTCATTCTTGAGATATTTACCATCTGTTAAGGCACATAATAATAATAATTAAATAATAATAATAATAATAATAATGTTCCATGGACGGGTCAATTTATACCGCCAGGGTATTTCTTTTTTTTTTTTTTTGATAATGCCAGGGTATTTCTCTATAACTTAAGCAATAAGTAAAAACTAAAGAATCTAAGGTAGAAGTGCAGAGAAGCATGTAATTGGTGTAGATTATAGGTTGCTCACTAAACTACTCCATAAGCACAAGAAGTGACAAAGGTGCAAAATCATTTGGTTGGACTTGGAGCGTTGTTGAAAGTTTCAAAGCCAACTAAACAAGGAATGACACGATGAGCTGCAAAACCAAACAAATGAGCCGTAGATTAACCATAGGTACCCTTAGCAAGTTAACATCAACAACAAAACTGCTCAAGCAAGCAATTTTAGAACAATAAGTAGAATCAATCTCGAGCGTCCACATTTTCATCCTTAATTAATTTCAATTTGAATCGAATATCATTTTTTTTTTGTACGTGACATATATTTAAGGATGATACGCTGTGAGTATATGCACTACGCTGCGAGTATATACAAGATAAACTCTAATAACTATTCATTTTATTAGATTTAAGACTTCTAAATTTCTAAAATTTAAGTATATTCATCATTGTTTTCGTTTAAACCTTAAACACTAATTTTACACCAAGGAAGTAGAGTAAAAAAAATATATATATATACAAGTTTTGGATTTCGGTTGCATAATTCATGCTAAACTTACAAAAATTCCACCATTCATCGGAAACCATTTGCTTAATTTCTTTTTTCTCAATGACACAAGTGATTTGAATTTTAAATAATTAAATTTAGTACAATTTAAGAGTTCAAAATACTTGTTTCCCCAACTCACCGTACTCAAAAATAGGGATGTCGAATTCCTTAGTTTAAGTTGAAATAAAATACAGGAAACCTTAACTCTTTTTTTTTTTTTTTGGTTGGAATCCAAAAGATAAAAAGTTTCTTCGTATTCACATGATTTATAATATAAAACATCACAGCATTTTACCTGCTCAAAAATATATAAATACATATCAGTCTTCATTGTTTCTCTCTTTCTCTCCTGTGTCACACGAATACACAATACACAGATAAAATCTTTCTTTCGTCTTCCCCAACAACAAAGCCCTCCCAATCCTTCTCCCGGCGTCTCTCTCTCTCTCTCTCTCTCCATTTACCACTACTGCAACTTTCTCTCTCTAAAACTACCAAAAGCCTCCGCCAAATATTGCATAATACTACTATATTCTTCCCTCTTTTGAAAAACAAAGAAGGTGAACACAACTCTTCCTGGGCTTTCTTGTTCTATCCTTCCAGAAACTCCCATAGCCTGAGAACGGCAGAAAACAACAAAGGCGGCGTCTGCCCAGACCCAAAACGGCGCAGTATCGTTCTTTTACCAGACTCTTTCGGGGTATACACATCAGTTTTTTCCTTAATTGTCAACAGCCCGGCTGTTACTTTGTTAACGAATTTAGGCACGATAATCTGAAATTTTCTTATACATTTTTCCTGGTATAACTGGACTGTTATTGTCCTTAGGGTTTTAAAGAGGGGATATTTATTTCTTTTGATCATATTGGTGCCTAGGGTTTGATTATTTTTGCTATTCTCTTCATTGGGTTTTAGTTTCCCCCAAGAAGGAATCGTTATTGTGGTTGTTTTGCATGACGGAAAGGCCCATTACTGTCTTGGTTGTGATTCAGGGTACTTGTTATTTTGTTTTTGGGGAAATATGGCGGCCTTGAGAAGCCCTTGTTGAATATCAAACAGTTGGCCTTGGGCACTGATATAACAGATAGATAAAGGAGTTTTTCTTGTTCTTGGTTTTTGAAACCTAGTCGAGCTATTGTCCACTCGACTGGCTTACACTAAATACATAGGTGGACAGTGCATAGAGGCGGAACCCAGCTATTGTTAATAGAACAGTTCAGATTCTTTTGTTATATTGTAGCCATGGAAGGATTGAGATAAAGATGTTGTGCTGACAATTCTAATAATTTGGTTGTTAAAGATAAGCCATGCGTTTGAGGGGCTTTTGGGGTTAGAATAGGCTGAAATTGGTGTTGCATTTTTTAGAATTTTACAAAGACAGTTAGGATTGTCAGGGGAAATGTGGTCGGACATGCGGAAGCTGTTGGGAATTTAAGAGAAGTTGGTTTTTTTCCTTTTAGTTTCATGAACATGTGCTGTGTCAGCTATGGAAAGAAGTGAACCCTCATTAGTTCCAGAATGGTTGAAAAGCAGCGGAAGTGCAACTGGAAGTGGGGCAACATCCCATCCACTTTCACCATCAGGTAAAGTTTTTGTAAGCTTTTGTTTAGTGATTTGTTGTTCTTAAATATAAGTATTTTATGTAATATGATGTCAATATCTTAGTTTTGTTTGTTATAGATGATCATGCTGTATCAAAACTTGCTAGAAACAAGTCCTCGGTCAATCATAATGATCATGAAATAGGGCGATCATCTGTTTCCGATCGAACTTCCGCATCATATTTTCGCCGGAGTTCCAGTAGTAATGGTTCTGGTCAGATGCAGTCTTACAGTAGTTTTGGGAGGAATCACCGTGGTAGGGATTGGGATAAGGACCTGTATGAGCCTCGTGATAGAGATAACTTAGTTGTTGGAGGCCATAAGCACCGGGATTATTTAGATCCACCCGTCAATAATTTTCCTGGCAATTTTGAGAAGGATGGATTAAGGCGTTCTCAGTCAATGGTTTCTCGGAAGCGCAATGAGATTTGGCCTAAAAGATCAATAGCTGACTCAAATTCTGCCAGTAGAAACAAAAGTACTGATGGAAATAGCCTGCTTGATAAGGGCGATTCAGTTGGCACTGTACACAAAGTTGTATTTGAACGAGATTTTCCTTCCCTTGGATCAGAAGAAAGACAAGCAACTTCTGAGGTAGGAAGAGTCCCTTCTCCAGGATTAAATACTGCCATTCATGGTTTGCCAATTAGTGCCTCAGCTATCATTGCTGGGGATAAATGGACTTCAGCTCTGGCAGAGGTTCCTGCAATTGTTGGAGGTGGCGGTACTGGACTTTCACCTGGGCGACAAGCTTCGCTGCCTAGTTCTCCTGCTTCTTTGCCCTCAAGCACTTCCGCTGGTCTCAATATGGCTGAAACTGTTGCTCAGGGTCCTCGTGTTCAAGCTGCTCCAAAGGTACCTTTGAAGCTTCTTTGTTTCTCAGGCATTCTTCAGATTCTTTGTTGCTTATGCTATTTCTTTCTATAATCCAGATAACTTCCGGAACACAAAGGCTTGAAGAACTGGCTATAAGACAGTCTCGCCAATTGATTCCAATGACTCCATCAATGCCTAAACCGTCGGTAAGAGTTCTTTACTTGACGTTAGAATGCTTGGTTATTTATATTTCTTTCTGATGATTGCATTGCTTTTGTTATATTTTGTTTATCTTCTCTAGCTATTATTTTAATTCATCTCTTAATGTTTTGTCCGATGAGAGGATTCATTTTGAGAATGCCCACATCTCTTGGTCACAGTGATGTTAGAAGGGAAGTGTGTGATAGATTCCATTAGTTGCAAATTAGTAATGAGATGGGAACTAGAAGATTCTGTGGCTGTCAGATTCAGGTTATGCTTTATTTCTTGTTTCACAAGTTCGGCAAATTATATAAAGCCGTCATGCTTGACAGCCTGTATGTTTATAAGTCTGTTCAAGAGTAATTCACATGTACCTGTGTAGTAGCTATAAGGACAGTATAAACTTGGGTACAACTTGGAATATAGAGGTGACAGGGGACTACAGGAAGTTGTAGCTTTATACATTACTCATTTTTTCTCCTTAATTTAAGTAGTTAGCCGTTCTGAACTTTGGTGTGTAGTAAGATATGTTTTACTTTAAGTGGTAGCCTGTGCAATGGATTTTCTCATGACACATTAATTCCAAGTCCATTAATCACTGTTAAGTTTGGTTTTTGGTGAATGGACTTGGAATGAATGTGTCATGAGAAGATCCATTTCCAGTATCAACAGGTGTCTTAAAATAAGGTCGAGTCAGCTGTGGTGAAGTGATTGTTGATTGATATGTTCTATTTCTTTTATCCCAAATTCAGCATTTTATTTTCCTTTTGTACAGAAGCTAGGGGTATTTGTGCTGCATATCTGAGTGCTCATCATGTGGATTGGCAGATTTTATTGTGTGAATGGACTTCATAGAGCTACTTTTTGGTGCAGGCTTTAGAGAAAAATTGAAGAGGCCTAGATTAGAAAGTGAAAACCTATGAAATAATTTAAGCCAAGAGAAAAGTATGATGAGTTTGGCCATAAAAAGTGGCAAAATATCCTAAAGGATTAATTAGACACAAATGACACATAGCTAAATTTTTAAAGTGTGCACGATTTTCACATCTAGGTGTCAACATGGACAAGGTAGGTTTGCTCTATTTGTTGTCATTCGTAGAATCCTTACTTCTACCCATTAGATTTTTTCCTTGACATTTATAGCATAGCATGTGGAGCCACCCATTTTTTGATAGTATCAATGTTTTGATCTTGTACATTAGGAAAAAAAAGTATAATTTTTTTTTAAAATTTTATTCAGTTAATATCATTGTTGTCCTCCAAGGTGATAACATATCTTCAGCACGTTGTTTTTTAACACAGCAGGAAAAGATGCACTAAAGTTCACTAAATGACGATCAAACCCATGGAAATAGAATGAGATGGCTCTTTTTTCTTTTTGTTTCTTGGAATGAGATGGGAACTGTAAGGAAAAAGCAAGGGAAGTGGTTATTCAATTGGTTTTTTGGTTGTTTCATTAAGTCCGTGCCCATTCCCATGTTTGTTTATGGTTTGTGGAGGTGTGGTTGCTAAGGAAATTTTCCATTTCTTTCTTTTCGCTTACCAGTATTGAGTGAGGATGTAAATAATTGGAGCCCAGCTCACCTTTTATTGGCCCACTATGCAGAATATTTGGTGCTTATAATGTTTTGTCCATAGTCCTCCATTTATTAGCTGTAGAACCCGTTCCTAATATGAAATGAAAATGAACTATAAGGAAACATACTCAATGGGAAACTGTCTAATATTATTGTTGTTGTCATTGTCTTTTTTGTTGTTGTTATAATTTTGTTAATGGAAGTTATGATTTGATCTATGTAGATTTTTCACTAAGATGGTATTATAGGAGGATTGCTTTAGGTGGTTTGAATGCTATATTTAGTCCACCTACTACATGCATTTGAGGTCAATGTTTGACACCTTTGTTTCAGATTTTGAATTCTTCTGATAAAGGAAAAGCAAAAGCTGGACAGCCGCAGCATCCAGTTTCATCTCCTCTTCTGAGTCCTTCATTGCGTGGCGGGCCTGTTAAAACAGATGCTTCAAAGACAAGTAATGCTGGAAAGCTTCTTGTTCTCAAGCCTCCAAGAGAGCGGAATGGTGTGTCTACCGCTTCGAAGGATACCTTGAGCCCAACAAGTAGTACCAGGGCAGCAACTTCAGGCATTGCTGTTGCGACATCGGTGACTGGATTGGCTACCTCAAGGGGCCCTGCAATCAATCCTGTTTCCCCTGGTGCTGAGCGCAAGCATGCCCTTCCGATGTTGGAGAAGAAACCGAGTTCTCAAGCTCAGAGTCGAAATGACTTTTTTAATCTTATGAGGAAAAAATCTATGCCGAGCTCTTCTTCTGTTGCAGACGCTGGTTCTGCTGTGTCAGCCTCGACTCTTGATGAGCCTGGTGAACTAGAAGTTATCCCTGCTCCTGTTATTCATGAGGACGAAGATGTGCCATCATTAGACCGCCTGAATGGTTGCCAGCATACTGAGAATGACTTGTTCGGCATCCAGTCAAGATCTCTTCCACTGTTTTCAGAGGAGGAAGAGGCTGCATTTTTACACCAACTTGGTTGGCAGGAAAATGCCGATGAGGATGGTCTTACGGAGGAGGAGATTAATGCTTTCTTTAGGGATTTGAGTAAGGTACGGTATGGTTGTAATGGGTCCAAGAATTAAGTATGCTTTTAGTAGTCAAGAGGAGGTTGTGGATAGGAACTCCTCTTTAACTTGCATTGAACAAGCTAGCTATGTGTGCCCTAGTTTCTTTAATATTAAACTACTATGTAATTTTCTTGGCAGTATATGAATTCAAAGCCGTCCTCAAAAAGTTTACAAGGAGTGCAACCGAAGTTTCCGTTGCTGCTCAGCTCACACGGTGCTATTGGTGCTATTTCTTCTGGATCTGACTCGAAGTTGGAGTCTTGATTTTACTGAACTAGTGCTGGTTTTAATGGAATTAAGTTGGGGAGGCATTTTTAAGGATTTTTGACTTTTTTGTTCTTTTCTAGAGTATTCAGATGGAAAATCGCGAAATTCAGGTAGCTACTGCAAGAAGAATCCATGCATTTTGAGGGAAGTGAATGGTAGGAATAAGAAACAGGTGGTCGGGTTCTGATGATGACTTACTGAAATGCTGCTTTACCTGCTATAAGATCTTAGAAATTTTGTGAGCTAGGACTTGGGATGAGAAATATAGGAATAGGTTACTGTAATGCTGCTGCCGCTGCTGCTGAGCAGCAGCAAAATGTGGGTAGATCAGTTTTGAGTTTTGAGGAAGGGTTAAATCCAAATTGATAAGATATGGTTTGTTTATTGGGGGTTAGAAAGGGGAAAAGAAGAAAGAATAGTTTTTGGGAATCTTCACTTTCTTTTGATCTTATCCGCAACTGTTGATTATATATTATCTAAAGTTAATGCATGGAGAAGGCGAAGCATTAGAAGGGTTCATGTAAGTGCCGTCTCCCTCTCTCGATTTCGTCTGTTTATAAGTCTACAATTAGTTAGTGTTTGATATTTTTGATAAAAGTGCAAGCTTTTCAATGCCATGCCGGGCCGCTGCATAGAGAGGTTAAATGTGGTGTGTAAACATAATGGAGTGGAATGGAAAAAAGAGGAGAATGATGGTAAAAAGCTAGTACTGGCATTTTGCTCTTAATCTTCTGGAAATTTTCAACAGAAAATATGAAACTGGGCTAGCCCAATCTTTTGATCCGTTGCCACAATTACCTTGCGACTCTGGTCACTTGCAGGCCAAGTTGGGTCTATCGTCAGAACACCAAATTCTTCTGTTCAGTTGCTTTATGACGGAGAAAAGACCTTTAATTCCCCGCCAGTTAAAAATACGAATTAAGATCTGGTCCAAAATAATGGCTAGACGTGCCGCGGACTGGGAAGTGTCGGGGTCCCTGAAACCCAACTTATGAAACGAAACTTGGAAGATGGCAGCAAATGGCGACGATCCAAAACGTTTCTTCGTCACTCGAAGGTTTGCATTCATTCCATGTGCAACTGCAAGTGCTCTTTGGATCGAAATTTGATATTGGCAAAAAGCGTAGAGAGGTCTAAGGCAAGACGAACCAGTAGTGTCGGGTCAACTATACTTTCTCTCTTTCTTTATGCAAAATACTACTCTAACATATCTCAGTCCCCAAGAATTGATTGGTCCTTGATTAACTCCCACTTCTTTTTTTTTTTTTTAATTATATAATTAAAAAAAGAAACTGAATACTAGGAGTCTTTCCATATCCCCTTTTTTCTTTTAGCGAACTGCATATGTGCTTTATAATTTTTTCTGAATTTTTTTTACTCTCTGTTTTACTGGAATAACTCGTGATTTTGAGAATTTTAATGTATAAAATAAGGATTTAAAATGGGTATGGAAGAATATTTCTCAAGCAACTTTAATTTGAAATAACAATAAAAAAAGAGTCCATGCATTTTTTTGTTTTTTGTTTTTTACACATATGACTCCAAATAAGAGAAAATACTTTACAACTGTAAGAAATTAAAAAAGGATGATCATATTCGTTGATGTAGCTAGCGTCTGCTCATTCTTGCGGTCGTCATGTTGACAAAACGATGCCGAAAATAAAGGAAGATCAAGTCATCTGGAATCATATTAAGCCGTGTCAGACAAGTTGACTAGAACAGTTTAAAAATGCACATGAATACAAATATGATATTCTGGGTGGTGACGAAAGGGAATGGGTATGAAAGATACCTCCATGATATGAAACTATAGGATTATTAATGTATCATGCTTAGAACAGGCTATGAATCACGCTATTGACTTCACTTGGAGTTTGGATTGCATTTGAAAGACGGATTGACTTCCTTGCCCAAAAATGGTTTCCTTTTTGTCCTTTTTTTTTGTTTCCTAACATGCTTGCTGCCTATGAATATAAATCTAGCTTGTGCCAGAACAATAATAATTGTTTGAAATCTACAAAAAAAAAAAAGCCTTTCTTTACTGTATATAGGACAGGACAGGACAGTATTATTTATCCAATGGGACTTTTATACATACCATGCCAGTACATAGATATCAGCCATTTTTGCCCAACCTGTCATGTTGCCATGTCTTGTGCGGTGGAGGAAGAAAAAGGAGAGGAGCCAGCATGGTGGCTTGACTTCTATCTTCCATATGGTGAAATGGTCAAGCTCAGCTCTCTCATTCGATGTATGAGATGAAACTATTTGATGTTGAAGCGGACATACAGACGCACGACGCCATACAACATTGGTCAATCCCGCACTACAAAAGTCATGAACTTGGCCGTTAGGTACGCCACATTGGGAGAGTCTATGAATTTTCCTTGGAAATATTACAAAGGACAAATCTGTTTAACCCCGTGAAAATAAACAAATCGTTTATCTAAATGAAGGCAGGAAATTGATGGCAACGCAACGTTTTACGGACTATTTATAGTCTTTGAGAAATTAATGATATCCTCTCTTCCAATGGGCTTTTATTCATTTGGTAAAATGTCTTTTCACCAAGCAACTTGACAGGTTTTAGAGTGGACACATCACCTTTTACTGTCCGAGTACTTGACAGGTTAAACAAAGAATCTTTTTGCTTAGAAGACGCTTAAGTATTTAACCAACCAACTACCTTCAGAGAGCAGTTGCATTTAACCAACACCTTTAAAGCCTAAGTATTTAACCAACCTCTTGGATGCAGTCAAGGCATCAAATCCTTTGATTTGCATCTTTTTTGCAGGATAAGTTTCACCAGCCGGTTTGGTTTGGGTGCAGAAACACCGATTTGGTCCGATGACGGTTCAATCTTCTTCGAATTTTTCATTAGTCCATTTGGATCCACGCATCCCCTCCCTCCTAGTATAGAGTAGGAGCAAGTATAATATAGAATTTATCGCATCAACAAAAAAAAAGAAAAAAAGAAAAAAGAGCAAAGCATAAGTATAGTGTCATATGAAAGTTGTTGAATTCAGATTTGGAGTTAATTTCAACCAATACTTGATTGTTTGTAATCATACTTTCTCTTGGATTATCTCCCTCGCTTAGCTGATAATGTAGGTAATTGAGTCGTGGCCAATTTTACACACATACAAGGACATATGATATAGGGCTTTGGGCGTATAAATACAGAACCTACACTCGAGAAAAAACTAACGATTCTTTATCTTATGAAACGTCTTTTCCAGAGAGCTGATTTTCAAAAAACACTACTGCTGTCTTTTGTTAAACATATTAATTTTGGATTTCAATATTATAATCTTATTTGAAAATTAGATTTCTCGACGCACCACACTTTCCTGGAGGGTTCCCGGTACAAAGTGCAATGGGGATCTCCGCCAGTTAATTTATTGCTGGATTTTTTAGGGACTTGCACGGTTCCACTAAGATGGCTCATCATTTTTAATTAAGGCCGGCTAGATCCATAGGTATTTATATGATGAAGTATCTAAAAAGAAGGATCAGACCTTGGTCAAGAAGAAGCTCAAGATCGAGAGTGGAACAACCTCCTTGGTTAAGTAGACAATATGTATATGTGTGCATGCATGAGAGATAGAGAATTGGAATCGATTTACAAACTATGAACTGTTTCCTGGTTTTGTTTCTTTCCAAGTGCTCATTGGACTGTCTTATATATAGCATAGAATAATCAACGTGGGAATTTGCTGCGGCGACGCTTGCTCTTCCTCTAAGTCCACGCTCACACATCTTTTCCTGTGAAAGTCGTCTCTTTCCATCCAACTGCTACTAATTAATCAAGAGAGTGGGATAGACAGATTTCAACGAACTCTTGCTTCTTCTTGAATCTCAGGTTTTTTTTTTCTTCTTCTTCTTCTTTCTGGTGGGGTATTATTTTTTTCTTTTAATCATGTGATGAGCAATAAATATGGTACGTAGATAATCCGATTAGAGGATGATTTGGTGTTATACGTATTTGTGTAAGTGAGCCTTCTCTTTCTCCATTGTCACTTCCTCTTCCTGTTACTAGCAGTAGAACTCTTTCTTGAATTTGGGATTTTTATTGGTCAGATCAGATTCATGCTTCAACAGCCTAGCTAGCTCGTGCTTTTTGAAGTTTAATGGTCAACAGGCATGGAGATTTATCCACCAGATCAACCAGTCCAACTAAAACATGGATACGAATTGCATGAAGACGTGATAGACTTGGGATTTATGCTCAAACCAAACGTGATTGATTAATAATATTAAGCCCATTAAGACTACTTTGATCAACAAGATTAAACAACTCAAGATGATAACAGTTAACTGCATTTGGACTCAAGCCAAATGATAGCAATTAATTAACAACGTACTCAAGATGATGGACTTGGATATATTCACACTCAAACCAAATTCTCATCAAACGTTAGAAGCTTATACTGATCAATCCCAATGTCAGTTTGCAATTTTTAGGTTCCTAAAGGAATAACGCAGTAATTAAGAATTTAATTTAAAAATCTTTATCATATATACTTCGACGTACCAATTGCTTAAGCTCCCATAATAAGCTCCGAGCCGGAAGAAATCAATGCATCTCGATCAGGTTACATGCACAGCCATCTCAGAATAACTGCATAATCTTGTTTAGTTCATGTCTTCTCAACATTGGAGGAGGCAGCTAAGTTAATTAAACAAATGACATCTTATAATTAATCAGAAAGCGTGGAATGGTGTGTGAGGGTATCCCAGTTGACAATTTCATGATCTGATCCCAAGGCCCTTAATTTTTATCCAGCTGTGGGATTTCGTACAGGGCTCGAATTCCCTAATTAAATGGATGAATGACGTCAGAACTTTCCTCCCTGATTTCCCTTTTAGCCTAACAAGATTTGAATCCTTGATCCATCAAATCCTTGATCCATCTGCATTAGAGAAATACCAATATTGAGTATATAAATTATGTGCTGGCGGCAGACTTTGTGTATGTATTGGATTATTTGCAAATTGCTTCAAATCATTACCAAAAGAACAAGGGAAAAAAAAAAATCTTCACTTACACATCCATAAGACTAGATAAAATTTTCCGTGAGAATTGTATCTCTGTTTATTTGTCATATTAGAAAATTGCCAACATAATATTTGTTCCTTGTAGACAGAGGTAAATGTGGTGTGCTGTGTGGACTATTGTTGCCAGAGCAGAAGGGGCAAAGACCGAGTCTAGTGTTTAATTCTTGCACATATTTAATAAATGGTACAACGAGAAAAGTGGAAACTCCATTACAACTATTTCTTTTGCAGTCACGACTAATCAAAGACAATTGATATAAAAAGACGCATCCCTAATTCTAACAAAACATGAAAGTTACAACTTTTTATTTACAATAGATTTATATTATATATATATATATATATAGAGAGAGAGAGAGAGAGAGAGACTACACTATCTTGGTCTATAATTCAACAAATAAAAATAGGGCTGAAAATAAGTTTCAACCAATTCTACAAAGGTATGTTTAGCATTAATTTGAAAATTAAAAGAAATGTTTGAACTTGACTTGTATTTGAAAATTTTTTGAAAAAAACTAATCGAGTTTGGCATTTTATTTACCTAGATGTATATTAATGGAAAACTTGGTTTGGCTTATCAAAGCATCGAGTTCAAACATATACAATCAATTATGATGAATCAGGAATGTGATTAAAATCCATTATGCCTATTCAAGATGCAAGAATATTACTATATGTTTGTTATTTTGAGTTAAAGAAGGAAACTATAGGTATATTTTTATGAAATTTATTTGTCTTATATATTCGTGAACATGTCGAGTTGAATATTGTGAAAATTGTAATTGATTTGTTAATATTTTTGAGTTTGAAATCATGTTTAGGCTTGAATTGATATCTAAACAAACAAACTTCAACGAATTTGGGTCAAATCGATTACCAAACTGCTTATAGGATAAAACCCCATGTAGCAATATGGTAGTAGTTCTTGTTAGGGGCACTTTAGTGATTATACAATCTAGGTAAATATAATGCCGCTTGTATGAGTTATTATTATTCTTGTACTTGCTTATGAAAATATTTATGGTGTGATCAAAGATCCAGTTAAAAAGTCAAAACTAAGATGCGTCCTTGTATGTCTAATTCTAATTATACGTCTTAGAGACGAGGGAATTGACTTCGGTGCCTCAAAAGAAGCACAGAGAAAATTAAAGAAAGACAAATAATTAAAGCAACAAAGAAAGGGATAGGCTAGCTAGCTGCTGCAAGGAAGTTTATACTACTTCTCATTTGTTTTCCATGGGACCAGAAGAAACTGGAATGGAAATTGATCTATCACTCAAATTAGATGCTCAACGTGAAGAGAGAACAACAGAAGATCAGGATGACCGTCATCGCCAAGAAGTAGGAAAATTTCCAGCTGAAGGAAAAAGAGAAACAGAAGTTGAAGAAGAAGCCGTTGATCAAGAAGGTCATACAACTGTGGATAATTCCGTATGTGATGAAACTATGAAGACAGAAGAGGTATATCTCGTGTTCTTTGAAACCCCGACCGCCATCTTTATTTCTGACTTTCATGCATGTGAATTCACTGTAGAACTGCGTGTAAGAGTTCATCTGAATCCCCTTAACCCCACATCCTCAATATAAAAGAAATTAAAGATTATACGTGTATCAGTCTTGATCCAATCCAATAATTAACAATCTGAACTACTATAGATGTTTGAAACTTTGTACCGTTAGATATCGGTATTGCAGCTGGAGATGGACCGCATGAAAGAGGAAAATAAGGCATTGAGAAAGGCAGTCGAGCAAACTATGAAAGATTACTATGATCTACAAATGAAATTTTCTGTTGTCCAACAAAATATTCAAACCAAGGTAACATCCCCAGTGGAGTACTATTTGATTTTAAGCATCTAGATAGCCGAGGGATTTTGTTTTTATTCATTAATTTTGATGGGTTTCCTTTGATTGTTATAGGATCCAAGAACTTTTCTTTCGCTTACGGGTAATAATAACAGCCCCAGTCATGAAGAGCAAAACAAAGGAAGTCCAAGATTTTTAGAAATGAATCATCAAACACCGCCATCTACAGCTCAAGAAGATGATGCGAAACAACGTCATGAATTAGGGCTGTCGTTGACGCTGCAAAGCAGTAGTACAAGCCAAGAGAAAGAAGACGAATACATGGGAAATATTGAGAAAAAGGAAGATACCCCAAAAGCATTAATTACACCAATGCAAAATAAGCTACAAAGGAGCAGCAGTTTAGGAGGAGGAATCTCCAACCACCTTTCTTCCCCTCCCAACAGAAAAGCTAGGGTTTCCGTCAGGGCCAGATGTGAAGCTGCCACAGTAAGTTTTGATAATTATTTAGCAGCACTACGTATGTTGCTTAGATTTTGATCAAATCTTTTCATGACCTCATTGAGTTCAGAAATGGGAAATAATAAATGTTTTCTTTCATTTCATAGATGAACGATGGATGCCAATGGCGAAAATACGGCCAAAAAATTGCGAAAGGAAATCCTTGCCCGCGAGCCTACTATCGTTGCACTGTAGCACCAGGATGCCCAGTAAGAAAACAGGTAAATATGTTTAAAAGAAGTTCATTTTGAATCTTGAATTCTTTTAGTCCTCATGTACAGTACGTGTATTGTGTTTGTTTGTGTGTGTGTGCTGTGTGTTTTTTTTTTTTGGGGCCCTCCCTTTAGGCCTTCTTAATTTGTCATCTACTGTTAGATTTGTTTATTTTATATGAATGCGTGTACGTATAAGTGTAGGTGCAAAGATGCTTGGAGGACATGTCAATCCTGATCACAACCTACGAAGGAACACACAATCATCCATTGCCTGTGGGTGCAACAGCAATGGCATCAACAGCATCAGCAGCAGCATCATTTATGCTATTGGATTCTAGTAACCCTCTTTCATCAGATGGAATAATGTCCAATTTCAACCGATCAGCTCCATTTCCTTACCAGAGTCCTCAGTTCATAAATCCATCTTTATCTTATGCATCAAACCTGATAAACATTCATCCAAACGACCCGTCTAAAGGGATCGTTCTTGATCTCACGCATAATGTTAATGCTGACGCGAGACAATTTCCCATTGCTAGCTCTTCATCACAGCAACCGAGCCATTCTTGGATGCCTAAACCACTACCAGGGAATTATATTGGAAACAATGCTACTAATATTGTCAGTGATCTTTTCCCTCGTCAACTAGTGGAAGGTGGGATTGGACCTAAAGGCGAAGGAAACAAGTTATTGGCTGAAAATGTAAGTGCAATTGCTTCTGATCCTAAGTTTAGGGTTGCTGTCGCGGCTGCAATTTCCTCCCTCATTAATAAGGAAACCCAAACTACTACCACTAGTCATCCTCCTATGGCACCTTCTTTAATTCCCACAAGAGATGGTGAGGGTGGTGGTACCTCATCAAATAGCAAAAATTGGATTCTTGAATCTCTCTCCACAGGTGGTAAGCCCATTCAAAATTCCCCATGAAAATGAGATGCTGATGTTGATTCATTAAAGTTTTGTTCAAACACAGATTGGAGGATCATACTACTACTGTAGTTGTAGAAAATGTAATACTTACGAATTTAAGACTAGTTTTTTTTTTTGGCTTTTCCCCTATTTTGCACTTTAGTGAACTTGTTAAACTCCATCAATCATCGTGAAAGTAAGTTTGTTTTACCTTTTGATTTTTTTTTTCTTTCTCTTTTATCCATTTGTAGCTCTTCTCAATTAGCTTTATTTGCATTCAGAGAGTGATTTACTTCCTTTCTCTTTTGCCGCTGAAATACAGTTAAAAATGTGAACACCTGCAAATAAAGTCGGTATTGCAATTATGCCGCATTCTAATTTGGTTTCCCACGAAAAGGATCATTTTTTGATTAGCTATAATCTTAACCATATCAAGCTAATATCTACGAGGTCCCTTGACAAATATACTTCGTATACCTTATTTTTCTAGTACTGTTATCTTGAGCAAGAACATAACAGGCTGCAATTTGACTAAGTTCATCCATTCAGAAATGTTTGCAAGTGATTAGGTAACTAGACTGCTATATGTTTATGGTCTACTAATTAATCAATGGCTACATTAATTAGGATTACCATCTAGCTCACCACTAACCCTCATCTAATTTGCTTCACTTTCTAGACCATATATGCCTAGTGCATATTGTACATCTTTCTCAATTTCTCACATTGAACCAGCCTTGATTTGCATGATGAAAGAGGCCCAATGCAAATTCGTTAGAACCTTCAACTAATCGTGATCTTGAGGAAGTATTTAAGATGATAATGGAACCTACAAACCAAAAATGGCTGTCTATCTGTATACTAGTAAATCTTTTAGGACACGTACGTCTTAACTTCAAGCACAATTCCCTCTTTCAGGAGCTTTCATGCTCAGGGCACCTAATAATATTGAAATGTGGTGCGATTTCTGTTATTATATATCAATTCAGATTAGGGAGGCAACATTGTGATAATGGGTAAAAAGTGGAGGCTGATGGGTGCAATGAGCTTTTTCAGCTCTCTGAAGAATGGTACACCAGCGATGGACGTGGCCTATCACCTACGAGGGGAAGAAGATTTTCCCGTAAACAGCCGTAATATATAGTTCATTTAGCTGGCTATGGAAGGAACTACATAACCTTAGCAATTTAAAGCCACTAATTAAAAAGGTTGTTCAAGTGGAATTCAGTATTAATTCAGTAATATTCCCATCCTAGCACTGGCTGCTAGAAGAGGATGTACGGATTTAGGGTGTTGAGTTGCCACCCCACAGCAAAGGGGGAAAAGCTAATGAATGAAATAGGTGAACCATTCATTAACTTCTCTGAATTTTCATGTATAGCTAGTTTCTAACTGGGGTATATGGATCCGAGGAGCTCATTTCTTGTCCCATATGTACCTTGAATTTTAGCTTAGAGCACCAGATAGATAAAACGCATTAAAAAGAAAAAAAAAAGGTGAGTCGAATATCAAATTATAGCATCACATGCCTCCTTTAAATGGTTGGTGTATATCTTGTAAATACCATAAGGTTAAACTTATATTTTTGGCGTATCGTATTTGAATAAGAGATTATTTGAAATAACATCGAACCATCTTCTAACTATCTTCTAATTTGTGGATTAAGAGTAGAGGAATCCAAATGAAGAACTTTAGGTCAACTAGTTAAACACAGGAACGGACACTTGAATTGGTGCAAGTATTTGAAGGCAAAACCCTCAAGAGACTCTCTCAGGAGTCAGCACTTAGGACTGACTGAATTATCTTTGATCACACCAGTTATTGAACCCTTCTGGTGTTTGAAAAAAGATGTATAGAACATTCGACGGATTATTTTCTTGGTAGTGCAAGTTTGGTGCAGCACATTCAACGGAGTATTTTCTTTTAGAACTTCCTCTTTTACTATTGCCTATGAAAAAAAGAAAGCTATTGCCTATGAAAATGAGATAATTTTGGGTGTAATATCTCGTACTCAAACTCATACATCTGCTGAATTGCAAATTAGTGAATTAGGCAAGTGAGAGTCTTTTTTTTTTTTTCATTCATTTTTTGAAGTTCCTCGAAAGTGTTGCTTCCATCTTGACTCTACCGCACGTGTCGTGGGCTAAATTCTCGCAGCGAAAGAGCTGCGTTGCCTGCCTTGAAGTACAATTCTCGTCGAGGCAATTCGACTCTCTCTCAAAATTGCATCACTGTGAGTGGGCTCTGAGAGTACAGCCCAATTATCCTTCAGAAAAATCAGCGAGTTAATTTTGCAGAGCGTGGCCCAAGCCCTCGTGACGGATCATTTTTTGAAAAACTGTCAATAGCAAAATCTGCATAAGTGGAAAGAAATTGCATAGGCGGAAATTAGGCATTTTGTCCACTTCACCAAAATTTAGTTGTTTGTGTGGCTAAGATTTCATTTTTAAAAGCTTTAAAAACAGTAGATACCTGACCTAAATTCCATTCAAAAATTAAAATCGACAAAAAACAAAAAAAGTTGATGTACTGGTCCAATCTGCAATAGGTAGTCTCCCGCAACAATACTCAAAGGCCCAACACCGCTAAGCATATATATTGGTCCAGTTAGTAGGGATCGATCTGCTATGGGTCGCATCCATGATTCATCAGCTGAGCAGATCGTTGACGCTGGATTTGCTATAGCAGAGCCCAACAATGTTCTAGCTCACGATCACGGAACCAAGCTAACTTTTGGTTTTTGAGGCATGTGAAAGATAGCATCTAATTTCTGTCTTTGTTTTTTTTTTCCCCCTTTTTTGAGAGAGTCTTTGTATGTTTTGAAGGCCGATTTTTTCTTTCCTCGTGAGATGGTCTACATAGAAAAATATTCCTCCAAAAGTTTCTTAATCAATATTCATATTTGAGGGAGAAAAAAAACTTAGGAATACGTCAAGTTCATATTCCTCCATCCTAAATTTACACCAACCGATGTATTGATTGTTAGTATCATTAGTATTACTGATGATATACCGTTGATATATGAAGCGGAGTCGATATTGAGCTGATTTGATTGGTGACCGCTGAGCTAACTGGATCGAGAAGATGACCAGAGTTGAATCTTTGGAATCACTCCAACGCTCAACTTAAATCTAACCTAATTTAATTACTTTGATGCGTTAAGGGAATAGTAAATGTGTACTAATTTAAGGATTACAAAATATTTATACCGAGATTAATTCTAAATGCGTGTTAAGATGGCGTAAATCAAATTGACTCGTAGGGCCCAGTTCATCGTACATCCATGTTATCTCAAACTCTATACAACGTGGGAAGAATGATACGGGGAATGGAATGTAACGAAAGATTTTGAATTCGAGACCCTTCTTCATTTATATAAGAATAGAAAATTCTATATGAGATATAAATAGAACAGAGACGTATCTAAATTTGTATAACGTGTGAATTTTGGATAGGATTTGAAGGGGTGCGAATTTATAGAGTTAATCTAGTAAAATTATAGATCTCACAATGTAGCGATTTGATTTGACATACTTCGGATAAAAAATAATTAAAAAATATGTTGGGAAACAAAAAAGTAAAAATTTGTGTCCGGAAAACTACAATCCAAATGTGAACTAACCAACTCCCAACAGAGGAGCTGGCTACCACTGTATATGGTGGGGTGGGAGGTCAAGGGTTCAAACCTTGCCTCCCATCAATGTGCCTTAATATGAGGAGTGTTCTAAATTCATGCGGATAAGTGGTGCACTCGTCTGGTCAGATGGTGGTTAAATCCTCCTCAGGTTCCCCCGACTCAATTGGCTCACTCCCTAGCGTCGCTTCCCTTATAAAAAAGTAAATCCCCCCCTCTTATTAGGAGTAAGAGTACGTTAGGTTAAGCTAGATGTGTCGCTAGTGAAAAAAAAAAAAAAACGTGAACTATTTTTTGCTTAATTGAGCGGCCAGCCAGTAGCCTGTAGCCTGTAGCCTAGCATAGCCGGTGAGACGTGAGCGCCGAGGGTTTTGGTGTGGTGCTCCTCCAGGGCCAGGCACAGGCAGGATTCAGTCACAATCTACATATCAATTAAAGCAGTGCCAGGTGAAGTAGCGGAGAGACATAGCTGGGCCTTTTCATTTTCATTTTGATTTTTTTTTTGTTTTTTTTACCATAAAATATACCATGGCTGCTGTGGAGAAGACTGAGGAAGAGCTTCGCAAAGAGATCGAAGAACTCCATCGCCAACAGCGCGAGGTTCATCTTCATCTGCCGCCCAACCTCGTTATCTTTTTCCCACTAATTCCAGCCTTTTTACTTCAAATTTATGTCTTCCTTTTCTCCATTCATATTGCTTGCATGCGGAATTAAACTCAAAACAATTGCTGTAATACGGTTGTTTTATTCATCTTTCTTAGATTACTGAGCGGCTTCGCGATCCAAGGGGTCTCCGCCGCGGTGCTTTATCCGTCTCTGCTCCTCGCAATTTTGCCCCTAACGGCGGCCGCCAGCGTGGCTTTGTTAGACCTGTAAGTCTTGCCTTCACCCCTATGCCCTTGCCTCTACCCCTCAATTGCAGACACATTTTACACCAAAGGTTTCGTTAGTTGTTGGTGTTAATTTTTTATTTAATTGGGTCTTTTAGGCTGATAGGACCGATTCCGAAGACCAACCTCCTCCCAAAAAGCGACTTTCTTCAGCTGTCTTCAAGGTTTTGTCAAAGGAACCCTAACCACCTTTTGTTTTGCTGCCACATTTTATTATTGCATATTGAGATGCCTGAACTTACTGTTTGTTGTCAATGAAGGTTGAGGATGGAGAGATTGTTGAGGATGCTTCCTCTCCGGCTGCTGCGAAAGAAGTGGCAAACAAGCCTGCTGATGTGGAACAAGGTGCTGGGAATTCAGCTCCTACCCTGAGTGAGAGGAAGCCCTCCAATTGGTCTAGGAGGGATGCTAGTTATCAAAAGCCATCTAGAATGGTGAAGTGTCTTAATCCGTTTTCAATGATGCACTGTTTGTTCTCTGAATGTGGAAATTCAAAAGTTTGAGTTGGTCTTGAATCATGTCATTTAGGACTTTGACATTCCTCCAGCTGAGCATGTTCCCAGAGTATTGCCCAAGAATGAGGATCCTAGTTTGGTTAACAGGAACAAGAGGATGCTGAACCAGCTTCGTGGAACCCTGGAGGTATAGCAATTCAGTATATCCTCTTTGTTGCATCGCAGATGTCATTGGTTACTTAACCATTTGAATCCAATTTTGAATGTCTTTGTTGTGTTTAAATGAATTAAAACGAAATGCGAGTGATGCTATTGAAGCGTGCCATAGTTGTTATCAGGTACTTAATCAATTGGATTTGGTTGTCTAGATCTTTCTTCTTTTTAAATGAACTAAAACACATTGCAATTTGCAAGTGATCTTATTTAAGCTTGTTCTATGACGTGTAGGTATTGCAATTTGTTTAATGTGAGAAGCTTGCCTCATGTTGGCTGTTTGAGCCTGTCATGGTTTTCTTCCTTTTTTTTTTTTTTTCACAGAGTGTACATTAGATTACAACTTTTTGCCTTCAGACATGGACAAGGAGGCAAAGTTTATTTTGTCTTAGTAGTACATCGAAACTTAACTGCGAGATGGAAGGGAGATAGGGATAGCCTAATTAGGAGCATGGCTGAGGTGTCAAGATATCAACCATCTAGGATGAAGTGGTGGGCCGCTACTTCTTGGCTGTTATTTCAGCCAATAAATTTATACCCGATCGCTGTGTATTCCTCTCTGCTAAAGCAAGAGGACTTCCCTTTGGTTCATCTCTGGTTGATCATATAATATTTGTGTACCTGATAAATTGATATTTGCTTGAACAATTATGTGGTCACTACACATTGCAGTATTTAGAAAATGGAAAAGTATCAGGTCCTATTCTTTTCCGTAACACATCTGAATAAGGAAGTCAGTAATTTTTTTTTATTTGCTTAAAACACTTCCAGAAGTTCAGAAAGGAAGACATGCAACTTTCTGGATCAGAAGCATACATGCGTAGGTCAGATTCACTCAAAAGGGTGAGTGCTTATTATTTCCTTTATAATATTTGTATCAGTGGTTTTTGTTGCCTTGGAGCTGCTATGCTTTTGTTTGAGTCAAGTATTTAAATAGTAAACAAGTGTTTGGGGATGTATTGTAGGCTGAGCAAAGGGCACGTGAAGAAAGCGAAAGGCTTAGACAACAAGAGCGCGAACAGATTGCGGAAAAGCGGAGGAGAGATTTGGTCTGTTTTTCTTATATCATGTGTTTTTATCGTTCTTTGTGACTCTCTAAAACTGTATTGGATTCCCCCTTTTTTCTCTACCAGACTCTTAGAGCTCGTGTTGCAGCCAAGGCGGAAGAAAAGAAACTGGACCTGCTGTTTCTTCGGTGGTGTGAGCATCACAAAAAACTTGGCAATTTTATAAGGTGTGTAGGATGGAACAGTTATGATCAAGCTTTTGGAGATGAGTCCTTTTTACTTTTAACTTGGTTGTCACCTCTGATCTAATTTTTTATTATGTCGCTTACTGCAGGTTATTTCTAATTTTGGTCCAAAAGTGTCCATATTCACAATTTTATTGACACGAAGATAAGTTTCTTCTCGTGTGGAGAATGTTGAAGCAGTTGATTGATATTTGCTTTCATAATTTGCAGGAATTTGTGTTGATCAAATGTGTTCATTTAACGTGTTTTATGACTCTTTCTTTACTTTTTCTGGGTGTTTCTTTTTTAGGACAAAAGCGGAGCCTTCCATATATTACGCTTTTGCCAAGCCATTGGATGAAGATGTACAGTTGGTTGAGCAGGAGAAAGAACAGGTGCGTTCTGTTTGCAATTCCTGCTTGTAGACTTGGGTATTGTTTGCCTGTGCAAAAGCGACAGAAGAATACAGAAACTAATTAAGCTTATTATCTAGTTTTGACGTGGGATATATGAAGCAATAATTAGCACTAACAGTGGTTAAATTCTGTCGAAGAGTTGTTCATTGCCCTCCAGCACCAGTAGAACTTTATTGCATTTCACCGTTGGTTGTCGGAATTTATGACTTAAAAAGTTCATAATAGAAGTTGGCAGCGATTTTTCAGTATAACTGTGGGGATTGTAGCTAAAAAATTAATTTTGTCCAACATTATTTTTTCTTTTTTGGTATCGGTGTTAACGATTTACTGGTTCTTATTCCCTGGGTATCATCAGATGTTTCAAGAATGGAAAGCTGCAAGGAGAGAGGAGCTGTCTCAATACCAGAAACAGATAGTTGAGCAGTACGTGGCAAATGTTGAGAAGGAGCTGGAGAGGTGGCAAAATGGAAGGAAAGGTAGGAAAGCAAACAATGAAATGGCAAATTTACAGGAGACAATGGACAAGGAACTTGAGACCCACAGGCTTGAGCATGGTCCCAAGACCAGAAAGATTCCTGGTGGAACCAGCAATGAAGAAGAGGAGGATGTGGAAGACATTAATGTTGGGGAGGATGATATGATGGATGATGTTCTGGATGTTGATGAGAACAGCAGGAGAGTTGATGAAATAGCATCAAAAGCAGAAACTGGAGATGGGAGTCCACAACCTGAGAACAAGGACTAGTAATATCTGAAGCCTGTCCTAGTTATTTTGTAGGTTTTGGTCTGTAGTTTCTTGTCATTTGAGTTTTTCTTGTTACTTGGCTTCTATTTTTTTGATAGGTATGTGGTTTTATTTAACTAGATGTCGAGTATTGTGTGTGTTCTTGTTTAACCCTCCAGTTTTGTGGCGTCAAACAATATTCGACTGGGAGAGGTGTGCTAAATTAGTTGTATACATTAATTGGTTTTTAAGCTTTTCCTTCTAAAAAAATAGTTCCTGGGATGGCTAGATACATGAAGTATTAGCGGCCTGACGCAGGATGTTTTGGACATTCCCTGGAGCGTTGGGTCATTGGATGTTTTAATTTCAACGCAATCCTTGCGAGCGTTTACGTGTGGTATTTTGTCATGTTGATGCCACCGGTTCGGTTAGCTGGTGAGTGCGGATGGATGGAACTCTGGGGGGCCGACTTTCGGGTGAGTTTTGGCTAAGCCCTAGAACTTTCTAATGCGATCCGGTAGTTTGTGGTGGTGAATTATTAGGAATAGACAGAAAGTCTGAATATTATAGCAGCTTCGCTGTTAAATTGTGGCGTTGCGTTATTCAATTCGTGTACTGCATTTTTAAGTATACAATATAATATGGTAGCAGATTGTACGAGTGAAATATATATATATATATATATATATCTATAGCACTGCAACTTTAGTTAGTACGGTCTATTATAGAGTCCAAATTGCGATAAATTTAAAGGAGTAGGTTGAACGTTAGTTACCTCCCAAAGAGGGTAAAAAAAGGGTGAGTGTATGCAGTCTATTTGGCCTCTACTCTTCTAATGCACGTCAACTAAATGAAAAACTGAACATGGGAGTCTCATCTACTCATGAGTTTTTTTTTTCGTCTTCCCTTTTCACACTCTTGTTTCTACAATGTGATTTATCAATGATATGATAGTGTCCAAAAACGAACATTTCTGCCCAAGCCGCCCGAGCTGGGAAGCATTCCCACTAATTACTAGAAACAAGCGCTAGAAACGTAACAAGTCGTTCCTAGGAATCATCATATTGTCCCACTGGGAAGAATTCTGGTGCGAGGGTAGTCTGTTCTGTTTTTCATCTCGAGGAAAAAGGTATAATAATATTTGTACTAGTGTGTATTGCTAGTCAACTGCCACTTCACTACTAGGACTAGTACACTCTGCATCAGAAAACGAAAGTGTCTGATTGAGAGTCACTAGACTGATTATTGTTTTGGATAAAAACAGGGAAAAAAAAGGGGAAAGGTTTCGCACAAATTGTCTTGACAAGACACACAGGGCAATAGTCATAAATATAACACTGAGACAGAGCACAAAAACACCACTCCCTCTCCCTCTTAGAGCAGAGAGGATCAACCTTGCCTCCCCGTTAAAAATTGTCACTTAAACGTGTGATTTCTCTTGAATCTACATGATTATTGTTTCTCTATATGCTTTTTTTATACGAGTGTCTCTTTTAAATTTACTTACATGATATCTTTTCTATATGCTTTTCCATACAAGTGTCTCGCTTAAATCTATATGGGTGTTTCTCTTACATTTATATGATTCGATAATGATTCAGTTCACGTTACTTCATCGTAATTTTGTTGTTGGATCACCCTCTTGATATTAAATTAGATAGGTTAGAGCAGGAGTGGATAGTTACAATAAACCAAACAAAAAGAAGCGCAAAGAGTCTCAATCCCATAATAAATAACACTCAACTAATATTATAAGAATATATGGCTTTGAATGAATGGGTTTGCTGGGAGGTTTCGATTCCAGGGGCCACCCACATCATGCGTATAATGTACAAGGACACATGCATACATGCACATAATTGGTGGAGTAATACCAAGTAGCTCACCTTTTTTACATTAGCCAAACACAGCAACCACACCTGCTTTTTTGCTCACTCACATTTTCTTTATTTTTGTTCCCACTTCTTCTTTGAGAGCCTTGAGGAATAAGGAGGAGGAGGGGTTCTTTTCTATCTTTTCCCCTTCCCTGTATATCTCTCTTGGAAAGCAAGCAAAGCAAACATTACAGAGTAAAGCAAAAAAGGAAAGAAAATACAGCGACAACAACAACAACAGAAGAAGAAAGACCGACCGACCCATTCGAGGACGTGAGGTGGGGCTCCCCCCCGCCCCCCTTTCCAGTTTCCACCTCCCGTTAAATACTAAAATGACCTCCAGACCACCCAACGCCACCAACGGCACTCACCACCACTCGCACCCACCACCACCACCACCACAACCTCCCAGCAACACCACCAACGCTACCGCTCTTACTACCCACCAACCCCACCCTCCTCCTGCTCCTCCTCACTCCCATTACTTCCCACCTCACTCTTCTTCCTCCTCCTCCTCCAAGGCCTCCTTCAAAGGCTGCTGCTGCTGCCTCTTCCTCCTCTTCTCCTTGCTCTTCCTCCTCGTCCTCGCCGTCATCCTCGTCGTCGTCCTCGCCATTAAGCCCAAGAAGCCCCAGTTCGACCTCCAATCCGTCGGCGTCCAGTATCTCGGCATCAACTCCAATCCCAATCCCACCCCAACCCCCACCTCCTCCTCCTCTGCCTCTGTCTCCCTAGCCATCAGGATGCTCTTCACCGCCGCTAACGATAATAAGGTCGGGATCAAGTACGGCGACTCCAAATTCACGGTGATGTACCGGGGGATCCCTTTGGGACGGGGCACTGTTCCTGGGTTCTACCAGCCCGCCCATAGCGTCCGCCAAGTTCAGACCACCATTGCGGTGGACCGGGTCAACTTGCTCCAGACCGATGCTGCCGATTTGCTGAGGGACGCCACCGTCAATGATCGGGTTGAGCTGCGGGTGCTGGGGGATGTTGGAGCTAAGATCCGGATTCTTGGCTTTACTTCACCTGGGGTGCAGGTTGGTGGATTAATTTATTAGTACTAATTTCTACTCCCCATTATCACTGCGAACAGTACTCCACTACCAAAATTTACCATCCTACAATTAATTATTGCAATTGTTGTCGCAGCCCATTATCACTCGAAG
The DNA here is from genome assembly GCF_036785885.1 of Coffea arabica. Taxonomy (NCBI): domain Eukaryota; kingdom Viridiplantae; phylum Streptophyta; class Magnoliopsida; order Gentianales; family Rubiaceae; genus Coffea; species Coffea arabica. The sequence goes on along the minus strand of NC_092312.1, from coordinate 20,157,334 downwards.
CCCCCCACAATACACCAAAAAAAAAAAAAGGGCAACCAGTGGTATAGTTGCTTTATGGATTCTTTCTGTTAGACAAATTGCCAAATGCTCTGTCCAAGGACTGAGAATTTTAGTAGTGGCGTGTCCCATTTGTCAACGAACAAACAGTACTACTCACTAGCACAGGAAAACAGAATTATTTATTATCATTTGACAATTACTTATAACGCTATGGTGACGAGGACTGAGGAGTGTGGAGGGCTTACTTTACTATTGGTTTTCTCAGGTCTCTCTGGATTATGGGTTATGGGAAAGGCCTCCGCAGCCGCAGGGGGGACGGGGTTTTGGGGGAGGGGGTGGGTGGGGCGTTGTGGCCAGGGAGGTTGTTGTCGGCGTGGGGATATCTATGTGTTGCTTTTGTCGTTAGCTTGCCTCCGGTGTGAGTGCGTAGAAAATGAAAGTTATTGTGGGGGTGTGGTGTTGCTAAGGTACGCCGGCTGCTGGATTCCCGTTGGCTAAAATACGCGGGAGTTGTTGGCTGAGTATTTGCATTAACGGTAGTATTACCAGGCCTGCTAGTAGGACTAGGATTATTAGGCTGCCCCTGGTATGGCCGTATGGGGCACTGGTCCAGGTAGGGGTGTCAACGGGTGAGGTTTGGGTCCGGATCCGACTCAAATTCGATAAATTTTTTTGAATTTGGGTTGAAAAATAATTTTTTGATACTCAGACTCAGACCGTACTCGTTGCTTTAACCAAAAAATGGATCACATGCTGACATACGGAATATAGGATTACGATCCATATCTTCGAATAATATATTAATAATTATAAAATATAAGTATTTTTAAATATATTTTTTTATTAAATTAACAATTTAGTAATGACTTTATAGATTGATTTGTGGTTAATTTTGGATTAACTATTGCAAATTATTAGTAGTTTAGTTTTATAATTTGATTTATTTAAGTTTGGAGATTGAATTTGTTATTGATTTTGGATTCAATTTTAGAATGTTTACGTTTGAGTCTTCTCTTTTGGGGTAGACTCGGACTTGGTTCTAGGATTAAAGATCCATCGAATATACGAGTCGGGTCCTGATCTAATATATACGAGTCCGGGGACTACTACTAGCAGGAGATTACGGCTGGCTGGATGTCGTCAGCTTCTTTTTTTTTTTTTTTTTAATCACTGCTATGCCATTAAATTAAATTACTATTGGGCCATTGGCATGGATTTACTACCGTCTCTGAGGCATTAGTACCGGTACCCTTCTATTTCTGGGAGGGATGTGCTTCGTTTTTAGAGTGTCAGTAATAATTCTTTCTCTGTTTTCTTCTTGGGCGGAGGGGCAGGGGCTGGGTATGCTAAGCTTTTCTTTTTTGGATTGGTGATTATTATTGGTAAATAAGCTTCCATTTGCCTTGTTTATCAGTTGGACCTTTTGCTTAATTTAATGCTTGTCATTGACTCCTCATCAACATATACTACTTATGATGTAGTATCCATCTCCGGTTGGAATGTTTTTTGTTTCTTTGCTTTGTAGTCTTCTGAGTCTAAGTTTCGTTATTTTTTTTTTTTTTTTTTTTTTTATGCCAGAGGAGTCGAGTTCCGTCAACTTACTTTCAGTAGTTTTAGTAGTACTGCATTCATTTGGATTAACTGTTTTTTGTGGTATTTTTGAAAAATTTTACTGTAGCAGAGTTTTTAGAATATAATTTTAGGATATTTAAGAGTAGAAGAGTTTTTAGAATATAATTTTAGGATATTTTTAAAAATTTTAAAAAAATTTAAACTAATTTTTAGATTATCTATCTTTTAGAGAACTTTTTAAAAATTTATTTTATTTGAAAAATTAGTTTTTGAAAAACACCCAAAAAACAAAACAGGGGATTCAACTGTTTTCTGGATCCGTGGCAACTCTTCACCGCAACAGGCGCGTGCATGCTTTTTTATTTTTATTGTATTCAAAAAAAAAAAAAAAAAGGTGTTGTGGAAACTTTTTGGGCAAATATATATATATATTTTTGAAAATAACTTTTTGGGCAAATATAAAAAATGGGATTCCCACAGAACAGAACATGAATTGATGGTCTGTGCTGATGCGCTAGCTAGCCGGTTGAAAAGACGCTTGGTAGTAGCGTGCACCGCCAAATTTTTGTCCCACGGATGCTTTCCGTTGTTTCACGGAAACAACAAGAAGATAAAAGCAAAAAAAAAATCTTCAAACGTTTGTTTGTTTTCTGCTCTGTAGGTCATGTCATGTGCAAAAGAGACTACTGTTTTGGTTGGTTAATGAATAATACTACTGTATGAATGATATGCAGAGACGAACAATAATAATAATTTGTGTTGTGTTGTGTTGGTCTAATGATGATTGAATTTGAATTGTGGGGGGCAGGTATCGGTTGATTGCGCGATAGTGATCAGCCCCAGGAAGCAGGCACTCACTTACAAGCAGTGCGGATTTGATGGCCTCAGCGTATGACCTGACCTGCTCCTCTTCAAACCTCCACCGGTTCTTTCTTTTTTTTTCTTTCGAGAGTGAGTAAATTAAAGAAGACCGCGGAGTAGGAGGAAGAATACTTTTTATTATTTGCACATGGGACGGACAGAGCCTCGATTTATTTTTGGTTGCAAGAACTTTAGAATACCTGATTAGTTATCACTAATTCTTAATTACTGCTGTTATTAGTGAGGCAAATGTTTATAAAGAAATGTAAGTTATGAGAGCATCATCTTTCCTTTCTTTTCTTTTCAAGATCTGTCCTGGTTTGGTTGTAAAGTTTTTTGTGGATGGAGGAGAATCTTGGGGTTAATTCTTTTCTTTTCAGATGTTCCGTCCGCCCGCCGCTTATGAGTGCAGTAATGATTGAAGATAGAAGAGAATCTTGGGATGATGGTCTTGCCTTCTTGCTTAAGCATTGTTGATTCTTTATTGTGCAATCTCTGGCTTTCTCTCACAGTTCTGTCTTCTTCCCCATTCTCTTCTTCTCTCTCTTTCCATGATCATGAAGCATTTTCTCAGATTAAAAAAATACTAGTATATAACATGGTATTGCTGCAACTACTAAAAAAAAAAACAAAGAAATAGAAAAGCATACATCTTATCTAATCCGACTACCAAACTTTTGCGGCAACTTACAGAAAGAAGCATGCTAAGAACTAAACATTTTACATTAACGTGCTACATACAACATAAAAAAGTCTGTAGGATGATGAACATTTGTGGACCACACACCACTTGATTCATTGTTATCTGTTAATGATGGTGGTGTGTGCGAGTCTTTCAGATGCTGAATGTTTTTGGATCGCAAGATTCATGTCATCTGTTAGTGTGTTTTGCTCATGTGACAGTTTTGTTAATTTTTTTTTTCTCGAAGGGCAAGTGTCAATTCAATTAGTTTCCGAACATATAATAGCCTTTCTTTTACTTCTACAATAATTGACAGAGAGATTAAAACAATTAATATGTTCAGGTAGCATCGAAGGTATTCTTATTGTCCTCGCATAACACGCACCAGAGGTACTTGAACTGTGCAAAGCACAGTTTGGGCCCCCTAGAAATTTAATCGAATGCATAGCATCAAATTATTTTGCCACGTGATGAATGAATAAAAATATATGAGAAAAATTGAGCATCAAAGCAATTAAAATTGACAAATATTTATTTGAACTCTCATTTTTTGTTAATCATACTTCCGCTATTATTTTTATCATATAGCTTTTGTTTATTGTAGGAATACAATTAACAAAATATGGAGAATAAATAAAATTTCTCTCAAAATTTGTTGTAAAGAGAAATCCCATCTATGAATTCAACCTCTTTATTTATTGTGATTTGAATAAAAATTTTTGAACCACTATTATATGATACCCAAAAATGAGAGAAAATTAATACACTATAAGTGCATTGATGTATTAATAGTAGTATAGTTTTAGTTGAAACTAAATCAAAAGCAGTCGTAATACTTTTAGTACTTTAATAATGAGAAAAAGTTTAGGAAACTGCTAAAACATGGCACAATCTTCAAGGTTTGTTTGGATTATGAATTATTAGAGATATTTTTACTGTAGCACTTTTTGTGATGTGATGTATGTGAGATAAAAAGGTAATTGGGAATATAAAAAGGTGTGTTGGAAATTGTAATGATGATGTAAGCAAATATATTTTGGCAAATAAACAGCAATCCAAACAAACCCTAGCTTACTATAAACTTTCATATTTTTCTTTCTTTTCATAGAAGAATCCAGTTTATCTATTTTAATTATGCCTAAAGGTGACAACATTATCCTGCAACTCCAGAATATAAATAGCAAGATTAGATAAAAATATGAATTGCTATGTTTCGTGATCTACATATACAAATTAGAATTGAACTATTTTTTATTGCAAAATCATCTTTCTAATCAAAATTTAATTTTCTAACAAGTTTTTGTCAAGTCACACTCTAGGCCGAAAGCCTCAATTGTGACTTCCACCACCAACTGCAATCCTTGTATACCAACCCAATTGATACTACAACACTTGAGTACTTAAAAAACAAACAAAAATTAACTTTAGTTTAAATATATACAAAATCTTATTGGATCATTCAATTAAATTGAATAGGCCATAAAGTAATTGCAAAAAGAAAGAAATGGAGAAAAACGGAGGTACAAGAATGTATAGTTAGATTTATCTTGTTAGAAATATCATATGATGTATCTTTCTCCTAAAAAAATACACAAAATTATAGTTAATTACAAAATGGAACCAAAAAAACAAAGAAAAGGAAACAAAATGTGAAGTCAGAAATCAAATCATGGGAGGAGAAAATAAAAGAATGAATTTTTGTTCTATTATTCATAGAAAATGATCATTGGTATAAAATGAATTCTAAGATATCTTAATATTTCACCTTTTATCCATGAAGAACTACCAAATAAAAATATCATCCTATAAATTTAACAAACAAATGCTAGTTGGCTATAACATTATGATCAAAAAATAGAGCAAACATGAGAGATTAGAGATGAAGAAAAAAGGAAGAAAAGAAAATGTAAAATGGGATAAAAATAATAAAGAATTCTTTTTGCTAAGTAGCTATCATATTGACAAAAAAAAAATGGCAACAATCTTAGTTAGATTAGTTTTAAAAAATAAAAAAGGTGAGGGATGACAGTAGTTACTGCAAGAAGAAAAAGAAGAGCTGGAGTTGATTTTCTCAAGGAGAAAAAATATTTTAATCCTTTAGCCCAATTGAATCAAAAAAGGGAAGGAAAAATTTAGGTAAAATAATCAAAGGTCCACTTGTCAAAATATATGCAATACATGTGTCAAAAAGATGGTTAGCTACAGTAACTTAAATTTCTTTTTATATACAAGGTAGAAAGATGGTTACCTACAGTAACTTGAATTTTTTTTTATATACAAGGTAGATATAATAGATCTTCTATCTTGACCCATCAAGGTAGAACTTGGGAAATAAAAAATAGCAAAAAGTATCACAACTTTCTCAAAGAAGAGTTATGCCACGTGTTAAAAAATATAAATGTTACAATAAACACCCATGCCTTCTTATTTAATAGGTAAAAAAAAAAAGTAAAAAGAAAAAGGGAAATCTGAAGATAGCTTCTTCAAAGGATGAACGTGCCATGTGTCAAAGTAGAGGGAGCCACTTGGTAGTTATTGGAGCTGCTACAGTAACTTCACATCTTTTTTCTTATATAACTAGCATGGTTCTGGCCGCGCTATGCAGCGGCCTACCCACTGGTATGAACAGCTTAATCCGTAACAATGAGGATAATTTCCTAAAATATCATCATGTATATATAAGCTCAAGAGGTAAATACTATGCAAATCACAATAATACATTACATAAACTCAATCATTCATGTCTTAGTAGAATAGATACTTGGATGCCAGCCACAATTACATATTAGGAGGCTTAAATAAGCTTTATTGCCCAATGAAGTACAGCATTGATGGTTAAACAATTACTAAGTATATTACGATCCTTTACTTTTTAAGTCAAAAGAATAATGGATCATAATATAATTCAAAAGATATTGTCTAAGCAATGGAGGAAAGGCAATGAACAAAAGATTTAACAAAAGTACAGAAATAGGCCATATTAGTCTTCCTTTGCTTTAGCTTTCTTGGTTAGACTGTCTTTGATATTTGCAGGTGGACCATACAGTTTTGCAGGTTCTTTGGCAAACTCTTCAGGAGCCTTTGTTGGATGTTTAGCATGTGTGTCTGCTGGTAAATCTTCTGGAAACTCAAGGCTTCATTTTGCTCCACTGGTTGCAGATGTCTGGCTGTCTTTGTAAGAACTGGCTCCAGCAATTTCTTCAAGTACCAACTTTGTGCTTGGTGTGAACAATTGAAGCTTATTTAAGTCAGCATATTTAAGTTTGTCTTTTTGTTTCTTTCCAACATTCTTAGATCAGGGGAATCATCAAACATTTCATCTATCAATCTAAAACCTGTACTAAATTTTCTTTTTTTTTTTTTCATTTTGAAACACAAAAAATCAAAATCTAATTTTACTATAAACAAAGCAAAATGCTAATCCAAAGGCACACAAAATGACAGAATCAAAGCATCCTAGAATAGGTAAAACTAAGTAATATATATAAAATGACAACCTTAATAAGCCAAAGGACAATGATACTAAATGATGTAATTATTGAATAGATAAGCAGCTAACAGCATCATGCAACATTTGAAATAAAAAACAGAGGGAAAAGTAAACTATCATAGCATAACATCAAACACATCGCATTTCTTAATTAAGAGAAAGCAATAAACAGAGGCAACAACAGTGAAAAAAAAACTTGCAGTTCAAAATAGAAGGTGATAAAATAGAAACATACCTATATTTTCTTTGCTCGCCTGAATGTTGGCAAAAGTCCAGCAGCATTTGAAAATAATATAAAAACAGAGAAAAAAAGTAAACGTAAGCTAATCGAAAAAATAGCATCATAATTATTCTTTTATTTATAATATCAAACACATGGCAGTCTTTAATTAACGGAAGGTAAGAACATGGCAATAAATATAAATAATAAATAAACAGAAGGTAAGAACATTCATCAAACTAAAAAATTGCAACTTAATATGCTGACTGAAAAATTGACAGAAACTAAAATTAGTTGCTCAAACTAAAATTTGCAGCTCAGTCATCAAACTAAAACTAAAAAATTGCAGCTCGAAATAGAACGGAGAAAGAGAATAGGAATTACCTAGATTTTCTTCGCTCGTCTGCTGAATACCGGCAAAACTGGGAAACAGAGGTATATATAGAGTTGGAAATAGTAAGTTCTGAAAGCTATAGCATAGATGATAAGGCGGTAGAACAGCCATCCCTAAAATGAGCTGATTTTGGGGAAAAAGAGATTTGAGTGAGCTGTTTTTTAGGGAAAAAGAAGAATTCACGCGAATGTGGATGATTTTTTGAGAGGTAATCCAAAGGAAGTACAATTAGTTGGTGGAAGTACAATTAGTTGCTCGAGGAATTGACAGAAAATTGAAGATTTTGCAGGCTTCTAGATTTTGGGGGAAAAAATTTTACTGACCTAATTTTTGGGGTAGGACAAAAATTCACGTGCGTGTGGAGGATTTTGTGGGTTGCAATCAAAAGGAAGGACAATTGGTTGTTGAAGGAATTGGTAGAAAACTAAAAATTTTGCAGGTTGATTCGACGGGAAGAAAGCGGCTATTTGAGAGAAAGAAAGAGGCTACTCGGCGGGAAAAAAGGGAAAGGGGAAAAGGGGGAAGGAAATTCTGGTAAATGAAGAAGAAGGAAGCTCGATGACTAATAAGACCATTAAGCTACTGTTGACTAACTTACATCATGAGTCATCAGTCATACTAATCATGCTAACAGGCAGGAACATTACTTCTAACGGGTATGACTGCATTAATTTGTATAATTATATAATTAATAATATAATGTAATTCAAAACAGCCCATGTGATAAAAAAATTCACAAATAGTCTACAATTATTGCATTTGACCAGAAAATTATCAAAGAGATATTTTCAAATATACAAAAATAACACTAAATAGTTAGCAACTATTTAATGAGTTAGTTTTCATAAAAAGATTCAATTGACCTTTCAAACCAATTAAAAACCAATCAAAAGGAACAAATAAAAATAATTATATAATGTAATTCAAAACAACCCATGTGATAAAAAAACCCACAAATAGTCTACAATTATTTGCATTTGACCAGAAAATTATAAAAGAGATATTTTCAATATACAAAAATAACACTAAATAGTTAGCAACTATTTAATGAGCTAGTTTTGATAAAAAGATTTAATTGACCTTTCAAATCAATTAAAAACCAATCAGAAGGAACAAATGAAAATAATTATATAATGTATTATATAATGTAATTCAAAACAACCCATGTGATAAAAAGGTCCACAAATAGTCTACAATTATTTGCATCTGACCAGAAAATTATAAAAGATATATTTTCAAATATACAAAAATAACCCTAAATAGTTAGCAACTATTTAATGAGGTAGTTTTCATAAAAGGATTCAATTGACCTTTCAAACCAATTAAAAACAAAATAAAAGGAACAAATAAAAATAATTAAACCATTGTTACCAATTAGCCCCTAAATAGTAAGGAACTATTAAGACCTTTAATTTCAAGACCAAGGCTCAAATAGGCCATTTCTCACTCTTTAAATTCCAAAAATCAGAAAACAAACTCCTTCCTAACTCCTTCCTCTAACAATATATTGACACTTGGCATTCAAGGGAGAACTTGAGTTGTTCTCTTATCTAGTAGGTAGATATAGATAGATATATGCAGAATTTTTTGAAAATAATAAAATAATATTACTATAACACTTTTTCCTAAAGTGATAAAAAGTTGATTAAAAAATTAACGTGATTATTATGCTCCACTTGGCATTTGCAGGTTTAAATAAAAAAAAGCAGTTCAAATCGTCCGATAATTTCTGATTCCGGCACAAGACAAAGTAATTAATTAATCCTTTAACACTACTGTTTGTTATTCAAGACCCTTTCCTCTAAGGAAAAGGCAAAGAACAACTAACTCGAAGATCTCAGGCTCCAGGAAGAGAGCCACCCAGGTAGACAAACTATTAAATTCTTCTCCATGTACAGCAATATATAACCGTTCGGCAGATTTGATCCTGCATTTTCCCTCTAATCACACGCTTCATATCCAAAAACCAAGTTCTACCACCCAAAGAGGTTCTTCCTAAACATTGCATCGGCCATCATCCACAGAGAGCACAGAAAAAGGACCATGAAATTACAAAATCAACGTGAGCAAAACAGGATTTCAAAGACTAACAACAATCCATAAATACTTCATAAAACAATTCTCGCATCATATCCAAATCAGAAAACAAAACTTTCAGAGCAATTTCCTACATGTCACGCAGACTCTGAACAGAGGGGAATGGAATAATTTTTTAAAACTCAAAGTTGTTCAACTCCGGATATAAAACGTCGTTCATGTTTTCATTTTAGGCAACAGACGATTTATGCCTTCAGCCGACCATAGAACTTCTGCTTCTCCTGTGTGGTCTGGAAGCGACCATGTCCAAACTTAGAAGAGGTGTCAATAAACTTGAGTTTAATCTCTTCAAGAGCAACACGAGATGTCTGGTTCAGCAAGGACTGACGAAGTGTGACAACCCTTTTCTTGGGACCAACACAGCAACCCTTGATCAACAAATAATCATCCTTAACCACACCATAGTGGGGAAATCCACCCATAGGAGTAATATCCTTCTCAGTCCTGAAAAGTGAAATTAATTTCCAGTAAGAACAGAATTAAGAAACTAAAAGTCAATCGTAAAATCAGATAATGTAACTGCAAGAGAATTTTACAATTTTAAGAACAACATCATTTCAATTCCGGTTATGCAAAAGAAGTGTACCACGAGCATGTTATTAATATTAATTTCAATGAATCAAAACGTACAGATACAAATCCCCAAAAAACTAAGAATTACAGACTACTCGCAAAAAAACTTGCTTGGTAAAACAAAATAGATTCGGTTGGTGAAGTGAATATATCGCTTGACATCCACAGAAAACATGCATTGCCATCCACTAGTAAGAAAGCCACAATTATATGTCCAAAACAAAGACAAACTGAGGAGAGCAAAACCAATACTTCTGTACCTGTCAAACTCAGTAACAGCAGTATGTCCTTCTTGGCCAGCCTTTCCAAGCTTGTAAACTTTTTTGTTCATCTCGGTACGGTGGTGGTATCCATTTTGACCAGCTCGAGCAACCGTGAAGGAAACTCTAGCAGGGTGCCAAGCACCAATACAAGCTACCTTACGAAGACCTCTATGGGTCTTGCGAGGAAGGCGGGTGACACCCCAACGGGTTACAACACCTTCATATCCTTTTCCCTTGGTTACACCAATGATGTCAATCATTTCATCTTTCTGGAAAACAGCATCAACTGGGATCTGCTTCTCAAAGAAGCCATAGGCATAATCAACCTTCTGTGCAACAGAGCCACCATTCACCTGAATCTCCATTAGATGGGCCTTCTTTTGTTTCAGCCCTTTCATCTTTCTTATCTGCATGAATGACCATTAGTTACTAAATTAGCATTGGTCATAATTGTAGTCCGTCAAAACTTATCAGTGGTTCTCTTACAAGTACTTTGTTTCTATCATTTGGCATTGAAAATTTTTGGCAGGGAGAAGGAAGAAACTGAACTGATCAAAGAAATCAAACAATGAAAAGACAAAGACCATTAACTGAACGAAAGAGAATAAGTTACCATAGTTTGTAATAATCAGTACCTGAGTATGAGTCAAAACACGAATAACAGATGCATATTTCTTCAATTTCTCCAGCTGAGCTTGAATATCCTTTTTCCCTTCCTCAGTCTCATACTTTTTCGAGCACTTGGTGAAGGCCTTCTTCTTGGACTTGCACCAATTCTTATAAAACCTCCTCTTGACCTCCTCGCTAAGATGCTGAGCCCAAACTGTGTTAAGGCAGCGGAGACCACGGGGTGTCTTGACATACCCAACAACTCCAACCACCACCATTGGAGGAGTTTCAATAACGGTAACAGCCTCACACGTCTCCTTCTTGTGCAGCTCTACAGTCCCAATCACAAGATAGAATTCAGAAATTGATCAAAAGAAATTTAATAAAACAAGAATATGGAATAATTAAAATAGGGTATGTCACACTGATAATGACAATGCCTATTCTACAATGCAATTCCTCTAGAAGAAAAAAACCGCATGAAAAACCCAGAAAGCTGTTTGAATTACAAAATTAAAGGTTTCCTCCATGGTTCCCCTTTTTCTTCATCCAACATTACAAGAAGAAACAACTATTACCAGATAATCAAGTTCAATGAATATACATTGTACTTGTCAAAGACAAAGACAATCAAACCACATGATGTCCATTATACCAGCTCACTTGCTTTTGGTCATGACAACCAACACATATCTCAAAAATTAGAGGTCGTAAGGAACAGGTAAGACAGCCATCGAACAGATTAAATAGATTAGTTATTGGTGATAAGCAAAAACAAAATGCAACCAATTTGTCAGAAACAGACCAACAACACCAATATGCCAGTACGATGCCAAGTATAACAGTTGCTACTTCTTAGCAAGCAGAAATACTTTTCAATAAGTTGAGAGAAAAGACAGGCTACAAATCAAATTCACCAAATTTATTAAAAAAAAACAGAGCAATGAGTCAGAAGAGGACTTTACTGGATCCAGGTTTCTCGACTTCTCTGACAATGTGAGTCATCCCAGCCTTGTAGCCCAGGAAGGCAGTTAACTTGCAGGGCTTGCTTGGGTCATCCTTTGGGAATGCCTTCGCTGCATTTATTAATCACAGAAAGAAAAATAATCAAAACAAAAAATAACAGATTGGGAAGGCCACGGAACATTGTTGCAGTTGAACGAAGTTAGCCACTTTTAATACGTAAAAAGTTAATAGTTCAACACATACCAGTTCCGAATTTTTTAAACAAAAAAATATATATAGGAATGAGCTTCAAATTCAATACAAAAGAAAAAAAAAAGAATGAGTTCTGAAATGGCAATGCAACTAAGATGGTAAAATTGAGCTATACCCTTTCCCCTGTGACGAGCAGCTCTCTTCCTGGGGAGGAAGCCGAGGGAACCATGGCGGGGATGCTCAAACTTCCTATGCGACATCTTTCTTCTCCTCCTCCTCCTGCTGAACACAATTTTGGGAATACCAATCAAAGCTCAGATTTTACAAAATAAAGACAAAAGAATAAATGCAGCCCCAATAACATCTGGAACCTCAAATTCCAATCAAAAGAGAAGCACCAAACTTTTCAGAGCAAATGACAAGGCTTTTAAGCTTTCCTTGGGGGATAAACTGATTAAAAAGGGTGGACGGAGAAGTAGCTAATAACGCATACGTTAAGATTCTTATGAATTAGTTATTGCTGAGAAAACAGAAAATGACGAGCGAGGCGTGGAAGATGGAAAACCTGGGGAAACGGCGCTGTTGTGCTGAAGCAAGCTGAGAGAGGCGACCACTCAAGAAAACCCTACTTAAAAACTCTCTGCATTTTTATAGGTACCAGAGGTTTATTAATAATCAACCTTGGAGAAATGGATCGCAGGGGCTAATGGGCTGGGTCGTGAGCCTATTGGCCTTTCAAACGTGAACTGCGGCCCATCCCAGCTTGATAATCTGCACTTCCATAATACTACTAATCTTTCTAAAGTTTAAAAAACAAAAACAAAAAGATTTATTTCATGATTAAAATTTTTAGAATATGACTCTCTTTTTTTTTTTTTTTCAATATTCGATTTTCCAACCCAAACTATTGGAACTTTGAATAGGATTGCCAAACTCCATAGGTATAATTTGCCATCATTTATTATCCTATTCTCACTCTTGCGTGATGGAATACTACAAATCAAAACGAATATCATTAGATAATAATTTGGTTCATTTTGCAGTCCTACCATTTATCCACCCATGGCTGAAAACGAAGGCCCAAATCAAACGGCCCAAATCTGACCAGTTCTGACCAGTTCCGAGTTCCGACTCAGTGATTCACACTCGATAGGAGCCATTAAAGCTCGAGTCCAGCCTGCTTTTTTGTGTTCAGCAGAAGCAGAAGCCATGGATTTCTCGTCTCTCACAGACGCTTTATCGTCCCAAAATTATGCCAAGATCCCTGATATTTGCGAGACTCTCATGCTTCAGGTCAGCTCCTCTTTCTTTTCCATTTTTCTTCTTTAACCAAATTCGTGATTCTTTTCTTTGGGGGTTGGGGTTGTGGTTGGGGTTGGGTTTGGGGCGGGGTGGGGAGGGAGGGAGGGGGATATTACTGATATATAGTATTCAGTTCTATTCTAAAACCCTAAATCTTTGCCGTATAGGTTGCTGCTCAGGGCATTGCGTTCCAAGATGATTGGCCGTACGCGATTCATCTTCTAGGGCACATTTATGTCAATGACATGTAAACTTTTTCCACTCAACTTCCTTCCTTTTTTTTTTCTTTTCATTGTGTAGTTTAATTGGGGAGACGTAATTTAGATTTTATTTGTCCTTTTGGTATTGGGTTTGTGGGCAGTAATAGTGCACGATTCCTGTGGAAAACTATTCCGGTTGCAATAAAGGAGAGCCGACCGGAGGTGGCAGCAGCTTGGAAAATCGGCCAGAATCTCTGGACGAGGGACTATGCGGGTGTTCACGATGCTATTCACGAGTTTAATTGGAGTCCTGAGGCTCATTGTATTGTCGCCGCCTTCTCAGGCAAGTTTGTCTGTGATCCAACTGCATTTTTTGTGCTTGTTTGGACTCTGGTATTGAGGCTTGGGTAAATACTAGTATACGTCTAGAATTCAGTAGCAAATTTGTGGTGCAGTAGTTACATTTTTTTTTTTTTTTTTTTTTTACTTTTTGTTGAGTCTGAGGAAATTGATATTGCATTTGTGTTTAGCTAGAACAAAAATTTTGATTAAATTGGAGTGGATATGGACGATTGGATGCCAACTCAAAGCTGAATTCAGTTGGCTGGAATACCCACCAACAGTTTGACCAACAGAGTCATCTAGTGATTTAGACCTATCTTAAATTTTTTGAGACTTAAAACCAAGCTGGCTTCACTCTTTTCTTTTCAATGGGAATGGGGAGTGGAAGTTTGTTAGCTTAGAACTTCAGAATTTAAAAAGGCGCATCTGAAAATTATTTGTTCCTAGAAGGAGTTGAAAGTTATCTTTTGCCAGTTATGAGTGTCATAAAAAGGTATGCTTTCCTGTTTGGGTGACTCTTCTTGATGACAGATTCAAATGTAGTCCTAAGTCCTTTAGCATATTGTTACTTTTTTTCGGGTTCTTGGCATGTCCCCAAAAAGTTACTTTTGTCTTTTGGCATTTGATGCCTTGGAGACCAGCGAGCGTATATCTTACCCTTTTTTTTGCTTTTATGTTTTTAATTCCTTCATCCTCTTTTGAGTCTATATTGGTGTGCATGCATGTTGTCTTTGTGGTGTGAATTAGGAAGACACATAATATGGGTTGATAGGATGTAGGAGAACATTCAGAATACAGGATTTGGTCATAATATTTATGGTGACCACAAAAAGGAGGCACTACAGCAAAAACAGTAACTGTGATTTTGCTACCAAAAATAACAGTGATATACTTATTTATATACTCTAGCCTTCCCTTTTGTTTCGATATACGCTTGCATGAAAGATTAAAAAAATTTAGTTCTGTTTGTTGAGTATAATTTATTGTGCTTCTAACAAGTGTCTCTGTTTTTACCTTTAACTTGTGCATTACGCAGAACTTTACACTAAAAGAATGTTTGACCTCCTGGTTTCTGCATATTCAACGATAAGCATACAAGATGCAGCGCTTTTCCTAGGAATGAACGAGGATGATGCTACAAACTGTAAGCTTCTTGCTTTTGTGTTTGGTTTATTGTAACGTTTATTGCTTTTGATACATTTGGAATGCACCATACGGATTTGTGGAGTATACAAACTCCATTACTTTGTAAGGCATTGTATACCGTGTTGAGATGATTGGGCTGTATAGTAGGTGCTTTTAGAGATAGTGAGTCCGTCTTTGCTGTTATGAGCAACTATGTCAGAAAGTGCTTTATAATCAGGATGTGGATATCTGCCTGGAAGCTGTGGAGTTGTTTGATCAAACAGCAGTGTCTATAGTGGCTAATCTGCTGAACTCTTTTCTAGGCTAAGGTGGATTTTTGATGGAATATGGTTTCTTAGATCATAGGGATTATGGAGAAATTGAAAGCCTTTTAGTTTGTCCTGGTGTACATGGAAAGTTTCTGTTTTACTTTGATTAATATGCTGATTGCATTTTACCTCGTACTGGCAGTCTGGCACATGACTTTCGGAGGAACCTGGTGAATATCTGATTTGTAGATTTTGGGGATGTTACAACTTGATTTTGACAGACAATATGCTTGTTTTTGCATTACAATTGATAAAATTTTGCATCCTCAAATAACTTAAGATTTGCTGATCAGAAGTCATATAAAAGATCGCTGACGCCAAGTGTTTTCATGTTACACTTTCTGCAAATTGGTGTTTACCTGCCTTGGTTCGATCATTCACTGTTTGCAATTATAACTAAGTCGTTGTGAGCCAGTGGGTAGAGGAGCATGCAGACATTCTTTGGTGAGAGATTGATCAAAATTATGTTCTGATGATGCGTTGTGTAGATGTGCTCCAACACGGTTGGATTGTTGATGCCAATTCTCGGATGCTGACTGTAAAGAGGCAGGCAGTTGCAGCAGAGCAGAA
The DNA here is from genome assembly GCF_036785885.1 of Coffea arabica. Lineage (NCBI taxonomy): Eukaryota > Viridiplantae > Streptophyta > Magnoliopsida > Gentianales > Rubiaceae > Coffea > Coffea arabica. Next base: position 20,141,547 of record NC_092312.1, on the reverse strand, counting down.
ACTAGATCCCAGTAAATTGCAGCGCTTGACAGAATATGTCTTCCACCTTGAACACTGATTTCAACAACCGTCTAGAATCTGTCAGAGCACATCCTCCCGGTAGTTATCTCATTCCAATTGAGTTTACTGGAAGGTGTTTGGTGAAGAATGACAAGTCCTTGGTTTTTGTTTTGCCAAAACATAAAGGGTGTTACTAATATCTTGTTATTTTAGCTCGGATGGTGTTGTTGAAGTCGATCTTGGGTTTTCTTGTGGATAGTGGTAAAGACCACTAAAGGGTGGGCCATAATTTTTGGGGGTGTTATCTTATATTTTTCTCAGCTACCTGTGTCTTATCGTTGATTTTAGTAGATCTCTACCCTCTGCAGATGGAGCTTTTGAAATGACCAGTTTGATCTTCATGTGCCAGAACGATGAATCCTTGAAATATTTGGTGGCCTGGTATAGAATATCAACCAAAAAAAAAAAAAAAAGCACATTTTCATGATGGTGATGAAAGAGAAAGAACGACCAGGCAACTAGTACGTGATACATGTTTGGAAACGACGGAACTCTTAATTTGAAGCTTTTTGTTTGTGGCCTCGCGGGCACTTTCTTGTTTGGGGCGGGCCATAGGCACAATTTAGGATTAGTTGGTTATTATTCAGAAAATTGTTAGTTTAAGCAATCAATTCATTTTCTTGAATTCATTAAAAGCCGCGTCCTTTGATATTTTTATTTTATTTTATTTTATTGGTATGGTTGCGGTCATATTTTCTCTCTATTCTCTAGGAAAGTGCTTAAAAGAGATCAGGTGATTTTAAAGAAGATTCAAGTCCATGCCAGGTAATTGAGATGAATTCATGCATCTTATCTGATCAAGGAAACCATCAAGGAAGTGTTTGGAACGAAAGCAACCAGTCATGGGGAAGTAGATAATTTATTTATTTTGTTGCGAGAGAATAATAAGGAATTTACAGAAACATTTTTAATTTTTTTTGAAGTCAATAGTTGTGAGCTATGCAATGAGCAAGAAATTGTATACTCCAATATTTCGTAGTGTCAGTTGTTGACCAAAATCAAATAGACTACGTGCGATTAGAATTAGATAGATGAATGTTGACCAAAATGAGAGCTTCTCCATTATGCCTTAACCTGACCAACATTAGAGCTACCAGAAGGAGTCTTCTCGTACCAACCCAACAGTAATGCTAGCCCATGGTAGCTTATTTGACAATGAATTGACCCTTTACCGTCCAATGTTTACCTCAAAAAAACAAAAGAAAAGTGTCGATCAAACATCTTTCATTCATTCAGTATACATATATATAAAAACATGAACATGAAGATAATAACTTCCTTCCAATCTCTACTAATGACATGATACACCCAACAGTGTCAGTAGTGTGTGCCAACAAGAAGAAAAGCTCGCTCGTCATTTTTAAGGGTTCCAGGGCGGCATAAGCCACAAAAAATCTGAAGATGAAAAGTTGCATTATCGAGAAGAACTGAAGCCCAGAAGAGCTAATAAGTCATGTCATGCTCCTATGGACGAGGTTGATTGTAAAAGAAAAGAAAACGGGGAGATAATAAAAAGAACTGGCTAGCTAGAACTAGGAGACGACGAGATGAAAATTGGATTAGTTAGTTCGTTTTCAACACACTAGCTAGTACTCACTTGGGAACTCGGAAGGAAGGCGAGTGATCTCTACTCTATGATGGCACTCTGAAAAGAATCAGAAATTCAAAATCATTTGAAAGTTTGAATACAGAACCGCGATGGCCTGCATGGACTGGGGCCGACTGGACTTGAACATGGAACATTGATGTGTATGGGACTCTCTCAAGATCATAAAATGCCTAAAACAACGTCGTAATTTGTAATTCTTCAAACTCAGACGACGGACAAATGCATATCCTTTCAAGAATCTAATCCGGATAAGCAGACAACAATAATGAGATATTGGTCATTATTCCTTGATATCAAAGTAACTATTCCTTCCAACTTCATTCAAGCAAATTCTAGAATCGCCCGGAAAAATCTCCATTCCACTATTCCCAAAATCCCAATACAATGATCTACTAATTTATCCACAGACAACATGGGCATCCATGAAGAAAACCATTAGAGTTAAAGCGGAATTAGTACGTGAAAAACTAGACTAAATCACAAACTTTCGGCACCTCAATTGTCAACCAAACAAAAACAAACTAGTAAAAGAAAAAGGGGCGCGGGGCACACGCCATTAGATTTCTGCTAATTTAGATTGCGGCTCTAAATCCTGCCTGATATATACATATCAAAACATGGAACTGCAAATAACCTTACATACTGCTATTAAGGGTCCAAATTTACATAGGAAATTGCTATCGGGGGTCGGTCTTCACATTTTCCTAGCCTTTTTACCTGGTTTCTTGATCAAAGGCCTGGTGTTCATGTAAAGATCATGAATGGATCGAAACTTCCTTTGCCTTGGCGGACAAGCTTCATCATCCAAGTTGTCATCGATAATCCTAGAGTTAATTTTCATGGCAGAAGATATTTCATCGGCTGTGCTGCCCGTTGTATTCCCAACGCTTTCTTCTTCCTCTTTGTCAAAGGCGCCCCCACCATTGCCAAACTTGCTATCCGTAGAATCGCCGCTGAGCTGAATCAACTGCAGAGCCGCGTCGACTTCCGGTTCCGTCAGCCTCGGACCCGTCTGGGCTCGTCGGGTTTTTATTTGGGATGCTGATTTTGTCATGGAAATTCCAAGGGAAGGAAAATATGAAGGGAGATGGAGAAAAAAAAATATGGGTGGGGACTCGGGAACTTGGAAGGGGGAGGAGGATGTGTGTGGGGTACCGGGTGCTGCTTAAATAGGAGGTTTCTGTGACTGAGGGGACACGAAATTTTTGTTCCTCGACCTCGAATCCCTTTTATAATTAGGATTTTGACATGTTTCACTCCATTTGAGTGAATAAATAAATGAAGTAATACATGGAAGGAAAATATCTCTTCTTCCAGAAGTTTTTATTGTCACTTTACTTTACAGTGTATAAACTATAAATAACTTGCAAAAAAAATAAGTAAATTATTGCATTACAAAGACATTTTCTAGTTACTCTTTTAATTATTATTTTACATACATTGTATTGCATCATAAAAAGTGTTCGAATATTTGTCAATAATCTTTTCCAAACAACCTTCAATCCTAGCGAAGCATATTTGAAGGCTAATCTACCTCGAAGTTTATCGTAATATCACCTAACATCCATAAAGTTTTAAAATCTCACGTACCTCCTCTTAAATGATAATTAATTTGTCTAATATTGTCACCCCTTATATGTAAAGGTAACATTAAAAAAATGCATTGGACCGGAGGAGAGAGATTATATTATCCTGCCACTTTTACCCTTGTACAATTTGATTTATGGATTTTGAACTATGAAAAAAAAAACAAATAACGTGGAATATTAAACTTAGAATATGAGAAAGTTTAAGTGGAATAAGAATAAACTTAATCACTTCGTAACTAGATAATACTACTGTGTACACAATCATTTAATGATTATAATTACTCATTTATTTGCGTAATTAATGTACGTGTGACGGACTGTTTAATGTATCATCAGTCTCAACTATTGAAGGTCTCGCAAAAGCATATATAGTTCACCATCTACCTCGATGATCGTTTCTGGCTCTCTTCTTTATATAGTTTATACATGATGCTCCGAATCAAGAACTGGACAGGATATTGTTTTCATTTTAGAGCATCTGGTCGAGGAAAAAGGTCGACGTCTGTGTCTGTGTAATATAATTTGGAAAGGGATTAGCACAATGGCGCATCATGGCTGTGCTCCTCCTTAATACTTGAGAAGAATAGCAAAGTCGGTGCAGATTTTTCGGTCACTCTCTCTCTTAGGGTCTTTCTTTTTTTTTTTTCGGTTGTAAGACTATCATTTAATTAGAATGCATCCATCATTATCCAAGTAAAGATTATGGCTTTGGTGGCAACATTTTTAATAGTGGCATGTTGATTAGTTTGAACTTGTTCTCTTGATAAGATGATTATTAATTAATTATGTGGGACAGTTTGTCGAATATGTTGGAAACGAATTTCTAAAGTAGTCTAAGCCGTTTGTAAATCTTGTTTGACAACAAATGTACAAATTAAGTAACTTTTGATCGATGCAGATGTGTGTTTGGATGGCTCAAATTTGGTACGTGTCTGGACAGTTCAAATTTGCCAAATAACACCCGACTTGCACCATAAACATATTTCTAAATTCATCTTTTTATCTGACATACGTCAAATCATAAAAAATATTACAGTAATTATTTCAAATAATACTGCCGTATCCAAACACAAGCGAAACACAGTACTACTAATATCAAGATACGAATGATCCTTAAAGCTGGGCTTTGTTTGGATTGTGATTTATTTGTCAAAATATATTTGCTTGTATCAAGATACGAATCGATCTTGAAGTGTGACCCTTAAAGCTGGAAATCCATCCCGTTATCTTTCAGTTTAACCGTCTGTCGGTGCCTGCCTTCCATTCATTCTTCGTCTTCCAAACCACACTCCTATACTCCTCCACTCCAGTACTAAGCAATGTAATATTACTAAATACTAATCCAAATACTCTTCTTCTTCTGTAGCTTCGATTAATTGCCTGCTACTACCGGAACCGGAATCACAATGATGAGAGCGCCATTACTGGATTTCTCTTCTCCTTCGACCACTACCACTATTCGTTCTTCTCCGATAGGAACGCGGGACTCCACTACTTTGTAGTTCTATTGGTGAGAGATCATCAGATCCTTTTTCTTTTCTACCTCTCTCTCTCTCACCCTCTCTAATCTCTCCAACTTTTATTTTACATACATCACATCACAAAAAGTGCTACAGTAATTATCTTAAATAAATCATCCTAATAAACTCCTATCCAAACAAACTCGAATCATCTAGGGTCTGTTTGGTTGGAAGTAAAATGTTTTCCTTGGGAAAATATTTTCCGTGGAAGTAATTTTCCATGAAAATCATTTCCCTTTCATCATTTTCAGGTGTTTGGTTAGCTTATTGAAAATATTTTCTTACTTCATTTTTCTGGTGTTTGTTTAACTTTTGAAATATTTTCACTTTTATCTCTATCTTTACTTTCTACACATTATAACTACATACTTCTTCCCATGCAAAATAAGAAAATTTATCGCATTGTTTAACTTAAAAAAATCTTGGAGAAATGTATATATGAATAACAAATATCTTCTTAAGCAATAAACAAATTGCTGGTCATTTAGTGTCAAATATCAATCACATGCAATGCTTATTGTGACATATATCTTGCACTCTCACTGCTGAAAGTTTTTCTAGAAAAGAATGTCCTTATTATACATAATTAATTACTAGCATAGGATGAGCAGGATGAGGTTTTTTTTTTATTTTGAATATACTAGGGGGTGGGTTGGGTTGGGTGGTACGGGGGAGGGAATGTAAGGAAGAGATCTTGGGTTCGAGTCTTCCTGTTTACACTAAAAAAAAAAAAAGAACATACTACAAGATGATTTCAGTAAGTTTGGAACATATTACAGGCAAGATGTATGCATTTCGGAAAACAACTTCAGTAAGTTTGGAAGGGAAGTTGTTTTCCATAAGATGAGTGAAAATATTTTATATCGGAAAATGTTTTCAGTAATTTTTGTGCAACCAAACACGGAAAATTAGGAAAATATTTTCACCCGAAACAAACGGACCCCTAGTGCATTCCGGTTTCCATAGTACAGTCCAAATTTATATTCTGGAGTTTACATCTTATCCAACCTTTCCTTCACCTAGCAAGCCTATATATATACATATATACCGGCCCTCGCGCACACACGTATGCATAATAACAGAAGGGAAGCAAAGTAAAATTCTTGGAAGAGCCCTTACAGTACATGTAGGGGTTAAAACTGGGTTGAGGGCTTGAAGTTGAAGGCTTGGTTATTCGTTAAACGTCCTTGTCGAGAATTGGCTACTTCTTGTCATGGAGTTGCTGGTCCTAAATTTTTGATGGGTTTTTCTTTGTTTTATTAGGCAATCAATGTCGTCGTCGTCAAATGGAATTACATCGAGATAGTATATGTTTTACAGGGATGGCCGATGACACCTTTCCATTTTTTCAAAGGAATCAAAGCCGTCGATGATGCCTATATGCCTAATTATGATGCTATTGACCATGCATCGTGTTGTCGTCTCAGAACAAATGTGGGATTGAAGCTCTATAAAGTCGCATAATTATTTCTTGTGGAATTGAAAGGTACATTCAACAACGACTTTGAAGCTAGCCACTTTGCTCCTGTTTCCCAGGTGTCATTAGCTTCCATGCAACAGTACAACCGTCATGCATATCAAAATTACTGCCCAGTGAATATACAGGTTTGCCGGCTCTGAGGGGTTGGGATTTGGGTAGTTAAGTCCTGGGAACAATTCAAGAGTTGCCGCTTTTGGGTTGATTTTTGGGATTAGATTTAATTAGTCAAATTTCGTTTCTCGAAAGAAGAATATACAGGTTTGCCTAAACTTCTACTCCCTCTCTTTTTTTATATTTATAACTGACGTTTAAGGTTTTGCACGCCAATTAAGAAAAGTTTTTCATTGTTTAAATCTATACACTACTTTCCTTTTGTACCCTCATTAATTGTCCAATTCACTCATATTTTCTCTCACTAGAGTATTAAATGGTGCTGTTTTACTAGGCCAAAAGCAAAGAGAGAAGTAATAATTACTAGGAGTAGTAATTAAGAGCCCTATATTGGTAAAGAGAGATAAAAGGGTAAAATTGCGAAAAAATAATTAATGGTGCATGGGAATAATACAACGATAGATAAAAGTACTTAAGAGCAAATTTCTTAAACGTCAGTTATAAAAAAAGGGATGGAGTATTATATTGTTGGGTTTAGTGTCGAATTCAAAGCCGGTTGAATTACTATTTTATGAAGTTTTTGTAGAAAGATGTATAGTAATGATGTAATCTACGTGAGGTTAAAAAGTGACTGCATTTTAGACTTGTCGCATTAGCATTTAATTAACCACCATTTTTGGGTGTCCATATTTTACATCTCATTTACTTTTGACACTGTAGAAAACTTGCTCTACGGCACCGAAGAGATTACCTTCATTCTCCTAAGGTCAATTAATATGAGATCCTAATAATAAGCAGCTAACAAATTGATCCCTTATTAAGTACCTCTATTTTACCAAATATGGAAGGCATTTAGAGGCAAAGGTTGCAAGGGTTCTAAGCGTTATAGTAGTTGATAAGCCAAGCTATACACCTTTTAACCAATTACTCCACAAGGAATAAACCATGTTAATTCTTGCCCAAATGAGAAGTAGCAAAGCTCCTGATCATACTATAAAAGATGGTTTGTAAATGATAATTGCATGTCTTAGTGCTAATCTTTCGCCCATTATCCAATATGTCCAATGCTGCTCTTTTTTTTTTTTTTTGTCAGCAATAATACATTTATATAATTTACTTTATCCTAATCTAGGGGGAAGGGGAGTCTAAGGAGGCTGTGGCAGAGAGCTAGTGGATATACATGTTTTTTCGGTCATTGTGTATTAGAGCTTATACAACACCAAGGAAGGTAGCAAAACTGTCAATCACTTGTCCCGATGGATAGTACTAATTAAATAAAAACCACTAATCACGAATACCATATCTAAAGGGCTCCACAGGCAAATGAACGGCGAAGAAAAGGCATTGACGCTTTCAACAACTCTCCCCAACATATATATGAATCTTATTCTTGATCATATACATTCGGGAAAATTTTCTCTATGTTTCTATGAAAGCCTGTGAATGTATAATACTCTTTCCATTCCAATATTAGAGTTGTTTTTTAGGAATTCAACTTTTTATATAGACACAGTAATCATTATATCTAGATGAGATGACATTGACAAATTTACACTTGTACTTTTGAATTCTTAATATTCTCTTGATAAATGTATATTGAGATTTTAAAAAATGTATTTTTTTTCAAATTACAAGATTGGAAAGTATGTATTAAATTTGAAATGGTGATTTTTATTTTGAGACGTCAATAAAGTGAAATATGACAATAACAACAGGACGGAGAGAGTAAAATTATAGCTTTGCGTCAAGTCAAATGTTATTATTGCTTCTTCTGGCCAACTCATGACTAGGACTACCGCTAATTGTACTTGATTAATATACTAGTCGTCTTTCCCTAAAAGATACTACAAGTACAAATTAAACGATCACTCCAAAACAGGGCTTGTGAGTTATCAAGAAACTTGACTGCCCGAATGATTTAGGGCATCAGTTTGTATATCATTGGCAAGTAATAAAACCAATAAAGGGGTCTTGGATCCTGACTTGATTGATGTTGCATAGGCTACTTCTTCATGCATAGTATAACCAGCCGCCCAATATTCTCGAAATATTCTGTTCAAACTTCAATTGTAGGATTCAATGATGCCCTGCAGAGATTATGTGGACAATTTGACCGAAATATCAAGTACTACTAATTACAAAGCAATCTACCGGGAGGGGGGAAAAAGGGGGGAAGAAAAGGGAAGAGGACATGTTGAAGACGTGATTGGAGTGTACGTCACAGGAATGCGGACGAAGTCTTTCATAGTGGATTATGGTGCTCTTCATCACATCAGCCCTAGCCCTTAGCATGCGGGAGATTGAAATTGTGCAACTAGCTACTCGGCCTGTTCCATTAATACTGAAGATTAACAAATTCTGTAGCAATGTTCAAAATTTAATTCTGTGGTTCATTATCGTTTGGAACGATATTTTCTTCCCCCCCCCCACCCCCCACCCCAAACCTTTTTTTTTTTTTTGATAAAAAACAAATTTCATTAATCAATTGCTGGAAAATCGTCTAACACAATAATATGATTTACATCGCTGCCTGCCTTAACAGGAGGTTAGACATGACGGAACTGGTTAAACATTTTCTTCCTCTCTAGTTGGTTGTATAAGGTTGTGTTTGGATTGCATTTTTCGTCATTTTTTATGGAAAAATTACTGTAATGATTTGATATATGTGAGGAAAACAGGTGATAGAAAAATGTGATCACGGAAAACGACAATATTTTTCAACGGAAACAAGCAATCCAGGCAAGGCCTAAGGATGGGATTCTGCACCCAATAATCATGGCCCATCCCAAAACAAGTAGAAAGAGCAACAATGGATTATAAATATTAATTTGAATCCACATTGATATGATTTCAGTCAGATTATGACACTGGAGTTTGGGATTGAAATATAAAGACACTAATTATATATATATATATATATATAGATATACTTTATAACCTTTTCCTAATAAAAATCTACCAGTAGTATACAAACAATTACAGAAATCGTTTACATGAATGGATGGACGGACAAACCAAAAAAGAAGGCTGCATACGATACATCTCTAATTCATTCAACAATAACAACGAATCGAAGACGTCCTAGCTGGCCGCTTTCTTGACCAGATTAGGCTTGGTATTGGCATAGAGATCAGCAATGGAACGAAACTTCCTCTTCCTCTTCCTCTTCCTCTCCATCACGAATGAGCAAGAAGCATCTATTTCTTCCCAAACAGCAAAGTTTTCTCCTGTCTTGATGGCAGAACAGGAACTGGAGGAAGAAGATGACGACGACGGGGAGGACGATGATGATGATGTGGAGGCTACGTCTTGATCATGAATCGCTTCGGCACTGCACTTAGCAGTCATGTCCGCTCCATAGCTTTCTACGGCAAGATCACTAGGCGCCACCATCATAATTACCAGATCATCATCAAAAGTACCACTACTAATAGTACTGCTGCCGTCTTTGCTGCTGCTGCTGCTATGACCATCTCCGCTGAGTTGAATCAGCTGGTAAGCCGCCTCCAATTCCGGCCCCGTCAGCCAGCTGCTGCTGCTGCTCATCATCATCATCATCTGGGCCGCGCCTTTCACTCCTTCGTGTCCTCCGCCAGCTGGTGTCAATTTCTTTATCATCGGAGACAATTTCTAGAGAAGAAGATAATTGGGAAGTAAGATTTCGATTTTGTGACGGAGGGATCACGAAATCTATTACCATACGTTTGAGAGAGAGAGAGAGAGAGAGCGGGCTGCAAAGGCGAACCAAAATATTATATATGTGGTTCTTTTCAGCTACGCTACTTAATAGTATAAAGTCTTGACCACGTCGCTTTGGTTTTTTATAGTATTTAGAACTCACCGCCTTAGTCCTTCCTTACTAGCACTAGCAGTGGTGGTGACTGCCCTCAAAGGATGCAGCACAAGAAACGAGGACCGACCTTGGCTCGCCACCCTCCAGATTTATTACTACTTTAAAATTCATCCCCAGTAGATATATGTAATAAAAAAAAATACCCTTTTATTTTTTCTTTCTTTGTGGTGAGGGCTTTGCTTTATTTCACAATCCCTCCTATTAGCATTCCATTCTATCCTCCTACTCAATAAGAGATGGAGAATTGTACAAGGGATTAGAGAGAAAGCAAGTCCATTTAGACCAAATGCATGCATGCATGCATGCTTTAGTACAATCCTTGAATTCATCTGTTTAGGTGTAAATCGAACTTGTAAAATAGGTTATGCAAAATGTTATCGTTGCTAACAGAAAGGAAAAAAAAAATCTCACTTGCAATCTTGACAGATTTTTAAATCTCAAAAACTTTTAGAGGCCAACTTCCCTAACATTATGGCTCATAAAATAAAAAAAAATAAAAAAAAAAGAGTCAAGCCGGTTAAATGTTATTGGGCTACGTCTTCCACGCCTGACCTACTCTTGCTTTTCTTGTGCCCATCACTACTGTTATTCTCTATTTCTGGCGATTCCAGTTTTTTATTATTTCTTATTTCTATATTTTCTGTCAAATCACACTTGCATAGCCTCTAAGATTTGTTTAAATTGCACAAACCAATCATTTGTTTCCTGAATTAGAGTCTTATTTTTGTCTGCTATTCTATTCTATGGTTTTTTTTTTTTTTTTTCACTCTGGCACTCGTTATGCATAACAGGACACTTTAGATTAATGACCTAATAAGTCATAGCAAATTGTTGTGGAGCTTGAGTTTTGACCAAAAGCAACCCATTCCTGTTCATTTGCAGAGGATGCACTGCACTCCTCCATTTAAGTTTAACAGGTAATTGACGACCAGTTTTCCAATCAAGCAGCCAACAACACCACCAAAGAAGGCCTCCATTGAAGTTTACTTCTCTATTTTTTTATCATCTGATTCGTAGTATAGCTTTATCCTAATCTAATCCCGTCTTGGCTTTCAGGCCCCCTCCCTCCCTCCCTCCTCAGTAGAACCTCTCCTCTATAAATACACTTACCACTACTATTTGCAGGATATAATAGCTTTTACAACATCACAGCTTCCAGGCCCTGAAAGGAAATATTCCATTCTGCCGGGTGCAGAGTAGATAAATTCCCCGTCTTTCGATGATAACAGCCAAAAGATCCCGGCATGCGCCAGTGCAGACTTCGATTATATTATATGGAGTTGACTGACCACACTACTAGATGCGTCAAATAATCTTTTGTGCGTACCTTCACGACAATACCTACTACTCCCTCAAAAGGGAACTCAACCGTGTACAAGTAACTGCAACTCTTCTGGTACAAGGAATTAAATCATAAAAAGAATTTTATGATGCAGGAACCCATGTTTAGTTACCAGTATCTCATACTTTTCAAGTTCCGTTCTGCATTGCTAAACTGATCCTCTTTTTGTTTATTATTATTATTTTTTAAAGAGTCGAGCTAACCTTGCTAAACAAAACTGAATGAGAAAAGGCCGGAAAGTCATTTGAGGTACGGTCCAACCTGTCTTCTTCCCCAGAAGAGAACCTTTGCCTCGGTAAGGTCCATTTTTAAAAAAAAAAAAAAAAAATGCAGGGCCTTTGGACTGCCATTGCAATCTGGCTGGCATGGTGTTAATATGGTCTAATCACTGGTGATTGATTAAAGTCGAAGAGGTGCAGGTCGGAGACGTATATATTAATGGGAAATGCAATTGTAGGGCTGAACCAGCTTGCTCATCGCCTTTAGCAGATATTTGAGAAGGTGCAATTCCTCCTGGCAACTGAAACTTTAGTTATCACTTCAGATTACTTCCACACCCCACCAACGTCCAATCGGGCCACAACTACTAGAGAGCTCAATGAACAAGAAGAACAGAAATATCAGAAGCAAGTGCTTTACTAGAAGCTACCAGAAGGTGCAGCTATGGGGGTTTTTATCAATGTTGAACCAATTTCATATGCTCGAGGATGACTGACCAAACCAACCGGTGCCAGCTTAACAGTTCTGGCCATATTTTTTGGCCCTTTGGACCAGACCCGACCAAAGCTTGAGTTTACTTTAGCAGACGTATCAAACCACATCATTGACGTCGACCATCCTCGGTCCAACAAATGTTTTTGACGAAATTGCAATTTCTGCCTCAAAATTGGCACGCTTACCCGACCAGGGACCCTTGACTACCGCAGAAGGAAGCACTGAAATCTGTTCTTACCTGAAAAAAGAATTCAAAGTATTGGCATATATCAATAACAAACAAAAAGCACCTCAGGTAAAAGGAAAGCCAAAACAGCACTTTCAACGTACCCAGAAGACCAGTGAGAAGAAAAGTGAAATGGGATGCTGACCTTCAGGAAACAGCCTTCGAGAATTAAACTTCACAGGTAGGTCAACAAGGCTATCAGAATAGCTGTATATCGGGCTAATGCCATTCTTGTCCATGCCCCTACCCATTCTTCAACATGATGACTGTAACAAAAGATGTTGGAGATTATTACCAGCAGTGAAGAAATGAAGTCTTGATTGAACATTGGGAATGGGAAGACAGCCGACAATAGTCAAGTATATACTTCAACAGCTAAGCATCAGAGGCTTGGCCAGCCTTTACCTGACCAACTACCTAATACTACGCCGTTTCACCGAGACATTCCCGAGTATATTAAACCGAACTAAACAATAGATCTTGCCAAAAGGGTAAGCTAATTTAGCTAAACACAAAGTAAATGCAAACTCACAACTTTCAGTTTACAAAGCAAAAAATAGCCACATGCCAAAAGGGTTATTTAGCCATGTTTCTGTGAATGAGGGTGGTACCATATGAGAAGGAAATTTGGAAGTATTTCGCAACCAACCCAATTGCTTTAATTGCAGATACTATAACTGTATGAAGAGAGAAGATATATGTTAAAGAGGTAATTTTCCAGTCAGAATTTCAACAGCTAAGGAGTTTGAATGGATTGCTTACCTACAAACTTGGAATTATTTGCCACCTATTAACCTATATCAACCTTTGGTAACCAAAGAATTCTAATGGCCAGTTGTAAAGGACCTAGAGATGAATTCTGAATCTAATGCAGCAAGACAATTTCACGAGCTTCTTTAGTACTTGCACCAGTAAGTCATAATAAGCTGATGAAAACTAAAATACATTTTTCATGATGCCTAAATGAAACTGATAGGGCACAACAGCATGCGCAAGTCAACAGGTATGAGTACATTAAAGTGATGGACCAGATAAGACTACAGATGCTTCTGTATAAACTAAAGAGAGATTTAAGAAACATGCTATAAAAATTTTGCCCATTAAATATTAGCATATAAGATGGAAGTTTCCGATGGATTCTAAAAGCCAACTTCAGTCATTCAGGCATCCTGTAAAATACTGTTACGAACTTTTGTGCACAATGTATGTTCTCTAAGTGGACATTTACACACATCCTCTCAGCAATACAGCTAGCCATAAAAATCCTCACGTATCACTAAGCTTTGGTAGATGTTATCCGAGAGCAAGAACCTAAACTGTCCTCCCAATTTCCCGCCTTTGGACTATGAGCATCCCACAATAACTAACAATTAAAGTTTCAGGAGAGTAAAATTGCTACAGATGTTGCCAGCACAATATCATTGGAAGATAGGGAGCTTATAGTTTTCATACTGCAAGTTTAAACAAAACTGCAAACCCAGAGATGTTACAAGAAGAATTACTTAGATCTTTGAAGATTGAATTACAACTCGATGAAGAAATATTCTTGGCATGTCATATTTAGTAGTTAGAGCTGATATTTCTTTAAAAACATGAACAAAGTGAATAAAGATTATGCTCACCCCCAGCTGATTTATCACTCTAGGATTCTGAAACTATATTCCTGAAGATTGAAGCATGATGGAGAATGAAAAATATAGGCAGCCAAACTGCTTCCAAGGGCAGGAGCAGGCCATTGTAACAAACTTCACTTATAAAGCCACTGGGATACCCATATTTTCCCTGATAGGCTCAGGCTGCTTGGAAGATGTAAATCCTGACTGCAATTGCTCAGATGCAGCTTTCTTTATCCTGTAAGCCTCATTCACCATCCCTGCCTTCAGAAGGCAAGATACCAAAGAGTTTACAGTGATCTGATCAGGAGTGCAACCTACGATTAACATCTTATTGAAGATGTTAATAGCTTCATACATTCTTCCTTTCATACAATGCCCTAAAATGAGAATGGTAAATGTGTATTTATCTGGAACGCATTTTTTTGCATCCATTTCTGCAACAATTGAATTTGCCTCATCAACATTACCCGCCTTGCAAAAACCATCAATCACAGGGTTGTAAATGAAAGCTTTGGGGACAATATCATCTCTCCAAAATAACTGCCTTAACAGATCACGAGCCTCATTTAATCTATTCTCCTTGCATAGAGCACTGATAACAACAGAGAAAGTATATACATTGGGAAACAACCTTTTTGAATTCATTTCATCCCAAAGCTTCAAGCCCTGGTCTAGCTCTCCAATCTGACAATGACCACTGATGAGAGATGTGAAAGTAACTAAATCAGGTTCACAATTGAGGGTATGCATCTTGTCAAGCATCTTAAATGCCAAAACCATCTCACCTGACTTGCCAAATCCATCAATAAGAACATTAAAAGTAATTAAATTCGGTCTTATCCCACATTGCACCATCTCATCCAGAAGACTAGCAGCCTCCTCCATCTTTCCTGACTTGCATAAACCAGAAATAATCGAAGTATATGTGACGACGTCAGGTGCAACCCCAACTTGTGATTGGATATCTCTCAGTAAGCATAATGCTCTATCCAAATTACCAACTGTGCACAACCCGTTTATAAGCGAATTGTATGTTATCATATCAGGCGAACAACCAAAACTTCCCATATCGTAGAATAACTGAAAGGCCTTATCAACTTGGCCTCCCTTACACAATCCTCGAATCACAATATTAAAGCTACAAGTATCTGGACAAAAGCCCCTTAATATAAGAATATGATCTTGAAAAAATTGAACAGCTTCATCTACTCTATTTCGCTTCACTAGCATACTTAAAAGAATGTTATGTGCAAAAGAACTAACAACCTCTTCTTTCTCACTGCTTAAATTAGCCTGAGAAATCAAAACTTCTTTACATATCCTAAACTTGCCTGCATTCGCAAAACAAGATACCAGAAATTCTACTACTGAACCGTCAAGTAAGAGTCCATCAGTAATAGTATAGTCAAGCATTAATTGAGCCAAATCAAAAAAGCCAATTTGACAAAGTGACATCAAAAGCAAATTAAAAGTTGAAACGGAATGAACGAGACTCAAATTCAGCCGTGTGAATTGGAAAAATTCAAATGCTAATCTGGGGTTGCTGAAATGGTTATTAATGTGTTGAATAACAAAGAAAGCAATGGACGGATTCAAATGCTCCCGAAAATAATCTGAGCTGAAAACAGATAACTTTTCACAAACAGATAGAGTACATACTACTTTGATGAACCAAATAGTTTCAGCTTTGGGAAGGTGCGATTCAAATTGTGCAGGGGTACCATGAAAACAACGAGTAATGGATTTCAAGGCAATTTTTTTGGACGCCCTTTGGATCCACAAGGGCATTATTCCAAGAGATGGGCCACTGCAAATGGGGTTTGTCGTAAACTTGATATTATATTTTTTTTGTGGAACACCAGAGTTTTTTAGGCCATAGTTTGTAATATCAGGGAAGGGGGTTTAGGGTTTAAGAAGTGAGAGATTTAGGAAACGAAGGTGGGGTCAACTGATATACAGACATGAAAGTGGAGAAGGCAGTTAGAGGAAGAAGAACAGTGAGATGTATTGTTAGGGTTGGGGAGCAAGAAAGAGGAGAAGACATCCCAGACCCAGTCTCCTCGGCGTTGGTAAATGGTTCGCAATAGCATTAGCGGAACCAGGCGAACCAAAACCGAGGACAGACGGACGCTGAGGGTAAACACGAGATTTCACGGGTGTTTGTGTGTTACTCTCTGATTAGTACACGGAAATGTTATTTACACTCCTTTTTTTTTATTATTTGTTCTCTCATTATTATTTTTATTATATAATTTTCTGTATTAGATTATATAATATAACAAATGGTGGGAGTGTAAATAACAAAATATGAAATGCAAATAATATTTTTTTCTTAGTGCAACAATAATAATTACTTTGCGCTTTTGTTTTCTTTTTCTTTAAATCTTTTCTTTTTTTTCTTTTTTTTTTAAGAAAAAAATCTTGTTGTTATAACAGCAATTGATAATTTATGAGTTAGTTTATTATAGAACAATGACTAATCAATGAAACGTTTTGTTTATTCAACTTGGTCAAGGAAACCCTCAAAATGTGCCACAATTTCCTTGAATATCTTGCTTTTTGGAATTAATCTTAGATGGAAGTAAGTACTTGATCACAACAACAAAAAATTAAAATGAGATATTCATGAAAATTATATGACAAATTAATGAAGGTCGAAATGAAGAATA
The DNA here is from genome assembly GCF_036785885.1 of Coffea arabica. Lineage (NCBI taxonomy): Eukaryota > Viridiplantae > Streptophyta > Magnoliopsida > Gentianales > Rubiaceae > Coffea > Coffea arabica. The sequence continues at coordinate 20,124,758 of NC_092312.1, read as the reverse complement.
GCGTACAAAACATGATAGGAGATCCTTACTCCTATTTAATTTAACAATCCATTAATATTAGAAAGATTTCTATATTCTATTAACATTTCACAATCAAACAATGAATTCTTGGTAGTGATCTATATTTCAATCATTGTTTATATTTTTTAAATTTGTTTATATATTTTAAATTATTGAAATTACGATAATTTAATTATTATATAATTAAAAACATCTATTTTTTTCGATATGAGGGTACGTAGTAAATTAAGATTCTTCAATTTTGACAATATTTCATGTTAACCCCACAAATTAGATGTTTTGGGTTATAATCCTCTCCCTGTTTTTTAAATCTCATTCATCTATTGCTAAATTATTTTTTAACAAATATTTATTTATTTTAACCCTTGATTATATTCTCTTTAATTAAGAATTTTGACGATCTATTTTGATGTTTTTACAATCCACACCCTCTAACACAGTGGAAGATGAAACGTGCATTTAAAGCCCCACGATCTCTCATTGTCTAAACCCCCACTTTGCCAAATCAAAAGGTTAAAACCCTCCATTTTCTTTACCTTTTTCTCCCCGCTTTTCATAGGGGTGAGAGACTGAAGAATTGAGGAGGAAACAAATGGCTTTGGACAAGAACAAACTGGAAGAAGAAGCTTGTATTCTTCGCTTCTACAAAATTGTCCTTAGCTGGGACTATATTCGCATTCTCAAAGAATCCCAAGTAGTTAGTTATTTTCTCTCTTTCTTGATTTCTTTCTTTCTTCCTCCATATTTCCATGTGTTTTGGCATTGATGAATGAATTATTCCTTTTTTTTTTTTAATTTATCTTGGAACAGAAGGACAAGAATAATAGAGGGGATGGGAGCAGCCAGGGTCTACAGAAAGTGAAGGACACATACAAAGATATCGAAGAATACCTTGCAACATTTGAGCCTCTTCTTTTTGAAGAGGTAAAAGCACAGATTGTGCAAGGGAAAGACGATGAAGAGGGTATTTGACTTTTCTGGATTGCTGTTAAATGTCTAGGAATCCTTACATTTTATTTTTGTCTGTTCAAACTACCATAGTACCAGTACTGCATATTATTTTGAGGTGTTTAATTTGTTTCAAATTAATACAGATGTGAATGTTATGTATTTTCGAGCTCGCAAGTGGATTTATTTGTTTATACTTTGTTTCTTTGCTTTGTTTTGACATTATGCTTTTGGATCAATGGAAACAAAGTTCTGTGTTTGTGGTCTGTGTGTGTGAGTGTATGTGTGTGTGTGTGTGTGTGAGTGTGAGAGAGAGAGAGAGAGAGAGAGAGAGAGAGAGAGAGATGCACAGTTCATACACTATAACTTGTCCTTTTGCGCTTACAGCAACTGAATGGATGCAAGGTATAATAGCAGAATGCAGTGAAGTCAATGGATTTTACATGCCAATGGTTATATGTGTGGATGCACAATCGATCTCACAGAATGATTTGTTATTGCTTTCAAACCAGAAGGTAGTCCAGTTGCATCCATTAATTATATACCTAATATTATCAGACTTCAAAAACGTAGTTATGTCGAAATTATCAATGAAACCTTCAGGGATGCTAATAAATTTCAAAACCATATGAGTTGATATTACTGTATTATTCCTAGATGTTTGGGTTCTAACAATGGATCTCGATGTGTTCTGAAGTTTGAAGATGTTAAAGGATTCCCAACTGCATATGCATTTGCACTAGTTGAGCATCGTCAGCATGATAAAATGAGACTCAGGCTGAATACAAGTGGAGAAGTCAAAGGATTGAACACAAATGACGTCCATTCCTGCTCAAGGCTGTTAAATATGCAAGCCTTAGTCACCGAAGTACAAAGATATGTATTCATCATGAAGGTATCTCTGGATTTTTTATCACTATAGGAGTTATTTGAGTGATCTTCCTCTGATATTGCCTAGATGTCATTTGGGAATCAAGGTCAGAAATTTAAGTTAAACTTAGTGGGAATAGACTTGCCATTTTCCTTTATTAACATAGGTGGAAAGGATAATCTTGAAGTATTGTTTTCACTCTTCCTCTTTTCTTTTTTTATTTTTCTTTTTGTTTTATTTTGTATAATTTGATGCCTAAATCAAGGTATATGTTCTTCCCACAATGTCAAAGAGAAATAGGATGAGGATATATTTTCTGTTGTAGTATTGTTGCAACATTTCCTGGTATGATTTCAAGCTGTATTGATTAAGCATTAACATTATTATTCAGCATCCTTAGTATATCAGCAGTTAACTGTGAGGGATTTGTTTCCCCTAATGATGCAATATTTACTGGAAGCAAGTTTTGTACAGAATGTTGAACTACTATGATGTAGCTAAAGTTTCTGATCATCTGATCTATGCACTGGACATAAATATTGACATAACTACACATACTTGAATATCAATTTTCTCTTGTTTCATGTTCTATGTACAGATTTGCAGTTTATCAACCATTGTCCGTGAATATGTAGCTTTGCGGTCAATTAGATCCCTTCCTTTCAAAGATTTGATATTAATGGCCGCTGAAAGCAATTATGCTGCTGAAGACCGTGCCTGGAATATATCTAGACCCCTAAAGCAGTTTATTGAAAGCAATCATAACCTGTCTCAAATTGAAGCCATAAATGTGAGTTGTTGGGGAATCATGTATACCCTTTTTCAATATTTTGCCGATTTGAAGCAATGTATCATTTTTCGGCAAGCCTTGATTCAGCATATGAGTGCTCAATTGGGCTGGAAGCGGAAGGGAATGATGCTCATGATCAGCCTTCCCTGCTTGAAAGGGTAAGGGTGGTCACATCTGCCCCTTTAGCCCCAGATGACTGGAGTATCATGCATTTGTTTGCTCTCTGTGCATCTGGGCTTTTCAATTGCCAATTCACTTAAAACATCTTTCTATTCTAAACCAGATCTTGCATCAGTTTTGCATGTTTTCATATGGTTTATCTTATTTTGATCTGGTTGTTTACTGCAGGCAGGTCTTTCACGTAAGAAATTCATCCTGATTCAGGTTTGGCATAATACTCTATGCTCCAAATTTTTTAAACGGACAAGATTTCTTTTTTCTGTTGGCTACTCTTCATGACAATCTGGGTTGTCTCAGAAAATCCTTCATCTTTTGTTGAACAGAAAACAGTGATATTGCTTCCTTGTCCTGTTACTAATTTAATATATGCGTTACAAGTTCTAGGAGTTTCTTTCTTCCAAGTAATGGACATATTGACTTCACATACGCCTAGAGGAGACAATTGCTTGAGCCATTAGGTGTATTGTCTAATCTGTTGATTCCTCCCAGGGACCCCCAGGAACTGGCAAAACACAAACTATTCTTGGGCTTCTCAGTGCCATTCTGCATGCTACTCCTGCTAGAGTACACTCCAACAAGTAATATGTTTGTTTGTTTCAGCAACTTTTGTTGAGCTTGCTTTGACCGAAAAATGATTACATACGGCATGTGCTTGCTTAAAGGTTGTTAGGTTGTGAAAATAACAAATGAATAGCATTTTTTGGTAATTTATGTTGCGTATGCATTCTCTACTTCTGCAGGGGGAAATTAAGCGGAGTAAAGCGCGGACCAGAACTAGCACTTCAGGACAAGTATGTAGTCCTTCTTTGTTTGTATCTCATTTTGAGTTTTTATCATAATCTATTCCCACTCTCCTCTCTCCTTTTTCTGCTTTTTTCCTTTCAAGGGTTTTTTTTTTGGTGGGGAGGGGAGTATGTTAGGAGATCTATCTTAGTTCAAGTTTATCAGATATGTTTAAGTTAGCAATATATACACTTTTTGACTTTTTTAGTATGATTGAAGTACCCACAGTGAAGAGGCTTGTAATATGCTGGAGATTTAACAGTTAAACATCCTTCTATATAAGAAAAAGCGGGACATTTTGATGAGAGACATCATTTAAAAGGAAACTGTCAAGATATTTAACATTTGAATGCTTTTTTAGTTAGAAATTATGGAAAGCCCGGGATTCGAGAATGCTTTGGGAATTATGTTTTTGCACTTCTCAAGGACTTAAGAGTAAGAATGGGGAATCCCACAGAAGCTTTCTGGTTATATACATAAGTCATACGCTTCTACATTGTATCATTTCCTCTTTGTACTTGGGGTGATATTTCTTTGTAATCATTTTTTTTGTGGTATTGGTACATGAGATGAGGTATTTGGATATTTTGCAGATACGCTCACTGGGAGAAGGCTTCTCCATGGTTGGTTGGGATAAATCCTCGAGATGAACTGATGCCTATAGATGGTGATGATGGCTTTTTCCCCACTACTGGAAATGATTTGGTATGCCTGAGTTATTTCGTTCCTAGTAGTTCTGATTTTAAACTGGAATTCCATATCTGACTTGCTACTATTTAGAAACCAGAAGTGGTTAATTCCAGTCGGAAATATCGTGTTCGTGTTCTGGTATGTGCTCCATCAAATTCTGCCCTTGATGAAATTGTATTACGACTTCTAAATACTGGTCAGTCACTCTTCTTTGTACTGTTATCTTCATACTGAGTATTGTATTTGACAGTGAGAAGTTTAGTTCCTAAACTTTTGAATTAGGGTTATTTCTGGATCCAGATTATAGGGAGCTGCTGAAGGCATTTGTGTTAAATGTAAAAAGTAAGAAACCTGTTAACCACTTCACGGGCAAGGAAGAAAAACTCCTGAAAAAACTCTCTACATATGGCAAGTTATGCATTTTAAATTTGAGGGATGCCATCTGGAATAACATGGCTTTACTGGTAGCTTCTGCACATATTCATCATGCAAGATCTCTATTATAGTTTAACTGATTGTAAAACATTCCACGTATGAAACTCTCTGTAAAAGAAAAATCCTAGTAAAGAAACGGGAGGTAGCATCTTACTTTCTATGTAAGTAAGTATTGTCTGACTTATGTCTTATGATGCCTCTGGCAGAATTAGCTCATTTTTAGCTGAAAATACAAGTCTCTGTTTAATGTGTTTTGTACTGGGGTCATTGAACAACCCATCAAGGTTGGCACCCATACATACTCACAATTTTGTTTACCAGGTAGTATTTCTTTATATTACTCTACAAGTGCTGAAAATTTAGATTATTAACATATAAATCTTGCTTTGGACTAATCAGAATCGGAGTTGTTTATTTATGTTGGCAGGTATCCGTGATGAAAATGACCATGCTTATAGTCCTAAAATTGTTCGAATTGGTCTCAAACCTCATCATTCTGTCCAGGCAGTCTCTATGGATTATCTAGTACGTACCTTGCTTCCATTAAACCTAATTGAAGTACAATCCAGTGCGATTTAAGCATCACTGGAATCTTGTTTTTGTAGGTGGAACAGAAACTTGCAGGCGTGGACTTTCAAAGTGGTGACAAGCAGAAGCAAGGAGGGGCTACAAAGGATAAAGATGGCATCCGAGCTTCCATTCTAGATGAAGCAGTAATTGTATGTAATTTCGGTCCTCCATTGGCACTTAAGACCAATATCGGTTTGTAATTCTGGAACTATTTGCAGGTGTTCTCCACCCTCAGTTTTAGTGGTTCAGCTCTTTTCAGTAAATTAAACCGCGGGTTTGACGTTGTTATTATAGATGAAGCTGCTCAAGCTGTAAGTCACGATACCCTATTGTTTTACCTTTATTTAGTTCCCAATTTTAAAGTACCAAACAAGTTTGTGACAGGTTGTACCATTATTTATACTATATTGGCGGCAAAGGCATTTTAATAAGTAACTATAGCAGTCAGGATCCTTGATCCTTGGAACTTTCACATATGGAATATAACCTTATTGAAATGTAGTTGGTTGGTTCGGCATAATGGCAAACACATTTGAAAGTCCAGAAGCTGAAGTCATTTTTTTTTTGGTTTTATTTTTAATAACAATGTCAACTCTTGGCATCTTAATGGCAAACTTTATGTCTCTAATAGGTTGAACCAGCCACACTAGTTCCATTGTCCAATGGGTGCAAACAAGTATTCCTGGTACATCTTTCTTTGAAGTGATTTTACTATAGGCTTACTGTGATTTACACATCTCAGCTGGCCAATATTTTATTGCGATAAATTGTACTTTCACCAGTTTGAATGGTGCAATCATGCAAAGCAGCAGAAGAAAGCATTGTAATTTTAGCTCTTTATTTTTTGGGGCAGAAATTCAGAAACTTAAAGTGGTTCATCAATCTTCTTAAGTAGTTTATAAGCAATATGCTTCAGCAGTAATGTATTACAAGTTAGAAAACTTTAAATGGATAGCTCTTGCATAAGTGATTTTGAAGATTTTAAAGTATGATTTTGTTCTTTTCTGAGCTAAAATTGTATTATGATCTTTCCCTTTCTTCCTAGGTTGGTGACCCAGTTCAGCTGCCAGCCACTGTTATCTCTCCCATAGCTGAAAAGTTTGGGTTGGTGCAAAAATCTTCAGCTTGATCACCTTAATGTCTTCTTGGTTCTAACATTTTCTTTGTGATAGATATGGAATGAGCTTATTCAAAAGATTCCAGAAAGCTGGCTATCCAGTACAGATGCTAAAGACCCAATATCGCATGCATCCAGAGGTTTGTTGAAGTTTGCTCCACTTCTTGAGGCTCACACATTTCCTCACAGTTTTGGTTTCTTCATTTAGGGAGACAATTACCGCTCTGGAATTAGTCCTGGTTTGTTGTTTACCAATAATCTCTTGCAGATAAGGACCTTTCCTTCAAAAGAATTCTATGATGAGGCACTGGAGGATGGGCCTGATGTTATGGACCAAACAAAACGGTCATGGCATAAGTTCCGCTGCTTTGGACCTTTTAGCTTTTTTGATATACATGAGGGAAAGGAATCCCAGCCCTCTGGAAGCGGCTCTTGGGTTAACGTTGATGAGGTTGAATTTGTCCTGGCAATGTACTGTAAACTTGTGACTGGATACCCAGAACTCAAGTCGAGTTCCAGACTTGCAATCATATCTCCATACAGATATCAAGTCAAACTCTTTCGTGATAAGTTTCGAGAGACTTTTGGCGTAGGATCTGAAAAACTAGTAGACATAAACACGGTTGATGGATTTCAGGTAATTGGTTTTTCCTTTCTATCAAAACCTTGAAGGTTCTGCATGTTAGCTTCATCTGCCTGAACTAGATTTGCATCCATAACTCCTTTTGGGACCTTTTATGCTTGATGCTTCTTCAAAATTAGTTTACATAAGATCTGAAGGCACTAAGAGATTCATCTTTCTGAAATGTTCTAGGGGCGTGAAAAAGGTGTTGCAATCTTTTCATGTGTTCGGGCCAGCAAGGATAGAGGCATTGGGTTTGTGGCTGATTTTCGACGAATGAATGTTGGAATCACTAGGGCAAGGTCTTCAGTCCTGGTATGGGTCCATTCTGATGAAGATGGTGGCTCGCAGAAGCATGATCTCAAATTTATTTCTGAAAGTTTCCTCTCAATCACAAGCTTTCTTTTTTCCTTATCTATCTTGCTAGGTAGTTGGTTCGGCAACCACACTAAAAAGAGACAAGCATTGGCAGAACTTGGTAGCAAGTGCTGAGACCAGAAATTCACTTTTCAAGGTACAAAAATGTTTAGGAGAAACAACAAGTCATTCTAATATTAGTATTGCCATGGGCAGTAAGCAGTAGTCAGCATTGACGTCAAAATTCCAACTCGACAATTGATTCATCTATTGTTATAGGACCAAAACAAGATTCCAGAATCTATGGAAGAGGCGTTGCTTGTGCTTTATTTCCTTTTCGGACAATTTCTCGTTTTTGTTTGTTAATAATTTTGGTTAATTTGACGCCCAAACTATAATTGTGCCTTATCAAGGATTCATAATGCTATGTTTCCCTTGTGCAGATTGTAAACTTATCTATGCGATGCATGCGGTGGAAAATCATTATGCTTAATTATTTATGCTGCAGGTTTCCAAGCCCTACACTGAGTTCTTTAGCGATGAACATCTTAAATCACTAGAAGCAAAGGAGTCTATGCCGGAGAGAGATGAGGTACCTCTCGAAGATATGGAAATTAGTGTGCCTATTCATGGTGCTGCTGATGATGCTGAGCAAGGGCAAGCTGGAGATCAGGATTGGGGAGATGCTGGAGAAGGAGAGGGTTTTGATGGGGGATTTGACGAAGATTGAAATGTCTCATTTTTTTGCCTCCCCAGGGGGAAGAGCTAAACCATCACTTCCTTTTGCTATAGTGATTACGCGCAGGGTTCCCACCGGGAGTGGATTTTTCATCATTTGTCCCTCTCACTTTCATTCTTTTATAAATGTACTTTAACCAGGATCATACAAAATATGGACAAAATGTTAGAAAGCACATGAACCTCGCACGTCAGCCTGTGCAAGGATTTGAGCTGTAAGTATAAGACTTCGGATCATTAGTTACATTCTCTTTCCTACTTTTGGATGAGGATCTAAAATCTGCCATACTTAATTCTATTAATGTACTTTTTTTACTCCCTCCGTCCCACTTGAATAGTCTCGTTTTCCTTTTTCGTCTGTCCCAAATTATAGTCCACTTTCCAATTGAAGAATGTAGTTGTATTTTAATTTTCCTAAAATACCCTTATTCAATGTAAGTTGTTATTACTATAAACCTACCCCATTTAATGAGAGTTAATTCTTTTTTTACCATCAATTCAAGTTTCCATAAAGTTGTACCATATTTAATGTGAGGGTATTTTAGAAAAATAGTAATCTAAATTTACTTTTCCAACAAAGTTAACTACTTTTTCTTAAACTGTGTGAAAAAAGAAATGAGACTATCAAAGTGGGACGGAGGGAGTATTCATTATGAAATTAAGCTATTTTTTCCCCTTAAAGCAAACAAACAAAACAAAAAACGAAAGGAATCTTAGAAGGTTATGCTGTAAATTTCAAGATTGCTGTCGACTACAATTGCATTCAAGAACGTCACCATATCATATAAAAAAAAAAAAAGAACAATCGAATCTATTGGCTCACATGATGACCTGTGGTAAAATAAATCGGTACCGAGTCTGGGGGAAAAATTGGGAATGGATTTTACAAATTCGTCTACGCTCAGCTACAAGACATTGGGTTACGTGTGTACACGTAGCCAGGGGAGAAGCTGACATGGTCATATCCATTAGTCACTGGGCAGTCAAAAGCGGCCTCATCTGACGGCTGAGATTTAATCGACTCTGCCATATCCTCTGGCGAATTCACCGGGAAGTTGTCGGAAACTGGACTTCGCCGTCCATCCTTTTCTATGAGCGACAGCTCGTTCTCGTTGAGGGAACCTAATTCTGAGTCTGTAGCCACCATATGAGAACCAAGGTTTTCAATCGCATCACCCGTCGACGGTGGAAAAGCCATGGGATCATCGTTTTCTGAGAATTCAGGCGGTGGCAAAGGTTCACTGCTGGGAGCAAAATGTGGAGAAGTTGGAACTTCTAGCCATAGATCATACGCTGGAGAAACCTCTGCTGGAAACTTAACTTGTTCTGCCGGTGAATCGGCTGGAGAAAATCCATGGCTAACAGCTGGTTCAGGTTCTGTAGAAGTAATCGAATCTTCATCGACATATCCGGAACTCGGGGACAAAACGTGATCAAAGAAATGAGAAGGCAAATGTTTCTCCTGACTGTCATTGATGAGGGGCGAGTTGAAACGATCATCATCAGGCAAATTCGACGGAGAAAGAGATGGCGCTTCAGTATCATCGGCATCTATCGAACTCCCCCAATCAATTGGAGAAGAGAAATTCGACGGCGGTGGATGCGCTTGTCTATCATTGTTCACCGGCGACGGAGCCGTCTTCAATTCTTGATTGGATGCACAGTTAAGAATTCCTCTCAAGCCGTGAACTGCGAGACTACGGCTATAAAACAGGCCAGGCAACAGAACACCGACGCCATCGATGGTGACGGCATCATCGGATGAAGTCGGGGAGCTCCTGCTCTCGACGCGGACCGTTGCTCGACGAGCAGCAGTTAGCGTAGGGAGTGACGATCCGGAAGTGAAGCGGCAGATGTCGGAGAAGGTCATGCGGAGAGGGATGACGTGGCAGCGGAGAATGGAGATGTAATCCGACGCCATATTAGTCATGTCAAGAGTGAAGAGAGAGGAGTCAGTGGGAGCAAAGAGGGTGAAGGACTTCCCGGCGAGGACCTCGTAGATGAGGTCGGAAGTGGCAATGGCGTTGCTAAAGAGGTTGTAGCCTCTGGCTCTGAGTACGTTAAGCATCGACTCTAACTCGTCGTCTTCCACGGCGGTGACGGTTGTGTTGGTGATGGTGAAAAGAAGGAGAATTACGGCGAGGAGGCGGAGAGTTGACGCCATTGATTGCGGTTACACAGTTGTGAATTTTGGCGGGCTTTTCCGTTGGAAATTGAAATGTGACGTCGGTTTCTGGACAATTGCGAGTGCAGTTGAAACAGATTCTTTGGCAGGCGGTTATTTATAGATAGGACGCCCGTTAGGCAGGCCCAAATCAGTTGGTTTGGGCTAGTCCTTTTTATTAGTTGGTTTGTTGTTCATTGACGAACCCATAAGACATCAGTCGAACTGACTGAAAAAAAAAATCATTTATAGATTAAAAAAAATTAACAAGTACCGTATAGGGATAGAACTTTATTTTATTTTTCTTTTTTTGGCATGATCTCACTTGCCTGAGTGAGTCAGTAGCAATGAGGAAACTATGGTTGAGAAGGGCTTTGTGCCCACATAGACAGGGGAAGGAAAGTGGAAATTGACTGAAAAGCCCAGTTTATTTGGTGACGAGGATACAAATTGAGTCATGCCTTCTCAGTTTATTTAACAAAATTTCATCTACTGAAAAGGAGAAATGGATGAAGCTATGTTGAATGGGTGATGAGAGAGAAGAAAATTTTGGCTATAACTAGTTAGCATAAAATGCTAGTTGCAGTGTTACTGCAGTGTGCATACCATTACCCAAAAACAAAAGGAAAAAAAAATTGTTAGTGCCTACCCACTCTTTATAGGATAGAAGGTGCAAATTGTCTATTGTCATTGCTAATTTCCTTGTACATCTTTTTTTTTCCCGCAACAGGGACTAAATTACTATCAGACAAGACGAGATAAGATTTGAACCCTAATCTCCCACCTCACTATTAATGTGGTAGCCAACTCCTCTATTGGGAGTTGGTTAATTTGCTAGTATATCTCAATTTTCAGAATTGGTTCGAGCCTAGATGGCTTTTTATTCCTCCGATTCCCATCAGAACAAGGTTTGGCTATAGTCGTCCTCATCCTGTACCCCTTTCCATGTTTTTCCCCCTTTTTGTCCAATAGCAACAATCGACACTAATTCTATCCATGGAGAAGAGAGCCCAACTAAGCTGGTACGGAGATTGGATGGTATACCTCTACACCAAACAAGTGCATTACGCACTTTCTGAATTTTTTGAACAAATAAAGCACGATACTTCTTTGTAATACAAATATACAATACATTATATGGAGTATGAACCCCCAATTTAGTGCATTGGACAGTTCTGAGAGGCTGTCATTGGCCATTTTAGAGCTCTCTCCTGTGGTTGAATCAAAGCCTAATAGTTCTTTCCGCTATTTGTTTACCAGCCCTCTTTTCTCCCTAAGAAACTGCTCCAATGACTTTGAAAGCTCGAGCAAGAGTCCTAGTCTCTACAACGTGTATAGACTAGCATTAGGCTAAGATTCTTGTCCTTTATTATTATTATTATTTTGTGATAGGTATCCCAAATGCGAAGTTTGATTGCCATCGACTTTTCTATCGGTACAAACAGGTTTCAGAGACGGAAACTATTTGAGATATTTTTACTGTAACACTTTTTTGATATGATATATGTGAGATAAAAAGGTGATTGAAAAATGTGTTGATGATACAATTAAATCAGTATATATAAATAATGTGTAAATAAAGTGAAATAATCTTCAATCCAAACACACTCATATAGATACTAAGGATAAAGTCCTCAGCAGGGTATTTCAACTTATGAGAATTACCTAGAGGAGGTTGAGCCCCCTTTGGGGTTGTACCATGAGTTTGAAAAAAAAAATGCTTATTAAAAGTATTTTTAAAGTGTTTGATAACTAGTTTTTAGTAACTTAAGGAACCCAACGTTTGGCTCCAACCACACTTCTTCAAAAAGCCAAAATTTGGTGCTGCTTGAATTGCTTTTACGCTCAAAATATGTTAGATTTAAAATTTGAGATTTTATCCTAGATTAGTAAAATGCTTTATCCAACAATTCTTAGAAATCCTTTGGCATAAAATGACTATTAGTTTTAGGGCTATGTTTGTAAATATACGAATAAAAGTGCTTTTTAAAAATTAAAACCAAACACAAGTAAATATCAAAAGTGCTTATGTAATTATACTTTTTAAAACACTTTTGTTAAAAAGTACTTGTATCAAAAGTGTTTCTTCATAAATCACTCAAAACGGGTTTAAATTGGATAGTAAGGTGAGAGAAACTATAAATAGGAGATTCTGAATTTCTTTAATTTATTTTAAAGGAAAGAGATTTTGAATTCGAAACCTATTATTTGAAAAAAAAACTTGTGATAATTAACTAATACTGCTCATGTTACATCTTTGGAAAAACGTGAGGACTCCTGAGCAAATGCGCAACGGATCTTCCGTCCCACACTGTGCCACTCTTTGTCCCATTTTTTATTATATTGTTATTTCTCCTTCATAAATATCATGTTTTAATTCTTTTTTGTTTCCTTAAAATCCAATAACTATTAATTGAGTAATACACAAAGTTTAACAAACTCAAAAAATCAAAATGCATAAAAAATGAGATTTTTTATGAATTTTCTGCTTTTTTTAATTTTCTATTTTATGAATTTTCTAGTAAAAAATAAATACAACAGCTTCAAAAAAGCAATATATAATAGAAAATTAAAAAAAGCAAAAAATTCATAAAAAATCTCATTTTTTTATGAATTTTGGTTTTTTGAGTTTGTTAAATTGTGTGTATTACTCAATTAATAGTTATTGGATTTTAAGAAAACAAAAAAGAATTAAAACATAATGTTTATGAAGAAAAAATAACAATATAATAAAAAGTGGGACAGAAAGTGACACAGGGTGTGGAACAGAAGATCCGTTCCTAAAATGCGCAACGGATCTTCTGACCCACACCTTGTGCCACTCTCTGTCCCACTTTTTATTATATTGCTATTTCTCCTTCATAAATATCATGCTTTAATTCTTTTTTGTTTCCTTAAGATCCAATAACTATTAATTAAGTAAAAAATAAATACAATAGCTTCAAAAAAGTAATATATAATAGAAAATTTAAAAAAATACAGAAAATTCATTAAAAAATCTCATTTTTTATGCATTTTGATTTTTTGAGTTTGTTAAATTTTGTGTATTACTCAATTAATAGTTATTGGATCTTAAGAAAATAAAAAAGAATTAAAATATGATATTTATGAAGGATAAATAACAATATAATAAAAAGTGGGATAGAAAGTGACACAAGATATAGAACAGAAGATCCGTTCCTGAGCAAATGGGATTGGAGAAATACGGTTTAAAAAAATAGGAAAATGAAAGGAAAAAGTGAAAGAAAGCGCTAACCACAACAACTATGCTAATAACTCCCATTGTTTGACCTCGACGCTTTTCGCATAACGACAAATGCAGGTAGTTTAATAATAATAATAATAATAATAAACGGCAGGGTAAAGCCTAATGGATAAGCATAAGATGCATGCGGCTCAGCATTTGTGGTGAACGTACTAGTTTTTTTTTTAAATAAAAATTTTGAGTGGTTTCATATCCTGTGTGTACCTATTTAATGAGAAAATTGAGGCATTTTTCCTATTTCATTTCAATTCCAATAAGAAAATTATTTATCTTTTGCTTTATTTAAAATATTCAATAGATATAAGGTGTTATTTCTCATTAAATTTGTATCATTTTCTTTTTTCAATTGGCTAATAATATAATAAAAGTGTTATTTTTCTTCTAAATTCAAGTTCTTTAATTTCTTCTTATTCAAAATTTATTGTCATATTGTTTTATATTTCAGTTTGTAACTATAAGTGATTACATATAATTATAAATAATTGGAATCGTAAATGAAAAACCAGAGTCAGATTTGGTTTCATCTTTTAAAGAAACTAGAATAGACAATTTTTGAATCGAAATTGACGGTTTTGAAACTATGACATCCCTGTCACCAATGGTCAAGACATACTTGCAACATAAACTGATGAATTACTTACCAACTTAATTTTTACATTAATAACGAGATTCGAATACTTGATTTTTTACAATAAAATGATTCATCTTTACTAACTAAGCTAATGTATGTATTGGTGAAATTACTGCTAGCTTGCCACAATTATTGTATCGTCAAAAACCCATAAATCCATCTGGAATGTATCTCATTTATTTGGATTGGAGTGCTTTGAATTTGGAATTTTTACTTTTGGAGTCTAAAATAATGCACCTCCAAAACACCTTAGAATTTTGTTTGGATTATAAATTATTTGAGATAAATTTGTGAAAAAGTACTGTAGCATTTTTTTGATATGATGTATGTAAGATAAAAAGGTGATTGGAAAATATGTTGATAATGGAAGCAAATTAGTGTGTGTAAATAAGGTGTAAATAAAGTGAAATAATTGACAATCCAAACACAATATTCCATACAATCTTCCAAATACACCTAACAAATATTTTTTTTAAAAATCAAATAAATAAAATATATTCTACCATCACTTTTTTCTCCCACTCACCACCTACTACCGCCCACATCTCTCATCCTCTTTTCTCTCGATCTGTCATTTCTCTTCCTTTTCCTCCCTTCCTCTTGCCCCTCCTTTTTCCCCTTTCTTGCAATCTCGCAAGAGTGGTAAGGGGTTGTGAGGAAGAATTAGGAAGGGAAAGAAGAGAGGAGAAAGAGGAAGGTAGAAAGGGAGGAAAATGAATATGGAGGAGGAGAAAGGAAAGAGTGGAATAGAGAAATAGTGGTGGTGTTACACGTTAGAGGATGGTTATTGTAGGAATTTTTTAAATAAAATTTTAAAAATAATTCAATAAAATTTTAATTTTAAAAAATACTTCATCAAATATCCAAATTATCAGGTTTTTAATATACAATGTACTGTAATATAATGCTAGAATATAGTATTTAAAAAACACCTAATCCATACAAAGATAATCAGTATGTTATGCGCAACATCCAAAATTATAATCATAAAATTCGATCCAATCCGACGGTTGAATCATTCAAATCGGTGAACTGGCATAGAATCGGGTTGAATCACTAATTAGATCAAACAAGTAATAAACTTGTTGACCAATTAATAATCTGACGGTTCAATCAGTGAATCAAGAAAAAATTGTCGGATAAATTGCCGAATCAAAAATTTTATTATTTTTCTAATTCAAATATATCAACATAAGTAGATAATGTGCCAACACCGTTCAGCCAAAAGTTTCATCGTCCTCTCACGTGCTGCGCATTTGATTGAAAGCGTTATGTTGTTCGCGTATAGCGCTTCAGTTTCCAATCTGGTCTCCCATGTGCCCGTGTTTCCTTGTTTCTGTACTTCTGCTGCATTTGCTTTCTTTCCACTACCTTTCTCTCTCTCCCTTTTTTTGGACAATGTTGCTCTGTCGCTTACCCAGACATATCCTCCACTTCTATCATATCTATTCACTTTAGGGTTAGATATACAGAACAACAAATGCCTCTCCGCCGCTTCTCCTCTCCGTCCCTTTCCTCACCAAAATTATATGACCAAAATCTTCAGCAGTGGTGAGCCTCCTTGCTCTTAGCTTCTTTTTTTTTTTTTTTGTCAATTTGTAACTTCCTTATTTTTTGTCAAATTGCAGCTTCCTTATTTTTGTCAGTTTGCAGCTTCGGTAGGCGATGGCGATTGGAGAAACTGGTAATGAAATTCTCCAAAGTGTGTTGTGGGCATCATTTCTAGCTCAAAGTTTGAGATTTTTGGTAGACCTTTGCATAGCTTTTGGGTTAGAAAATCTTTTATTTTATCCCATTTACTTCTCTTGGTCGATTTCACCGATCTTCATGTGGCTTATGGGTTTTTTTTTTTTAAGGATTCCTTGTTTCCGTCGGGTATGCGCTGATGTTTTGAGCCTTTGGTTTTTGTTTCCCCGATCTGTGTTTTTTCTTGTTTTTTTTTATTTCGTTTCTTCTTTTTAGTTGTAAAGATGGAGATACTGATTTTATTGCTTTTCGCTTTTAAGTTTTATTACTGAATCTGGGTTTTTGGTTGTTCCTTTTTTTTTTTTCCCTTTAGAGTCTTCGATTTTTGGCTCACTAATAAACATGCCGTAGCTTTTTTCTTCTTCTTCTTCCCCGTACTGCGCTATTCTTTACAGACGCTTGTAGATCGATAGCTGATTGTGTTTTGTGTGTGAAATGTGCAAGATAAGGAGGGAAAAGGTAAGAAGAATCAGCAGCGATAACGGTTCCTTTACTTTCGAAGAAGACAATGAAGAAAAGGGTTAAGAATTTCAAGCAACCCCAGAGTGACCGAAAAATCTCCATCAAGGTATATCACCGTGATTCACTTGAAAAAAATTGTCCTTTTCAGCTTTTTTAATATTTTAGGAAATGCACTATATAAGGCATTTGCAGATTGATTGCGAAATGGGAAAATAATTGTGGAAGCTTTAAAGAAATTGATCAGAAATGTAAAGGAACTAACTTGGAATCTTTGGCTAGGTTTAGATTTTATTACATTAAGGATGATGCATGTAATGTTAAAATACTCCAGGAGGGAGGCACAAGGCCAAACACATGGCAATAAACTTGGTGTTTTATAATTTTATAAACTTGGTACGGGATGAGCTACGAGTGTAGTTATTAGCATTATTAAAGGTAATGGATTCGGAGTTTGAAGTAGTTGATGAGAGATTGAAGATTTTTTTGGGTCAGCTGCAGATAGAATTTGGAATCCTCGATAGAATTGTCTACAAAAATAAGAATCAGCATTGAATGTGCTCTTATTTTCAATACCTGCTTAAGGTTGGTTTTTTTTTTGCCTAAAGTTTCAGTTTTTACTTGCTCAGTGAAAAGCACTAACATGTATGCCTTCAAGCATTTGCTTATTGGTTTTGTTGGTTTAAAATTAATTGTGATTTTGTGACAGGTTAGAAGGGATTTGAGGCTTCTGCAATCAGCAAAGTTGGAGGAAATCTTGAATTCCTGCTTTCTGGTAATCTATGGCAAAAGGCCTAAACAAAAACTGTAGCTTTTGGAAAGGTATAAACATAAAGAATGGCATATTTTCCATCATTGTTGTTTACCATATGCGTTGATTAGTGATTCATGCATTTTTTTCTGGAGAAAATAGCAAGATTTCATTGAGTTTCATCAGTAGATCGCAAAGCCATAAATTCTTAACATTTTCTTAGTAATTTGATGTGGAGGCTTCGAAAAGTTAAATTCGGAGTTGAAAGTTAATATTAAAAAAAATGATTAAATGACCAGTCTGTGAATGTAATGTACAATTAGTAATGATTAGACTCTTGCTTTCTGTCAAATTGCACATACCAAAATTTTTGGCCTTTCATTTGGGTTTTAGTCTGAAGCGGAGAAGGTGTGATGGTGGCAAATATAACTTTTTGGAAAGGCTTCTTGGAGTTGTATGTTTACTATCAAAGGTAGTACATTTATTTGTGATTTGTTGCTCACAGTTGTTTCTTTAAATTGTTATTCTATCTTCAGTTTTCTACACGCCTCAGTTGAGCGTATATTGCGAGGCATGCCATAAACTATGATCTTACATCTGTGCTTTTAAAAAATTTCCCATTATTTTGATGTCGAAATTAGTCCAAGTCATTGTCCATCAAAATCTTTGGACCTTAGAGGATTAAACTTGTGTTGATTTCAGTTTCTTCCATTGTTATTGTGTTATCTTCCTGTAGCAGCAAACAATTAACAAATCACTGCTACCTTCTTTCTTTACCATCCTCTTTCATCTACTTCTCTGGTATCGTTGTTCACGAGAGAAATATAATTAGCTGGAATCTTCGTTCTTTCCTAAGGAAATGTATCTGCTCTTCCACTTTACACCACAACCAGTGGGAGAGCTAGAGTAAAGATGTGGTTATTTTCAATTTTTTCTGGGCTTTTTAAGCGATTAGTTTCCTTTTGGTCTATTTACATCCAACAAATACCAATTTTCGATGTAAGCGATTGGAAAGATTCTCTCGGATCCACTTCTCGATGTAAGCGGTTGGAAAAACTCTGTCAACCTTGGTAAATTACCAACCTTTAAAATTTTTTTTTCCAGTTGGAGATCGACAGATTCTTTCTTTTCCATTCTTCCTATCATCCTCTCCTCCTATATAGAATTTCTCATCTATTTTTCCCACCATTTTCTTCTGCTAGAGACACGTCTTTTGCATTACATATAATAATGATGTTTATTTTTTAGTAAATTTAAGTCATGACCTACATTTTCTGCATTTTTTGTACATTTGGTTTCTTGAGGATCTCAGGTTTTCTTAGTTCAATTTCTATGGGTTCTGTGAATAATATGTTGGTCTTCTGCTTTAATATTGTGGGTGGGAGGGAGGGTCTCAACTTTTGTTATTTATGTGATTTTATTGTAAAATTTTGTTTCTGCCAAGTTTAGGATTGATCTCAAATTGGCTATGGAGGTTTTCTTCCTTTCTTTCATGGAGTCTAATGTAAATTTGGAATTTCAAAATTTTCCTTTTAACTGGTGTAATTTTCTAATTACTATGGGATTTGACACATAAAATCAAGGCGGTGTTAGATTTGTTCATCTGTGTTTTTCTTTGGTATTGATGTGAGAAATTCGTTTCTGAAAGTGTAAATTTTAATTTCTTGAGTTAATTTATTTTGTGGAGTTTGAAGAGGAAAAAATGTTTTTGAAAAGGCATGCTTATCTTAGTTGAATTTGTTGACTCCCTATTGTGCTGAATTGTGATTGTTTTGATTCGAATTGTAGATGATGGTGGCCAATTGTCATACTTCTTTAATTACTAAACATGGCTTTGTTCTTATATGGAGTAGCAACTGTAAGCTAATATTGGTGAGACTGAAGCTGATAAGGTTGATGAGGCTGCCCTCATTGGCAATGAAAAGCATGAATCTAAGTGTATAACAAGTTACTTTTAGAATATGTTTCTGTTTTATCTGGTGCTTCTTTCTGGTGTCCAAGGTAGAGATGATGCCTCTTTCGGGCATCATCTCTACCTTAGAAGTTGCCAAATTAGTATTTTCTTTGAAATGTATTTTTCCCATGCTTTCCTTCGAAACAGAGGTGACTAAAGAAAAAACATTACATCTTTCCATTACATGTTTGTCATATACTTTGTTTTCTCTTTTTTTCCTTTTTTTTTTTTTGAATTTACCATTGTCATTTGCTTCTCGTGTTTTATCCTTGTGTTTTGATCATATGTGACTTCTTTGCACATTTTTCTACAAGCTTTTTTGCTGCAATGGCGCTTGAATTGACTTGGTTGGTGAAAATTTTTGTATTACATGTATTTTATGTCCCTATGATTTTGTTTTATCCATATGTGATATTTCTTTATGTCTGTTTTCTTGACCTGATTGCTAGTTTTGTTTTTTAGTAATATTCATCTTCATTCCAATGGGAGCTCACTGCTCTAAATTAGGCTTTTGCTGGTAGCCTTCTAACCTCAGATCCAACGTCCCTTATTCCTCTGATCTTGGTAATTCTTAAAACTCTGTTAAATGTATAAAAATGTAATATTTGTTCCCTTTTTCTGATTTTTTTCTTCTGGGATTTTAGAGAAATGTGGAGAAAATCAGAGGATGAAACTGTCAGCATTTAAAGAATACAGTTTAGATGAGCTGAATGTAGCACTTTCAAGATTCTCAGTTGAAAACATTGTATCAGAACATGGAGATAAAGCTCGCAACGTTGTCTACAAAGGGCAGCTTGAAGATGACACCTCTTGGATTGATGTCAAACATTTCAATAAGTTTGCTTGGCCGGATTCTCGGCAATTCCTGGTTGTTATTACTTCTTTGAAGCAAGTCCCCAGCTATAGTCTTCACAAATGTGATATTAGCTTATTTATGTACGTGCTTTGATATCAGCCATAGTACTTAGTTAACCATGAGTATGGTGGATGTTATTCAGATTTAAGATTTGTTGTATGCAATTTGTAGGTTGATAAGTGAGGAAACTTATTGCAAGCTGATGTGATTTGAGACATTGATTGTACGATTGTTATGCCATATGAATTGAAACATTGATTATACGGCTGTTGTACATTTGTTTCCAGTCAAATGGGATGAAGTATTTTGTTTCTACCAATAACATAAAGTCGCTTTCATTTTTTTTCTTACTCACTTTGGCTTTTACTATTTTGCATTTTCCTGCGTACAACCTTATTAACTCTCCTCATTCACTTTTTTTTTTTTTATCTTGAAAATGACCTGAGAGCATGGAAAGTAAAATCTAAGCTCTAATGATGCTTATAAGTAGCTACATCATTAGGAAATTATTGGACCTTGTAATTAAATCATAATGCAATATAATCTTGAAATAGCAAGTGCAGATGACAACTTAGTCGAAGTCTTATAATATTTTGGTTCTTTAATGAGAGTAACACTTACTATTTTTTACATGATTACATACTTAGCTGAAAGTTTACTTTAATTTTGGTTTAATATTTTATTTAGATTTATTTGTAACTAAATTCCATCAAAAAACAAACATATTTCATTAATAATCCATTTTGAATTAGTACAAATTATTTTATTAAATTGGGCATCCCCATCATTTTTTCCACCATGCGTGGCACAATGCTTAGATTTTTTTCGCTGCTGGTGAGATTTGAACCCTCATCAACAGTCCAAGGAGGGGCTTAAGTCCCTCCCTGGTGGCCACTGAGCCATTGATCCAGTGGTTTCTTGGGGATTTTATAACTATGCCCAAAATCACGTGAAACACTTCTTCCACGCCCTTTTCCCTATTCCAACGGAGTGTAAATTTGTCGGATTGGAGGAGAAAATGTACAGTACTGTGTAGTTGGGCTTGGCACGAGTCACGACACAGGACCCAAAGATTCTCTTGAAGTAGTACAAAGTCCCTCGGTGTGAGTTGAGTGATTTTATCCGTGTTTGTGTTTGTATTTACTCTTTTGTTTTCTGGGTCCCATCTAACCGGCCCAGACATGGGGCCGGCCCGGATGCGGATATATTAGTATATTACTCCCTTACTTTACCACTAGTAATTTCTTCCCTCATTTAAAATATTTGCAAAAAAAAAAAAAAAAAAAAAAAGTCAAACTCAAAACGGCAAATGTCACGCAAGGCAGACCCGGTTTTCTCTGATGTAGTGTTGCATAAGTTGAGGGGGTGTGATTTTTTGACCTCAGACTGAGGTCAATGAGTTGGAACAACCAACCCATCCACATCCAGAATTACAATGACTCCCATTTTGATCCATTTATTAGTATCAGTAGTTCTCTAACTTTTAATTAAACGAGAAGAAACTTTCATACCATTATTTAGGCGGCTTTCAGATGTTTGCCTCTTCATGAATTTTGCTTTATTTTGACTATGGAGCAGTCAGTAATTTATACGATAATTTTTTTTTTTTTTTGCTTCCGTGTTGAAAATACTAAAAAAGAATAAATAAAAGGGCACAAATCTTGTTAATGCTGGAGGGATCAAAAAATTCTCCCCTTGTTAATCCTGTTGTAAACAAACACAGACACTATTATAGAGTAGTGAGTAGCAATTGAGTGTCAATAAAATCGGTAATTGCTTGCTGTAGAGTATAGATATGGTATGAGATGACAACATTGGATTACAAGGTAGAGTGTGATCATGATGGACTGATAAATGATTAGTGTTTGTTGGTTGGTATAGTAGAGAGATCAATTACTACTGTTAAAATGTTATAACCAAGGATCAAGTCTTTGGTAGGGGACTTTAAATTAAAATGATGCTACTCGTCGTCTTGCAACAATAGGACATGAGATGAGTGGTGATATAATTGCTAATTCTTCTTTTTCTTTTCTTTTTTTTTTTTAAAAAATAATTTCAATTCAAAATAAGGAAAAAAAAATGAAAGAAGCAGGTAGATCGCTATATTAAGTCTTTGTGTTTTGATTGTATTTTTCTGAATCTTTTGTAAAAAAATTACTGTAGCGATTTCATATATGTGAAGTAAAAAATTGATTGAAAAATATATTCACAAAAAATATTTTAAAAAAAAATTTGCTGTCCAAACAATGCTTAAATTTTGGCATCACAACTTAAAAAAGGTTAAAACCATCCAAAATCCACAATGAATTGACTTCATTCACACGAGACAGAAAAGGAGTATCTATAAAGTAATGCCACTGAATTGTCAAAAAGGAGGAAAAGTAACGCCAGTAGCAACTAGCAAGTACTCCTCCTACTAATTTAAAAAAAGAAGAAGAGAGGGTAGGAGTACTTTAAATCCTCCTATGTTTGGGAAATTATGGCAGTAGTATGCCTCCATTTTCACTTTTTCGCCTTTAAAGTACACTTTTCCTCAATCCAATCACTAAGTGCACCTCTCCAAAGCAAAGTCCTCAGAGCTCCCCCCAACGTAGAAAAAAGGGGCAAAAGATGTCTACGAGAAGATGACGCCACCGGCCACCAACCACCACCACCAGCACCACCATGGCCGTCGCCGCCACTAAATTAGTAGCGGTGGCTTTCTGCCGTGGAACTAAAAGGACAAATTTAACCCCACAATAACTGACATGCCTATCCCATGCCAATAAGCCTGTCCCCCAACTCCCACTTTACCTTCTCTCTCTTTCGCTGAGAAAACCAACCCATTTCTTTCCAAAACCACCCTTGATCCTGATCCTGATCCTGACCGTGAACCTGACCGTGACCGGCTTCTCTCTCTCTCTCTCTCTCTCCTCATCTGATAGTAGAGAGCAGTCCAATTTTCAACATCACCATAAATTCAAGCAACTGTTGAACGAGACTTGCGCTCTCTTTCATTCGGGTCCGGCTCCATGGTTTGAGCTCAGAAGGGAAAACCCAAAAACCAAAACAAGTCCCGAAAAAGGAACAAACAAAACCCAAAAAAAAAAAAAAAAACCAAGTAGTCCCACTCCTACTACTAGGGATTAGTATAACAACATCAGCTATAAAGCCGGCTGGAATGGCGTCGTCGAAGGTGATGTCGTCTACATCACCGGCCAATCCGGATCTGCCACGCCACTCCACCTCCACCGCCACCACCTCCTCCACTTGTTCTACTAGTACTACTGGTCTTTTACAACATTCTTCTGCTGTTTTCCATCCTCCTCCTCCTCCTCATCAACAACCCCAAGCCCACCACCATCTCCTCCATCACTCTGATGATCACTCCTTTGGCTCCATGAATATGGAGGAAATTCTCAAAAATATTTATTCCGACCCTGACACTCTCGCCTCCGCCGTCGACGGCGACGGCTCTCTTCCCGCCGTCGGAGCTGGGAGAAATAATAATGTCGGGGAAGTTGGGAGTAAGACGGTGGACGAGGTCTGGAAGGAGATTGTCAGCGGCGGAGGAGCAGCAGCAGGAGGAGGAGGTGGGAGTCATGAGCCGAGGATGACATTGGAGGATTTTCTGACCAAGGCCGGAGCTGTGAGCGAGGAGGATGTTAGGGTCCCCGGGGTTTCTTCTCCGGCTCCGCCGCCGGTGCCTGCTCCGGCAGTTGGTGTTGGTGGAGGAGGAGGTTATGGAATGGAGGCGATCATGAATGCGGCGGCCTCTGGGGTTCAATTTCCCCCCGTGGTGCACATGCAGAATGCGCCGGGGGGTTTTGGTATGGAGTCACAACTGGGGTTTGGAAATAGGATGGTGCCAGCTGGGGCTGCGGGCCAGATAAGAGCAGGTGCAGGAGGGACTGGTGGTGGTAGTGGAAGTGGGAGAGGGAAAAGGAGGGCGCCACCGGTGGAGGACGTGGCGCTTGATAAGGCTACGCAGCAGAAGCAGAGGAGGATGATCAAGAATAGAGAGTCTGCTGCAAGGTCTAGAGAACGCAAACAGGTACTTTTCCTTAAGTAAAGTATTTGATTTTGTTTCCCCTTTGAAAGAAATTGGTTGGATTATATGAATGCATGTCTGAATTTTTTGGAAAATTTTAGGCTTATACTGTGGAGCTGGAGGCACTAGTGACGCAATTGGAGGAGGAAAATGCAAGGCTTTTAAAAGAAGAGGTGCCATTTTTTAACTTTTTGTTGTTAATGTGTGAAAGTTATCTTGCGCTTGTGGTCATATTTGTGTTGAGAGCATCACCGGAATATTGAATTAACTCAGTTAGCTTGGTCGTTGGTTGTTAATTAAGAGTGTACTGATCTTGTCTTTTTTCCCTTCGGACTCCAGTATGTGAAACATCCAGAGGCCATTCCATCTTAGTTTTAGAATGTGTTGATGATGGTTGAAGGGCTTAGTTATTGATATACACAGCCACGTACTGCACTCAAACACCGTACATGTCTATGACCGCTTTGTCAACGATGAAGCTTCGAAATAGTCGTGGCTTTTCATGATTAGAAGAAATTGTGACTTGTTTCATTGAATGTTTGTAAGGTGGTCTTTGTTGGCTATTGTACGTTTTAATTTTATTAGGTAAAAGCATCAATCAAATTTCAGTATCCTCATTTTTAACTGCACTAAATTTAGATTGCTTTCCATGTAATGCACTGTTGGGATTGTGGCCTTTGGGAGCAAGTGGTCGCAACAGCCGGCCTCTCAACTGGTAGTTTGACATTTGTAATTGCTCTGTTACTTGGTGCTGAAATTAAACTAAACCGAAACTTGAGGCATGTGGTGTATGAGAACAAAATGTTTGCAACCTGTTTTTCATGTTCTTTTGAATTTCATTACCTTTGCTTAAGTGGATCAATTATTGGCAACTTCACTAAGAAGATATCCTTTTAATGCAGGCTGACCAAAAAAAGAAAAGGTTTAAGCAGGTACAACTTTTACTCTTGTCTTTTTAAGTATACCATTCTTTAGGCCTGATGCAATGACGTTTATTTTCTAACTTGAACTGTGTAACTGACCTTTTATGTCCTGTATATTCTGATTTAACATTTTCGTTTCTTTATACTTGTACTTAGTTTTGCCACTGGTTCTAGAGATTGGTTTCCTTTTCAGGCTTCTATGTGTTTGTTGGTTATGACACATTTTGGCTGTTAAAGTTTTGAGATTAACCCCTGCTTATATTCTTGTGTCAATTTTGCCACTATACTTTGATATTCGAATTTCTGTTTGTTTGCATGTAACTACTTTTTGACGTTGACCATATTGTTGTGACACATGATCAATTTTGCCCGTTAAACTTTAAGAGAGGTTTAAATGCTTTTTCCAATGTATGTGGTTTCTTATTGAATTAATTGTTGCTGCTGCCCTTTTGAGTGGTAAGTAGCCTTGGAGATTTGTATTAGGTAGGTGGCACAAATTTTGCCATTATACTTTTGAGAGCTAAAGTACTATTCAAATTCCTGCATTTGTTTGCATGCGACGACATTTTGACTGACACATGATCAATTTTGCCCATTAAAACTTTAGAGAGGTTTAAATGCTTGTTCAAATGTACATGATTTCTTCTTGAACCAATTATTGCTGCTGTTCTTTCGAGCAGTCAGTTGCCTATTAAGATTTGTGATTGGTTGGTGGCGAGAGATGCATTTGGAAGCATATGCTGTGTATTGATTATTTCTGCGTGTTCTTGCCTGTGCCACCAGACAAAATGGACATTACACGCTTGTGAACGCTATGGAATTGCGCTTCATATGGTTGTAAAGTTTTTATTCAACTATACTTTTCAGTCAATGACTAACTCACAAAACAGATATGCCAATTCATTTGCCCCCAGCCCTTCTGTCTCTATTCCAGGTATTTTCACTATTTCTAGTCTGCGTGGCATACATGCAATAAGACAACAAATGCAGCCAGAACTTTTATTTTGTATAAATTTTCTGATCCTCTGGAACTAGAAAACATTCACATTTTGTAGCACTTGTCTTGTCCATCTTCATGAAGCCGACAAAAGAACTAGTTGAAAGAGGTCAGAGTTTCTCTATAGACGGGAACTTTGTGCTTCAGTAGTCATGACTTCACTATAGCTGCGTAAAAATCTATCTTCTTCATACTTCCGTCATTTTTTGACATGAGCTCAAAATGCAGCACGAATTTGTATATTATGATGAACCATGTCTGATGTGAATCAACAGAATCTTTTTGAAACTTTTGTCCAACTTGACATGAATCTTCATTGCAAATTCCAAAAATTGTTGTCAGGAGGAGGTGGTGAGGTAAAGGGACAAGTGATTCCCTTTTTCCTTGTTATTCTATAGTATATGCCTAGATACTAGTGCTGCCATCCCAATCATACCGCTATTTTACATATTTGAAGTGTTTATCTCATCATTATCTTGTTTACTCTATGCACCGTTTATAAGAGGTATAGTATACGCTGTAAACTGGTTTCAACATGCTGGTGGAGTTAGTAATACCCTGTTTCTTCAAAGTCATCTCAAGTTAACTAGACAAATTTCTCTGGCAATTGCCCTTCATGCCCTTAGGGTGGTAAGATCAGCAACCTGATTTTGTAGCCTTCCAGCAGTTACATCCACTGTTGTCTGTTTTCTTTATCTGTAATTCAGGCAAGATGGATTTTAATGAGCAATAGTAAGCTTACTAAGACTGGAATCATGTCCTTATATGGCTGTTGCTCAGGCCTCTTCCTTTTTTCTTGTCCTTTGAACACATCCAAAATTTTTATTGAATATACTTATGGAAGGCAAAGTTTCTCTTATAGGATAAGTAAGCTTTGCTGTGCTTCAAGGTTTTAAACCTTGATATCCACACTCAATCAGAATCTGACTTGATTTGTTATAGATGGCGTATTTTACTCCTTTGTTGCTTGTGGAGGTGAAATGCATATCTGCGTTGGTTTTCATGATTTTCAGCATGCAGGTTGAATGTTACCATCAACTGCTCTAGTTTCTTATTTTATTTTGTTTTTCCTCGCACTTGTAACATTTTAGATCATATCCTTGTTTTTTGGTTTATGCACGCGGAACTTTACCACATATAAATAAACACAAATTCTTCTCTGTTGTTTACATGCAGCTTATGGAAAACTTGATTCCAGTTGTGGAGCAGCAAAGACCACCAAGAGTTTTGCGGAGAGTGCAGTCAATGAGCTGGTAGGACGGCTTTTAATTATTCAGTCAAGAACAAATGTAGAAATGTTTCATGACCAGTTAAATGAGGTGGATACAGGATTAGTAAGAAGAGGCGTTCTGGTGCGGGGGAAATTGCTTGATGGGAGCGTTTGCAGATACAAAGTAGAAAAAGAGCGATTAGACATCTAGAATTTTCTCATGGGCCCATAACGATCAAGCTTGAGAACTATCCCTTAGTTCTGCGTAGTTTAGATGTTGTAGAGAAAAGGAAACATTTTCTTATACAGGAATTGTAGCTTCTCTTTTTCGTCATGCCGGTGGCTGGGAAGACCATGATCTTCGGACTAATTTATACCAAATATTTTTTTGTTTTGTAGTTTCAAATAAAGGCTTTATTTGTTACAATCTGTTAGGTATTTTATTGATTTAGATCGGCTTGATTACCACGTGTTCTGCATAACATGAAAATGTACGGAGCGTGCTTTTTAAAATACTAAATGAATACTTCTCTGTTCTTTTACATTATAAGTATGACGTGTCAGTTTAAATTAAAATAAATGGACTCAATCCACCAGAAAGTATATCGGCTCACGTACTCACACCTATCTACTTGCGGAATGGTCTATTGATAAGCCTGGTGTAAGGGTGCAATCAAATCAACTCGCGAGCGGCTTGGTAAAAGGCTTGGCCCGAGCTTGGTCAATTCGAGAAGCTTGATCTCGAGCTCGAGCTACTCGTTACATTCAATGAGTCGAGTTCGAGTTTCAAAAATAAATATTCGAGTGCTTGACGAGCTTAATCGAGTTTTCATATTATATTTATATTATATATTTTGAGAAAAAATTTATAGGTTTATTTCAAAATTCAAGCTTTAAGCTCGAGTGGATCGGGTTTGACATTTACTCAAGTTTAATCGAGTTCAAACGAGTTGAGGTCGAGTTTAATTTTATTTTATCGAATCGAGCTCGAGTCCAAATTTATTTACTCGTTCGAGCTCAAGTAGCACTGATTCTAATCGAATTCGAGCTCGAATATGATGCTTCTTGAGCTCGACTCAGCTCGATAGTACCTCTAGCCTGGTGCATATAATACGTACTCACCTACCCGATTATGGTAGGGTGTATTGATGGGCCTGGTGTATACTATTATGGAAAAACTCCCAAGTATTGATAATTTCAATTAGACCTTAAAGAGATGGATGTGAATTTGGTGGATTGTTTTGAGGCGGTAATAACATCAAAACGTGGTGCAAGTGCGAGTTTTTATAGCAACTGCAGGGCATAACTCTGAAATATTTTTTACCTTTTCCACGTCTGACTAATCTCATTGAAATCTTAATGCTGGTAGCTATAATTTAAGTTGCAAGACAGACTGCTGAGAGAATGGACGATGAAGACCAGAAATCGCAATAAACTAATAATTTCGATGACTGCTCTGGCAAATTTTTAAGCGCGGGCGAGTTACTTGTGATGTACAACAAATTACTTGGGCAGCCACTAAATTTTTACAATAGTCAAGATATGGCCATTCAACTATTAATATCATATTTTTATCGACTAAATTATTAAAAGTGTAACTTTTAAGTTATTTCATCTGATTTCACCGTTAACTCTATCAGATCTAAGAATCTGCACAATTCACGACTCAAAAAAATTTAATATCTACCTGAATAATTTGTTGTTAGCTAGTGCCAAAAGCTAAGAAATAAGTATATAAAAATATAATATCAATTAGTGCTTAATAACTAGGGTTGTAATCGAGTCGAGTCGAACCCGAGTATCGCCATACTCGAGCTCGACTCGACATAGAGATAGGGGAGCTCGAGCTCGAGCTTGAGCGAGTAGTATTATTGGAGCTCGAGCTCGAGCTCGAAACTTGCTTTCAGTACTCGAGCTCGACTCGCATGGGCTCGAGTCCATTCGAGCATTCGAGCCTTATTGAGCTCGAGTTATTAAATTTCATTTTCTTCATAATTTTTGAGTGAAAAGTCATTATTGCCCTTTTAAAATTTTTATATAATTTGAAACATTTTGTAATTTTGATAATTTTTTTGGGTATAATGGTAATTTTATATATTAAATAATATATATAATTTTAATAATAATATATTAAATAATTAAATTTAATATGCTCGATAAGGATCGTCGAGCCTCCGAGCATCTCTTCTGGATGCTCGAGCTCGACTCGATAGCCTTATCGAGCTACTCGAGCTCGATTCGAGCTCGATTTGACTGAGTTCGAGTTAAGCTTTTGACCGAGTTGCTCGCGAGCAGTTCGGTTCGATTACAACCCTATTAATAACGGTAGTATTGATATTTTTTAATTGTAAGTTTTTTTTTTTTATATACAAGTGAGAGATCTCGAATACTATCTTTCATTTACAATCTTTTTTCTTATACTATCAAATCCATCCCTTTTCCCAAATTATATAAGTGTTCGCGTGACAAATAATGATTAATTTTTTAATATTTCAGAATTCCGCATTACAGCAATTATGGTAAGACTCACAAATCAAAATAATGAGGGGAGTCTGGGTTGTAGGGCAAGCTCCGGCGAAGACCTGGTTCCGGATTGATCTCAAAGTTGATTAGACAGCCCAACCCCCAAACTCTAATGGTTGGGTCGGACATTATGGACGATACATGTGGCATGCGTTGATTCTTAACTAACAGCCTCATCCACGCCAAACATAACTGAACTGCCATCAATATTCAATAATACCAAGCAGCAGTTACTGAGGGCCAGTCCTGTCCTGTACATTTGTCCCATCAGCATCAAACGCAGCATAAAAAAGAACTTCGAAATGACTGATAATAGGTACCATGTGCATTGGAATTTGGATGAATATCCGACCGACAACACATACTAATAATTTTGCCGTGATTTTTCTCGATAACACTCTACTGCCTTGCTGTTCCTAAAATTTTGTAGGAATATGGTGCTATTGCCTTTTTGAGAAGGGGGGGGGGGGGGATTGCAAGAAGCATCATATTTCAGGAATCAAATTTGTATGCAGTGCATGCATGCATTCTCTTTTCTGTTCTCTCCAAACCCTGTTTTCACGTGGCATTCCCGCATCCTATCAGGCAAACATCAAAGGCCCAGAGAACGAACTGTCAAAATTAATGGCAGCCGCTATAATTGGGCACAGTCAGGAGCGGGATTCAGGCAGGCATGTGAGGGAGGAGGTCTTGGCTCACACAAAATGTTTTGGTCTAATAATTGAAACAAGAAATGTCACATCAAAAGTCAATCATTTTCGCCCCACAAAGCTTATTCTGAGTTATGCACCAGAAGCTTCATGAATGGACAAGCAAAAACTCCATTCAAAGGCACAGTCCAAGACACAGCAAAACGCTCTCAGTATCTTCAATGTAACAGTTCCAGGCAGAAGAAGAATTGTCATTGTGATCTCTAGCTCCTGCAACCCGATGAATGTACCAAGTATCTGAGATGACGAACAAAATCAAAGCTATAACCTCTGTGTCACAGCTCATTTAACATAGGGGCGCAGTGAAAATCGACAGCCACAAACTCTATTAACTTTTTGTTGGCAGTAATATTCCGTTGTTCGCACAAAACACTGACTGGAATCATGGGATACACAGGGATCCTCGATGTTTCTCAATACAGATGAGAGACAAAAAGAGAGTGTGTAGAGTTAGTAGCACTGATTCATCATCCTTCAGTGGTGCAGCAAAAACCTCAAACATCACAAGGTACAGCTATCGCACACACCGTAGGGTAAAAAGCCCCCAAGCACCCAAACCATCCACCTGGAAGGTAGTCCCTTGAACACTAGATTTGTATATCAGGATATCGATTGGACGAGGTCACCTTAGCAGGCACCAAAGCCAGAGAGATAAGAACCAAAGGATTACTAAGAAAACGTAACAAGTGTGTGTGTGTTTTTTTTGTGGTGGGGTGGGGTGGGGTTGGGTGGCGGAGGGGAGAAGAGGATCATTCTTCAAACCGATAAAATGCTGCAAGTACTGCGGTCTCAAAGTTCACAGATGACTTTGGATTGCCATTTTTCTTCCAAAAAATATTTACGATTTCCGTGAACACACTTTTTAGTAACTTTTTTATCTCACCTACATCAAATCGCTATAGTACATTTTTCTTTACAAAAACTCCAGAAAATATCAATCAAGACTAAGGGTATTCTTTACAATGTCTAAAACTCAGCAAGCAATTTGCCGGGATGCTGCAATACTATCAAAACAATCTTCAACAATCACAATCCCATTCTCCTTTCTATCTATTGACGGGATGCCACAATACTATCAGATACCCTCTCTGAAAGATAGCAATTTGTGTGGAATGAGGCTTAAGCTCTTCAATGCATTCAACCCGCCTTAACATAAGAATACCTTTATGAACCAAGCAAAGCCACCAACATACTACTGCCTTCCTGTCTCTCGGTTCTCTATTCCTGCTTTCTGGTTAATTCATCTATTTATCGAGGGCTGAAGAAGACAGCAGAAGTTCCGCAGCAATGGAGACCAAACATTATAACCAGGAAAAGACACAGGGATAACAAGGATTACCAATGGCATCTTCTTACTTGAAACAACGTGAATTTACCCAACTTTGTTATATGGCCACAATTAAAAATGCAAGTTAGTGCCAAAACACCA
The DNA here is from genome assembly GCF_036785885.1 of Coffea arabica. Lineage (NCBI taxonomy): Eukaryota > Viridiplantae > Streptophyta > Magnoliopsida > Gentianales > Rubiaceae > Coffea > Coffea arabica. Next base: position 20,092,988 of record NC_092312.1, on the reverse strand, counting down.
ACAGATCAGTCATATCAAACAGAAGCACCTTCACACAGCAACAGTAGATAATTACTAATTAATGCATCTTTTGCTCTTTAGATGTCATGGCAGCGATTTTGATTTTGTTATTTTCAATTCAAGTTGATGCGTATTCATAAGGCTGAAGCGGCAAGAAAGCAACTGACCACCATCACTGTTATAAAAGTTTGACTAACGATTAATAACAGAATAGCTTGATGGCTTTAAACATGGGCATAAAATATGACAAAGAAGACAATTGTCCTTTACTGGAAATACAGATCACGAAAAAAAAAGTTAAGAAACCAAAGCAACTTTGGAGATAAACTATAAAACAACATACAAAACATGGACATGTGGTTTTTCTGTTCTTTCTTGTCCTCCTCCCAAACAGCATATTAACAAGTACAAAAGGTTACCTAGTGAATTCATTTACATCCTTCAATCGAACATCTTCCTTCCATTCACCAGGAATAAAAACAAAAACATTTAAATTATGTATACTCCATTCAAACTTCTTTAAATTTCTTCTTCACCCACCAAGTCAAAGCATTATGTTTGAGCAGCCTTCCCCAAGAGATCAAGACCCTCTGTCCGGCAAGACATTATCTTGCGGAAGACTTCCCTCAAATGGCGCTCCAGTGGATCAAGTTCAGCCTTGCATACTTCACAGAACAATGATAACTCTTGCATACCATCTCTGGCATCTTTCCTCTGTTCCTCTGTCAATGGGCTCTGAGCAGAATCTACCAAGTCTGTAATGCGATTGATACATTTCTCCATCTGATAAATTTCCTTTAACAAACCATTACTATCTCGTCGTCCCCGCTTCTTGGACTCATCTATAATTCGACTATGAAGCAAAAACAAGGGAGTGCTCCAGGGAAATTGCCTCGGTATGGTGAAGTGAACTTGATGGCCTCGGTCTTGGCAAGGAAATGCAACAACAAGAGTCCAGAAAACAAACATGAGAATAAAACTCATTGTAAAGACACCAACAGAAAGACCATTAGCAGCTGCAAGTTCAGTCCCACGAGGAGCAACTAAGTTGTTTGCCATTGATTGGAGCTGCTTGGATGCAGACCAAGAATTAGGTACACTCCAGGACAAAGACCTTGAATGCCCTGACCCACGACGATTGTGATGATCCTTGTTCTTCTGAAGGCGCCCAAAAGACCGGTTGCGGTGTGAAAACACAGATCCAGTTTCTTTATCATCCAACATGAAAATAGCCAAATCCATCAAAGCTTTTCTTGCTCTACGGATATGGCCTTCACTTATCATCTTCTGATCACTATCCAATGCACATAGAACAATCTCCAAGTGATTCTTCCACTGCCGAATCTTCTCAATCCCATCACGGGTTGCATTGCAAATATCAAGAGCCTTGATGCTTCTATCAAAGAACTCAGAAAGGAACTTATCTAGTGGTGGCTTTGAGATAAATGCCTTTTTGTTGCACAAGATGACCCTGAATTCCTCCTGACAACAGGCAAATGCATCCAGTAGCCTCTGGATCCATGAAATAGACAGCAACTCATCATCATTAGCCACTGAAAGTTCGTGAAATCGATTGAAAACAAGCTTTTGAAATGATTCCATTTCCGAGTCCTGGGAATCAAAATCGTGACTTGATCCTACTGAATGAGCATTATCACCTCTCGTCGTTAAAATTGAGCGACGGAATGACACAAAAGGCATTGGAGAAACCTGCTTATCTGATGGCATTTCCAGACCATCAAAAAATTCTCAAAAATCTGAGAGCTCCTACGTGAAAAAATCAATGCAACCAACCACCAATGCTCACCCAGCTCAAAAAGAATCCCAAATTCACAAATCAGCAACAACACCCATTCAGCTCTCAATACACCAGAAGCCAACAGATAAAATCCAAACTTACCACCCAGTTAATTCCTTAGCTATATTAATCCTCCACCCAAAAGTTCTTAAACCAACAAACCCGTATATAAATAAACAACCCAAAGCAACAACAAGTTTCTATTAAGAAAGAAACTTCAAAATCCAAGCCGCAAAAAAGTATCTAGTGATTCAGCAACGTTGCTTATTTGAACACCTTTGGAACCCATATTTATCCCAAACCATACCGATAACCGTCGAAATTACTACATTCAAGAAAGATCCAACATCAATCCAAACTAACAAAATCCTGAAAACCCTGAACAAGAATCCAAAAAATATTGAGAGCCCACAAACTCAAACAGCAACATTAAGAAACGGCTTTAAGATCCATAGGCTTCCACGTCCACATGCATGACCCAGATCAAGAAACCGTCCTATGACTGATCTGAATCGAAGGACTCTGCAAATTAAAGAAATCAATCGTTTCAAAGGAATAATTCTAGAAAACACAACATTGCTTCGAGAAACGGAAATACTTTAGTGTAGTTTACGAAAGATTGTACCTTGAAGAATGCACAATAGCTCCAAGAATATGCATAAGGAACCCTAAGCAAGGACCAAAAGCTCCCCCCGCCTTTGGCCTCACAAAAATTGGAGAGGTTACTTGGAACGAGGGTCGATATAAAAAGAAGTGCAAAGACGCAAATTAATTTAATTCGAGTAACTCTTTCGAGTTTCTTCCGTTTCGGAAAAAATGAGCAAACATATGTTTGCTGGGGGAAGGGACCGCCCGGCGGGGGGGGGGGAGGGTTCGGGTTTCGTCCCACATCGCTTGTGTGGGATCTTTAACTTGGACTTAAATTTCATGGGACCTCGTCCTGTCACTAATTGGTTGGACGAGAATTTTACGTGGATCCTGTTTAATGGGTGCGCTTTCTGTTTAATTTAACTTGTGTTTTCGGCGTGCTTTGTTTTGGCCTTCCTATTGGAAAGATTTTTCATCACCTCTTGAAACTCCTACTCTACCTAATTAAGGGCAAATTAGTAGAAAAAACTTCCACAATCACCAACTTGTTATAAAACTAATAAACTACTATAATATGAATAGAGATATTAGAGGAAAAGTAGAGCAATGGGAGAATGATATCCTTATATTTCAACAAGATACAAAAGTCCACACCAAATGGTGTCAATGTACCTCTATATATAGGTACTATAAGATTAAAGGTTCATTAATCCTATTAAACACCCACTACTACAAGAATATGAAGAAACCTATGAAACGGTTCTTCCACTACATGAATAGATTTATGGATTGTAACTTCTATACATAATGTTCTTCCACTACATGAATAGATTTATGGATTGTAATTTCTATACATAATGTAGCCATAAATCATGAATTAATCCTCTTGAGAATACAAAGGGACATCCATACTTTTAATTGTTTCATAACACTCTCCCTTGGATGTCCATTACACAAAGAATATGCCTCGTTAAAACCTTACCAGGGAAAAATCCAGTGGAACAAAAAACCCTAGTGAAGGAAAAAGAGTACACTATTCTTGTGTATTAATTTCTCCCCCTGATGCAAACATCATTTTAAATCTTTTAATCGTCGCATTCCAATATTCTTTGCCAATTGCACTGAGATATGGTACTTCAGGACCAAGTATCTCTTCATCTTCCTCTCACGATCTAAAAGGATCTTTATTAGGATCTAATGATCCGACGATCATTGGAATACTTAATATATGTGTCTTATCCATATAAAACCGCTTTAATACCTTCCGGGTATAAGCAGTTTGGTGAACAAAAATTCTATCTTTCAAATGCTCAATTTGTAAATTAAGGTAGAATTTTGTCTTTCCAAAATCTTTGATCTCAAATTCTTTCTCAAATATTCAACATTATTTTGAATCTTTTCAGGAGTTCCAATCAAATTTAGATCATCAACATATACAGCAATTATCACAAAATTTGATCTATTTTTCTTAATAAAAACACATGGACATATTAGATCATTGGTATAACCTTCTTTTGTCAGACATTCATTGTAACGACGTCCATTAGACACATATCTAATTTCTCATGTACTGCAAAACTTCACAAGATATCGAAATGTAATAGCATCCACTACAGGTGAATACGTTTCATTATAATCAAATCCAGGCCATTGTGAAAATTCTTGGGTTACAAGTCTTGCTTTATATCTCACAATTTTATTTTTCTCATTTCTTTTTCTCACAAATACCCATTTATATCCTACTGGCTTTACACCTTCAGGTGTTTGGACTACAGGTCCAAAAACTTTTCTTTTAGCTAGTGAGTCCAATTCAGATTGGATCGTATCTTTCCATTTTGGCCAATCATTTATACACCGACATTCATCAACCGATCTAAATTCATGATTCTCATCAACTTCTATAATATCAAGTGCTACATTTTATTAGGCTCCAATTAAATTTTTTTTTTATGATTTCATTCTCTTCAGAAATTAGCTCTTCAGGAGCAAGCTTTTCAAGAGGTTGAATTTTGTCATGACATTTAATCTCCGGAGATATTTGAAATCAATTTATACCTTATTTAGGTAGGCCGGCCTTAAATTTATTTGTAGCACTTGTGCATGTCCTTCAGGGACATCAATTTTAATCAAAGTATTTCCTGCAGGAATAGTTGGTTTAATAACTCTTCTGGAGTCGATATATATCTGACAACTGGTTTGCAATTTTCTGCAAATGAATAATTTCTTGAACTTTCAGTTCACATTATTTTGTATGAGGATCGAGGAAATCCAATTTTTCAGGTGATTTTCTTTCGGTTGATTTCTTCCTTCCCCTAATGTCGGGAATCGTAACACATCAGAATAAATAAATCATTTAATAGATCACTCATCAAATATTTTACGATATTTAATCGTAAAAAGTGATTTATACTCGACATAAATTCTAAATTTCTTTTGGAGCCATATATAATAGAAAGGGGGTATGTATAAATACTTGTCGGCTCTCAAATATTCTCACTTTTGTCAAATCATATATCCATTGGGATCAGTAAACTTCTGGTTTACAACAGGTGATAATTATAAATTAAATGAGAATGAAGACAACTATATCGATAACCATTTCTCTCTCGAATGGTTATTATGATATAATTAACCTTCATCTCATTTGATTTCTAAACATGATCTTTATCATTGTTTCATTTAGTGTCTCAATTTGATATCCATTTCAACGGATATTCAAATTCAATAAATTTTTCGAGACATGGTAAAAGGTAGTACTTTATTCATGATAAACTTTTCTCCTACATGGAGAAATATAGTAGTGGCTCTTCTGGAGTTTTCAATCACTTAAGTACTAACACTAATTGTGTTTGTCTCTTTTGTTGAAAAATAATGTATATAGTAACACTTATTAATGAGACACATATCATTATCACCATAATTCTTATGGGACAAATATCATCACTATAATCCTTTAATCCCAAATGTTTAACATATATTTCTTCTTCGAGAAGAAAAACTAATTAAATCAATCATCATACACTTTCAGGGTGTTTAAAGAAATTGCCCATGTGAAAATGCTATTATAATTTTGATTCGTCAAATGTACTTCGGGACATTTATCTTTAGGACCTTTATTTTCGTGTCCTTATCATTATTATCCCACTTCAAGTGGTAACTTTTTTTCTTGTCATCGTAAAATATATATTTACCAAAATCATAATCATGGCAACAACCATAACTAAGAAATTAAAATTTAGTCGCATTCACTTCTGGAAATGGACTGGAACTAGCATGCAATAAGTACAGAATACTTCTCAAATTTCTCTTAATATTGCTACTACAGGAGCATATTCGAGAAACCAATTGTGGAGAATATCATTTTCAATTAAGAAATAATTCTAAACATAGTAAAATTGTGTACTTGCAGCCATAAGTAAATTTATCATATCAGATTTTGAAATAATGACCATTTTCTGGTGGCCAAATATTTTCGTTAAAGAACGACCATCTTCAGGTGATCGAATCTTTTTCTTTAAATATTTCAAAGAATAAGTAGATTCTCAAATATAATTGATTTTCTATAATAGCATTTCTAAAACTCAATGCATCAGAATATAAGTATTTATAACAAATAATTCTAAAGATAAATAAGTAGAATTAAAGGGAGAAATATTACCTCAAAGATGTCAAACAGTATATATTTGTGTTTTCATTTTTTCCTCAAAAGTAGAGACTCGTGCTGATAACGTGTTGTAAAACTAATAAACTACTATAATATGAATAGAGATATTAGAGGAAAAGTAGAGCAATGGAAGAATGATATCCTTATATTTCAACAAGATATAAAAGTCCACACCAAATGGTGTCAATGTACCTCTATATATAGGTACTATAAGATTAAAGGTTCATTAATTCTATTAAACACCCACTACTACAAGAATATGAAGAAACCTATGAAACGGTTCTTCCACTACATAAATAGATTTATGGATTGTAACTTCTATACATAATGTATCCATAAATCATGAATTAATCCTCTTGAAAATACAAAGGGGCATCCATACTTTTAATTGTTTCATAACACAACTAGTTATCCCGTTCCGATCTAATTGCAACAATAGATTTTTCAAATAAATACATATGATATGTAACCTAACATGCAAAAAACTAATATTATATTTTCCTGAATAAGTACTCTGTCTAGATTGTGTTAATAGTAGGGATGTAATTGAGTCGAATTAAGTTCGAACTCGACTTGCAGGAAGAATACTTGAGTTCGAACTCAAGTTCAATACATTGTTTATAGAACTCGAACTCGACTTGCATGGATTCGAATCAAAGCGAGCCTTATTAAACTCGAGTAAAAAAGATTTGGAAATTTTAATTTTTTTGACAAATTTGGAGTAAAAAGACATTATCACCCTTCAAAATTTTTCATACAACCCAAAACATCTCCTAAATTTAACCATTCTTGCGAGCACAAGGGTAATTCCATAATATTAATATATTAAAATGTTAAAATTAAAAAACTAGATAAGATTCGATGAGCTTTCGAATCTTGCTACTGGATACTCGAACTCGACTCGTTTGGATCTATCGAGCTATTCGAATTCAGTCAACCCGATTCCAGTTAAGTTTTTGACCGAACTACTCACGAGCTAAATTACAACCCTAGTCAAAACCACCAGACCCTTCTTTCTCCTTTCACACATACTATTTATATATAGTATAGATATAATATATATAAAACTTGAGGAAGGGATAGGGGTTAACATTGAAGTTAACACTTTATGAACTTTTTTTTTGTTCTTAAAAAAATTACTTTTACTTTAATTACTTATAATAATCCATGACTATTTTTACTTTTAACTATTTAAATATATGTTTTCAACATAGCTACTCCTAAATATTATAAATACCAATATAAAATTATTTTATGAAATATATTTAAAAAGATTAAAGTTTACTTCAGTAATGAAAATTTTATTTAAAATATATAACCATAAATATTATGTATTTTTTTATTGCACACACATTGGGTGTGCATTGAACACTAGTATATATAAAGGGATAGAAAAAGGTTTGGTGTAAACATTTTTGTACTTTCACTTTTGCCCTTATAAAAAACTAATTTTATTTTGATTACACAAACATCTGATGTTGTCAAGATAGCTATCTATAACCATTTCTTAATTTACTATTTAAACGTATTTTTTTTCAATGTAACTATCCAAAGCAACAACTACTAACATAACAATCATTTCGTCAAAGCAATTTAAAAGATTAAGATTTTCTTTAACAATAAAAATTTGTATATAAAATTCGTTCACCATCTTACTATATATAAAGTGGGAGGAAGGGATTTGATGTAAACAAATTCTGACATTTAATGTATTGCCTAATCTATGCTTATTTCTAAAGAGAATTACATCATTTTACTAATTACCTCCCTATAACCGCTCTATATCTATTGAATTAACTTTCACTGATCTAACGAAAAACTATTTTTTTAAATACTACAACAGTTTAATTATTTTAAAGTACTATTTTTCAACAAAAAATAGTACTAATTATTTTTAATATCTTTTTATTAGTAGCACACACATTGACATTGGGTGTAAATATTTTTTGTCACTTTATGGGTCCGTTTGTTTCGGGTGAAAATGTTTTCCAGGAAAATATTTTCCTAATTTCCCATGTTTGGTTGCACAAAAGTTACTGAAAACATTTTCCTATGTAAAATATTTTCACTTATCATATGGAAAACAACTTCCCTTCCAAACTTACTGAAGTTGTTTTTCGAAATGCATGCATCCCGCTTGTAGTATGTTCCAAACTTACTGAAAACATCTTATAGTATGTTCTTCTTTTTTTTTTTAGTGTAAACAGGAGGACTCGAACCCAAGACCTCTTCCTTACACTCCCTCCCCCGTACCACCCAACCCAACCCAACCCAACCCTCCCCCTAGTATATTCAAAATAAAAAAAAAAACCTCATTCTGCTCATCCTATGCTAGAAATTAATTATGTATAATAGGGACATTTTTTTCTAGAGAAACTTTCAGCAGTGAGAGTGCAAGATATATGTCACAATAAGTATTGCATGTGATTGATATTTGACACTAAATGGCCAGCAATTTGTTTATTGCTTAAGAAGATATTTTTTATTCATATTTACATTTCTCCAAGATTTTTTAAAGTTAAACAATGAGATAAATTTTCTTATTTTGCATAGGAAGAAGTATGTAGTTATAATGTGTAGAAAGTAAAAATAGAGATAAAAGTGAAAATATTTCAAAAGTTAAACAAACACCAGAAAAATGAAGTAAGAAAATATTTTCAATAAGCTAACCAAACACCTGAAAATTATGAAAGGGAAATGATTTTCATGGAAAATTACTTCCACGGAAAATATTTTCCCAAGGAAAACATTTTACTTCCAACCAAACAGACCCTATATGTATTCAGTTTTACACTCAGTAAAATCACTTATTACTTTACTATTTAAACACAAATTGCTAAATAGCTACCTATAACTATTTTTAACCATACTTAATCTAAGCACATTTTGACAAGGTGACTTGCTTTAACTCTCTAAGTAGTATAAGTGTATAACTACTACAACCATCATTTGATGGGGACAAAAAGTTAGCATACTACAGTTTGCTTTAGTAATAAAAATTTTACAAAAAAATTAATTCGCAAAAAGCATCTGAATTGCACATAGATCGTTTGTGCCTTTAGCACTAGTCTATACAATATATAATGTCTAAGTAATGATAGATGGTATACACTGTAAAACTCATGTTTCTTCTCAATTTTTATTTTACTCAATTAATTAAATGGTAATTTGCCTTGGATAAAAGTAAAAATAATTGTAGGATAGGTTAAAGGGTTAATTGGGGGATAGGAAGGAGATAAAATAGAATAAGAGTTCACAACAAATTAAAAATTTTATCTGAACTACCAAATAGTGGGTGGTTATTAGGGTTTAAAACACTTATCAAAACAACAAAGGGAAAATAACACTGTTCCTACTTTTCATTTGTCTGCTTCCCTTAGAGCAAGAATCAACTAGGAATAAAGGAGAAGAAGGGGACGTCGTCGCCGTCGATTGTCGAACAAGCAGGCAATTAAGTGTCTAGACTTGTAAGTTCCAAACGAGCGTTAAAATTTTTCTCTTAAATCTTATTAATTCCACGAACTATTTTAGAGTATATGCCTATTGCGATATATTTATGCCTACATGAAAATTTTAGAAAGATTCATGTTCAGATTTGTGAAAATGGTATGTTAAATTTTAGTGTGGGATGGAATAGAATCTACCCCAAATCTATTGGAAAGTTGGGAAAAAGAAAAAGAAAAAGAAAAAGGGGGCCGTTGTGGTGCACCGTTGAAACTTCAGCAACGCAACAGGAAAAAAAAAAAAAGGGAGGAAAGTTCGCCAGCAAGTGCTTGGTGCTGGCAACAATGACCGAATGGAAGGGTTGGCAAAAAAAAAAAAAAAGAATAGTCAAGAATTGTGGCGTAGCTTTAAGCAGCGGTAGCTGCCGTTGTTGTACCACTGCCGAGTTGTAAGGTAAATTGAGGTTAGAGTTTTAGGAAAAAAAATGGCAAGCATACTTGGACCAAAACACTATAGGTTTAGTGAATGTTGAATAGATAAATTTTAGATATAATTAACTCATCTTTATAGACTATCATGGTATTAAATTTCAAAACCTAACCCAAAAAATATTGGCTTGCCTCCACACCAGAATAAATAGAGTTTTCCGAAAAAACCTGCTAGTGGAGGCAGGCCTCCTAGGGATAAGACATAGGGCTAAAGCGAGAGCCAAAAAAGGATCTTTTGTGTATAATCCTGTATAATCTCGAATGTTATCTGTTCCGGTACGTAGATCAAATAATACAATGCAAGCAAAAGCTCCTAGATTCATGGAGATATAGAAGAGCATATAAGTTATTATACTTGCATATCCATCATTTGAGTTTCCAACGATTATTTCAATAATTACATATCCGATTTGACCTATGGACGAATATGCAAACATATACGTTTTATGCTTGTTTGAGTAATAGCAATGAGATTTCCCAATATCATGCTAAGAATAGCTAGGATTATCCAGAAGAAGATGCCATCCGTTTGATGAGAAATAAAAAGGAATATCGAAAATTCGAGTGGCTGAAGCTGAAGTAGCTACTTTCGAAGTAACAAAAAGAAATAATTTTTGAAGTTTAAAAATTTAGTCATTTAAGCTTATACTTAATTAATTGAGTCTAAGACACTTAAATAGAAATCTAAAATATCTTAATCTAACCTTATTAGATTAATTTATACAATGTAAGATAAGTCCTAGATTGTTAAACAAAATACTTAAAATAATAATAATAATAATAATAATAATAATAATAATAATAATAATAATAATAATAATAATATAGATATGGATGAAATAAATTAAAGATATAAACAAAAATAAAATGAAAATATAAGTACAAGTGGAATAAACTAAGACTATAATTATAATAATAAGTCTATACATAAATAATAATAACACTTACACATGTGCAAAAATAGAAGTAAAGCAAAAGATAATAGTAACTAATTAACAAATATATATAAATAGTAATAAAATAAAATAGTGATGACAAGGATAATAACGATAATAATGAATAATAAAAAAATAATAAAATATATATATGTATAGTAAGATAATAGTCAAGATAATAAATATGATTATGAATAATTATTTTCTTTTAAATTAGGAAACTTTACAAAAAGAGAACTTTCCAAATTAAGAAACTTTATAAAATAGAAACTTTCCAAAAATAGAAACTGTCCAAATTAGGAAAACGCTAGTAGGGTTCATATAATAATCTAGACATGAATCTTCGACTCACTTAGAGTTTGTATATTTATATATTTATAAGAAATATCAACTAATTAGGAAACTTATGCATTTGATAGGTACGACACAAGTTTAAAAGACCTAGGGTAGCTTCACTCGAGTAACCAGACAAAGGTAGGTGGTACTTATCCTTTTGATTGACAAGGTCATGGTAATTCGGTATAGAGTCCGGCCGATTGACCTATGTGTGTAATAAGACCAATCGGTAGTCATGAAACCTATTGATCGCTTACCTAGAAGAGGTTTAATCTCTAGGCTGAATATTTAGAAGCCAATCATTGTACGTACTTGTTTAGAGTTGACATGAAACGACTTATGGATTTATGACTTTCATGTACAGTTACAAATAAGGTGTTTATCAATTGCTGTGTCATTCATTACTATTGATTATTTTACAAATAACGTATTTTCATGATTATGGATATGAATGATGTGCAAATAAGTTTATATATATATATATATATATATATATATATATATATATGTATGTATGTAAAGTTATGGGTGCATGGTTCAACAAAAAGGTAGATACTACCTACTGAGCGATTTGTCGTTCAACCCACTTTTTTTTACTATTTATGCAGATTCTAAAGAGTATGAGTTGATTTACGTAGAAGATCCTGAAGATGATTTTTATTAGTTCTAAATGAATAGAAACCAGCAGCCTAGCTGCTTCTAACTGTTAGTTTTATGTATTTTCTTCTCCTGTTGTTTTAATCAGAGAATAAATGTGCGAACTTATTGGATATTCGTAGACTACCTTTTATTTAAGATTTGTACAGCACTTTATTTAGTTATACTATTTAGTTCCTTCTAAATTTAGTCTAGTTTAATGTTTTCTGGTATTCTTGAGTGGGATTTGAGAATACGGCGGATATCATGTGACTGGCGCATGAGAGTCAAAGGCGTGACATATACCTACATACAGAATAATATTTTATATAATGTATATATACATATATTATTTTTAGATCATATATCACTAGCCTCTTTCAGTACATTCTCTTCATACATAGAAATAAATTCGTGAGAGTATTTAATTTAGCTATACATTTACATGAAGCATGCAAATATTCTTATATTTTTCAAACATCGAATGGTTAAAAGAAATTTGAAACTCTTTCTTTCATCTCTACTTTTTTAATGGTTACGATACAATGGAGCGAACATAAAGGCGTTGCGACCATGCTGTCTTTGGCCGCATATATATGTTATAACACCCTAATCTTTTAACCTATTCACAAGCCAATTTCGTGTCAAAGCTACTCAAACAGATTGCAAAAGCCTGAAATGCAGACAAAGGATAGCGGTAATCCATGGTAAACATATCTTTGCCCACCTTGCCAAACTGCAAGATGATTTTGTCATGGTCAGTTTGAGTTGGTTGGGAGGTGGTTGAAGCACTTGCAGCTGGTTGGGTGGCAGCGATCAACTGAAAATTTTTGACAGATGCCACCGTTACCCGGCCTCGAAAATTTAGGCACCAGCACTGTAATTGTTCGTGCCATCTAGGTGCCTTGTTCTTGAGGATTAAAGGTTTGACCTTACCCTCCTCATCTTCATTTCCCGGCACACCAATATCAGAAAATCTTGAGCTGCTGAACTCCGTAGAATGATCCAGAGATTTTGAGAAAGAAATACTCCGGAACGAGTCTTCCAGACACCTTGGAAGGAGCTGAGGTTGGCCCGGTACCGTTCCGCCAGCGTCAAGTGCCGAGGCTGGAATTGATTGCATTACGCAATGCATTCTCCGTGGACCCCGTGTTCCCAGCACATTTAGCTCATACGTGATCTGAGCTATGTTATAACTTCCAGTTGGCACTTTTGGAGAGACCTTCTTGGAATAGAATCTGCGGCTTGTTCTCCCAGGTGGAGGGACATTTGTACAGGTATACGGAGGTTGCGTGTCGTATATTATGAATTTCGTGCCAAGAAAATTTGATCTGCAACAAAAAAGATTTTGCAGAAGAAAATCACATTGGAGTACTAAAAATGCATCATCAAATTGAAAAAAAATGGTGTCTCAAGCTTTAACGAGATAAAGAAATCCAAACTAGCAAGAAAACCAACATTTATGATGGCATATAAAAGCATAATCCCTTGAACTAGTTGAATCCATAAAGTTGCAAATGCCAGAAAACCAAATTGACTGAAAGTCAAGCAGCCCAGTGACAACTACGGTCTAAGGCATTGCAGATCCATACAAGAAATCTTCCTCACATACACAAAAATATCGGGATATAGATCGTAGCAATTCCATTGGAAAATTGTCAAAACTTTAATATATCAGTTAAACCAACTCAATTTCAACATTAGATTGGAGAGAAGAAAGCTACCGACCAGTTTGCTGCTTATCAAAATATTATAACATGTTATGACCAACAAGCGTGAGTTGAGGGGAGAGATGGGTTGGGTGGTATGGAAGGCGGGAGAGTCAGTAAGAGGCCTCGGGTTCGAAATCTCCCACTTACACCCCCCCCCCCCCCCCCCCCCCCCCCCCCCCCAAAAAAAAGAACTTCATCTACCATTTTCTGACCAGAAATCTGTTTATGTGCTTTTGTACAAACTCTCGAAAACCGTGACTTTTAATTTTTACCTGTAGGTTTTCTGAACTTGCCACAAATCTTCAAAGAAATTACCCTTTGCACAAGTCTATAAAATTTACCTTTCACATGTTGCAAGAAGATAATATCTTATAGCCTAAAAAAATTGGGGGACTTTAGCTTAATTTAGTGTAATGTTTATTTTGATGCCTCTTTTCAAGAATGGGGATGTTGTTTTGTCTGGAATTAAAATTTTAGCAATGGTGTTTGGCCTAAAAAGCCTCTATTGATGCAAAATACCCAGAATATGCTAAGTGAGCAGAAGAACAATAAGAAACAGGAATCTGCAAGTTTCAGACAGAGTGAAATAGATGCTGGACATTTGAATTTTCTGAAAGAATCCAATTCTTATTTATCTAACTTTACTTCTGAAAAACCTCTCAGTTTTGAGGCAATTCAGAATACTAAACGTGTACAAAGGAATAAATGGACCAAACCTTAGCTTTCCAATGTATGTGCTGCTTGATCTCGAAATGTTATCTGCATCCATTGAGATAACATACTCCGTGCAGGTAGTTCGCCGAGTTCTTTTTGCGGAGAGAAGAAACTTACCATTTTCAACTAGCAAAGCTGTAAATTCAATTGCAATCACAGTTACACACAACCAACCAAAAGAAGAAACTTAAGTGAACACATATTGCAGTAAAAGAATAATTTAACTCCATGCATTTGCAGTCTAGCCAAGTATACTTAATGCAATAGTTAATAAATTAAACATTCAAATAACATGCAACAAATACAAGTAAAATACTGCGACCAGTAGCAACTATAGACATTGGAAAAACATTCACATATATGGTGTAAAAATGAAGTAGTCCCTAAATTTGTCTCTCCAAGTTTTCCTTCTTAAACTGCAACTTTGAAATTATTACTGAAAGAAGGCAATTCCTGAATTATTACTTTGAAATTATTACTGAATTTTGTGCTTTAGATATTCCTGAACTGAATATCAGATTTTAAAACAAAACGAAAAGGAGTATTGATAGCGAAAACTAACTTGATCATTCAACAAAGATCTTCATTCTAAAGCAAAAGTAGATTCTAGTACAAGGGCTGAAAGTAATGCTTACCAGGACTAAGACACAAGAAAAGATGGTATGTTAGATTAGATTTATCCCTTTTGATGAAGCACTGGATAGTTCCATCACGAGGCCCTGGCTGGAAAACCAAATGGATGAAGACTCAGTATCAGTTAAGCTACTTAATGTTGTATACTACATTGTAGAGCAAAAAGATAATCAAAAGAATTGCCAAATTCAGGTAACACTTCAATGTAAAAAGTAACATGCCATTGATTGCATGGCTGAGACATAAGAAAAAAGAAACAAATATACCTGCTTAAGAGAAACTGGAAAAGTGAGCTTCCCACAAAATTCTGGACTTTTTACAATTTCTTTACACATACTCCTCCATGACCTGCATACGGCAGCACAAGCCACGACATGCTTACGACCTGGCCACGTAGTCTCACTCTCCTCTAGCCTTCTAATTACATCAAAGAGTAGCTCTGGTGGAAGATTAGCCCAACGGCTGTTTTGAATTACCAAAGGCTGTTCATTTGAATCATGAAATGAACCATGAGACTTCCCCCGATGATGGCCAGGTAGTCTTACATTAAAACTCCGTCTCGATAGGCTCCCAAAACTATCTCTTACATCGCTAACTATACTGCGGAATGACATCTAGTTCCCAATGTAGAGGCAAGAACTTAAGTGACAAATAACCAATACTATTCTCTAGCCTCTGGATATGCCTCTTTTCCAATTTACTATCTCCCACTTGACCTGTGAATCTGACTGGAAATAAGCAAAAGAAAATCATGTTTCAGCCACAAAATTTAGTAGCCAAAAGGAAAAGAGAAAGGTAAAAAGAGAAAAAGAATATAGAAGAAAAGAAAAGAACAGAAAAGAAAAAGAGTAGTAGAAAAAGGCAGCCTCACATGGACCACAAAGTGAAAAAGATCACAGAACTTGTATCAGATGAAACTTTTATAGGTTATTAAAGTAGATCTAGATAAGCTCCCTCTTTGCCACTCACACGAGAAAAGTTGAGAACCAGCTACTCGGGGTCAAACATATATACAAGTACAGATTTATTGTGTGCTTCTGTTTGAGAGTAAGCAACATATGTTTCCTTGTACAAGTAACAATTCCAAACTGATACTAGTTAAGGTAAGCAATTCCACTCTAGGAAGAAATAATTCAAGAATCTCCATAACTCGCCCAAGTTACGGGATTTTGAGTACTTCCTACAAAGATATGAACACAGAGGTCAACAGTATCAACAAGAGCATCAAAAAAATTACTGCTTCAACAAAGGAACCTTAAAACATATCAGCAACTTGGTTCTTTACCAATATTGTTCTAGAGCTTTTGAGGACTATTAATCTAAATCAAGCCAAACAAACTACAGATTACAAATCTAAACCAAACATGGCCTCGGCAGTTCAGTAGTGTTAGTGCCTACAGGTTTCATCCATGTCTCTTTCTAGCAAAACCTGTTATTATTCCGACATTTATTCTGCAATAACATTTGGCCAAAACTCACCTTTCTAAAGAGCTGTAAACTGAACAAGGCTTTGTAACTCCTTGAAGATCTGCAATAACTACAAAAATAACATTAATTGTCGAAAGGGTTTACCAATCGAAGCTAGAAATTCAAAAAAGCCACAAACTTTACCAAAATTTTCCCCCATAAATTAAGCCAACCAAACTTAAAAATACAAAAAAGGCTTCAAAATTCAAACTTTAATACGCAGCCTAAAATCCCATGATCCCCCCTTTGACCCAAAAGATTAAGCGAAAATAGAAAAAAAAAAAGTCAAAAATGACTCTAACCAAGGAAAAAGAAATTCACTTGTAGAAAAATATTTACAGTGATTGTACTCAAACCACAAAATGAAAGCCATTAGTGATAAAAAGGTTCTAAGTAGAAGAAAAAAATAAAGATAAGAACTTGACGCAAGCGTAAGATGGACAGAGCATTAATTTAAGATCTGAAGAAGAAAAAGGCCAAAGAAAGACGGGATGATAGATCTGTACCTGAAAGAAAGTCAGCCAAGCCCAGGTGAATGAATGAATGAATGTCTCTCTCTCTGTCTCTGTTCACATTCACATGGGAAAGTTTTCTGATAAACTTTTCAAACCCAGAAGAAGAAGCAGAAGCAGATCACAAAAATAAGAAGTGGGTCAGACCCCCAGTTACATGTATATTGGTTGTATTACCCACTTTCACCTTCTATTCCAATCACACACACTAATACACACACAAGAACACACATTCACATACTAACTATCTCTCTCTTTCCTTAACACGGACTCAGAAGTGCCATTAAATGTAGTTCAACGAACCAGAGAGAGATAAGCAAAAAGAAGAACAAAGGAGGAGAAAAGAAAATGAATTAGTAGTAAAAAAAAATGGAGTACATATTAAAGATATGTAGTTAAAGAGAGAGTCCCTGCATGCTTTATTGTTTGTTTATATTAGGTGAAATGGGCAAAGGCATATTATATTTGGCCACTACGTGATCAGGAAGCTGGGATACCAAGCAATGACTAAACAGGGCGTTTTTGACTTTTTCCGGTTTGGTGTCGAGCGTGTACGAGACAACTTAAAGTGTTGAAAATTTTTTTTTTCCCAATAAAACAATAAGATTTTATAGCGATTAACACTTAATAACACAAGAGCTAATTACAAAAATAGTAGCTATTTCATATCCTTTCTTGCTAGATTTATTAGCCACATTGGAAAATTATTTTTCCATTCAATATTCTTAACTAGCTTGGCAGCAAATTGTGCCACAAAATGGCTACAACCATTGCTAGTGTTGAAATTTGTTTGATTATTTTAATGAGTTTAAAATTTTGTTCACAATTTTAGTTTAGTTATTTAAATCATCTAAGCTCAAATGAACTTTTACCGAGTCAAACCTTTTATAAGTAAAGTTCCAATTTTATACTAATTAAGCTATACCCGAGTTCAGTTTGATAGTTTAGTGAATATAAAATACTGTTCAAGTTTGAGTTGATTAGTTAGCGAATTAAATTCGAATAAACTCTTAGTGAATCGAACATTATTTGATCATCGAATAGGTTAATTCATCTTTCAACCATAGCATGTGACTTTACTGTTATGATTTGACTAATAGGCACCCAGCAGGTACTCATCCAGAAGGGTTGAGGTGTTAATTTTTTTTGGAAAAAATATAATTAGTTGAGAAAGTATTTAAATATAGAGGGTGCAACAATTATTATGCATATTCATTTAATAAATTAAATGACTTTAAGTATGTTAACGAATTCTATTATATGCTAATTATAAAAATCCTATTAGTATTACTAGTGATAAAGATACGTCCGGTATGTGTGCAATGCAAGAACAGTCACTTTTTATACGGAAGAATTTAGTATAAAATTTTCATAAACAGAAAAACTTCGATTTTTTAATAGAATTTTAGTTACTTGGTGGTTACATTGTTAGTGGGTGATTATGGGTGAAAATTAGTTATGATTACATTAATTGATAATATGGATAATATGTAATAAGATAAAAAAGATATAATTAAATAATTGCGAGGGTAAAGTTAAAATTCTAAAAAGTGACAAAAAATTTTACACAAAACCCAATGCTTTTTCTTTATATAGAGTATAGATATTAATTGCATAGACTTCAACTCGCTCAGAAATTTATCAGAGGAAGTTGTTTTCCGTGGCTCATTTTTTGGGTCTATGTAGATTGCAATTCTGCCTCTTGTCAATCAACGGGTCGCTCTAAGGGAAAATTGGCACAGCAGACATCTTTTTTTCGTCGCTACCTGCCAATTCTTCAAAAAAATAAAATCTTTGATTACCTTGAAAAACTATGATGCAATATTATTGTAACACCGACGTAGAAAAGGTAAAACAAAAATAAAACTCTGAATATATCCCAACATCGGATGGATTTAAGACAAAGGAAGAAAGAAACTTTTGATTTGGAATAGCATTTGAGTTCATGTTTTTCAATGTAACATTAAGTATTAAGATCGAGGTGTTGATTTGGCATCATGCGTTACGATTTAATTGTCTATGCATGCTGATAGAAAGATATATCTGTCTGTAGCACAAATGCGAAATGTCCCTCTACAGTAAAAAGAAGTATAAATATCAAGTGTAACGGACATTCAACTGTTTTTCCATACATGTAGCGTGGTGTTAAATTTTTTTGATCTTCAAAATGCATATAATTAATTCCCATAATAACTCACAGGGCACAAATCGCTTCACAACTATTTGGATTTTGTGAAATGAATTTGTTTTAATTTGCTAGGGTTATTTGTGTATATTGAGGATGTATATATACACCGTCAGTCAGGTACGAGCGCGTGTCGAATGTATAAGAATTGAAGTTTAAATTCTTGCATATGTGACACGTATTTATATTTAACAGTGTATATATTATCAGTGTACGTAAAAATTAATCAAATTTACAATTATTCGCGGCACTGCTCATCAAGAATGATCGCAGGCTATTAAAACCATGGACAGCTTCCTACAAAATAAACCAAACTGCTTGCTTCATTGGCTCTAATAGGCTATTAATAATTTAACTCGATTAATATTACAAGGAATTCCATCTGCCTTTGCAATTTTTCTCCTTTTGGCAAGCCATCTAATTTTCGGGTTGCTTCGTTCTTATACTGACAGTTTGGTGGAGTTTTTGTTCAGCTTCTTCTTGTTGCTATTTGTAGACCTGCAAACGAGCCGAGTCGAATCGAATTTTGGTCTTATCGAGTCGAGCCTTGACTTAATTTCATCGAGCTCGAACTCGACGAGCTGGTAATTTTCAAGCTCGAGCTCGAAAAAAAAATAATTATTTTATTTTAAAAAAAATAAAAAAATAATATTTTTTTTAATAAATAATAAAATATTAAGAATATTTATGTAATTTTACTATTAAAATATATATATATATATATATATATATACTCGAACTCGCGAGACGAGCTTAATATTTTGAACTCGAACTTGAGCTCGACTCTGGTTCGACCAGCTCGAGCTTGAGCGGCTCGATTCGTTTATTTGAAGGGCGTTAAAGGGTTAAAGGCTATAGCTTTAAACATCGACAAGGGGTATGTTCTCAGTTCTCAGTTCTCAGCAGAATATGCGTTTCCGACAGCAACAGGCATTTTGGTGAGTATAATAATTGGCAGTTTGGTACCGCTACCATCTCCGCTGATTATTTTGGTATCTCTATTATAAAGTTTTTGGGTACTTGGGTTTCTCTAGTCATGATCATTAAGGGAGTTTAGGCTTTGTACCTTTGAGATGTCGGTAGCAGTAAGGAAGTTTTTGCTAGGCTGGCCAGATTTGGGCTCTTTTTTTTTTTGGTTCTAACTTAATAAACTCTTAATTAGTGCAATAAAATTCGTCTCAAAGACCCAACTTAACCAGCAAGTCGAAAGAACATGAAGTCCCTAATTCGAATCTTAAAGCTCCATTCTTGTAATGTTTTAGAGTCTTTCTTTGAATAAAAATAAATAAATTTTTTTTATAAAAAAAGTAAGAAGTGAAAATAAAAAAATTTCATGCAATTGACAAAGATCATACTACTGCAACCGACGTTTGTCTTCTGTACTCGGATAATCTCCTTTTTGAAGCACATTATTATTATTATTATTATTAATTTATTATTATTATATCTGTGCTTCAATTTGTAAAGCAAGAAGATCATCGAGCAATTACTGGTTTACTTTCCAACTTTTCGGCCGCGACCCTTTTATCACAAGAAAGATGGACAAAACACAGACGCAGATTGCAGACGGACAAAACAAACGACTCCTTGACTTTGATTGCACTGACCATCAATCAACAAAAGTGGAGTGGTGGAAAAGTGAAACCAAATTCTCAAAACTAAAGTCTCAGCCTAAGCATCCAAAGAATGTGCAGTTTGCAGCCCCATTGTCTAATACATCTGAAAAGCTCGCTGCTTTTTGCCTTGATATTTCAAACACCTAACATGCAGTTTGGATCATCTTCAAAGAGCCACATTCCAATTTCCACCACACATTAGCGAGCGAGCGAGCGAGCGAGTCAGTCATGTGTTCGTTCTTCTTCTCCTTCTTTTCTTTTTTTTCTTTTTTAAGTGGGATTCAAAATCTCGTACTTACAATCTCTTCTACTTTATCGTTCAGTCCAATGTTTCTCATGTAGTAATACATTGATTCATTATAGTTCATCCGCACATCATTTTTCTTCTGAAGAACAGAAGACAAAAAAAAAATTTCCTCAACTATTCTAGTATATCTAGATGTTTACGTGCGCCAACAGATCATCATGACTTTAACTTGTAAAAATTTAATAGCTTAGAAATTGCAGAATATCGTATCAAGACCCGATTACTGCATGGTGCATGCCAATTGGCATATGCTTAATTGGAATCTCTGTTGTACGTTGAAATAATAATATGATAATGTAGGGCTTGTAGGAAACGAATTTACAACTTTATCTGGTGCCTGTCAATTTTGGGATGTGTCTTGCATCATTCGCCAACTAATCCAGCTATTACTAGTATTGCTGATGTTCATCCAAAAGAATACTACAAATATATGCGATATAACTCAAGCTTCATAATTGTGCACTAATGCCAGATTGGACTTTGGGTAATTTCCCTTTTCCTTTTTTCTTATTTCAGATATTCTCTACCACGTCTTAGATGACTAATTCCCGTTACTGGCAGACCGGCAGTACTTTTTTTTTTTTTTTTTTGTGTGTCTATTATCATCATTTACATTTATTTTTACTCCTGCTTTAATCTATATTATGGAAGAATCGATAGAAACTGAATCACCATCAGACCATACAGGTGCTAGAGGCACCCATATGGATTTAAAAAAAACCACATTAAGTGATAACTTTTGGATGGTAAGCAAGATATTTGAATTTTTGACCTCCTATTCACAAGAATATGTGGTGGCCAACTACTCTGAAGATAGTTGGTTGCAGATTGGCAGTGAAGCTGAGCCCTTCTTAGATAATAAATTAAGGAAGGGAAATGTTTGCACTCTCATTTTTTGTTAATGATATTCTCACTACCATTCTAATCATATAAATTTTATTTATTAAATTATATAATTAAATTAAATACGCAATGAGCAACTTATTAAACTTTTGTACTGGAGCGTTTTCGCGCTTAAATTAAACTGTGGAAACATCAGCCTACAAATTAATCCTAGCCGATAACGGCTCACGTCCTTTGCAGCGATCCATATCCATATAAAGTTCCTAGAAAAAACCAAGAAATTGACTGCCAATTGTCCCAACCGGAATATTTGAAGCCTCAAAAGTCATCAATCAAAACAACCGAAGGGAACAGTACTTGATGGTGAAAATTCCAATATCTTGTGTTGTGTGGATTGAATGTTGGATACATTTTGCTTATGTACGTGGTCGAATTCGGCAATCATCATAACTACTTCCGGCTTTAGTGGGGTTAATTCCACTTTATCTCCCCAAACTTTGGACGATTACCCACTTCAGTCCCTAAACTTCAAAATGGGATACTTAAGTCCCTAAACTTATAAATACCTCCCATTTAAGGAAAATTGTTAACAAATCCTGAATGCCGTTGGTGGTCGAAGTGTCCCATTTTACAAGGGTTTAGGGATTTAAGTGTCCCATTTTATGTCCTTAAACTTATAAAATGGGACACTTAAATCCCTAAACCCTTATAAAATGGGACACTTCGACCACCAACGGCATTTATGATTTGTTAACAATTTTACTTAAATGGGAGGTATTTATAAGTTTAGGGATTTAAGTGTCCCATTTTGAAGTTTAGGGACTGAAGTGGGTAATCGTCCAAAGTGTGGGGGGACAAAGTGGTATTAACCCGCTTTAGTGTCTACATTACCATTATTTTAGTCACACATTCCTATGACAAGATAACATAATAGAATTGTGTTTTACTATCAACTGAATTGAAAGAGTGCGTCTGTAGTCCTTTGTACACACACTATGTTTCGTGCTTTCCTGTCATTACTTTAATTATTTTCTATTTCTTTGTTTTGAGACAAAAAATTTCACGATAAGTTGACATGTTGCTATTAAGGTTGCGAACGAAGCAAACTACTCGTAGATCAATTCGATTAAAGTTCAACTCGAATTCGGTTAGCATCGAGTTCGAGTCGATCAAATTGAGTTATCGAATTCAATTCGAACACAAAGAAACTCAATTTGTTAACTCGCGAATCGACTTGAGTATATATTTTATTTTTATAGTGAAATTATATATATGCATCCCTAATATTTTTTTTATTTATTAAGGAAAATAGTCTATATATAATTTTAGTTTAATAATGAAATTACATATGTACATAATATTTTTATTATTTATTAAAGAAAAATGACTATTTTATTCATTTAAAAAAAGGAATAATTGTTTTTTATTTTTTAAATTTGAGTAGACTCGAATACGAACTCGACTAAGTTTGAATTTGAAGTTGAACTCGATCTCGAATTTTACGTTAAAAGCTTGTCAAGTTCGAATTCGATTTTGAATTTAATAAAATTAAATCAAATCTCGATTCGATTAAATTAAAGTTGGATTTCACTGGCTCAGTTTACAACCTAATGATTGTATTTGTATTATTGCAAGCCTGGTGACTGTATTGTATTTGACTAGGAATAGTTAATAGAGGAAGAGAGAAAAAGGAGGTAGTGTCCCTGGTGGAGGGAGTATTGGTGGTGAGATGAATGATGGCCTGCAGCCCCATGCTTCGTTCGCTTTCTTTTTCTCATCATCAAAAGTCGCTTTCCGCCTGCAGTTTTATATTTGACATAACTAACACACATGCGTATAATGCACATTTTCCCAATCACTATTAATTAGAGGGAAATCTCTATTCTTTCCTTTTAAGTTTCATACTTATATTTATTTTATTATCCATATTCTCTTTTTTTTTGCTTTAAAAAAATTGAAATTATATCTGAATCCTTATGTAACTAAGGATATTAAAAAAGAAAAAAAAATTTCACCGAGTTGGGTAAAGAATCAGCATGTTTTTTGTGTTGGCATGGAATATATATACAGTGGATTATTAGGCAAAATTTTTAGAATGACACTAAAGCGTTCTTTGTGATATGATGTACGTAAGATAAAACAGTAACAATAGAAAAAAATTGATTATAAAACATGCATACTCATGCAAATGAATCATTTTTTTCAAATAATGTGCTAGCCAAACAAATCCAAATAATTTTTTTCCCAGAGTTGAGTCCAGCTCAGCCCAAATTTTGACTCGGCTTTACGTCTCATAGGCACTAAATTAACCCTTTAGGTACATTATTCAAACACCCAAAAAAAAAAAAAAAAAACACCCTTAAACAAGCACTGAAACATTCATTCGACAAATCAATGAATAATAATGACAATAAAATTGTATCTAGTGGCAGATGCTAAGGAAAGGCTCTCAAGTCTACATAATGAGTTGAAGCGCTAGAATCTGAAACTTTTGGCAGCCCAACTCAAGACTCTAAAGACTCGTCTTAGCACTTACTAGGAGCTAAGCATCGAGCATGCATCTTGATCTGGTTACGTCTATGTCTGCGTACATAATGTTTCAGGATGGTCGAATGTACCCGCCATATCTCATCACTGGCTCGTCACTACCGAGCTCTTCTAAGGTCCGCCGCGCGCCACCCAGATTTGGGCGTGGGCCAGAAGCTCCACGCCACAGCCATAACCAGCGGTCTGCTGGCTTTATCTGCCCCAAACTCATTCCTCCGCAACACCGTCCTCCATTTGTACGCTGCCTGCTGTAATTCTTACTTTGCGCGCAAGGTATTCGACGAAATTCCCCGCTCGCATAAAGACACAGTTGATTGGACTACCCTAATGACCTGTTATACTCGAGATGGACTGCCTCGCGAAACCCTCAATTTGTTCATCACTATGAGAAGTATTGGAGTTCCAGTTGACGAAATTACGCTGGTCTCTTTCTTCTGTGCTTGTGCGAAATTGGGTGATGAATGGTTGGGGTATCAAGGTTATGTTTGCCTGGTCAAGATGGGTTTCTGTTATAATAGTATGAAGGCTTGCAATGCGGCTATGAGTATGTATGCAAAATGTGGATTAATGCGTGAAGCGAGGCGGGTTTTCGATGAGATGAGTGAAAGGAGTGCTGTTTCTTGGACGGTTCTTTTGGATGCTGTGATCAAATGGGAATGCCTGGAAAGTGGGAGGAGAGTCTTTGATGAGATGCCAGAGAGAAATGAGATTGCTTGGACGAAAATGATCACGGGGTATGTTGAGAATGGGTGTGCTGGGGAGGCTTTTAAAATGCTCAAGGAGATGCTCTTTGATCATGGGCTAGATTTGAACTTTGTTACACTCTGTTCATTGTTATCGGCTTGTACCCGATCGGGGGATGTTATGATGGGCAGGTGGTTGCATCTCCATTCAGTTAAAATGATGGGAATTCAAATGGATGTTATGGTCGCTACATCTTTGATTGACATGTATGCTAAATGTGGCGGGATAGCTGCGGCTTGTAGAGTATTCAAGGCAATGCATCATAGGAATGTGGCCATGTGGAACGCTATGCTAAACGGTCTTGCAGTGCATGGAAAGGGTAGCGTTGTTTTAGATATGTTTGATCAGATGGTAATGGAGGTCAATCCTGATGATGTGACTTTCACAGTTCTCTTAAATGCTTGCAGTCACTCAGGTTTAGTTGATCAAGGTCGAGTTTTTTTCTCAAACCTTGAATGTAGGTATGGGATAAAGCCTTCAATGGAGCACTATGCTTGTATGGTGGATCTTTTGGGTCGGGCTGGACATCTGGAAGAAGCTGAGACCATAATAATGGGAATGCCAATGCAGCCTAATGAGTTTGTATTGGGATCTCTTTTAGGTTCCTGTATTGTCCATAGAAAGCTAGAGTTAGGGGAAAGAGTTATGCAAGAGCTACTTCAAATTTATCCGCAAAACGTGGAATATCATGTTTTGCTTTCTAACATGTATGCCTCAGTAGGTAAGCCTGAGAAGGCTGACTCTTTCAGAGGGGTTCTTAAAATGAGGGGCATTAGAAGGGTGCCAGGAATGAGTTCTGTTCATTTTGGTGGCAAAATTGGACGGTCTACAGCAGGGGAAAAATCTTACCCACCGATCAGGAGTATACCTCGTGTTGGAGGAATTGAAGACGTAAAATTTAGTAATACTTCTTATCAAGCTTAAATTGTGCAGATATATTCTGTATGGATATGAAGGAGCCACACAGACGCAGAATGGCAGAAGGGCCGGAAGAGTTTACAAGAACTGTATCAACTCTAAGCAGAAAGGATAACATACTGCATTCGACAATGCCTTGCTACTGTTGAGTTTAGATGAACTGGGACATTGAGCTTCACTATAAATAGCAAAGGGTTAGCTTCTGGTTTGGATTTTTGTGATCATATTTTCATGAATGAAATGTGGTGGGACTGCCGGAGGAAACCTCGG
Organism: Coffea arabica; assembly: GCF_036785885.1. Taxonomy (NCBI): domain Eukaryota; kingdom Viridiplantae; phylum Streptophyta; class Magnoliopsida; order Gentianales; family Rubiaceae; genus Coffea; species Coffea arabica. The sequence goes on along the minus strand of NC_092312.1, from coordinate 20,066,631 downwards.
ACAATCGAAATATACTGGTATTCGAAGTCATCAAGGGGACAAAAAAGTATTGTTACAAATCCACTAAAATAAGGATCGCATCATTCTTTTAAGGGACGAAATTGATGCAGTTAACTGGTAGGGATATCACGATTGTTTATTTGATGAAAAACAATATGGTTCGAAATATAGCCGATCTATACCTGGATTCACGGTTAAATCAATACTGTAACATGGGTACTAAGGAGATTGGACCTCAATGTAGCAACTCTTGTAAAGCACCGTGGTGGCTAGTAGAGAGTGCATGTCACAGAACAATCGACACAACTTTTTCCAGAATATGGTGTGATCAAGATGAAACTTGAAGCAAATTTTGGTAAGTGACATAAATAGAATGTAGATCTAAAGTTGGATGTGAACTGGTAAGACAGCTAAAAAAATTAGAAGGCCTTCGTGAAAGGTTTCGGCCTTTTAAATTGAACATCGATCTGAACATTTTCTTCCTGAAAGCATAAATACAACTTACCCGCATGAGTAAATTCAGTAGGCCTGGGACTGTGTCATGGGCATTAGATTATGTAAGCTATGGACCAATAATGAACTGCAATATTCTGTATAATTTGCTCATTAACCAAAAGAATGATGCGAAATTTAAATTGATCCTAGAAATATTTAGGAGGGTTGACATGGTGATAGGAAATTCTCATGTAGATTAAAAACTCGGTGCATTAAAAGACTCGTAATCTCGTACTATTAACTAATATTGATATCAATGTGGATATGCATAACTCGGGACAAGCCTGTTACCAGTTCTTTATGGATAGGTTGCATTAAAATAAAGGTGCCTCGACTTTTTTTGGCCAAGAAAGACTTTAAGAGTTGTTATTTATGGGATACATGTACGAATCAATCCAAATGTAAAGATAAAGTAGTAGCAAGAAATTCAATTGATTAATCAAAAGAAATTCATTTGGGCTGTGAAGAAGTACAATTGAGAGAGAACGGAATCCTAATTAGTGATTAGTAATAAGATTGCCCGGGCTAAACTAAATTTTCCCCCAAAAAAAAAAAAATGAAGATAATAGGTGTCTCTGTCAATACAGGTTATTTCACCAAAAGGCAAAATTACTAGTACAAATCTGGATATTGAGAGACACGTAAACTGAGCTTTCTTGCAATAAATATACCATCCAAAAACTTGGAAGCAAAAGTTGGTTCATTCTAGGCCTTCCCATCGGGAGTGGATATTGCCTCTTCTAAATGAACTTCTGGATCAGTATCTAATGCTTCAGTTTCTGAAGTTGGGAGAAAATTGGGACTAACCCCCAAAGCCATCATACTGCAACTCTTTGCATTTTTGTCCGGCTCGGCAGTCATCTCAATTTGCTCATCAGTTTTATCGCAAGTTGGCATCAACTGGCTGATTCTTTTCATCTCTTTGCCTTTCCCCCATAGCACCGAGTACAACCCAACGATTATTACAAATGCTCCCAGCACACTGGAACAAGTTCGAGCGTTATAGAAACACAGAAGAAAATACATTGAACTGTTCTAGTGACAACAACCAAAATACTGAGAAGAAAAGAGGAAACATTTACCTTCCCAAGTGCAACTTCTCGTCGAGGAATAAGGAGCCCGCTATCGCGACGAGTATAAGCATAAGAGGGCTAAACACGGACACAAATAAAGGGCCTCTCATCCTCACACACCACATTGTAACTGTTATCATTATTCCTGAAGCCACCGTACCCTGCAAGAACAAGAAGAACGCGTGGAATGTGCAGAACTTGGAAACTGCATAATCCGGTGATTCGTAATGATATGGACAATAAATTGAATGACCACTTTGTTTCAATTTCCTGTAATAAGTGTCGAACTAAGAATTAAACATACCGAGTAGGATACTGCGAGGAGTCTGATGTTCCAACCCAATTTCCACTCACTCCACCGGTTATTTTCCACACAAAGCGCAAAAATTACAGTTTGCAGAGATCCCATTAAGCAAATTAGAGCTGTGCTCGAATAATGGCAAGGGTACCTCTCACTCATTTTAGCCTATTATGATACACGTTCAAATGGTCACAACCAATGAATGTATTTCTTGCTCAGAACAGAACAAATGACTAAGAAAAAAAACATATGGAAATTAGTTTCAGAAGAAGAGAATCGAAAAAAGGGTACCTGAAAAATCAAAGACAGTGCAGCAGAGAAAGAGCTAGATATTGCAAGAAGAGGACCTAGAATGTGATTCCTGGAATTTTGATGGGACGCTGCCAAGTGTCCAGCGTGAAGGCGGTTGTTCTCGTGCAGAAGGCCAAGGTGGGTTGACCACAGATTGATTTCAGCTCCTTTGTAAAACGTAAGCAGCATTGCCCCACCTAAACATATTAATGTTCCTGTCACTTTTGCTTTGCCCGCCTTGGTTTTCAGTTCGAACTTCTCCAACCTAATTGTGGTTGATCAAAATTAATTGATGATTAGAAGATCAACTGTGCGGTGTGATGCCTTCCAGCTGTTGACAGATTACTAGTAATACTTTTAGATTTCAGAAAACATTTACCGGAAAAATACGGCTATGATGAAGGTTAGCGCCGGAATCAGATTCGTGGTTGCTGAAGCAAAGGTCGCTGACGTCAGTATTAAGCTTTGTGCATACAAATTTTGGGCCAATGATCCCCTGCATGCAGAGCTGATTAGTGAGTTCAGTTTTAGAGCTTTACAAGTGTACTCTTCAGCACCATCGATTTCCAGTCGCATGTGACAAGTTTGCCGGTATCTAAAAATAGTCAAAAGTTGTCTCACATATGAATCAACCAACCACCAGAACTACTAGTTCCTTGTGCAAAGGGGAGAAACACCAAAAAAAAAAAAAAATGGAAAGAAAGAAAAGAAACTTATACCATAAATGGAAAGAAATAGTAAATTAAATTAACTTTCTTTCCATTTTCTTCCTTAACATTAAAGAGTCACTAATAATAAATACTGTACGAACACAGAAATGCTGCGTGTCAGTGAATTTATCAAAATCTGCTGGCTCCTTCATTAATTCAATCTTTAATTGCTATATTTAAGTGTAAGATTAGAGCGATTTTGCTAATTATGTCCCAAAAGTTTGCCATGAGAATGGACATCGATGTAACAGTAGGCCGGATTCCCACATACCCGAAAAATGCACAAAGAAATGCTTCGAAAAGAACCATCCACGTTAATTTCGGCCTGCTATTCCTGCATAGATAACACACAAAATTGGTTGATGTTTCTCAAAGTTTCCTCGTGCATGCGTTTCTACTTGAAATGATGCTCGCCAAGGAAATTCTTATAAAAGTATCCAACGTCCGGATTATTCTTGATTAATTAGTAATTTAAAAATAATACGAAAAACAAGTATTCTTGATTTGTTTATGTTCAGCTCAATCTCATCTATTCTGGAATGCAGTAAAGATCGCATTTCTCCATCCGGAAGACAAAGTGAGGGACTTTCTCGATTCTTTTATCGCTTTGGAAAGGCCGTACGTGGACAAAAAGGTTTAAGAACAGTAGTACTTTCAAAGATCAGGCAAAAGGGATGGTACTTTTTTTCTGAACTCAGAAAGATTGTCCGGTTGGAAAAGAGGGATAATTAAAATAGCTAGCAGGAATTAAATTAAACACCTTCGATATGAACTTGAAGTAGACGACGGAAAGACACAGGAGGATTACCTTTCGAAGTAGAGGGCAAGAGGAACAACCGCAGCAGCGGCGAACATGAACCTGTAGGCAACCATGATCCTCATACTCATTCCATCATTTGCGGCCAATTTGTAGAATATATTCACTCCCGCCAGTGCTACTTGAACCATTACCATCATCATGGTTGGCTTCATCCCATGAAGCCTATTACAGAACCTCGCCACTGTCATCATTTTCTAACCTTCAAGTCTTTGAGCAAGAAAAAACAAGCAAGAAAATCACAATTTCTCGCTTCTTTCTTGCTTTTCTTTTTTCTTGATTTTTTAATGTTATTTTATTAGTGAGAGATGCAGTCTTAAGGGGTTTACGTATTCCTTGTCAATATTTATATAGATAACAGGGTGAGGGAGAATTAGTTGGGTTGAGACAGATGGGGTTGAGAGGGGTTGGGTTTATCGGTGGAGGAAGCCAAGAAGGCTTTATATAGGCGGGTGAAAGGGTTGCTAAACATGCATGGAGGGTTACAGAGTACAGCTATTTATTGTAGCGTAATCAAGAACTTTGCTATTTCCCCACGTCAGAAAGCAGGTGGGGGGTTTTCTTCGTTTTTCTCTTCTTGATTTGCAAGTGTAACAGGGCATGGTGACGCGTGCGAAAAAGATTGAATAACCCTTGGCTGGCTGGACTGCACTGCAGACGGAAGAGAAGATAGCAATAAGCAGACGTCTCCGAGGTTGCATGGCTGATGGCTGTTTTCTTCTTCTTTCTTGGAATTTCTTCTTCTTTTTATTGTTTACACTTTACATTGAGTTTTTGTTAGTATTAGATACATGGATGATAGCTGTACGATTAACCGTACGTCACAGCCTACGTTCTACTCCACCAATTCACCCCAAACCACTAAGAATTAAAGGGGCCTTACCACTGATTTACCACAAAAAGGTAGACAAGAGTTTATGCTCTTCGGACTCTTACCATAACGGCGAATGCTGGTTGCCGAGCCTTTCCAACCTTAGAAATTTCCCCCACAATTACCAAAATCTGATGCTACTGCACAATTTTTTATTTTTTTTTTTTTATGAATGAAAACTTTAAGGATACCTATTTTATAGGTAGTATATATGACTTTGATTACTATTAACGGATTTAAATATATGTGGCATAATTTTAGAGGTGTTCATAACAATCCAATTATGTTGACTTGCTCAAACGCACCAATCAATAATCAGCCCAAACCCGTCCATTAATTTTGAATGGGCATTCAGTTAAACCAATTAAATTGATGGGTAATGAGTTGATTTGGTTCACCAATTTTTGTTCATTTAAAAATAATTATAAATTTAAATTCAACTTTTAGTGAGTGTTAAGCAATACATTTAAATTTCTTACCAAACTAATAATAATAAAATACGGTCTTTTCTTGTTAATAGCCATGCAAACAAATTTTAAAAATATGTACTCCCTCCCTTTTTTTATAACTGACGTTTAAGAAATTTGCTCTTAAATACTTTTATCTGTCGTTGTATTATTCCCATGCAGCATTAATTATTTTTTCACAATTTTACCCTTTTATCTCTCTTTACCAATATAGGGCTCTTAATTACTACTCCTAGTAATTATTACTTCTCTCTTTGCTTTTGGCCTAGTAAAACAGCACCATTTAATACTCTAGTGAGAGAAAATATGAGTGAATTGGACAATTAATGAGGGTACAAAAGGAAAGTAGTGTATAGATTTAAACAATGAAAAACTTTTCTTAATTGGCGTGTAAAACCTTAAACGTCAGTTATAAAAAAAAGGGAGGGAGTATAATTTTAAATGATGTTTAATTGGATATACCCATACCCATTTATTAAATGAATGTAAATGGTATACCCACCTATTTTGTGAATTCTAAAAGTTGAGAAACTCTTGAGCGGTGGGATGGAAACATGTCTACACGACGCACCAAGTGAAATTAATAAAGTAGGTGAAGCCACTCCAAAGTCCGAAAATACTACATGAATTAATGCTGATATTTAAGGCATGAAAGCTGTAATTGAAGTTCGTGTATTTTATTACGTTTGGAATTCTTGGGAATTATGTACGTAGTAATGTTCTAGTGTGTTCTTTAGGAAAACTATTGCTGATCAACTTCTCTTTTTTTGGAATCTGAAAGTGAATACTCCCTCCCTTTTTTTTATAACTGACGTTTAAGGTTTTACACACCAATTAAGAAAAGTTTTTCATTACTTAAATCTATACACTATTTTCCTTTTGTATCCTCATTAATTATCCAATTCACCCATGTTTTCTCTCACTAGAGTACTAAATGGTGCTGTTTTACTAGGCTAAAAGCAATGCAAACTAACTCCCACCAAACTAAATGTTTCTAAAATGAAGCAATAATTACTAGGAGTAGTAATTAAGAACCCTGTATTGGAAAAGAGAGATAAAAGGGTAAAATTGTGAAAAAATAATTAATATTGTATAGGGATAATAAAACGACAGATAAAAGTACACTAGAGTAAATTTCTTAAACATCAGTTATGTTATACTCCCTCCATTTTTTTATAACTGACGTTTAAGGTTTTGCACACCAATTAAGAAAAGTTTTTCATTGTTTAAATCTATACACTACTTTCCTTTTGTACCCTCATTAATTGTCCAATTCACTCATGTTTTCTCTCACTAGAGTATTGAATGGTGCTGTTTTACTAGGCCAAAAGCAAAGAGAGAAGTAATAATTACTAGGAGTAGTAATTAAGAGCTCTGTATTGGTAAAGAGAGATAAAAGGGTAAAATTGTGAAAAAATAATTAATGCTACATGGGAATAATACAACGACAGATAAAAGTACTTAAGAGCAAATTTTTTAAACGTCAGTTATAAAAAAAGGGAGGGAGTAAAAAAAGGGAGGGAGTATATGATTTTTGCTTTCCTGGTGTTTTACTACACGTTGTGGACCTGTGGCCGGATGGCAAGAAATTATGCAGTTAGAAGATGGCTAGCTTGCACCGCTTTCTATCAAATACTAGGAGAATAAAAGTACACAGCGTTGGCATACCTTTGAAGTAAGTCACTCCTAGAAGAAAAATTGGAATTTGGCTCTCCTCAGAAAGGCCTATAGTTGGATCAGCTTGAAGCTGGTGCTCCTGTGGGTTGATCAAATATAATATACCTCAAGAAATCATGGTCTAAGTAGAGGGGTGTTCAGAAAATGACATGATGAAAGTGCATTGAATTAGATATCAAGACGAACGAATGTGCAAACTAAATTGAACTTGTGTACACAATGATGATTAGGATTCTGCAAAATCTTTTTGATTCTTCCTCAAGTAACATTCAACTTTCAAAACTATGAGTCGCTAAAATTGCAATTGCAGGATGATGCATTGCAACTCATCAATTTACTGTCGATTTACTAAATAATTTTCCACGTATGCTTATAGTATAAGGTTCTGTATTCCAGTGTATGTTGTGTCAATCTCACTTCTAAACAACTAATTCCCCGTGGTACGATGGTGTATGTACTTATTTGCACTATTTTTCTTTTCAATTTTTAACGTGCTATTAATTTATGAGCTTTTATGATTCCAATATTCTTGATTCTTACATTTAAAAAGCATGTCTTTAATTTATTTCTTAGACCCCATGACAAGGGAATATTTTTTAGTCTCTTTGGATATTATTCCTTTAACTTGTATATTTCACTAAAGATAAATAGTTTAAATAGTGGGAAAATGACATGTTTCATTCTTCACATTTCACTAAACTATTTTTTTCGTCTCTCACTTTAAAATGAAACAAATTCGTTCTTAACATTTAAAAACTAAAACTATTACATCCTTGAAATCAACTTTCAATCTGAATCTAACCACCTAACAACCCGAATATAAATTTAGAGGGTGTAATTGATAAATTACTTGGTTAACTCAACTTAATATCTACTTGAAATTTAATGAATTCAAAACAAAAAAATAAAAAATTATAACATAAAAAAAAGATCAACCTTTCCTACATTGTCATTATATACACTGACCTGTCACATTATTTCAATTTAAATTTAAACACTAAATTTTATTTGTATGGTATACATCTACTCGCAAGTGTATATACTAACGATGCATGAAAAGATTTATCCAAAAAAGAAATTATACTATTCCAAGATAAAGAACGGTCTTTTTATGTTATAACTTTTTAATTTTTTTTCTTTTTTGGTTCAATAAATATCATATGAATGTGATAGAGTTAACCAAATGATTTATTAATTCTATCTCCGAAATTTATTACTAAATATTAGATGGTTTGATTCAGATTGAAAGTTGGGTTCAGAGATAAAATAACTTAAATTTTTAAATATCAGGAACGAATTTGCTTTGTTTTAAAAGTGAGGAATGAAAAGAATACTTTTGCAAAACGTGAACGATGAAACATGTCATTTACTCATATTTAATCTAAGGATCAATAATACTTCTTTCACTATCTAACAGTAAATTTTACTTATGCATATGATATTCAAAAGGGACTGTAATATTTCCCTGTAACAAGAAAGATGTAAGATTTACCCATCAGCCCTAGCTTTACAGGATACGTAATTTTACTCCTTAATTGAACTCTTTCATTTTAATCTTTCATCATTATATGTGTAAGGAGCCGCATGAATCTCACACTAAAATTGGACATACAATACCATTAGTTGTAATACATGGAACCTTGGGAGCTCTACTGATTAGAAATGTCTGAGCACACACCAATCATGCGTGAGATAAGTAAATTTATGATCTATGGAATAGAGCTATGTTTTTATTTAAGTCTTTAGACTAAAAGATCCTGATTGCATTACAATTTTTTGAAAGGAAAAACGTTCAAAACGTCCCTCATATTTTACAAAATAACTTTTTCGCTCATCACTTTTAAAAGTATAATTTTACATCCTTTATAAATTTACATTGATCAAATTTGGTCCTTATCTAGGTTTCTGACTAATTTTGATCAGAATCCACCACATGCTTTGCATATGATCATTTTTTATGGACAAAATTATCATATCAAATTTTACATAATCCGATTCATAGTCTCTCACATTTCACAAAATGAATTTTTTCATTATTCACATTTCATAAAATGAATTTTTTTCATCTCTCATTGACTATGTATATGAATAATTTTTATTTTTAAATCCATGTATATATCTATTTAATTTCACTTGAACAGTATGAATACGATGTAATATATCTCTATTTAATTTCACCTAAACAGATTAATTGTAGCTTACAAATAGGGAGGGCCCGCAAAGTGGGCCATACAACCCAGGCACACACAACCCAGGTCCTGGGTTGCTTTTTCTCTCTCTTTCTGAGATCAAATCCAGACCGTCCATCCTGGACCCCCTATCCACCGTCCACGTGTCCGCCCTGAGCATCTTTGTAATATTATAAGACGCGGGGACCATTAAGGGAGCCCACTCAACCCAGTCTACCCAATACAACAGATACTTTGCAATGGGTAGATTCCGATCAAAAATTAGTAAAAAACTTAGATAAAAACCAAAATTGATCAATGTGAATTTGTAAGGGACGTAAAATTACACTTTTAAAAGTGAGGAATGGAAAAAAAAATTTCAAAATGTGAGGGACGTTTTGAACGATTTTTTCCTTTTTAAAATCTTTGTTTCAAAGAATTTATTTTAATGATGTAATATAATTTTAAATTAAAATATAATTAAAAAATGTGTCAGAAGTATATTCCATAAAAAAATTTAATAAAAATTTATCATCCAGATTAGGTATGTCAATGGGTCAGATTTTAGCCAAATCTAATTCAGACCCAATATATTTGAATAGTGTTTGGCTTTAACTTATTTTAAACACAAACCCAAACTCAGTAAGAGAGTCATGGGTCTGAATGGCTTTTAATTTTTATGATTTATATCAAATCCAAAACCATACCAAACCCTACTTAGACTCATGTATATATGATATATATATATATTTATTTATTTAAGTAAGTACGTATGTATATATATCAATAATTTTATAAAATAATATAATATTCTATAACCATTTGATTGAATACAGTAAGATTTCGTGATTGTTTTCTTTTTTTAAACTAATCCTAGTTGTCATTATAATTTTTTCAGGAAAAGGAGATAAAGTGAAAGCAAACAAACGAACAATTGGGTGTGGATGTAATTGAAGTTTTGAAAATGAATAGAAGTAGTTGATAATAATTCTTTTTTTTAAGTTCATAATGTTGTAATCAACTTATTGAATATTAAATTTATTATTTAAAAATAAAAATTAGATGATATTTATATTATTTTTTAACTCTATATACTTTTAATATATTTTTAGATTAGTATGTTTAGAAAAATACTGTGGATATCCATTGGATTTCCAAATCCATGAGGATTTAGGTATGAAGTTACTTTTTCAGACCCACAGGGATCTGAATGTGGATTTAAATTTAACTAAATTTGATGAGTCTAGATCTGAATTAAAAGAACCCAACTCAAACCCTATCCATTGACATGCCAATCCAGACAAGATTTTGTGGCTTCAAATTGCTACTACTATATATTTATGGAGTTTGCTATATTGTATCAAATTTGAAGCCATAAAAATTAATATGCTCTGTTTTTTTTTTTTTTGTTATGATACGTTTGATTGGATTGAGCATTATTTTCCCAATTTTATTTGCTTACATCGTCATTACAATTTCCAATGCACCTTTTTATCTTCCCAATTACTTTTTTATCTTACATACATCACGTCACAAAAAGTGTTACAGTAAAAATATCCCAAATAACTTACAATCCAAACAAATACTTCTATAAGTTATAAGAGTAGTTAGGGGATAACAAGATGTTGCATACTTGCATTAGTTGATCATCGAACCTTTAATCTAGTATACCCAATCCTTGCTTTATAGGATATGTACGCAGTCATAACCTTGTCATAGAATAGTCGTGAATTCGTAAACATAAACTGAGAGGCGTGATTGGAAATATCTTAACCATCCATATATAAATGTGTGTGTGTATAAGTGGATGTAGTCTTGCCAAATTATTCGAGACAATCAAAGTCTTTATGTTCTACCCCAGACCGATGCTCGTCAAAAAACATCAAGGATACATGTACTACGGGCAGACAAGGTAATTGCATATATTCTATAGAAATAGTCATAATGTGTGGAGAGCTCGAGTGGGTTGGTGCAATTAGTGGAAACGTGCAGGTTTCGGTGACATTTTCCCAAGAAAATGTGTTACTACAAAAGGTCAAAAGACAAGATGTATTCGTGGTCACCGAACTTTTATGAAGGTTTGTCCTGCTTGGAATTAGCGATCTACTTATCAGAACTCAGAATTGGTTTTTTCCCGCAATGTCTTGGGTTAGCTCTCTCTCGACGGAGAGCCCCACATCTAATTAAAGTATCCCTAGTCAGGAGCATTTTCCTCTATTTCATTCAACGATATACATATTTTTGTATAGAAATGGTGTATTATTTATCTCTTAAATAAACGTTTGGGTAAAAAATAAATGGACGAAAATGGCCATTGTTTTAGGTTAAGACCAGTTTGAGTGTGCGATGCGTTTACAAAAAAAAAAAAAAATGCTTTCAATTCCTACACTTTTCTATGCAACTAATTATCCACAAAATCTTTAGAAACCATACAAGGAGCATGCTAGTACAAGCCCATTTTTATTTGCTTTTTTTCCTGGAGAGTTTCCACAATGCATCTCGAGCGCTAAAAGATCTGGGCAATTGCCTTTCAGCACCTAACAACCACAACCTAATCATCGACCAATCCATGATCTCAAAGTTCTTTTTTTAAGCATTGTTGATATGTCAGCTCCCTTCTGGTTTTGTACCCGAGGCAGAGTTGGGCTTGCGTGGGGGACAGCAGAGATTCCATTACAAATTGCTTGGCTAGAAGAACTAGAAGAGTATACTATCATCCCACTTATTTTATTCCTTTGCCCATAAAACAAATTTCATTTGCTATACAATAACATTCCACCTGAGGCACCATCTGAACCCCTTGCAATAATATTTCCAGAATTGGCGAAACTCATAAGATTTTTCAACTCTGTCTGGATCTTGCCTAATCCGCTACAAGATTTTCAAGTCATAATGGCTAATATGAACCCCCTTGGCTTTCATACATGGGTTTGGATTCTTTTTTCTTTCGTTCTTTCTCTCTCTCTCTTTTTTTAATATTACACGAATGATGCTGAAATAAAATTAAGCGGAGTAACAGGTGGGTTTGGTTTCTAGTCTCTAGTTTCTTTGTAGGAGCGAATTTCCTCAAACATGTCGAAATTAGGATGTACTAGTTTTTATCATCAGAGCTGAAAACGGTAGCCTCCAGAGCATGGGTCAACCAAACATGCATAATATTGAAATATTAATTTGATTTGTTTGAATAGTGTATTATTTGAAATATTATTTGGAATAATTACTGTAGTACTTTCTGTGATATGATGTATGTGAGATAAAAAGGTGATTGAAAATATAAAAAGATAGGTTGGAAAACGTGTTTATGATGCAAGCTAAATATTATTTGAAATAATTGAATATCCAAACACTCTCATTATTATTATGCACGATACCCAATGCTGCTACGAATTTATTTATGTGCTCATAATATCCATCGAATAAATCTTGTACACACTAACTACCATGATGGTAGAAAATTCATGATATGTGTGCAAAAATTAAATTTTAAATTCAAATTTTGCATGATTATTATTCATCCAATTCTGACAGGATATTTCCAACCAATGCCGGTGAAAGAAAGATTAATTCATATTGAAATCGGACAAAGAAACATACTTGCTATTTTCTTGAAACAAAAGAATGGATGCTTATTAGCAGTAAATTACCGGCAATTAAAGACATGGAAAAGGAGAACTGCATCGTGACCATGACACGACCGCACACTGAAAATTGCATTAACTCTTATTACTACGAGATACAAGCCAGCAGCCAGCAGCCAGCAAAACAGAAATCAACAAGATTTCCTGATTTCCGAAATTGGAAATCCATGAATTAGTAGTATTTTTTTATGTAGTAAAGGCAGCTGAAAGGCCGATTTTCTTTATTTTTGGCTTGGTAACTCATAAGAACAACAGACGTAAATGATAGTAAAACAGTACTACTAGTAAAATCTCCTTTGGCAAACAACCCAAGTGGAAATTGGAACTCCACTTCTACCTTGCTCCTTAGCTTTAACCATTTAGGCATTTACCAATTCCAACGCGCTCCAGATGTTTGTTTCACTATGGATTCAATTCCCACCTAAATTGTGCTTAGCTCGAGCATCATCTGTACAAGAATAAAGAGATCACATAACCAAGCAAATCTCAACTGCGAAAAAAAAAAGAGGATAATTACATTGATTTTATGAAGGATTTTTTTTTAAAATTATTATTATGAATAAATAAAAAAAATTTAGATGAAGGAAGGGTCTTATTTTCAAATCTTTGAATAAATTCTACTTTGCTTTCCAAATTTTTCTGTTAATTCTCAAAATTGAGTACCAAATTACCCAATCTCCTTCCACTAATTGCATTTGCAAGGTACTTTATTCACAAGGTTACGACTGTAACAGCTAAAATGTGTGGATCTAAGCTTAATGAAGGAGAAAGATATTCTAACAACCTTTTTCTGCAGTTCTGCCTCCAACTCTATCCTACCCATAAGTATCTTTTTAATACTTAATTCAGCCATTCATCCTCCAGTGGAGTTGCCACTGGCCAGTGGTAACATTAATATTAAGCTGAAAATGCTACTAGACATAAGACAGAATGACAAAAGGCAGCCTAAAACTGACATCCAAAAATCTGATTCATCATCATCAAACTATCAAAGCATACAAAAGACGAAGATGGAAACAGAACAGACCTAGCAAAAGTGCAATGCCAAAGAGCAATACGTAGGATCAATTTTTCAGTCTTGCTTTTGTACTAGTACTGCGCACTACTAGATATGTCGGCCACAGCCTAATGGATTAGCTTCCATTTCCAGAAATGATGATATTCCTCTCCAGAGAAACAACATGCTAGCCCAAACTTTTGGTGGACTGATCAACATTTAGGAAAGGAGCCAGGGCAAAAGGTAGATCTGTTCTAGATATCCCAATACTTCGACGGGTTTGGAGAAAAATCATAGCTTTAACTGGGGCAGTGAGGTGGGGGTGGCAATTAATCAAGAAAATTTTCTAGTTCAAAAGCAGCAGGAAATTACCTGGACCGCACCTTATCTGGCACTTGATATTACAACGTGCCTCTAGCCTAGCTGAAAGATGAAAATAAACACAAAATCAGCGAATCCAGCGGAAGCCCCCAAAAAAAAAAAAGGGAAAACGAAAAACTAGTAAATCATTTGAAGTCCCGGCCCTTTTCTTATGTAAAGTTATTCAAGGAAATATCCCAGATAAAAAGGAAGAGTGAATAACGTACGGTCAGGATTAACGCAGGCGGTGGTACAAGCATCTTCGCAGTTGACTTGAGCTGAGATGGGAACCTCCAAATCCACCGCTACTATGAAAAGAAGCAGAAGAAATGCAAGGGCTGCTCTCTGCTTCTGCATTTTGGGGGTGAATGTGACTGTAGATTGTAACTGGCTGCAGTGTAACGCGTTTGCGGACAAGGGAATTGCTCTCTTCAGTTTGGTTTCCGATCCTTATAAAGATATCACAGTGGGAAAGCAGGTGGCCACTAGATTAGGATTAGATTTGCTTATGGCCACTTGTCCTGGCAACGGGCAAGCTGGACTGGACTAGTAATCATGGCAAACGCCCGTCAGCTTTGAATACCTGTCTGGTCCGGTCCCTTTGACTGGACGGTTTGACCTCTATCAGTCAATTGAATTTTACAGCACCGAACCTGTACTTGACTAACTCAATTTTTGGAATAGGGGTGTATACCACAATGTTTTTAAAACTCGGACCGTCAATTGAACCGGTAAGGTGAAAGGGTCGAGATTCAATCGATCGGACCAGTTCAATCTCGGTTCAATGAATTTTTTTAAAAATAATTTATATAAATATATATATGCACAAAATAAAACATGCAATGAACTAATTTAAAACTTTATATGATGAAAAGTTCACTATTTTTGAATAATTTGGATTTTCAAAAGGGTTAATCGCACTTTATCCCCTTTAAGTATAGACCGTTTCTCACTTTACCCCCCAACGTTTGTTTTTCCTCAGTCTACCCCAAAAACTAACAGTCAACTCTAATGGACATAAACGAAATATTGAAAAGACAATAATATCCTTATGAAAACATTGAACAACCCAAAATACCCATATACGCTGGTTTATGAAATGCAAGTTTCCAAAATTACCCTGAAATAATTGAGGGAAATTTCCCTCCATCTAGCATGGGACAGAAAAAGAAAAAGAAATTAGGGAACAGAACAGACAAAGGTCCCCTTTTGACTATGTCGGGTCACTTTCTCTTCCTTTTTTTCTTTGTCGGATTACTTTCTCTTCACTGGTGCCCGAAGCCTTAGCAAAACGTCCACTAACAAAATTGAAAATTCTTGTGCAATCTTGAATGAAAAAATGGGTAATCGATGTGGTTGTTAACAGACGGCAGAATTGAATTTGAAGATTATGAGAGGAGATTATGAGAGCTTGGGCAGATCTATGAGGTTCGATTTTGCAATTTTTTCTCGATTTTAGAAATTTCTAATTGTTAATCAATTTTATTGCACAGAAACAATGGTATGGGTTTTTTTAATGACTGCATGGGCTTTAATATGTAGACAATTATTTGTTTGAAATCTGTTAGTGTGGTCCCTTAAAGTTCATAACAAGTCATTGTCGGGTTAGGATGGAAAACGATGGGTTTGTCTTTTTTAATTATTAATTTGTTGGATTTTTTGTTTATTTGGATGGTTATATGTTGGTTGTTAGATAGACAAACTAGGATTTTTTATTTTTGTGGGACAATAAAAGATACTTGCTCTGTATTACCTGTGCATGCACTAAAAACAATTACCTTTGTGTGATTACAGAAGAATGGACTTCAAAACCTATGTTTTAGAGGTTCACTACGGAGGCCATTTTGCCTATGTCCCAAATATACAGTATGTGGGGGGAGAAGTTGCTAATTTTGATGATGTTGACCCTGATTTGATGTCAATTTTTGAGTTAAGAGATGCTTTCAAAGATGCTGGAATATCACATGAAACAGATGTGTACTATAGGGTTAGGAATCTTGACTTTAAGGTTGGTCTTAAACTGTTAAACAGTGACCAAATTGTTATAGAAATGTTTGAGGCAAATAGAACTCAAAACATCATACAACTTTATGTTGGTGAGATCCCTGAAGAATATTTGCATGCTGATAGAACTGTTGCAGAGGATAATATTGAGGTTAATGGTAAACAAAATCTAAATCCTAATGCTGATCAACCCCAAAATGATGAGGCCAAAAGTGATGTTTCAGATGCTTCACAGGAAGGTGATCGGGATGGTTGTAGGGAAATTGAATATGACTCTGACTTTGATTTTTTCCTAGATGGGGATGATTTAAATGATGCATGTGACCCTATAGATGATGTAGAGAGGGATGGTGGTGAAGTAGATTGTCACCTAAAACAGACTGATTATGCTAAGTATGTGGCACTGATTAGTGAAGAATATAATGCATACCTTAACTCCAAAGGTCATGAAAAACTGGTCGATGATGAAGATGTTAGTGATGATGAAATACTTAAACCAGTTTATGATTCAAATGATGAAGGCATGGAGCATGAATTTCCTGAGTTTAACATGGAAAGGGATCTAAAAAATCCTGAATTGACTGTAGGCAGAATTTTTAGCAATATTTATGATTTTAGAGTTGCAGTTAGAATGTATTCAATTTTGAATGGGTTTGAAGTTACCTTCACTAAGAATGACAAAGATAAAGCTGTGGTTATATGTTCAAATAAATGTGGATGGAGAATATATGCTAGTGGCTATAATGGAAGCAAAGTTACACTTCAAGTGAAGTCCATTAAAGGCGTACCTCATAGATGTCCATGGTCTTTCAAGAACAAGAGTGCAAATTCTAGGTGGCTGTCTAGGATGTTTATGGAGGAGATTGCTGACCATCCGGATATGAAAGTAAAAGGGTTCAAGAAGAGCATAAAAAGGAAGTATAACCTGAACTGTACAAACTCTCAAATGTATAGAGTAAGAAAGAAAGCAGAGGAAGCAGTGAAAGGGTCATGTGCAAAGCAGTATGCAAGATTAAGAGACTATTGTGCTACACTTTTACAAAGAAATCCAGGTTCAGTGGCATTTATTGTAACTGAAAAGTCCAATATTTGTAAAAGTCCAATTTTCAAGAGAATGTTTGTGATGTTTACTGCACAAAAAGAAGGTTTTGTAAATGCATGTAGGCCTGTAATAGGACTGGATGCATGTCACCTTAAGGGGATCATGGGAGGACAGCTTATGTCTGCAATTGGTAGGGATGCTAATAACCAGATGTTCCCAATTGCTATGGCACTTGTTGAATCTGAATGCAAAGATAGTTGGGGGTGGTTTTTGGACATCCTTACTGATGCCATTGGCACTTCAATTGAAAGGGGTTGGGTGTTTCTATCAGATAGACAAAAGGTCAGCACCACTACAATCTGATTTACTTTCCTTTATTCCTCACTCACTTCTTTCACTAATTCTATTATTTATGTTTTTATGTCAGGGATTAATTGATTGCATTGAGAATAAGTATCCTGGAGTGGAGCATCGATTATGTGTTAGATACATGTGTGCTAATTTCAAACAGAAATTCAAGGATAAGCACCTAAGAGATTTAATGTGGGGGGCAGCCAGGGCTTATTTACCCTGTCATTATGAAAGCAAAATGAGAGAGTTACATTTAGTAGCCCCAGAAGCACATGCATGGCTTAGTTCCATACTAGCTAACTTATGGGCCAGACACACCTTTTCTCCAAGGACAAAATGTGACCTTTTAAGCAATAATATATGTGAGAGCTTCAATCAATACATTAAGGATGCTAGGGAAGAGCCTATTTTGACTATGTTTGAGGCCATTCGAAAACAGATTATGTGCAGATTTCAAGAAAAAAGAGACTGAATTTAGAAGGTGAAGTCTCATATTTGTCCGAGGATCTGTCAGAAAATTGAAGAGAGGAAAAAACAGGTAGCTCAGTTTGATGCACTTGTGTCTACAAGAGAGGTGTATGAGGTGACTGGTATAGTAGGAACTTTTGCTGTTAATGCAGTTCAAAGGTCTTGCACATGTAATGAGTGGGATATGACAGGAATTCCATGTGTCCATGCATGTGCTGGACTTGTGCAAGACAACAAAGATCCATATGCATATGTTGATAATTGCTATTTAGTAGAAACATATGTAAAGGCATATGCTGGTGTTATTATGCCTATGCCAGACCAAACAAATTGGGTGAATGCTAGCAGTGATACATTACTCCCACCTCGTAGGAAGATAGCTCCAGGCAGGCCTAAGAAAGTTAGAAAAAAGGCTCCATTGGAGGACTTACATGTTGGAAAACTATCTAAAGTAGGGCTGCCAATTCACTGCAGTCATTGTGGTCATACTGACCACAATGCCAGAAGTTGCAAGGTCACTGGTTGTTCATTTGTGAGGCAAAGAAAATCAGTGACTGCACAGGTAACTTCAATCAATAAATGTTGCTTGGCTTTTTTCTATTTACATCTGACTGTCATTTTTTGATGTATTGCAAGATGCAAGGGCCTACTAAACGAGGGAGAGGAGCTGGTAGAGGCCACTCTACAAATGCTGATGCTGATGTTGAGAGAAATACTGATGCTGATATCGTGCAAAATGTTGATGTGACTAAATCTACAACTGCAAGAGGCCCAACTAAAGCTAAAATGAGAGGTAGAGGTAGGGGCAGGGGTAAGGGTAGGGGTTCAGACCATAACAATGGGCCACTATGTGGCATTGGACTTTGGAATGGTCAAGGGATATCAACAAGTAAAACATATATCCCATTTGAGTCTAGCATGGTGAGTTCCTTTTGTATTTGTATGTAACTAATTTAATTTTAGACACTTGCAATGATTAAAAACTACCTTTATTATGCAGATTCCAAGTACTTCAAAGACTGGCCAGCCCCCTCCAACCCAACTGGTAAGCCTACATTTTAAAACTCTGCATGCATGGCCATTTTATACGTGCTCACTTATTGTTTCCTATTGATGATACAGTGGACAAGAACACCTACATCTGGTGCCAATTTGAGTTCAATTACTGTTGTTGCTCCCACCAGCGTACCATGTACAAGTTCAAAAGCAACCACTTCAGTAACAACTAAAAGACCAAGAACCAAGTTGGGTGATGCTAAAACTGGAAGTTCTAAAACCAATTTAGGTGCTACTAAAACTGGAATGGTGAGTTCAAGTCTTTTGGCTATGTTTACATGCTACCACCCCTAGTAGTAGTTTGATGCACTAAGATGCCCCTCATCCATGTAGGTTCAAACCAAGAGTATTAGATTTGGAGATGCTGTGTTTTCTACCCAAGGATCTTCAACTGCTGCAACTGGACGTTCAACAGTTATGCGCACACCTGAATGTGTTTTGATGTGAAATGGTGTTGCTGTTGCTATTTTTGTCATTACTAGTATTTGAAGTTACCTTTGCAGCAATGCTAGAAATGCTGATGTTGTTTTTCTTTTCCCATTATTTGGACATGTTCTAGAATCATGTTTTGGCTGGGTTCTACTAAAATGGCCTTTGTTTGGGTGGCCATGCAGACACATGCTAAGATGTAATCTGATGTGTAAAATACTTTTAACTTAATATAATTTTCTTTCATACATATTTGCTTACAACTATGGTAGATAAAGCAGATTTTTGTTACTTTTTGGTTCTGAAATAGAGTACATATACAAAATGCTAGCAATCAGAAATGTAATGGCTAGTGTTTTTCTCCATGATGAAAATCGAGCAGCTTTGACCATCATGTATTGTTGCTGTAATTGTTGGTTTTCAACTTGTAAGACGCAGACTTCTGTTTTTAAGGCTTCATATCTGCTTTTCAATTTCTCATGCTCATTTGCCAATTTTTCATGCTTCCTTTGCAAGTACATTAGTTTCTCCTTTTGCTCCAGCAATCTAGATTGCAGCACTGCACTTACTTCTTTTGTTTGGCTACATACTTCAGGATCTACCCATTCAAAGTGCCCACATGCGTGTCGGTTCTAAATTAAAAAAATAATTAGTTGTTTAAACTCTTTCTAACTAATTCAGGTATAGAGCAAAATTAAAGACAATATTAACAAATTATTAATGAAAAATTCTTACATTGTAATTTGAGCAGCCGTAAAATCTTCTTTCCGGATTTTCAAGTGTCCAAGACGTGCACAATGGTGCCTCTTTACCACATCTACACATTTTTTGGGGTGATCTTCCAACATCATTTGAAGCACTTTGTGACATTTTATGATACTTTTGGCTGACAAAGAGAAATTTTAGGAACTTTGGAGAGAAATTTTAGAAACTTTGGAACCTTTGAGAATGTATGAGAAAAATTGGGTGCAAAATACCTCCTTTTATAAAACCCAACCAACGGCTAAAACCAACCAACCAACGGCTCTTTGAGGGAAAAGGTAGGCTAAAAGCATCAGACACCATTGAGGGGCATTGTTGTCTGCTAAAACCAACGGCCCTTTTTGTACGGTAAATTCGAAATCTTAAAGTTTTTAACGGTGCAATTGCTGACGGAAGGGGTAAACTGAGGAAAAACAAACGTTGTGGGGTAAAGTGAGAAACGACCTATACTTAAAGGGGATAAAGTGCGATTAACCCTTTTCAAAAATAAATTATTTAAATTATAAGTTAAAACAAATAAATTTCATCTCAATTTCAATTATATCTACCAAAAAAATCTTAAATCCAACCCAAAAATATCAAAATATTTTGAAATTATACAAATTCACGTCTATGAGAATTTGATATTATAAATTTAAATTTTAATTTACGTCTTTGAGATTTAAAAATTGTAATTAAAAAAAAAGTTTGAAGTTCGAAAGAAGTTAAGAGAATTGAAAATAGAAATGCAAACTTGATAAGAAACAAAAAATGAGATAAAAGTGAGTGGTTATGGCATTAAATAATTTGGGTTAAAGAAAAATAATTCTTTTTTAACTTTTTCCAATTTAATGGGCAAAAACAAAATTAAAAGATAGAAGAAAACATCAATAAATTAAAACTAATGAGGTTTGATTAAAAATGGAGTGATAAAAGAAAAGATGAGAGAGAAAAGAAAGAGTTGAAGATTAAAAAGAAAGAGTCATGAGAGGATGAGATTTTGTAGGAAAAATAGAAAAATGAAATATAGATGTTTGTTTTATATAAATAAGTTATCAAAAAAATCAAATAAGATGTGATGGTGCAATGGTTACTACATTGGTCTTCTATTACAAAGGTTTTGAGTTCGAATCTTAATAGAAGCATTTTGCAAAAAGTAAAAAAAAAAAAAAAAGAAAAACTCAAAAACCGGTTCAATCCGGTTCAACACGGTTCACCGGTTTTTCCGGTTTTTACCGGATTTGACCTGTTCTCTGACAAAGTCAACCAGAGCATAGAACCGGACCGGTGCCATGGCCAGTTCGCGGTTCAACCTGTCGAACCGGCCGGTCCGGTCCGATTTTCAAAACATTGGTATACCACTTTAATCAAATCCATCGTTCTAACGTTCAAATTTACTTGATTATTTTAACAAATTTAAAATTTTATTTAAATTTAAATTATTTATTTATCGAATCAAATTTGAATCACTTTTTTATTGAATTTGAATGTTATTAAATATAAAATACTATTCAATCTTGACTTCACTAGTTGGTGAATCAAACTTGAACAAGCTCTTATCAAATAAATTATATTCAATTATTAAATAATTTAGTTCATCTTTCAACTCTATTTTGAAGTTAGTTTTACCGACAAAATTAATCTAAACAACTTCTTAATAGGGGCTAATTTCTACTTTCCAATGTGCCTCGATGCTTCCGGGGAAAGGAATCGATTAAGGTTTCATGCGATTCAGTCTGGTTGTTGTACATTTTATATTACTTAATGTACAATTATTTTGCATTGTTATATTCGCAATAAAAGTAGTGTACAAAAATTAAATATTTGACATATATTCAATACGATATTTTCATGTATTTGCACATCAAAAATTTCAACACGTACAATAATTGAACAGAACTCACAAAACACAACCGCATCAAGTTCTTGTCCATGCTTTTTCACACCATGGTCTAATTGCAAGTGATTACGTGCAGAGAGATAGTAATCTCTTTTTTTTAAATATTAATTACACTTTCATAATTTATTTTATCATATAGTCTAATACATGAAAACTTTATGATAAAAATAATAGTGGAAATGAGATTAACAGAAAAGTAGAGTGCGATTATGATATTCCTAATTTCAAAAAATTTCAAAAAATAATTAATAAAATAATGAAATTAGGAATATTGTAATCTCACTTAAGTGTTTGTTGGATAATGCCACGTAGATAAGCGTACATTGGATAATGCAAATTTCATGAGTGAGTTCATTTTCGCTAGCTAAGTCCAAGATTTCGTGAAGAGTTTTTTGTAGGAAAAAATCATGTTGTAGAAACACCCAAAAAAAAAAGGAGAAGTATTTCGACTTACCCAAATAACCTGAAAGAACTTGAAGAGGAGCATTTTCTAATGTAATTTTGGCATTTTCTTCCTAAAATGAAAAACAAGAACGATGATAATGACATGTTTTTCAACAAACATCAATATTTGTGTGTGTGTGTATATATATATATATTAACACTTGAAAGTACAAAAGTTAATTACAAAAAAGGGGTCTCGGCCCTCCTATCATTTTTTGCAGCTTCTGTTAGCCAAACTGGGAAGTTATTTTCCTATTCTATGTCATTAAGTGGTTTTGTTATAAAATGTGTTAACGTATGATTTCCTACATTAACTGATCTAGGCACAACAAGGAATATGCCAAGCTCAAAACCTTTTGCAAGGCCTGAGTGTGTTTGGATTGGATGATTTGAGAAAAAAATAATCTACTTGCATTATAAATACAAATTTTAATATATTTTTTTATTTTACATATATCACGTCATAAAATGCGTTACAGTAATTATTTTAAATAAACTCATAATATCTTCCAGAATTGTTGCTACGTACCCATCCTATGCATTGATGCTAGTGATGAGGTCAATTGCTGCTTTGCAATTTGAGTTGATCAGGATTTTCCTCCATCCCACCACCCAGGCCATTTGAAGTGCCATTTTGATAACCGCTGGGCCAACGGCTCAGTGGCCATCAGGAAGGGGTTTAAGTCCCTGCTTGGACTGTAGGCGAGGGTTCAAACTTTACCTGCAATGAAAAAAATCTAAGGGTTGTGCCAGAGCACTCTTTTGATTTAATTGGGCCTATATAGCCACTAACCCCCTACTACAGCCTTCTTAGGCTCCCCCTCTCTCCTAGATTAGGATAGAGTAGGTTATACAAATGTATCATTGCTGACAAAAAAAAAAGTGCCATTCTGATAATGACATTAGAATATTCTAATGTAGGAGGTGTTAAATTTTCTTTTCTTAAATGGGAAATTTGACAACATCCACTCAGCAAAAAGAAATCACATAATCACGAATTAAGGCATAGCAACCAAGAACCACGTAGATTATGGTATAACAAATAAAAATACACACAAGGCCTAGATAAATCCTTTTTTTTTGGGTCAAAACCTAGATAAATCATTTGATGAACCACTTTCATGTTTAAGAATAAATTTTACATCGAAAAGCCACGCAAACCTTAGCCTAATACGAGCGTCAAAGTATTCATTGAAACTCGTCCAAGCTGATAAAAGATACAAAACTTCATGAAATTGTCAAAAACATCATAAACTACTGATTTTAAGCAATGCACATAAGATAAAAACTCAAAAAGAAGTATTAAACGATGGACATAATGAGTTACAACTAATAAACAATATTGTCAGACATACCTTTCTAAAACAAGGCAACGGAGTGTTTGGATTACACATTATTTTCACCTTATTCACACACATTAACTTGCTTGCATTATCAACACATTTTTTAATCACCTTTTTTATCTCACATATATCATATCAAAAAAATGCTACAATATTTTTTCATAAAATTGTCTCAAAATAATTTACTGTCCAAACACACGCAAACCTTCCACCCGTTTAGCTTGCTAAAGCTTGTTGGCATTCCGCTGCCGCCGCCGCCACCACCAGGACCCACTTTAGTCCTTCTATCCCTCTCTCCAAAACCCAACTGAAGCAATTGATTTTCTGTTTTCCTTGGAGGGATTCTTTGATATTTTTGGTTAGAGAGATTGGAACCAGAAAGTACATAAAGTAAGGCCTTAATGTTATGAAATAATTTAAAATGTGGATGTTCCTTTGTATTCCCAAGAGGATTAATTCATGATTTATGACTATATTATATATAGAAGTTACAATCCATAAATCTACTCATGTAGTGAAGAAACCGTTTCATAAGTTTTTTCATATTCTTGTAATAGTGGGTGTTTAATAGGATTGATATTCCTTTAATCTTGTAGTACCTATATATAAAGGTACATTGACACCCTTTGGAAGGACTTTTGTATTAGTTGGAATATAAGAAAATCATTCTTCATTCCTCTACTCATTCCCCTAATATTTCAATTCCTATTATAGTATTTCATTTTATTAATTTTACAACACTTAAGAAGTAGTAGTATTTATTCCAAGTACTTTTCAATTCCGTTTTGGTTCACGCTTTAAATGGACGATGGAAATCAAAACTGACGAAACCATTTCACTTATGCAAGGGCAACAATGTGGATCGAAAATACATGATATGCTTTGCTTTGTTGTGGTAGGGAAATGGTTTAAATGTTTGTATTCTGTGAAAATGTAAATAATAGTGCACACATTTGAATTTTTTTTTTTTTTATCACAAGACAGATCTTCATAATTCATTTCCTATATACAAAATCCAGCGCTTACAAATGCTTACCATGTTATCTGCACAGATGAGATCCTGTGAATTCAGGACATGGTCATGTGTATTGTGGGATTTTAGTTTTGAAATTTGGATCCCCAAGGTTATGGCAATGCTATGTTAGAATTCTTAACGTTGTAGGAGCAGTTTTAGAAAAGAATTTCAGTGGCAAACAGATTTTTATCTTCAAAATTGTTCTCCATTTGTCTATGGATCTTACATGAGGTAACTTCATTGCTTACCTTTCACCTCAGTAATAAAATAGGAACATTAAAGTTTGCCCCATTGATGTCCCTCACAATTGATAATTACAATTGTAATACGTACCCTTCTTTCTGGAGATGTTGAGCATCTACTATTTAGGAGAGGATGCGTTAAATTTGTTCAATAGATTTTGAATAGGATTGTTAATGGGCTCGAGCTACCCCGCGAGTCTAATTTGACAGGATGGAGGTTGTATCTGAATATTATGCCTGAATTAAATGTGAGTTGAGCATAGGCTTTATTAGAGTCAAATCCAATTGAGCCCAACTTGTGTATAAGTATAATTATATACATAAAATATATAATAATATTTATAATTTATAATATACATATTACAACATAAAATATTAGTATTAATAATTTATATGTAAATTTATAGTAATTAATAATTATCAAATATACATTATATATAATTATGTATTTATTTATGAGTTTAGGTTGAACCAGGTTTAAACTCGAAACCCTTATAAAAGTATGAGTTGGGCTTTAACCTTCTAATTTAGGCTCGAGTCCAAAAGTCGAAAAACTCTATTTAATTTGTGAGTCAAATTTGGGTTTGTCAAAACTCGGTTTAGAAATTTGGATTGAGAGTCCTAATTTGAATAGCCTCCAAAATGCTACCATACTTACCATAGGTGTTAGCAAAACGTTTATATTTTAAAGACTCAAGTGAAGTAATTTGACTTAATTGAAATGAATATTGTATTCTAAGTATTAAAGTGACTCACTTTGGAATTTAGATACCAAAGTAGAAATCTGGATATAGTTGAAAGATCAACCCTCAAAAGATAGTAGTATTTACAATTGGTAGTGTAGGTTTGGGTTTACCTTCGGTATATATTGCACGTATCCGTCAATCTAAGTACAACATCAATCAGTGTGCTCAAAAAAAAAAAAAAGTCAATCAGTATTACAGAACTTAGGACAACCAGTACTAAATGCTTTTACTTGATGTAAGGTCATAGAGAACCAACATACATGGGGAAAAAAAGCAATTTTCCCAAAAAAAAAAAAGAATTATCATGTTTTTCCTTTTTAAACTTAATTTCCCACATAAATAGGTCAATCTTTAGTCCAAATATCATTTCTGTTCATCGTTTCAATTATTTAACACAAAAGTTCATCTATAGGCAGGAAATGATTTCTCCCACAACGTCAGTTGAAGTGGAGATTAAATTAATAGACAAAATCTCAAATTTGAGAGAAAATAATTGGTCACAGCATATAACAACAAAATTGTTTCCCCTGCGTAGCTAGTGTACAACAGGCAAAAATCAAATGTAACAGTCCCCCAGACGATTTGAAACCCCTAAAAAAGATAACCCCCAACAGTTCATTAACCTTTTTTTTTATTAGGTTTTTTTTCTCCCTTTTTCACATTTTAAATCTAGGACTATATAATGACCAACAATCATCTACTTCTTCGGGATAGTAACAGTAATCTCGATTTGGTCTGCATGACTTTCAATACTGACGTTCTTCTGTTCTTGCACCAACTGATCGTTATTCCTGTCACTGCTTTTCTCTCTTTCTTGATCCTCAATGCTCGTGTCCTCTTCTGGCACCGGTTGAGTAATCTTTTTAATCTCTTTGCTTTTTCCCCACGAGACAACAAATAACGCAGCAATTATGAGGATGCCTCCAAGCAAGCTGTAGCACACAAAAGTGTTAGTAGAACTAGTTATATAGAATCCCGCGACTAAGACACGTAAAATTTCATAAAACTGCTCTTCCGGGAAAAATGAATATTGGAGTTGATGATCTTGCATGGTGGCAATTCAGCATTTCTATTTTTCTTTCTTGAAAACATAGTAGTGGCAACCTTAGCCACCATCAAGCATATACATATAAACTATATATATGTATATATTTGGCAATTGACATTGAGGTGGATACAGTACATGATAAAGAAGAAAGTTGGCACATTTTTGTGTGTGACAAACGTACCTTCCCAAGTACAGCTTCTCATCCAGTACAAGTGATCCGACTATTGCAACAAATATAAGCAGCAGTGGGTTGAAAACTGACGCAAACACTGGACCTCTCATTCCTACAACTTGAGCAATCACTACGAACATGATTCCTGAGCCCACAATCCCCTGCAAATTAAGCAGCACGAAGCATGTGATCATATGATTGCATGTTAAACGAACAGAAAACTTCAATATTTTGCCAGAAATAGTTGATGTTCAATTTTGTCTTAGTATTGACCTACCGCATATGCTACTGTTAGGAGCCTAATATCCCATCCTAACTTCCATTGACTCCAGTCTCGCTGCATGCAAAGTGCAGAAACAGTACCTAAAAGTGATGCAAAGAAAACCACGAGTGCCGTAAATGATTGAGGACATGGGTACACTGCAGCTGCCTTGGCCTTTTTCAAGAAACAGAATATGAAACGCAGAAAGTCAATTACAAAATCAAAATTGTAGTATATTGCAAGAATTAAAGAAGCGGTAATAATTGATCTTAGTTACAGTTAATTTTCTCGAGCTCACCTGAATAATCAACCAGAGGGAGTAGAAGACACAACTGACTATTGCCAGGATAACACCAAGTGCGAGGTTACCACTTTCAGCAGCATGGGATGGATGATGACTAGTTATTTTCATAAGGTTAAAG
Organism: Coffea arabica; assembly: GCF_036785885.1. Lineage (NCBI taxonomy): Eukaryota > Viridiplantae > Streptophyta > Magnoliopsida > Gentianales > Rubiaceae > Coffea > Coffea arabica. The sequence continues at coordinate 20,039,081 of NC_092312.1, read as the reverse complement.
TTTGTTTCCCAAATTGTGATATTCGGGCCTTTATAGAATGTAAACAACATTGCTCCGCCAATGCCCATCAATGTTCCCAACACCTTTGCTTTACCTGCCAGTGTATGCCACCCTAAATTTTCCAACCTGAAATGTAGGAAAAGTTAATCTCAATGAAACCACAAATCAGGATGGAAATTGTTCCAGCTACAATTAGAAGTCAAAAAATCAAGTCAAGAAATGAATAAAAAGAATCTATAATCATAGCGACTCGAGAGGCACATACCTCAAACAAACGGCTACTATAAAGGTAATACCAGGTATCAGATTGACCATAGCTGCAGCAAATGTTGCAGACGTAAGTACCAAGCTTTCTAACATCAGATTCTGCCCCAGTGCGCCACTGCAGCAAACAAAACCAAACAATTTTAGTGGATAGACGAAAAAGGAAACATATCACTAATGGTTTTTTTTAAAAAAAATTATTTGGGGTGTTATAATTCGTTATTTTACAATCTAAATCTCTCATACAAATACATGAGAAATTCCATGATTTAGTGAATCTATACATTACCATATTAACTCAACCAGTGTTCAGTTCCAAAGCGGTATGCCTCTTGTACTTTCCACCAAATTAGTTACAAAAGTTAGAACTGTCAGAGATAAGACTAAGTATTCAGCTAGTGTAGAAACCATTGATGATATCGTAAGCGAATTAAACGATCCATGATAATAAATTCGAGTTCTAGCCTAAGAATTTCTAGTTCTAGTTTAAGCTACCAACAACAAGCCCTTTAGAGATTATCTCCACACCAACATTTTTGGAATAACTAACAATCTTGAGGCTATGACTATGAACAAGAACACTGAAGAGTGAATCTTTCTTATGAGGTATATGGTAAAAACTCTAACCCAATAAACAGAAGGGCAAATAATGCATGTAGGAATGGGAACCTGAAATTGAGTTGCATTGGTAATGTATGCTAGAATGAGCACCTGCACTGAGGTGTTGCATTGGTACGGTTGGCTAACTACAGTAGTATAGGTTGGTAGGTCCGTGCTTTTCATAGGAGTTTCCACGTGTTAAAAGAACACCATGAAGTAAAGCTTCCGAGTTGAAAACGAATAATTGTACTCCACAGAACATAGAACTATTTCTTTTGACAAAAAAAAAAACACAGAACTATTTCTTCTTCTTTCTTTCTTTCTTTCTTTTTTTTTTTTTTTTTTTTCTGGATACGATGGATCTATATTTATTCTATACTAGAAAAAAGGGATATCTAAAGAGGCCAACGGAAAAATTGATGGAAACTGAAACGTAAGGTTGAACCTTGACCTTCCATTCCACCAAGCCTTATAGACTTTAGTGGTGGCCATTGAGCCAAAATCATTGGTTGAACATAGAACTATTTCAACTTACCCAAATAACCCGCAAAGAAGCGCGAATAAGGACACTTTCCAGGTCAGTTTTGGCCTCTTTTTCCTGCAATATTCAGTACAGGATCAAGGTAGCCATATTAGAACTTTGTCATGATCGAGGTGTTTAATAGTAATATGTTGGACTTTGAGAATAAAGAAATTGGGAACTTCAATTTGAGAAACTAGACAAAAAAAAAATATATCTATACAGCACAATCCTCTAGCTCTAATTCGAAAACGAAAAATAAGGCCCCTTTTGAATTTGTTTTGAGAGAAAAGTTCGATTTCCCGAACAATTTTCAATTAGAACGGGAGTTGCTAAGTGCACCAAAAGTTGTTTCTGCAAAATATGGACACATAATTTGCTGAACATGTGAAAAAAGTTGATTTCTAACAATTTTGAACAAAAACCGTAGATTTGCAAAATATTAACAAAGGTTTCCACAAAACCCTCCAATGCTCCACGAGCCATGCAAGCAAACTTAAATGGTGGTGATGAACATTAAAAATCTTCATGAAGTTTTAACTCCAGAAAATCAGCATGACTGAACGGTATCAATCAAGAAATGATAGCATGAACTCCAGAATCTAATTCAGGTAAAACATATATAACACGTCAAAGAGAAGGAAAACTATATTAGTAAACATTAGCAGTTACAAATATGATTTCGGACCTTTCAAGAAAGAATGCAACGGGAACAATGAAAGCAGCGCCAAAAAGAAAACGATAAGCCACCAAAACCCTGAGATCCATCCCATCAGTGGCTGCGAGTTTATACATAATATTGATCCCTGAAAAAATTACCTGTACCACCACCATTAGGATTGTTGCCTTCAACCCGTCACCCACTTTGCTCATGGTTGCCATTCGAACCACTTTTTAGGGTTTGACAGGGTAGAGACGGAGTTGAAGAGGTGGAATTATGGGATGGGAACATATATGATACATATAATATAATAACAAGCTAGCAAATATGAAAGAAACCAAGATTGCACCGACATTTAACAAGGAGATGCAATTGCAATGGGACTGTGTTTTGATTAGGTTGCACATAGATATCCTCCTAGAACACGAGAGCTAGTCGGATACCTAATGGCATTGATGACGCAGGGGATGATGTATTTGATGATGTATGCGGTTTCATATATATATATATATATATATATATATATATACATATATATATATATATATATATATATATATAGGGTTAATTGGGGCCCAGTCCTTTTTTTTTTTTTTTTTTTTTTCCTATTCACTTACAGTCCTTCTACTGGACAACATTCCCCTCCCCAGGTCCATGTTAAATAGAAACTTTTCGGACATGGATTACAATCAATTAATTTTCTGCTATGCTTAATCATATCCCATAGCATGGGTTTTCTGTAAAGTCTCCTTCATTAATTGTTATAGGTAGCATTTTTCTCAAAAACTATACGGATTAAGAGTCTGTTCTAAACTGACTGATTTTAGCTTCTGCATTTGCAAAAAGTTATTTTGTCGTGTTCTTAATTGATTTAAAGATCTAATTTTAGATTTTTTTTTTTGTCTAAAAAAAGCTGAAAATCAGAAGCGGGTTTGGAGTTGCTTTTGGATTCTGATTATAGACTTTTTTTTTTTGTACAAATAAAAATACCCTCATAATTTTAGAATAATTACTAAAGTACCTACTACAAGTTAGATAACTTATTCTGCCATATGTCTCTCACCTGCAATGTAATTTACTCAATAGTCACAGCTAGTTTCTATAAGTAAAGTAATTAATTATTTAAAAAATTATTAAATCAGCACAAAATTATTAATTGATTTTTCAGCATTTCAAGAATCAATTACCTGTTCTAAGGACCATTTAGGCATTAATTTGCCAAAATCAGCTTTTTTAAGGACACCTATACATTCAGTAGAATGGCTTTTGTAACAACAAACGAGAACACATAAGTTCATTTTAGAAATGTGGCTTTCAAGAATCAATTCTACAAAATTAATTAGCTCGTTCAAAATCAGAAGCTGTTAAGAACAAGCACTAATTAAGTTTCATCCAATTCAATTTGGATTTGGCCTTCAAGACAGAAAAAATTCATCTATTTCCACAAACAAAAGATAACATCAAAGTGATGAAAACTAAAAGCAATTTTAACAACAACATGATTAAATTTGCCCAATATGTACATTGACTACTCCTACGTGTTGGCTATGGAGACTTGAAGCATTATTGTAACAGCACAGCAAATCCCTTTAAACGGTTAAAGGCTCGATCCTTCTTAAATTACAGAGTTCTTTTTATGGTTAGCTGTAGCAAACACTTGTGACCTTGGAGCCTTTACTTAATTATTATTTTGACCAGATTTTAGAGCTCACCTTGTACTATTTTAGTCGCTTTAACCAATTCCTGCACTTTATTAGGCATTCAGTCAAGTTTAAATGCTACACGAGGCCACTCGGATTTACGACCTCTATTTCATCGTACTGGAATTATAGCCTCAATACAATCGTATTTAATGGGCTTGTTTGATGGTTGTCGTTTAATAGCACATTTAGGCCAAATAAAAATTAGCTGTATTTGGCATGGCTCCCTGAAAATTTTCCTCACCGTGGATAGAATGTCGGAAACAGCAAATCGTGCCCCTATATAAACTCGAGTTTACCAATGATTCGATCACCGTGATTTGAGTAATCTCCTTTTCTCTCTTGAGTAACTTGCTCAATCTTTCTCTCCTCAAAGCCAAATTTGCGAGAGAAAGGTTTGCCTGCGCATCAAAGAAAGGGAGAGAGAGAGAGAGAGGAAGGGATTGCTTCTGCATCTGTCGTTGAAGAAATACTAGAAAAAAAAAATGGGTGCCTGTGCTAGCGTTCAAAAGGGCATGAAGGAAGAGGCTACAGCTCCACCACCGGAGCCAGCCAAGGAGGAGACCACCACCGAGGTGCCACAGGTCCCCGCCCTGGAAGAAAAGAAGGCTGAGGAAAGTGCTCCCGCAGAGGCAGTAAGTGAAAAGCAGCAATCTCTCACTAATTCTTTGTTCAACGAACGCATTATTACGTACAGGATTTAGATGCCCTCAGCATGTATTATGATCTAGCTACTTTGTAAATGCAAATGATATGATCCGAAAGTCTCTCTCTCTCTCTTTTTTTATTTTTTATTTTTTAATTTTACGTGTGTGTGTGTGTTGAAAGGCACCAGCCGAGCCATCCACGACAGAAAAGGCTGAAGAACCAAAAGCAGAAACCCCGGAAGAGCCGAAATCAGAAACACCTGAAGAACCAAAAGCAGAAAAAGCTGAAGAACCAAAAGCTGAGGCAGCAGAGGCCGTTCCTGAGAGCAAGCCGGCTGAGGAACCAGCCAAGGATACAAATGTTGCAGAAGAAACAAAAGAAGAAAGCAAAAAGGAATAGGATGGACGACGTTTTATAAATTCTAGCAACTCATGATATATTTTTCAATAATATTATCTATAGGGTGGGAACGGGGGATGCTGCTAGCACTAGCAGTGAAAAGAAATGCGGGATTTACCGGTGATTGATTTAAGTCGGTGAATATCTGTTTTTGGGAATGGGTGTGTACGAATTTCTTGTTTTTTGACAGTTGATAAATTATTAGAAGAAGTTCATTTCAGGTCAATGTCCTTTATTTTTCTTTTTCTCTCTGCTTCTTCTTCGTCTTTCTAGTATCGACTGCAAACTCGCTCTTTCCACTCTGAAAAAGATCTGCTGCAAACTACATACGCATAAGTCGGCCAGCTACACTACTATATAAGCATTCACATTTCTGGTCATCCGGTCGGACGGACAACTAATCAGATGCGAAATACGACCGAGTTTGAGCCTGAGTGCATGTGAATGTGTAAAAACGGGGGATTCAACAAAATCTAATTTCTATTACCCTTTCAGAAATACGTCCCGTAATGTACCAAAAGATAACACACACTCCTACGAACCAAGTTGTATATACCCAACAATAATATAGTTATCAAGATAGCTATTCAGTAATTACTACGGGCTAATTTTGACTTCTTCAATGCAGTGTCCTCCATAGCTACCGTGCCTTAGAGAATTAATCAGATAAAATTTCAGATTCCAAGAATTACGTATGAAACTGCATCCGTGGTGTCATTAACTCCAAAAAAAAAAATAGCGCACCAGTAATCGAGCACAGGAAACAATGGCGCTGAATGAAAAAACAATATGGTGACACGAGAATTGTGGAATAGGACACTGAGATGGAGAACCCAAAACTGCCAAATCACGACAGGAATTTTAAGATATAATCCACTTGAGGCAAATTTGTCTACACATAGCAACGCGAAATAGCAACGAGAAGCATGTAGTAGTGAAGCAAATATCTATAGAAATAGCAACGAGATAAAACCGGGTTTTTCCAATTCAAGTACAAGTTCAAGCTAGGAAATTACAGAAATCAATCCACGAAACATCAACTACAAAAAGAAAAAGGAGATACTGCTTAAACATCAGCAAGCCGGTTCCTTCAGAAACTTAACCTGGATAATGACTTTACAAAACTTGCCATCAGTTGCTGCATAAGACTTTCCAAATGCTCATTTGCTGCCTGTGAAATACATTCAACAAAACAACAAGATCAATTTCAATGATGATGCTACTATGCTTATTTGACGCCTGCATTATCTAGACAATATTGTATTGAGACAGTATTCAATCAGGACCTCTTTTCCAGTATTTCAGTTTAACAGCCAACCGTTGATTCTCAAGCCTCATAACCTGATTTTCCAGCCTCATCTTTTCCAACTTCAAGTCCTGTTGTTGGGTGTCCCTGAGAAACTTCTCCAGATCGAGTCTCTGCTCCTGTATTTGCAATTTCTGCTCCTCCAAGTGCAGTAAGCGAGATGTCATCCAATCATCCTGAGACCGGTCTCCCTCACCACCCTCGTTCGTAAGAGAAATCGGATCAGTCTGCTCGTTTGATAGATGATATGCTGATTTTCTATTGCAATCAGAAGCACTCCTGAAACCTGAAACTCCAAAATCTTCAAGCTCTCTCCTTCTTTTTGCAGGCAGCTCATGACTCACATATTGAGAGAGCTTGCCTTTAGCTTTAAGAGCCACTTTAACTAAATGTTGGAGAGACTGATCATGAGGAAGAAAAAACCGATTCCCATTATAATATGAGCACATTTCTTTAAAGAACAACTGTTTGCTACTTAGAATCTTCATGACTTCTGCCACTACTTCTTTAGACAGATCCATTGAGTTCATAAGCTTCGGGTTCTCTACAACCTTACAAGCTGTACCTCTGCCTAGTAAATCATTCAGCCTTCTGTATTTTTTGCTCAAATCATAGAATTTATCCTCACATTGATGTGGTGTTACATGATAACCTCTTTGTACCATGACGTTTGAGATAGCTCTCCACTTGCCTGCCTTTGGGCAACTCACAAATCTAAAACGCTGAACTGCAACATCATCCTCTCCAGTGTAGGAAAGAGCAGTAATCAGAAGCTTTACCATATCATCTGTCCATTTTATCCGCTTGTGTGAAGTTTCTTTTACCCCTCCACCACCTTCAATTTCATTATCTGAACTTTGCACAACATTTAAATGTTCACCAGTACCAACAAAATTGTCTATTTTCTTACCCTCGTTATGTTCAGTCAATAGAAGAGGCTTATCAGGTCCTTGCACTCCAAAAGGCAACATATCCAGGAAAAACTTAGGAGGAAACACAAATCCATCATATGAAGGGTAGCTTTCTTGTTGACCATTGACTGGCTTCAGTAACCACTGTTTTTGCATGTTAAGTGTTTATCTGGCATCACATAAGCACAAGCCAATGAGTGTCCTATATCACATTAGAAAGAACATTCACATCATTTCACATGGAAATTCTACTTTGAAAATACAATTGGAGAAAAATCCCAAAGCAAGAAATTTTCCAAATTAAATGTCTCGTGTGCAAGATCATCCCCCACGGTTGTGTAAAACAGCTAAATAAAATTTTACAACAGTGAAAAGATATAGCACTTAAGATTATAATGAAAGACCTAGATTTTCATAGACACAAGCAAACATCTATGCTTGATTTCAAGATAAATGCTTGTGCTGATGAAAATGTATAGAAGAAAAAATACCTTGTTGGCAAGTTCTTCAACGAATTTGAGTCACAAATCGATTCGAAATCTATCTGATGAGGCCAAATAAATCTTCTGCATCATAGAGAGAGAGGAGATAGATGAAAGTGAGTGTTCAGAACATTTCATGTATTCACCTTGTTTTGAACGCCGTGGCGAAAAAGAAAAAAGAAAAAAAGGACGCCGTAAAAGTAGGAATTGTAAACAAGTGTCTTCCCATTTGACAACTGGCTAATGTTTCCGCAACCAGAAGTTCAAAATCATTTAATGACTTTGAGATCACTGTAACTCTCAATTTGTGACATCAGTTCCCTTTTAGAAATGTCTATATTGAGATATAATCATAATTACTTCACATACAATCTGAATTAAGATTAGGAGCCTTTTTTTATCGGGTGGGGGTGAGGAGGAAAGGGAGTATTTTGACATAAGGTTATTAATAAGTTAATCTAGTTGTTACCACAAGCACTTTCATTCCGGTAATCCTACTTTTATGTTTGAAATCCTGTTTACTTACTGAAAGCTACCATGTGAATTGTTAGCCAAGCGACTTTATTTGATCTGTTAGTGAGTACTAAATAATAAACTAGTATCAATATTTTGGTCTAAAAGCGTAGAAAACCAAGTACGACATATAAATTGTCCACTTATGCCAGGAGGCAGTCAGCAGGAACTCTTGGTTATTCAGGATCAGACAAAGCCTATACATCAGAATAAACAGCCAACTTGGATACTTATGAAATGAATTAAGGAGAACTGAACTTCTGATGTATCCACATAACAGAAGCATCATACAAGCTTCCATTAAACATCCAATAACAATAAATGTAGCACAAACAAATGGATTCATCAACGTGCAAATTGACCTATTGAAATAACATATAAAGAGAACATGTATTACTGGAACCATCCTTTCTGATAAAAAACAGGAGAGATCCAATTATTTGAAGACATCATTGAGTTTGTGCCAGTTACAAGAAAACTACAGTTTTGATTTTTATACCAGATGAAAGCAAACAACCATGGGAAGCAAGAAGAGCAAATCGCGTGACTGGACATAGGCATCCAGTTTCAGACTAATTTACAAAAGTACTTTGCGGGCAACTTTTTCCAGAAAACTCTCCAACTTATAAACCAATAGGCATGTTAAAATACCAAGAGACTGCATATGACCAATCTTAAGGGATTAAACTTAGCATGTTAATCTAGACAACAATCTATCATGTTTGCGAGTGTTAAATAGATTACTGCCATCAACAGGCACTCTATGCTGGTCCACACCTGCATTTTATCCTAAGCAATTAGAAGGCAGTGGCAATAAGAAATGCTTGAAGCCCCAATAGCTTTGCAATTTCAAGTTTTAATCCAATATCATTGGCTACAGTTATTTCTTTTTGACATTGCAAAGACTAGCAGATATTTAATACTAATTCTGTGTTATTTGTCATATTTTGTTAATCATGAGATATAAGAAGAATCTACTGTCAGGTCAAAAGGAACCCTTTAACCATGGTGAACAGACTAAAGGATATATGAGGAACCGTACTCAATGCTGGTTCTCACTGTTGTTTGATCCAATATGGTTTTCCAGGAAGAATATGCAACCAAACCAGATGAGAACCTTAAGCGATACAATCTATCCAGTGGCTCACATCCCTTAGCTGCACGAATGCTGAGAAGATTTATCAGCAACCTGCATGAGTTTCAAAGAGGCACAAAAGACTGAAGCATCATGCATAGACATGATAGCTAACATCACTTAAAGAAGCGGCCAAACTATTCATCCCGTAAACAGTGGCAGAAACCCCCTGTTACCATGTATAGCAATTTAGAATCATGCAAACTAGCAATCCAACTAAAAGCAAAATTAATCAAAACATGAGAGAACATCCACCCTTAATATTTCACAACCTATCTTAATGACCAGATTTCCAGAGAGATTAAACACTCATGAGTCGGGACAATACAATATACACCAAATACTAAATGTGTTGTTTTATATGGAAACAAGATATCCATCAAGGATAGAAACTGCCACACCACTAATATGTCTTCATAAATTCCATAAGAATTTTAGATGTGCATTCAGGGATACAAATATCTTAATAGCTCCATAGATTGTGCCAACCAAAAGAAATCAAAGGAAGACAAATTCAAATATGTCCAAAGAATACAATTCAGAGTCGACAGGATCAAACCCCAACAAAGACTTAGCCAAAAAACTGATGATTGGCTACTTACATTCAGCGTCTTTTACTAGCTTTATCCAATGACAACCATAATTCTGAAGCATAAATTTCCATCATTATCCTTTTCCAGATAAACATATTTAAACTATTTTCTGCCTCTCTTTTTCTGGGTGTGTTTGGATAGTAGATTATTTGGAATAATTTTTTTTTAAAAAAAATACTGTAGCACTATTTTGATGTGATGTATGTGAGATAAAAAGGTGTTTGGATAGAGTAAATCACTTAAATGCAAGCAAATTTGTTACTCCAGTTGGTATCGGCAAATAATGCCAAATAAACTTTAGAAAGTCGAGTACCTCTAGGGAAAAGGAGCCTCTACAACTATTTTTGGAAAAAAAAATAAAAATGAGATTGAATTGGACAGTGAAATGCAAGTTTCGATAATCAAGATTCTTTTCCTTCTTTGTTTTTTGCATCTTGTTGAAAGAGAACCTATTAAAAGACAAAAGGCAGTGATAAATTCAAGTGACAATAACATTACTACCTATTGTATGGATATTTAGCAATCAATTTAGACATGCTTTAAATCAAAACACAAAGTTCCCAAGATTTTTAATTGATGATGCTGTTAAGCTACCAAATTGTAGCTAATATCAACAATCGACTGACATAAAGGAGAAAAGAAGGTAGTTCGATGCAAAGGATACATGCGTTGTGACTGAGCTCAACAGCTGAAGATAACACCAGAAGAGAAAAGAACAAAGCATGGTGAGCTGGCGAGACATGATGTTTAAAGATATAGCAGAAACATGAAAAGCTTACATACCTCCCGCTTTCTCTTCCCAAGAAATGAAGAAGGGAGAAAGACGACATGCGTTGTAGTAAACATAGAACATTGTAGAAATCACAACTGGTAAAAAGATCCCACTGCTTCAAGAGTAGCATCAATCACATTGAACATATATTCATTGAACACTCAATTCACAAGGTTTTAGCGCTAAAAAGTGACAAATACTATAACAGCAAGCAGATTACTCAAAAACAGCCAAACGGACCCAGAAGTTCAAGGCATATCTTGATGCAATGTCAATTCTGCCTTATTGCTTAAGATGGGCAATGATTTTCCACGTTGTTTTAATAAAAATCAGGTTAAAAAATATAGATGAAGTATTATAATAACTGGAAGGTCTGAAACCCCATCCATACATATCATACCATCAAGTACCACGTCCTTAACCATGGATTATCCCCGAGAGAAGGCAAAATTTTCAGCTCTTCTGCGTTGCTGTTCAAGTGTCACAAAGACATGCTGAACAGGTTTTTGCTAAGGAAGGTTTCTGAAGCTTCATAATAACAAAGCCAACTTTATCTTTTGCAAATCAAGTAAAAGAGAGAAAAAGGGGGAAAAATGCATTAGCCATCACTGCAGCTAGGGCTAATTGACATTAGTACCAATGGGGGCTAGTATCTGCCATGAGTGATTGACAAACCATAGTTGCTGGTAGAAACAGTTCAAGCCCTAAAATAAATTAACTGGTGATGAAAAGAATGAGCTCCAACATCATTTTAGAACAGACGAAAAAAGCCTGGCAGAATTTTCCTCAAGTTTAAAACACAGCAATTTGGGACTAACATCAATATAGTCGTAGGAAATATATTGACAAATAGCAACCCACTATTCAAGAAAAATAGTGAAACAGAGAATTGAAATTTTCCGATGTACCAACTTCAAATCAGCTAAACCACAGTAACTAAGACAAAACAAAAGCAAAAAAAATCTAGTCCTGAAGCACCCTTCTACTACATATATTGCTTGGCACCAAGTCGAGGTTCATTTTCTGTTCTAAAGTGTTCCATTACAAAGGAACAGACTTCAATATTCAGCTAAACCAAAGTAATGATGCAAACACCATGTATCTCTTCCTCTAACTCAGAAGCACTTCCTATGGACCACTGCTGGACCAGATTCATCGTATTCGCTCTTAGTTATCCACATCTGCAACATTTAAATGATACATGTAATCCATACAACAGCCATCTAAACTAACAAAATGATGAAGAACATATTGTCCAAAAACTCAGAAAATCTTAGCGTACCTGCTGGAAGGTGCTTAGAGATGCTAATATCGACCCACCAATCCAGACACTATATTTTCGTTCAGGAGGAGCCACAACCTTTATCTTCATGCTACTGGGAGCAAGAGCAATTAGTTCCTTACTCATGCGGTCAGCAATTCCTGGGAACATCGTTGATCCACCACTCAGCACAACATTCCCATACAGATCCTTCCTGATATCAACATCACACTTCATAATGGATCTGTAAGTTGTTTCATGGATGCCAGCAACCTCATTTCCAATTAATGCTGGCTGGAATAGAACTTCTGGGCAACGAAACCTCTCTGATCCAATTGTAATCACTTGCCCATCTGGTAACTCATAGTTTTTCTCAAGTGTAGAGCTGCTTTTGGCAGTCTCCAGCTCTTGCTCATAATCATAGGCAACATAAGCAAGTTTTTCTTTCACATCGCGAACAATTTCTTGTTCAGCAGCCGTTGTGAAGACATACCCCCTCTCAGTCAAAATGGTCCTCAAATACTCCGTTAAATCACGACCAGCAAGGTCCAGCCGCAGGATTGCATGGGGCAGTGCATAACCCTCATATATTGGAACCGTGTGGCTAACACCATCACCAGAATCCATGACAATGCCTGCACAGAAAACAAAATTATGCACCAAGGACCAAAAAGAGAATGTAGACTGAATGAAAAATGACAAACTAGAAGTCATGTCCACCTTGCTTCCCAAGCAAATAAAGATATTTTATAATTGACATCTATTTGGGGATCATTCCCAAGTTTTAACCACAACCAGAATGACAGAATACAAAACCAAGTTAAAAGAAAAAAAAATTGTTCATCCACAAACCTGTTGTACGACCGCTGGCATAAAGAGACAAGACAGCCTGGATAGCTACATACATGGCAGGGACATTGAAGGTTTCAAACATAATCTGGGTCATTTTCTCCCTGTTAGCCTTGGGGTTTAACGGTGCTTCAGTCAATAGTACAGGGTGCTCATCCGGAGCAATGCGAAGCTCATTATAGAAAGTGTGATGCCAAATTTTCTCCATGTCATCCCAATTACTTACTATACCATGCTCAATGGGGTATTTCAAAGTAAGCATTCCTCTTTTTGACTGAGCTTCATCACCTATGTAAGAATCTTTCTGACCCATCCCTACCATCACAGCAGTGTGTTTAGGTCGGCCAATCATACTTGGAAACACAGCCCTAGGAGCATCATCACCAGCAAATCCAGCCTGAGAATTCCAAGGGAAAAAAGGTAGAAGTTGCAACTGTCAATAGTACAGATTATGCTAGTGCAACTAGAAGAGAGGCATATAAGTAACAGAAGCTTAAATCTTTTACTCCAGTCATAAGATGTAAGAGAGACACTCCACATGGACATGTGAGTCATCAGCAAATGGAATTATGTCCACAAACTTATCAGATCTTTTTATTACCATCATGCATCCTAGACATGGTCTCAAGTGCAATAAACCCTTTCCCACTGCCCACCCAACCCCTCCAGGAAGAAATTGGGATACGAAGTGTAACAGCTTGGCTTACTAACCTTAACCATTCCAGTTCCATTATCACAGACAATTGGTTGAATTTCTTCCACATCAGCCATCTTTGACAACCTTAAAAAGGGAAGACATACAGTGTAAGCCACTCAAGGATTAGATGAGCATAGCCACATGATACAGACAACAATTCCAACAGTAAAAGCTGAAAGGCAACAGTCAAGGATAGCATCTGGCAACAGAAATTATATCGTCTCCAGTCTCCCTATCAGTCAACTTTTTTCCAACAGTAACAGGAAGGAAGAAAATAGGACTGTCGCCTTCAAATTAACAAAGCAATCTCACGTCATTTTGTATAAAGCATGCGGAACTCTTTAACGCATTTAAGTTCCTACTATTATCTTCCCTAAAGTTACACCCCAAAACACACACACACAGAGGAACCGTAAAAAAGAAGATCCAGATCAACAAGTAATTATCCACAAGACCTTCATAGGGTGAAACATGCATTACAAAACATAATACCATAAAATTTTGAAAATGCAAATAAAACATCCTCATTCTACACCACAAAAACTAAACAAGAACAGGTACCGTAAAAAAAAAAAAAATTTAACATCAACGAAAATTATAAATATGAAATGCGAACAAGAAAACGAGATCACGTGTTATTCCTCGTACTTCATTCATTTCAATTTATTTACACAGTAACAAAGAACACGTGAGTAATATCTTACGAAAAAAACATCGTCCGTCGCTACTGTTATACAACCAAAAAGAATCGACGGAAAGAACACAAAAATCACCCTATCACAACGTACATAGTTAAGCATATAAAAAATTATTTAATACAGAAAACATGGATGGTTATTTCACTGAAACGCTAAATTAGACAGTAAAAACTGATAACTACGCGAAGTAACGTAAAATCACAAAACCACAAAACGAGTCTAAATCAACCGAAAATAGAGAATAAGATATGATATCCATAATAGGAACTAAATGAGAAAAAATGAATCAGAAAGTCGAACCAGTTTTGAGTGGAGATAACGAAGAAGGCAATGGAGTCAAGGAGAGAGCACAGAGTTGATGGAGGGAGCAAGGGTTTTCGGTGGCAGAGAGAGAGAGAGAGAGAGAGAGAGGGATGAGCAAGAAAAACGTCAAACCTGTCGTCGTGTTGAGTCGCTATATATAGCTATTGCGGTCCATTAGTCCATGAACGCTACTTGCGTGGTCTTAACTGAAGAATTTAGTCAATGTGCGTTTGCCGAATGCAAATGTTTTCTGTTTCAATATTTTAATTTAGCAATTTTGCATGACATAAAAAATTTAAGAAAATTGTAATGAGAGCTTAGACTAAGGTGAAAGCAGTCCTCCCTCTAGAGAAGAGAGTCTATAGAATTAGAAGCTCAAAAAAAAAAAAAAAAAAAATCGAGAGAGTATTGCATATATAGATATATAAATGTAATTACACTATCAATCGTGTTCCATTGTATTGTAAAGATTGAATTTTAAACCATATTAATGTTCAAGATTTTATCTTAACTCTGATAAGGTAGAAAAACAAAAATCAGTTCATAAACATTTTATTAGTCCATAATGTAGTTCTAAGAAATACTAACAGGGAGAGTGACAAACAGACCTGATGCTAATATTGGTGCATTTGCTGGCAGGAGAAAAAATGGCATTTGCAGCAGACCGAGCAAACACAAGATCAAATACACACACATATGTATATGTATATATAAAAATGTAATTACACTCTCAATCGTATTCGTCTACATCATAAAGATAAAATTTTTAAACTACTGTTCAATATTTATCCTTATTTTGATAAAGGTCGAGAAAGAAAATATTCATTAGGTTATGAACTTAACGTTTTATTAGCTCACAAAGTAGTTACTTCTAAGAAACAACAAGAAGAATGTTAGTAGTTTTTTATGAAACAACAAGAAGAAGTGCGTCAAACAGGCCTAACGCTATTTGGCGCGTTTGGTGCCAAGAGCAAGAAGAAAAATGGCATTTGCGTCAAACCAAACAGACCTTACTGAAAGTTCGAAACAACAATTGCCCGAGATCGCCCCGCGACTACTTGGTTCCAAGTTCGAGTCTCTGCTCTGCTGAATTCCTCCCGTGCATTTATCGTGCTAGGATCGGGTTGGGGCGCCGGGCCCGAAATACAGGAGATTAGTCGGACCTCCTAAAAATTGGTCCGGACACTCCTATGCCTGTCGGGAGAAAAAAAAAATGCCCGAGATCAGCTGGGTAGCCTGGACGTTAGTCACTTTTCGCGGGGTCCGCAATTGCAAACAACGCTTGGTCTCTTCACTTTTGAATTTCCACGTCAGATCGATGCTAATTTGAGAACTGAACCGTCTGGGAGCGAGCCTTGGCGGCCAAAGCGGGCGGGCGGTTGGCTAATCCTTAGCCGACTATGTCTTCTGCACTGAAAAAGGTTTTGTTTTGGTTTGATAATGCTTTGGAGTTATTTTTTTTTTTTTGTCAAAAATGCTTTGGAGTTATGGAATTTGCTTTTCAAATTTATCCCAATTTTTTTTTTTGGGATGTATTTTATGTGACAGAGAGAATTTTGTGATGTTCCTTAATTATACAGAGAGGGCAAAGTTAATGTATTTACATATTAGTTCTCAAAATTTAGGAAAATTTACTTTTTCGGATAGAAAGAACTTATTGTTTAATTTCCAAAGGGGAATGATATCCCAAAACCACCCCACTTGGTAAATCGATAAAAAGAACTTAATTTTGATTGTTTCGAATAATAAGTTTCTCAAGAAATAGGAATAAAGAGAAGAAAAGGACCAAAAGTTTCAGTTGTTGTTATTATTAATATAAACAAGTCTACATCCTTAAAACATTCCTAGAGAAGCATACTCCCCTCAAATCATCACCAATAAGGTTTTACAAATATAGAGGTTTTCCCTAAGAATTAGTAGTATTCTTCCAATTCCAAAATGCAATTGGTAAGGAGTTTAAGATATAGTTTAATTGGTAAGATGGCATTAATTTGATATCATTAGATACCTAATCAAGATTGATACTTATCATCGATGAACTCTCTTTCCACTCATTCTCTCTTATTTTTGTAGAAAGGAAGGATAAATAAGGTGTATGAGCTCGAAAAAAAAAAATTAAGTGATAAACATAAAGATAAAGATGTCCCACTTTATAATCATCTTCTATTTATTTTTTCTTTCAGAGATGAAGAAATAAAAGGAATTTAACACTAAAAGAAAATGGAAAAGCACATTCACTCTTTTTTTTCCCCTTGGGTATAGCATTCAAGGCTGGTTTAATTTTGCGTCTTATATAAAAAGTACCCTTAAAAATATTTTTAAAATATACAAAATACAAAATTTCCTTTTATAAATTACACGTTTAACGGATATACCATACGAGTATGACAGGAGCAGGTGAAATTTAATGGACTCGTAGGCAAGGGTCAAAAGCAGAGCCCGGGCATTTTCCCAATCCAAAGGGAATTTTAATTGGGAGTCGCCGGCTCGATGTATCAGCCTAAAGGGTGTAGTTGACACATATGTGAAATTTCAGGGTATCTGATGATAATTACACCTTTTTGAATAGCTTCTTGTAATTTCGACATCCTAACAAAACGCACAACCCTACGCGCCCGATGCACTAAATTAGCTGAGGCAGCAATTTCACAAATTCCTCTCCCTGCCACTTCCAGCAGCCTTCTCCCTCCCTCCCTCCCACAGTCCCACTCGACTTCAACGCATCAATCAAACCCAAACGTGTAAGTTTCCTGTTCTTTTTTCTAATTCGACCATAGATCTATCTCCCGATCATCATCTATTACTGCTGTCCATCTGCGAAACTTGGGTTTCCATTACGAAGTATGTACTGTAAAGATGCACGAATTCGCTAATTTTCAGATGGGATTTTTGAAATTCTGAATTTTTTCAGGTGACTACGCGGCATCCAGCTCATTGTCACTTGATTTGATCTGACCATGTGAGTATTTTCGATTTTTTTCAACTATTTTAGTGATCGGATTTGGTTTTACTTAATTGACGTTAATGTTGTTTAGACTTGCATACGCTATGTACTTTTTGGTAAGCAGGTTAGCTGTAAAACTAGAGATTGTTGGTTTAGTGATATGCTAGTTAAGCCAAAGTTGAGTTTTTCCCCCTTTTTCGCCCTATGCTTGAGTTTTTGAATTCTTTTATGGCTGCATTGTGGTTATGCAACAGGAAAATGCCAACTTGACAAATAACTGTTGACTAGTATACAACTTGCGGGCTGAATTTTGGATTTGTATTCTTGCATGTAATTCATACGATAGGTGATCCCGATATTAGGGGGCGATGTATCACTAGTGAACTAACGTGAAGTTTTCTTCTTGTTGTGAAGGGTGATATGTAAAGCAAAATGGGTTCTATTTATGAACTATAAAGTGTTGTAATTTTTTTGCTTTTCTTAAGCAATAAGTGTTCAAAGTAATACAATGTCATGACTGTTTATGATAAAAATGCTGGGTGATTTATAGGTTGTGGCATAATAGCATGTGCACTACTACAGTGGAGTTCATGTTAATACTTCTAATCATATTAAACTTCTATACTTCCGTTAGATTCTGATTTCCTTATTCTCTGTTGAATCTTGTATGCATAAAAAATTACGCAGTCTTATGGTCTCCTGATCATGTTTTCTTATTAGGGCCGATGAGGAGCCAGTAGATCCAAAGAAACATATGGAAGACGTTTGCAAGGCCAAGTGCACTAGGGAATGGCGGGCATACGAGGTAATAGGCGATGATATGAGAGCCTTTTTTTTGCCTCTTTTGATATAATTTTTCCTTTCCTTTATGGATTTTTATTTTTGTTACTTGACCATTATCCTCTAGAAACTTCTCCTGTAATAGTACAAGCATGGCTGTTCTTGCTAAACTGAATGCTAGAATGAGTCTTACCTGGATGGAATATCTTGACTTTTCACATAGTTTTGTTCTGAAACTTGTGTTGAAATTTCTTGGGTTGTCTATGAGAGATTCTTTTCCCTGAATCCCGCCTTGTATAGAAACTTAGGTATCTAAATTTGTTTTGCTTGGATTTTTTAAACTCGACTCTTTTATGTTTGAGATTGTACTTGAGCGTTGTGCAACAATAAGTTGCTGAGCTTGTAATTGAGACACCAAGATTTGATTAACAGTTTTTAACATATTATTGTGGAGGTCATTTGCTCTCATCGTGCCACAAATTTTCTTTCCTCCCTCAACTACTAGGATTTATTTGGCTTGAGTTTCTGAATAGATATTAGTTTGCTGAACATAAGGGTACAGGAGTTGGATAACGAAGAACTGTTTGTTGTTCTTGTTGTCTGTTTTCTGGATACCAAAGTCTAAGTTACTGAGGTGATGAAGCAACTTTTATTTGTTTTCTTCGACAATGGTGAAATAGCAATTCCAATACTATCTTTAAACTGAAAGTGAAGACCCTGTTCACCTGGTGGTGTTTTTACTCTTTTACATATAAGCATTTTGGTAAAATTTTTAAGAATTATCTTGTGACAAAATTATATAAGAGGCTTGATCAACAAGCTGCAGGGCTCTAGGTTCTGCTTGACAGCCACACTCCAATTGGTTTTCTGTAGATAGTCCAGAGATGGCAGTAACCTGATAACTTTTTAGGGTGTGCCTTTGTCTTTTTTATTTGTACTTGCTGGTAACCTTCCCCTTTCTGCTTTTTAGGAGTATGAGGTGTTTACTCTCGTTTCATAGAGGACTTCAAGTTAAGAATGTTTCAGAGAATCGATTTTCTGGACTTCATTTTGTTCTGTGCACTGCGGAGTAATTCTGATTCTTTTAGTTCCACAGTGTTATGTGGCATCTTCCGCCTTCTACATGTTGTCACTTTGAGTTTAAAGTGTTCATATGTTTGTTATGGCTGATGTCCTATATCTGGAACAGTACTTTTGTTTGCTTGAGTATGTCTTGCCTCGGTCTTTCCTGCCTTTGGATTTGTGCAAGCTTTAACCGTAATGTTCTGACCTGAATGGTCTCCTGTTTTTACATTATGGATTGCATTTTACAGATTTCCCTTAAAACTAAGTTTCTTTTGTATAGCAGGAAATGTTATTTGCACTCCATATTTGTTATTTGTACTTCCACCATTTGTTATATCATATAGTCTAATAAATGAAAACTATATAATAAAAATGATAGTGGGAGTGCAAATAACAAAAAAAGGAGTGTAAATAACATTTCCCTTGTATAGCTTACAGATAAGATGAAATTATCTAAGTAACCCATGATGAGTGCTACCAATGGATGTTTGCCTTGATTACTGGGCTGTGGATGGATTTGCTATTTGCTGATAAAATACCACCATTTAGTTACTATAACAGCAGGTTTTTTTTTTCTTTTTAATAATTATTTATACAAGCTCAAAGCATGCTCTTTTCTTGCGATAAAATAGCTTGTTTCATTTTTAGTCGTTTAATTTCTTTTGGCATTAAGCTGTTTGTATCCTAGCAATGCTTAGGTTATGAAAATTCTTTCAATTGCAACGAGTAATATTCAAAGACATTCTATTTGTTACAGGACTGTGTTTTTAGAGTAAGAAAAGATGATACTGGGAACAAGCATTGCACTGGCCAATACTTTGATTATTGGCATTGTGTTGACAAATGCGTACGTTCCATTTCTTTCATATTTTCACATTTTATTGTATTGATGGACAAATTCTTTACCTTTTGACTGATTTGCCCCTCTAATTGTTTTGTCATGCAGGTTGCGCCCAAGTTATTTACTAAACTGAAATGAGAGATTTCCTCGGCAGTTTACATGCAGTGTTATCTTTTTTTTTTTTTTTTTTGGAAAGAAGACGGTATCCATTCTGTCTTTGCTACAAACTAGCAGTGATAGAAGTCTTTGGCTTTTGAGCTGTAGGATCTTGATTCGAACTAATAATGTGTGGTAAATCTTGAAGTTATCCACTTAACATGGCTATTTTGAATTTACAATTTTCAAATGTGTTGAATTCCACCCCTCTTCACGGACTACCGTTGAGAATAGGGTTGGTTAAATTATACTTTGCAGAGAGCAAGACTGATTAGAATCCGTGATGCTTCTCAGTAGGTGTCAGTGATGCTTCTCAATATCTTAGTAGATGTCGAATATATGTTCTTCTGGGGATTTAGCTTCAATAAACTTGTCTTGATTTACACACACTTCAAACATGCTGTCAAGAACAGCTTTTAAAGTGCTATTTTCTGATACATGTAAAAGAGAACCATTTAAGGCATCACCCAGTTTCTGTCCTTTAGATGCTTAAGTTTTAGCCAACAAGAGAAAGTGCAATCCAAATTCGTACGTTGCATCTTGCATGGCAATCAAGCATAGAAGTGCAAAGCCATCCTAAAATGGCAAAATCGATCCGGTACATACGAATATAAGCCCAAAGCTGAACTGTTTAAAATGTATCCCACCTCGTTCTGTCCTGGGAACCCTGTCCAAAAGCAAATGTAGAAGAAAGGAAAACAAAAGCGGCCCGGGTCAGAGAAGTGAAAGGAGAAGCGCATTAGTTTCTTCTGGAGCGGTCCTTTAAAAAAAAAATTTTCAAGATGGCACTAGTCGACGTAAATTTCCTCCTGAATGAGTTCTCATTTTCCAAAAGAAAGGAACAAGCTAATGGTCCCAATTTTGTACGCTTTCCTGAGAACCTAAATCTTCTTGAGTGCCATAGGTGGCTAAATAGAAGTTGGATATAATTTGAAACCTAAATAGTAGTCCCATCCTAAATTTCCTCTTAAATGAGTTCTTAATTCTCAAAAGAAGGGAACTAGCTAATGGACAAATTTCCCCTTAAATGAGATCTTAATTCTCAAAAGATAGGACAAGCTAATGGTCCCAATTTTGTACATTTTCCTGAAAACCGGCCTTGTTTGTATTGCATTTTCTAGGATTTTTTGTAGAAAAATTACTGTAGCAATTTGATGTATGTAAGAAAAAAAAAGTAATAGGAAAATATGATCATAAAAAATGACGCAATTTTCCGGCGAAAAATGGCTGTCCAAACGGGGCTTGCCATAGGTGGCTAAATAGAAGTTGGATATTATTTGAAACCTAAATAATAGTCCCATCCTAAATATCCTCTTAAATGAGTTCTTAATTCTCAAAAGAAGGGAGCTAGCTAATGGACAAATTTCCTCTTAAATGAGATCTTAATTCTCAAAAAACTACAACAAGCTAGTGGTCCCAATTTTGTACATTTTCCTGAAAACCTAAACCTTCTTGAGTGCGTTAGGTCGCTAAATAGAAGTTGGATATTATTTGAAACCTAAATAGTAGTCCCATCCCACATTTCCTCTTAAATGAGTTCTTAATTCCCAACAAAAAAAGGAACAAGCTAATGGTCCAATTTTTGTGTACTTGCATCCTGTCCCATGCATGGTTCATATTTCAACATTCAAATTGAAGAGTTAAAACTTAAAACAAAAGGAAAAATTCCTATAACTTGTAATTTAGTTTTATACTTTTAAAATATACTTACATTTGTGTCTTCAAAATAAAAGCACTAGATTTAGTTATTTGTGATATAAAAAAATTTATAGTTGATTTAGTATTCATCCTCCAAATTGAAAGGTAAAATTTGAAGCCAAAGACAAAAAAAAAAAAAAAAAAAAACCCCTTAACCTGCAATTTGGTTTAACGTTTTTAGAACATATTTACCTTTCCCTCCCACAATATGAAAACTATATAAAACCAAGAACTTACATTATGGTTGCAAGTATCGACATCTAGAAATGTAAATAAAAGATTAATAATATCTTATAATACCCCTAACAATCACAAAAGAATATTAAAAAGATTTAGAATATAAAAATGACATAGTAGTGTTGAATATTTACATACAAAGAAATAATAAAAATGCACAAAATAATCAATAATACACAAAATAATTGTTTGTGGTTGGGTTTTACACTCTTATTCAAACCTAATATGGGCCAAATTTAGATCAAATATATACAATTGAGTAGATATAGTTTTATAGTCAAATGTTCTATACTTTTCTCTTAAATTATGTTATTATTTATTTCTTTTATTTTTGGTAAGACTGGTGTCATTTTTATTATTACTTTTTTTATCAAAAATAAAATTTTAAATAAAAAGTTTCTAGTTTGAATGGCCAGTAGGATTTTGTTTTACATTTAATGATTTTATAATTTAGAATAATACATTATTGATTGTCTAAATCCATGACTAATGAATAATATTTCTTTTTTTTTATATAGTTTGTCCTTTTAGTTAGGATTACCAAGTTGAACGGTAAACTATTGTTATTTAGTTTTTTTTTTTTTTTTTTTTTACTTTTAGTTAGGACTGTCAATAGGATTAGGCTAGATTCGACCTGTTTGGTCCAGACAATGCTTACGAGTCTAAACTTTAATTGGTTTAGATAGAGTTTAGGCCTAAATATTAGGTCTGAACTAAATGTGAGCCGTGATTGGGTTATACTAGGCTAATGCCCGATTAAAATTTGATCCATATATGAGTATAATTATATATATATATATATATATATATATATATATATATGGAGAGGAGGGGGTTTGGAATAAACAAAAATCTGAGGGGGTTTGGAATAAACAAAAATCTGTCACTTTATATACTTCTTAAATTACCCTTGGTGATGAGACTACTAATATGATTTTTTACTAAGTAATATGTATTTTTTTCATATTCTATTTTTCAACTTATTTAGCAAATCTTAATTTTATTAGCAACTACCAATTATGGTTATGAATAACTACCAAATAACTACTTTTTATAACTCTTATTTTGGTGAATTTTTTGCATATGTATTTTTGAAATATAAAACCAATTTTCTTGAAAATGAGTTCAATAAATATACTCAAAACATTTCACAAATATTTTTCTATTAGTTGCATACATATTAGTGTGTGCCTTGAATAATAGTACATAAATGTTAATAATTTATATGTAAATTTGTATTAATTCACCATTATAAAAATATATATTAAATATAATTATGTATTTAATTATAAGTTTGGGTGAAACTCGATTTGAACTCAAAACTCATGTAATAGTGTGACGTGAACTTGTCCCTTTTTAGTATGAGTCCAAAATCCAAAAGCTCAAAACCCAAAAACCCATATAACTTGAGTTTGGGCTTACAAAGATCCAATTCAAAAAGTCGGATTGACACCCCTACTTTTGGTATAACTATTGATGTTTCATCTTTATTTATCTTCCAAGAAATAAAAAATTCAAACAAAATCCCAATATTAGTGAAGCCAACTCTTATATTTTAAATTCAAAAGGTATGAAAGAATATTTAATAATTAAAAAATTTTCAAAAACTTTTGTTTTTAAAAATAGAGAGTTGAAAGCATTACGATTTGACTAGTTTTTTTTTTTTTTTTCCAACAAACTAGTTGGAAAAAACCACTTCTACAATTTACATAGATATAGATTTTCCTAAATCTTCTTGAGTGCCATAGGCGGCTAAATAGTACTTGGATGTTATTTAGAACCTAAACAGTTGTCCCATCCTAAACCTCCTCGTAAATCAGTTCTCAATTCCAAGAAAAAAAAGAGGGAACAAGCTAAAGGTCCCAATATTTTCCCGAAAACCTAAACCTTCTTGAGTGCCATAGGTAGCTAGCTAATAGTAGTTGGATATTATTTAAAACCTAAATATGGACTTGGTGTTTCTGTTAAAGACCATCAGGCGAATCCAATCACAATTCACAACACCGCCGTCTATTCCTTACTCCATTAGGAGCAATGCAAGAAGCTTTTGGTATCAGAACTGCGCTTGTAAAGGCATTGGAGGACCGCTAGCTGGACGTCAATTTTGATCCTTTTAGAGTGCAAAAAATGTGATTGACAAAATCAAATACTGCACGGATATAGGTACGACTGATGTTACTGTAGTCATGATATCAGGTCTTCATATAATTAATTCCTTCTGGCGTTGTTCATTTTGCCTATTGAAAGAGATGAAGTCATGATTTTGCAAAATTTAGCTAACACAAACCTTTTTTTCAACAAACTACGTAGGTGGAATGATAGCTTCTCCACGTTGTTCACTAAAGCTACTGTATGAACAGTTTATATGTATTTGCCCTTGTATTTATACTTCATAGTTTAATAATGAGGACTTTTTGACCGACAAAGTATTAAAAAAAAAAAAAATCCTCTGAGCTAGCAAGAAGAAAGGGAAGAGGAAGAGGGAGAAAATGAAAAAGTGGTTAGTCTTGGAATAGGGAGAAGTGCATTAAGTAAAGGAAACAAAAGCGCATGGGCCCAAATTACGTCGTACTTAAGGCCAGCCCCGAGGGGAAGGAAATGGGAACTTAGGCGTAGCTACCATTTGCAACCTGGACTCGTAAGGGTAACAGTAAATAAGGCAAAAGAAATTCTCGGAGGATTCTCCAATTCGTTAATCCAGGTGTGAACGCATCAGATTCCTTGGAAGAAGCCCCCACCAGCCTAAAATTCCTCCAGATGGGATGGCCATTAGATATGTGTCTAGTGGTAGATTTTCGGATTCTCCTCTATAAATACTCAGTCCCCTGGGCGTGTGCCCTCCACACTCCCTCATATCCATTCCCACATTTCAACCCTAAGAATCATCTCCCTTTCTCTTCTTTCTTGTGGTAGCCACACGCCACCACCAGAATCCATCCATCATTTTGGACAGCCCACTTTCTTCTTGTAGTAAGACGATGAATCCGTCCTCCTTTGAGATTCAACAATCGGCAACCCCATCTCAAACCCCGCAAAACGAGAGTAATATTAATGATCTGGAAGCACAAGTTGCTTCTACTCCAGATCTTGATCTTGTTCCGGTTGTCGATTATTCTAAGAGGGCTCAGTGGCTTAGAGCTGCTGTTCTAGGTGCAAATGACGGGTTACTGTCAACCGCATCTTTGATGATGGGGGTCGGAGCCGTCCGGCCCGATGTCAGGACCATGATCCTCACCGGAATAGCCGGGTTGGTGGCCGGTGCATGTAGCATGGCCCTCGGGGAATTTGTCTCCGTGTACTCGCAGTGCGACATAGAGCTGGCTCAAATGAAGAGAGAAAAAATTGCCAACGCTATTGATAGAAACGAGTACGATGCCAAGAAAGAGGATTTGCCGAGCCCCCTGCAGGCGGCGGCTGCATCTGCCTTTGCTTTTGCCATGGGGGCAGTGGTGCCTTTGCTGGCTGCTGCTTTTGTGAAGGGCCATCAGTTGCGGCTTGGATTGGTGGTAGCTGCTTCAAGCCTCGCACTCTTAGGGTTCGGATGGCTGGGTGCCTTCCTGGGGAAGGCACCTTTAGTGAAGTCTTCATTGAGGGTGTTAGTTGGAGGATGGATGGCCATGGGAATCACCTTTGGTGTAACAAAGTTAATTGCCAAAACTGGAGTGTAATCATTATATATATTCAGATGGATGCTGCTAGGCTTTGTCTTGCTTTTGAATACCATGCATCAGTTTGGCCATTAGCATAATTAAGCATGCATGTATCTTTGTTTTTTGATCTCGAACCATCTTGTGTGATGATGCATGCTCAAAATATATGCCCAAAGGGGTACATGTTCCTTTGGTCCTCAATAATAGTGTATTTATGATAGTATAAAAAATCGGCCCTCAATATATGGTCCTCGTCCCAAAAAATCATATACGTACCATGGCTCACCAGTCACCAGAAAATATGCCAAAAACGAAGATATACCAAAGACAAAACAAGCTGCTATAGCTTTTAAATACAACAAACAAATTGAGTGGGCGATTTTCAGTGGCAGAAGGCTAGCTTCAAACAAAGTCCCATGCGAGATGAGATTCTGATAGGTAAAGCGATTCCCTTTCGGGTTACAACAGGATTTTATATATGCAACGTATTCTTAATTTGGTCTAGCTAAATTTAATTCCACAAATCACTAGGGATTAATTAAGGATCGAGTTAAATGCCTAGCTCGTCTGGATCTCCAGTTCAAGTTGATTAGTAAGTGGTTAAGGAGTCGCTCGCTGTTGATCCCTTCTCGAGTCAGTTGTAACAGATCAAAAGTTATCCACCTGTTGCGGCCTCAAACCAGGATTACCAAAACCTAAATGAAAACATACCCTCCTGCAGGTTTAGTTGCATGTCAAATATTTGGCATGAAAAAAAAAAAAAAGTTATTGTTTCAGTGGTAATTGAATTTTGCTCGAATCCAGTATTTAGTGATGGGACGTAGGAAGCACAAGAGGTGATTTGCCATAATAATTGTAGGACGTCCTCCCCTCAGGCTCTGTTCTAACTCCTAATTATAATAATTAAACTTACCTCCCTTCAGCACATAAAATGACTGTAGTTTCCTTTCCCGAAAAGAAAAGGTAAATTATGAAGCATTGGCAGGCATTAATCCCCAGTTTTATTAATCCCATTGGCATTAATTGTATACATAGTATATAATATGACAGGTGGTTTAATAATTTAATGTTATGGAATCATCAGCACATAACATAACAAACCCCATGGCCATGAACATGAACAGAAAAATGATACTCCACTAGCGGAATAAAATATTGGTTGGTGGATTATCTGATTTTTAAAATTTACTAGATAAGGAGGAGTGTGGCGTGGCATCCACAGTTATTTTATCATTTACTAATTTCTTGATTCCAAACCCTAAAGCTAATTAAGCATCGACGGTGATGCCTAACGAACCTTGCTTTAATTTCGTCTGAGTGGATTGATAAAACTGGGGATAAACAATTATAAATGCTGGTAACCATTAGAGAAAATAAGTTTTTTACTGCATAGGTCTGCGATTGGGGTTTTAAGGGGACGAGATCGAGTTGACCTTAGAATTCTTTTTTTTTTTTTTTTTTTTCCCTTGTAGCTAGATACTATATCAATTCAACGAGATTAATTTAACTCATGACATGGACCATTCCGATTCTGCTTGGAGTAGCACTCAGAAAAGCAGGAAGCCAATACTCTGTGTTTGCTTAGATATGAACCCACCAGCTACTGTGAATTATTCGTTGAAAGCTGGCAACCAAAAGGGCCGGTCGATGTGGTGGAGGAAAGAAGGAAATTTATTATTAAACCATTTCAAACTCTATCACTTCACCAGCCAGATAATACCGTGGAACTAGCAAATCCTCCTTACCTGGGCTGACCACTGAATCACCAGGCGGCTCTCCTGATTCTGAAAGTTTGCATACACACCTGTTACATGCAGCTGCTCTCTCCGCATTTTTATCTCCCGTCGTAAGTAAAAAGTGTTACAGTAATTATTTCAAATAATTATTTGAATAATACTCTGTATATCCAAACAAAGCTGCACGTGGTAATTGCTTTACATGAAAATGGGCTACATATATACATATATATAATTGAGATTTTGTGTCCAATTTTGACGCACTAAATCTAAAAATATCCCAGTAAATCTATTGTTCCTTTCTACGCTGTGATGCTAAGTGTACGTAGATTACCGTACGTCACAAACTATTTTTGATTGGGGAGAGTATATGTAATCTTGAGGGATAATTTGGATTGAGGGAACGCCAGCGAGCGAGGGGAATGAATGGCGATGAATTAGAGGGATTTAATTTTTCTTGTTTAGATTGATTTTTGAAGAGGAAAAGAAAGGACAGAATGAGAGCTTACTGTAATCGGATCGTTTCCTTACAGATTTGATACTTATAATCTAAACGGTATGGATTGAAGCCGCTTTACTCTTTATGTCCTTTCCCTTCCTTTTCTTTTCCATTGGCATTTCCTCTCCTTCAATCCAACCAGCACCTTAGGGTAGGTATGGCCATGGTTCCATTTGGAACCGGACCGGAACCGAATCGTTCGGAGCTGGACCAGAATCGGAACCAAAACCATAGAACCAGAACTGTCGTAGAACCTTAGATAAAGGTTTCGGTTCTGATTCTCTAAAAAATAGAACCAGAACCAGAACTGCCGGTTCCAGAACTGTTAAAAATAATTAATATAAGTAGTGAGATAATTCAAAAAAAAATTAGTTGTGTCTAATAGGTTTTAAAAAAGTTTAAATTATATGGACTTTCTATATATTTTATTAATTATTTAATTCTTTCTATTCATCTAATATCTATCATTATAATTTGTAAGTATTAAATTATTACTTACAATTTTTTTTTGCTTATTTGCTAGCAAATGACAAGTTTTGATGGTAGTAGCTCATCTTCAAAATCAAGCAAGCAAAAAAATATTTTTTGCAATATTTCTTCAAATGGAATCTTCAACATTGATGATTGTCCAACTCAAGAAAGTCAACACATGACAACTATTTGATAGTGTAATGTATTTTTTAATTTGACAATGTAATGTACTTTTCATAAAATTTATATTATATATTTATTACTTCTTATTTTGTAGAATAATAATAAAATTAAAATATGATCTTTATTTTGTATTTATTTTTTTACATTTATTTGAAAATTTAAATATATTGTTATATTCGTATTAAAATTGGCAAGGATAAGGAATTAAATAAAATTGTATACAACCATACGGAACCGGAAACCAGAACCATAAGGAACCAAAATCAGAACTATGCGATTCTAGTTTTACTTCTTTGAAGAACCAGAACTGGCGGTTCTGGAACCAGAACCAGAACCATCTTATATGGTACGGTTCTGGTTCTACCTTTTTGAAGAACCAAAATCGTTGGTTCTGGAACCGTGGCCATGCCTACCTCAGGGTGTAGAAAAAATTTTTCAAAATAAGAAAATAAGTGGGCGGCTGTAGTGATTCTTTTTTTTTCTTTTGCAACGACGAGGACAATAATATTTTTACCACAAGCACTTCTGTTTTAAGTATGTACTAGTTAGTTATCTCCACGGCATTTCTTTTATGGGATGGGATGCACAAGATTCCTCAACGATTTTCTTAATGTCGGTTGGAAGTTCAAAGTTGTAGCAAATCAGACAGACCCAAGCTGAGGCTGACGCTAATGCACTGAGAGTGTCCTGCAGTACTTTGGTTCAAATGCGGCACGCAATATAAAGAGTTTCGATTAAATTTTTTTGTGGTATAAAACTTATGACGAAGACAATTCAAATTATCACGCTTAGCATCTAGTAGTAATTTTGAAACCATTTGACATGAAATTTCTAAAGTAGTTAAATGAAGGCACATATGACTAGAGTACAAACGAGTCGAATTAAGTCGAGTTTTGACCTAATCGAACCGAATTTCTAATTAATTTTATGAAAATTGAACTCGAACTCGAGCTGATGAGCTCAAAATGTCATTGACTCGAGTTCGAGCTTAAAAAATAAAAAATATATAATTATTTTAAAGGTGCAAACTTGACCTAAATGGTTAATTTGACATTCCTATATTTGTTTAAGATCATTTACGTACAAAAACGTACCTCCCATGCATGCAAACAAAAAACGGCATATAACGTGGTAGAATAGAATGATAGACATGCTTGTACCCTTGCGTGCAGCGCGAATGTTTAATAGCAGTTGATATCCCGTTACTATTTCTTACGGAACTCTTTGACCACAATTAGAGATGGTGGATTTTGATGTTCTTGCAATTCTGTATCTGTTTTTGCCTTGGATTACTTGCGTGCATAGAAACGTGAAACGGACTCCCGCACCACCACATCTTTGTGTGCGCGTGTGTGGAGACAGAAGCAACAAAAAGACTCAACAGAATTCATGTATTCAAACAGTAACAAATGACAAACCAACTATCTCTAGAGCAGTTAGCTTAGCCACCGAGAAGAGTTTTAAAACTCCTATTGGATGTAGCCTGTAGGTTAAGGGACCAAATTTCTTGACTTGTATTTCTTTCTAAAATTTTATCAGCAAGTGTAGAAGCACATCATTTGATCTGGTGGCGATTCAGTTTTCTTCGAGTTCCCCATTGACGCATTTGAGGCCACTAAAAAATAAAAAAAAAATAGTAACAAACAACATGGTGTGTTATTTGTTAATTGTGGTTAAAGACAAATGCCTGTCTAAAGAATTTGTGTTTTGCTCATGTTTGCAAATGCGTCTCAAATCCATTCTCCAAGCAAGTAGAATTTCTTGATTTTGTTTTCTTGTTGATTTGGTGTTTCTAATGAGAATAGTCTACAATGCTTCAATCATCACATGGTGTGTTATAGCAACAAACAACATGGTGTGTTATTTGTGGTTAAAGACGAATGCTTGTATAAAGAATTTGTGTGTTTGCAAATGCGTCTAAAATCCATTCTCCAAGCAAGTACAATTTCTTGATTATGTTTTCTTGTTGATTTGGTGCTTCTAATGAGAAAAGTTTACCATGCTTCAATCATCACATTTGGAACTTAATAACACGATGATTTGAAAGGCTAAGCATCATACTTAAATAAGTTTATGATGATTTGAAAGACAAATGTATAAGTTTATGGTACACTTAAATAAGTAATGGAAGGCAAGTATTAATTATGCTTCACCTTTTCATAATGACATTCGTGCTATCATTTTTTATTATATGATTTTCATTTATTATACTATATGATGGGAAAAAAATACCAGTGGGAGTATCTTTATAAAATATTAGAGCGTGATTAACATTTTCCTAATGAAATAGTAATATATTCTATGGAAGGTTTTGAAAGGGCAGAAAGAGAGAGAGAGAAGAGGGGGAGATATGATAAAGGCGTGAAAAATCCAACATGAGAAGGGTAGGGAGCACCCCAGGCCAGAATCAGATGAGCAATTTGTTCCCAGTCTTAATTTTTTTTTTTTGTCAGTTGGTAGAAACCCGACTATTGACTTTACAACCCTTAGTCCACAGTACACCTCAAAAGCCATGGTAACTGGTGGTTCCCAGTCTTAATTAAAGTAGTGTTATTCAACATTTTCCTGCTGCCTCTCTCTAGTCAATCCTTAGCGCAGCCAACCCAATGCAGCATAATATGACTGTCGGGAAATGACAAATGTGGCATTTGAATGCGTCCCTCCTCCCTCCATCGCTGCCAATTTTTTATTTTTTGGTATTAAAAAAAAAAAAAAAAGATCTGGATCCACTTCAGACTCCAACTCTTATTTGAATTGTTAGATTTTTCTTCATTTTTACGAAAGGGGTCGAACTCTGGTAGATTGAATGCTCTGACTAGAGGCTACACCGTCAGGTCGGCTGTCCTGGAGGGTCCCGTCGCTGCCAATTGCTTAGCGCAATTTTGATAGGGGGCGGAGTTGACTCTTGGTGATGTCCCATTCTACTCCACATGACATGACATCCATAAAATTAATGGGCTCTACTAATCGAACGGCCAATTGATAAACGAAAGACAGATCATCCCTGAATTTTGTATCATCAAGCATTCATATATCATAGCAAGACCTCAACTTAATTAATTGATACCCTCCTAGTACTAAAATTACAGGGCAACAAGGAGCCGCTTAATCATCAATCTCTTTTCGAGGTTGTTTGGTTTGCTTGATTTTTCGGAAGAGATTTTAGAAGGTTTTCTGAAGGTAGGTAGCTTCGTTTCAATTTTATCGGATGTCCCGAAGGGACTTTTCTATTTACATACTTTTGAATAAATTTTAAAAATAAAACAGGCTCTAGTATTTTTTGAAATGTAAAGTAAAATTACGTAAAATAAAAATTTTGATTGAGCAATGTTATGTATTCATTAAATATTACAAAAGGTTTTGAAAAAAAGAATCTGGCAATTCGAACAATAGAGCAGTGGCTTTTTAAAAAAAAAAAAAAAAAATCTGAATGAATCTCCTCACTAGTGTGTTGTGTTCAAGGAAATGAAGGTGATTTATCAAAATCAATCTCGGATGAAAAGTACTGGTATAAAAGTCCTCGCGGTTCAAATTTAACCACCGGTTTCATTTCTTAAACCCTCATAAACCCCTCCGCAAAACGCCACGACCAGCGGCCAACGCCACTACACCACTCCCTTGACGCCACCAAAACGAGCCTTCCCCCCCCCACTGGCACCACTCCAAACCCTAAACAAATTCTTTGCAAATTCGGCGCCAAAACTGTACCAAAATGCCAAATTCTGCTCGTCCACCACCTCCTCTGACCTCTACCCACTCCCCCTCCCAAAAGCGCCTCCTCGCCACCCAAAAACCCAAACATACTCCATTACCGAATTCTGCCCCAGTTCATTTGCCCCAGAATGATAAGAAAACCCGGGACCTCCCAAATTTGTCTGACTGCCATGGCTGTGGCCTCCGGATCGATTATAGTAACCCCAAGCAACGCCTTCAACCCCTGGACAGCTTTTGGAGGATTGTTCTTCTCTGCAAGAAATGCATCAAGCAGGTAACTTCTGGCCAAATATGTCTCTATTGTTTCAAAGACATCGCAAATCCTTCTTCTGATTGCTTTGATTGTCGTGATTGTGACCGCCTAATTCACAAGGACTGTGTTAGTAAATTTGGTAATTCGACCCCCTGGTCTTATTGCACTAGGGATTTAGGGTTTTCAGTGTGTATTGATTGTTGGGTGCCAGAACTGCTGAAAAATTCAGTTAGGGTTCGTAAGAAGAAGAATGAAAATGGTGATTCAGGGAGTTCAGGGAGGGCTCAGAATGCTGATAGGTCTTTGGAGGAGACGGTTAAGGATGCACATTGTTCTGTGGAAAAGAAGGTTGCCTTGGCTGTGAAGGCGAAGGAAAAGGCTCTAAGAAAGGCTGTGGTTGCAAAGAATGCGGTGGAGTTGGCAAACAATGCTTTGGACTTGGCTGTGAAGAAGGATGGCATTGGTAAGACTATAAGTGAGGGTTTGTTGAGAAATGCTAGCCATAAAGGTAGTGGCGTTAGTGATGTGACTAGGTTGGCGGATGATGCAGAATTGGCGTTTCGATTGCACCGTGCCATGAATAGTTCGCCAAGGATATCAAAGCACACATGCTCAGTAAATTTGAGCTGCTCAGATATTTTAAAGAAGAATGGTTTGAATGGTATTTCACCAAATTGGATGGACTCAGGTAGTTGTGAAGGTGGTAAGGCAGGGGGTTGCACCAATTCTAAGCTAGATGCAGTTCATGAGAGAAGTATTAGTGAGACTTCAGCTTATGTAGAGTCGAAAGAGGGCGCTTCTGTCCTTGCTTCTGGTAGTTTAAAGCCTGTACTAAAGACTTATTCACGAAACAATTTGAAGAGAAATGAATGCTTTAGAAATGGTGAGGCTGGTGATACTATGTCTGTTGGTGTTGTTAAACCAATACTAAAGACTTATAGAAGGAATAATTTGAAGAGGAGAGAATGCTTAGAAAATGGTGAGATTGGTGATGCGGTTACATCTGCTGTTGTTAAACCGGTGCTGAGAACTTATACGAGGAACATCTTCAAGAGGAAGGATTGCTTAGGAAATGGTAAGGTTGGTGATCTTGGAACTTGTACCATCAAGGATGATACTAGAATCGTATCTGAATCTCAATGTTGTCTGCAAGATGAAGTTAAGATGGAATTACCTGTTGACAGTGCTTGGAATTTCAGCCCAGAGCAGTCAAGTGGTGATATTATACAGCAAGAAGGGAGTGCCAATGCAAAGCCTGAAGAGTGTTTATTAGAGTATAACAAGAGGATAAGAGGTTCAAGTCAAGGCTTACAGACTGATGCCTCTTCTTACTGCATAGCTTTTAATAAAGAAAATCAGGCTTCTGCTCCAAGATTGGCTTATTGCTCAGCTGAATGTAGCGGGTTGTCTGATGCTTCATTGCATTCCTGTGTTGTTAATCTGCAGGGTTGTGCTTCTGTAGTTGGTTCATCTCAAGAAGGGATCTGAATTGTACAGGTAAAAAGAGATTTACAACTTCACTAAAGTTTATTGTAAGTGATGAAGTTTTGGAAACTATATGCGTCAAAATTGTTTTTGTGACTTATTCTTTGGTTTTTTGTTGCATGATGATCTCACGTGATGTTCTCAACTTATAATTGATTGCTCCTTTTCCTCTTGTTTTGAGTGATTGGCTGTTGGTGGGCAAACTTCTTGATGATGAATTCCCTGCATAATGATAGACAAGTGCCTCTTTAGCTCAGCAACTGTAAAACATAATTTTCATTTCATGCCCACTCTATAGCTTTATGCTTTATAGATTACTCTAGTGCTCTCCTGCCAACTTCTTTCACTGATGAGTAAATTGGTTTGATGGTCCATTTACTCATGTCCACATGCAATTGCCTACCTTGGTATTTGATGGACATTATTGTTACTGTATCTTCAAATCCAATTCATTGCATCAAAAGTACAATACGAAACCTCAAGTCTTTGTGCATACATACTTTTTTCTTGATGGTTATTGTGTTGCTTAGAAGGTTAAATATCAACAAAATACAGACATTCATATGCACATACTTCCATACATATTTATATGTATGTAACATACATGTATATAGGTACGTATGTGTTGTATATTTTCATTTGTCTGATATACTGACATATAATTTGTACCATGTGCTGATATTTCTGAAATAGTTTTTGCGTATTCAAGTTGCTTCAACATTTAAGTGGAAAGAATTAGCATATGGTATTGAGTTTTTGTGTTTGTGAAACTGAAGTTACTTATCATGGTCTTAGGGATACATGGAGTGATTTGTTTGTGGCTGACCAAAAATTCTCAGTGTTGATGAGAGAAAAGAGTAGCATTCTATCAACAAAGTATTAGCACAGACAATACTGTATCAATGTCTAGGTGCCCTATATCAGTGCAGACTGATCTTATTTGCCTAACTGATGTCCATTTTTACTTGACTGATGTGCTCTATCTGCCTTTCTTTGGGGCCATCCGGGCATCATTCTTGATCTTTTCCATTAATCATTCTTGGTTGCCTAAGCTGGGTACTCTTTTAAGTGAAAACTGATTTTTAAGTAATAAAAGTTGAATAAAATGTTTGTGGCCAACATGTTTGTTGTGGTCCACCTTTTTGGTCACTTGAAACTGAATTGGCACTATTTTACTTGACCTCCCTCGATTTGCTTGTTGTCTGTATACTGCTTTCAACATTTAAAGTTTCTCCATTATACTGATGGGGGACATCGAGAAGTTAATAAGTCAAGGGATCTTGTATGCCTCCTCAACTTCTCTTTTATTCTGTGTTCTTCAACATGCTACTATTTAGTCTCTGTTGCAGTTTTCTTGCTACTGGCAGTAGTGAGCAAATGGACTCATTGCCTCTTTTAAATGTTGCAGGAATTTTAATATAATCTTTCTATGAGAGAGAGAACGGCAGCAACTTAGGACAATAATAGAATAGAGAAGATACTTCAGAAGGTCGCCGCTTGTGATTTTCCTAAACTTTGAGTGTCTTTGGAAGTGATACCAAGATACTTGTAGAAGGAGATAGAAAGCGTCCTGATCGACCCAATTAGCAAAGAGTTGTAAATACATTTTATTCCAATGGTAAGAGGTGGATACCCTCATGACCAGTATTTTTATCAAGTAGGTGACAGTTTGCAGGAGTTCAAGATATGTGTAATTTGTAATTTCTTTTTAATTTTAGATCGATTGACTCATGGATGTGGTGTAGATCCCATAGTGCATCGAATAAATGTTGCAATCTTGCCCTCCTTTGTAATATGCGGGCATAGTGAGCTATATATTTAGCATATATCTGCCCTATTTTTTCCCTGCGACTGTATAATTGTCAATCAATTCCAGAAGTATTCTCCTCTGAACTAATGGTCACACGGCATAAGTTGCTGCGAATTCGTGTTTGGGGGTCGAATATTTCCCTTGAATGAGAGCGGATTGGCTCAAATGGTAAAGCCACTCTTGCCTTAAGCTACATGCCAGGTTCTGACTCCTATAGTTGCCAATGCAGCATTCAACTCCACCTTCCTTAATAGAATTTTCTTGTGTGCTTGGAAAAAATTAATTTGGGGGTTTTGCACTTCAGTCTTCTCGATCCTAACAATTACTTCATGCATCAATTCAGGATGGGACTAGGGAGAGATATCAATCAAGAAGTGATGATAATATGAACCTTGAGCTTTTAAGTCGAACACAAAGTCACTCTCAGTGCTTATAATTAAAGTTCCAGCACATGTTCTTGTTTCAGTGCCTGCCTTCTTAACTGATCTCCGGTATAATTACATATTCTATCAGTACGCTCAGAGGCTCTTAACTCTTTGAGTCTCTTACATCCTCTGGAGCACTCTGGTTTATCCAGCGGCATCATACTTGGTAAGACAACTTAGGCGTTCAGTACCCCAAAGAAAAGAAAAGAAACAAAAAACTTAGGCTTCTTTACAAGGGAAAGAGTGAATATAAACTCCCTGGTAATTGGAAGGAGAACAACATCATCATGAGTTCTACTGCTCGAGTGGAATAAACAAAATAAAGTATAATATGGAAAAAGAAACCGCCATTAACTTTCACTGGATTGGGGAGGGATTTTCATGCGTGGATTCCACACTCCTTCAGATATAATAATGATTTTTCTTGGAACTTTTTGTGTGGCATGCACACTCCTGAATTACATAATATATCCTGTTCTTGACAAGTATTTGGCTTGTCTAAATGCTATCCCACTTGGAGGCCAATTGCACAAGAATTTCTTTGTTTTCTTATTGTGAATATGTCATAGAAGAAGATGTCCCTGTGGTCCAATGCTTCTAGATGTAGCAGACGCATGTAGTAATCAATTCGCCATAGTCATCTTCTGCAACATTGTTGTGTGGAAAGGTTGGTTGAGCCATATCTGGAAGTGATTACCAGCTAGTTTAACTACAAGCAGTTTGGGCCTCTATCAAATGTGGATTAGCTATGTGGAAATCTTTTCACAGGATTTAAGCAGCGGTACTATGTAGAACTAAATTTACAAATAGAACTTCAAAAAATGGGGTTTTCTTAGTGCAAAGGAAGTGAGGAATTGCCGTTTGAAATATGGGTAAAGAGAGAAGCGGGGGATGTGAAATTGGCAGAGATATCTTGATATTTGATCTGTGCGCCAATCCGCATTTGGTCAGGCCTAAACGCTAGACCGAACAGAAACATCGATCAGTTCACAGTTAAGATTTGAATTTTACTCTTTCTCTCATACTCTAGGGCCGAATGACCAGAGCAGATTTTTCTTTTTCTTCAGATGAAATGGCATGCCAGAACTGAAAAAATTTTGACAGGCAGGACGACCTTTCTGAGACACTAAACCTCAGCAGCCCCTTTTGAGCAGATTGGATCTCTATGTCCTAAAACAGAGTTACACCTGTCTAGTTCTGAACGATGCCTTCTAGAGGTTTTGATGTTTTACTCCTGCCCTTAGTATGTTTGAGCTATCTATGTCACATCATGCAGTGAAAGAAAATAAGATTGGGAGCAGTAGCTAGTCTTTTCATGTGAAGAGAATTCGGGTTACAAACTTCTACGTGAAGTTGTGTTTTGATGGGTTGAGTGTCGATATGTACTTGGCGATGAAATTTTGGATAAACTGCAGAAAGAATTGAACTGGTGTAGCTTTCTCCAGTAAATATTCATTCAGATATGATCAAGTATTACAGCGATAAAAGGGGCAGGAGATCAAGTATCCCTGAGAAAGATACTAACATTCTAGTTGACGAAATTAGATCATGAATAACAAATTCGTTCACTTTAGGAGTTGAGTATGTAAAGAGAAGGTTCATTATCTTTTACCTAAAAGGTCTCCACTGAAGCTTGTGCCCTCCACACTACCCTATTTTTTTTATACCAAAAAGGAACCGAGCATCATCAAGTTTGCCTATTTTTTTTTTAATGATTCCATCTATAAATGCATGGGAAGAATGTGTCCTCAACAAGCAGGTAGTATCTTGCATGCTTAGCCTTCCCTTGTTTCACTGTAGTGTCTTTCCTTGTTCCCAGTCATGAGTACCCAAAACTCCGTCCAAATTGCACTTCCCAAAGGTGCTAATGACCAAAACCAGAACCAAGAACCAGGAGAGGACTTTGACTACTCACAAAGGTCCCAATGGCTTCGAGCTGCTGTATTAGGAGCTAATGATGGATTGGTTTCAATCGCATCATTGATGATGGGGGTTGGAGCTGTTAAAACAGATGTCAAAGCCATGATCCTGACTGGTTTTGCAGGACTGGTCGCTGGAGCCTGTAGCATGG
This sequence comes from Coffea arabica, assembly GCF_036785885.1. Taxonomy (NCBI): domain Eukaryota; kingdom Viridiplantae; phylum Streptophyta; class Magnoliopsida; order Gentianales; family Rubiaceae; genus Coffea; species Coffea arabica. Next base: position 20,000,751 of record NC_092312.1, on the reverse strand, counting down.
CAATTGGAGAATTTGTTTCTGTGTACTCTCAACTTGAGATAGAGGTTGCACAGATCAAGAGAGAAACAGAAATGATAGAGACCGGACAGGATGAAGAAAAAAACAAGAAAGAAAATCTGCCTAATCCACTGAGTGCGGCAATGGCATCAGGTCTTGCATTTTCTTTAGGAGCCATAGTGCCCTTGCTGGCAGCTGCATTTATAGGAGACCATAAGGTGAGGTTGGCTGCCATCATTACTGCAGTGAGCCTGGCTTTACTAGTTTTTGGATGGGTCGGGGCAGTGCTAGGGAAGGCTTCTGTAACCAAGAACTGTGCTAGGGCGTTGATTGGAGGTTGGATGGCTATGGCCATCACATTTGGAATGACCAAATTAATAAGCTCCACTGGAATGAAAATATAAAATCATCAACTACCATGTCATTTTCAACCTTTTTCCATCGCTTCAAATTATGAAAAATAAATGCAATCTTCAGCTTGAAGAAGGTTGCTGCATGTTGATCAATTAAGTTTGTGAAATGTTTAGAATCCTGTCCGGTCAGCGCGGTGTTCGTTTTTCTTTCCTTTTTAGTTTCACTCCTTGCTGTGACATCTTCTTGATCAATAGTACTAGTATCTTGCGAATCCAGGAGGAGCAGAACTCCTGGAACATCATTCCTGTAGTTACGCTTTACACCTTCATATGGTCAGATGTCTTTCCCAATACCAGAATAGCTTTCAGTTGAAAGTAAATTCTGACAAAACCACTGAAAA